>NC_082669.1:92638155-93938780 GCF_025265405.1 Mesoplodon densirostris | reverse complement strand
CACTTCAGTCCCTCACTTTATAGTTTGGCGGTAAACCAGTAAAACACTTTAGGTTTATTGGAATTTTTTCCCCTATTTTATCAACACATCATTCATTCATAGTGCTTCTATGCAACATGCCCTCCCCTGCATTCTGAATATACAGCCATGAAGGAGATAGGTGGGGTCTTATCAGTGTGGAGCTTAGAGCTCGTCAGAGGAGGGCACAAATAAGACAGATTTAATAAACCAAAGCTTTTTAGAAATCCACAGTTGGTTCTACTGTGATGAGATAATTGTATCCCTAATAAATATCAAATTATTAAAACTTACTATTTCTTTTTTCAATGAAAATTAAGTAATTTGGGATCAAGAATGTGTGCTGTTTATTTTCCTGCAAGAACTTTTTCTCCAAAATAGCTTTAAAATTTTGGCTATAAAACCCAAATCACTGGGTAAATCCAGTGATACATGTATGTTTTACATCTAGCTTTTTATTCAAAAGATATACCTTTTCTTTTCCCGGCTCAACTGAAACAGTCCTTATAAGCACTTCATATCACCTTTATCACCCTTTGTTATTAACTGTTAAATAGAGCAAGTTACGGTGTTAGTTCTGAGTTAGTTATATGGTGGTAGTACCATGTTATAACTCAGCTACTGAAAATTATGTTCAGTATTAATCCTTATATTCTAACTTGTAGGTAATTAATTAAGTGAAATGTTATATTAAATGTTACATTGATAGTGCTTAGCACAGGTCTAGCACAAAGTAAATGCTCAATAAATATTAGATTTTATTTTTTATTATGTATTATTATGATGATATTATTATTTTATTATCGTGTCCAACTCATGTTATGAAACTATGCACCATAGGGGAGATTTCTGTATCTGGTTCCAAACGAAATCTAGATGATGTTAAACCTTCCCAAAAGAACCTTAGGGAGAGAGTTCTGACCCTTGGGGAGCTCACAGTCCAGCCGGGAGACAGCATATAAAGCTCTCATGACAGGACAGCCCCAAAAGGGGTGTGTGTCAGAGCCGTCAGGATGTACAGACAGAATAAGGGGTGTACGGACAGTGTGCCACAGGGGCTCTGTGTTTTAGTCAGCATCAGAATCCAGTTGCCTTCAGTGGATTGGGGTCCATATACCACACCCACAGAAAGGAAATGTTACCATAGTGTTCTGCACACACAAATTGTTTTTAAAATATAAAAACGGGGCTTCCCTGGTGGCGCAGTGGTTGAGAGTCTGCCTGCCGATGCAGGGGACACGGGTTCGTGCCCCAGTCTGGGAAGATCCCACATGCCGCGGAGCGGCTGGGCCCGTGAGCCATGGCCGCTGAGCCCGCGCGTCCGGAGCCTGTGCTCCGCAACGGGAGAGGCCACAACAGTGAGAGGCCTGCGTACCGGTAAAAAAATAAAAAAATTAAAAAAATAAAAAATAAAACAAACATCAAGCACATGTAAAGCAAAAGGCATCGTAAACCTTGTGAAGACAATGTAATATCAAACAAAAGCAGTTCAAAGACGATTGAACTTTCACTCCCATGTTTTCCTTTAGATGATGAAGTGGCCAGTTCTACCTTCCATAAAAATATATATGGGAAGTGGCATAGATCTCTCAAAAATATTTTGGACTGATTTTATTAGAGGCATAACTTTTCAACTTGGCTTCAGTATCTTTGAAAGATGACGCACTCGTAAAGGAGTATGGTTCTGTAAAATTGGATGTGAATACTGGTAATGCTCCTTGGTGGGCCAGACGTTAGAAGGGGTTTTCACTTTTATCCTTGAACGAAGTTGTTGAAACCTGACTTATAAATTTAGGCTCATGGAAGAAGCCTGGGTTATCCTTGTAATGTATTAAAAGATTAGTTACCCTGTGGAAGGAGTTTAGGTGATTGTAGAGTATCTGTGTAATGCTATGCAAAACTCTTACAGATAAAATGGCTTTTTTAAGTATCACTATATAGTCAAAGGTTTGCTTCAGTGTAAAATTCTTTCTCTTTAAAATGTTCTTGGTTTTATTAGGGTTTCACTTTGACTGGCAGTGCTGTTTAGTTTCTCTTTAGGGTGTGTGATTTTAGTAGCTACACTACGAATGAGTTAGTGAAGCTCAGGATGACACGCCAGTGGTATCAGCAGGTGTTTCTCGTGTTCTCTGTAATTACACATGTGGA
Organism: Mesoplodon densirostris; assembly: GCF_025265405.1. Lineage (NCBI taxonomy): Eukaryota > Metazoa > Chordata > Mammalia > Artiodactyla > Ziphiidae > Mesoplodon > Mesoplodon densirostris. Next base: position 93,936,614 of record NC_082669.1, on the reverse strand, counting down.
TTATGGACAGTTTTAAGCAACAGTGTTTAAAGATCCTGCTTAATTGGCTGTAAGATAATTAAATAAGGTTTTGACTGGCAAATTTATAATTCTGTTAGATGCATAAGCCAGTGCGCTTGAATGTCAATGTGACTTCAATTTGGAAATATTAGATTAATAGAACTAATTGTCCTGCAGGTACAAAGTTTACTCTGATTAATAGTCTTAAAACTCCTCTAGAAGTTTAGCCAAGTAAATTTATGTTATTTACCATTCTGCTTAAACTTTTAATTAAAACTTATTTCCAAAGTTTGCAGTGTTTCAGCATTGCTGTGCTTCTTTCCAGGTTTTCCAAAGCTGAGCTCCTATAATTTTTCAGTGACTCCAGCTGCCTCACTGAGTAACTTGCCTTATCAAAAGGATTAAAATTATATACTGTCGGACATGTATTTGTATCTGCAGCTGACAGTTTCCCTGCACATTGTCTCTAACACTTATCGATGTCTGCTTATAACCTACTTTAGTGCTCTGTGAATGGCTCTGATATACCAAATGTACATGATAAATGTTTTATCTCTGATTCTCGTTGATCAGTTTCTAAATGATCAAATGGTTTATCTCAGTAAGACACTAATTCACATTGATCAAATTCTCAATGACCAAGTTGACTTCGTTTCTGCTGAACACAAATTGTGTTAAAACAACATTACTTGAACATGCTGGCTTTTCTAATGCAGGAGTTACGTTACCAGCAGTTACAGTATAGCTCGAGTTATTGTATTATAAAGATGTCTTCTCCCTAATGAAAAGTTTACATAAGGAGAAAAGAATGCGATATTACAGGAAGAACAGGGCTTCGAGCAAGGATTGGGGCTTTTACTAACTAATTAAATTCTGCATTTGTATTGGGCCTTTTCCCCCCTTTTTTTAATTTGAAGGGCTGTGAGCAGGAAATATAGCAGCTGCAGTGGTGACATTTTATTCCCTACGGTCCTTAGAGCCAAGCAACGTCTTGATTATTCAGTAAGAGACTTAGCAATTGAAGAGGCTAAATTCTAGAAAAAAGTAAATATACCTGTACTCCTTCTGCATACCCTTGGTTATAATTGCCTAGTTAGCAGTATAGGGTTGTTCGTTGTTTTTGTGTTTTAAACATCACCTCACCTATGTCCACTTCCACAGTATTTCATGTACCCACTAGAGTTTGTCCAAAAGCAAATACCCATTTGGCTGAAACAAAGTCTCAGTTATTTAGAACACCCAGTTCCTCAGGCAGGTTATTTATTCCACCTTTGACTTTTTTCTTCCATCTGTAAAATGTAAATTTTAGCTGCCATTCTCTTTAGGGCATTCAAGCTGAGAAGGTTTAAAAGTTGAAAAAGAAAAAAAAAAAAAAAGTTGTCGTTGATCTTCATCTAAAAATGGACCGAAGTAGTTTTATTTAGTTGTAAGACACCAACTGGCCTTGTATAGTTATGTTGTGTATGGTATGGCCACCCCTTCTGTCCTTCATCAGGGGATATGTGGAGAGCAGCCTGCCGCCTCTCAAACTAAGAAGCCGTGTGGGTCATTCTCTTCCCCTACACCCCCCAAAGCAACAGATTAGTTCCAAGGCAAGTGAGACCTGCATTGGAATACACCACGATTTGACAGCATTTCTTACGACGGGCATGTAGAATTGGTTAGATTTGTAAGGAAACCTTAGGCGATTAGTGTCTTTTCCCCCCCTTTAAAATTAGAGCCCTCGTAATCAGATCTGTCTAGTTAGTTAGTTTCTTCTTATTTCTTTAAAGTTGGAGCTCTAGCCTTAGTCTACATACTTATTCTCTAAGGTAACAGAAGTAAATGCCAAGAAACATCATAATACCACTTGTGAGTTAGGTTTCCACCTGTATCATTTCTGCATACACTTGGTTATAATTGCCTATTTAGAAGTGTAGGGTTGTTTGTTGTTTATATTATGTTAAGACATGACACCATAACACTCCTAGAAGAGAACACAGGCAGAACAGCCTGCGACATAAATCGTAGCAACACTTTCCTAGGTCAGTCTCCCAAAGCTATAGAAACAAAAGCAAAAACAAACAAATGGAACCCAGTCAAACTCACAAGCCCCTGTACAGCCAAGGAAACCACAAACAAAATGAAAAGACAACCCTCGGACTGGGAGAAAACACTCACAAATGATGCGACCAACAAGGGCTCCATCTCTAAAACACAAACAGCTCATACCGCCCAACAACAAGAAAACAACCCAATCAAAAAATGGGCAGAAGACCCAAACAGACCCCTCACCGAAGAAGACAGCCAACAGGCACGTGAAAAGATGCTCAGCATTGCCAACCATCAAGAGAAATGCAAATCAAAGCCGCCCACGCCGGCCAGAATGGACATCATCAAAAAGTCCACAAGTAACAAATTCTGGAGAGAGCGCGGAGGAGAAGGGGACACCCCCCCCCCACCACCACCACCACCACTCACTCTCTCTCTCTCTCTCTCTCTGTCTCTGCTGCTGGGAATGCAAACTGGTACAGCCACCTTGTACAAGCAGCAGGGACTGTTGACTCTTGACTGTTGCTCGCAGCATTCCACTCAGTCCAGAGGTGTCTTCAGAAGGGGGCAGGGCAGGCTGGCAAAGTTGATTGGAATATAGGACTGAAAGGGCAGGACAGGGATGTAAGCCGTAAGACAGTATTATCTGTTGCACAAAATAGAACACACACTGCTGCTGTTGCATGGACATGTGCAGTTGGTCTCAAGGTCAAGAGGGTCACAGTGGAAACTTCCTTATCACTTCAACACAGTAAGTGAAGGAACCTCAAGTGGTGATACAAGCCACTGAGGCCAGATTGGCCACATCCTACCTTAAATCCATGACCTGGAATTCTCTTCCCTGTCTCAGCGGTGGCAGCTGGAGTTTGTTTGGGTTACTCTGGGCATATTCTTTCCTTTAATATAATCTATTTATGTGTTTCATGTAAATTATCAAAATCAGTCTTGTTGCAGCCCTTAGGTTAGTGGCCATAAGCTCCTGAATTCATGATTTGTTCTGTGTGGGATAACAAATCGTTCTATTTTCCCTTATAGGAACATTAGCATTGAACTTTCTTCCTTAATCAATACAATCCATTCAGAATCCAGCATTATCCTACATGGTTATATGAAATATTAATTGCACACTATTAGTTAGATAAATGAAGTTTCTGCCAAAATGATAGCTTGTTTCTTTCTTTGTATCATAATATTTAAACAAGAACATTGTGAGTTCTAGGGTGCATGGTATTTTAGAATTTATTGATCCTTGCTTATTTGAGTAATTATCTACACAGCTCATAGTTCCCCAAAGATACTTCTAACTGGGATTACTAAGTTTTTTCCTCTTGCTGATTCCAGCAAGAGTTCATTTACTTTTTAAAGGATCCAGTTGGAAATAATTTTTAAAAATTTTCCTTTGATGTTTTCATAGATGAGAAAAAGTTATTTTGCTTTTTGAGTGCCACTCAGCTACAGATAGAAAGCATCGAAGCTTGTAGGGGGGGCCAATTAGAGTTAATTACTATCTGACTGACCTGCCACTTCTAAAAACGTCCAGGAAGACTTGTAGGATGTAGATTTTTAATTCTTTTCTTTTGTCAGATTTGCACAGTTTAACCATCTATAGAGCCTTAAGTATGGTAAAAATTATATCAAAGAAGTTATCTATGCATAAAAGTGATAGTTCTCAGGATAGTCTCTGGGAAGTTGTATAGGCTCCGCCATATGGTGATACCTACTTGTTTCATCACTCCATGGTTTGGGAAGCCTATTCCAAATGTTGTCAACCCTCCCTGCTCTCAACCAGATAATAAACTTAGGGTTGCCACTATTTCTGGGGTAAAACCATGGTACTAAAATAGAAACCAGAACTTTCAGGGTAATCGTACTTGAATTTGTCTTCCCATTGCTCATTTGAATGTATAATTTCCAAATCATCTCTCCTGGTGTCAGTCTATCAAGGATTCCTACTTCTGGCTCTTTTCATTTTTCTTAAGATGTAAGCAAACAAAATACAAAAATTGATAAATTTGGACCTTATCATGATTAAAAGGTTCTGGTCATCTTAAGACACCATTTAGAAAATTTTAAAAATGGGCAGCTAGTGGGAAGCAGCTGCATGGCACAGGGAGATCAGCTTGGTGCTTTGAGGCTGCCTAGAGGGGTGGGATAGGGAGGGTGGGAGGGAGATGCAAGAGGGAGGGGATATGGGGATATACGTTCGCATATAGCTGATTCACTTTGTTATACAGCAGAAACTAACACAACACTGTAAAGCAATTATACTCCAATAAAGATGTTTAAAAAAAAATGGGCAAAAGACTTGAACAGACACTTCAAAGGAAGATACAAGAATGGCCAGTTAGCACATGAAAAGTGCTAATAACATCATTAGCTATCAGGGAATTGCAAATTAAAACCACTGGAATGATGAAAATCAAGAAGACTGACAATACTAATTGTTTGCAAGGATGTGAAGAAACCAGAATTCTCCTGCTTTGCTGTTGGGGAGTTATAAAAGAGCAAAGTCACTTTGGAAGAAGTTTGGTGGTTTCTTATAAATTTAAGCATACATTTACTCTATGACCCAGGAATTCCAGATCTGGGTATTTACCCAACAACAAAGAAAATATACATCCACAGAAAGATTTGTACACATGTTCATATCAGGTTTATTCATAGTAGTCAAAAAGAAACTACCCATATGGTCATCGGTGAGTTTAGCAGTTTAAAAAAAATAAACTATTCATGAAACAACATGGCTGAATCTCAGAAACATTATGTTAAGCAAAAAGAAGCCAGACACAAAACAGTACCCATTGTGTGATTCCATTTATGTGGAGTTCAAAAATAGGAAAAATTAGTCTATATTGATAGAAATCAGAAAGTAGTTGATGGGGATAGAGGGGGACTTGATTGAAAATGGACACATGAACTTTCTGAGGTATTGAGAATATTTGTTTTTCTGGGTAATAGTTAGCCAGGTATATATACAATTTTACTACAATGTGAACACCTAAGATCAGTACATTTAAAATTTTTTAATCTTAAAATACCCTAATTTCCTAATTTTAATTAGGAAAAAAAATGTCCAAAATATTGGGAATACCCAACTTCTAACTGTAATTTGTCCCAGGTAAAATAAGTTTCTTCAATTTAATCACAGTCTTAAGAAACCTGTGATTTCTAATCCTATCCATAATCATATTTTCTTATTAGAATTTGAAAACTTCATCTCAGAGTCAGGGCTGTTCGTTCAGTATGCTTGATCTCTACAGATACAGGAGTAAACCTTTGCTTTATTTTATTTATTTTCTTAAGAATAAGTCTCCCCCGCTCCCCATTAAATTATGTTTGCCTATTATACTCATCTCCTTGTTAGCCTAGAGTCTTGTAGATAGGCCTGGTTAAGTTTATTTTTTATAATTTTTTTTTATAGATTTATTTTTATTTATTTATCTTTGACTGTGTTGGGTCTTTGTCGCTGCTCACAGGCTCCCTCTAGTTGCAGCGAACGGGGGCAACTGTTTGATGTGGTGCAGGGACTTCTCATTGTGGTGGCTTCTCTTGTTGAGGAGCATGGGCTCTAGGCATGTGGGCTTCAGTAGTTGTGGCACGTGGGCTTCAGTAGTTGCAGCTCGCGGGCTCTAGAGCGCAGGTTCAGTAGTTGTGGCGCACAGGCTTTGTTGCTCCATGGCATGTGGGATCTTCCCAGACCAGAGATAGAACCCGTGTCCCCTGCATTGGCAGGCGGATTCTTAACCACTTCTCCCAGGGAAGTCCCAGGCCTGGTTAAGTTTTGAAAGTAAATTTTGATAAAGGGGTTTTATAGGCAGTATCTGTACGTGAAACATTTGTAGAGTAACACTGGTACTTTTTAATATTATAATCTTAGGCAGTAATTTGTTCATACTATGTACCGAGTCCTGGCAAAATGCTTGAAAACTTGTGAAAGCTTGCATCTTGGCCCTTCCCTACATGTTGAAATGAAAGCACACATGTTCCCATGTAAAAGTGTCGCCAAGCATCCCCAACTTGCTCACATGGCTGCCTTCAGCTATCTTACGTGCTTTCTCATGCACCAGCCAGCAGTTAAATTGCCATGTTCCTTTTGTGAGTGTGTACATCTAAATGCTGGTAATCATCTGCGTCCCTTGAAAGCTGATAGATGTGCTCATTAAAGGGAGTTCTCACTCTTGGCTCCCTTCACACAAGTCACTTCAGCTCCTGTTTCTGGATGAGGCTGGCAAGAAATACTGTGCAGGGAGGGATACATCTGGCTTTATACTCCTTTTCAAGGACTAAAAAGCTCCTTTTTCAGTATGTTAAACACACTTCCTAGGGACCTTACAAGCACAAAGAAGTCAGCTATTTGCCAATTACAGTATTAACACAAGAAAGGCTAAGGGCTGCTGTTGTGTGGTGGGTTTTTTTTTTTTTTTTTTTTAATGTGCTGCCATTCTCTCTTCATTTTGTTCTCTTGTGCTTCTGAGATTACACAAATACCTATTTATTTGTGAGACAGACCCATCTGTGGAGACTATGAAGTCCACCAGCCTGCCACTGGTGTAGATCTCAGCAAAGCTGTCTGTGTAGAAGGCACATTCAGCACGGTTTACGATTGGGAGTTTGAAGGTAGCGTACGCCTGTTTCTGCTTTTAGGATGAAAAATGAATTGCCAATTACTGTTGATGTGTTCAGACATGACACTTCATACGGTAGAAGCTTTCTTGGCCTGCTTTATGCTGGGCTCCCCACTATGAAACCATCAGTTCTGAAAAAGGGGTGTGTTTGCAAGGAGGAGAAGAGAGAGGGGGATCAGTCTCTGATCCGTTATGGTTTTCTGTGCTCGTGCGGAGTGGTGGGAGGGAGGCCAGTGCCTTGAACAAGATGAAGTGATCAAAGCTGGCTGCCAGCGCATCATCACAGTCTCATTACTTTGCAAGCTGCACGCCCAGATGCTGCTGTTTTCTGCATCAGGCTTCACTGATTTACATTCATAGCACCTCCATTACAGCTCATTTGGTACTATTCACAATTAACCAGTTTTCTTTTCCTGATACAGTTTCTCCAATACAAAAGACCTTAATGTAAAGAAAATAACATCGCTGGGTGTAGGGTGCATCTTCCAGACATCCTGGTTAGTTGACAAGAAGCAGGGATCAGATGTTTTGTCACTACTTCGTCATTTGTGTTTTTGGTGTGGTTAGTGGCGTGTTGGTTTGGAGGTTATTTTTGAGGTCTTTGAATTTGAGATACCGGATTTTTCCAGGAGACCAATTTCATCAACTCCCCATCCTGGGAGTTCTTTTCAATGCGTGGATTCTGATACATTGTTTTCGTTTGTTTGGTTTCTTCCCCCAGTGAAGAGCTCAATGACATATATGTATTTTGAAGGGTAGTAATGTGACAGCTCACCATCAGCATCAACAACACAGCCATCCATCAGGGTATCTTTGATGCTCTGTGCTCTATGGGCACTGGAAATACAGAAATATAAGTTTAAGTCCCTGCCCTCAGAGGTCTGATACTTGTTGAAATTACCAGCTCTACTGTAAAGGTGTCAAAACATGATACAGGAATTATAACTTCAACATTTGTTCAGGAAGAATTGTTGAGTATCTCATACATTCCAGGTGGTTTTTTATAAACTTGGAAATACAGAGATGAAGAAGGCATGATGCTTGCCCTCCGGACACTTGCAGCACACATGGGGAGACAGATTGATACAACAGCGGCTATAGTGTGGTAAATGCTAATACAGAGGCACAGACAAGACAGTGAAGGGATGACGAGGAGGATCTGGACTGCGAGAAGAGGTGCCTAGTGTGCAGGCTGGCGCTTCTCACTTTGAGATTTTCTCAAGGTAAGAAGAGGGAGAATGGCTTTCCATGAAGAGGGAATCCTATGCTAGAAATTGTTAGAATGAATGCGGGGGGAGGTGTGATGGAATAGGAGGCCAAAAAGGAAGATTAGGGTCAGACGTCGAAGGACTTTAAATGCTCTGTTTTGAAAGGCAAAGTTAATAGGATGTGAGAATTCAACCAAAAGTTTTGCCTACTTGGGAATATTTTTTTAATCACCTATCCCTGGTACCCATAATTCTCACCATGAGAATTAAGCTTTTGAGTTGGTAGTTTTTTCTAGGAGTCTGTCAAATATACAGATATGACATTTGGTGCATACATATGTGTATGCTATAATAATCACAAATTGCTATTTCATGTTAATTACTATTATCATATAAGCATGTTAATATGCATTAAAAATAAGCAAGTTTTAGCTTACCATATTGTTTCTTAGTAAAGTTCAGGGCATTGAGAGAATGGGACATAGGAAAAAGTAGTTTTCATTGAAAAAGTGGAGAGGAAAGAGTTCAGGAAAGGTTTGGTTCATGGGATGCTGTCTGGGGAAATCTCAGGGCAACTTTGCGGAGAAAAAGCTTTAGGAGATAGAGGGACACCAAAAGCCAGTACGCTGGTTCCACATTTTAGCACTCCCTGCAGTCCACAACATGGGATCATCTTTTAATTGAAATGGTATAATGATGAACTTAAAAAAAATACTCTTAGCCACGATCTCTTTGTCCGTGGTGTCCTAAGAATTCACTTGGTACCAAATTCTGCATGTTTTTGGAAAGAATGTTTTATAGGCAAATTGTATGTGGTTTAGGTCTGTAACTGATTATACGCACCCAGTATATATAAAATTAGCTCACAGATTGCTAGTCCCCTTGAAGATTCTAGTATTATTCAATGAACCTTTTAAGAATTCTTTCTCGGGCCTCCCTGGTGGCGCAAGTGGTTGAGAGTCCGCCTGCCGATGCAGGGGATACGGGTTCGTGCCCCGGTCTGGGAGGATCCCATATGCCGCGGAGCGGCTGGGCCCGTGAGCCATGGCCGCTGAGCCTGCGCGTCCGGAGCCTGCGCGTCCGGAGCCTGTGCTCCGCAACGGGGGAGGCCACAGCAGTGAGAGGCCCGCATACCGCAAAAAAAAAAAAAAAAAAAAAAAAAAAGAATTCTTTCTCCTTCCCATTTCGTTTTGTGATCAACTTTTGCCTTTTGATATCCTTCCTGGATGCTTAGTATAGTGAAAAGCATATGAAATTAATAAATGCTATTGGATTTTTAAAATTATCACTATACTACCCCCACTTTTTTCTTAGCACGGCAAATGTAATTTTTTCCTCTTTCCTTCTCAGTCAACCCCTTAAAAGTAAAGTGTGTGAAGTTGTAGTTTGATAGTCATCCTTCCTTTATCTCTATCCATAGAAACCTTAATAAGCATAGATGTTGTTTTATTTTTACCAGATATATTGAGATTATACCATATATTTTTTCTTTAACATACGTTTATTATGGGTGTATCTCCCTTGGTCAACACATGGGAATCTAACTCATTCTTCTGAGTACCTGCATAGTGTCCCATGGCATTGTTCTACCATGATTTATTGAGCCCATCCCCTACTGACAGGCACTCAGATTGTGTTTCAAAAGATTTTTTTTGGCCAGTTTTTTTTTTTTTTTTTTTCAAAAGGCTGCAGTGGGACAAATTTGTACATAAACCCTTAGGAACTGGTACTTTTTTTTTTTTTTTTTTTTGGCCATGCAGCTTGCGAGATCTTAGTTGCCCAGCCAGGGATCGAACCTGTGCCCCGTGCAGTAGAAGTGCAGAGTTCTAACCACTGGACCGCCAGGGAAATCTCAGGAACTGGTACTTCTGTTTCCATGACATGGATGGGGTTTGAATTGTGACCAGTCCTTCTAACTATGTGGCATTGGGCTACCTAACCTCTTGGGCTTCCTTTGGATGATGGAGGAAATGTATATATAAGACCTTATGGGGTTGTTATAAGGTGTGGTAAGTTATGTGGGTGACGTGCTGGACATTGAACCCTATACGGGGTGGTATCTGCAGAGACCGAGTGGGCTCAGAGTTGGCAGGGCCCAGGTTACTTAACTTCACAGGGTTTATTAGAGTGAATCTACATCTGGCCTCCTGAGCCTGTCTGTTTGTCTGTCTCTTTTTTTCTTTTTTTTTTAAATAAGAGGAAAGCCCACTTTGTGAAAATTTTCAGCTTTTGACTTGTGCAATTTGAAAATACTACATTTTGGCACAATCTTTGCAGTTTTTCCTGCTAGTCTATAATTCCCTAGAGGTGAATTGAGAAGATTAGTGGTAGGACGTTTTCCATTAACTTTGGGAAAAACTACAGAGCAGGGCTTCCCTGGTGGTGCAGTGGTTAAGAATCTTCCTGCCAATGCCGGGGACACGGGTTCGAGCCCTGGTCTGGGAAGATACCACATGCCGCGGAGCACCTAAGCCTGTGCACCACAACTACTGAGCCTGCGCTCTAGAGCCCACGAGCCAGAACTGCTGAGCCCCTTCACCGCATCTGCTGAAGCCCGCCTGCTCCAGAGCCTGTGCTCTGCAACAAGAGAAGCCACCACAATGAGAAGCACCCCAACGAAGAGTAGCCCCCGCTCGCTGCAAGTAGAGAAAACCTGCGTGCAGCAACAAAGACCCAACACAGCCAAAAATAATAAATATAATAAAATACATTTATATAAGGAAAAAAAAACTACAGAGCAAAAAAAATTGTCCTTTGGCAAAAATGTCAATCCATACCTCTTTTGGGGCATTTGGAAACCAAAGTGCTGAGAAGCTGATTTAATAGGAGAATTGAAAACCAAAATGTATACACGTCTTCACCTTTTCTAACTGATGACAAGACAAATGAAAAATATACTCTCAGAACTTGATGATGCAAAGAAAATAGGCTCGTTGTTCCAGAGAGTACATTAAGGCTGGATCTTTAAAAGATTTGAGGGCTCAGCTCTTGGCCATGTTCTTCAGGAGGCTGATCCATTCTTATTAATGTTACATCTCTTTGTACTTCATGCCATAAAATTCCTCTCTTTTATGATACGGTATCTAGGAAGTAGGTTTAAGAAAAAAGGAATGATAGGCAGAACACTAGGACATAAATCACAGCAAGATCCTGTTTGACCAACCCCTAGAGGAATGGAAGTAAAAACAAAAATAGACAAATGGGACCTAATGAAACTTGAGAGCTTTTGCACAGCAAAGGAAACCATAAACAAGGTGAAAAGACAACCCTCAGAATGGGAGAAAATATTTGCCAATGAAGCAACTGACAAAGGATTAATCTCCAAAATATACAAGCAGCTCATGCAGCTCAATATCAAAAAAACAAACAACCCAATCCAAAAATGGGCAGAAGACCTAAATAGACATTTCTCCAAAGAAGATATACAGATTGCCAACAAACACATGAAAGGATGTTCAACATCATTAATCATTAGAGAAATGCAAATCAGAACTGCAGTGAGGTATCACCTTACACCGTCAGAATGGCCATCATTGAAAAATCTACAAACAATAAATGCTGGAGAGGGTGTGGAGAAAAGGGAACCCTCTTGCACTGTTGGTGGGAATGTAAAGTGATACAGCCACTATGGAGAACAGTATGGAGGTTCCTTAAAAAACTAAAAATAGAACTACCATATGACCCAGCAGTCCCACTGCTGAGCATATACCCTGAGAAAACCATAATTCAAAAAGAGTCATGTACCACAATGTTCATTGCAGCTCTATTTACAATAGCCAGGATGGGGAAGCAACCTAAGTGTCCATTGACAGATGAATGGATGAAGAAGATGTGGCACATATCTACAATGGAATATTACTCAGCCATAAAAAGGAATGAAATTGAGTTATTTGTAGTGAGTTGGATGGACCTAGAGTCTGTCATACAGAGTGAAGTAAGTCAGAAAGAGAAAAACAAATACCGTATGCTAACACATATATATGGAATATAAAAAAAAAAGTTCTGAAGAACCTAGGGGCAGGACAGGAATAAAGACGCAAACATAGGGAATGGACTTGAGCACACAGGGAGGGGGAAGGGTAAGCTGGGACAAAGTGTTGAGAGTGACATTGACATATATGCACTACCAAGTGTAAAATAGATAGCTAGTGGGAAGCAGCCGCATAGCACAGGGAGATCAGCTCGGTGCTTTGTGACCATCTAGAGGGGTGGGATAGGGAGGGTGGGAGGGAAATGCAAGAGGCAGGGGGTATGGGAATATATGTATACGTATAGCTGATTCACTTTTTTATACAGCAGAAGCTAACAACATTGTAAAGCAATTATACTCCAATAAAGATGTTTAAAAAAAAAGGAATGTTTACTATGCTACAGATTTTACTATAGCAACTACCAAGGAAATGTGCTCATTTTCTCTTGTTTGTGGTTCTTGGTCTTCCTGATTTCTTTTTTAACTTATTAGAACTTCTCTTAATTTTTCTATCCTACAGAGTCAGTTGAGCTATAATGAAGTAGTAAATATCCACATGAGCAAAATTTTTACTGGGTATAACCTTGATAGATATCCTTCCCATAGTTCAGTAGACTGGCTCTAGCAAGTTACTTCTCTTCCTTCCTCACCCCCGCCTCAGTTTTCTACATCTGTAAAAGGTGGTCATCACAGAGATGTTATATAGGAATATTAAAGGAGGTCCATTCATGTTCTTGGCACACTCCAAGCTATCAGTAGTTAGCTAATGATTATAGTCATCGATAGTTCAAGTTTCTGTTGAGTGAATTTTGTGTGTTTTTAAATTTATGCCCATCATATAATCCAATATATATATATATATATATATATGTATATATATATATATATATATATATATATATGTATATTTCCCTAAGGGATAATCCCCAAACCTGTAAAATTGCAATTGAGACTGTACCATGCCTCTAAAAAAATGTGTTTAAAGACACATGATTTCTGTCAAATCATTAACCAACGGTTAACAACAGTAATCAAAATAATAATTATATTTTAACAGGCTAGGAAATACATAATTTAGTTAGAAATGCACATGGGAGTCTGTGCCAGGAGAAGCGCAGCTATTGTTAGTGTATGGTACCGTCCTCATCTCATCACTGTCATACCTTTAGAATATTTCTATCAATTTGAGGTTGTAGGCAATTATAGGTTGACAGTCTATGATAAATAAACAAAATTCTCTATAAAGTTGGTTCTGAAGTCACTTGCTTGGCATTTGGAACCTAATTTTTCCCAGAAATAAAAGTGACACTTCTGGGGCTTCCCTGGTGGCGCAGCGGTTGGGAGTCCGCCTGCCGATGCAGGGGACGCGGATTCGTGCCCCGGTCCGGGAGGATCCCACATGCCGCGGAGCGGCTGGGCCCGTGAGCCATGGCCGCTGAGCCTGCGCGTCCGGAGCCTGTGCTCCGCAACGGGAGAGGCCACAACAGTGAGAGGCCCGCGTACCGCGCGCAAAAAAAAAAAAGTGACACTTCTGGTTAAGTGTCTAGTTTACTCCTCAAAAGTTTTATTTATTTAACCCTTGTGTGTTTGCAGTGAAGAATGAAAGGCTGGAGGTTTGGTGGCTTAGGGTCAGGAAGAAGAAACAAAAAGAAAAAAAAAGTGCACTTGCCTCTGTGTGTGTGTGTGTTTAAACTATATTCTGGGTTTTAAATCTTACCTAATCACAGGTATAACCTTGTTTCTTTGAAAAAATGTAGATCCCTGTAGAGAGTGAGAAGGGAAAACACAAGCCTTAGAGAGAACAACTCCCTCCCTGTCTCCCAGTCCCTCCAAGAGTTTCCAACTTTCTTTGTTTGTTTTTAAAGCAGTGAGTGGACCTGTTTTCAAATGAAATCTTGTGTGGAATCCTAACACTGATAGTATGCTATGTTATTAATATCACTGTAGTTAATAAGCTTACTTATAACTTTTGCTTATTATCAAGAAAGCAATGACACTTATTTTCGTGAATCCAGCATTTAAATATTAGGGGCTAAGAATGGTGTCTGCGGTCCTCTGTCAGTCTCAGCACCCACATTCATTTGTTTGGTTGCAGTGTTGTGGTAACCCTGATTTGCAGTGATAAGTAGTGGCCACTGATAATAGTTTTTGTTTTGTTTTAACAGCTTGCCTGGCAATCTTAAGATACTCATCCATCAATCTGATCCATATGATTAAAAACGAAATAAGTTTCTGCTTCAAAGCTGAATAATTGACAGTATCTAATAAATCATTATTTAGAAGTTGGGACAGGCACCCCAAACTTAACAATATTGAAGCATACTGTGAAAATAACCTTTGACATCTCCTCAGCCTCATCTTTGCCAACTCTTTCATGGACCGCAGAGTTCACTCCATTAAGGCGAGAGCATGCCTTCCACCTGTGCTTCTGCAGCTTTGTAACACAGTACACCTTCATTTCCTCCATGTCAGCTGTCCACTAGCCAAGACTCGTCTCACATGTTAGTGTCTCTGTAGTCTTCCTTGACATGTCCCTTCCCACTCCGGGCTCCCCAAAGAAGGACACAGTTGCTCCCTCTGTGTTCAGGTAACTCGAGCCCTTATTACAGCCCAGCTTGCATCGTAGTTGCCTTTACACCTACCTTCCTTCTAAAACAAGAGCCCCTGAAGGCACGATCTGCAGCTTAGACATCTTTGTAGCAGTAATACTCCTAAGCGTGTTCAGTTACTATCAATAGTTATTTACTAGATTGAATTAAACTCTTATAAAACTTTTTCCTGCTTTTCAGTTTCTATCCTCAGAATGTTTTCCTCTAGAAGGGACTTTGAATTTACAGTAGAGGAAACTGTTGTCTAAAAAGCTAAGTGAGAATTACAGGCTCTTGGGAAGGGCTCATAACCGAGGTTGTATATCAGGTTACAGTGTGTGACTATCATTCCCAGTTGAAATGAAACCTTCGTGAGGGCAGGAATTGTATTTTATTTTGTTTATTGATCTCCCCCCAGCACCTCGCACATATTCTGCACTCAGTAAATACAGGCTGAAATGCATTCACTCAGCAAATTAGGGGACTGTGGCTATGTGACATCTCTGTGCCTAGCTTGATGGTTTGATTTATCTAGCTGTTGAAGGTCTTCACTTGCAGACTTTCATACAGGGCTGATTTTTGTTGGACATTAGCTAATTGCCAGAGTTCATCTCCAGTACATGCCCTAGAGAAGGCAGGCTCTCTTCACAGTATCAATAGGGAACTTAAGATGTTGGCAAAATTCAAAATATAGTGGAGTACTGTTTATTAGGTTAAGGTTTGTCGTTAATTGGGAATTCCTTCAGTTCAGATTTCTGTGTAATGTGAATTTTTGTTAAGGAAGGATTATTGATATGTGAAAACTTCTTGACCTTTGCTGTTTCTGAAGACTATTTTTCACTTCTGTTAATGTAGACAGATTCATATGTCTTCCAAAACCGAAGTACGTCTCATTAACATTTTCTGCTTGAATTCAGAAACATGACATCTTCAAGTCAGGGAGCTCTCTACCACAAAAGCCAATTAAATACTTCATAACAAGTTACCTTCTTATGAAAGCTGACTTTACCTGCCTTCCCCATGAGGTCTCTATTGTCTGCTGTACGAGTCTGTATTAAACTTGATTGTAGGCATTTTCTGAGCAAGGCAGCCATGGAACCAAGGCAGAGAGGAGAAAACTCCTGTATACTTTAAGGCAAGGATAAGAGAGCCATTTCTTTTTCTGGCTCAGTTAAAACTGTACGGATTATCCAGTCCCATTAACCTAGTGGGTCACTACCTTGTATGAATTAGCGGCAGCCAACTGTAGTGTGGAGTGGTCTTGCCACATCATGGACACATTTATGAAGATTGATAACAGCGAAGGTTCAGCGTTAACCTTTATTGTCAGGCAGGCTGTACAAGAATCTGTCTGGTATTGGCTTTTGCTTTGATTTATGAAAAGGTTGCCACGTGAAGAAGACATCACATAAAACAGCTCTGCTGGCAACAGTATTATTAGATGCAATTGTAAGTATAGGAAATAATAACTAACTCTAATTAGGTTCATTATCCTCTCTTGCTGATTCGGTACTTGGGATGGGCGGGTCCTCTTAGCAGTACAGTACCTTCCCCTTCCCAAAGGAATGGGTCCCTCACTTGCTTTCTCCTGGGTTAGCGTGTTTCTCCAAAGATTTCCTCTAAGCAGTAGCTAGCAGTGAGATGCTGCCCGTCTAAGAGAGGATTGTTAAGTAGTCAACTGGATGGTTCCCTCATCCCACAGCGACAGCGTCAAGTTATTACCTGTTGGTTTTGCCTCAGGGCACCCGTGTGTGCACTCTCTCCCACACAGCCCTGTAGATGGAAGGACTCAGAAATTCAGGCTCTTGAATATCTCCAGTAGCCCCAAGTAGTAGCAGGTGGCTCTTCTGGAAAATGGCACCTATAGCTTCTTGCTCAATAGGACTTTTGTCCACACGGAGAATAGTCATTACTTTGCCTCCATTTTTTAGTTTCAATGCATGTTGGTTTGGTGGAGTGTCTTTTATGCTGTAAAAACTTCCCTTCCCTTTGAAATCTTTGTTTGGTCTCTCTAGTTCCAGTTGCGTCTTAATATGCAAGAAAGGCAGCTGTGTTTTCCTTTAAGCAAATATAATTTTAGGGGAAGGCGTCTCTGTTTATCCCGTGGACAAATACATTATGGGTAATGCCAAAAAAACGAAAAAAGAAAAAACTTGGGACCCCAGAAAAATTATGTAAATCTTTTCAACTCTCTATAAAGCAGAGGAATGTTGCCCTTTACGTGGTCACCGCCTGCAAGCAGCATTTTCTTGAGAGCCAGCAGCTGTGGGGAGTTGGGGACAAACACATGCACAGGAGAAACCTCCACCTTTCATTCAGCTCCCAAGGATAGACAGAGGTGCCCCAGATAGCTCTTCTGGTCTGTGTCTGTTTTTCAGGCAGCCACATTTCCAATCATAGTTGAACCTACCTCCATTTTGATATTCCAGATTATTTTGAGACTTTTATGTGCCATTTATCAAATTAAATTATGCAAGGTTTGGCCATTCTCTGATTTTCCGTTAACTTCTTTATCCGGGGAGATCCTTTTTGCAAGTGTGGGGACGGGCCTCTCCTGAGCAGTAGAAAGAAAGCACGCCGGTGGACGTGTAGAGAAGTGATTCCTGGGAGCAGAAGGTGGCCCTGGTCCAGGCAGGTTGCATCTAGTAGCTTCTTATTGCCTGGAAGGCTCTGTGCCTGGAATGGCTCGGAGTGATCAGGCAGGTCCCTGTCATAAAGCAGGACGCACAGCAGCAGCTGGGGAGAGTCACATTTGGCCACCACGGCAGGCAGGCAGGCAGGCAGTGCCCAGGAATCCCGCTCTCTGAGGTCGCGGAGCCAGATGTGAAGGCTGGATGCGAGATGGTGTCACTAAGGGCTTTCTGGAAAGAGAGAGCAATTAAATTCGAAACCAAATGAACGCCTGCGTTAATATATAGGGAAGGTGCTCCTAAAATGCTTACGCAGCCCCTAGTGACTGTCGTGAAACTTTCTTTTAAACACATACTTTTTGAAAGGGCGAATGGTGAATCTGAACCACACATCAGCTTTAAAAACAGGCATAGTTAAGATCAAGGTGTAAACATTAATAGAGGACTACTCTTTTGCTCCCCACTCTTTTTCTCCAGGAAGTAAAGAAATAGACTGTTCAGCCCAGATAATTTTTCCTGGCTTTACTTGCCTTTTGGAGGGATGTGGAGTGAGTCAGAAAGGTGTATTGTCTGGCCTCTTCCTTACTTTCAGAAGCCTTGGATTTTGTACCGCAAAGTGCTTGTTGGAAGAAAGCCAGGCCTCTGAATTTCAGCGTCACGAAATACTCAGCCTTAACGGCAGAACCACAGGAAAGTGCAGAACCGGGAGAGTCCAACCCAAGGCTAAGGCTAGAACACCACGGAAACCAGGGAAGGCTAAGGAATCTGGAGTGCCATGGTTGATTAGTGATGTCTGCTGTTGGCATGAGCGTTGAGAGAGTTGGTGTTTTTCCTTTGATTCGCTACCCCTGCTTTAGAAGCAAATATAAAAATCTCTGTTTACCTCCCTTAATTGACGGTGCCTAACCAGAAATAGGAAGGATGGAGAGAGAAAGGAAGAAGGAAGGAAGAAAGGCTGTGTAGTGCAATTTTAATGTCTTTTTTTTCTGTTCTCTTTTCACCTTTCACCTACCAGCAGGTTTGGGGAAATGAAATAACCACAAAACAGGACTTTATATTTTGTTACCTCTTGTCCGATATGGCTCCTGGTAGGAAAGCCAATTTCTTTTTCCTCACTTCAGGCCACCAGAGTACCAGTGGGACTGTGACTGGCATTTGCAGGGACTTAAAAATTACTCAGGATAGAAAATACTGTTGGCAAAATGTCCTTAATGTGCAGTCATATGTGCCATTTTCTTTGTAATGAATAAGAGAATATATTAACATTGCACTTTGATTAACATTTGTAATACGTGCAAAGATATTAACCTTCAGTGCTTTTCTAAAATAGTGTCTCGTGGACAGAAGCTTTAGCTTACAAGCAGGAAAATAAGACTGCAGTCAAATGACCTCTTTCCTAAATACCAGAAGTAGTAAAACTCCATCTGTTAAATGATTCTTCTTCAGTATAAATATTGGCGATTATAACTAATCTTGGAGATCAAAAAGTGGTAAAAATTGATGGTATTTGGTAGAAATTAATACTATAATTAATTTACCATTGTTTTGAAAAGTTTTAATGAAAAGCCCTCAGTGCTTTATTTTATTCTGTGTGCTTGTGATAAAAACGATCTCATTAATTCTTCCAATTTGGATAATCAAACCAGTTATTCAGACCTTAAACTGAAGTTACGGTCCTGAGCAGCACTTCAAGATCTTCCTCTCTCAAGACTCTTCATTCCTAACCCGAATGAGTTGCTGGCCATAAGCAGCCAGTTTTTGACGGTTTACATTGGTCAAATTAGGCAAATAAGTCTGAAATGTCTACTTCATGATATGTATAGCCACAGCCATTGTATACTTCTTACCGTGATGTGAAGTGATATGTATAGCAAAACTCCAAGTTTCCAAGCTTTCTACATCATCTTCGTCATGTGCAGTTCACTTCTGAGCAGTAATGAATCCACAGGTATTTATTGTGGTTTTATTATGTGCAGGATCCTAGGTTCTCACATATCCTTCACAAGGGCTACTCATCAGGCACAGGGGAGACCGTCTTTACTTTCTTATCAGTATTATTGAAAAGAGAATCCTTCGATCCCAAGCTTCCCCCCGGTCCCTGCTGTGGCCTGGGCCACAGGGCCATCACGGTCAATGCTGTCATTGCCTATTGCACACCATTTGAAAATGAAATCATCATTCGTCCTCTCATGTTTCTCCCTGTTCCTGAATGCCCTTTGTTGGTTAACGTTTTCTGAGGGTGGGGTCGGGGGAACAGACCTTACAGCGTGAATGAACCGAAAAGTTATCCGACCTATTTAAGTAACACTGGCACTTCTGGGCCTCCTGCTGAGGACTGCCAGCTTGACTTTACAAAATCACATTTATGACACTAAAGATACAGAAACTCATGGAAAGAGGCTGAAAACCAGGTTCTGGCCTGTTTGAATACTGGTTTAATGGTAGTAGAACGTTAATCGTGTGGTGTTGATTATTCTTGAAATGTCCAGCTTGTTTTAGACAGGATTTTGCTACTATTAAAGAAAATTAAAGCAGTTTGCCATCAATTCCTTTGAGTTCCGCCTCAGCGCCTCGTCACAAGTAGCAGCCCTGCCACCAGCAGTGGGCACATCTGTGCCAAGTGTAATTACTTCAAATACAATTCCATTTATTCATAGGGAAGACTGTTGCTCTCCGTGAGAATGTAGTTGAGAGAAGAAAAGATGTATAGGTTTATGTTAATTATATACCCCATGCCCGGGAGGTTTGATTTTAACATGAGGGCAGCTTTTTAATCCCTTTATCAAAAACACATGCAGGAACCTTCTTTGCTTCCACCTGAACACTTAGTGGACACCTTCAAGTTACGTGAACAGTCACCAACCCTCACGTGAAATGTATTCTAAAACTTGGTTTTAAGTTGGCAGTGTGAACGTGGAAACCCATTTTCCTTTAGAAATAAGGTGGTAACTGATCGGTTCCCAGAACAACTTACTGAAATTTATTAGTTGAGATAATAAGAATAATAGTAATAATAGCAGCTACTGTTCGTTAAAAGCTTACTATGTGCTGGGCATTGTGCTGAGAGCTTATGCATTATCTTAATAATCTTTACAACAAAAACAGTAGGAACCCGTGAAAAAGTTGCACCTTTTTCTGCACAGAAGCAGTCTGTGCCAGCTTCCATAGCAAGTGAAAGGCGGAGCCCAGATTTGGACGTAGGTGTTTTAGATGCCAGATCCTATGTTAACCATCAGGGTAAATGGCGCAAGTATAAGCAGTGACTATATTATGGAAGCTAACTAACTGGTTGTACTACTTTTTCTTTTTTTTTACATCTTTATTGGAGTACAATTGCTTCACAGTGGTGTGTTAGCTTCTGCTTTATAACAGAGTGAATCAGTTATACACATACACATGTTCCCCTATCTCTTCCCTCTTGCGTCTCCCTCCCTCCCACCCTCCCTATCCCACCCCTCTAGGTGGTCACAAAACACCTAGCTGATCTCCCTGTGCTATGCGGCTGCTTCCCACTAGCTATCTACCTTACGTTTGGTAGTGTATATATGTCCATGCCTCTCTCTCACTTTGTCACAGCTTACCCTTCCCCCTCCCCATATCCTCAAGTCCATTGCCAAGTAGGTCTGTGTCTTTATTCCTGTTTTACCCCTAGGTTCTTCATGACATTTTTTTTCTTAAATTCCATATATATGTGTTAGCATACGGTATTTGTCTTTATTAGAAAAAAACTCATCTCGATTCCAGTTGGGATATTAGGAACACTCGTCCCCCCAGTGTAGTACTTTGGACACACTTCCGTCCACCTTATGCCCACACATACACTCTGGCTAACATAGTGGCGAGGAGAAGTGGAGAGAGTGCCCTAGTAGCTCTGTAGTGAGGGGTCTGAGCAGCCCGTTGTGTTTGCCAGTTGCTGTGCCAGGCGCTGGGAATACAGTGTAGACGGACCAGACGTGAGCCCTGCCCTCTTGGAGCTTACAGACTAATTGGAGAAATGACTAGTCTCCCAAATAACTCACCAGTTAGAGTTGTGCTAAGTGCTGTCAAATGCTCTAAGAGCATGTGACATGGGGATCCAATGTGAGGGATCAGAGACAACCTCTCTTTAGGCTAAAATAGTAGGTGTTGGGGGAGCATAAAGGAAGGTCATTTAAGCAGCTAGATCAGCAAGTGTTAAGGCCCTGAGGAAGGAGCTCAGCTCCTTTGGGGGTTCTGAAAGGAAGCATGCAGGAAAGCAGAGTGGGGAGAGAAGAGGCCAGAGATGGAGATGGCGGGGGGGCACATCCTACTAGGCCATAATTAGTATTTCGAATTTTATCCCAAGAGCGGTAAGGAGTGTTTGAAGGATTAGGGTTGTAACCTGGAAGTTATAAGATCTATTTAAAAGGAGGCGTTCCAGTTGTTGTGTTGATAATGAATTGCTGTAAAGATGAGGCTGGAGGACTCAGAATGGAAACCAGGAGACTGCTTAGGAGATTTTTGAAATATTCCAGGTGGTGGTGGTAGCGACTTGATCTAGAATAATGACAATGGAGATGGAGAGAAATAGGTTGATTCTGGATCTATTTTTGAAGTTTAATTGATAAGACTTGGTGACAGATTGGATATTGGGAATGAGAGAAGAGGCGGTGTCAAGGGGGATTCCCTGATTTTGGAAGGTCCATTTACTGAGATGGAAAGAAAGAACAAATGGCGGGTAGAGGAAGGAATTAAGTGTTCATTTTTAAACATGTAGCACCTGTAAAACCTTCAGTGTGAATAGCAGGAGGCAGTCACCTGTAAGAAGGCAGGGCTAGAGGTACAGATTTGATAGCTGTCAGCACACAAGTGACGTTAAAGCCACATGAATGGTTGAGATCCTGGTGGAGAGACTATATAGAGAGAAGAGCAGGATATGGCCCTGAGGATCTCCCACATCAAGAGGTCAGTTAGAAGAAGATGAGCTGGAGGAGAAGCAAGGGAGGAAGTGCAGTGTTTGTAGAAGCCAAGAAGCTCCTTTCAAGAGAGGGGAGTAATTTACTTAAGTCCATGCCGATTGGTCCTATAAGACGTCTACCAAGAATGGTTGGATTTGGCCACTTGGATGTGGATAGAGAGAATGGATGGAAGGTAGGAAGTGGAGGTGGCTGTCATAAGAATAGTATTTGCTAGAGCTGTGCTTTCAACAATATGATAGCCACTAGCCACGGGTGACTGTTTAGATTTAAATTTATTAAAATTAAATAAAATATAAAATTTTACCTTTGTTGCTTTAGTCACATTTCAGGTGCTCAGTAGCAACATGTGGCCTTGACCAGTGTGTTGGGCTGCATAGACATGACCGTTTCCATCACTGCAGGGAGTTCTCTCGGATAGCACTCTTCTAGAGAAGGTGGGAGAGCTCTTAAAAATGATCTAGTAGGGAAAGAAATTGTTATGAGAGAGGCAGTCTTCCTCCAAAGTAACAGTAGAAAAGTTGCAGATCCAGATTTTATGATGGGACAGTGAGGGAGCTATCTGGTTTCTGTTTTTCTCAATGAAAATTAGAAAAATGGCCAAGAGTGAAAGGAGAATGGAGATGTAATGAAATAATCATGGGAAAGAGGGCAAGAATGAATTTACCACAGAAATGTAAAAACATGGTAGGCAGAATTTACTGTCTACCTATGGATTTACCCCGGTTATAGGATTTTCCTCCGGAAACACTCAACTGGAGAGCTGTATTAAAGGACAGTCATATGGCAGGCGTTCAGCGACTAGAGCTGCGTGTGAGGGCTTAGATTAATACTGCTGAATTGGAACCCTTAGGGAGATGTAAAACTAATGGGGCTCAGCATGAAGAATCCAGTCCAGGACATGAATTGAGAAATGCATTGTCTGGTCCTGCAGTAATACATCATTATCCCTTTACATAGGAATCATTGTGATTCTGCCTCAGAAATACTCATGTGTGAGGCTCATCATAATCATTTGAAGAATTTGTGTGCAGGAGGTTGTTGTTTTCTCTACTTTCATGGTTAGTCTTGTCAATTTCAGTCTCAGCAGCTGCCTAGAATGTTAAGCCAATTTGCTAAATCTTGCCTGTCCTCTGAAAAATGCTTAAATCTGTTTATGTAACACAAGGGGTTGAGATTGTATGATGTGTTGTGGCATCAGTACCGACTATCTTAATCAGAACCGTAAAAAGAAATGTTGGAATTTTTAAACTGAAGAGTAATTGTTCCATTGATGCACATGTAGTTCACTGTTATTATACATCCCATATAAACTCTTCACTTTTATTAGTTATGAAATTCTTTTGCGGTATCCCTCATTTATGGGGTATTAAGTAGGGAAATAGCAGCTACTTGCTGATGCCTTTAGGAGGAGAATCCCTCTTCTCGTGGATTGTTCCCTTTCTTACTCACGTGAATTCCCATTACTGTCAGATGATTCATCTAGCTTTTGAGGTTTCCCACCGGAAGATTTCCTTCCGCCCCTCCTGCGTCTCACCAATCTCACTTTTAATATTCATCACCGTGGACTTATGCTTTAACCAAGAGAACCGTGGTTCTCCTTAATCACACCATGTTTCTCTTTAATCACACCGTGTCTGCCCTCCTTCCTGCCCTTCTTGTCTTTCTTTTTAAAGACTGTTGAATCAAAACTCTCCTTTTTTCACACAACCTTCCCTCTTTACCCAACTTCTAAGCTCACCTCTGTTCATTACTGTACTTTCTGGAAATTGCTTTATCACTTGTAGAGCATGTCCTTGCTCAGAGTGTTTTGGCTTTCTGATTTGCATGTAAATTTCCATATGAATCTTAAAAAAAAAAAGTCTGTTAGTGATGTCACTGCCTCTGCCTGCAAACTTTCTTCTCTTTTTTTTTTTGCGGTACGCGGGCCTCTCACCGTTGTGGCCTCTCCCGTTGCAGAGCGCAGGCTCAGCGGCCATGGCTCACGGGCCCAGCCGCTCCGCGGCATGTGGGATCTTCTGAGACCGGGGCACGAACCCGTGTCCCCTGCATCAGCAGGCGGACTGTCAACCACTGCACCACCAGGGAAGCCCAAACTTTCTTCTCTTCTTCCACAGCCTTTGCTTCTTCCACTTTTCTGTCTAGAGTGCCTTTCTCTTCTATCTAACTGCCTAAGCCCTTCCTATTCTTTAAGACTACTGAAATTCTTGCATCTCATCTAAGACCTTTTCTGGTCATCTCCAGCCAGATGTACTCCTCCCCTTTCATATTTTTACTGTTCCCAGATGTGCTCCATAGAAGCAGCTCTTATAAAATGGGTGTGTCTTTCTCTCCTACACACACACACGCACGCACGCACGCACGCATACATGCACACACAGTGCCTGGTATAGAACAAGCACTCCATAAAGGATATTGAACTGACCTAATCCCACTGCCTTCATCTCTTTACTGCCCATTTTCTTATTTACCAATTTCCTGCTGTCTGAATTCTGCCTTATGCACTATATTGAAATTATTTCTCTAAATTGCTGGGGATTAAATTCCACGGCCTTTTATCAATCTGTGTTCTTTTCAACTTTCTTCTCTTTCATGAAGCTCTGGTTTCCCAGCCTTGTGATGCTGTGTCATACTGCTTCTTCTCTCCACTCCCAGTTCTCTGACTGCTCCGTCTTCCTTCCCTGTCACCTTACCCCCCAATGGGGCTGCTCCCCAGTACTCAGCTGTCCCTCCTGCCTTTGCACTCCCCGCTGTGTCTTTCAGGGGTTGCTCAGTCCGTGATTATAGCCCTGTTCCCAGTGCTGAGCTCCAGGTCCACACTCTAGATTTTGGTAGGTCGTTTCCACTTGGGAACATTACTCAAGCACTTTCATTCATTAAATCCCCAGGCCTCAGCCACATGTGTATTGCCCAGTCTTTCCTCTTCTTGACCTCCACATCTGTCAGTTACTGCATCCTTCCATCCTTGCTTTCCAGGGCCTCCGTTCTTGCCTGTTTTTATAGCTGGACACAGCTCCACTGCGCTCCCAGCCTAGATGGTTCCCACTTCCATCCATCTGATGTGTTCACATCCGATCAGCTTAGGCACCTGGATGGCTTTACTGTCTCATTTGGAGAGGCTGGTGGTTTGTCTCCACCTGCAGAACAGAGTCCAAGCATCCTCTGTCTTACCGGAAGGCCGTCCAGATCCCAGTGCCTCCCTTTTCAGTGCTGCCTCTCGCCTCTGCCAGCCTCCCTACAACCTGAGGCCCCTGGACGCGCCCAGCTTGACTGAGCCTGGGCCTTGGCTCATGTAGACCTTACGTGTCCTGTCTGCCTCTTACAGTCTCACCCTGCATTCAGGATAAGGCTTTCACAACCCATCTCTTCTCCTCCGTGGACCCTCCCTAGACACGCCCCCAGGTCCCTCCTCAGAACAGCTGTGGCGCTTACCGCTGTGCTCTTTCCCTTACACCCATCACACCGCCTTGTCTTACCTTTACGAGGGTGTTTCTTTTACAGGTATGAGTTTTTCTCCCTTCTTGTGTTTGTACACACCTTTACCTCCTCCTCCCCAGTATGTACACCCCTGTGATGTCCAGGTGGCATTTTTCTGCCTGACAGTTCCTGGAGGTTTGCTGGCATGACCTAGTCACTAGGGCATGGCATAGTGCACCCATCTGGGGATTCCCTCTTGGCAGGGGTAGAGCCTAAGCCTCCTCCCTTTCAGCTCATCAGAGGGATGGGAAACAGACAAGAGGCCCAGCTCTAGCCTTCTTTCCATTCCTTATTATTAGTACTCTGACACTTAAGGGCAGATCAGTATGGATACTTTTTTTCCTTTACTTGTCACTGCAGTCAATACACTTGCAGTTCTTTCAGTTAAGAGAGCCAGGCACATTCCTTCCTGGGTGTATCTAAGTATTTGGATCTTGCTTTCAAAATGTAGTGGAAAAAAGAGTATCACCTAATGTACTATACACACTCTCTCACTACAGACTTAAAATTTGATCTTAACCCAGTTTTTTTTTTTTTTCTTTTTGCGGTATGTGGGCCTCTCACTGTTGTGGCCTCTCCCGTTGCGGAGCACAGGCTCCGGATGCGCAGGCCCAGCGGCCATGGCTCACGGGCCCAGCCGCTCCGCGGCATATGGGATCCTCCCAGACCGGGGCACGAACCCGTATCCCCTGCATCGGCAGGCGGACTCTTAACCACTGCGCCACCAGGGAGGCCCTTAACCCAGTTTTTTAGAATGTGTCACAGTTCTCGAGATACATGGCAGTTTTAAAATGTTTTAAATTAAGCTGTTCTTATCTTAGTATTAAAAGCACTCCCTCAAATTTGATCACTGCAGGGAAGAGGTAAGGGTACCGGAATGTATGTTTATGCTTGGGTGACTCAGATGGAATTTCACCAAACATCTCATCCCTGAGTCATTCCTCAGCTGAGAAGGAGCATAGACAATTCATCCCAGAGGGTAATTCTTTTTGAAAAATTAGAAGTGCCTAAAAATAGGGACTTAACATGAAAGTATGTGCTGACCATATTTCTGCACAGGCTGCTGATACCATACTACTCAACCTGCAGATGCTGTGATTCTGTGCTACTGAAATAGATTGCATTGATGAAAATGATATAATAAGGCCTATGAAATAAATATCGCTCCAAATACGGAAGGATTGTCTCTGGGAGATTGTCTCCGGTGTTCCGTTAAAATTTGGTCAGAGTGTCTTAGGTTCATTACAAGTGTCCTCTCTCAGTAAAAACCTGCTAGATTGCCAGGACTGGTGCCCTCCCCTTGTCTGTATGGGAGACAACCATGTCGGCTATATCCAGCTCTTCCTCTTCTGAGCCTGAGGACTTGAGCAGGAAGAATGGGTGATGAAGGGGGTAATGGCCCTTCCAGAATTTGGAAACAAATGCCACAGTTTGCGGCAGCCCCGTAGCCTGGAGCCTGCAGTCTCCCCTTTCCCTTGTCCTTCCTCATGGGTTGTTTAGCTGCTCAGCCCGTCCCTCTGCTCTCTCTGCATCTGGACTAACCTGGCCCATGACGCTTCCGTTTCTTCTCCAGGAGTCCCCTCGAATTCTAGTAGGTTCTTCAGCTTCCCAGTATCTTTCTAACGTCCCCATCTTATTCCAGTTCCCACTGTCTCCCTCCCGCCTCCGAAACTGGGCATTGATCTAAGACCACATTATCCAGTTTTCTCCTTCTTGGCCATATGAAGTAGGAAAGCAGTAGCGTGGTTACTTAGCGAAGGCAGTCCCTAAGCAGGAACATGATGAAGGCTGAAGTGTAATTTGGGCACCAACTGAAAGTTGGCCCCATAGCCCTCCTACCAAGACAGAGCAACCAGAAACCTGTCTCAACATTCGTTTATTGTTGACAGGTCTGAAACTGGGCATCTGGCCTCTGATTATTTTCTAGGGATTCCCTACTTGACTCAAAGAGTTTATAAACTCTTACCGTACACAACTACTCCCACCCCGCCAAACCAAGCTTGTGTTGGCAAATGTCATGAACACAAGCACTAAACTTTGCTCTGAGAGAAAGCAGAGGCATCTAGAAGGCTTGGAGTAACCAGGTTGCGGGTGTATGCATATACCCAAGGTCTGAGGAGGTCTCTCCTCTCCATCTCGGAGTCTGTCTCTATAGTTTAGATACAATGGACAGATCTTCCTGCTGGCTTGAAAGTTACTTCAAGCGAATCCTAAGGCCAGTCTTCCCTTCCTCTTCACTGGTGATGAATGTCCTCTTGTCTGGAACGCTGTATGTTCAGTTCCTGTTCCATTCAAAATGAGAGCTCTGTTTAGCACTTTGTTTATAGCTCAGCATTCTCATTATAAGGCTTTGTGTACACCTCTGTCTCTCGCTACTAGAGTGGGAGCCAGCAGAAGGCAAGGATCACATCTTATTCAGCACCTACCGTAGTGATGGCATGTAATGAACGCTTGATAAATGTCTGTGACTTAATAATATTGGTTGTTGGAGTAGCTGTGTAGATGAAAGGATGAATGAACCAGCTCTCATATTTTCTATCCTTAGACCAAGTTTAGTGGACATTCTAAAGTAGCAGGATAGGGGAAGTGGAAATAACTCCCAAAGCCTCATAGGTAAAATAATGTAACTTTTAATTTGTGTTGGCATGAGTTCAGTGTATTATATAAATACATATATTTAAAGTAAAAGAAATCCAAGGGTGATGCATTGTGTATGCTCAAGATTAACGTTTTCTAAGTTGTCTAATTAAAGTGACTTTACAAAGTCAGAGATTTGTCATGCTTTTCTTTAATAATAATAATAATGATGGTGATGATGATGATGCTTTTCCTGGCCTTGAAGTCTTATTGAGATATTTCAAGTAAAAATAATTTGGTGTGTGTTAAGATGACTTGGTCTCATTCACACACCGATACAGCCTTTGGAGATTCAAATTTAACGTTTGGCTCTGGACATGTCTTCATTCGCGGCTTGTAGGTCTTTTGATGGGACAGAGAAAACACTCCCAGTATTTCAGTTCTTATAACCAAGGGCCACTTCTGTGAGCTGTGATTTAATTTTGTTCCTACTGTGTGCATGGCAGGAGGTGACGTTTATGCTCCAGGTACTTTGTATAAACTGCTGCTTTCAGGCACCTTTAAAGCAAAGAGCTGCATTATTAACTCACTAGTGCCGATTTTTATTACAGTGTTATTACTTGACATTTATTAAGCAATAACAGCACACCAGGCATTGTTAAAGAAGAAAGGGAGAGGGAAGGATGGCTTATACTTCTCTAAATTAAGGGTCACCCAGACTAAAGTGCAGTATGTTAGGTGTAGAATTCTACCTAATGAGAGGACTTTGTGTGAGCTTGAGAAAATAACATCTCTTGAGTATTTGGTTTTGTCCTAAAGTAAGTGTGATGAAAAGTTGATTTCGAGTTCTTCCAGGTTGAGTTAATGTTGACATCAATTATGTTCTGT
Source organism: Mesoplodon densirostris (assembly GCF_025265405.1). Lineage (NCBI taxonomy): Eukaryota > Metazoa > Chordata > Mammalia > Artiodactyla > Ziphiidae > Mesoplodon > Mesoplodon densirostris. The sequence continues at coordinate 93,907,686 of NC_082669.1, read as the reverse complement.
GTCCCCAAACTCTATAGTTATTGCTGCTTACCCCAGATATCCTTTATATAAGTAATAATTTTATTTTTTGGCCATGAGGCATGTGGAGTCTTAGTTCCCCAACCAGGGATCAAACCAGTACCCCTTGCAGTGGAAGCGTGGAGTCTTAACCACTGGACCGCCAGGGAAGTCCCAGTAACAGTTATTTTATCTCCCTTTTTAGAGATATAAACCTTGCTGCACGTAGCCCAGATCTGGCAAGGGTACCATGATATAGTGGAAGATGAAAGTTAGCCAACCTCTCTAGGTCACGAGATTTTAAGAAAGTATATTTACAAAACAAAACAGTTGGGGCCCTTGTTCTTTGGAGATGCAGCAGAAGATGGCCCCATTTTTCTAAGTTTAGACCCTTGGTGGGATGAGCCCGTGTAGCAGAATCCCACGCAGGGTATGGTGAAATTGGCAAGATACCATGAGGGTTCGCCTCCTCGGGAAAGGAAACCAGACACTGGGGAGTCCTGTAGTGTTGAGGTGTATTGTCCACTGAGCAAGAAGGCAGAGTCATCCAGCCCCCACCAGTTTCATGTGGTCATGCGTTACTAAGTTCCCACTCTCTTCCTAGGGTTTTCCTAATGTCCCCATCATTTCCAGGTACCCAATATTACTGAATAAGGAAGAAAAATATATTGCAAAATTGGAAAGTTTTTCATTCACCTTATATATGGCGTGTTTGTGCTCATGAAACGTGAGGCCTGTTGGTTTAAGAACAGTGTACCTGTGTGTGTGGAGCACTGTACTTTTCATATCATCTTGGATAGGTGACCAGAGGTCCTATCTTTGGGATTGTCCTGGTTTTAGGACTTTTACTCAGGATCCTAAAACCTGGGGGAAGACTGATAATGCTTTCCCCTCCCTCCTTGCATATCACCCGCCTCCTGTGGATTCAGAGGACTGAGTTGTGATACTGATTCCTTTTTCTAAAGTCACCGGTTCCCATGAAAGATGCATTGTTGCAACCTGTTAAAAAATCAGAATCTCCCCCCCAACCCCCCAAATAAATTAGAATTCCCCTTGTAGTGCCAACCATTCTCGTATCCACCCTGCACTCAACGAATGATTTTTGTGTCCGAGAGCTTTAGGAATTGTGGCTGCTCACTGATTGTCATTACATGACTTCTCGAGCCTTCCGAGTGGTATGAGGAGGGTTATCTCCACACTTTTCTCCCTTCTCTGAAATTACCTCATTATCCTTTTTGTTTATATTAGAACTAACATGATGGGTAAGTAGTTTCCTCGAAATATAAAGCTCAGACCCACCTCAAAGAAATTTCTAAGACATGAAAGTAGGAGAGGCAACAGCAAAACCAACAGATAGCTCTGAAACAGATAACCAAGTGGAAGTGTATGACACTAGAGTCTTTTGTCTTTTTTCTTTTTGGCTGCGTTGGGTCTTCGTTGCTGCGCGCAGGCTTTCTCTAGCTGCGGCGAGCGGGGGCTACTCTTTGTTGTTGTGGTGCGTGGGCTTCTCATTGCGGTGGCTTCTCTTTTGCGGAGCACGGGCTCTGTAGTTGTGGCTCGTGGGCTCTAGAGCGCAGGCTCAGTAGTTGTGGTGCACAGGCTCAGTTGCTCCATGGCATGTGGGATCTTCCCGGACCAGGGCTCAAACCCGTGTCCCCAGCATCGGCAGGCGGATTCTTAACCACTGCGCCACCAGGGAAACCCAATACTAGAATCTTAAGAAGAGAGTTCTGAATACTGCTTATTTATCTCTGCGTCATTTTTACCAAAACATCTTCATTTCTCTTTGACCAATTAATTCAACTTATAGGAAACTCTATGAAGGAAATCATCAGAAACAGTAGTGATAATTTTTGTCCATCACCATGGTGTTTTAATCACTTAAAAATTAGAAACAGCCTAAATATGTATCTTTATTCTTTTCTGTTATTTTTTTCCCCGAAGTTTCTACATTGATCTGTCAGTGTTATGAGAAGAATACTTGGATGTATTTTATTAGCTGCCTTTTAAGTGAATATTAGCATTAAACGTTGGCCAAAAAATTGTTTTACTGGCTACAGAATACCTACCAGGAGTGCTTCTTTGGGTGTTGTTCTCTATCCAGATCTTTGGTCTCCAGTTCTGCTATTGAATACAGTCAGCGACCTCCTTGGCCCGAAGTGCCACTGTGGGATGAGGTGGGGTAGGGCGGGAAGGGCAGAGGGCCAGCTTCTAGTGCTGGTGGGAGGAGGGAGGAGACAGGGAGCCACGTATAGAGTACAGAAAGGAAAAGCAACGGGAGGAGACAGGTGGTGGGACCCATCAAAAGTCCCCAATAATTTCAAGTCCACTGAACTGGATTTTTTCTTATTTTTGAGCAATATATATTTGTGTGTACCAGCTTTATTCCACCCGTTCCTTTTTGGTAAGTATGTTTTTGGATAACTATTCTATCTCTCACTTCCTTATTATGGTTTTGAGTTCCCCAAATATTTCATCTTTCTCTTAACATTTGTCATTCACTGTTTCTTTTTTTTGATCTTTTCATACGAAGAAAGTAAATTGTTTAAATGTCTCTTGTTGCTAAGATTTAATTTTCCTTCTTGGGTATCTTGAAATTCTGCCTTTTGTCATTTTTACCTAATGGTGGCTTTTTCCATCAGCAGGAATGCAAGCAGTCAATAAAAATCAATTGTTGACTCAATGACTATATGGAGGGTTTACCATAATGCATATTGGAAATGTCTTTGAAACCCTTTTCCTGAATGGAAGGTGCCATGCTTGGGTTTTATGGCCTTCTAATGTTAGACAGTAATCTCATTTAGCATTTTCCCAAAGTGAAAACAGTGCATTAGGGCAGCATAACAGCATTGCAGATCAATACAGAGACAGAGCTTTGCCCTTACAGATTAATCCAAGCAAAATGTACCAGAGTCTAGTCCAGGAACTGGAAGACAATTATGTTGATTTCCACCCCTCTTTCCCCCATTTTACCATCTCATCATCAATACAGGTTGAAATGTGTACAAAAAGGATTTCTGAAAATGTCTGTGTTTGCGTGCACACACGCACTCTCACTCACGCAACAGACTACCATACAGGAAATAAAGGGCCCTGGAAGTGAGTAGTATTGATTTGTGGTGATAAAAGTATATTTTGACACCTTTCAAATTATGAATAACTCATGGACTTTAACTTGCATGACTAAATAGCTCAACCCAGGGTAAATGCTTACATATAACTTAAATTACCTCTTTCTAAGGAGTCCATAGTATTAGATGAATGAATCCCATTGTGAAGAGTCTTTTTAGAAGGAAAAAAAACCACAGCATCTTCCTTGTGATGAGCACTATGTGGGAGCTCATTCTTTATGGTCTTTTGCTGTGTGTTAATGGGGAGAGGCTGCATATCTGGTTGGGATGCTTCTAGCCTTCTCTCCCATCTTCTTCCCCCCTGCTTTAAATCTAAGGTATATTGGAGGGACGATGGTCCTCAACGCTAGGATAGCAGGTAACCCTGCTTTCTCATGAACTGTTAAAGGCATTAGTCATATATTTGCTAGGTTCAGCTAACGTGATGCTTGATCCTATGTTATTTAGTATTTGTCCAGGAGGGTGTCTTGCTATAATCAGTTAGTCGTAGCTGTGCTTCTACCCTTCGAAACACAGCTGACTCTTTTTAGATACTGATGTTCATGGTAGGGGATCAGGGAAATCTGTGTCCGGAGACATTCACAGACATCTGAACTTCAAAACCTTAAAGTGAGTTGAAACTCCTGGGATTGGATTTAAATTCTGTTCTTAGGTGTTTGGCAAAACAGTAAAAAGGTAATGAATGAAAGAGTACAAGCAGTGTTATCTCTGTGTCTACTTTTTTAGAGGGTAGTAGGAAGTAAGTTCCCTTAGGGGCCAGTAACGTGGCTTGCATTTCAGTTTTCTATTCTAGCAAAATATGTATACTAGCTTAGTGTGTTGGATAAAAGTAATGAGACAAATCGTCAGCCAGGGGTTTCCTTATGGATGAGAAATATTTCTCCTGTGTTCTCTAGGGGTTTTTCAGAGCTCATCAATTTAAAATCATGCTATTTCATGATTACTATGGAAATAACAAATTTAAATTCCAAGAGAAGAACTGATAAGAGGCTGGAACCTTTTGTATTAAACAAAAAAATGCACATATTATAGTATGCAATTTGATGAGTTTTGATGTATGTATAAAACCATGAAACTATCACCACAATCAAAATAATAAACAGATCTGTTGACAAAAAAAAAACTAATTTGAAAAAAAAATGAATCCCTAGATTAAAGTGATAATAATATATATACTTTTCTGTGTATGCAGTCCTTATATTCCAAGTTCCTCTACCATTTTAACAAGAATATTTCATTTTTGTTTGTATAATCCATTTGGTTTATTTTATTATTATCATTTTTCAAGTGTATATTATCAGCTTTTTGGAAGGATTTATGTTTAGTAGTGCATATTCACTGAAAGCACTCTAACTAAAATCTCGAGATTTGTAAGTATAACTAGTAAAATTTTAGCTCAAGGAATTAAATTTTCTCTCCACCCATTTGTATTCTCAACAATTTATTGCATGACTTCTATAAGAGGGACCCATGTCGATAGCTGAGATAACAAAGAAAATAAGATGCAGTCCTTACTTGGGATTTGCATGCTAGGAAATTGCAGTAGGCTGTAGTGTAGTGCATGGTGAAAGAAGTTAATACAGGTTAGGGGATCACCATAAAGGGAATGATAGACTCTGCTGTGGTTGGAGAGAGCTCTAGTGAAAGCCATATAGAGGAGGTTGCACTTCAATACTTAGCTCAAGTATTGAAAGATGGGTAGGTATTTTCCAGATACGTAGAACTGGGTGAGGCTTGGGTGCAGAGCATTTCCAAAATCAAGAGCCGCGGAGCCAAGACGTGAAGGGACATGTAAGAATCAAACCCTGAACGTGGTCTGGTTGAGGCAAAAGAGTAGGCAGGAACCTGATCCAGAAGGACCTGCCTGTTGACCATGTATTTTATTTGGAAAGCAGATACTGTCTAGACTTACTACTAGAAAGAACCTTCTGGGAGGTAGGAGTGGAGGGTGAAGGTTAAGAGACAGAGAGACCCGTGAAGGTCATTGCTTGAATCCAGGATATAGATGATTAGGAATTAATGTAATGACAGTGAGTATGGAGAAAGGACTGGACTGCAGGATATCAAGCTTTGTGACCAACTGGAGGTGGGAACGGAAGAGAACATTGGGGCTCCCAGGTTCCTGAGTTAGCTGGCTGGGCTGAAGAGTAATTGGCCCCATTCCCATGGTTACGTTTTTTTTTTTTTTTTTTTTGCGGTATGCGGGCCTCTCACTGTTGTGGCCTCCCCCATTGCGGAGCACAGGCTCCGGACGCGCAGGCTCCGGACGCGCAGGCTCAGCGGCCATGGCTCACGGGCCCAGCCGCTCCGCGGCATATGGGATCCTCCCAGACCGGGGCACGAACCCGTATCCCCTGCATCGGCAGGCGGACTCTCAACCACTTGCGCCACCAGGGAGGCCCCCATGGTTACGTTTGAGGTAGGGTGGGAATGCTGCCCTGTCCAGAGAGGCTCGCAGTGGTGTCAATTAATAGAACTAATTTCATAGAAATCACTTATCTTTTTTTTTTTAACATCTTTATTGGAGTATAACTGCTTTACAATGTTGTGTTAGTTTCTGCTGTATAACAAGAAATCACTTATCTTGTGTGATATCTTTCTTTAAAGGTCAAAGAAAATTATTGTTCTTAAACTTTTGGCGGGGGGCGTTTGTAACATTTATATCTTAGTTGATGTTTTATATATTTTTTTAGCCTTGTTCTTTATTCTGGTTGAAGACCATTTGTCTCAGTGGTCCCTGTTTTTGTTTCCAGGCGATATGAGTGTCATCCCATCTGTGCCGATCTGCAGGCCCAGATTCTCCAGTGTTACCGCCAGAACACCCAGCAGACCCTCAGCTGCTCCGCTCTGGCCAATCAGTACAAGCAGTGCGTCAATCAGGCCAAACAGGTGGGTGTACAAACCAAGAGCTAACTAGGGCAGCAGAGGAATAAAAAGCCCAACATCATGGGCACTGGGAAGGACTCAGTAGGCTAATGTGTATGAAAAAGCTTTTTAAACCAAACTAGTCGTCGTCAAGAATTGCTGTCACGAGTTGGTTAAGTTTTTAATCACCTTTCATCCAGGTGGCTGAAGGAAGAGTCTGTTATCTCCTTGTGTTCCACTTGCAGAAAAAAAAGGTTTTACGTAAAGAATACCTTTTCTAGTTGCTCTGAACTTTTGTCCTCTACTTTATAATTGTGTCCTCAAGGTCACTGCCGCATATTTCTGGGCCAGTACTCAAAGCCAGCAAAGAGGAAGGATACACGTTAAGGGGCCAACAGCTTCAAGTCCATAAACAGCAAGTAGTCATGCAGAGAGTCTGGCTTAAAAAAACGAAAGGGAAACACAAAACTAAAATAAAAACCCACCATGCAAGCACCATTCAATCTTCTGCCAGTTGGTAGAGTCCAGTCAACTGGGCAGGGAAAGATAGGCCAGACATGTATTTAGGAAGCAATTTCCATTGCTTCTGTGTACCATAGCCATACTCTTCTCATGACCCTTCATATCAGAATAATATGATCACGGGATGTGTATTTTCTCTAATGTGTGTACTTTAGAAAGCTAATGATAAACGCTGAAGTAAATTATCAATTCTGGCAGGTCACGTAATTGCCTATCATTTAACTGATTTTGTTGGGTATAGGTTGCTCTGAGAGATGGAAATTGTTGGAAACCTTGGTTCTTTCTGCTGACAAATTCCCTAGACTTGACCTTCTAACCCAACTAAATCTAGTGTTTGAGTTACACAGCATGCCTCCCTGCAGTCTCATTTGCTGTCGTTATAATAATCCCAGTTAGTATAAATTTCTAACACTCTGTGAATATCTGATGGGAGGGCAGTATTGTCTGGATAGCTGGAAAATAACAACACTAGTAGAAAAAATAGAACCAAGATTTATTAAAAGCCTGTGTTGTCTTTTTTTTTTTGCGGTACGCGGGCCTCTCACTGTTGTGACCTCTCCCGTTGCGGAGCACAGGCTCCGGACGCGCAGGCTCAGCGGCCATGGCTCACGGGCCCAGCCGCTCCGTGGCATGTGGGATCCTCCCGGACTGGGGCACGAACCCGCGTCCCCTGCATCGGCAGGCGGACTCTCAACCGCTGCGCCACCAGGGAAGCCCGCCTGTGTTGTCTTTAAAAGCTTTGTGGCTCGAGACTTTTTTCTTTTTTCCCTCCTTAGCACTTATTTTTTATTTTTTCTATTTTTTAACATCGTTATTGGATGTTTAAAATGGTGTGTTAGTTTCTGCTGTATAACAAAGTGAATCAGCTGTACATATACATATATTCCCTCCCCCTTGTGTCTCCCTCCCACCCTACCTATCCTACCCCTCTAGGTCGTCACAAGAGGCTTCTTTCTTTTTCTTGTTTATATGGCACTTGCCTAACTCTTAGTAGTGTTCCAGGGATTCCTTTCTTTTAAGATCTTTGGTAGAAGTAGTGTTGCTTATGTTAAGTTAGTACATTTTATTTGTTAAAAACAGCTTCTGATATGTTCTTAACAATCTCCAACCTTCAATTTTAATACTGACTGAAGCAGGTGGAACCTGTAAGTTGGACTCATGGGTTTTTCTAGCTGATGTTAGTTCTGTATTAAGGCGGGGGTGGTAGTGCACATAATGGCGGAGATAAAGTGTGTGTTTTGACACTGGTGTCTTGTAACATAGGTGCCTGTGTCCACAGTGATCTGTACCATTACTGAAGTAGCACCTGCAAGGGTGTCTGGAGTATTGACTTCATCCTGATTGTCTGGGTTGTGTTGAACTGTCTACACACAGCCCCATGAGATCAATAGCATACATTTACAGAGCAAAACAAGAGTTATTTAACTTGTGACAAAATCAAATATGCTACATGGTGCAACAGAGAGTTTGAATTGGGCAAATCTGAGTTTGTATCCAAGCTCTTTTATTGGCTCTGTAACCTTGGGCCTTGATTTTTCTCATCTGTGAAGTGAGGTAATGTAATTTATAGTGTTGTGAGGATTCCATTTCTATAAACTATTCAATAGGTCTAAATTTTTTTCCTTCTTTCCTCAGTTGCATTATTCTGTGCTGAAACCAACTTAAACGAATCGGCCCAAAGCGTCAAATTATTACTAGTGATTCCAAAGGGGACCTCCCGTCCTCCCCTCCCCACCCCCCTGCCCATCTGCAGCATAATTTAATATTTTCAGTGAGTATGTTTCAGGTGCCTATTGTTTTTACAACTGTTATATTCAAGTATTAGAGTATATAACACCAGCTGATAATTAAAAAGATATGTCCACAAGACCTTATTTTAAACCTAATATAGGCAGCATTGAAATGGGAAGTAACCAAGAAACAGTAACACCTTATATGTCTGTAGATTTAGGTTTCAAGGTCATTTCACATCCATTCTCTTACTTGCTTTTTATGACAACCTGAGATGTAAATAGAGATGGTTTTATTTTCACCATTTTACAGTTGAGAGAATTGAAACCCAGGGAAGTCATGATGGTAAATTTAACAACTAGACCAAGATAGACCTTGCCATAAAAACAACAAATTTAAAAATACATAGTGTTTGGCTTTTCAGTTGTGTGTGTGAAGGGACATCCAATATCCACTAATACAGAAATAAGGCAGTGAGGGAAGATGTGAACGATAATCATGAAGTGAAGGGAAAAATTCTTGAAGATCAAATGAAGTAGTCATTGAGACTGAAAGTAACAGAAAGGAGGGTGGGATTATAAAGGCCATGAGCAAAGGTGCAGTTTAGCGCTGCCCCATTTTAGGACCATGCCAAGATGGCCAGCGGAGGTTATATCAGTATTTCATGAGTAGTCATTTTTCCACTAACACCACGTTTTCCGTGTGTGTGTGTGTGTGTGTGTGTGTGTGTGTGAAGCTAGTCTAACCTTGTGACTCTAGCTCTGCCCCTGTTGTTAAGAGACTTTGGCTGGATACGTGGTCCTGATCATTTGTTGTTACAGTTCCTGACTGGTCCACACCCCTTCTTGAGTTTCCTTGTTAAATCTAAAGAACAAGCTGGACATGCTGAGATACTAAACACAACAACCCATTAGGTCATATTGTCCATTTCTGGCATAGTGCAAGAGTTTACCCCTTGGAATAATTCCAATAGCCAAATCCACTCCACTTTTTTAAGTGACTCATAAGATTGGGCTTTCACTGGTTCCCTTGGGGCATTGTTCTCTAGACTAATAGATTTTACTGATAGGAAAATTTCCGGATATTCCTTAGCCTTACTTTTTGTCTCTTATTCATCCACTTATTCACATCAGTCTTTCTTCAGCTAGTCTTAAACAGTCCTCACGGGTCAACATGAGACATTTAGACTGTTACTTCCAGTGTATTAAGTTATGTGTTCTTCATAATGGTAAAGAGATATTCAATTGCTGTAATTATTACTTCTCAGACTTAAAAACTACTGGATAGCTATAGGACATACAGCATTTAAAAATGTAGGAGGACATCGATTGATAAACTTCTGTGTCTTTTATTTCTCATACCTGCTTAGCCTCATAGCTTTCTATAAACTCCCCAAGATTGAATTACCTGTTCTCACTATCAAAACCTGATTCCCATTCAGTCTTGCTTCACGTACGTTACAGGAGACTGGAAGGGAGGGAGCAATGGGAAGCCAGTAGTACTGGCCCACTAGTGGACCAAAATGTGCCCAAGGCTTATAAAAGGGGGGTGTGTAGAAAGGGCTTGCTCCCAGATCTGCATTGCCTCTGCTCCCTGGGACACCCCACTGCCCCTCAATTTACTTGCACAATCCAGCTGCTTAGGGATAACAGTTGTAAACATTCCAGCTCTTTCCTCAGCCCTGCTGCTATTGACAGAAAGTTTCGGAAACTGGCTGGACTCTTGAACATTCTGTGCTCGCCAGAGGCAAAAGTTTGTGGGGAATGCTGGAATGTTCTAATCTAGTCATGGTGACCTGGGCTTCATTTTCTTTTTTGGTAAATTAAGGGTTTGAAGTAGGTGATCCACATGGGCCTCGCAGCTGTTGTTTAGGGCTGATTGTACTTCCATGTCGGAGAGCAGGCCACAGGCCCCACAGGCACCCAGGTTCCTGAGCACATTCAACTTAAGAGACGAGGGTTGTTTGCCCCGAGCAGCATCTCTGCTCTGGTGGCCTCCAGCATTTGTGCCTCTGCTTCTTCTTTTTTTTTTTTTTTTTTTTACATCTTTATTGGAGTATAATTGCTTTACAGTGGTGTGTTAGTTTCTGCTTTATAACAAAGTGAATCAGTTATACATATACATATGTTCCCATATCTCCTCCCTCTTGCGTCTCCCTCCCTCCCACCCTCCCTATCCCACCCTTCTAGGTGGTCACAAAGCACTGAGCTGATCTCCCTGTGCTTTGCGGCTGCTTCCCACTAGCTATCTGTTTTATGTTTGGTAGTGTATATTTGTCCATGCCACTCTCTCACTTTGTCCCAGCTTGCCCTTCCCCCTCCCCATATCCTCAAGTCCATTCTCTAGTAAGTCTGTGTCTTTATTCCTGTCTTACCCCTGGGTTCTTCATGACTTTTTTTTCCTTAGATTCCATATATCTGTGTTAGCATACGGCATTTGTCTTGCTCTTTCTGACTTACTTCACTCTGTATGACAGACTCTAGGTCCATCCACCTCACTACAAATAACACAATTTCGTTTCTTTTTATGGCTGAGTAATATTCCATTGTATATATGTGCCACATCTTCTTTATCCATTCATCCGATGATGGACACTTAGCTTGTTTCCATCTCCTGGCTATTGTAAATAGAGCTGCAATGAACATTTTGGTACATGACTCTTTCTGAATTATGGTTTTCTCAGAGTGTATGCCCAGTAGTGGGATTGCTGGGTCATATGGTAGTTCTATGTTTAGTTTTTTAAGGAACCTCCATACTGTTCTCCATAGTGGCTGTACCAATTCACATTCCCACCAGCAGTGCAAGAGGGTTCCCTTTTCTCCACACCCTCTCCAGCATTTATTGTTTCTAGATTTTTTGATGATGGCCATTCTGACTGGTGTGAGATGATATCTCATTATAGTTTTGATTTGCATTTCTCTAATGATTAATGATGTTGGGCATTCTTTCATGTGTTTGTTGGCAGTCTGTATATCTTCTTTGGAGCAATGTCTATTTAGGTCCTCTGCCCATTTTTGGATTGGGTTGTTTGTTTTTTTTGTTTTTGAGCTACAAGAGCTGCTTATAAATTTTGGAGATTAATCCTTTGTCAGTTGCTTCATTTGCAAATATTTTCTCCCATTCTGAGGGTTGTCTTTTGGTCTTGTTTATGATTTCCTTTGCTGTGCAAAAGCTTTGAAGTTTCATTAGGTCCCATGTGTTTATTTTTGTTTTTATTTCCATTTCTCTAGGAGGTGGGTCCAAAAGGATCTTGCTGTGATTTATGCCATAGAGTGTTCTGCCTGTGTTTTCCTCTAAGAGTTTGATAGTGTCTGGCCTTACATTTAGGTCTTTAATCCATTTTGAGTTTATTTTTGTGTATGGTGTTAGGGAGTGTTCTAATCTCATACTTTTACATGTACCTGTCCAGTTTTCCCAGCACCACTTATTGAAGAGGCTGTTCTTTCTCCGTTGTTCATTCCTGCCTCCTTTATCAAAGATAAGGTGACCATATGTGCGTGGGTTTATCTCTGGGCTTTCTATCCTGTTTTATTGATCTATATTTGTTTTTGTGCCAATACCATACTGTCTTGACTACTATAGCTTTGTAGTATAGTCTGAAGTCAGGGAGCCTGATTCCTCCAGCTCCATTTTTCGTTCTCAAGATTGCTTTGGCTATTCGGGGTCTTTTGTGTTTCCATACAAATTGTGAAATTTTTTGTTCTAGTTCTGTGAAAAATGCCAGTGGTAGTTTGATAGGGATTGCATTGAATCTGTAGATTGCTTTGGGTAGTAGAGTCATTTTCACAATGTTGATTCTTCCCATCCAAGAACATGGTATATCTCTCCATCTATTTGTATCATCTTTAATTTCTTTCATCAGAGTCTTATAATTTTCTGAATACAGGTCTTTTGTCTCCTTAGGTAGGTTTATTCCTAGATATTTTATTCTTTTTGTTGCAGTGGTAAATGGGAGTGTTTTCTTAATTTCACTTTCAGATTTTTCATCATTAGTGTACAGGAATGCCAGAGATTTCTGTGCATTAATTTTGTATCCTGCAACTTTACCAAATTCATTGATTAGCTCTAGTAGTTTTCTGGTAGCATCTTTAGGATTCTCTATGTATAGTATCATGTCATCTGCAAACAGTGACATCTTTACTTCTTCTTTTCCGATTTGGATTCGTTTTATTTCCTTTTCTTCTCTGATTGCTGTGGCTAAAACTTCCAAAACTATGTTGAATAAGAGTGGTGAGAGTGGGCAACCTTGGCTTGTTCCTGATCTTAGTGGAAATGGTTTCAGTTTTTCACCATTGAGGACAATGTTGGCTGTGGGTTTGTCATATATGGCCTTTATTATGTTGAGGAAAGTTCCCTCTATGCCTACTTTCTGCAGGGTTTTTATCATAAATGGGTGATGAATTTTGTCAAAAGCTTTCTCTGCATCTATTGAGATGATCATATGGTTTTTCTCCTTCAGTTTGTTAATATGGTGTATCACGTTGATGGATTTGCATATCTTGAAGAATCCTTGCATTCCTGGAATAAACCCCACTTGATCATGGTGTATGATCCTTTTAATGTGCTGTTGGATTCTGTTTGCTAGTATTTTGTTGAGGATTTTCGCATCTATGTTCATCAGTGATACTGGCCTGTAGTTTTCTTTCTTTGTGACATCCTTGTCTGGTTTTGGTATCAAGGTGATGGTGGCCTCGTAGAATGAGTTTGGGAGTGTTCCTCCCTCTGCTATATTTTGGAAGAGTTTGAGAAGGATAGGTGTTAGCTCTTCTCTAAGTGTTTGGTAGAATTCGTCTGTGATGCCACCTGGTCCTGGGCTTTTGTTTGTTGGAAGATTTTTAATCACAGTTTCAATTTCAGTGCTTGTGATTGGTCTGTTCATGTTTTCTATTTCTTCCTGGTTTATTCTTGGCAGATTGTGCATTTCTAAGAATTTGTCCATTTCTTCCAGGTTGTCCATTTTATTGGCATTGAGTTGCTTGTAGTAACCTCTCATGATCTTTTGTACTTCTGCAGTGTCAGTTGTTACTTCTCCTTTTTCATTTCTAATTCTATTGATTTGAGTCTTCTCCCTTTTTTTCTTGATGAGTCTGGCTAATGGTTTATCAATTTTGTTTATCTTCTCAAAGAACCAGCTTTAAGTTTTATCAATATTTGCTATTGTGTCCTTCATGTGTTTTTCATTTATTTTTGATATGATCTGTATGATTTCTTTCCTTCTGCTAACTTTGGGGTTTTTTTGTTCTTCTTTCTTTAATTGCTTTAGATGCAAGGTCAGGTTGTTTATTTGAGATGTTTCCTGTTTCTTAAGGTAGGATTGTATTGCTATAAACTTCCCTCTTAGAACTGCTTTTGCTGCATCCCATAGGTTTTGGGTCGTCATGTATCAATTGTCATTTGTTTCTAGGTATTTTTTTATTTCCTCTGATTTCTTCAGTGATCACTTTATTATTAAGTAGTGTATTGTTTAGCCTCCATGTGTTCGTATTTTTTACAGATCTTTTCCTGTAATTGATATGTAGTCTCATAGCGTTGTCGTCAGAAGAGATACTTGATACAACTTCTATTTTCTTCAATTTACCAAGGCTTGATTTGTGACCCAAGATATGATCTATCCTGGAGAATGTTCCATGAGCACTTGAGAAAAATGTGTATTCTGTTGTTTTTGGATGGAATGTCCTATAAATATCAATTAAGTCCATCTTGTTTAATGTATCATTTAAAGCTTGTGTTTCCTTATTTATTTTCATTTTGGATGATCTGTCCATTGGTGAAAGTGGGGTGTTAAAGTCTCCTACTATGAATGTGTTACTGTCGATTTCCCCTTTTATGGCTGTTAGTATTTGCCTTATGTATTGAGGTGCTCCTATGTTGGGTGCATAAATTTTTAAAATGGTTATATCATCTTCTTGGATTGATCCCTTGATCATTATGTAGTGTCCTTCTTTGTCTGTTCTAATAATCTTTATTTTAAAGTCTATTTTGTGTGATATGAGAATTGCTACTCCAGCTCTCTTTTGGTTTCCATTTGCATGGAATATCTTTTTCCATCCCCTTACTTTCAGTCTGTATGTGTCTCTAGGTCTGAAGTGGGTCTCTTGTAGACAGCATATGTATGGGTCTTGTGTTTGTATCCATTCAGCCAATCTGTGTCTTTTGGTGGGAGCATTTAATCCATTTACATTTAAGGTAATTATCGATATGTATGTTCCTATTACCATTTTCTTAATTGTTTTGGGTTTGTTATTGTAGGTCTTTTCTTCTCTTGTTTTTCTTGCCTAGAGAAGTTCCTTTAGCATTTGTTGTAAAGCTGGTTTGGTGGTGCTGAACCCTCTCAGCTTTTGCTTCTCTGTAAAGGTTTTAATTTCTCCATCAAATCTGAATGAGATCCTTGCTGGGTAGAGTAATCTTGGTTGTAGGTTTTTCTCCTTCATCACTTTAAATATGTCCTGCCAGTCCCTTCTGGCTTGAAGAGTTTCTGCTGAAAGATCAGCTGTTAACCTTATGGGCTTTCCCTTGTGTGTTATTTGTTGTTTTTCCCTTGCTGCTTTTAATATGTTTTCTTTGTATTAATTTTTGACAGTTTGATTAATATGTGTCTTGGTGTGTTTCTCCTTGGATTTATGCTATATGGGACTCTCCATGGTTCCTGGACTTGATTAACTATTTTCTTTCCCATATTAGGGAAGTTTTCAACTATAATCTCTTCAAATATTTTCTCAGTCCCTTTCTTTTTCTCTCCTTCTTCTGGGACCCCTATAATTCGAATGTTGGTGCATTTAATGTTGTCCCAGAGGTCTCTGAGACTGTCCTCTGTTCTTCTCATTCTTTTTTCTTTATTCTGCTCTGCAGTAGTTATTTACACTCTTTTATCTTCCAGGTCACTTATCTGTTCTTCTGTCTCAGTCATTCTGCTATTGATCCTTTCTAGAGTATTTTTAATTTCATTTGTTGTGTTGTTCATCGTTGTTTGTTTCATCTTTAGTTCTTCTAGGTCCTTGTTAAATGTTTCTTGCGTTTTCTCTATTCTATTTCCAAGATTTTGGATCACCTTTACTATCATTATTCTGAATTCTTTTTCAGGTAGACTGCCTATTTCCTCTTCATTTGTTAGTTCTGGTGGGGTTTTACCTTGCTCCTTCATCTGCTGTGTGTTTTTCTGTCTTCTCATTTTGCTTAACTTACTGTGTTTGGGGTCTTCTTTTTGCTGGCTGCAGGTTTGTAGTTCCCGTTGTTTTTGGTGTCTGTCCCCAGCGGCTACAGCTGGTTCAGTGGGTTGTGTAGGCTTCCTGGTGGAGGGGACTAGTGCCTGTGTTCTAGTGGATGAGGCTGCATCTTGTCTTTCTGGTGGGCAGGTCCACATCTGGTGGTGTGTTTTGGGGTGTCTGTGGACTTATTATGCTTTTAGGCAGCCTCTGTGGTAATGGGTGGGGTTGTGTTCCTGTCTTGCTAGTTGTTTGGCATAGGGTGTCCAGCACTGTAGCTTGCTGGTCGCTGAGTGAAGCTGGGTCTTGGTGTTGAGATGGAGATCTCTGGGAGATTTTGCCATTTGATATTATGTGGAGCTGGGACGTCTCTTGTGGACCAGTGTCCTGAAGTTGGCTCTCCCACCTCAGAGGCATAGCACTGACTCCTGGGTGCAGCACCAAGAGCCTTTCATCCACACGGCTCAGAATAAAAGGGAGAAAAAGTAGAAAAAAAGAAAAGAAAGAGGTTAAAGTAAAAAAGAATTTTTAAGAAAAAAAAAATTTTAAGTAAAAAAAAAGAAAAAAAATGGATGGTTAGAACCCTAGGACAGATGGTGAAAGCAAAGCTGTACAGACAAAATCTCCCACAGAAGAATACACGTACACACTCAGAAAAAGAGGAAAAGGGTAAAAAATAATAAATCTTGCTCTCAAAGTCCACCTCCTCAATTTGGGATAATTCGTTGTAAAAAGAGGGAAACGGGAAAATATCATAAATCTTGTTCTCAAAGTCCACCTCCTCAATTTGGGATGATTCGTTGTCTATTCAGGTATTCCACAGATGCAGGGTACATCAAGTTGATTGTGGAGATTTAATCCACTGCTCCTGAGGCTGCTGGGAGAGATTTCCCTTTCTCTTCTTTGTTCGCACAGCTCCAGGGGCTCAGCTTTGGATTTGGCCCCGCCTCTGCGTGTAGGTCGCCGGAGGGCATCTGTTCTTTGCTCAGACTGGATGGGGTTAAAGGAGCCGCTGACTCGGGGACTCTGGCTCACTCAGGCTGGGGGGAGGGAGGGGTATGGATGCGGGGCGAGCCTGCGGCGTCAGAGGCCAGCCGGACGTTGCACCAGCCTGAGGCGCGCCGTGCGTTCTCCTGGGGAAGTTGTCCCTGGATCCTGGGACCTTGGCAGTGGCGGGCTGCACAGGCTCCCGGGAGGGGAGGTGTGGATAGTGACCTGTGCTTGCACACAGGCTTCTTGGTGTCGGCAGCAGCAGCCCTAGCATCTCATGCCCGTTTCTGGGTTACGCACTGTTAGCCGCGCCTGTGCCTCTGTTTCTTAGAGTTTGCTGTCAGCCTTAAGCTTCCCCTCCAGCAGGACAGCTGCACTTCTGATTGCTCTGCACGTTGCCTGGTCTTTCCTTGAAGCTTGTACTCCCGACTGCCCTGAGGAAGCCGGGGTGGCAGAATGAACTGGGAGTGGGTGAAAACAGTCTCTCAGTTTCTCCGAAGTCAGTGGCGTGAAAAATGGCTATCTCAGTGCTGCCTGGCAGAATGGAGCCCGCCGGCTGATAAACTGCATTAGAGAAAGCAGGCTGCATCCCTCAGCCAGCCCTAGGCTGCCCTGTACTGTGCTGGCTTCCACCCAGTGGGCCACGGACCCTGGGTGGTAAGGGATTGTGAACATGGAGCAGGAAGCCGGATCAGAAGAACCAAGGAAAGACCAGGACTGAAAGTAAGGGCCAGACCCAGGAGACACCCAAGGGACAGAGGTGAGCGTGGAGGCTGTAGTCAGACGCTGGAGGCCAGGCGGGCTCTGATAAACCGTAGCCGAGGTTTAAATCAGCAGGTGGGCAGTGGGGCAAGCAGCTCAGCTAAAGGAAGGACCGAAATGAGGACATCTTATGAGTGAGTCACCTCCACTTAGTCCTGTGTGCTTCCTGCTGATCTCTTCGAGGAGAACAAAAAATTACTTGACTGTAATGGGGAGCATGGGGTCAAGACCTTGATAAATGAGGCTGGATCCTAATATGAAGTTATTCCGTTCCAAATTAGTGTACCTAACTCTTCATTTCAAAAATGGAAACGACACCTCCAGTCTTTGGTTTCCTCCACAATAGAAGGCCTCAAGATCAGTCCCTGCAGAGGAATTTGCCCTGGCAGAACGTGTCGGCGTTCTTGAGGACAGTGCATTTTCTCTCCCCTTGTACTCGGATTTACGTTAGACCAGGGCTCAAGTACATCCCTGTTCTTTGAGTATGAAGAGCACCTGGAAGCGTAGTAGCTGTCACTTTAGAAATCAGAATTCTTGAAAGAAAAACCTAGTGCCAGAGCAAGCTGTACTTTATCGTTGTTTTCAGATGAGCTATAAATTGCATGCAAATGGTTTCATAGACTCGTAAGCTGTTAGAGCTAGAAGGACATAGAAATCTTGTAACCTAAACACGTCTTTTCACTTGGAAAAATTAACAGCGAGAGAATTTCAGTGATCTGTAGATGGGGCAGAGTCCAGACCAGAATAGTCTGATGCCAGACGCAGTACGCTGTTCCCCGTAACATCAGATCGCAAACATGGGTGATCCGAATCACCTGGGGAGTTTATTTAAAATGCACATGCCTGGTCCATCCCCAAGAATCGGATTCAGGTGTGAGGTGGCACCTGAACATCTGAACTTCCAACACATTCCCCAGGTACCTCTGTCCACGGAGTCTGAGAACCACAGCTCTGGAGCCCATTGGCCTGAGCTGCATGAGAGGTCTTCAACCTCTCAGAGGTCCTGCCAAGGCTCCCCGCTTTCAGGAGATGCGGAGCTGCTGGTCACTGCCTGCCGGGTCTGAGCTACCTGCAGAGGTCTGATTAGACTCACTAGTTCCTTTCCCAACCTCGGGAACAAAGCAGAAGATGTCTTGGACAGAGGGCAGGAGCCTCTGAAAAAGAAGTTCTCTTCTCCCGTCCTCTTGCCCCCACTGAAACTGTAGGTGCTCGCAGATGAGGGACCACACCCGGTTTTCCTGGGAGAAAGGCACCAGCCTGGGAGGAGAGAGGCACCAGCCGATGAAACAGTCCCCTGACCAGCTCACAACTGTGACTGGACCCTCCCTTGCCTCTGCTGCGTCCAGTCACCCTGCTCCCCTCCCCTGGACCCACATCAGAGGCCCGCCTCCTTAAGCGCATTGCTTCCGATGGACACAGATGCCCACCTTCAGGGAGCACGAAGATAAATCAAGAAGGTTCACTTTCTGGGAAGGCTTACTGGAGTGTGCTTTTATTGTGTCTGAAGGCTTCTTTATCATCACCAGCTAATGACATTTATTAATCGCCTAGCAGGGCTGCTTATCCTCAGGAGGACGCGTGAGCAGTCCAGGAGACCTTTCCCATCCTTCCGTGGGGCTGCCCTCCAAATTCGGAGTCACATCAAAGCAAACTAAATTCCAAAGTTTAGATCTCTTACCCCAGCCTCTTCCATCATAGGAATCCTTTTCTAAACCGCTTTCTGAGGGTAATAGTTGCTTTATGGCATTTTCTTTTTTTTTTTTTTAATCTGGGTTCAATAGAAGAAGTATAACCATGGTAATAGACTTTCATTTTTCTTAATAGGCACTTCTTTTCTAGTGCTTATGCTTCAAGAGTTAGAAGTGCAGTATGTTAGTATTTTGTCTGTTATTACAGCAAGTTGTATAAACAGTTAATTACTTGTAACTTAATTTGAATATCACACAGAGCATGTGTTATAAGAAGAGATGAAAGTAGACCCAGCCATAAAAAAGTTAAGCTGCGTTTCCTTCAAAGCAGAAGGAATAAAGAACAGCACTTGCTGGGGGGAGGAGACAGATACTGAAAACAAAATAAGTTAGCTAATCAGATTTTCAGGTGGCCAGGAGTAGTACTTGGCGCACAGGCAAAGCTTGAGTTGTGCTTCTCATAAATTGAATTTATTGATTGCTTTCCCTTCTTTCTCACTTACAATCTTCTCCTTCTGTCTCTCTCACTCCCTGTTCCTCCTGGGAGGCTCCATTCTCTTCCACTCCCCACTTTTCCTGTCCCTCCTTAGTGAAAACTCAGGTTTGTCAGGACGTATTTCCATTTTAGTTTTCTCCCCGTAAACCTTTCCCCTGTAAGCGTTCCTTCTTCCATACCGAACTTTACTAGGTCTTTGAAATCTTGGTAAGATGCTGGGTAAGCTCAGACAGAGACAAGCACTCTGAATGATATCCTTTTTAAAAAAGACCAGTTTTTATTCTGTCATGATGGTTGCGAGCAATCCAGGGTTGCCATAATTCCTCTTAAATATATTGAGAGAGCCAGTAGCTGACACACTGCTACGACAGTCGCCCCTCCAAGAAAGCTGTAATTCAAAAAACAGTTGACGAGATTACTGTGTAACATAAATATTAGAGGAAAACAGTTAAGATCGTCTTAATCAGTGGAAGTGACACGCAGCCTCTGGTCCCCAGGGGACCTGTTCCTGTCTGACACGGCGGGCTGCAGGTCCTTCCTTCCTCAGTGGCTGGAATCAGAGAGAGACTTGGGAAAAGAGCAGTGTGGGTGCCTGAACCATTCTCTCCTTTTATTAATTTACCCAGCCGTTTATAAAAGGTGTTCCTGCAGGCCCCCAATACGTGAACGATGAGCAAATGCAGGGAATTTCTTTCTCCACAGTAAGTATTAGCAGTTCCTCAAATGAAGGAAGCAATTTTGTAAATCTTCTCCCTCATTCTTTGGGGAATTTCCTATGTTAATTTATGCAGCGTTAGATTTATGCAGTGTTGAAATTCATCCCAACAGCAGCGACTTACAGAACCGATACAGAGATGGTAGGAGAACCGGTAGGTGGAAACTGACTGATACAGACCCTGCCAGGCCTCAGGATCCCTCCAGCCAAAGTTCCTTAGGCCTGGATTTGGGCAGGTTTTATTGCATAGTTGTGAGATAGTAAAAACACAGAATGTTTACCAATTAATTCATCTAAGTTTTTCAACGTGACGTTTGTTAATATCTCTGACAGAAATGAGGTGGTTTTGTTCCGCCTCTGGC
Organism: Mesoplodon densirostris; assembly: GCF_025265405.1. Taxonomy (NCBI): domain Eukaryota; kingdom Metazoa; phylum Chordata; class Mammalia; order Artiodactyla; family Ziphiidae; genus Mesoplodon; species Mesoplodon densirostris. The sequence continues at coordinate 93,887,225 of NC_082669.1, read as the reverse complement.
CCCCACTGGGAGCAGCTGAGTGCAGTTTGACAACATGTGTGTAGACCAGCCCTGGGAGACACAGCCTTGCCCCCATGTCCTCAGGGAGTCACCCAGGAATCAGGTGAACTGCCGTGCTCTCTTTGAGGATGTGACTTTTAATACTCATAGCAAGGTATTTTGTGAATGTGGTTACTTCTCTGTGTTTTATATTTGTTCAAAAATTTTCTTCTAGTGTCTTCACAGTAGACTGGCCCACGATCTTCACAGCAGCCAGGGTCCAGCTCCTCTCTCTTATGAGAGTCTAACATTCTTAGCATTATATGGCCTGGCTGAAAATTACCCTTCCATATTTGGTTGGGGTGGCAGGGAGGAGAAAAGTAAAAAGATTTCCTAGACCCTTGTGAACACTTTAACTGCTGCTTTTAATTGTGTGTGGTCCCTGCCGATTATTCTGCAACATTTGAAAAGAGGTATGTTGTCACACGGCTGTCACTATAGCCATGAGACCTAAACTGTAGAATGGGGCACAGCCATTTGGTTTTGACTAGGCAGGTAACAGCTTATAGTTCCCATTGGTATGTTGAAGTAAGTAGCGAGTATATAACCCACAAAGTGGCATCGCTCACAAAGGGATCATTTTCTTTAGTAATTAAGTGCCCTTACGTGGCCCCAGTGTAGAGAGCTGCTTTATACTGACTTCCGTTTTGTATTAATAAATAATGTTGTGGCGAGGTTGTCTATATATCTGGAGTTTATAGAGCTTCCCGTCTGCGTAGTTGGACTTTCACAGGTCAAGTCACAAGGGTGTGAAGATAAATGATACTGTGACATTGCCTGGTCTGACACTTACATGGTAAGTGCTTGATTTTTAAGTTTTCTAATAAGTACAGATGAGTTTGAGAGGAGCCTCACATTCTGGTGTTCTACAAGACGACTCTCTGCTGAGTGGAGTCTTCCACTTAATCTGCTTTGTCTTTCCGGTTTTCTCTAGGTGCACCAACTTTTCTAATTTATTCAATCCTTCCTCCTTGACTGCATCATTGTCATTTCTGACCATTTCTATATGTGTCCTCTACAAACTACTTTGTCTGCTTTTATATCTGTTCTTCTTTTGTGCCCTATGGACATAGCCTTCTTAGAAGCCTGTAAAATCATGAATACCTTAGGATAACCTTTAAGATAAGCTATTCATCTGGTGTTTCTGTGACCCAATATGCTTATCTGTCCTTCTCCTTTTCCTTTTCTGCCCCTTTATTTCAGTCTGTTTTCTTCATCTCTGACCTTAAACCTTTAGCTCTAAAGACCTTTGACCTGTTTCCCAAGCCTGCAACTTTCCTCTAGACATTTCCTTCCGGGATGTCTCGTCATCTTCCCAGACTCCCAAACCCCAAATTTATCTTCCTCATTCCCAAGATGACTCTTCCCACTGATTTCCCTGTTTCTCTTGGTCACACCACCTTTCTCCCTGTCAGTGAGGTGCCACCATACCTAAGGTCTCATCACTGCTTTTTTTCCTTCCCTTGTCTTTCTATGACTCTATTTCTTGCTCCCACCATAGCTTCGTTTCTAATCTGTCTCCTCCCCGGTTTCCCACCTCCAGACTCTCCTCCATTGGATCCATCGTGCCAAGGAAGTCTGGATAACCTTCCTAAATGACATTTTCCTATTAAAGACATTCATTGGATTCCTAGGTTTTTTCAGTGGCCAACAAGGAGGTATCTCAGCCTGACATTCACAGTGGGCCCTTTTTATACTCTTTTCCTTGGAATGTGCTGAGTGCCTACCCTTTCCTCTTGCTAGGCCTGTCTCTCTCCTGCATTCTTCATCCCATACATATTGGACTTTTTCCCTCCTCTGAATCTTTACCAGTGCTTGTCCCCCTCATCCCTCCCTACCTTCTGTCTATATTCTATCCATAGTGAAAGGTCATCTGAGGATCCTTCCCTGATCACTCCAGCTACAGAGAGTTATCCTCTTCTGAAATAGGCAGCACCACTCTGCTTTTGAACTAATACCTTCTCTGTAAGAGTACACAAAAAATTGGGAAATAGGAGAAAGACAAAAATTACTTTGTCCTATATATTCTTTTGTTCTTCTTGAATTTTATACTGTGTGCATGTAGTCCTTACTCAGTAAAATAAAATTTTAACATATATTTAGCAAATGTATTTTTAGAAATAGCAAGTTATTACTCTGTATTATGCCTTCATTTTCCATGAACATGTATATTGGTTTCCCCATATCACCTAACTCAGTACAATGAGTACCTAGTAGGAGCTCAGTTAAGATGCTGGGTGAATAAGTGGCTGGAAGGGTGAGGGCTGGAAGGAAGAAGACATGAACAAATAAGAGGCAGTCTTGGGCCTGACCTAGCTCTTCTTCCTGAGTAATTTCAAAACTAAAGGGGAAAGGATCACTTTTGCCTTCTTAAAGTTTCCTAAGAATGGAGACAGTTTATCTCCTTCCCCGGCTAGTTAGAGTTTTAATCTGATAGTTAAGAATTTTTTCTGTCTAGGATTTTATATATAGAAAATCCTAGAAACTCAACCAAAAAAAAACTGTTAGAATTGATCAGCAAATTCAGTGAAGTTGCAAAATACAAAATTAACATACAAAAATGAGTAGTGTTTCTGTACACTAACAATGAATGCTCTGAAAAAGAAATTGATCCCATTTATAGTAACATCAAAAACAATAAAATGCTTAGCAATATATTTAACCAAGGAGATCAAAGATCTCTACTCTGAAAGCTACGAGACATTGATGAAAGGGATCAAAGAAGGTACAAATAAATGGAAAGGTATTCCATGTTCATGGATTAGAAGAATTAATACTGTTAAAATGGCAATACTACCAAATGCCATTTGTAGATTCAATGCAATCCCTATCAAGATGCCAATGGTATTTTTTTATATGGAAATAGAAAAAAACACTCCTAAAATTTATTTGGAACCACAAAAGACCCTGAATAGCCAAAGAAATCCTGAGAAAGAACAACAAAGCAGGAGGCATCACACTTTCTGATCTCAAACTATACTGTAGAGCTATAGTAATTAAAACAGTATGGTACTGGCATTAAAACAGACACACAGACCTCTGGAACAGAGTCAAGAGCCCAGAAATAAACCCAAGGATGTACAGTCAACTAATATTTGACAAGGGAGACAAGAATACTCAATGGAGAAAGTCTCTTCAATAAATGGTACTGGGAAAATTGGATATTCACATGTCAAAGAATAAAACTAGACCCCTATATGTACCACACACAAAAATTAATTCAAAATTGATTAAAGACTTAAATGTAAGAAACCATGAAGCTCTTAGACAAAAACATAGGATCAAAGCTTCGTGACCTGGGTGTTGGTGATTATTTTTTGGAAATCATATGTAAAGTACAAACAACAAAATCAAAAATAAACAAGTGGGACTACATCAAACTGAAAAGCTTGTGTACAGCAAAAGAAACCAACAAAGTGAAAAAACAACCTACAGAATGGGAAAAAAATATTTGCAAACCATGTTTCTGATAAGGGGTTAATATCCAAAATGTATAAAGAACTCATACAACTCAATAGCAAAAACAAAAAAAAATCCAATTAAAAAATGGGCAAAGGATCTGAATAGACATTTTTTCTTCAAAGATCTGTGAATGGCCAACAGGTGTATGAAAAAATGCTCAACATCACTAGCCATTAGGGAAATGCAGATTAAAACCACAATGAGATATCACCTTATGGCTGAATGGCCGTCATCAAAGAGACAACAAATGCTGGCATAGATGTGGAGAAAAGGCAACCCTTGTGCACTGTTGGTGGGATTGTAAATTGGTGTAGCAACTATGGAAAACAGTATGGAGGATCCTAAAAAAATTAAATATAAAACTACCATATGATCCAGGAATTCTACTTCTGGGAATATATCCAAAGGAAACAAAAACACTAACTTGAGAATACATCTGTACTGCCATGTTCATAGCAGCATTATTTACAATAGCCAAAACATGGAAACAACCTGTGCTTATCAGTAGATGAATGGATAAAAAAAAGCTGTGGTATATATATAGACAGTGGAATATTATTCAGCCATTAAAATAAAAACCCAAGGAAATCCTACCATTTGCTACAACATTGGTGGACATTGAAGGCATTATGCTAACTGAAATAAATCTGACAGAGAAAGACAAATACTGTATGATCTCACTTATATGTCAAATCTATATACAAAAAACAAACATCAAGCTTATAGACAAAGACATAAGATTTGTGGTAAAAGAGGCGGCAGGGGGCGGGGGGAGAGGCATAGGAGGAAGGAATCGGAGGAAGGTGGTCAAAGGTACAAACTTCCAGTTGTAAGATAAATAAGTACTACGGATGTAATGTACAACATGACGACTATAGTTAGCACTGCATTATGATATAGCAAAGTTGTTAAGAGAGTGGATCCTAAGAGCTCTCAATACAGTGATAATTTTTGTCTTTTCTTTTTTTGTATCTAAATGAGATGATGGATGTTAACTAAACCTATTGTGACAATCATTTCAGAATATATTTAAATCAAACTGTCATGCTGAACACCTTAAACCTTTTACAGTGATATATGTAATTAATTCTCAATAAAACTGGAAAAAAATTCTTCCTGTCTGCTGTTCCTCACCCACACCCACACAAATAACTAAATAGAATGTAGGGGCCATTTTTGTAATTGGGGAATACATACTTAGATCTGTGTAGCTCCACCTAGCATTATGAGTTCAAGAACATCTGCATCCTGCCTAGCGTGAGCAGAGGTTTCAGGAGGAGCATCTTGTCTTCAATTGAGAGGTTCCCTCTCTGCCCCACTCCACCCCTGCCCCCTTAGCAGTAGCTTTCCCCCAGTCTCTGCAGCCACTAGAAATGCTCCCACACATCCCCAATGTCCAGGGTAGTGAGACGGCACGCACACTCCCCACTATGCCCCCCACTCTCACAATCCAGGGCATGTTCACCCTTAGGGCTCAGTTTGATATGGTGGGGGGAGGGGTCATTTGAAGATGATACATGATTAAGCGATGATGTTCATTAAAGGTAGTCATATTTCAAGACCAGGGAGCATATGCCTTGCTATATGTGTTTTTGAGGTAGATCTTTGAAAAGCAACACAAACAGTACTAAATAGCTACTGCCCATTTTTTGGTCCCCTCCTTCTGGTGGTAAATCTTATTTTTCTATTTCTCTTTCAGAGCATGCTTGAGAAGGGAGGATAAAATCAACTTTTAGAACAAGCAGAATTCCTTCAGCGTTAATTCCAGAGGTGGAACATTTTTTTTTTTCCTAGTAAGAAAGCAACTCATTTAAAGAGAAGACCATTAAAGAGAAGCATCAGAGAGCAGATTCAACAGGAGCATATCACACTTTGATCAGCAACAGTTTGAAAAGCCAAGGCCTAGATCAGGGATCAGCCATAAAGGGCTTGCTACAGTGTTAATAAATCCATTTATGATGATTAAAAAGAAAGGCAGTCCTCTCCACCTTCTGTACTTTCTATTCAACTTCCTCTTCTAACCAAGCTCCATCATTGGGTGAACCTGCCCTCCCACAAAGCTGGGGGTTGGGATCGAGGGCTGAGGTCACTGGGGTGGGAAGAAGAGAAGGCCAAACCCCTCCATCTCGGGCCAGCAGTGCTGGGCGGAATTGGCTAGGCTGTGGCATGTTGGGTTTCTCTCTTTTTCTTTTCTCCCTTGACTGTATAAGAGCTACTTTATTTTAACTTATTATGATGATCATGTAAGAAGACAAAAAGGAGAGAAAATGTACCTCTTTTACTGGAATAATGTTTCTGATTATGAGTGAAATAAGGCATTTTTTATCAACGTGAAGGCAACCTTGGCTTCTGCAACCTCAACGTCTATCATGAATACTGACATCTTTACTCACTGTCAATAATAAATATATTTTCTGACCAAGACTGTCATTGTAGTCTGGGGCCTCGCCTTTTTTTTTTGTTTTTTGTTTTCCAGGTTAGATGGTTATACTTACGGGAATTGAGTTGATTTATATTGTTATTAATTTGTATTTGTGTGGTGCCTTTACTCTAAAAAGCTCCAACACACTTTGCAGATCCTCAGACAGTCAAGAGATGCTTATAATTTGCCTCTCAGGTACGTAACGTTCAGTAAGATCTTTACAAATTGCATGAACCTTCCTTTCTTTGGGATGACCAAAGTCAATCCTGCCTGGGGCAAGCACTAGATTAGATAACCTTGGTTAGAAACTTCTGACCCTGCAATACTAGGAAAATGTTAAAAGGAAAAAAAAAAATTGACCCTGAGACTTGATGAAATTGGAAACTGAAGAAAAACTTCTTGATTATAACTCTCACTTTTCTACCAGAGGATTGGTGCTTCAACACTGGAAGTTGGAAATGAGCATTCACACCAAATGGAAAGATCTTTCTGGGAAATAGATGAAAAAGAGAACGCCAGTGATCTGTGATGTCACCTGAATATCTTTTGTCATGTAGAATTTTTATTTCATTTTTATTTTGTTACAGAAGGAGATAATTTAGCAGAAAAATTAAGATTACAGGCTCTGGAATAAGATGCATCTGTGTTCAAATTGTGACTCTGCTACCTACCAGCTGGGGGACCTAATTAAGTCACCCCACCATACTAAGCCTCAGATTCCTCAACTGTAAATTGAGGGGAAATGCAAGAACCTGCTTTGTAGGCTTATGGTGAAGAGTCAAGATGCTTTCCACATACGTGTGGTCGGGTCCATTGTCGTTGGATATATGACTCTAATAAACTGGTATTTGGAGCTGGGGGCATGGAAAGGACATCCGCATGTCTTTTACTTAGAGAAAGTTGGGATGAATGTAACTTGTGTCAGGAAGATTTCAACCAGCCCCCTTACATGTCACTGTGGCTTCTCATGCGTCTGATTCCTGAGTTGACTCCATTTGAATGGCATCTTTGTGGACACTTGTGGGCACACCTGTAAACCTGATGCTGATTCTGAATGACCTTGGGGACACTTCTCGAATAATTACTGAAAGGCTCTGTGATTCTGTTTAATGAAAGGGTTGTTTTGTTTGTTTGTTTAAATGGTGCAAAATAAGCCGCATTCATTTAAGTGTGAGTGAGGGAAGCGCTGGTAACTTGAGCAGCAGCAGTTCTGGCACTGTCAGGAAGGCATCCAGGTAACTGCCTGGGAGAAATAATAGGTACACGAAAACAAATGTGTACATGGTGACTCACTGTAGTGTCTGCAAATCAGCAAGCTCACAGATTCCCTCCTATACTGCTTTGTTTTGCAATTTAGAGCCAGGAACTTGGCACATCCCAGGCTGCCAGTCTTGTTGCTGGCAGAGAAATAAAGCACTGAAGAGTCAGGCATTTAAAGCTGGTTAAATCCATGAAAACGGGAGGTGGTTTGTCAGGACCTCTCTCCCAGCACCTGTTATTAACTTCTCATTCTGATGAACATGATGGGCACAAGCAGGAAAGACCGCACTTTAGGAGAAATAAAAGGGTGAAATGATGCCTTTTCCTGCACCTCGGAGATCTCTGTTATTTGCATCACAACTTGGCCCAGGTCACTGTTAACCTCAGGACAACTGCTTGGGGAGAATGTTGTGATCTATGTGAGGCTCATGGGAGTAACATATTCCAATCAGTTAGCATCTCCACTAAGTAGAACACGCCTTGAACCACAACAGTTTAGCTCACGAAGCCAGGAAAGCTGGTCAGATGTTATAACGCTAAACGAATGTCTGGTGAACTTCCAGAAGACGGTGGGGTCGAAATCGGCACAAAGTCCTCCCTTTGGAAAGTCAATAACTTACTACAGAAAACGTGCCAACATGCAACAATTTAAAAAATTACAGACTGATCATTATTAATAGCAAATGTGGAGTGCTAAAAGCCAGGTGCTTGTGGCCTGCTGGTCAACCAGTGAGACTTCTCTCTACAGCAGCTCTAGGCTGCCGGTATTTTGTTTCGAACTAAACAAGCAGCCAGGTGTCCTCACCTTCTCTGGCTTAGGAGTTGGGAACCTGTGGTTCTTAGCTTGACATCTTTCAGCCCACAGGTGTAATTGCTTTCACCAGAAACCCACAGGATAATCCTCTTCCCCCTGTTTCTGTGAGCTGTAGGAGTTGACCCTTTCAAGATTTAAGAACTAGAGCAGTTGAACAATTGAAAGAGTAGCAATAACTTACTGTGATGATTCTGCTTTGAGTTACAATTCTTGACAAGCTAATACTTTGAATGAGTGAACTAATGGATATTTGTTTTCTGTGTCTGTCACAGCTTCCCCAAGTTTTCATCCATTTCTCAGCTTCCCCCCCAGTCAGTCTCTCCATCTTTATTGCCGCCTCTAGACTCTTCTGTGTATTTAAACTTTTCTCACCCTTCTTGGCCTTCCAGGCCCACCTCCTGAGACATATGGCATCGTCTTGGGTACAGAATCCTGGGCTCTTGCTTCGAGTTCTGTGCTGTTACCTCTTGGAACAAGTCCCTTCCCCTCAGGTTTCTCTCTGCCCAGTGGCCCGCTCTGGTTCTTCTCCATTATAACAAGAGATTTTTGATACTTCCTTTTCTTCCCCAAACTCCTAGTTCTTAAACTAGTTATATATTTAGAATGTCTTATCATTTGGTCATTTTTTATGTTTGTAGTTCTTAATTTGTAAACCCGGTAAATGGAACTTTTAAATTCTCTGGGAGGAAACGTAAATTTGTATTTAGTTCTCTGTGGCCTTTGATTGTACTTTTCCTATAGTTTATGATCCTCATTAGAGAAATGGTTTCCCATCACTTGCCCCAGGGGATTTACTGAGTGGGTGGGCTGTGTCCCTTCTGAAATGTTGCCTTAGGACTTGTACCTTCTTTGTGCCAGTGAGGCTCACGATCCAAACCACCCCCAGAGTAGGAGACCATGATGCTGGTGCTGTTACCTGCATTAGTCTGAACAACATGTGGGCTGGTTAATTCACATCCACAATTTATTTTAAAATTTATGCTAGACATTTGTTTTAGCCTCTCGTCTTGCTGAGTCCTTAAAAGAATTCAGAACGTTATAGTTTTCAGTTTTCACTCTCTCCTTCGCTTGACCTACTTGGTGTCGGAGGTGCCAACAGTGACTAAAACCATGTAAAGGGAATTAAAGGGAGAGGATAAGGACATACTATTCATAAGATGGAATGCTGGCTCTTGGCGCTCCAAGCTGTGTGGAGAGAAGGACTGGGCGTTATCCCCATAAACTCCTTTTCATTCTCCAGCTTCTGTCATTGAGAATCCACTATAATGCGAAGAGAGAAGTCATTTTTAGTTATTTCAATTTTGATGATCTACAGCTATATCCATCTTACTGTCATCCCCATACCCTACGTGAGATGGGAGTAGTCAGTGATTTTCCAGGCTCGGTGGAATAGGAAACTTGGAGGCCACCCTTGTATCCCAAGGAGGTTGACTCCTGCCCCGATGTACCTTGGAGAGCAGTCCTTGATGAAGGATGGTGGATTGACTTGATAAGCACCAGAGACAAAGGGAACTTGTTCTCCTGTACCTGGAATGAGATCACCTCACTCATCTGACAAGGTCCCTTACACTAAGAATTTTGGCTTAGTGTAGCCAAAGGATAGCTTAAGGAACTTTCAATTCCATTCAAAGAAACCCAAAAAACAGTCACTGGGAGAAAAACGACCAACCATCTAATTCATTCTCCTAGCTCCAGGCTGATGTTTGAATGAAGATGATGAAATTTTACATTTCATCTTGTGTGTTCTCTCCTGGTGCCTCCAGCCTCAGTTTTGCTGGCAGAACCTCTATAAAAAGAGTTGAATTGCTTTAGAGGAGAAAGCAAAAGTCATCATCCAAGTCAAAAGTGTCTTCCACTTTTCCTACCAGTTGTCTTGAACCTTCCAAACAGACCCTCAGCCTTCTCCAGACCATGAAAACATGCCCTGTATTTTAGGCGACAGCCCAGTGTTAAACCCAATTTGGATTCAGGAAATGTGGCCACCATATTTATGACTTTCAGTTAAGGAAGTTGGAGACTGAAAATTGAAACTGTCAAGTTCAGTCCCTGAAACTCCTTCAACCCAAGTCAACTCTAAATGGAAAACAGCTGTGCTTCAATTTAATGAAATGCTTCAAACCTCTTGAAGTGAGTTTGATTAGGTGAGGCCTCCACACACTTCAAAGATTTTCCCGTGCTGAAAAGCTTGACTTCCCTCACCTCTCTGTCCCCCTCTCCTGCGAGGATCCTTACTGGGCTGTGGCCACTGTCACTTTGCTGAGAGGGCAGTCTGCTTTGAATATCACCCTTCAAAGTAAATCACATTTCCATAATGGTTTTTAAATGCAAATATGGAAGCCAGAGGTCAGTGGCCACGTTGCAGGGTAACACTCTGCTCCAGCTATGCCTTTCCTACCTAGACTTTGTCCCGGGAGTGGCCTGCCTGGGCTGGACTCCAAGTGGCCCATATTTGGGGAGCCGCCTGCAGTACCCTTCTCTGTTGGGTCCACCTGGCCAGGCTGCTGCTGGGCCCTCATCAGTGTCCACAGCATAGGTTGAAAGCCTGTGTTCACTCATTCCTCACTGGAGAATATATACAATAAGGTTGAGGGCCAGATGACTGAGGCCAGTTGCTTCTTATCTGCTGCCTGTGCAGTTCAGGGGACAAGGGTAAAAAACATTTTCTTCATTTCGTAGCCACAGGCCAGGTTTCTCAGCATGAAACCAGAAACGCAACGGCAACCTGCAAATTTTAGCTTCGCTTTGCATCTCCCTAAGGTAATGTGCACCCTGGTCTCAGAAGCATGACCACAGAGTCATTGAAAATATTATTCAACAGAGTTGAAGTGGCAATGTCATCTTATTTCCAGCTTGGAAGGCCGGCTGCAGAGCAGGGACTGGTAGCTCTGCTTTTAACAGAGGGTGAATAGGGTGTCAGCTCACCTGCTGGTGGGAGTTGTAGTTTCCTGGGTGTTCTTAAAATGCCTTTGCAGCAGCTGTGTTTTAAATGTGAATCCAAAATGTAAAGTCCACACACCTTACCCTCAGGTGCTTAACACAGAACTTGGAAATCTTAGTAACTAAGGCAGACATTCCTCTTCTACTGGAGATGACTTCATCAGTGGAGTTAGATGTTATTGTATAGAAGCAGTTAAGAGGGGTTATGAATCACCATTAAGATACTGTTCTTTCAGGAACATCAGAAGTTACTGTCCCGAATTTTTATAACCACTTTCAACTCTCCTCAGTGTAGGAGTGGCTTATTCGTCCTCACCTTATGGGTCAACCCTTGCTAGTTAGCTCACCACTCCCACGTTTTCTAGTACCTGGGAGAGGTTGTCTGCTGTAGGACCACGTCACACTGGCCTCGCTGGAGTCATTCGTACACTGACTCACCGAATCAGCAGAGCCTACTCTGTGCCCCAGGCACTGTTCCTGGAGTCAGGGAAATAGTGGCCAACATGATGGACAAGGTCTGGACCTCATGGAGCTTCTGTTCCTGAGCGGGGAGGAGGCTTGAACGTTAATGTCAGGGAGTAGTGGATGTCCTGCAGAATGCTACAGCAGAGCAAAGGAGTCGTTCAGGGTGAGGGAGTAAGGCTTCACGGGAGACAGCTGAAGGGAGTGACGTTTGGCAGGTTCTTGAATGTACTGAGGGCACCATTCATATGAAGATCTGGGGAGGTGCACTTCAGGCTGGGGGAACAGTAAGCACAAAGGTCCTGAGACAGGAACAAGTTTGGCATGTTGGGGGAGCGAGCAGCAAGTAGGTCCTGGGGGCTTGAGTGGAGCGAAAAAGGCAAATAGTGGTGGGAGATGGGTTCAGAGACGTAGGCAGGACACATAGGACTTTAGAACTTTTTTTTTTCCTTAGGTCGCACCCCGCGGCTTACGGGATCTTAGTTCCCCAACCAGGGATGGAACCCATGCTCCCTGCAGTGGAAGCGCAGAGTCCTAGTCACTGGACCACCGGGGAATTCTTTAGGACTTTTCTGTCCCAGCTATTAAACAAGTAAATATAGAATAAATAAAACAAGCCATAAAATAAGTAATAAGGGGTGTAATGTCCAGCATGGTGACTATCATTAATAATACTGTATTGAATACTTGAAAGTGGCTGAGAGATCTTAAAAGTTCTCATCACAAGAAAAAAATTTTGTAACTACGTATGGTGATGGATGTAAACTAGACTTATTGTGGTGATCTTATATATATAAATATTGAACATGTACACCTGAAACTAATATAATGTTACATATCAATTATATGTCAGTTAAAAAATATATATATATATATGGTGCTGGATCAATTGGATATACACATGCAGCAAAAGGGAAACTGGACTTTACCTCATTCCTTACTCAGAAGTCAATTTTAATTGGAATATCCTTTAAATGAGTCAGTAGAACACGAATGCTTCTAGAAGAAGAATATAGAATATAGATATTCTTCACAATATAGAAGAATAGCTTCATGACTTCAGCATAAGGAGATATTTCTTAAACAGGATACAAAAACAGTAACCATAAGGGAAAAAGTTGATAAGTTAGCTTACTTTAAGAATTTCTTTTCATCAAGACACCATGAAGAGAGTGAAAAGGCAAATCTTAAGATATTTGTGAAGCATAAGCCAACAAAGGGCTCACATCCAGGCTATATAAAGAACTACAAATCAGTAAGAAAAGGCAGCTGAACAGAAGAATGAGCAAGAGACTGAAATAAGAACTTCACAGGAAATAAATATCTAAATGGCCAATAAACATACGAAATGTACTCAACAGCATTACTAATTAGGGAAATGCAAATTAAATTCACAATGAGATGCCCCCATTTATCCACCAGAATGGCGAAAACTAAAAAGATGGAAAATACTGAGTGTTGACAGGATGTGAAGCAACTAGTTTCTAAAACACTGCTGGTAAGAGTGCAAATTGGTACAACCAATTTGGGAAATGATCTGGCATTATCTATTAAAGCTGAACATGTTGTCTTAGTTTTAACAGAATTACTCTAGATGACTGGGTGGCTTAGGAACAACAGAAACTTATTTCCTGCAGTTCTGGAGGCTGGGAAGTCAAGATTAAGGCGCTTGCTGGCAGATTTGGTGTCTGGTATGGGCCTGCTTCTGGTTTATAGATGGCCATCTTCTCCCTATACCCTCACATGACAGATGGGATGAGGGAGCTCTTCTGGGGTCTCTCTTATAAGGGCACCAATCCCGGTCATGACGGATCTACCCTCGTGACCTAATCACTCCCAAAGTCTCCACCTCCAAATACCATCACATTGGAGGCTGGGTTTCAACATACGAACTTTGGGGGGACATAGACATTCAGTCTATAGCACAGATCCATACCTGATGACCCAGCAATACCATTCCTAGGTACATACCTAGAGAATGTTCAATAGCATTCATAATAGCTACAGAGTAGAAACAACCAAATGTGCATCGTAATGAAAACAGTAAATATATTGAGGCATATGAAATATTATACAGTAATACAGATGAGTGAGTTATGGTTACATGTAAAAATGGATGATTCTCACAAACTGTTGAGCAAAAGAAGTCAAGGACTAAAATAAAACACGTTTTATAATTCCATTTCTATAAACTTAAAATGGCAAGATGAATGATAGTGTTTATGGATGGATGTTTATGTGGTAAAACTATACAGAAAAATAAGGAAGAGTTATAAATGGATAGCAGTTACATTTCTGGGTGTCAGAGTGGGTACTGATAAGAAGGGACACAAATGGGTCTTCAAGGGTACTGGTGAAGTAGATTAAATCTACTTATTTTATTTTATTTATTTATTTTTGGCTGTATTGAGTCTTGCTGCATGCAGGCTTTCTCTAGTTGTGGCGAGCAGGGGCTACTCTTCATTGCAGTGTGCAGGTTTCTCATTGTGGTGGCTTCTCTTGTTGCGGAGCACGGGCTCTAGGCTCGTGGGCTCAGTAGTTGTGACTTGCAGGCTCAGTAGCTGTGGCGCACGGGCTTAGGTGCCCCACAGCATGTGGGATCTTCCTGGATCAGGGCTCGAACCTGTGTCCCCTGCATTGGCAGGTGGATTCTTAACCACTGAGCTACCAGGGAAGCCCTTAATTTATGATAATTCATTGAGCTGTATATCTGTTTTGTGTTCTTCACTGTGTATCTTATACTTCACAATAAAAAGGATTTAAGATGAATTTAAACAGGTTCAAGCTTATCCCTGTGACAAAGTCATTTCCTCTCCCTTGATAATTACTAGTAACTGAAATTCATTGAGGTACATTATCTCTGATTGCAATAATCCTATAAGTTAGCTACTTTTATTATCCCCCTTTTACAGATAAGGAAATTGAGGCTTGGATGGGTGAGGTAACTTGCCAAGGGTCATACGGCTACTAAATGGCAGCCCACCCCTGTCCTCCCTGGAAGCCTGGCTCTTAACTGCTGCATGTTCTCCTCTCCGCACATGCGTCATCCTGCTGCTACATCTTTAGGGCAACCTCCAAATCCCACACGGCATCTGTCCCAGTGCCATTGTACAGTATAAGCTTTCAATAAACGTTGAGTGAATAATGAATAAAAGCCCCATTCTTTTCATCCACTTCCTCTCATGTACTGGATGCGGTGGCACAAGATTTTCTTGCCTGGGCGAAGTTCCTGAGGTTTCAGACAGAGGAAAAATAACAGGAAAGCCTCCTGCTTGTGGCTGATGCTAGTTTGGCTCACCGGGGCCTGTCAGACAAATTCCCTACTTCCTTTTTTACTTTCCCTGAGCTCCAAGACATCTGTCTCACTACATCGTGTTCCTCCACGGCTGCCACTCAGGAGGCGGAGATGGAGACGCAGCCGGGCTGTGTGCCCACCCGCTGCTTCCGCCTCCGGAGGGGGTTCCAGGTGCAGCCCTTCCCCGGGCCCCAGGTGGGCCAGGAGGGTGCAGGGCGCAGAGCCCAGCCATTCTAAATAAAACTCCCAGTCCCATGTCGCTGCTGGTTTCCCAAGGTCTTCTGAGGCAAAAAAGACTTGGGAAGGAAAGTAACTGTTGTTCTGGAACTTTCAGGCCCTGCTCAGTGGCGGTTTGTCACTGGCTTTGAAGCTGGAGCTGCTCACTAATGCATTTGTGTACAAAGCAGCTGCGTGGGGCTCCAGGAAATATCACCAGCTCAGCCTTTGCCACCTGCCTTCCCTGTGTGCTCTTTTCCTGGTTTTAGAAGATTAAAAATAAACAACAACAACAAAAGAAGAAATCAAAATTTGAGAACTCTACACGTATGTTCCTGGATGATTTTGACCACAATGTCAAGCTGTCCAAAACAGCTAATTATTTACAATTCCCCCACCCACCCCTCATCTCTCCCAAACTGTCTCCTCTTCCTGGCTTTTGACACCCACCCACCTACCCACCTTATGCTCCCATCACCAGGAACTGAAGTCTAGGGGTCCCTGGACTCCTTCCTCACCTACCTTTGCCCACCCACACCCACCCATGAGTACCGTCCATTTGGACCTGACAGTCTTTTAGAGCCAGGAGAACTTGGGCCAATCCTTTGTTTTATAGACAACTTGAAGCCACATAAATAATGTCCTTAGAGTGAGGATTACTAGGCACTAAAAAGGTTACAGGTGGTCTATAATGTCCGTCAGGAGAATCTCTATGTATCTGTAGAGGGCGATGTAGGAGGGTCAAGGTCTCTTCCAGGTCTTTTTCCCATAATTTCTCCCTCTAGTGTGTAATAAATGATGTTTGCTGTGGCCTACCGAAGCGTGAATACCCTTCTTTACTGATAGAACCCTGAGTTTGTGCAAGTATCAGCCTTTCAGGGGAAACTAGCCTTCCCTACCCAGCCCCAGGGATGAATCTTGATTAACTTAAGGCAGTCACTTTCCTTGCCAGTGATTGGTTTAGGAATGGACATGTGACATAATTCTTGCCAATGGAGCGTGAGGGAAGTTTCCTGGGTGCTTCTGGGAAACTTAAAAAGCAACACTAGTGAGGCTGGGTCATATTTCCCCTGATGGCCATTGGTGGTGTTTTGTGAGTATATGAAACCTGGAGCTTTGGTGCCCACATTATGATCATGGAGTGATGGGCCTGAGGGCAGAATCCAAGACATGGGGGTAGCAGAGGCAAAACATGAGTAGAGGCCAGGCATCAGCTGAACTGCTCTATCATTGGACTTTCTGTTATAAGAGGTGGTACATTTATGCATTTCATTTATGTGGTTGAATTGGGTTTGCTGTTACTTGAAGCTGAGAACCTCCTAACTGATCCCTCGACGTTTGACAAAGATGCAGTCTTCTCTCCCACTCCCTGTTCTCCTTCTATCATTAAGGCACCAATTTCAGGCTAGCTTTCTTCTTAGGAGGGGTTGGGGTTTTAATGAAATCCTTATAATCTGTCACCTGAGTCTCCTTCTCACCAAATGCTTGGTGAAGGTTAGACTTTGAATCTCTGGTCATGGAATAGAACAGTGTTAAATGAAGTCCCCAGTCAGGTCCATCAAAATCAAATGGAAAGTAGCCAAAGGCTCTTAATAGACCTTTCTCCAAAGAAAATATACAGATGGCCAATAAACGAATGAAAAGACAGCATCACTAATTGTTAGGGAAACACCAGTCAAAACCATAGTGAGATATCACTTCATACCCACTAGGAAGCCTGTGATCAAAAAGAATGACATAATGGGCTTCCCTGGTGGCGCAGTGGTTGAGAGTCCGCCTGTCGATGCAGGGGACACGGGTTCGTGCCCTGGTCCGGGAAGGTCCCACATGCCGCGGAGCAGCTGGGCCCGTGAGCCATGGCCACTGAGCCTGCGCGTCCGGAGCCTGTGCTCCGCAATGGGAGAGGCCACAACAGTGAGAGGCCCACGTACCACAAAAAAAAAAAAAAAAAAAGAATGACATAAACAAGTATTGGTGAGGATGTGGAGTAATTAGAATTCTCATACACTGCTGGTCAGAGTGAAATGGCGCAGCTGCTTTGGAAGAGTCTGGAAGTTCCTCAAATGGTTAAACATAGAATTGCTATATGACCCAGCAACTCTACCCCTAGGAATATACCCAAGAGAAATGAAAACATAGGCCCCCTATAAACACTTGTACATGAATGTTCATAGCAACATTATTCATAATAGCCAAAAAGGAGGAACAACCCAATGCCCATCAACTGATGAATGAATAAACAACAACAGCAAAATGTGGCCTATCCGTATAATGGATTTTTATTTGATAATAAAAAGGAATGAAGTTCTGATGCTTGCTGCCATGTGGATGAGCCTGAAAAATATTAATCGAAGTGAAAGAAGCCAGTCACACAAAAAAGACATATTGTGTGATTCCATTTATATGAAATGACCAGAACAGGCAAATCCAGAGAGACAGAAAGTGGATTAGAGGTTGTCGGGGGCCAGGTGTTAGGGAAGATGTGGTGTGACTGCTAAAAGGTGTGAAGAAAACATTCAAAAATTAGATTGTGGTAATAGTTGTGCAACTCTATACTAACAGCCATTGAACTGTGCACTTTAAATGGGTGAATTTTATGATATGTGAATTATATCTCAATAAAGATGTTTCAAAAAGAAATCCAGGGCTTCCCTGGTGGCACAGTGGTTAAGAATCCATCTGCCAATGCAGGGGACACGGGTTCAAGCCCTGGTCCGGGAAGATCCCACATGCCATGGAGCAACTAAGCCTGCGAGCCACAACTACTGAGCCTGTGCTCCTAGAGCCCGTGCTCCGCAACAAGAGAGCCACCACAATGAGAAGCCTGCACACCTCAATGAAGAGCCGACACAGCCAAAAATAAATAAATAAATAAATAAATATTTTTTAAAAGGTAAGAGTATAGGCAAAAACAATTTCTCTATAGAATAATAGTAAATCTGATTTATGTGCATCTAAAAATGATCACCTGGGGTGTTTAAATTATAGACTCCCTGGCATCACCTGAGAATTACAGATTGTACCATCTTCTTGGGATGCATAGCTCCCCAGAAATGCTAACGTTGGGCAACCAAGAGATCAGTGGAGCATTCTGGCCTCCAGAATAATGGTTCCCAACTAGTGGAAGATGTTTATTTGCATAAAGGATGCTGAGTGTTTCACACGTGACCATAACACAGTGCATGATGAATATACAATTATGGCAGAGTTTTACAGTCAGATATACCTTATCTTGAGTCCTGGCTGTTAACCTGAAAGCCGTGTGAACTCTGGAAAGTTACTTAAACCTCTTCAAGTCTGTTTTATAATCTGTTAAATGGGGGTAAAAATATAACTTCCATGGGGCTGATGTAATAACAAGTTTCAGAAATCTGAGGTGCTTCATTACAGTGTCTGGCACCTAATAAGCTTTTCTCTGAGTGGCATGGAGTTGATCTCTTCTGAAGTCCATCCTTATATCAGTTGAAATCTTAGGAAAACACTGCATTGGAAGGGCATTAGCTCAAGGGCACTGAGAAATACCTTTATTGAACTGCTAGCCATAGGGTGAAGTCCATAGCACATAAACCCCATGAGAGTAAGGCTCCATTTTTGGCTCCATGCTGTGTTATCAGTGTCTGGAGGGTAGTGATTCTTACGTATTTGTAGAGATCCAGGGCTTTTCAGTAATTTTTGTGAGTTAATATTCCCTGAGTCCCTTGCCATAATATGAGCAAGACCATTTGCCTGATTGCAGACACCTGGTGTCTTAGCCTGGCTGCTATAACAAAATATCATAGACTGCATGGCTTAAACAACAGATATTTATTTCTCACAGCTCTGGAGACTGGGAAGTCCAAGACCAAGGCGCTGACTGATTCAGTTCCTAGTGAGAAATCTTACTGGCTGGAAGACAGCTGCTTTCTTGCTGTGTCCTCACAACTGTATCCCTTTAAGAGCCACTAATCCCATTATAAGGGCCCCACCCTCCTTCCCTCATCTAACCTTCCAAAGGTCACATTGGGGGTTAGGGCTTCAACATATGAATTTGGAGGGGACACAATTCAGCCCATAGCACCTGGCATCTTTCACCCAGCCCCAGCTCACCAGCAAGTATCTGATGCTTCCAACCCCACCCCCACCAGCTACACCTGCCAGAGATCTTTCTGCTTCTGCCCACTGCTCCTCCTGTGAGTATCGTTGACTCCACACTACTCCCCACAGCTTTGGCCAGCTTTTCTTCATATTACAGGATCTGTTGCTGTTGACCAGCTGCTCAGCTGACCCACATCGTCAGCTATGAAGCCACAGTAGGCAACATTTGTAGAGCCTCGTGTCAGTCCTGACAAATCTTTATGTTCTCAAAACTCCTGTGAATGTCACCCAGGAGAATGCCAGCAGACACAGAAATATCTTTGAAAAAGAAGGTTTTTGCTCCCATCATGGTAGGACCAAGGTTTCTGTTAGAAGAGTTGGCATGCTCTGCTTTGACGGGCAGAGCTAATGGCTCCAAATTGCACAGGCTTTTCCACTGGCACATCCCCATCTCATTTGCTGTAGATTATTGCCATGAGCCAGCGTCAACACTTGTATCTCCTAGGTCTCTGCTCCTTCTCTCTGCCAGTGGTGTTTGTTCACAGGCATTGCTTTCTAACATGCCTCGCTGGGTGATCGCTTGTCTGGGTTTCTAACCTCTCCCTCCACAGATTGTTTGCTTTCTCTCCTAGAGCTGGTGTTTCCTGCACCTCCCAAATGAGTATCACCTGTGAATTTCATCACACACTGTTCACCCCACTTCTCCCAGCTCATTAACAGGCATGGAAGTGTAAGACCCTCCCCATCATGGCGGGAGAGGGCTGAGGTGCCATGAGCTCTGAGGGGAGCGGCCCCCGTGCCAGGAGCTATAGGCCTTTGCTGGGATGGAGACGCCACCTGTCTTGGACAAGAAAATCTCAGGGCACTTTAGACGCTGGTTGGGAGATTACAGAGCCAACAGTGGGTGATGAGAGAGGACTCCTGGATGCCCAGAGGGCCTGGCCCTTCCTCTCAGACAGAGAAGCTTTCTCCAGGCCTGAGTTGGGGGCTCAGAGGCATCAAAACACCCCTTGTTCCTGGAGGCGAGGCGAGAGGCCACATGGCCTGGCTGTCTTCTTGGTCCAGACGCTCCTACCCAGCTAAGACCTTTTTCAACCCGTATGTCTTCATCATCGTCCGAGGGGTTGTCTAACCAACCACTTACAAACGAATCCATTTCTTTATTATGGATACTTTATTTCACTGACATTATCACAGGACCTGGCAGAATGTAAATACTCAAGTATTAAGTGAAAAGTAGTTCTACTAACCAACTAGTAGTCAATATGAAACTATCGTTATTGCCAAACTGAGGGATTCCAGTCAAAAGCAAGCCTTGACATTTCAGTTGGCCTATTCAGTTTCAAAATGGGGTTACACCGATTTCATTAATTAAAAAAAAACAAAACACAGCTTTGTTGAAATATAATTCACATACCACACAATTCACCCCTCACAAATGTACATTTCAGTGTCTTTAGTATATTCACAGGGTCATTCAACCATCACCACAATCTAATTTTAGTGCATTTTCATCACCCCAAAAAGAAACCCTATGGCCATTAGCAATCACTCCCTATCCACACTGCCCCCCCCCCCCAAATCCTCAGCCCCAGGAAACCACTAATCTACTTTCTTTCTCATTAGGTTTACTTATTCTGGAAGTTTCAGGTAAATGGAATCATCTTTTGTGACTGGCTTCTTTCAGCACTATGTTTTCAAGGTTCACCCATGTTGTAGCATGTGTCAGAACTTCATTCCTTTTTATTATCAAACAGCATTCCATTATATGAATTTACCACATTTTATTGATGAAAATTTGGGTGGTTTCCATTTTTTGGCTGTTATGAAAAATACTGCTATGAGCATTGATTGGTGTGTAAGCTTTTGTGCAGACTTTCATTTCCACTTCTCTTGGGTGTATAATTAGGAGTGGAACTGCTAGGTCATAGGGTACCTAAGATTTGGGGAAACTGCCAAACTGCTTTCCAAAGTGGCTGGGCCATTTTACGTTCCCACCAGCAGTACATAAGGTTCTTCTAATTTCTCCATATCCTCATCAATACTTACTGTCTATCTTTTTGAGCGCACCCATCCTAGTGAGTGTGAAGTGGTACATTTACATTTTCTTGATGACCAACAGGATCTTTTTGTGTGCTTATTAACCAGTTTTATATCTTCTTTGGAGATATATCTTTTCAGGTCCTTTGTCCGTTTAAAAAATTGACTTACTTGTCTTTTTGTTGTAAGAGTTCTTTATATATTCTGGAAACAAATCCCTTATAAGATGCATGATTTGCCCATATTTTCTCCCATTCTGTGGATTGTCTTTTCACTTACTCAATGTGTCATCTGTAGCACAAAAACTTTCTTAATTTTTATGAAGTCCAATGTATTTCTAAATCATTATTTTTTTCTTTTGTTGCTTGTGGTTTGGGAGTCAGATCTAAGAAACCATTGCCTAAATCAAAGTCATGAAAATTTAGTCCTATGTTTTCTTCTAAGACTGTTATAGTTTTAGCTTTTACATTTAGGTCTAGGGTCCATTTTAAGTTAATTTTTGTGTACAGGGTGAGAAAGTCTAATTTCATTCTTTGACAGGTGTAATCTTTTTTTGGAACAGTGAAAAATAACTCAGACCCCCTTTCTAGCCTTGTGCTGTAAGGCTGCAACCCATGCCCTGCCCATACCTACCTCCCAGGGCACCTGGGGATGAAGGAAGTGGTGCCTAGGATGCCATTTTGGGAAAGATGAGCATGGAAAGCATGAAGCTTTCCTTGAAGCTAGAGAACCCACAGGCCGTGGCACCAGCTTTGGATTTGAACTGGCAGCAGCTCTTGTGCAGCTGCCCACTCCTCTCCTGGGGCCTCAGCGCTGCTCCATCCAGAAATCTGCATTTCTAAAACCTACATTTTCATGCCTACACAATCACTCTCGGTTTTAAAAAACCTCCTATTGAGTTCTAGTCCTGGTGGACCACACGTTGACCTTTACCCCTCTGTTCCCTGGGTGCTCCAGTGTCCACCCTTTTTTCCTAAATCTTTAGCTGTTGGATGGCAGATTATTTTAAATTATTTGTTTTGAATTACTTTATAAATGATACTTATTTGTAAACTCAGAAAGTACAGAAAATATGAGATAAAAACAAAAGCAATCGATGTTTGGTTTACTAATCCTGTAAGTGAAAATACACTTTCACATAAACAATGACATGAGTTAATACTTTACAGAGACTTAGCCGAAGTATTTTTAGTGACAAGTTTTAAGAGAGGATTTAAAAGTGCTTATTTGACAATGATTGTACATTTAATTCCTTTCAATTCAATAATCCTTTATGTCTGGCATATTGTTCTCTCCACTGTTCTCTTAGCCGCTGACATTTCTACATCCTGCATCACCTTCTCTCTAGACCAAGATGCTGCTATTAGTTGTGTTGTCAAATGAAAACGTTTTTCATTGACTGAAAAATTAGTTGTGTTGTCAAATGCTGAATTAAATTTATGCCAGCTTCTTTATTGCAGGACTTTTCAGAGCCTTTAAGTGCTAACATAATTTCCTAGGAAGGAAAGACTGTATGTAGCATTGCCCAAACTTGACTTGTAGAACAGCCCCACACTTAAAATAAAAAGGATGTTTTAACATCTTGCTAGGAGTTAGGGTTCCCTGGAACCCCATTTTGGAAGCACCTCTTTACATCAAGCCATCCAGGTTTTCACCTGGCTTACTTCACACCCTGAAGCCAGTAGCACAGGATTCCAAGGCATGGGCTGAGTTGAGAAGTAGCTTGTAGCTAACCCTGATTTCTGTGTGAAGCAAACCTAGGATGAAATAGAACACTGAACATGGAATAGAACACAGGGCTTCATGTCTTGGTGTTGCCACTCAAAAACAATGTGAATTTGGTTAATCACAGCTGAGGCTGTTTCCTTGCCTGCAAACCGGGGATAAGATCTGCCTCTCAGGGTTGTAAAGAATAAATGACATTGTTTCTGAAAGAGCTTAGTTAAATGTAAATGCTGTAGACAAGTAATTTTAAGGTGTTTATTAGTATAGGAACCAACCCAAAAATTGTAACCTTATTAATACTGTGTTTTATCAACTTGGCTCATGCCTGGTGCTCCAGAACCCACAGGCCTCTCTTACCTGGCAGACAGCATCCTCGCTCTACAAGACCTCCTGGAGAGACTCACAGAAGCACCTGCTCTGCTGTGCCCAGCCCCTCCCCAGCCCACTGTGGGGACCCACTCCTTTCATGTTGCAAGTCCTACTGCACAAGGATGCCCAACTCCTGGGTCCTGAGAACTGAGCTCCGCCTCTCCTGGAGGGTAAGAAGCGGTCAGGTACCAAGAAGCCATTGCTTCCCTCCCCACTGCCACCCCATCAACAGGTCCTCACTGAGCTGAGGCCCCAAAGGAAAAGAGCACAATAGCAAACACCCAGAGCTAGAAATTGGAGGCGCAGCACCTGCCAAGGGTCCTCTCTCCATGCGGTGGGACCCGGCATGAACCATCAACTTTGGAGGGTCTCTTTCTTCTTCTGGTAAAATATCTGGCAGGCCGACCTTGTGAGAGTTTTGCAGATAAGAAAGAAAAAGGATGTCAAGCCCCTAGCCCCCAGGGAGCTTGCATATTAGTGTGGGAGAAAAGACACACACTGTAAATGAGAGCAAGTGACTTTCTCGTGATGAAGTAGCTGCCATGAGGCAGAATGAGCCATGCACACACAGCTGTGGGCTGCTTCAAGTGACCATGGCCGAGGAACTCAACGGGTCATGGTGTAGTGGTGTCTTAGTTGGGGCGGCCATAACAAAATACCACAGACTGGGGGTGCTTAAACTATAGACATTTATTTTCTCACAATTTCTGCACTTTCTCACAGTGGAGGCTGGAAACCAGAGATCAGGTGCCAGCATGGGCAGGTTCTGGTGAGGATTCCCTTCCTGGCTTGCAGATGGCCACCTTCTCACTGTGTTCTCACATGGCCTTTCCTGGGTGCGTGCATGTGTGGAGAGAGAGCTCGCTGGTATCTCTTCTTCCAAGGCCACCAATTCTATCAGGTTAGAACCCTACCCTTATGACCTCATTTACCCTTAACTACCTCCAGATACAATCACCTTGGGGTTAGGGCTTCAGCTTATGCACTTGGGAAGACACAGTTCATTCCAGAGCAAATGGGGATGAGGTCAAGGCTGTGCACTGGGTTCCCAGGGGGGTCAGCTGACTCACCCTGGTTCTAGGCACAGGTCCTACCTGGGTCTGCTCACAGTGTAGGGGGGTGGATGCAGTGCAGACCGTGTTCACCACTGGAATGGCAAAATGTGAGACCCCCTAAATGGAGTCTAGTTTTACCCCTTCCTTTGAAGGATGAGGAAATCATGGCTTCCAAAAATGAAGTGATAACTACTCTCAAGGTCCCACAGTCCAAATCCTGACTCCCTCAGGGATTCACGTTTTAAAAAATGTGATTTCTGGAATAATCATGTTCATTTAAGCCACCTTGAACCCATCCAGGGCTGTGTATTTCCTGTATCCCAGGCAGATGTTCCCACTTCCTCTTGCTTAATGTCAGACCATTGTCAATAGATTTTTAGCAGCCCCAGTGATTAACTCTTGAGGCAGGGAACCCAGAGCCCAAACTACTCTATTTCTACCACTTTCCATTTAGAAACTTTTGGAGCCTCCAAGGAAACCCTAGGGCTCCTGGAACACAAGCAGGAATCACTTATTCTAGTCCAGTATCCTTATTTGAGAGACCGTCAGGCCCAAAGGACAGTGGCTTGCCCAGAGTTATACAGGAAGGACAAGAAGTTATCACCAAGCCTGGAACAGAACCAAGGTCTCCACTCAAAGCCTTGAGCTTCTTTCAGTCCAGAAGACCCAAAGCTCAACCCAGTGTCAGAATCACATGGGTGTTTAAAACATTGGGTTGGCCAAAAAGTGCCGTCGGTTTTTAAGTAAAACTAAAAGACACATTTTTCATTTTCACCAAGAACTTTATTGAACAATGTATTCATCCTTTTATTCCACTACCTTCTGCCATTTTTCAGGCAACTTCATAATTCCATCTTCCCAAAACTTTTTATCTTTTTGAGCAAAGAACTGTTCCAGGTGCCTTTTACAGTCTTCCAGGGAATTGAAATTTTTTCCATTAAGAGACTTTTGTAAAGACCGAAATAAATGGAAATCAAACATGCAATGTCTGGTGAATATGGCAGATGAATCAGAACTTCCCAGCCAACCTGCACCTGTTTTTGCCTGGTCATTAAAGAAACATGTGGTCTTGCGTTATCCTGATGGAAGATTATGGGTTTTCTGTTGACTAATTCCAGATGCTTTTCATCGAGTGCTGCTTTCCGTTGGTCTAATTGGGAGCAGTACTTGTTGGAATTAATCGTTTCGTTTTCTGGAAGGAGCTCATAATAGAGGACTCCCTTCCAATCCCACCATATACACAACATCACCTTCTTTGGATGAAGACCGGCATTTGGTGTGGTTGGTGGTGGTTCATTTCGCTTATCCCACGATCTCTTCCGTTTCACATTGCTGTACAGTATCCACTTTGCATCGCCCGTCACAATTTGTTCTAAAAACGAAACGTTTTATTACATTTATGTAGAGAATCGCATGTGGAAATACAGTCAAGATGGGTTTTTTTCACTTAACTTATGTGGAACCCAAACATCAAAGTGATGAACATAACCAAGCTGGTGCAAATGACTTTCAGTGCTTGATTTGGATATTTTGAGTATGTCGGCTATCTACTGCATGGTGTAACATTGATTGTTCTCAATTAATGTCTCGATTTGATCGCTATCCACTTCAACTGGTCTACCCGACCGTGGAGCATCATCCAGCGAGAAACCTCCAGCACGAAACTTCGCACACCACTTTTGACATGTTTGATCAGTCACAGCACCTTCTCCATACACTGCACAAATCTTTTTTTGACTTTCAGTTGCATTTTTACCTTTCTTGAAATAATAAAGCATAATATGCTGAAAATGTTGCTTTTTTCCTTCCATCTTCAATCTTAAAATGGCTACCCAAAAATTCACTAATTTTGATGTCTTTTTAAAAATGCACATTGATATGACAGCTGTCACATACAATCTAACAAAATTGTTTCAGATGAAGTTAAAGACAACTAAGTATTACTAGAGCCATCTTACAGAAAAAACCGAATGAACCTTTTGGCCAGCCCAATAGATGTTTTTCCAGGCACTTCTCCAAAGAATTCAGATTGGTAGGTCTCGAGTGGGGCCCTGGCATGGGGATTTTTAGGAAACACCAACTGGCTGATGGGGCTGATTTCACTATAAGCGGGGACATATGTTCAGGGTGGGAAGCAGCTTTATCGAAGGCAGGGATGTGAGTCCCTGAGGCTTTCAGGCCAAGCTGTCATTGACTTTGCAGGTCCCTGTAGCACCAAGAGCTCTATTCTTATCTCTACCAAGGAACTAAATGGTGATTCCCAGAGCTATAGGTTGTGTCTGTTCCTGTAGCATCACTTGTTAGGCTCATCCAGAACGTTCCGAGCACATGCCTATAAGTGGGGTCTGTTACATAAACAGTAACAGGTGCAGACAGGCGATCCTGCTAATGATCACCATCTGGATGAATAGACTTTAAAAAAAAAACCCAAAAAAGTATGTGATGGAATTTTCCCCTCTTTGTTTTCTTATTTCTGGTGGCTTAAATATTGTGTTTGGTTTAAATACAGACATGATCCGACCACAAATATTATGGGCAGAAAAGCCAACACAGCAGACTCCGTGGAGAGACTGTCGGTTTCAGGTAAGACATAAAAATAGCGCGTGCTGCGTCTGCAGGTGTGCCTGGCTCTTCTTGGCGTGTGTCACCTTGCTCCTCTAGAGGACGCCTCTGGGGAGTTGGTTTACTACCATTTTAGAGAGAAGTAATCGGAGGGGAAGAGGTTAGTCAGCTCAAAGTCACAGATAATTGGTGACAGAGTAGAGATGAAAATGTGGACGGCATGTCTTAGCAGCAGCCAGGTCTAGCTTTGGTTCCTGGTCCCTGGAGGTGGGGCAGAGGAAGACTGAGTCCACGGCCCCTGGGACACAAGAACCAGGAATGGAACTCCAGTCAACTGCTTGTTTTTGTTATGATGATTAATAGGGCCATTTGAAAGGTAATCATCTGTGTAAAGTACATTTCAGTCCTGTGCCAGGTGCTCCTGACCCCTGGATATTAGCTGTTGCTACCTCCATGGTAATAGTGGGGAGACAATGTTGAACTCAGCTGTCAGGGCGCCACTGGGGACAGGTGTCTCTGATCAGCTGGCCCCTTCCCTATTTGGGAAGATGAGATTTCAATCCTGAAGATCCGGTCTTCACAGATTGTCACGGTTTGCCTTTGATTTCTGGGGGCTGTGCACCTGGCCTTTCCCTAGGTCACCCACATGCTCTCCCCACTCTAGAAGCGAGTGGAGGTGGGCCTGACTTAGTCAGGAGGTGAGAACATGGCAGCCCTCTTTCCTATAGCTTGGGAATCAGAACCAGGGCTGGTGCGGCCTAGGGAGGGCGCTGGCAGTTCCATTTTGACCTGTTAAGCCCTAGAGGACTCAGAAATGAAAAAGACAAGGTCCCCTCCCTGTCCCAAAATTCACAGGATAATGCCAGGCAGAGGGACACAAGGACTGAGTCTGCTCAAGCGGGGTTCTGTGGGAACACAGAGGGAGGAGAGACCCAATTTGCCGCAGAGGGACACAGCTGGGGTAAGGCAGGGGTAAGCTGGCCTCTCCAGGCTTCTAGAATCAGATTCTGCTGCATCTGAAACATGGCAAGCCCAGGTTCCTTACAGAATGTCTCTAATGTATTTTATGTCTGCATGATTCTTGGAGGATCATGAGATGGCATAAAGGTTTTGTGCTGGTCAGCTGCTCTGAGTCTCTTTGCTTCTGTGAGCAGCACTGGTGCTAGGCTAAGGAAGCCACTTATGAAAGTGAAAACGTCTCTTCTGCCACTGGTCTCTTTTGAGTGAAGGCACTGGGGCCCTTGTTAAAGGGACAACGTTACTTGCTGATCTT
Organism: Mesoplodon densirostris; assembly: GCF_025265405.1. Classification (NCBI taxonomy): domain Eukaryota; kingdom Metazoa; phylum Chordata; class Mammalia; order Artiodactyla; family Ziphiidae; genus Mesoplodon; species Mesoplodon densirostris. The sequence goes on along the minus strand of NC_082669.1, from coordinate 93,859,220 downwards.
ATTGGTTTAACACCTTAGTTCCAGTTAGCAAAGTGGATTTGCTGCTTCCCTTCCAGGGCCCTGGAGGGTGGGACTTGGGGCAGGTCCTGTTTTCGTTAGTTGTGAAAGGGAGGGAGGGAACCAGGAAGGTGACCTCACCTGGGTGCCCGTTCCTGAGGTAGAGGGGAAGTTCGCTTGAGGATGCCAGGCAGTGCTTAGGTGGGGCTGCAGGAGCCCACACACCTTGCCAGTAATGCCCAGCGCCCACCCTTGGGGTGTTCGTACCTGCTTATTCACGCCTGCGTGGGGCCGGTAGGGCAGAACCCGCGCACGTGGCTCACCCGCCGGCCTCCCTCGCCGCACCTGTCTCAGTTGCCATCAGTTCTGGCTTTTCTCATGTGACTAAAATCCTCCTCCCTGCAGCTGTCTTCTTCTTAGTCTGGATTCTCTCCCTTACACGTGGGAAAAGGGGTGCCTGTGTTGAGCCCCCAAGGTGTTCTGGGGTCTTCACTTGTAAAACTTAAGTAGTTTTACCACTTAATGTCAGTAATGTGTAGATTTTACAAATTTGGTGAATTACTTCTGACATAACAAGTGTGGAAAGCTAGACAGTTGAAAGAAGAGGCATTTTTAAATGACTGAGGATGCCATTGTCTCTTGAGCTGGGGTTATAATAGGCAGAAAGGAATGAGTTAGTTAGTTCCCTGGGACAGGAAGCATTCTGGGCTACCCCCCATCTGAGTGTTCCAGTGAAGAAGGCCAAGGGACAAGCCACAGCACCCCCTGGTGGACCTCACATTGACCTGCCATCCCATTAAATGTCCACAGTAGGGATGGCCAGCATGGAGTCATCCCCAGTCCCTCTCCTGGTCCCCTGAGACAAGAAACATTCCTTTCCAAAGGACAAGTCAGAGTTAGGAATATGGTAGGTGGCTGTAGAATACTCCAGAGTTCAGTGGCACCCCCTGACGCACCATGGGTGCTGGGGAAAGGGGGTGTATCGTGAAGAAAGGAAGTTTACCCAAAGAAAGGTCTAAACTTTGCCCTCAGCTACTGGGAAGTGATCGCGAGGCCCTTAGAATGTCACACTTGATAAGAGTGTCTTTCTTGTACCTGGGGACCTTGAGCCTCTCAGGACAGTGTGGTTTACGATGAGGGCTTTGGGCCATGTGGTATCCACTCTGCCTCCAGAGGGGTCAGCCATGATGGCAGTTAGCCATGGAGCCCAGTGGAAACTCTGCACACCAAGGCTCAGGTGGGCATCCCTGGTGGGCAGTGTTCTGTGCATATGTGACACATCATTGTTGGGAGGAGTTAACGCTATTCACAGCTCCATGGAAGCTCTGCGTCTGGAACTTTCCTCGACTCTGCGCTATGCACCTTTTCCCTTGGCTGATTTTAATCTGCATTCTTCAGCTGTAATAAACCATAACTGTGAGTATTATGGCTTTCAGTGAGTTCTATGAGTTCTCTCAGTACATTATTGAACCTCAGGGTGGTCTGGGGACACCCATACCCCCAGACTTTGCAGTTGGTAATTATACAGTAGAGTAGAATCCTTTACTATATGAGTCTTTTTTAACACTGGCTATGTGACTAAGCTAACTGACCACAGACAGACAGGTTGAACATAAACAAGAAAAAAATCAAGAAAAAAGTGCTAGAGACACAGGCTCTTAGAGGCAGATGTCACAGCAGTGATACTTGGCTATGGGCCCAGCTCACTGCATGATGGGCTTCAAGTGTGGATACAAACTGAGATAGCTGAGCTCTCACTGAAATGCTTTCTGGTGCCAGGATGAAGAGAAATCCCAAGTCTGTATCCAAGGTTAAAGTGTAATTGTGGACCCCAGTGACTGTGCTCCATTCTTGCCAGAGGAGACCTCTGATTTCTAGGGTTAAATGAGCATAGCCTCTGGGTGGATTAGGGATGGAAAGGTGGGTTGGTAACAGGAAGGAGAGGAAGAAACAGATGAAGAGTCAGAAGATGGAGATTTGGATCCTGATATTGTTATGGACTGGTCACGACTTTGGGAAGGTCACTGATGTTGCTGGATCTTTGCCCCATTTGGCACCTTGCAGGCAGGCATTCATATGTTTGCTAGGAAGATGGAGCTAGATTCAGGGAAGGTAATGAAAGAGAATGGACGTTTGTGTACTTTCTCTGTCAGGGGCTGGGTTGGGGCTTGACTTACTATATTAATCAGGGATCTTCATAGAAACAGAACCAGTAGTACACACACACACACACACACACACACACATGCACACCATTTATCTATATATCTATAGCTATAGCTATATCTGTATCTACCTAGAGAGAGAGAGGTTTTTAAGGAACTGGCTCATATGATTGCAGGGGCTGGCAAGTCTGAAATCTGTAGGGCAGGCCAGCAGGCTGGAAACTCGGGGAAGAGTTGATGCTGCAGTCTTGAGTCTGAATTCCTTGACAGACTAGAAAACTCAGGCACATTTTGTGTGTTGCAGTCTTGAGGAGAACTTCAGAAAATCTTAGTCTTTGCTCTCAGGGCCTTCAACTGATTGGATGAGACCCACCCACATACGGAGGGTGATCTGCTTTACCCAAAGTCTACTGAGTTAAATATCAATCACACCTGAAAAATAGCTTTCCAGCAACATCTAGACTGATGTTCACCCAAGCAACGGGGCACCACAGCCTAGCCAAGGCAATATGTAAAATTAACCATCAATGCATTTTCATTTAATGCTCACAGCAGCACTGCAAAGAAGGCAGCAAGAACAGTGCTGGGCCTGGGCCTAACGTGTTTCTGGCTCCATCTTCACGTGTTACCATGCTATATCTGGTAAATAACCCGTAAGATCTGCCAGCTGGGACATTTATACTCTTTGTAAACCAAACAACAGACTCCATTTTTCCTACTGTTCCCTCACCCAAAAAGGTCTGCTGGTGCTAACACCCTCCCACCCTTTTTTTTTCTAACAAGGTAATGGTCTACTAGGAGCTTGGAAAGCTTATTAGTAGCCAAAGATTTGTCCTTATGTCCAGACTGTGATACTTACCAGCTACCTCTTAACCTCTAAGTTTGAATCTCCACTGAATGGTTCAGGGAAGGCATCCGTTCATTCAACCAAACTGACAAAACCTTTCCGATATACCAGGCATTATGATAAGGACCAGGGCTGGAATATAGCCAAGACACAGACCTGTTTGTGTCTCTCAGTCTAGCTGATCTGGAGAAGATTATCATAAGATGAACAAATGTTTGGAAAGTGCTTTTGATGTTGTAAAATGCTGGCTCTAAGTTTCTGCATGCTCACTGTAGTCACTGACTGTCCAGACTTCCCCGTGACCCTATGAAGATGGTAGAGTTGACTTAATTGTCAGCATGGTAGTGACTAAACATGGCAAGCATTCTGAGTACTTATTTGCATAAAAGTTTAAGAAGTTATCAATTTCACCTGTAAAATCTCCAGAACCTCATAAGAAATGCTAATGAAAGATCTGAGCTGAAGCTCGACAGTGAGCTTCACCAAAGAGAGGAAAGAATGAATGGAAATGAAGAGTGCCATTATGCAGGACTGATTTTTTTCAAATGCCAGATGTTAATAATTAAACTTTCATTAGTGGATAAAAAGAATGAAATAATGCCATTTGCATCAACATGCATGGACCTGGAGATTATCATACTAAGTGAAGTAAGTCAGACAAAGGCAAATATCATATGATATCGCTTATATGTGGAATCTAAAAAAAAAATGATACAAATGAACTTACTTACAAAACAGACAGACTCACAGACTTAGAGAATGAACTTATGGTTGTCAGGGGGGAAGGGGGGGAGGGATAGGGAATTTGGGATTGACATGTACACACTGCTGTATTTAAAATAGATAACAACAAGGACCTACTGTATAGCACAGGGAATGCTGCTCAATATTCTGTAATAACCTAAATGGGAAAAGAATATGAAAAAGAATAGATACATGTATATGTATAACTGAATCACTTTGCTGTACACCTGAAACTAACACAACATTGTGAATCAACTATGCTCCAATATAAAAAAAGAAAAAGAAAAAGAAAAACTTTCATTAATGGAGAACACAACAGAAGGACTGTTACATCAGTGAACTTAAAAACTCTTCTCCTGCCTAAATGACTTGCCTTCCTAAATGACTTGCCTTAAAAACTCTTCTCCTGCCTAAATGACTTACCTTCCATAAAAACTCTTCTCCTGCCTAAAGGAATGTTACATCAGTGAACTTAAAAACTCTTCTCCTGCCTAATTGACTTGTCCCATGATTGGAGAGGCACAGGGGCAGACTTTTGTTGTCCATTTACCTGTGATGTCACGGATGAGTCATTGTTCTCAGGCGTGCTACACTTGGCCTCAAGGTTGTAATTAGATCTATGTTAGGACTACCGTGAAACGTATGAATAAGTAAAATATGAATCTTACCAGTGAAGAGCAGTACTGTTCCTTGACCAGTGACTTTTAAAGCTATCCTGATGGAGAGAAAAATCAGTTTCACCAATCCATGTAGGCTCTGAGGTAAAAGGGACTTGGAATAGAGAAAGGACCCAAATGGGCCCCCAGAAGTCTAGGTTTTTGCATATGAAGGTCAAGGACAGTCTTATTCAGCTATCTTTTTGGTAACTATTTTAGAGTTCACACTCCTGGTACCATCCAAAAAGCTAGTTACGTCTTCTTCCCTCTAATTAAAGAATGTCTTTAACTGAGCCTTTTAAAAAATTACTTAATAGTTAAGAATGAAAATAAGCTATAGACAAACATGATTTTGGTTCATATTCTGCCCCTAAATCTTCTCTCTGGGCCTCAGTTTTCTTAATCTGTAAAATGTGTAGGTTTTAATATATATGGGTTTTATTGCTTCCTGTTCTTTCCAACTTCCTGAAATCACAGCTTCCCACCCCTGTACCACTCAGCTGTTCAGATGTGGGAAACTGGGGAAATTGTAGCCGAAGGGTCATCTCCGGGTTTTCCTTGAAATGAAGCTTTGTGCCCTCCCTCCCCTCCGCGGCCCCTGGCTATGGCTAGACCTGCGTGGGCACGGAAGGGAGGCGGTATTCCTGGGGCCGGGCAGGGTCTAAGGGCTTATTCCATGTCTCCTAAGTGTCTGTGGGATAAACATTTGGTGAGGAGGCAGGGGGCTGTGTGGAAAGGGGGTTGCCATGGCAACCCAGAACTGTGTGCTGCTCCAGACCTGTTGATTTCTCCCTCTCTGGCCTCGTGTCTTTTCTGAAGGGAGGGGACAAATATTGGGCGTGACCTGGGGAGATGAGCAAATTCCCGCAAATCATTCCGCAGCCCCCAGCCTGAACACGATTCACAGAGGAGGGGCCCAGCACCAAGATAGCGCGTAGCACTCTAAGCTCGCTACGTCCCAGAACCAGCTTCCTCAGGCCACTCAGTCTTCCTTCAACACTCAAAGCCCACCTGCTCTGAGGGGCCGTTGGAGATTACCCGCCATGGCTCTCTCCCTTCTCTGAATTCCTTCAGCATGTGTGTCGGTGCATCGTGTATGTAAGTCTCCTTAAGGTTTCTCAGCTGCTAAAGCCTGCACATCAACAGAATAGTTAGCCTTAGTGTGAATTGTTTCTGTGATCAACCACATACGTAACCTTGCACCAGTAACACAGGAATTGCTGGTGTGGCCAGAGATCTGGGCTCAGGTGTAAGGAATAAATAAGCAAGGGCAGGGGATCTCAGAGAGGGACCCACCCAGAGAAGCCAGGCAGTAGAAGGAGAGGAGAGGGGAGCGGGGGGGAGAGGACCAAAGGGCAGGGAGGGGTGGGGGACCACGGGAGAGAGAAGGAGAGTGAGTGCGTGTCAAGGGATGAAGGGTTCGATGCTGTTCTGGAAGAGAGGTGAGAAAACTAGAAGCAAGAGCAGGTACAATTCAATTAGGGGGAAACTAACTGTAAATAACACTCCTAGTTACATTAGGGAACCGATTCTGGTTCCAGCTCCTGAGCACCAAGACCTGCAGGGTGGGTGGATGCTGAAGGCCTTCTCTGGGAGCAGCAGTAAGGAAGGGCCACTTCTGCCTTCCCCTCCCGAGGGCCCTTCCCAGCCCTGGAGTGCCGCCCGCCAGCCCCCGGGGGTGCTGGCCGCTGTGGCCGGAGGCACCGTCCCAGGGCCTCTGCTCCAGCCACCGCTGTTTTCCACTTGACTTTGAGGAAGTTAAAGAACAAGTGCTCGGCGTGGCCTCAACTGCTGCCTTCTCAACCACGAGCCTGTCCACCCGGCAAAGCCTCCTGTTGTCTCGGCTGCTCCCCTGCAGCTGTCAAAGCAGGCAGCTGTCGGGTGGTATATTGGTTAACACGTGTGAGCTCGTTGGAGTCTGGTGTGCGTGGTACAACTTCCACTCTGTTCCCTCAGCTTTTTTCTCAGACTCCCTGGCTCGGAAGAAAGCTCTGGCAAGAACCTACATGTATGATATGAAAACACCATTCCTTGTATGCTATATATAGTTGTGCACAGGTGTTAGATAAGAAGTACATGTGTTATAAGTGTAAAACGTGGTCAGAAGACCCAGATGCAAAAATCGATTTGTTCACAGCCACAGGCATCTGTTCGCAAATGACCCGCTGGTCCCTGCCCTGATCCAGAGAATTACTTAGGACTGTTCAAAATGAACGATACTTGTCAACACGTTCTGAAATCCAGTTAATAAAAAAGGAAAGTGTCAAGTTGCTTCCAAATTGATCTGAGTAGGATTTTTTAAATGTCTGCAATAAAAGTTATTTATGAGACAGATTCTATCAGTTTACACTTAAAAATCTTAGAAACCTTTAATGGCATCCCATTTCCTATGGTGAACAATTCCAGATTCTGGATGGTCATGCAAGGCCTTCCATAATCTAGACTTAGTATTATTCATCTTTAAGACTATGACCTCCACTGCTTGTACCACAGAGCTTGTTTTCTGGTTGTATCCTTTTGACTAAGTAAAAATATAAATTTCTTGGACAAATATATAATTTGTGGATGGTCCAAAGCTAGAAGAGATAGTGAATTCATTTATTCAACTGATACTGAACACCTAGGCTGGGCTGGGTTTGGTTCTAGCACTGAGGATACAGCAGGGACGAAACAAAGCATCTGCTCTGTGGAGCTTGCGTCCTAGTGAGGGAAATGGACCAAAGCGTCGGGTGGGGTAAGAAGAGATACCAAGTGGCTTGTGATGGGAGTAATCACTGATCTCAGAGAGGAGCCTCCCTTATAAGGTGCACTTTGAGCAGAAGGGAGCACCAGCTAAGATTCAGGAGAATGGTGTGTTCAGGCCTTGGGAAGAGCAATGCAAAGACTCTCCTGTATGCTTGGAGCGTTTGTACGACAGCAAGAAGGCCACTTGTGGTGGTGGTGGAGAGAATGGAGGTGAGAACTGTAGGAGGTGAGGTCAGAGAAGTAGCTAAGGCCAGATGTCATAGAGCATTCTGGCTATGGTCATGACTTTGGATTTTACTCCAGTGACATGGGAAGCCACTGGAAGATTCTGAGCAGTTGAGAGGTATGATTGACTTGGGAATTACGCAGTTACTCTGGTTACCATACGCAGAACAGGCTACTGTTGGGGGTCAAGGGTGGAAGCTGGGAGACCAGACAAGAAGTTATTCTAATAGTCTAGGTTAGGGACAGTGGTGGTTTAGACTAGGGTGTGCGTGATGGAGGTAGTGAAAATGGTAGGATTCTGTAGACATTTGAAGATAGGGTTGTAAGGATCTTCTGATCAAGCAGACATGGAATGTGGGAGGGGAGTCAATGATTCCAAAGATTTTGGACTGAGCAGTCAGGAACATTGAGACTAGAGTCACTATTTATGGACGTGGGGAGAAGGAGTTTGGGAAGAGGTGGGGGTAGAAAGCTAAGGGTTCTATTTTGGATTGATTAAATTTAAGACACACATTCTGTAATTAGAGATATTCAGTAGGCAGTTGGATACAGGCGTCTGAAAGTCAGGGAGAAATTAGGACTAGAGAAATAGTGTTGGGAGTGGTTCAGCCTACAGATGGCTTTAGGGAGTGAGGGTATATAAAAAAGGGAAGAAATCCAAGGACCCAGCAATGATGGAGGAGCATCCAAGGGGATAGAATACGAACCGAGAGAGAGGGATTCCCATGAGGCCAAGGAAAGAAAGCATCCCCAGAAGGAGAGATCAACTAGATCAGATGCTGCTGATACATCAATAAGATGAAGACTGAGCCTTGACCATTGAATTTAACAATAAGAGGTCCATTGCTATGTAGAATTCAGTTTTAGATAGCCCCCAATAGGCCAGAACTATCATGATCATTTTAATAGGAAACCACACATAGGCTCAAATGTATCAAGTTTCATGTGCAGTATTTGGAAGATGTGGATTCACAACAGTTTCTGAGAAAAAGCCTGGGATTTATGACGCTGAGTGCCATACAAACTACCAGGTGATGGAGATGTCAAAAAAACCACATGGAACTGACTTTGCTGCATAGATGGAAGCAGAGCCTCTAGACTAATGGGACTGCATTATGTGTGAGAGGTGCACTGCCAGGAGGGCAAGTGTTTCTGTATCTATTTCTGTATAACAAACCACCCTCAAAATGTACTGGTTTAGTCCAATGATTTATTATTTCTCATAATTTTATGGATCGGTTGGTTGGTTCTTCTTCTGGTTTTGCCTGGGCTGATATGACTACAGTCCTGTTGTGAATTGGCAAGGCCCTGGGTTTAGCTGGGTCCTTCAGACCATATGGTCTTTCATCCTCAAGGAGGCGAAATTGGACTTCCTTGCATGTTGATGGCAGTGATCCAAGAGGGCAAGCCCAAGGCACAATGACTTACCAAGCCTCTGCTTGCACCATGTTTGTCCCATTGACCAAAGGGAGTCATATGGCCAAGCCCAAGGTCAAGGTGGGAGGAGACAGTATCAGTATATGGATACCAGAGATGTGATTTGTTGGGGGCCTTTTGTATGAAAATCTACCACTGGCAGATTTTGACTTGATATGAGAGAAAAGGTTTTTTGGGGTTTTTTTGTTTGTTTTTTTTTTTAACATCTTTATTGGAGTATAATTGCTTTACAGTGTTGTGTTAGTTTCTGGGCAGAAGACCTAAATAGACATTTCTCCAAAGAAGATATACAGATGGCCAAGAAACACATGAAAGGATACTCAACATCACTAATCATTAGAGGAATGCAAATCAAAACTACAGTGAGGTATCACCTCACACGGTCAGAATGGCCATCATCAAAAAATCTACAAACAATAAATGCTGGAGAGGGTGTGGAGAAAAAAGAACCCTCTTGCACTGTTGATGGGAATGTAAATTGATACAGCCACTATGGAGAGAAAAGTTTTAAACAGCAATAGCCATGCAATTAGCTGCTTTGTGAAATAGCTGCTCCCTGGTGGTGGAGATGTTCCAACTCTAATTTATATGTTTATTCTTCCACTCATGTAAACATTTTATTAAATACCTATGATACGCAAGATCCTAGGTTAGGTACTGTGAGGGGTAAAAGATGGGTAGAATAAAGTCTGTGGAATGACTTTTACAGACCCCTGGGAGAAATGGAAAAACAAAAAAATTGGAGTCATTGAGAGATACTTACAGATAAAGAACAGTGGGAAAGCAGAGAAGAGAGAGAACTTCTGGCTGGAGTCGGGGAGTGGAGGATGAGGAGGCCATTGGAGCCTTTACAGAAAAGGTAACATTTTAGCAGAGAGAAAGGAAGGAAACTAATAGTTATGGAGTTATTCTCTGAGCCAGGCACAGTACTAGGCTCCGTGTGAATGTTTCACCATTTAATCCTTGTGGCAACCACACCATTCCCATCTAAGGACACTGGATCTCAGAGTGTTCACACAGGCATTGTCAGGCCAAGAATTTAAGTCTTGGTCTGGCTAGTCTAAAATCTGTATTCTTCACAGGAAATTAGGCTGCCTCAAGAAAATTATCATGTATGATAATTCAGATATTTTAAAGTACTTTAAAAAGCTCATTCAAGCCTCACAACAAATATGAGGAAAATATTATCCCTGTTTTATAGGTGAAGAAATTGAAGCTCAGAGAAATTGAGTCAGACAGATATGGGACTTTTGCATTAACTCTTCCCTCTGCCTGGAATTCTGTTTCCTGTGACTTTATGTGTCTGGCTCCTTCCTGTCATTCAGGTCTCAGCTTAAATGTCACCTTCCCTCCTCACCAAGTCTGAAGTGGCCCCCAAGTCTTAGGCTCGCATATCATCCTATTTAAATTCTTTGTGTGGCACTCGTCACTGTTCGGATGATCTATTTTGTTTTGTTTTGTTTTTCTTTAAACTTTGCTGATTGCTGGTTTTCAGTTTCTCCCCGTTAGAAATTGAACTCCATGAATGCAGTATTTTTCTTTTTCTCTTTTTTTAGCTTGATTTTATTTATTTTTATTTTTTTTGCAGTACGCGGGCCTCTCACTGTTGTGGCCTCTCCTGTTGCAGAGCACAGGCTCCGGACACGCAGGCCCAGCAGCCACGGCTCACGGGCCCAGCCGCTCTGCGGCATGTGGGATCTTCCCAGACCGGGGCACGAACCCGCGTCCCCTGCATCGGCAGGCGGACTCTCAACCACTGGGCCACCAGGGAAGCCCCCTCTTTTTTTAGCTTGATTTTATTTTAATCCCACACATCAGATACTTATGTTTCATAGTCATAGTTATTTTTATTTACATACAAGTTTACTCTTTTTTATTGCTCACCAGTCTTTTCTTTTTGTCCTTTTTTTCGATATCATTTTCCTTCTTCCTAATGTATATCCTTTAGTTCAGATATTCCTTTAATGAGGGTCTATTGTACTGAATGAAGTCTGATTTCATATGTCTGGAAATGCTGTATTTCCTGTTCTTGAAATATAGTTTAAATGCTCGTATTTAATACAGTTCTGAGTTGACAGTGATTTTCTCTCAGCATTTTGAAGATATCATTCTATTGACTTCTGGCTTTCGTTGCTGCTGTTGAGGTCAGCTGTCAGCCTAATCACTGTTCCTTAATAGTGTTTCCCCACCCCATCTCAGCCCCACCCCACCCCCTGGCTATTTTTAAGATCTTCTTTCTTTGGTTTTCTATAGCTTCATTATGATGCATACTGCTTGGAATAGGTTAGATTCCCTGAAACTGAGAAGTGGTGTCAACTATGGAAAATTCTAAGCCATCTTCTTTTCAAATATTTCTTCATTCTTTTCTCCCTATTTACATCTTCTCGAAGCTCAATTATACATAAGTTGCATCTTTTCATTCTCTCATTCATGTATCTTAACATCTTATTTATATTTTTCACCTTTTTGGCTGATGCATTCTGGATAATTCTTTAGCTGTTTCCCCCAGTCTAATAGGTACATTTTTCTTCCTGTGTCTAACCTGCTGTTTAATTCTTCCAATGTGTTTTAAATTTCATTTATCGTAGTGTTTATTTCATGAAGTTATATTTGGTTCTTTAAAATAGGTTTGTTCAGCTTTGCTAATCTTTTGCTCCTTTGGATTACTATAATTTCCCTCATTTCTTTAACCATGTTAAACCTACTTATTAAAAATTTTTCTCTAATCATTTAATACCTGCAGGCTCTATGAGTCTGATTCTGCAATTTATTGTTTCTGTTGACTCTTACTAATATTGGCTTGTACTCCATGTATTTAGTGATTTTGCTAAAAATCATTTATTTGCTGATTTATTTGCTGTTCATTTCTGAAAATAACAAGAGGCCTGAGTTGAATTTTTTTTTTTTTTTTTTTTTGTGTTACACGGGCCTCTCACTGCTGTGGCCTCTCTCCCCGCGGAGCGCAGGCTCCGGACGCACAGGCTCAGCGGCCATGGCCCACGGGCCCAGCCGCTCCGCGGCACGTGGGATCCTCCCGGACCGGGGCATGAACCCGCGTCCCCTGCATCGGCAGGCGGACTCCCAACCACTGCGCCACCAGGGAAGCCCTGAGTTGAATTTTCAGAGAGAATTTTCTTGGAGAGAATTTGTGTTTCTTCTACCAGGTGTTTGGAGCACTGTCCAATCGAGGACAACTTTAAACTAAGTTTGGCACTCTCTGTTTTTTCCTTCTGGCCCCACAGGTGGTGTGAATTCTAGGCCTAAATCCTCATTAATATTAGTTTGTGGTAGGAAAAATTAAGGGAATGTTTTTTTTCCTGCCACTTTCCTACTCTAAGGGTCAAGTCTGAGCCAGATAAATCTTTTATGGGGCAACTAAGGTATCACCCTGTAGGCTTCCCAGCTAATTAAAGTCCCATTTTGCTTGGGACCTAGGATTTTTTTCTCTAGTCTCTTATATGTATGGCCCTAGACCAACAGGAAATTTAGAGATTCCCACAAGGAAAATGACTTTGTAGCTTAGTTATCCCCATTGAATTGTACTTCCTCATCTTTATTTCCCCTGATTGTACTCCTTATTCTCCTGCTAGCTCGGCCACACTTTATAATATGTTTTATGTTTTATCCAGAATTTTTAGTTGTTCTGTACTGGGAAGGTATTCTCTCCTTGTTTATCCGAACATATTGCCAGAAGCAAAAGCACCTATTCTTTTTCCACGCTACATTACTTGGCCTCAAAGCTTGACGAATGCTTATCAGAGATGTAGCAAAAAGTCATTTCTGTTTTGAGTAATGTTACCAGAATCCTGTTCTCTTCATATTAAAAATGTCCCTCTTTCCCCCAAGATCATCTAACCATAAAAGAAAAGCAAAGGTCTTTGTGTAAAATGAAGAGCCAGTGTGGCTGGAACACAATAAGAAATAGGAAGAGAGGAATGAGAATAAGTTGGAGATACAGATTGGAATCAGATCATGAAGAAGTATTGTGGGGAACTGGGTTTTTTCTAAGTCAAATAGGAAGTCATTAAAGGTGTTTAACAGGATAGGGATCTGAAGTAAATTTATTTGGAGACTATAAACGAGGATGACAGATTGTTGGAGGGCAGAAGTGGAAAAATGGAGACCTGCTGGGAGACTTTCATTAGTCCAGATAAGAAATGAAGGTAGCTTGGTGTGGCACGGTAGCCAGGAGACACAAAAATGTGTATAAGTATAGTATCTATTGTTATGTAACTAATTACTCCAAAATTTAGCAACTTAAAACAATCAGCACTCATATCACACAGTTTCTGAGTGCTAGGAGTCTAGGAGCATCTTGTCTGAGTGGCCCTGGCTCAGGGTCAATAGTCAAGCTTACATCTGGGGCTGCCTCAAGGCCATCTCAAGGCTTGACTGGGCCTGAGAATCCACATTCAAGCTCACTCATGTGGTTGCTGGAAGGCTCAATCCCTTGCTGCCTGATGGCCAGAGGCTTCTGTTCCCTACCCTATGGACCTCCCCAAGGGCTATTCACACCATGGCAGTTTGCAGCTAGCTTCCCTCAGAGTCGGGGTGCTGGTGGGAGAGCAAGATGGAAGTCATAGTCTTTTTATATCCTAATCTCTGAAGTAACATATCATCAACTCTGCCATGTGCTATTGGTTGTACAAACCAACCTGGGACAGTATGGGAGAGGACTACACAAGGGTATGAATATCAGGAAGTGGGAATCATTGGGTACCATCTTGGAAACTGCCTACCATAACGCATATGAGATCTACTTTGGTTGTAGAACAAACCAAATGATGAATTTGATGTGAGGAAAGGGAAGAAAATAAGGATGGCTTCCAGGCTTTTGGTTTTAGTTACTTATTACAATTGGAAGAAAAACATGTTGGAAGTGAGGAGAAATCAAGAGTTCTTTCAACATGTGCAGAAGTTGCAAAGCTTTTTAGATATCCAAGTGGATGTATCAGTAAGAAGTTTAAATGAATGATTCTGGAGCTTGGGAGAGAGCCCAAGACAGGAGATTAAATTTGCAAGTCATAACCTATAGATGAGATCTAAAACACAGGCACTGGATGAGATCGCTTAGTTGCAGTTATTTGCAACCTTAGCTGCCCATTAGAATCATCTGGGAAGCTTGAAAAATGGACACCAGGCCATTCTCCAAATCAACTAAATCAATATATCTGGACATGGCACCCAACCATTGGGATTTTTAAAGTTCCCCAGCGATTTCAATGAGAACCGAAGGTTGAAAACCACTGACAAGGGAGAAAATGCAAGAAGGGAAAAGAAGGGAGCCCACGACCCCTGCGTGTACAGGAGGGTAGAGGATGATGGTGCTGCAGAGGGAGAAAGTTAACGCATAAGACAGAGCTTCTTTTGCAGTGCCTGAGAATTGGTTAATTTTGTGGTTGACAAGCTGGTGAGAGCAGTTTGTACGCTCCACAGGCAAAGGGTTATCCTCTGTGGCTGATGAAGAACATAGGATCACTTTGGAATTTCAAAATGTAAAAAGTTGAATACACTGATTCCACTTCATAATGCAGTCAGACTTAATTAGACCCGAAGTATTTACCAACTGTTCCCCTGGCCTTTTAAATTAGGGGTAAAATTTAAACAAATCTGAACCTGACACTCTTTAAGTATAGAAGACTCTGTGCAGAGATGTGACTGGATTCCAGTGGGAAGCTCCTGAAGTCAGACTGTCAGGGAAAAAAGACTAAGTGTCCAGTCTACCGTCAAATTAACACTAACAATGTGCTGATCTTTGTGTGCAAAGAGATCTTGGGACAATCCATTGGTAAGTAGGTGTTGGAGGTGTTTTTCCACCTGTGCGGATCCATCCATTTGTTAGCCCCTCTTCCCAAACTTTTGTAAACTGATGTACCTGAGTGAACAGTGGCTTGCAGCTGTGTTCTCAGCCCTGCTTCCTGAGACATTGACACTGTGACCTTGATCTCATTAATCCATTTTCCATGACTCTTGACCAATAAATCAAACAGGTCAAATTCATAACCGTTGAGTCCTCTGGAAGGATAGAGCACATTCCCTCACCCTATGCCTGCACCTGACTGGGCTCTTTTAAAAACTATCACTTTGTTTCTATTTCTGGCTATCAGGATCATTAAAGGAAACTGCAGATGCTCTCTGGTTGGAGTCCAAAGTCCTCAGTTCAAGACTGAGCTCTACCACTTGTTGGTTGTGAGCCCTAGGGCACACCACTTAGTCTCCTAAGCCTGTTTCCCCCTCTGTAGAATGGAGGGTCCTTGCCTTACTCTTTCCTGAGATCACTGTTTATAGAGAAATGAGTGAATGTAAACAGCCTTATCTTGCTGATGTAGACTTAACCGCCATCACCATACCTGCTGCACTGGGCATATGCAGAGCCATTCACCTGCCTTGGACGTCTGCCTCCTTGCCTTCTCACCATCAGGCCTTTCCTTCCTTCCATATCTCATGGCACAGACCTCACATTTCTTCAGGAAGTCCTTCTGGATTAACCCCATCTCACTTGTATCATCCTTTTTGCTTTTCTCCAGTGCCAGAATATGGTGTTCTCTTTAAGTACCATTTACTTATATGTTTCGCTATAGATGTCTTAAATTTGTCCCAAATCTTGATGCTGAATCTGCATTAGATTGTAAGTTTTGGGGGCTTAGGGACTGGAGGTTTCTCCCAGCTTTGCAGTACTGATCAATGTGAAAGTTTTACCCATTGATGTGGGCTGCTAACTTCTTTTTATATCTGACTTGTATTCCTCACTGATCTTCACAAATCAAAATCACCCAGAAAGCAATCAAGTTGGGGATGTTTGTAGATATTTTCCTACATTTATAGTTCAGTCCTTCCCTTGTTAAAACAATTCTTGGCTACCAGAGTCTTACAGATAATTGGATATCAGCCAATGTGGGCAGAAATGGAAACATTCATTTTTGCCTTTCATTAGCAGCATCATGTCTTCATCAACACACTCCACCGAGATTTCAACATCACTATCCTTCCTCCCTCCCTCCCTCCCTTCCTTTCTTCCTTCCTTCCTTCCCTCCCTCCCTTTCAAGTTGTTCCAAGCCCAGTGACGTTCAAAATGATGAGTCATTGTCTAAATGTGGAGGCTGGCATTCTGCACGCACAACAGTGTGTGCTTGGGTGCCATCCCTGCCCACGTGACTTTGACCCCCGGGGGAGGGCATTCTGAAAATGATCCTCCATGAGCACGAAAGTGGCATAAACCATGACCTCATATTTTTGGAACCCCGGCAGGGATGAGGGGACTCGAGCTGATGTTTTCTGGGTTTTATATAATGAACATACATTGTAGAGTTCTGTGGTGCAGTAGAAACACCATTCTTGATGACAGAAGACCTGAATTGGGGTCTTGCTCTTTCAGTAACTAGTTTTGAGACCTTGGGCAAGCCACGTCACCCCTCTGGACCTCAGAGAGGAAGCAGGTTGAACTGGGTCATCTTAAAGTTAATTTCTTTAGACTCCAAGGTTCTGCTGAGGGCTGTGAAATAACGTGACCACTCATCAAGGACTTTATAGATTTTTCTTGCTCTCCTAGTATTTCTGTTGATCGTAGGGAGAGGGGGACTATTCTGGGAGAGCTTTCTGGATATCTGAAAGATACATATGTAACGGATGATAAAAGGAGGTCAGAGACTGGAAGGTACAAATGAGAAAAAAAGAGGAAAAGGAAGATGTCCTTGTGTTTCCCTTTACGCTGCAGTTTTTCTGGTCCAGTAGTAGATTTCTGGTCATTCCCAAGGAGTCAAGGGTGGATGCTGATTGCTGTGGACTGAATGCTTCTGTTCCCCCCAAAATTCTAATGTTGAAGCCTGTAAAGCGATGGTATTTGGAGGTGTGGCTTTGGGGAAGGGATTGAGTCATGAGAATAAAGCCCCCATGATGGGCTTAATATCCTTACAAGAAGAGAGCTGGCCCTTTCTTACCCTGCCCTTTGAGGATTAAACGAGAAGACGACCATCCGTAAACCAGGAAGAGTTGCCTCCACCAAGAGCCCAACCATACTGGCACCCAGCCAGCCTCCAGAACTATAAGAAAGAAATGTTTGTTACTTAAGCCCGCCCAGTCAGTGGTATTTGTTATAGCAGTTTGAGCCAACCAAGACACTGATGTCATCCAAGACACAGAATGTAAACCTGCTTCAGCCCCAATTCAGGGCTGGAGTGATCTCCCAAGTCACTCAGTTTCAAGGACAAGTGTTTGTGGGGTTCCTGTCTGTTTGTAGAGATTGAATATACTAACCTTGGACCTCTGGTGCTGAGCCCTACTCCTTGCATGCTTTTAAAACTTTATATAGGGACTTCCGTGGTGGTGCAGTGGTTAAGAATCGGCCTCCCAGTGCAGGGGACACAGGTTTGATCCCTGGTCTGGGAAGATCCCACCTAGTCTCAGAGCAACTAAGCCCGTGTGCCACAACTACTGAGCCCGCGCGCCTAGAGCCCGTGTTCTGCAACAAGAGAAGCCACGCAATGAGAAGCCCATGCACCTCAAAGAAGAGTAGCCCCCGCTCGCTGCAACTAGAGAAAGCCCGTGTGCAGCAACAAAGACCCAACACAGCCATAAATAAATAAATAAATAAATAAATTTATATTAAAAAACTTTATATAAAGGTATCATGCATGTATCTTTCTGAAACTTGCTTTTTTTTTTTCTGCCATGGATCCGTGTTGATACATGTAGCTCTAGTTGACTCCTTTAAACTACTATGTACTTCTCCATTGTAAGAATATATCACTATTTATATATCTGTTGATGGACATATATGTTGTTTCTAATCCTTCTTCTATTAAAAGCAAAGCAACAAAACACATTTTTATGCATGTCACCTTGAGCCCATGGAGTTGCAGAATTAAAGCACTAATTAAAGCATATGTATACCTTCAACTTCACTTACTATTGCCAAAATACTCTTAAAGGGGTCATGCTAATAATATATATTCCTATCAGCACCATAGGAGAGTTCTTATTTTTCCACCTCCTTGTCTGCACACAGTATTTTCCAGACCTTTTAGCTTTTGCAATCTCTGACATAGTGAGCATTTAATCTGATTCCAGATGTTTAAGGGAATGATTTAAATGTTCTCAGTGTTAAGTAGGATATTTACTATCTATTCCTGACAGATGTTATTTATTAGATTGAGGAAGTTACTAGCCTTATTTTACTATGATTTTAAACCATGAATGGATGTTGAGTTTTATCAAATATTTTTGTTGTACATATTCAGAGGTGATCATCTAACATTTTAAATAATCTTCCTAGTGATATTAGACCCAGATGGCTGGTTTGATGGGAAACTAAAAGATGAGGTAAAGATTCTTAAGACCAATCTCTTGCAGTTTTTCAAAACATTAACTTCCAATAGAGCATCTCAAAAGTCGGGCTTCCCTGGTGGCACAGTGGTTGAGAGTCCGCCTGCCGATGCAGGGGACGCGGGTTCACGCCCTGGTCCAGGAAGATCCCACATGCTGCGGAGCGGCTGGGCCCGTGAGCCATGGCCGCTGAGCCTGCACGTCCGGAGCCTGTGCCCCGCAACGGGAGAGGCCACAACAGTGAGAGGCCCGCGTACCGCAAAAAAAAAAAAAAAAAAAGTCACCTCCCACAGTCAGATGGTTGGGAAGGAATTCATGTATTGTCATGTACCACAAATAGTTCATCATGTGGTAAGTGGCGACGTGCCAGGGTGTTGTTATAACTAGAGACTGTTACCTAGAAGGCCTGCAGAACAGCATGCTTCACAATGGGTTATTTGAACAATATACTATTATTATGGGCCGATGCCTGGGGCTTGGCTATACTTTTGTGAAGGTGAAATTTTCTTTGTAATGGACTTGGTTATAATGGGATTTGATCTCCATTCATCTCACCCACCCGTTCTCCCTCTGGCACCTTTGATAGACTTGCTGCCTATGCAGCAGCCAGCCCACCTGAGTCTCAGGAGCCAACATGCCTCTAATTTGTAACCAGAAGCTCTCCAACAGGGCTGTCTCCTCACAAGCCCCAGATCTCTTTGATTTACCAAACATTCATCCATCTTCCATGGCCTTACTCAATCTGCTTTCCCAAGGTGTTTATCATCTTACTTAGCTTAGCTCCCTCGGAACCCTCCCAGCCTGTTTAGATACAACTTGTGTTTGTCACACATTATGGATGTTATGTTCTGGAGGGTCCTGGGTTCTCACCCCTGGTTAGTGGGAGTGCTGTGTCTGTCTGGTGGGGTAGAATAAAGGCACACCTGCCATCTACCTTGCAACAGTGTTTGGAGTTTAATTCATAAGTTTGGTCTAGAAGGAGGGTGTGCAGGATGCAGTCCACCAAATCACCACTCCAGCCTACACAATTCAAAGGACATGTCCAATGGGCATTGGTTTTGTTGGACGATCTAGTGCAAATAAATCATTCCTCTTCTCCTAGGTGCTATGTGACGTATACTAAACGTCTGCTATGTTTATTTAACCATTTTCTTCCTTTTCTTATTCTGTACATAGGTCTATCCTGCAAGAAGTTACAATATGGGCAGTTACTTATGGCATTTCACTTGAGGGGTGAAATGGGGGGGTAAAGGATCCCCCTCGCCAGACACGTTTCCTCTGCCGAGATACCCAAAGTGCCACCCTTGACGGCCCCTGAGAAAATGTAACTCATGGTTGGATGATGTAAATTGTTGTCACTCTCAGGCCATGATGAATGAATTAATCAGTTCAGCCAGAGATTTGGGCTGGGCTCACAGGAAGTACAACACAACATTCATTCATTCAGAAAACTTTTAATAAATAGTGAGCATGTGCCAACACTCTGTTAGGTTCCAGTGACTGAAATATACGGTCCGTGCCCCGCTGTGCCCTCCCCCAGATGGGCACAGAGTCACGTGGTGTCTCTGAAAGAGGCCTGGACTGGGGCTGAGGGCCTTGGATTCTTGTACCAGCCGTCTACCAGATCTGAGAGCTGGGTGAACCAGGGAGCCCCTTTGGGCCACAGTGTCCACATCGTCAACTGTAAAATGGGGAGAGGGTGGAATAGCATCGGGGTCAGGCCTGCCGTGAGTGGAGCAGGTGTTACATTCACCTGGCTCAGCTGGCAGCACGAAGTCCTTTTCTCCCTTTCTTGTGCCTCACGTGCCCAGGTCTCTCTTCCTACTCAAGCAGGTCACCGTTGCTGTTAATTCCTTGCTTATCCTTTTGGAGATCTTAAAAAGTGTCTACTATGTCCATGCAAGTCTGTCTTCTTTATCCCTCTTTAATTTTTTTTCTTTTTTTTTTTTTTTTTTTGCGGTACGCGGGCCTCTCACTGTTGTGGCCTCTCCCATTGCAGGGCACAGGCTCCGGACGCGCAGGCTCAGCGGCCATGGCTCACGGGCCCAGCCGCTCCGCGGCATCTGGGATCTTCCCGGACCGGGTCACGAACCCGTGTCCCCTGTGCATCGGCAGGCAGACTCTCAACCACTGCGACACCAGTGAAGCCCCCAAACATGTTTTTTATTAAATTACACAAAGGTAGTCAAAATACCCTAATACATCCGTACATCCCCACCCCTCCTGGCAGAGTGCCTACCTCCCCAGGGCCTTGCAGCCCAGGCTGTTGTTGAGCCTTTGGCCTTTTTCCACCTCAGTGGTGATAAATGGAATCTCGGAGTAGTTTTAATTTGTATTTTATTCTGAATGAGGCTGAGCATCTTTGCATATATTGGAGAGCCATCTCTATTTTGCATAGATACGTTTTGAGGGAAGGAGAATGGAAGGGCCAGAACTTGGTGCTCCTCAGGAAAGGCGAGAGGAGGAGCTGATGGGTCCCGCAGATGGGGACATGAAGGGTCAGAGATGGGCTGAAGGTCACTGCGTTGTTTCACACGCGCTTTTCTTAGAGTCGACCCCGTTTTCCTCATCTGCTGTCCACCCCCGGGTCCACAGTGAGCCTCTGAGTTAGTGAGTCGCACTCCTGTTGTTAGGACATCTCAGGTCCCTGGCAGATCCTTCCAGACAAGGTTTCTGGGCCAGCTGAAGTGACCCTGCAAAGGCCCAGCTGTGAGAGCCTGGCACCTGTGTTTTGCTGATCACTGTGTTCCGATGCCCTTTGGACAATCGGAATTCCAGGGCGAGGTGAGCCCTGGTCTCTGGCCTTACCATCTCCTGTCTCTACCTTACTGTTGACAGTGAGGGCGAAGCTGTCCTTGGGGGCCGGGACCTTGTGCATATCCAAGAAAGGAAAAGATTAATCCATGAGACTCCTGTCCTTGAAACAGTGGGAAAGAGAGAAAGATGGTCATGCGTCCCAGGGACTGGTAATTGCTGTCAGCCCTGGTTGGTACAGATCCATTTCTGTCCAGGGGCCCCTCATTCTGGGATGTGGGGCTGCTGACAGGCATCAGGAGAAGCACAGTTCTGGGTTGGGGATCTTGGAGGTTTTGCCTCTTTCTGGCAGAGTGTAGGAAGCAGTCCTAGCCTCCAGGGCTGGGAGAGTGGGCTGTCCCTGGGAAGGGACCCTACCCACCCACCCAAGATGTCACGCATCTACTCCTGGAAGACAAGAAACCGGACCCTTCTAGGGCATGGATGAAGGGCAGGAGCCAGTCCCCTCGAGGGAGCAAGATGCTGCCAGAAGGGTGATTAGCCTCAGGTTCAATACCCGCGTCCCTGCCCCAAAGCTGTGCCCAATTGCAGCCGTAAGCACAGATGCCTGGCAAGTAAAAGTGCCCCACTCTCAAGGGCTGTTTCCACTCTGTCCATTTTAAACCACTGTTAAGGGGCAGCTGTGGTTTATACCTGTTTCCGTTCTACGGTTCTTGACTCAGTTTCCACATCTGTGAGATGCTTGTGAAAGTTCCTGTAACAGTTTCATCTCTGGGAATCTTGAGTCCCAAAGACTAGTTGCTCAGATCTTCTCCAGGGAGCCAAGTATGTTGTTCCCCGGTGGCCAGTGTCTCCACCTGAGTTTTAATACACCTGAGGCAGAGTGATGCCCGAACTGTGATGGATGGAGGTCCCGGCAGCAGTGTCTTCTGGCAGCAGCCTGCCTGGAGTCTGATGAGCAGCCAACTCAGAATGAAGATAAAGCACCAGCGAGCTTTGATGGACGACGGGCAAAGCTTGTCTTGAAATTGGCCTCTCAAAACCATATACAAACTAATACACAAATCAATGCAAAGTGTTTCAACCACCAGGAAAACTCAGCCCATCTATCACACTTAAGGGGGAGAGGGGGACGTGGAGTTTGGCAATTGCCTGAGTCCCCAAGGCCCTGGGGAAGGAAACTCTGTCTCTGGGAACTGACGGTCTGATTCAACATCTCCCTCCTGAGCATGGACCCCAGTATGGCTTGAAGAGGGTAAATGGGAAAGAGTTCCCGGCCCTGGCCACGCACCCATGCTGGACAGGGAGAGCTGCAGCCCCTGTCTCTTTGTTCCCCTCCTGGCCACTCACAGAGGGACCACCTTTGGGGTGGCCATTGTAAAAGGGGCCCTGAGGTGAGTGGCAGCTCCAGGCCTTGTGCTGGTGATGATGCCAAAGCGTCGGTCTCAACTCAGGGTGACTAAGGGCCCAGCAGCATGGGGACTTGTGACCAGCTCACACTTCATTTCTCACATATGTGTCTTTATTTTTATTTTTATTTATTTTTATTTATTTTTATTTATTTTATTTTTTTTTGTGGTACACGGGCCTCTCACCGCTGCGGCCTCTCCCGCTGCGGAGCACAAGCTCCGGACACGCAGGCCCAGCGGCCATGGCTCACGGGCCTAGCCGCTCCGCGGCATGTGGGATCCTCCCGGACCGGGGCACGAACCCGCATCCCCTGCATTGGCAGGCGGACTCTCAACCACTGCGCCACCAGGGAAGCCCCTGTCTTTATTTTTAATAAAAATTATGTATATTTAAGGTGTAAAACATCTTGGTATACATATACATAGTGAAATCATGACGACAGCCAAGCTAATTAGCATATACATCACCTCACATAGTTACTCTGTGTGTGTGTGTGTGTGTGTGTGTGTGTGTGTGTGGTGAGATCACCTGAAATCTAATCTCTTAGCAAACGTCCAGTATTCAATAGAATATTGTTAACTACAGTCACCACACTGACATGAGATCTCTAGACTTTCTTGTCCTACATAACAGCCACTTTGTACCCTTTGACCTCTGTCTCCCTGCCCCTGGCAACCACCATTCTATTCTCTGCTTCTAGGTATTCGACTTTTTCAGATTCCACATATAACTAAGATAGAGCATACAGGATTTGTCTTTCTGTGCCTGGCTTATTTCACTCAGTATAACATCCTCCAGGTTCATCCATGTTGTCAGAGTGACAGGATCTCTCTCTCTCTCTTTTTTCTTAACAGCTGAATGCCATTCCTTTGTATGTATGTACCACAGTTTCTTTATGCATTCATCTGTCGATGGACACTTAGGTCTTTCCATGTTTGGGCTATTGTCAGTAATGCTGCACTGAACGTGGGATGTTCCTCAGCTCTCACCCCAGCCCGGTTCCTCCTACCCTCTGCCCATCTGGGGTGACTCACTTCTTTCTTCATTCTCTGAATAATTACACAGTCTACCTTGGAACTGTTTCTTCTATTGAAATCAAGGTCTTAACTTTGTATCAACCTTATTTAATCTTGAAATGTCTTAAATGGTATAGGAAGTGAATAAGCGTAACTTATATTTATAGCAGGCCTTGCAGCTTGCAAAGTCCTTTCGTGTACATGGTTGGTAGTTTCATCTCCATTTGACAGAAGAGGAGCTGAAGCTCAGAGAGGCTAAGCACTGTGCCAGGCTGCCCGAAGGGAAAATCTGGTAAAAATGTGGAACTGTAGTTGTGTTACATTTCTCAAACCCTTGATTGCAGAAGCTGGCCTCTGGCAAGGAGACTGTATTCATCCCAGCTTCCACAAGGCTCTGGGGAAGGGTTAGCAACTCCATCCTTTGTGACTATTGTTATGGTTGCTGATCTCATCTTGGTGGGTGCTGGCCATGCGGCCAGCAGGCACAGGCATTGGCCCCTGAACCTTAATAGGCCAGGAATTTGACCAGAGTAAAAGATGGTTACTTTTTTTTTTTTCCATGAATCACCTTTAATATATATATTTTTGGTTGATATGTCTTTTTTTCTTTTTTTACATCTTTATTGGAGTATAATTGCTTTACAATGGTGTGTTAGTTTCTGCTGTATAACAAAGTGAATCAGTTATACATATACATATGTTCCCAAATCTCTTCCCTCTTGCGTCTCCCTCCCTCCCACCCTCCCTATCCCACCCCTCTAGGTGGTCACAAAGCACCGAGCTGATCTCCCTGTGCTATGCGGCTGCTTCCCACTAGCTATCTACCTTACGTTTGGTAGTGTATATATGTCCATGCCACTCTCTCACTTTGTCACAGCTTACCCTTCCCCCTCCCCATGTCCTCAAGTCCATTCTCTAGTAGGTCTGTGTCTTTATTCCTGTCTTACCCCTAGGTTCTTCTTAACATTTTTTTTTCTTAAATTCCATATATATGTGTTAGCATATGGCATTTGTCTTGCTCTTTCTGACTTACTTCACTCTGTATGACGGACTCTAGGTCCATCCACCTCATTACAAATAGCTCAATTTCGTTTCTTTTTATGGCTGAGTAATATTCCATTGTATATATGTGCCACATCTTCTTTATCCATTCATCTGTCAGTGGACACTTAGGTTGCTTCCATGTCCTGGCTATTGTAAATAGAGCTGCAGTGAACATTGTGGTACATGACTCTTTTTGAATTATGGTTTTCTCAGGGTATATGCCCAGTAGTGGGATTGCTGGGTCGTATGGTAGTTCTATTTGTAGTTTTTTAAGGAACCTCCATACTGTTCTCCATAGTGGCTGTACAAATTCACATTCCCACCAGCAGTGCAAGAGTGTTCCCTTTTCTCCACATCCTCTCCAGCATTTATTGTTTCTAGATTTTTGGATGATGGCCATTCTGACTGGTGTGAGATGATAAAAGATGGTTACTTTTTAAGAATTTTCTCCCCATGACTCAAAACTGAAAGAATAATCCTATGTCCAGCCATCAGGATAAGGAGGAAGGATTGGAGAGCTCCCAGCAAAGAGGCCATATAACTCACAGGGGCAGAGAGCTCCTAAAGTGTGTGTCACCCTTCTCCCCACCTCGAGGCTGTCTCCACACCATCCCAGCCAGGTGTGCTCCCGACCTACCCTCAGGCATTTCCAGGGAAGGAAAGGAGATGGCCTTCTTCTGGAGCTTATCCTAGTGATTTTCAAAGCCCTCGCTTAGGAGTTCATTCTCAATCCCTCCTTCTGTAACTTTGATCCATAGTCTTTGGTTGGTCCATGTTGTGTTATGATGTCTCAAACCTGTGAAGTCATTCCCTGAACCTATGGGCTGTTCTCTGTGCCCGTTTGGCTCTGAAACGTATGGTCACTCCTGGGTGTCCAGCTGTACAGAGGATGTGGACAAACTGGAGGCCCCTGGAGAAAAGGGAGCAGCACATGGCCTGGATGGGCCACCAGGCCACGTGGAGAACAGTCCAGCAGTCTGTATTCTGTGGAAGAGGGACTTGTTGATTGGGATTTCAGAGGTGCACTTGGGAAAATGCAGGGATGCATGGGGATGGGAAGCACAAAGATGGAGAGCTGTGGAGAACGTGGAGAGAAAGGCAGGGGTCAGGGCGTGGAGGCTGAGCGTCACACCAGGGAGTTTGGTCCTGAGGGCAGTGGGGAGCCAGTGAAGGTCAATGTACAGCAGCAGCCTACTTAGATGTGTGTTCTGAGGTCAGTAGGAAGCTGTATGCAGGAGGGGTCGGTGGGGCAAGACCCGAGGCAAGGAGGGCCCTAGGAGGCTGGGGCAGTGTCCCCCTGCACCAGAAGCAGAAACTCTGGCTCTCTGGTGGGGCTGGGGTTGCATGGGCTACTCCTCCCCGTCAGAGGCCCTGATCTCAGAGGAGCTGCAGGGTTGGGTGTGCGAGGTGGAGGGGGGTTGCCTGAAGGAGGGCTCCTGTGGCAGGTCACATGGCGTCTAGTCACCTGTCCAACAGCGACCAGGTGAAAGTCCACATCTGCCCTCCTGCTGCTGTCTGGGTGCCCCAGTTATTCCAGCATCTGGGCCCTGGCAGCTACTGGGAAGGCCAGAGAATTCCAGGTTCCTTTCAGAGGAGAAGCCCCCAGAATGGTTCACAGAGCAGTGAGCAGCAGGGCTTTTCTGAATACCTGCTCCCTGGTTTCTCTGGACAGAAAGAAAAAACCCAAAGCTCTGATTTTCATCGGCGCGCAGAAGGCAGAGGCTGGAGCTCATCCCAGGAGAGCCTTTGGGGGCAGTGGCACAACGTTTACCCGGTGGGGCCCCGGGAGGCTCAGGCCTGTCCCACCACTAGTTTTTTCTTTTTTAATTGTAGCAAAATACACATCACACAAAATTTTCCATCTTTACCATTTCTCAGTGTACAGTTCAGTAGTGTTAGGTCCATTCACATTGTTGTGCAACTAATTTCCAGAATTCTTTTCATCTTGCAGAACTGAGACTCTGTGCCCATGAGACAGTAAGTCCCCATTTCCCCTTTCTCCAGCTCCCGGACCCCCCCTTCTACTTTCTGTCTCTGTGAGTTTGACTGCTCTAGGTACCTCTTATAAGTGGAACCACACAGTGTTTGTCTTTTTTTTTTTAATAAGTTTATTTATTTCATTTATTTATTTTTGGCTGTGTTGGGTCTTTTTTGCTGCACACGGGCTTTCTCTAGTTACAGCGAGCGGGGGCTACTCTTTGTTGCAGTGCGTGGGCTTCTCATTGTGGTGGCTTCTCTTGTTGAGGAGCACAGGCTCTAGGCACGTGGGCTTCAGTAGTTGTGGCTCACGGGCTCAGTAGTTGTGGCTCGCGGGCTCTAGAGCACGGGCTCAGTAGTTGTGGCACATGGGCTTAGTTGCTCTGCAGCATGTGGGATCTTCCCGGACCAGGGCTTGAACCCGTGTCCCCTGCATTGGCAGGTGGATTCTCAACCACTACACCACCAGGGAAGCCCACAATGTTTGTCTTTTTGTGACTGGCTTATTTCACTTAGCAGAATATCCTCAAGGTTCATCCATGTAGTAGGTATCAGAATTTCCTTCCATTTTAAGGCTGAATAATATTCCATTGTATGTATATACCACAATTTATTTATCTCTTTGTCTGTTGATGGACACATGGGTTGTTTCCATCTGTTGGCTACTGTGAATAATGCTGCTGTGAACATGACTGTACTAATATCTCCTGGAGACCCTGCTTTCAGTTCTTTTGAATATTTACCCAGAAGTCAAATTGCTGGATCATATGGTAATTCTACTTTTAATTTTTTGAGGCACCACCATGCTGCTTTCCACAGTGGCTGCACCATTTTACACTCCCACCAATAGCCACCGCAGTCGTTTTACGACGTGACTGTAAGCCACAGGGCCACCATAGGGCTGTAACTGAGGGACGCAGACTGAGTTACAGCCACGCTGGGCACGTAATCTAACCCTCAACCACGCACAGCACAGCCTGGGAGCCCTGGGGTGGGCGGGGCAGGGCAGGGTGGAATCTGTCAGCCGACTGTAGCTCAAAGTTACTTTGGTTCGGTTTCAGAGCCTTGGGTTTAAAGGTAAAAATCTCCCCTAAATGTCCATTTAAGAAACAATAGACATTTTAAATAAGCTTTTCAAGTTACAGGTTATGTATCGTGTACATTGTATAGGGCTAATTGCCTCACGTCCTTTACTCATTTCCTTTTTGTTATGATGAGAAGTGTCAGAATGGCTCATTCTACACAGAACTTTTTTTCTGAGGCTCTCCAGAGACTGCAAGGACTGTTTTACTACTCAGCTCCAGGATAGTACCTTGAAGTCAGAAGATGCAAGGACTAATATTCCCAATTTATGGCTGCTCTGATGAGGTGCGGTGGAGTGGACCTGGGCTGGGATATCCTCTCAGACTCCCTTTCCCGGGGAACTCGTGCCCCCTCCTCCGGGCTTTGGCTCCCAGCAGGCGTGTTTCTGCTGTGTTTCCCCGCCTGCCTGGTTCCTGACTAAGGGATTCACTACTGAACCAAACTGAAACCATTCAGATCCTTCTAAAAATTTGGGTTTGTGTCTAAGGCAGGGGTCAGTCAACTAGCCAAATCCTGCCTACTGCCTGCCTGTTTTTGTAAACAAAATTTTATTGAAATGTGGCCAGGTGCCCATTCATTTTCTGTAGTATAGTCTGGGGCTGCTTTCACCGACAGTGGTAGAGTTGAGTAGTTGTGCCAGAGACTGTATGGCCACAGAGCTGAAAATATTCTCCATCCGGAGAAGCCGGAAGCAGAGAGGCCTGGAGATGGGCAATGAGAGGAAGAGGGCAAATCACCATAGCCTCTGGGACCTCAGTTCGCTCTCCTTCCTAAGACCACTGGGATTCATTAGTTTCTTCCAGACCCTTGTGATAAAATCATCTTTTTTGCTCAAGCAAGCCCAGAGCGGTCTCTAGTTTTGGCAGCTAGAGTCCCAGAAATACTCTGGAGAATCTCCGTGCCTCCTCCTACTCACAGATCAGTGGTGGACCAGCACATCAAAGCTTAGTCAAGAGATCCGGCCTTCCCTCCGTTCTTTCCCTGAGCTGATGAGCCTGTCCTGGCCCTGCCCAGGGAAACAGGTGTGCACAAAGATGGGCAGCTGAGCTGACGCAGAGAAAAAGTTGTCGGTGAGGATCCCGGGATCAGGGCCCCAGTGTGTGGCCTCTCGCTCTTGACTGACAGCCACTGTGTCCTCCTGGCAGGAGCTGGAGTGGCCTCCAAACCTTGAGCACCACAGCAGCTGCAGTCGGGGGAAATGCCAGAAGCTTCCAACCCTGGCCTTTCTGCCCTTGAACACTTTGGAACATTTCTCTCAAATCCATCTTGAATTGCCTTTTGTAACTTTTTAAGAAAAATGGACTCAAATGTAATCTTGAGTTGAACACTTCTCACACTGGCAGCCTATTGGAGACAAACACAGTGTTTGGCACATAGTAGACCAGCATCTGTAGTTCCAGTCCATAGCAGAATTCAAACAAATTTTTGATGAGAACTTCTGGTTCGAGATAGTAGCTTGAACACATGCTTTCATCTTTGCCACTTCTTAGATTTCACTAGAAGAAAAAGATAAATAATGTCTGTCATGGCAAAGAGATTGGGGGGGAAGATTGACACCAAGCAAGAAAGTTCAACGTGTTCCTGGAAGATAGAAGGAATGGGATTTGT
This sequence comes from Mesoplodon densirostris, assembly GCF_025265405.1. Lineage (NCBI taxonomy): Eukaryota > Metazoa > Chordata > Mammalia > Artiodactyla > Ziphiidae > Mesoplodon > Mesoplodon densirostris. The sequence continues at coordinate 93,830,191 of NC_082669.1, read as the reverse complement.
GATGCATGCAACAGTCAAAAAGGCATCACCTGGAAAAGACGGGGGCTGCAGTGGACATGGGAACCAGTAAATCTGGTAGAAACCAAAAGGGTTCTGGACTCAGAGTTTGCAGGCACAAGGGGAGGCAGGAGTAAGAAATGGGGTTCACAGAGAAGGGGTGGTTGAGTTGGTGTGGTCCACCTGCCATACTTTGGTACAGGTTAATCTGGTGTCTGCTCCAAGACAACATATGAAGGGTATATCTTTAAATTTAAACCAGCCCTCTAGAGAAGGCTAAGGCATCTAGTGCAGATTTTGATTCTCTAGAATAGAGCCTCCACTTTCTGGCATTTGGGGAAGCCACGGCTTGATTGTCAGTTTCCTTATCCACTCACCATAAGGCCGAACCTTCCAGCCAGCGTGCAACCAGGCAACATTTCACACCCCACAGAGAGCTCCTAATCAGAGTTCCAGGGTAGAGACCTGGTGAAAAAAATAGATCTCTTTGGTGCCAGTGCAATGCAGAAAAACCCACATTGGCTGCCTAGTCTTTTATAACTGCAGAATGACAACCAAAGGTCACGAGAATTCGAGAAGAACTAGAACCCCAAAGAGACAGACCAAGATGAATAGACTTATCCCAGTGGAAATCTGGGTTAATTCAGAAGAAAAAGAAATCTTATAATTTATACACTCAGATTCTTCAAGAGTATAGTATATCCATAAAACAAGGTAAGAGGTAATAAACAAGGAGCAGAAAGAGAACAAGAGACAGTTCTTAGAGATTAAACATTTTGATTATCAAAATAAAAATTTCAAAACAGTCTTGAAACATAAAGTCAAGGAAATCTCTCAGAATGTAGAAAAGAAATACAGAGAAGAGAAATATTGGAGAAAAATATTAAAGCATGAGAATGCATCCTGAGGTCAAACATAAAAGGGAAAAGAATCACAGAAAGAGAATAGAGAAAATGAAAATTAGCAAAGAAACAGTAAAAGAAAATTTCTCAGGGCTGAACGGCTGAATTTTGAAGGGCCCAGGATATCCAGCAAAATAAATGGAAACAACAACAAAGCAACCCAATACTTAGACACTTTTCTGTAAACTTCTAGAGCACCAAGGATCATTTGTAGATCCTAAAATCTCCCAGAAAGATCAAATAGGTTACCTTAAAGGAACTGAATTCAAACTCACAACTGACTTTTCATCTGCAACCCTCAGTGCTATGAGACGATACAATAATAAGGGAATATTATTATTATAATGAGGGAATAAGACTTAACTTTTTTTTTTTTTTTTTTACCCAGCCCAACTGTCAAATAAATATCAGGGCAAAATAAGGGCATTTAATTACCATATACCCTTTTTAGGAAGTTATTTGAGGATGTATCCGAGCAGCATGGGGAAGTAACTAAGAGAAAGACGTGGAGTCCAGGAGACAGGAGGACAACTCAATCCATGAGAACAATTCAGGGATCCCAAGTAACAGCAAGGTGGCAAGTCTGAAGCAGAACCAGCTCTGGAGGATGACCAGCCCAGAGTGGAGAAGAGGGGAGTACTCTGCTGGGGAGAGTGTCCTAGAGAAAAGGCAACTCCTTGTGGTAGGTAATATCATTGAGAGGCTGGAAAATCCTCAGGTTTGAAAAATGCCCAAGGGACTTACTTCCCTGGTGGTCCAGTGGCTAAGACTCCACGCTCCCAATGCAGCGGGCCTGGGTTCGATCCCTGGTCAGGGAACTAGATCCCACATGCAGCAACTAAGAGTTTGCATGCCACAACTAAGAAAAAAAAATGCCCATTATTCAAGGAAAAAAATAGCGTATTCAGAAACTCCTGGAGAAACAAGAAGCTGTACCGGAAAGTCATTACTCCAAATAGCAAGAAAATGTATCATGATTTTAAGCAACTGCTGGAGTCTAAGAAAGGGAATTCATTGCACTTTATGGTGCTGGGACCATTCTTCTGTGAGTGGCCAAGAGACTGTAATCTTGGGCTTATAGAGGAAGAATAGATACAATAGCCCTACTTGTTTGGGCTGTGAGCAACGAGTATAGGGTGATAATAATGTAAACAGTGTTCCAAGAAACCAACAACATTTAGAGTAAAGCTGTGGAAGCTTAAAAGGTGGGGTTGTAGTTGCAGAATGTAAACGTTAACCGTGTCAATTTAACGTGATCACTCATCTGACGGAGGTTGAAGACGGAAGGGAGAAGGAAGGGTAGGGGCATAGATATTCTCATCTTACAAGAAGGAGTATCAAAGTACTGACTGAAGTTGATGGAACAATAAATGGATATTATTTAATGTTAAGGAAGTAACCAAATGTATCTATAAAAAATAATGTGAAACCACAAACATTGAGCTAGATCTTAAAGGAGGGCAGTGTAAGTCAGTCTAAATCCTTATATTTTACAGAGAGGAGTCAGTGGATATTGTTTAGAGTTGATAAACCAAGAAGTGGGGTTATAAACACCAGTTAGATGAAGATGATAGCCACCAGCAGGCACTGGTTTGATCCCCTGGGTCTGCTGTAGGGGCAGGTGGGGCTTAGGGTGATCGAGCTCCAGGCAGCTCTGGGACCCAGTCAGCCCTTTCTGTGTCCCCAAGTGCACTTATGAGTCGTATCACTTTCTGTCTGTGCACTCAGCAGAGTGAAGTTAGGGAGCACTGTTTTATGAATGTAAAGGGCAGGACTTGTCCTTTCCCATCTCAGTTCGCGGTCTGTCGTGGTTGCTAGGCGTCAGTTTGCATCGGAGATGGAACACCCCACAGGGCTCCATGCGGTCGGTTGTGGCCTATGGGATACTGGTGATGAGAAGCAGAGCTGTGGTGCCCTTTGGAGCCAGGGAGGGCTTGCTGAGTGCCACAAAAATGTCTTCCCAGTTGATTCAGGAGCCACTGTGTGCTGCTCTGCTGGTGATGGCTAGCGCTTGAGACGGGCCCAGGTCTCTGTGGGTTTCCCTGGGAGATCCTGGTTTCTACTGCTACCATGGTTCTTATAGTAAAGAGACGGCATACTTTAAGGAGGGGAAAGAACTAAATTTTGCTGCCCCAGTTAACGTGTTTTGAAGAATCAGTGAGAAGATGGGGCTAATGACAATGTGAAGTGCTCCTGTCACCTGGGCTGGGGGCCAGTTCTTTGCAGTTACAGATGCTGCATTTGGCACCACTTAATAAAGACCAGAGCAGGTCTTCACTGGAGGACACAGTAGACTTTCCCAGAAAAAGTGAGCCCTCTACACTTTCACTTCATGGACTGAGGATGGTTCACCCTCAAAGATGGACACGGTCCCTTGAAGATCATCAAAATTCCTTCAATCCCAAGTGACTGAAGCAAAGACAAAACACCTTAGAAGCATCTCAGGACAATGGAGGAGAACTTCAGAAGAAAATAATGGACAGTTTGAATGAAAACACTCATCTTCAGGAAAGTCTAAGAACTGCTTGCCCAGGAAAAGCAAAGAGTGCGGGAACCAAAGGATCAGGAAAAAAACACTTGAAAACAGAAATGCATGAATGGAACATGTTGTGGATGGAAAGACAGCTAGTTAAAATCTCTGGCTGAAACTGCTGAAGATGGTAGGCTTGCCTGCTCTCTTTAGAGGAGATCACATGGATGATTGCAGCTTGGAATTAGAGAAAAAGAGTGAAGTAGCAGTTGGAGACCACCTAGTATCTCAGTCAGAGATGATTTGAAGAGACTCCTTGATCTGTGTGAATTTAAAAGTGTCCTTTAAAAGACTTGGAGAAAAGCAAAACATATCCAGAAAATTATGTGCAGAAAATCAAATGAATGAAGAGCTTACAGGACAAAAGAAAAGTCTTCACACTGAGCAGGTCCCTTTGCAGCCTGAAAATCCACAGCTTGAAAGTGAGATTCAGAAGCTTCAGCTGAATCTTGAAGTAGATCAAGAGCATGTCATGCAAATTCAGAGAAAATCAATCAGAAAGGAAATATACTGCTTCAAAATAGAGAAGAAACATCCCAAAGTGTATAGAAACACGAACTACACACGTCAGGAGGGTAACCTCTGTAGGAAGGTGACCAAAGACGTGGACAAAGAATTGGGAAGAAACACTTCCTTCGATCCAAACCAGATTCTCTTCTATAAGGAAGTGCTTGAGGAAGTTGGATGGTGGTTCTATTGGCAGAGAGAAAGCTTAAGGAGCTGAGATTGATTAATTGAGCTGAGATAATATTAGCTAATGTCAAATTTAAGATCCAGCCTTTCCCAAGTGGCTCTTTCCCTCATGATGTCCCCCACTCATCCCACAGGGCCCGAGAGTGTCAGGGGATCCCCTGGGTCTTCAGACCCCCCAGGAGAGAGGAGGGTGAAGCTGTGGGGCCTCAGGGGTCTGGGGTCTCAGACAGGTCCCATTCAACTATGACAGCAGCTGACCACAGCAAGACGTTCGCCTATGTTTTCTCCCTGTTAATTTTGATTTATCTCTTCTTAGCTTAGCTGCTGTTACTTAATTGATGCTACAATTGCTCTTATTAAAGTTTGATAGCATTAAAAGAAAAAAAAAAGGGGGCTTCCCTGGTGGTGCAGTGGTTGAGAGTCCGCCTGCTGATGCAGGGGGCATGGGTTCATGCCCTAGTCCGGGAGGATCCCGCGTGCTGCGGAGTGGCTGGGCCCGTGAGCCATGGCCGCTGAGCCTGCGCGTCCAGAGTCTGTGCTCCGCAACAGGAGAGGCCATAGCGGTGAGAGGCCTGCGTACCGCAAAAAAAAAAAAAAAGTAATAGCCATCAAAAGAACTGAGAATGGATTAGTTTTAGAAATTGCCTCTGGGAAGGAAAATGAGGAAAAGTGGAGGGGTCAGGTCATCCGAAGCAACCAATGAGAATGGCGCTGGGGCTCATTTCCTGCCCTCAGGAGCGTCCAGTCCAGCCAGGCCCGGCTTCAGCCACCTCTTTGGGGGTGATGGGAGCCCAGGGGACCATGTGCTCTGCTACTGCTCTGACTTACAAATGCTCCCTTGTAATCCCTGTATTATATTTACACCACCTGGCACTAGCCAATTATGTATGCGTATTCTTTTGAGAAAAATTAAAACTGTAAAAAAACTTTATTGATTTTCTATTGTATGACAGGCATGATCCTGGGTACTGAGGATAGGAAGGTAAACAAATAATTGGAGGTAAAATTCATTTTGAATGACTGACGGTATAAGATCTGTGTTTCGTGGAGCTTAACTATACCACTTATCAGAGGAAATCTGTGATTTTCTCACAACTCAAGCATCTGCCCATTTTCCCCACCTCACCACCTTTGCCTTCCTGTGGTAGGAGTTCTTTGCTAAGGTCCCAGGGTGAGGGCTTCTAAAGCGACCAGACTTTCCATTTGTGTACATCTTTGACAAGCCTTGAAGAAGTCCTGAAAATGGCCATAGATCTGTAGTAATCAGAGAGATTTAAGTTGATGATGTGTGTCTGGGTTCGGGTTTCGTATTGCGGGAGGGATATACAAGATGATGCGGACGGTATTTGGCTTCGCCTTTTTTATCTAAGTGGCTTGCTATCCTTTTAAGCTTGAATACATTTTTCAAAACAAAACCAAAAGCAAAACACACACACACGCAATCCCTACCATTTTCATTCCAGAAAAGTTGAGTCATTTGAGGCCAGTGGGGCCAAGGTGAAGAATTCAGTCCCTGTGCTCTGTGTCTGGGTATTAGATCCCTGGAGGGCAAGGGCTCAATCTTATTTATCCTTGAAGCCCTTGTACTTGGGACAGAGTACATAGTTAGTGCTCAAAAAATTGTTGTTAAATAGAAAAAGTAATTTGTACTATATACTAAAATAAAAGGTGCCAACAAATAATCCACTAAGAATTTTATCTCTCAGATATATAATTTGGTCCCGAACATGTAAAATATGTGCTCCTTCCCTTCCCCTCTCTTTCCCCCCAAAAAGCTGAGTGATTGAATGGATAGGAGAATGGATGTCCATGTTCAGAAGTGAGCATTTGCCGTGAGAAGGTAGAAGTTTTAGCCCAAACCCTTCTGCGCTGTGGGTACAACTACTCCAGCACATTCAGAGGACAGAGTTGCAATACCCTGTATTAAGAGGAAGGCAGCATCCAAATTGTCAGTACCACTTCAACAAAATTAATTTCCTTTGGGGTTTTTGTTTCTGTACTTTAATGGTCTAATGTGGTAGTGCTCAACACACATTGAATGATGGTTTTCTTCCTACTCTTGTTTCTTTCTTTCTGTTTTTTCAATAAGACACAGATTGATCAGATGTTTCACTGCATATTATCACTTATCCCTCCCCACCCCCAGCGTTCTAATTTTATTCTGTAATTCTAATTTTATTCTGCTTGAACCAAAGCAAAGAACACACTTTCTCAGACCCAGGAATAGGGCACAGGTGTTTGAGGGCTACTTGTGGCCAGCTCCAAAGTTTCTGTCACCAATGGGACCTGGTCCCTAGTCATCATAGAGAAGAGGGGCTAGAGGCAGGGCAGGTCATGGGTGAGGATGAGACAGAAAGATCAGAGAGGGCTTGGGGAAGGGAGAGAGGAGAGCCATGCTGCTCCATCCTCCTGACGTGCATGCAGTTATCACCCTCAAGTGACATAGTTCCTTGCCCATATTCTCCTGCCCTGATCCACCCACAAAGTTGTGGAAAGGCATGGGTAGTTCTTTCTTACAGTTGAAGAGGAACACTTTCTTTTGGTCCTTAAGGGCTGAAGGAAAAGATTTACCCTCTTGGTCCTCTGTTTTCCTCATCTGTAAAATGGGGCTCCTAATATTTGCTTACCCTCATCATCCACTACACAAAGAAACTAAAAGCCATGGCAAGGCTGGCTCCCCTCCTGACTGAGGTGTAAACCCTTGGGGGAGGAAGCTGCTTCCTGCTCAGAGGAGAACGCTTTAGAGGGCTGTTTTATGGGCACTGCTGAAAACATAGGGGATACAGTAAAACACAAAGACACAAGTGCTCTGAGCTGGATATCTCATCCATTATGCTTGGCAGACATAAATTACTGACCAGACTCAGGCATTTCCCCTCTTGGTCATCACCCGACGAAGGGGAGAGCTTTTATTTTCTAAATGATATATTGATCCGATAAAATTATTATTACATCATCTCTATTGCCCATCACCACTCACGATGGGAGAGCATTATAGGGAAAATGAATGCTCCCTCTGGAATGGGGTATAGAGTGTGTGTGTGTGTGTCTGTCTGTGTCTGTGTCTGTGTCTGTGTGTCTGTGTGAGAGAGGGAGAGAGAGAATGTGTGAGTGTGCGTGTGTGTATGGAGATTTCTGACTGAGGAAGATGGGTAGTTTCATTAATGTTGGTTGATGGAGTTCCCGCACTCACATGCAAAGCCAAGCATCTCTCCTGGGACCCTCCTCGGGTTGCAGTGGAAATTAGATGCTAATAGGGAAAGGCATGGAAAGGATGTAGTAGAACAAGGCCTTCAGGGCTTAAGGAGTGAGACAAAAGGGCTCTTGTCAGAGGCAATATGTCTTCTTTAAAAGAGGGAGGGAGGGTAGGAGCATCTGCAGTGTGGAAGTCCAGGCATCTGGAATGTGCCCTGCAGGAGGAGGCTGAGGAGTGGGGTGGCTGAGTGCAGGACTCTCAGACTCTCTCAAAGCATGCCTTCTAGCAATCTCGGGGGAGGGCCTCCTTCACTCAACAGCTAAGGTAGCTCGAAAAGTCCTGGGAGATGGTCTCCTTCCAAGGCAAGTTATTGGTGGGTTAATCACCTTGAGTCAAATTGACTGCGTGGAACTGCCCCTCTGTGTAGACAGAGGGCTGGAATGGGGTAGGATGGTGGACTCGTGAGTGTTAGCCCAAAGCAGGACCAGCTTTCACCACCTGGCCCGTGAAGATGGCTATGTCTGCGTCTTCAGCTACTTCTCTGGGTCTTAAAGAGCTGAGGATGTTCACAGAGCATTTCTCTGACTTCCGTGGGTTGAAGGGAACAGCTGCAAGTGGGGAGTTTTTCTCTCTTGACAAAATGGACTGTTTCCCAAAGTGTCGTAGCAGTCTGCCATGGCCCTCCCGGGAGCTCTGGGATAGAGCACACAACCTCACAACCAAGCCTCGGCCAGTGGGGGAACAGCTTTCAGTGCTGGGAAATCCACAAGGCAGACTAAGTGTGTGCGTGGCCATGTGCACACGCACACACACACACAGAAACTCTTACAAAAGATGTAGATATTTGTTAGTATAAAGTAGTTATCCTGGGGGGAAAAATCTGAACCAGGTTGGATTTTCTTACCCTTATGGTTTAGCAGTATTTTAATTTTGAATTGCACACGAGGGGACGCTCATAATGTTTTTAGTGTTTGGGGCCCTGGTCCATTTGGATACTTTGAACCTGGAGTCCCTAAGTGGAGGGAGCTGTGACAACTGGCTTGTCCTCTTAGGGAACCTTGGACCCAGTAGACTTGGGTGCAGCTTGATAAGTCATCGACTTCATGGAGACTTTTGGGGTCCCTCATCTCCTAAATTCTCATCAACTCTCCTTATATTCAAGTTTATACTTTTGGAACACAACTTAGTGGAAGAAGACACACCAATATAAGTTTAAGTAAGGAAACCAATGGTGCTGTACTCCCCCTGCCTAGGTCAGGTCAACTTTGCCCTTGAACTGTGGCCAAATCTACATGGCTCTGCCCCTTGGGGATCCTGCCTGCCCATCAGAGGGGAGCCAAGAGGAGGGACAGATGGCCATGGGACCCCTGAGAGCCCAGGAACTACTGACCTTCAAGAATGTTGTTGTGGGTTTCTTTAGGAAGAATGGGGGCCACCAGGCCCTGCTAAGAGGAATCTATATAAAGATGTGATGGTGGAGGATTTGTTCCAGGGAGTATTCACTTTCCAAACCTATGTGATCTCCAGTTGGAACAAAAGAGAAGAGCCCTAGAACGTAAAGAGAGAACTTTTCCAGACCTCTGTCCATAGGTTACAACCAAACAAACCCTCCTCAACAGCAGACTTGTGCTATCACTATTTTTCCAGAAAACCTATGTTAACACCCGCATTTGGGCCACAAGACATATCAACTCAGCTTTCAAGGTTTTACACATTCTCAATACATCTTAGCCACACAGTAATGTCTCTGTCCCACTCCTGCTCCAGCTGCTTTTGAGACAGTCTTCTTAGTGGCTTCCTGAAGTTCAACAAAACTATGTTCGACAGAAGCTCCGCCGCTTACCTTCGTTCCCCTGTCCTCTTTCAACTTCAGTTTTCTCGGCTGTAAAATGGAGATAATAATGGTACCTGCTTCCTTAGCCTAGTACTTGGCCTATGTTTAAGTCCTTGATCAATGTCAGCTGCTATAATATGTATGATGAGGATGATGATGATGATGATGATGATGATGATGATGATGATGATGTGATGTCAGTTGGTCAAAGAGTCCCATATTGTAGGATGAGTCTACAGAGTTTTGTTTTGTTTTGTTTTTCTTGCGGTACGTGGGCCTCTCACTGTTGTGGCCTCTCCCGCTGCGGAGCACAGGCTCTGGATGCGCAGGCCCAGCGGCCATGGCTCACGGGCCCAGCCACTCCGTGGCATGTGGGATCTTCCCGGACCAGGGCACGAACCTGTGTCCCCTGCATTGGCAGGCGGGCTCTCAACCACTGCGCCATCAGGGAAGCCCCGAGTCTACAGAGTTTTGATGGTGATTCTGGAAGAGGGTGTAGTTTCTGGAGTCAATCACAAAGGCGTAATGAAAGAAAACCTCTTTGAATATGCAGACAGACAAGAACCCCTGAATCTGAGGGTACGCTGCCTCCGCTGTGCTGGACCAGCCAGCTCAGCGGCATTGTTCACATTGTACACCCTGGCTGTCTATTTTGTGTTGAACTTAATCCATCTTATTTTCACAAACCCAAGAATGTTTTAAAAACAGTCTTTGTAGCTGTCTTGGGAAAGAGCGATGTGGCTGTCTGCTTACCAAACAGTGCAATGGCCCTTCCTTACTTTAGAGTTATCTTAAAAGCTTTCCAGAGATGGTAGGGAAGGAAGGGACTCTAAAAGAAGAGGAAAACAAGGGGCATCGAAGTAAGAACTCTAGAAACCTGTCATTACACACGAGCTTTTTCTGGGAAGTCAAGACTTACAGATAGCTGATGTTTTTTTTGTTTGTTTTTTTTCTCCACAATGGATGATTACATTACACGTAATATGTGTGGTAGTAAGTGTTTATTTGAAAAAGAAAGAAAGAGAAAACCAAACTCACGGCTCTAATGATTGGATGTCACTGGAGAAGTTGCTTCTTCTGATGTTCTTTGCACTACATCAGTTTCACGGAGAGGATCCGACTTCCAGTTGGCATCCGAGCCTTTGTTCCTCCTGTCCTTACTCACGAGGGTACCACCAGGGCTGACCTTGGCAATGTCTAGAAGACTCCCTGGCACCCTTCTGCCAGGATGCCAAGGTTATGTGTTCTTCCCAACTCCTCTCTCAACAGCTGTGGTCAGCCTACTTTAAAAGACACTGCTAGGGCTTCCCTGGTGGCACAGTGGTTGAGCGTCCGCCTGCCGATGCAGGGGACATGGGTTCGTGCCCCGGTCCAGGAGGATCCCACATGCCACGGAACGGCTGGGCCCGTGAGCCATGGCCGCTGAGCCTGCGCGTCCGGAGCCTGTGCTCCGCAGCGGGAGAGGCCACAACAGTGAGAGGCCCGCGTACCGCAAAAAAAAAATAATAATAATAAAAATAAAAGCCACTGCTAAACCCATTCATACTGAGGAGTATGTGATTATCAGTAATTTAAGGTTGCCCTCTCCCAGCTATGGGTGCTTTTTAAAGTTGAGGCAATGCCCTCACCCAAAGGAATGAGTCACATAATGGTAGGATTTCAGGCCTCTGGTGTATGCTGTGGCAGGGAAGGCCCTCAGGATTGGGTGATTTAGTGCAAGACGCTTCAGACACTCTCCAAATTATACCATACAGGTGACCTTTACTTTAAGGATATAGCAGCAGTTGTAGTCTGCAGAGAGCCTGGTACCTGAAGGAAAAGGGAGGTTTGGAAAATACAGTGGAGTCTTGTTGCTATATGCTAGACCCTTGACATTCTTAAAGGATATGGCCTCACACCTTAGGGAATTACTAAATTTGAGAATGACACTAAGTCATAGAATTCCTACCCTCACAAGGTAACAAAGTATAATTGGAAAAATCTAGTGCCTCTTTCAGATCCATGATGATTCCAGAAATAGTGGACTCAGGTCATTTATAAAGCTACCTTCTGGCCTGGACCATCACATGCTTAGACGTCCTCTCTCTCCTCTCCCATGCTCGCTGCTGCCTTTCTTTTGAGACCCAGATTCCCACAAAGCCCCACAGGCATCATCACCTCCCACGTGGTCCTGCCTGCAGATGACAAGCGGAGGAGAACAAAGCCCCCAGCCGAGTGCCCTGTCTGTGCACCAGGCCCAGAGTGCATGATTCAGGTCTGTGCCTTGGCAGCATGACTCATGACTCATCATGTGTCATAAACTATGGGATCATTCATGAATAGTTAAAACCATGAATGCTGAGCCCTTGAATGCCAAGGGCCTCCTGGGCTAACATAGGAATGACTTTAACACTTGAGCCTGACGCCGTGAAGCATCATCCCCATGTCCCAGGGCTGCCCAGGGGAGGCCATTCTGTCCCATCGTACTGCCCACGGCCGCCTTTATCTACTGACCTGTGTGTTCGTTTCTTAGGGCTGCTGTAGCAAAGTCCCACAAACTGGGCGACTTAGAACAAGTGAAATGTGTTGTCTTGCAGTTCCGGAGGCAGTCCAAAATTAAGCTGTCAGCAGGGTTGTGTTCTCTCTGTAGGCGCTGGGGAAGGATCTGTTCCAGGCCTCTCTCCTAGGTTCTGGTAGCCTCAGACGTTCGTCAGCTTGAAGATGATTGTCTTCTTCCCGTGTTTCCTCACCTGTCCTCTCCTGCATGTCTCTGTCTCTTCACAAGGCATTCATTTTTATGATTCCACCAGTCCCTGGGTTTAGGGCCCACCCTCCTCCTGCATGAATTTTCCTTAACTAATGACATCTCCAACCACCCTACTTCCTAATAAGGTCATGTTCTGAGGGGCTGGAGGCAAAGACTTCTACCTGTGAATTTTGGAGGGACACAGTTCAGTCCACAGCAACCCCAAAGCTTCTTTTAGACTCTGCTAATGTTTGTGAGGAAGCCGCTTTCAGGGAGTGATAAACACTGGGTCATTTTAACACTCAGAAGAGTCATAAACACCTAGTTTGACTTGTTCTTACCCCTCTCCCCTCACATGCACGCATGTGTGCGCACGCATGCGCACGCACACACACACACACACAAACACCTGGGTGCTCTTAAAGAAGCTTTAGCACCGCACAGCCATTGGGATAGCAGGGAAGCGTGTGGGAGCCCAGAGCTGGGCACGGAGGGGTTAAACGTGGAGGCTGGAAACTCCTGTCAAAGGCCAGCATTCATTCACAGCCAAGGCCTTAGGGAGAGTGGAGACAAGGACATCTGCCCTGTTTACCTCTGCCCTGGCTTGTTCTGAGGCTGTGTCCTTTGTGAGAAGGAATCCGATCACCCCAAAGAATGAGCATGCCCCACAGACCACAGGGCACTGGAAACTGGGTGCCCCTGCCGGGCAGACAGCCCCACCCACCCACAGTCTGGCTGGAATGAATGAGCAATGACACCCAAGCTGTCTAGGCTTCCAGATAAATCTGTCCCTGCCCTTTCTTGTCTCTAAGGCCGAGGGGACATGGCCTTTTTCGGGGAATCTGTCTAGAGCTGCTCTTCAGAGCTGCAGAGCTGGGCTTGGCCCACTTCAGGGAGCACAGGTGCCATCTGAAGCTCGGCGAGTGCTCACGCCTCCTGAGAATGTGGGTGAGACGTGGCTGGGGAGGGCCGAGATCTAAGAAACACACTTGGTGATTCATGCTCTTCCTCAACCGCAAGACTCTGTCTGCTCAGAGGAAGTGGTAGATTCCTTGGTTTGCCCTCTTCAACTCTCTCATTTCCATTTTCCTCCTATTCATAACTCTGCTACGGAACAGCCTCCAGGCCTGAGACCAACACCTTCTGCAAAGGGGGTCAGGACCCCTGAAGTCTTTGCTCTTTTTTTTAAGAGGAGACCTGCCCCCTCAGGTAGGGATATGAGCTAAGTTGGAGCCAATCATGAACCCAGGGCCCGTTAACCAGCGTTCCCCAAAGCCTTTGACTGAAGCTGCCATTCTCGCCTGTCACAGCCAAGGTGACCGTCAATGGGCCGTCTACACTCACTGAGCTCTTTATCTTGTTAAGAGCCTGATGACACTGGTTGGTCTGCACTCTCGCCCAGCCCCCCTCATGGCTGGAGGGCAGGGGGCCATGGACAGGAACCAATCTAAAGTGCTCGTCTGGGCATTGGACCCAGAGTCTCAAGAGTCATCTTGATTACCCAGTCGCAGGCGTTAGAGCCGGAAGGAGTGTCCACTGATGGCGCACCTGCTCAGCGCTCTGGCTACATCAGATGCCGTCACAGGCATAGACTCATTTATTCCTCCCAGTCGTCCTGTGGAGCAGATCTGATCACCATCATTTTTACAGAGGAGGTTAAACACGTCACAGAATCTCTCAGGGGAGCCTTAAAATGGTCACTGACTGCTCAAGGTGGGTGTTAAATGTTTTTAAAAAACCAAAACACTGGAACTTCCCTGGTGGTCCAGTGGTTAAGAATCCGCCTGCCAATGCAGGGGACATGGGTTTGATTCCTGGTCTGGGAAGATCCCACATGCCATGGAACAGCTAAGCCCATGTGCCACAACTACTGAGCCTGCGCTCTAGAGCCCTCGAGCTACAACTACTGAGCCTGTGTGCCACAACTACTGAGCCCGTGTGCCACAACTACTGAAGCCCCCACGCCTAGAGCCCATGCTCGTCAACAAGAAAAGACACCGCAATGAGAAGCCTGCACACCGCAACGAAGAGTAGCCCCAACTCACCACAACTAGAGAAAGCCTGCGCGCAGCAATGAAGACCCAACGCAGCCAAACATAAATAAATAAATAAATAAATGGATAAATAAATAAATAAACAAATAAATTTATTTTTAAAAAGAAAAAGCAAACAAACAAACAAAAAACACAACACTATTCTGGGAATCACCCTGACAGAGTTTCTCCCTGGACAAGCTCTAATCAGGCTCCTCTGAACTCTCTTCTCAACTAGGCCCCAACTTTTGAGCTTCTGTGTTTGTCTCTGCATTGTTCAATTTTAGGAAGAATCCTGATAAGTCCATTTAGCCAGAACCCACCCCTCCCTTGATATCTGATCACCCCAAAAATCTCATCAGGTTCCTCATCCTCTACCATCCCCCAGGGGATGTCAGATCACCTGGCCTGCCCTCAGCAAGAATCCTGTTAGGTCAGTCTAGTCAGAATTTCCCCCTCACCCCGATGTTTCCTCTTAGTAATTGTCCGTTCACTGACACCCTCTGCTTCTTGGCTATAAATTCCCACTTTTCCTTGTTGATTGGGAATTGAGCCCAATCTCTCCCCATCCTGCAAAACCCCATTGCAGTGGACCCTACACATATCGTATCTTGATAGTTGGCCTTCACTTCTTTAACAAGCGTATTGGATAATTCCTTCTTTAACAATGCCAAGGGAATTACCAATGCCTTTAGCGGTAGGAGAGGAGGAGGCACCTACATCCAGGGAAACTGTTCCCAGCATTTATGATCTTCTTGGCCATTGCAACCTTCTGGAAGTCTTCAATGAGCAGGCCCATCGCTGCCATTGGCAGAGGAGCCAGAGAGAAGGGAAACATTTGCTGCGCAGTTCAAAGCAGCTGCAGCTTTTGTGGACAAATGCACCATCTTTGGAGGTGTAACTATAAAACCCAGAGGAAATTCCCAGGTGCTTCTGCGAGGTGATATAGGCAGGCCGTGTGCGCAGGGCATCGGTGCCTGAGAGGCAGGAGGAACCAGAGCGATTAGATCCCACACTGTTCTCTCTCCCTCTACACGTCCTTAAGTATCCAGTTAAAAAAAGAGATCTAATATTACTTAGACAATCAAAGAAAAGCAATCTGGGCTTTTATTCCTGTTTTTTTTTCTTTCCTGAGAGCTTGTGAAGTACCTGCTGTTAGGGGGAGAGAAATATCCCCCAAAGCTCTCAAAAAGGACAAAACCAACCACCCCATCATTGCTCTGGGTCTTACCCTAAGTCTGGCAGGACAGGTTTCTGGCAGTGCCAATGCTCTCTTGTGATAAAAGTCACCACCGTGTCAACACCAACAGCCAAGGGCATATACTGAGGCTCTGATGAAATGTGGTGGAGGGACGACGCCTGTTTTGTTGCCCTCATAGGTCCAGACACAAGGGTGCAGGGGCAAAAGGCAGTAGAATGTCAAGTTCTAAGCCAGAGCAGGAGCGTGTGGCAAGCAGAGGGCAGGGTCGAGCACGCGCATTAAAACCTCCATACACTTAGAATCCAAAATGTTTGCAGCACTGGCTAACAGCAGGAATTGGCAGGCTACGGGCCCACGGGCCAAATCTGACTTGAGGCCTGTTGTTGCACGGCCCCTGACTCTTTCTTAAAGAGTCAGGAAAAAAGTCAAAAGAAGAATAATATTTTGTGACAGGTGAAAATGATATAAAAGTCAAATTTTAGTGTCCATAAATAAAGTTTAATTGGAACACAGAGGGTTTATCTACATACTGGCTGCAGCTGTTTTTGCACTATAATAGCAGAGTTAAGTAGTAGCCACAGAGACTATATGACCCACAAACCCTAAAATATTTATTATCTGGCCCTTTTGCAGAAGGAGTTTGTTGACCCCTGGCTAAGCGGGATTTAAATCCTGGCTCTCATACTTACAGACTGGGTGACCTTGGGCCAGTTTCCCAGCCTTCGTAAACCATAGGTTTCTCATCTATAAAATGGAGATACCAGTAACACTTGCGTCACGGAGCTGTTAGGAGGATTTCTCGAGACGGCAGATGTAAAGGAAGTACTTAGCAGAGAGCTTGGGGCAGGATAAGTGCTCAATAAAAGTTTGCAATTGTTTTTCTGTTTGCTAAGCTTCTCAAGGAATGGGGTTTGGTCTCTGTGCCAGAGATTGCTGATTTACTAACCCTATGCATCTTCCCAGTATGCTACTTTGAGACTGGAAAAGCGAAATATTTGCTTTCTCAATCACCCTTGCATCCAGGAATGGCCATATGATACAATGTGGCCTATAAGACATAAATGGTAGTCTACTTTGAGTGTTCTGGGAAATCTCCTTTCCTAATAAAAGCAATGGCGTGGTTGAGCGCCCCAGTTCCCCATCTTCCTGCCTCAACTTACAGATGTGAAGTCTGGAGCTGGGGCAGCCATTTTGGGCCCATGAAAGCAACAGTCAATAGAATTACAGAGACCACTTGCTCTGACATCACTAAGCTGCTGAGTCAATGTCATCAGCTACCTACCTTCAGACTTTTTGTTTTTGGGGAAAAATAAAACCCCATTTGTTTAAACCATTCCAAGTCAAGTTTGCTCTTACTTCTACCTGAAGATATCTCTGATTGTTATATCCTTTTGGAAGTTGAGTGGAAGGCAGAGGAACCATGTGCCAGAATGGAGGGCTTTTGAGTGAGGAAATCTGAAGTGACCAATAGGTACAGAGATATAAGTATGTACCTTTTGAGGAGTCCAGTTCAGAGACACAGACCCCAGAGAAGAGAGGCAAGAGCTCAGAGCTCTGGTGAGGCTCAGCTTTGGTGAAGAGAAATGTCATTGTTAGGGCATCACGGGGACAGGTTAAGAAGATTATTGCCTTTCTTCTGTAGAGCTGATAGGGAAGAACAGGGCCTATGAGCATTCGTGAGGCTGCTAAGAGGGAGGGGAATTAAAATATATGCTAGTAGCTTAATTAAAATTGACAAACTTCTAGAAAACACATCTATGTTATTTTCCTCCTTTGAGTCAGTTAGCAGCCCGACGAAAGTCTGCACATCAGATTCAAGCAACTCTAAATAAGGCCAGCCCCAGGGAGCCCCTGGAGAAGCAGTGCAGGCTGGTCCAGGGAGAGGCAGTTCTCCTCCCAGCTGGCCTTGACCCACTTAGATTTACAAGAGTGAAAAATGGTGTGTGGGAGGGGAGTGTAAGAGAAATAGCCTCCGTGGGATGGGAAATATTTGTTTCCCAGCAATCTTTGCAAGTTGTTGGTCGTCCCTGGGCCAGTCTGGGAAGGCTATGTCAAGGAGGGGAGGTTTTAGTTTAAACGTATGGCTTCTTATATGTTTTCTGTTTAGAGAAGTAATACATGTTCATTATAGAAATTCAAATGATGCAGAGAAGTATAAGAAGAAAGAAAAATCACTCTGAAATCCCTACGCCCCCTCCCCAGGCAACCACAGTTCCAGACCTCCTTCTGGGCATATATTCACATCTAATTAGAAGTTTTACACAAATGGGATACCGTTATGCTGAACATGCTTTCTTTTCGTTTTCTCTCTTCTCTCTCTTTTGCATCCTATTTTTCATGTGTAGAACTACTTCTTGTTGGTAACTGTAGACACGCATCATCCTTCATGTCGTCCACATCGCGTTCCTTTGCATGGCTCCCTTGGGGACGGAATTGGGGGACTGTTTGTATGGTGGGAAGGAGTCACCTGGCAGTTCTCTGGCTGGAGGTGAACCATGGGGATGATGTAGAATAAGTTCTGGATGGAGTTTCGAGTGAAGATGTAGGTTAAGTTGGAGACAAGGAGGCAGATAGAAGAAGGTGCCAGCCAGGAAATGAAGTGGATAAACGATCCTGGCCTGAGAACCTGCTGGGTGATTTTCTCTGGGCACATCTTCCCTAGTAAATAGGTCCTTTCCGAAAACCAAACGGTAACTCAGAAGCTTGTCTTATGGACACAGAAACAGAGCAAAAGATATTAGAAAATAATTTCCTAGATTCTCTGCTCAGGGGAGTTTTAATGTTTTGATGCTTCAATATTCCCCAACTGGTCTTTGAATTTATTTAAATTGTTCCTTCTTACATGTCCTTCCTTCACCCTTTACTCCTTCCCATACGGTCATCAATATGGCAGAATGCATTCCTCTGTGAGAGCTTGGGGTCTGGAGTCCACCTGGCTTCACATCCTGGCTTCATTACCTACCAGCTGTGTGACCTTGGAAAAGTTATTTGACTTCTCTGAGCACCTGTTGCTTTATCTGTAAGACGAGGATACGAATGTTCCCGTATCACACGGGTGCTGCGAGCATGCCTTTATTTTTCACAGCTTCAGTTCCTACTCAAAGGGAGTGTCCAGCGACCTGGTTTCCCACTGTCCTCTCCTGTCAGTGTCACTGTTCAGACTCAGGCAGTGTGAGATCGTGACGGGCCTTCCTCTGTGTAACTGGGCTTATGGGTATGCCCAGTTGGAGGAGCTCATCACAGTGCTTTGGTTTAAAATGCTTCCTGCAGGCACCATAAGGGACAGAAGTGAACACAACGCAGTGATTCAGGTCACTTCAGGACTCCATCCCCAACTCTGCTTAAATATGTTAATGAGAACCAGAAATAAAATTTCAAAGCTAGAAGTAGGAGGTGGCAAGCAGTGCCTAGGGCCAGTGAAATAATGGACTGCAAGCAGATGTGAGTGGGAGATGAGACTCAGACCTCTCCCGAGCACCAGGGGTGGTGGGAGGGAGAAGGTGCCGTTCTCCACCTCTCCATCTGCCCTGCATGGGGCACGTGTGCCGGCGACATGCCAAGCATCAGTCCAGGCCTTGCTGGGCCGGTGGTTGAGCTTCCTTCCTCCTTGTACAATTAGGCGCTGCAGGAAGAGGGGACCAGAGCACCACAGCCTGGGGACCGGGACACCTGGGTTGGGTTCTGTCTCTCTTTCTTTTCCCCTTGTGCGTTTCGGTGGCCTGACCCGGATATCCAAAAAGGCGGCGCATGGCTGTGGAGAAAGAACCAGCCGAGAGGCAAAGCTGGCCGACTGGCTGATCCTCTGCCGCCCAGTGCCCAGATTTTAACCAAAGTGTGACTTCCTGCCACCCCAGGATAGTGGGGGGAAAAGAACCCCAAGTCCCAGTGAATGGTACTTTTAAAGGACAGACTTGGTTCCTGTAAACTTTGGGAAGGAAGGACTCCACCAGATTCAGAGGCTGAGCAAGGACTCCCCTGCCCTCCAACCCATGGCAGCTCATGCTTTGCTGGGTGTTTTGGGGGGGCCAGCACCGGGTGCCCCTCTTTCCCCCCTTGCTCCCCACTTCTCCGTGCCACTCGGAGCTAGACCTCAGGCCGAGGCCTCTGCTGGGCTTCAGAGCTGAGTGTTTCGAACCCACAGCTGAGCTCCTGAGAAGGGTTCTGGCAAAAGAGGGTACACTAGATGTTACTGCTGAGAGCCTGGTTCCTTCTAGTCTGTGGCTTCATGAACAATGAGGCATGAAAAACACATTCAGCTGATTTCTACCCTGAGAATGCCAGTCAGGCATCATGGATGCTGCAAAGTTCTGGCACATTTCAGAGACGGGGGCCCGCATTGTGGGTGTGGGCGGGGATGATCAGGGCTGAGCCACTCTTTTCCCAGGTGACAGGAACCACAGCAGGACTGGCTAGAGTTGGAACAGCCCGGGCTAACTTCCACCAGCAGTGCTTTATTTGTTTTTAAAAAATGATCTTAATCCGCTTCAGGGTAGAAAACAAACATTAAACACACCGCTTATATCCCTCTCAGTTCTCATCCATGATTTGTCGATAATTATATACCTTTTTATATAGTTGTAATCACTGTGTACAGAGTGTTTTATGTTGCTTTCCCACTTCACATGATTTAAAGTGCATGTTTTCTGTGTATTGACATAGTTTCAGTCTTGGATCTTGGTAGCTGTATGACACCCCATTAAATTGATACCCTTTAATTTGTTTAGCCAAGCTATTCCCCTATCGCTGGACATTTGGGTGGTTCCCAGTTTTTTGCCATTTGAAACAGGGCTGGCAGCAACATCTTAAGATGGTACAATGATGATAAAGAGCTGAGATGTTGCTGGCTTTGTTTTCACTGGCAACCAAATTTAGAGAGAGCCTCAACATTGCTCCCCCCAAAAGCGGGAGTAATTAAACAGCTGCCTTGAAGGATGGCTGGATGATTTATAGGCAGAGACGCATGCAGTGGGTTTGTCAGTATCCTGCGGCATTAAGGATACGCTTGTTAATTATCCGTGGTTAATATGATAATTTAGGAAAAACAACACCTATTAAGAGTTCTTCATTAGACAAAAGGCTTCTCATTTTTGAACAAACAAAGCCTCCAAAAATTCATGATCTTCACCTCTGATCTGTCACTGGGCAGGGATGGCAAAGAGTGCCTTTTCTTTTGAACATTTCCACAGTGCCCTGGGTAAAAAAGGGGCTCCCTTTTGGAAACTCCTACTAGGCCTTGCCCCTGTCATTATGTTTGCCTCTTTTCAGAGCCACCAAATTAACCATTGTGGGACCAGTTCGTTTTTCCAGGTGTCTCAGGAAACTTTTGCTCCATCAGCTGAATTGAGAAACTTTTACTTGTGAATTTCTGGGACTTCACTGAAACCAATAGTCAGTGTTCTTATTTTGTAGATGAGAAAAACTGAGGTCTCAGGCTCAATGGCTTGCCTGGGGTCCCAGAGCCAGGCCGGGGATGGGCAGGGAGACCCAGATCTCCTGCCTCCCCACCTAAGCCCCATTCCAGCCTCCACCCTTTCCCGGCAACATGTTCTCGTTCAGGAGGATCCCTCTGACCAGGACCAAGAGCTATAAGGAGATTCTTTTTTTTTTTTTTTTTTTTTTTTCTGGTATGCTGGCCTCTCACTGGTGTGGCCTCTCCTGCTGCGGAGCACAGGCTCTGGACGCGCAGGCTCAGCGGCCATGGCTCACGGGCCCAGCCGCTCCGCGGCATGTGGGATCCTCCCGGACTGGGGCACGAACCTGTGTCCCCTGCATCGGCAGGCGGACTCTCAACCACTGCGCCACCAGGGAAGCCCCATAAGGAGATTGTTTTTCATCAGGAAGCTTCAAGCTTGTCCCAGTCCCGGAGAGGGAGAGAGTGGGCAGAGAAAAAGGGCAGCATGTAAGGTGACGCGAGAGACAGTACCTGGACGACCTGAGGAGGAATAACCCGTCGGCACATATCCTCACCCTTAAACGTCAATAAGTATTGAATGTAACTCATGGGCTGTATTCAATCACTGCTCCCCGGCATCACCCAGTCACCCTCCAGCGCCCAGTTTTCATATTTCATTTTGGCCTGGACAGTGCAAACTCCATCCAAGCTATCAAGAATAATTTTTATATATGGGGCCTCTGCTGAGCCAGCACCTCGTGGCACAGAATCCCAATTACCCTGTTAGCTGTTGGGGGGAGGCAGGAGTCGGGGGTAAGTGGGGAGGAGGCTTTCCTGAGCTGGAGGCCCCTTTGGGAGTCAGCAGCGTCCAGCACAGCGGCTCCCTGCTCTGTCCTGTCGGGCAACAGCAGTCCCTGCTTTAGGGAAACACCAAGACATCCTCCATTGTGTCTCTTTGGAAGAATTAAGAGGGAAGGGATGTAATGCTTACGTCTGTGTGTAGGGTTTTCACTGTCACGTTTACCCTTCGGAATAAACCTGAGGGGTCTATGTTATAATCTGCATTGAGCTGATGGAGAAAGGGAGGCTGGAAGAGGTTAAATCCATGGTCAAGTTCACGCAGGGATTAAGTTGCATCGAGATGCATTTATTTTTGTTGTTGTTGTTGTTTTGGGGTTTTTTTTTTACAACTTTATTGGAGTATAATTGCTTCACAATGGTGTATTAGTCTCTGCTTTATAACAAAGTGAATCAGTTATACATATACATATGTTCCCATATCCCCTCCCTCTTGCATCTCCCTCCCACCCTCCCTATCCCACCCTTCTAGGTGGACACAAAGCACAGATCTGATCTCCCTGTGCTATGCGGCTGCTTCCCACTAGCTATCTACCTTACGTTTGGTAGTGTATATATGTCCATGCCACTCTCCCGCTTTGTCACAGCTTTAAACGTAGATGCTCCTTTCATATGCAACTCTTCCCTTCCCCCACACCCCTTGGTGACTCTGACACTAATCTGGGTCCTCTAGAGGGGGGCGGGCAGGGTGGCATCATGTCAAGGCAGAAGCTACAGGGCAGGGGCAACTTAGCGTGCCTGGAGGGACAGCACCTCATGCCCAAGGGGTGTCAGGGATGATGCTGGTTGTGGCCTCTGAGAACAAACAGGATACTGTCTTTCATAACTTTGCCTCCATCTGTGTCTGAGTGCCCACTTGGCCATCATGGGGGGCCCAAGTGAAGTCAGAAGAGAGATGGGTTGGTCTTGGTTTTGAGTCCCGCTGCCGTTTAGCTAAATATGTGGCCCCAGGCAATCACTTAACTTCTTTCAGAGCCTCACTTTCCTCTTTGAAGGACCACGATGATGATTAGCATCCATTTGGATGAAATCCCTGGCAAGATCAAGTCAGATCAGTTGCACAGTGGCTTGGAAACGGAAGCATCATTATTATTAAAATGAAATAATGCAGGCGCTGAGAGAAATGATTACATTTTATCTCACAGCTTCCTCTTGCTTTCCAACAAGTTTGCCTTCGAGATTCCCTTAAATAATACTTTTGCCAGGGTGCTTCAAAGTGAGGGACCAGCCTCTTCAGAGATGATGGGACGGGGGTTTGCTGGACCTAGACCTCCCCATCCAAAATTGGCTGCGGGCAGGGGTGAGCCCAGGCATCTGCCTTGTTAGCTTGCTCCTGGTGATTCTCATACCTGGGCATTTGCTGTTATCTCCACTCACTCACAGAGCCCCGCTCGCTTCTCTTCTCTGGGACTCGGGGAAGAAGTGCTGAAGGGAGCGTGTGGGTGTTTGTGTTCATTTGTCTGCTTTCTGCAGGAGGCCAGGCCTGGCTCCCCATCCATGGAGGTAATGATCCCCTGACCTCCTCCTTTTCCTTCAGTTTGACAAATCAGAAGCCTGTCAGCCCCCCGGCTCTCCCCTTTTAGAGGTTCGCTAAGCCTCTTCCTGGGGGCTGGCGTGCTGACTTGGAGAGCACTGACAGGGCCCAGGGCATCCTCAGGCTTGCTGTGTGCCATCGCCGCATCCTCGGAGCTCTCTGTGTCTCTGAGCCTCAGCCCCGCAGTCAGAAGAGGGATGTGATCCATCGAGCGAGGCCCAGCTGGTTTTGTGTGTCAGGCTTCCTGGGCTGTAATGCTGGTTTCATCAAGTCTGTACCTTTCTTCTAACGGCGAAGCTGTGTGTGGCTGTGTGGCTTGAGGGAGCCCTTCATGGGTCAGGAGTCCCCCATCCGGGATGCAGGGCTGGGTGAGATTTTCACTTTCTGGAAAGTGTCTGCCCTAAAGTGGACACCTCGACTCCCACTGCGGTGTATGCTGCTTCCTCGGAGTAAGATTCAGCCTAAAGGAGGGTCTGTTCTCAGGCCCAGGGAATGCAGGGGCAGGGAGGGGTGAGAAGGGAGGTTTGCACTACTGAAGAATCACCAGGACCTCACTGCAAGGCACTGGATCCTCAGGCCAGGGTGATGTGACCACACCTCTGTGTGGGATCAGAACACAGTTGGGGGGACTTCCCCAGTGTTCCAGTGGTAAAGAATCTGCCTTCCAATGCAGGGGACGCGGGTTTGATCCCTGGTCAGGGAACTAAGATCCCGCATGCCGCAGGGCAACTAAGCCTGAGAGCCACAACTACTGAGCCCGGGCATCTCAACTAGAGAGCGTGAGTGCCACAAACTACAAAGCCCACGTACTCTGGAGCCTGCACGCCACAACCAGAGAGAGAAAACCCGCACACCACAACTAGAGAGAGGCCCACACGCCACAGTGAAGATCCCGCGTGCTGCAACTAAGACCCAACGCAGGCAAAAATAATAAATAAATAAATAAAATTTTTAAAATGGTTAAAAATGTGACTTAAAAAAAAAACACAGTTGGGGAGGAGGTGGCTTTTGCCCTTGTTTCTTTTCTTTTTTTTTTTTTTTTTTCGGTACGCGGGCCTCTCACTGCTGTGGCCTCTCCCGCTGCGGAGCACAGGCTCCGGACGCGCAGGCTCAGCGGCCATGGCTCACGGGCTCACGGGCTCAGCCGCTCCGCGGCATGTGGGACCCTCCCGGACCGGGGCACGAACCCGCGTCCCCTGCATCGGCAGGCGGACTCTCAACCACTGCGCCACCAGGGAAGCCCTGCCCTTGTTTCTTGATCTGGCCCTCAAACCCAGGACTCAGGGAGGCAAGAACTATGTCAGAGGAAGGAAAGAGGGTGTGGCTGAACGAGGCTCAGCAGAGAATGAAGAAGGGCCGACACTGTCCCATCCTGGCTGGTGGAGAAGAGACTCTGGCTCGTGCACTTAGCTGAGTTTCACCCCTTAGTCCCCAGGAGCCCCACTCCTTCCAGAAAGCCCTCATCCCCTGCAGACCCTCTGCTGCATGCTGGCCACACACAGGACACCATCCCCATGCCACCCAACTCACCGCCAACCTTACCTCCCCTCCACCTGCAAGTGGCAGGCATGTTTCAAGGCTGCCCAGCAGTGTACAGCCCAAGGAGGGTTGATTTCATACTTCACTTATTTCATCTTCCTCCGTGGTTCTGTGCCCTGTTCGTCTTTCATTCAGAATTCTCTCTTCATCCTTGACTGATCTGGCCCTCTCCTAATTCTAAAATCTATTTTTTCCTCTCCCCACCTGCAACCTGCCACTGAATTGCATCAGCATCACTGTCTGTTTCTATATTTCTTTTGTAATTCAGCCTTTTCTTCCCGTTGTATCCTTTCAGGCACAGCGCTGGGCCTGTGAATGGGAGTGACTGCCCATGCCGGGCCCTCTCCTTCAGACACACCAGGACGAAGGTCCATCTCTAAAAGATGTGTGACCCACCCAGCCACTTTACTTCAGAGGTCCTGGTCTCATCATCTGTAAAATTAGATAATCCGATCATGTCTAAGCCCCCCTGTAGCTTTAATATTAGTCAGTTCTATGGTTTGGGGGACTGGGCTGATGTCACATGTTCACTCTATTTTAATTCATGAGAAAATAATCAACTCAGAACCATCTACCTAGAAAGTCTTCGTATCTAATTTCATACCTCACAGTGACTCCCCCAGGTATCTAACCACCACCAGGTCAATGTGGGCTTAGAGGATGTAAATTATTGGCCTGAACCTAAGAGGAGTCCAAGACAGCAATGACCAAAGACCCAGATGCTAAGTGTTTATTGATTCTTTTGTTTATGACCCAAGTGTGTGCTCCTTGCTCCCTTTAGGGCTCCCTTGAATCTTAGAAGTAGAGCAGCATGTCCAGGCTCACTCAGCTTGTTCATTAGAGTAGGGACTGGAACTCAGGCCTCAGGCAGGTCAGACTGAATGCCGGTGAGGCAAAGCTTGGCCCTGTGGTGCTGGCAGAATGGACCCATTCTGGGGCTCTTGCTGGCCAATTGGATGTTTTTGAGCAAATTAGAAAAGGCGTCCCCTCTGAATAGATGCAGCCCCTTCCATTGTTCAGGACAAATCTACATGATGGCCCTGCCCAGGAGACCTGCCCAAACCAAGGACCATCCGCCATTTTGTCACTGCTGAGACAGCTAAGTCTTCTTACTTCCCATAGGTCCACTAGACCTGGGCTTGCCCTTACCCAGGGGACCGCCAGATGGCTTTATGTATCATGTCCAGCCTCTCTGCCATGAGGACTTCCAGTTTATGCCTGCCTTGGCCTTTGCCCTTTTCTGGATCACAGGCTTTTATATCCCTTTTTGGAAATTGGTGGGATATTGAAAAAAATACTCTTAAAAAACATACTCTCAAGTCCACAAGCACTCACATCTAGAGCCTGTACCCTGCTGTTATGCTAGTTTCCTCATGACTTAGAGTTCCTAAGCCTGTTTCTTCCTTGAATCTTGACTCTCCTATTAGTTAAGGGCCTTGAAAGACAGGATTTTCCACTTGAAAAGCCAAATTCTCAAAGCGTTGAGTACAGAGTTGAATTCCTGAATGTGCTTAAATGCATTTGGGTTTAGCTGACTACAAGGTGATCATCCTCAGAGGAAAGGAGGAAGGGTGGCCTCGATGTGGCCCTGACTCACCCACCCGGGGCCCCACCGTTGCCAGGAAAAGCAGGTGTCTTCCTTCTAACCATCACCCCTGTTTTCTCCCCATCTTCCTCCTGTCTTGGCTCCAACAGTTGTTCTGAGTGCCTTCTGGGGAAACAGTCCTAGGTCTCACTGTCAGTGAAAGTGGAGAATGTGCTGAAAATTAACCCCTCAGATACCTGGCTGACTGCTTTCAGTGTTGAGGACATTTTCCTGATGGAAAAGAAGGAGGTGAACAACTGAGAAGTTTCGTCCTGAAAGGGACTCTGACAGCATTTGGAAGCCACTGGAACTTTCCTTCTTTGTCCTTTGTCTTCCTGTGAAGAGCCTTTGGTGGGGAGAATGGGATGAGAGGATGGGCTCCAGAGCTGGTGGAGAAAGGCGGGCCGGTGGGGCTGTCTCTGTGTGAGTTGCGACCAGACCCTTCCTCCCACCTCTGCTCTGGGGACCTGGAGCTGCCTGGCTCTGTAAACATCTTGCCTCCGTGGGGCCACTGTAGTAGATCTGCTTTAGAGGCACCTTAGAATCACCGGAGACGGTGGTGTGCTGAGCCAGCTGTCATGCTACTGGTTGCTTGAAGTAGGCCATGCTGAGAGCATTTACACCACTGGAAGATTGGAAAACACTACAAATCAGAACTTTTTTCTCCCGAGAGCTGGTTTAGCAGCAAGCCACTGCCTAGAGAAAGGAAAGTAATCGCAAGTCCAGACTGCACATCCAGACCAATGAGACTAGAGTCTTTGTGTTTGGAGCCAAGGCTCAAAGCTTTTTCAAGCTTCCCAGGCTGCTTCCAACGTGCAGCCAAAGTTAGAATCACTACCCCCATCCAACGCTCCCATTTTACACAGGATGAATTGAGATTAAAGAGGTAAAGTGACTTTCCCAATTCTAACAGCTTCCAGGGGGTTGGTAGCAATTCCTGGACTTTAGAAAAAGCACCGCTTCCTCTGGAATGAAAAAGGACCTCCAGATGGTAGAGACTCACTTCTGTGCCATTTTGGTCCTGTTTGGGGCTGTCCTCTCTTCTCTCATATTTCCCTTTTTCTGCCCCTTCCTGCCAGGGCCTGAGCTGTGCTCCCTAGTAACTGACACCTAAGATGTGGTTGTCCCCAAGTTATGTGTCTCTGGGGAGATGAGAAGATGGTAGGGGCATTGTGTCCCCACGTGAGACATGCAGAGTCCCCATATGAGCAGAGTGGCCCAGGACTGAGCAGGACCGTCACTAGAGAAGGAATAGATCTTCCCTGCAAAGGACCTAAATGTCATTTCCATTCTGCGACGTCTGAAAAACCACCGGCCTGGGGTTCCTCAGAGTTAGGCCTGGGGCTCCTCAGAGTTAGGCCTGGGGCGTGCCCTTGAAAACTTCCTGGTCCCTGTGTCCCAGGGCAGCCCCCTTACCTCTGGGACAGAGGGTGGCTGGAGAAGGCAGTGGAGGGACCCTCCTCCCAAGGGGGAATGAGTAATAAAAATAGTTTACAGAGTGCTTTCACTTGCATGATCTCATTTGGGTTGCTGACCCTAGGCCCATGAATGGAGAGGGAAGTGAGAGACTTGGGAATTCAAATTGCAGCTTCATTGTCTTGGGAAACCCTTTCCGGCAAATAGGAGTCAACAAATCCCCACCTTGCCATCACTCTTCTTAGGCCAGGAGCATTTAGAACTAATTGAATCACTAGATTAGCTAATGGAGCCTCCATTAGGACGGCAAGATCCCAGAGGAGAGGCCATTGAAGAGAGCAGAAAGCTCCACGCCCAGCCCGAGCATCTTCCCAGCCCCCAGCACCACTGCCTTGGTCCTTGCAGTGTGAGGAGGGTCCTCGTGGACCCTATGACTGACCCCTTTACACTGCCTGTGTCTCTAGGATTGAGGACAGGACTGATTCATGCCCTCCACTCTGCCAGGTCTTTATCCTAAGGAACAAAAAGTATATAATAGAGGTTGTGTTATTTATCTCTGGATTTTCTTTTAGGGTCAGATCTTTCAATTTGGGGGAAATGGAGTCACAAAGTAAATAGCGACCTCCCACAGGTCATGAGGTGGGCTGCTGGAAGGACAGGGACAAAAACTCAGGTCCTGTGGCTAATTTTCTTTCCATCTAACCCAAAAGTCTCTTCTGGGGTGAGGTGGGGTGGTAGTTGGACTTCTTTAGTCATTCAGTCCATTTTGGGGGTGTCTACCAGTCCCTGTGCTCACAGCTGGTGGGGGGAGGGTGCTAAGTGAGGCCATCGTGGTCCCTGAACTCATGGAGCTTACAGCGTGATGGGGGGAACAGGGGCGCTCAGTCCAAATTTGTGGAGAGAATGAGCAAAGGGGAGTTGGCCGACTTGCGACAAATGCTTCTTTTCTCAGTATTTTAAGGTGAATGGCAATCCCCCCACAATGGGATGGTGATGGATGTTGTCTAATGTATTTACTGTTGTGTGTGAAGGCTAAGATCTTGGCCATTCCCTCCAGAGCCCTTCCTCGACATCTTATTCAAATCCTTTCTATCCTCAAATCATCATGTTGCACGACTGGTGGACACTGACCCTGCTACGGACAGTAAGTGGGGTCCCTATCTCTTCTTCAAGCCCCCTTCCCCGCCCCAGGGCATCTCTGTGCCCCAGGGAAGCCACTTTGTCTGACTTTTAAATCCCCCCTTCCTCCACTTTTACCTTTTGTGTTTTCTCTGTCCTCGTCCCTCTGCACTGTGTGGGTTTCTGGGAAGTGACGAAACTTGTTGCTAGAAATGGAGTTTACCCTGCCTCCTGGGGCCCTGCTATCAGTCAGTGTTTCACGTTAACAGTAAATTCCTTCAAAGAGGTTTGATGTTTTTTTTTTTTTAAAAAAATGCCTTTGCCTCTTTGCACAATATTTCATTGTGGAAAAAATTAGAAAAGACAGAAAAGCACACACAAAATAGAAATGTCATCTGCCACTATCCAGGAACAACTACTGATTTTCGTGAATTTCTTTCCAACCTTTTGACTGTGTGTATATATATTATAGATATATACACACACACACACATATATACATATATGTATATACCTATGTTTGTTAATATATTTATACACACGTATATTTACATATGTATTTATATCCATATATATACATATATATATATACACACACACATATATAGATATACACAAAAGCAAAACAAAAATGAGGTCAAACATTGAGAGGTTTTCTTTCCAAAGAGAACAGTTCAAGGATAAACAGAGAGAACCATTGCCCATGGGGTGTTCTCTGTGTCCAAGGTGTCTCCTTTTGGGCCAGTTGACATTCCAGCTTGCAGGCATGGTGCTGGCCCGGCCGTCTCAGTCAAGTCAGGCAGACACAACCTCAGTTTCCTCATCTGCAAAATGGGGGTGTAAGTGGTACCCACCTCAGAGCGTTAGTGTTTCTCTTTGCAAAAAACAGTGCTTAGGACAGGAGTTGGATGCAAGTGGTTTCTTTGGAAGGCGATCCCCGGAAGCAGGAGGCAGCAGAGAGAAGGGAGGCCCTGGTGTTCTGTGCTGCTGGGGCCCCCTGAGCTGCTTCTTACAGACTCCAGAGTCGTGTGCCTGAGGACTGGGAGGCTGGGGCATTGACCCCAGAGCCTGTCCCATTGGTTGAGAGTTACCCCGGGGATATAAACTCCCCTGGGCTTCAGGCTGCTGTCGCTTCTGTTCAAGGCCCCGGGGGCAGAAAGAGGCCAGCTGGACCGTGGTCCTGAGGCAGGACAGGTCAGTGTGGGTGAGTCTGAGCTCACCCTGAACTCTCCACTGCTGCGGGCGCTGAAATCCGGGGCAGGCCAAGCATGTGACGTGGGGCCTGGGCTGCCGCGGCATCCCCTAAAGCCGACTGTGGCCTCGGGGCAAAACGCCTAGCACCCCTCAGGGGAGAGGAGAGCCTGGCCGTGACACACGCACAACACCGCAGGAGGAAGGTTTCAAGGCAGTGATTTTCTGAGGTCTCAAAGTAGGAGGAGAGAGAAAAGAGCCAGGTGGAAGGGAAAAGAGAAAGCCTTCCCAGGCACTCAGCGTCCTGAAAGAGAATCAGACTGTGCTGGGAGGACTCTCCGCCCTCCTCCCCTGCACCTGGCCCTGCCCCGGGAGAAGGTGCTTGAAACATGGCCTGTGGGCCATGGACGGGGAAGAGGCTAGGGCTGCCTGTCGGTCAAGTTCCTGAATCTGGCCTGTGCTGGACTCTTGGACTTTCCAACATGACTTTCCACATGAGGGAGGCGTTGCATCCTTGGCATTCCGTGACCCGATGAGGGGGGCAAGGTGTTAGTTTCAGAACTAACGGGCCTCAGTGTGTTCGTTTGTAAAATGGGCGCAAATTCAGAATAACATCACGACTCTCTAGCACTGGTGTGGATGAGCCCATCCACACCCACGGGGTCCATGGCGGACACCCCTTCCCGTGTCTGCCTTTGCTGACGTCTTGCAATGGGCATGGTGCGAGTATTGACACCAGGTGGAAGGGCAGATGGTGTGAACCAGGGCTTTTTTCTTTGGAGAGCCAGAGATTAAGCATGTACCAGCACACTACTGTGCTCTAGGAACTTATCCATTCTGCAAGGAACCGGCAGCCCCTGACCTCCCATTCACCCTCGGGTGGTCCCTAAGGAAGGAAGTGGGGAAAGGGCTCCCCTTTGAGTCATGGGCAGAGAGGTGAGACTCAGTGAGTCACTGGGGGAACCAAGGAATGGAGTCAAGGAAGCTGCTGCCCACTCTTGCATTTTTGCAATAATTTCCGCTGAATCTTGAACCCTGCCCTCTCTTGGCCACCAGCACCTCCGTTCCCATCTCAGGCATCTGCTCCTGAGCCTTGGTTTTGTGTCTGCAGGACAGGGATAATAGCATCCTCAGGAGTCAGCCTGAGAGTTCTCTGGGGGCGCAACATAAAAACAAGATGACGTAGGAAAGCATTCTATGAATGGTGACGTGCCGTCGTGAGCGCAGAGTGATGAGCATTGTGACTGATTTTTTTTTTTTTGCGGCACGCGGGCCTCTCACTGTCGTGGCCTCTCCCGTTGCGGAGCACAGGCTCTGGACACGCAGGCTCAGCAGCCATGGCTCACGGGCCCAGCCACTCCGCGGCATGTGGGATCTTCCCGGACCGGGGCATGAACCCGTGTCCCCTGCATCGGCAGGCGGACTCTCAACCACTGCGCCACCAGGGAAGCCCTGTGACTGATTTTGAGGGCAGCGCTGTGCCCATCAGAAAGAGGCACCACGGTGAAATCTCACCCAGTGGAGTCCCTCAGACACCCTGGTGGTTTTGTCTGTTCTCTCTTCACTTTAAATGCATGATTCCCAAACACTTAGCTGCCTTTTACAGACGCGGGCTGAAATGCCCCCTTGGTCTTTTGCTCCTTCCCCGCTTCCTCCAGCCCCACCCGCCAGGAGCCTGCCTGCCACCAAATTGCCATGCCAGCAATTTTCTCAGCCACTTAAAAGGCCATCAAGACAGCATCAAACTGCCTCTACATGCTAAACCCAAATGCTTATGGAGCAGGGCCCAGAGTGGATGCTAAATTGGATTCTATCAGATCAACATCAGCTGTGTGCAAGCCGCTGCTAATGAAAGGCTCCTAACGACGGCGTTCATGGCGGTCCGAAGATGGCTGAGAGCTGAGGATGGGTGGCTGCTGGCTCTGGCTGGGCTGGGAAGGAAGCAGTGGGGAGAGGCCGCGGTGGTGGGACTGTCCCTGGGTGGATGCTGGAAGGAGGGAGGAGGGAGGAGGCCAAGAAGGAAAGCTCTCCATTCCTAGAATAAGGATGGATGTATTCATAGACATTCATAGTCCCCTTTCGAGTTTACACACAAAAACCCAGAAAGACATTGAGATCATGAAGGTAGGTCCAGTCCAGATGTGGATATAAATTCTAAATTCTGATCTGGAATCTACTTTCCCATCGCTCCCTGCCCCCCACACCTTCCTGAATTATTCAAGATTGGATAGTGATGACTTAAAGAAAGGAGGAAGGACAGAAGAGGCAGGCTAAGGGTTTGTCTGAGACTCTCATTAATATTCACTTCTCGACCTTTACTCCAGGCCACATGAGCTGCTGCTTCCATCTTCCTCTTGGCATGTGTACTAGTTTCCTATTGCTGCTGTAACAAATTACTGCACACTTAGGGGCTTAAAACTATACACATTTATTGTCTTACGGTTTTAAGCCACAAGTCTGACATGGGTCTCCGCAGACTAAGTTCAAGGTGTGGGCAGGGCTGCATTCCTTTCTGGAGGCTCTAGGTGGGAGAATCTACCTCCTTGCTTTCTCCAGCTTCTAGAGGCACCCCCATTGCTTTCCTCTTGGCCCCCTTCCTCCATCTTCAAAGCTGATGTCATTGCATCTCGCTGAGCCTTATTATATGGTCACATCTCCCTCTGACCACAGCCAGGGAATGTTCTCCACTTTTAAGGGCTTGGATGGTTAGACTGGGTCCACCTGGGTGATCTAGGTTACAATCCCCATCCCAAGGGCCTTAACCTGAATTACATCTGTAAAGTCCCTTTTGCCATGTGAGGTGACATATTCTCCAGTTCTGGTAGCATGTGGACGTCTTTGGGAGGAGGACATCCTTTTGCCCACCACAGTATGCATAAATTGAAGCCTTGTTCTTCAGATTCCTTTCATTTGGCTGAAATGCCTGGTGACCAGGATGGAACCAGGTGCAATCTGCATTCACAGCCTTGGGTGCCATGGCCACGGGCAGACAACACTGTGGAAACCGTATCTGTGAGCATCACTGCCAAGGTCTATACCAGCTGGGATGGAAGGAGAGGTCTGTTGAATGGGAGTTATCTTGAGCTGTTTCCTAGTAAGCCAGTGATAATGCTGTACATTTGTACGGTGCTTTATGGGTTTCAAAGCATTTTCAAAGACGTTGAAACTGGGTAGTGTGTAGCTGGTTGGACTAGTAGAAATTAGACCCATATTACAGAGGGAAAAACTGAGGCCCAAGATGAGTCAGTGATTTCCCCTGTGTCATGACCAGAATCCAAGACTTTTCATTTGTGGTCCAGGGCTCATTTCGGCTGGAGGGAGCATCCAGAGGTGGTGACAATGGCTTAGCTTGGATAAGAGCTCAGCAGGGAGCAGGGAACAGCATGAGCCTCAAACTCCCATCATAGTTCTCTGCTTTCTGGGCTTCTGGCACTCTGCCCCAAGATGGGGGTTCGGTTGCTGCTTTGCAGAGAAGGTTGGTGTACCCCCAGTCA
Source organism: Mesoplodon densirostris (assembly GCF_025265405.1). Lineage (NCBI taxonomy): Eukaryota > Metazoa > Chordata > Mammalia > Artiodactyla > Ziphiidae > Mesoplodon > Mesoplodon densirostris. The sequence continues at coordinate 93,796,952 of NC_082669.1, read as the reverse complement.
CACTGTGCTGCTGGGTCCTCATCCTACAATCACCCACATGTGTTTGTGGGCCACTGGCCAGCTGAGTGTCTGTGGGCTTGTGTTGTGACTGGCCTAGGAACTGCACCTGGAGCCTCAGGCTCACCTTTACCATCCTCCAACCAGCTGACTCTTGATCAGTGCTCGAAGGACAGCCTCCTGTCATGGCAGAGTGGCCATCGTGAGCAGGTCCAGCCTCACCACTAGGAACCTTCCAGGTCAGCATGCACTGACATAGACTTATACTAGTGAACTGGAGGTATGCGTGTTCACAGGAAAGAACTTCGTTACTCCGGGCATCTCCCCCAGCAGGGAACCAGCTCTGTCTCTGCTATCACATCTGCACTGTCTTGCCCCAGGTGCACTTGCATCTTAGTTTGCATGTATTCATGAGCCAGCCCTCGCAGCATGCTCGCATGTTGGGCGCCCTGCCTGCGTGTGTCCTCCCCTCCAACTGTCTTGCTCCCCAGACTTGCCCTCTGTCCTCACCCCTGTCCAGAGGCTGCAGCTGCTCATGACTAGCTAATCCCAAGGAGCTGTGGCGAGGAATGAAGGGGAAACTGGCTCTGGAGTCTGGCAGCGATGGTCTTCCGCAAGTTACTTTACTTGTATGAGCTCTGATTTCCTCATCTGTATAATAGGGCAATAATAATTGCAAGTGTTTTCTGAGTGTTTATTATTACATATCAGGAACTGGCCTAACTGAAGTTATATGTAGTTTACGGGCCTAGCTTATTTAATTCTCCCAATACCATTGTAATGGTTCATTTTATGTGTCAACTTGGCTAGGCTATGGTGCTTAGTTGTTTGGTCAGACACCAGTCTAGATGTTGCTGTGAAGGTACTTTTTAGATAAGATGAACATTTAAATCAGTAGACTTTGCATAAAGCAGATTACCCTCCATAATATGGGTGAGCGTCATCCAGTCAGTTAAGAGAAAAGACTGAGATCCCTGAAGAGGAAGGGACTGTGCCTCCAGACTGCCCTCGGACTCAAGTCTGCAACATCAACTCCGGCCAGAATTTCCAGCTTGCTGGCCAGCCCTGCAGAATAAGACTTGCCTATAATCACATGAGCAATTCCTTAAAGTACCTACCTATCTATCTATCTATCTATCTGTCTATCTATCATCAATCATCTACATCTCTGTCTCTATCTCTATCTATAGCTAACCATCTATATCATCTCCTATTGGTTCTGTTTCTCAAGAACCCTGACTACTACAGGGAATATTATAATGTCAATGACACAGATGAGTAAGGGGGACAGACCATTTTCCACCTGTAACATGCTCCTTGATACTTCCCAGCCTCCTGTGTATTGAGATTGGTCATGTGACTAGAGTTTGGGCAGAGTGACATATGTCAGAACTGTACCTGCCTTGGAATTCCCCACCCTCTCTTTGTGCTTTCGTTGGCTGAATGGAGAAGACCCAGTGGAGGCCTCTGAGGAGGAGCCACTAGATGCCAGGAGCCTGGATCCCCACACTGTCCCATGGAAGGCCACCTATAGGATTGGATTGCAATGTGAGCAAGAAATAAACCTTTGGGACTTCCCTGGTGGTCCAGTGGCTAAGACTCCACGCTCACAATGTAGGGGGCCTGGGTTCGATCCCTGGTCGGGGAACTGGGTCCCACATGCATGCTGCAACTAAGACCCAGCGCAGCCAAAATAAATAATTTTTTTTTTTTTTTTTTTTTTTTGCGGTACGCGGGCCTCTCACTGTTGTGGAGCACAGGCTCCGGACGCTCAGGCTCAGTGGCCATGGCTCATGGGCCCAGCCACTCCGCGGCATGTGGGATCTTCCCAGACTGGGGCACAAACCCGTGTCCCCTGCATCGGCAGGCGGACTCTCAACCACTGCGCCACCAGGGAAGCCCAATAAATATTTTTAAAAAAAGAAATTAGCCTTTATGGTGTTAAGCCATTGAGATTTTGGAGTAATTCATTGTAGCAGATGACCCACCCTGACTAATCCACTGTCTGAGATTGCCTGGCCAGCAGGTGCAGAGTCAGGACTCAAACCCAGACAGCCTGGCTTGCTTAGCCACTACCCTGCCCTGCACAACACTGCCTTGTGGCATTATTGTGAGGGTTAAATGAGATAGCTTGCAGTAGACATGGCACTAGGTAGCCCCCCACCATGATGGTTACTGATATACCAAGGGTTTTATTAGGGCCAGGGATTTGACAATGCCTCTTGTAGCGTCATTGTGAACAAAATAGAGTAATGTGGGCTGAATGGCGGCTTCCTCACTGGTTGAACGGTTGTCTCCAAGACGTGTTGACTGATGAACCTGTGTCAACTGGGAAGTCCCCAGGGCTGGGTCATGGGAGGCTTGTCCATTTCCCTAAAGAACCATACAATGTGTCTGTCTTCTTTGACATTTTATCCTTAGATATATGAAGACATAAGAGACATGATTAACAAATTGATAGATGGAGAAAGCTAGGTGGGAGAGCTAATATGTTGGATGACAGAGAAGATTAAAAAAGAGTCTGGGCAGGCCAGAACAATGGACTGAACCTAACAAGATAAAAAGTAGGCGGGATAAATCAAAATCCTGCCTTTAGTTCAAAAATGAACTAAAGGAGGGCAGGATGAGGGAGGCTCAATGTAATAGCAGCTTATGTGTGAACATCCTGGGGGTCTCATTGTCTGTTAGCCTGATATGAGTCAAGAGAATGACACAGATTCTTTTGAAATGCAGAACACCTTAGGTTGCATTGATAGAAGATTTATGCCCAGACTTCAATCATTAACTCAGAAAGTATATATTGAGTGCTTACTGTGTGCTGGGCATTGTGCTGGGTGCTGGGGAGAGAGCAATGAACAAGGCAGACAAACCCTCCCCTCATGCAGCTGACATTTAGGGATGTAATTATCCTGAGCTCTGTTCTAATTGGCTCTGACACCCTCTTCCTTCACCTCCTATAAGCAACCACATGGTAAAGGCTTTAGAAACCATGTGATATGGGGAATGGTCCAAGGAGCTAGGAATGATGGGATTTAAGAAAGCTTAAAAAATAGGAAGGGTCATCCCCTCGAATGAATGCTGCATATTTCAGAGGGAGAGGGAGGACCAGTGGCTAAGAAAAGGTGTTGGATGCTTGTGGAGCTCTGGGCGAGGCACTGTACACTCACTCTTTCATTTAATCCTCCCAACAGCTCTATAATAAACAGTATTTCACCATTTCACAGATGAGGAAACAAAAGCTTGGAGAGGTTACTATAACTTGGATGTGCTCATAATGCTGGCCAGTGGCTAAGATAGGATATGAATCTCATCTCTCTGAATTCAAAGCCCAGTGTTCTTTCCCATCCACCACCATGATGCAGACTGAACCTTAATTTAAGGAAGAAGTTTCCACCAACTTCAGCTGTACGTAAGTGGACCACAGTGTACTTCCCTCACGGGGAGTGTTTTAGCAGAAGCTGGATGACAGTCTCCTGGGATGCCCCACAAGGGGCTTCTCCATGGGTGCCTTTGAGGTGGGCCAGGCAGGGGAAGGGAGGTTGGGTAGCACAGCTTCTGTGCCTTCGTCTCTGGCCTCATCTGCTACATTCTAGCCTCACTGGGCCCTGGCAGTTCCTCTAACAGGCCATCTTCTTTCCCAGTCTGGGGCCTTTTCACACATCAACCCCATCACCCACTTTCCATAGCTAACTTTTGCCCATCTTTCTGATTTTAACTCAGACCTCACTTTCTGCAGGAAGCTGTCTCTGGTGCTTGACACTGGATTAGGGGCCCCTACTAGAGTGTCTCCCGGCCCCCTACCCTCTCCATGGGAGCACTGAGCACCCTCGTGCTGGCTGCCCCACTGTCAGTCCTCCTTGGTAAAGTGGAGGTTCCCTGAGGACAGGGGCCGGGACAGGGACAGGCTCTGTCCTGTATTCTGTTCTACCCTCACTGCCCAGCACACAGTAGGTACTCCATAATAGTACTTATGACATCTTCTAGGATCTGGTGATTATTTTGGAGCCATGGCAACAGCCAACATCCATTCGGTTTTCCATCTGGCTTCTGTCTTCTCAGCACTAAGCAGGCCTCGCACTGGGTCGGGTGGGTTCTGGGTGTGTTGTGCTGTAGGAACGGGGCAGCAGAGACCAGCAGTGGCCACTGGCTGCAGCCTGGCAGTCTGCTCCCTGGTGCTAGAATCCAGGCTAGGTGGTGGCCGTGGAGCCGGGCCTGGCAGAGGATGGGTAGTGAGCTACCCCAGTGACCTCAGCGGTTCTCCGGGCCTCTCTGTAGACTCTGGGCTGTCCGGCACACTTCCTCTGCCTTGCAGTGTGCCCTGAGCCCCGACCTCTCTGGACGTGGGAGCTGCGCCTCATATTACTCTGTTCGTCTGTGTGATCCTGGCTTGACTTCCTGACTTCCTGACTGGCAGCAGGGAGAGAAGGGGGTTAACCGTGAACCTGGTCCACGGGGGAATGCAGGATGATGTCAGCCAGGGTGCCCAGCAGAGACAAAAGCCTCTAATTGTTCATTTCCTTCTTGTCAGAAGGCTGACTCCATAGTTACTGTAATAAAGGCCTGTGGATTGGGAGGAGGCCAACTAATGAGGGAACCAGCGTTCAGTGGTAAGAAGTGGGAGATGAGATACAGCCCGGCGGGGTGGGCCAGGAGATGCAGTCCCCTGAGGGAAGATGGAGAAAGGCCATTGGATCACGTGACCTGGGCTGGTGGGGCGTGGTCAGCCAGACTCACGGTCAAGTTGCATCTGAAATGCCTTCACTGTGGGAGCAGCTGGTCCCCTCTGTACGGTGACAAACTTCCAGATCCTCTCTGGGCGGAGGCTCTGTGGGGAGGAAACCAAGCCTTGATGCTTGTGTGATTTTGTTAACAAGCAGAGGTGACTGCCTTCAAGGGGCAGGTTTGAGAAACTGTTCTGTTTGCAGGGGATGGCCCGGGATACTGGGTCACTCTGTCTTCTCTTTTTTTTTTTTTTTTTTTAAATTTTTTTTGATGTTGGGGGTAGGAGTTTATTAATTAATTTATTTATTTTTGCTGTGTTGGGTCTTCGTTTCTGCGCGAGGGCTTTCTCCACTTGTGGCGAGCGAGGGCCACTCTTCATCGCGGCATGCGGGCCTCTCACTGTCGCGGCCTCTCTTGTTGTGGAGCACAGGCTCCAGACGCGCAGGCTCAGCAGTTGTGGCTCACGGGCCCAGTTGCTCCGTGGCATGTGGGATCCTCCCAGACCAGGGCTCAAACCCGTGTCCCCTGCATTAGCAGGCAGATTCTCAACCACTGCGCCACCAGAGAAGCCCCTCTGTCTTCTCTTATAAACGTGTTGTGAGTGATTTCACTTGAGCAATTCTCCTTCTAGAACCTGCCTTAGAATCAGAGACTCCCAAGAGGAGGAGGGAGGTCTCTTCCTCCATTCACACGTAGTTGCTTTCTGGCATAATCCAAAGGAACGGGTATCCTTGTCAGGCTGTAGTCCCTGAGGCCAAGGGACTCCACCACCTCCAGGCACCAGCAGGTCCAGGCTCTTGTGGACACCTTCGCATGCCTGTGCACAAGCTCCCTGCGTCTGCTCACCCCACGTGGAACCCGCACCGAGCCATCCAGCTTCCCTACCCCCCACCGTTCCTCTCCACATCTGGACTGTCCCCCTCTCTCCTTGGCCCTCGTAAACCTCACCTCTGGCCTCCGCAAGAAGGCCTCCTGTCTCCTCTGTCTTCTCTGAGCGCCTACAGAGCTTGCCCTGGATGCCAGCGTTTGCACCTACTGCTCGAACCACCCCCGGACATCGCAGCTGCTGATTTGGGTTTGGAGCCTGGTCTCCTCCCCTAGACTGTGGTCCGTCAGAGGCTCTGCTCTTGTACTTGTCGTGTGTCCACGCAGTGCTGAGAACTTAGTCTTCAGGAGGCACTTGCTGCACTGAATTAAACTGAACTCTGCTCTGAACCCTCAGCAGAAATCCAGACTTTTCACTTTGAGTCATCAGGGTGGCCTGTGATTTGACAAAGCAGGTTGAGACAATGTAACTCCTTATTAAATGCCCTGGAGCCCCAGTGCTCAGAGCCAGTGCAGAAAAGGCAGATGCCGCAATGTCATTTCAGGAAGGAGGCCACTGAGGACGGGGGAGGGGGGAGTGCCAGGCCTGGGTCAGGTCTGTGGGGAAGGGGCTCCGTGGTCAGGCGGCTTCGAGACACCGTATGAGCCAACTTAAACAGGTCTGTCTACAGCGGGGCTTCTCAGGTCCTAAAATACAAGTGTGCACGTGGATCTCCAAGAGGCCCTTGTGGTACGTGCTGCTTCCCACACTGATGTCATGTGCGGTCATTTGGGGAGAATCCTCTCCCAGGAGCTGGGTTTACGGCTTGCTTGTGGGGAGCCCCGATGTGCGTGGGGCTCCACTGAGAGGATGGAAGGGTCCACGCCCTCACGTTGAGTCCCGGCCTCAGAGGATGAGGGTCCCTCCACCTGCCTTGCCAGGTGCCCTCTGGCGGTCCTGTGGCGCACACCGCGGGGGGCTGTGGTCTCTGCCTCTCCCAGGTCAGCCTCGTCTTCCTGGCATCCAGCCCCAGCCCTTCCCACCTGAAACAACCTCTTTGTCTGGTCTTCTGTGCTCCCCCTGTTCCCTTTCTCCCCCTACCCTGGCCGGAGTGCTCTGATTGAATATCCCCGGTTCTCCATCCCCCACCCTCGCTGCTCCCAGCCACCCATTCCATCCATATTCAGTCTTGCATTATTTAAATCTAGAAAATGGTCTGGGCTTGAAATGAAGACACTCATTAATATGGGCCTTCTGTATTTATGTCTAACTCACTGGAACTTGAGAGAGCTTGGCAACCCTGGTCCCGATGGCTCTTTCTTCAGTTAGAAGAGCAGTGGCCACAGGAGGCCCAGTGGGCTGAGGTGGGTGGCCTTGGCTGTGGCGTTACCGCCGAGCAGGGCTCCACCGTGGTTTCAGAGGGCGCCTGTGAAGGTTGGCTGATCTGCACGCTGATCCTAGCTCTGCTGATCACCACCTGTGTTCTTCTAGCGGATCCCTTCCTCTCCCTGGCGCTGGTGTCCTCATCTGTGAAATGAGGGCAGTGGACCACGTGGCCTCTGAGGTCCCTTCAAGTGCACACACGCTACGATGTGTCACCCTGCCCCTTGACGGCACTGAAGGGGAAAAGAGTTAAAGGCAAGCAAATCACACTTGTCGACTTGTATATATTTCAAACACATTTTAAAAGTCACAAAGAGCAGACCTATCACAAAATGGTTTCGTCGTTTGAAATCGTTTTGGAGCCATAGGAAACATTAGAATGCCCAATGCAGATATTGTTTAAATCCCTTATATTTATATAGCAGCTTTATTTCCAAAGTGCCTGAATTACATGTTCCTATTTGGCTTTCACAATCTATTTCCAGAAGGTGTGTTGTAGAAACTGAGTGTTCTGGTTTACACATAGGGAAACTGAGGCACGAAGAGGTTAAATGCCTTCCCCTCAGTGACCAAGCAACATGGTGATGGAGAACTGGGACTTGGACCTAATGTTTCCTGGACACTTCTCCACGAGGACTCCCCCACAAGCCCTTGGACTTCATGGGGCCAAATGGAACCCATGTTCTTTCCCAGGTCTTTTCTTCCTCCTGGTCATCCCCACCTAGTCTCACCCAGGACAGAAATCTGGTAGCCGTCCTTGTTTTTGTGACTGTCATGACCTGCATCCAATCCAGCACCAGCTTACTCTCCTGAGGATTTCCCCAATCCTTCCCCTTCTCTCTACCCTATAGAGCCAGCTCCTTGGGGTCAGATCTCCATCACATCTCACCCGGACGGGAATTTTGCCGTAGCTTTGTAACTGGTCTCTTTGCCTCTGGTCTTTCTCCCTCAAATCCATTCTCCAAAAATTTTAAACTGGCTACATCCCCCCTCTTACTGCCTCCCCCTCCCCCCGGTTTGAAACGCTTGAGTGGTACTCATTATTTATTGGATAAAGTCTGTGTTTTCTAGCATGGTGTCTGGGAACTGTTGACTTCATCTTTCAAATGTATCTGCCCTGTACCTTATACCTTAATAATCCTGGGCCAACAGTTATTCTCCAGATGAGCCACAGAATTTCCCACCTCCATGCTTTGGCTTGTGTCATTTTCTCTGCCCAGAACAATCAGTGCAGCCGTGTTCTTTTGTGGGCTAATTCCTGGACCTTGTCTTTCAAGACTTAACTCCCATGACCCAGTTCAGCCCCTACTTGCCCTGCGGCTGAATTAGGTGCCCCTCTTCTTTGTCCGTGTAACACCCCATACCTTCCTCCGACATGCTGTCTACATGCCATCTCTATTATAAGACTTGAGGTTCTTGAGATCAGGAACCGCATCGTATGCATTTGCATAGCTTCAGCGCCCCTACTACAAAGCAGTGAAAAGTGTGGGCTTGGTCTGGGTGTTAGAGGAAACACATCAAACTCCAGAGACGCCCTCAGTTTCATTGTCTCCTTCCCAGCTATGGTGGCAGCGGACAGGGAACAGAGGGTAAATGCCATTTCAGGGAAGTGTGTGTGTGAGTGTGTGTGTTTGTGTGACACACTTGTTTTCCCTGCTGCTTAAGGAGAGTGAATCAGTGTTAGAACAGAGTCCAACAGCAGACAAGGTCTCCCAGGGGTAGCAATCAGCTTCCCCTCCCATCCCTGTGTATCCATGGGCCTAACAAAGCAATCACTGCCTCTCACTGTTTTAGTCTTTTACTCAATCATTTAATTATTTCTCAGGTCTGGGTGGCATGGCCACCGCCCTGGTTTTAACCCAGAGTATACTTACCTGTCCTATTCCTCCCCACCTCACCTCCGTTTAGAGCTCTTAACTGGACCAAATTTCACCTGACTTCTTGCTGTGGGCATAAAAAGGACCATGGGCCTCTAATCACTGCCTGGGGCCTCAGAGCAGCTGGCCATAAAGTGCAATATCTGCTCGTTTATTCGTGTTCATTCAGTTGACTCCAAACTGCTCTGAACGAATTCTTGGGCTCAGAAGAAGCTGTGCGGGCTTATTTTCATTAGCGTGGACCCCGAACAGGGAGAGAGGGAGAGAAAAGAGGAAAAGAGAAGACTTTATGGCCAGAGTTTCCTTTGTTTCTCGCCCCCTACTGTGCTCCCCAGCTCCTCTGCACACAATCCCCCTCCCCGCCAGCGCAGGAAAGAGGCCACTCCAGGTGCCCGAATCTTCCACTGAGGCCCTGGGTCTTATTGGTATAGACCACTCAGCCCTGTTAAAGTTATGACTTAATGAGTCCATCATGGGAAGGAACGCTAAACCTGTGCTTCCCTCCAGTAAAGTCACACTCGAAAGAGGAGATGCTCTATCTGACGGTCGTTTTATCTCTTCAGGGCAGAGCTGGAGGACCTTGTTCAGGGGAGACATGGTCCCGGTGTGGTCATGTGAGCAGGACTGTAGAGTCAACTGCATGATGACCCTCAAACGTTCATCACTTTCCCCTTCTTACCATCAGCACTGTCCTCATAGGACCAACTCATCTTGGCGCCCTTGGGCTGAAAGAGAGCCTTTGAGGTCAAGGCGACTGATTTCCCTGCCCTGTGTCCTTCCTTGACTTCCTGCCTTACTGCTTTTACTGTCTGGAAGTTCTCAGGGATGTCTGATCTGAATCTTCCTTATACAAGAGAAGCCTATTTCCTTTTGGTTCATCTTCACCTGGCCATCTCTGTCTATAACTCTTCATAATCTTGAGGTCAGTTAGGAAAGCCTTATTTCACCTCCCTTGACCTCTGTTCTCCAGGCCAAGTCATCCTAATCCAAGAGTCACAGAATCATGAAACTTAAGAGCCAGAAGTCTTTCCTTTACTCAACTCTCCTCAGCTTGACTTTATTGCCCTTACACATATGAATGACTTCCTTGAGATCCTGTCCAGTTTCTCGGCAAGACTTTAAAAATAGGGGTGGTGAGCTTCTATTTCTCATGGCCCAGCAGTTCTGGGTGCTGAGCTGAAAACTTTAAAGAGGGCTTCTTGTTCTCTCAAGCTTTCCTTCTAGAACCGTAGGATGGGCAAATATTCACCATACTTCACTTTTTTCTTAAGGACAGGGCAGAGGGGATGGCTTTGGTGGAAGTATGGGTTTTCAGAAGCCAGTGCCCCCATTTTCGCTTCATGAAGGAGGGCTTCGCAGAGGAGGTGGGGCTGTGGTGGAAAGAATACTGTTTGTATCCAGCGTGCTTGGTTCTAGGTCCGATTCTCTCCAGTCTAGCTGGGTAACCACGGACAAGTCACTTTACCTCTCTGGGTCTCAGTGTCTCTGTCTATAATATGAGGAAATCAGAGCAAACAAATCCTGAAATGCTCTCTAGTTCTGGCTTTTGTGCGTGAAGAGACTCGTAGAGGAAGGCTCAGAGAGCAGGGCGTGGACCGGGTGATGAATGTGGGGTAGAGGACACTGGTGATCCGGGACAGTGCTACTGAAGGAGCGTGGACAGATGGGGCTCCAGTGAGACAAGTGAGACAGTGATGATGGGGAAAGCTAAGAGAGGTGCTGTCGATTTGGGAGGCTGGTGTGTGATGTGCGAGCAGGGTGGTCAGGCCCACATGTGCTGGGTTAGTGTAAATCTCCTCTTTGTTCTTCTAGAAGGTGCAGTCCACTTCCACAGTGCTGTTCACAGCACTGACCTCCAAAAGGTGACCCTCCTTTGCCAGCAGCCCTCATTTGAAGGAGGTTGCTCAAGACTGTCCAGATGATCTGGATACCCCTGTGTTTTTCAGGGTTCTTCTCCATCTGGTCAGCCAGCAGGAGAAGAAACCTAAGGACTGTGTTCCTCTTGCTGATAGATAGTGAAACCTTGTCAGCTCTAAGCCAGCCTTTTCTAACAGAAGGATCCCCAAACCAGTATTTTCCACTGCTTTTTTGCTCCAATGGCATAGAAATGGTGCCTTAGATGCAGGAGCTGGAGTGATTTGAAGAAGGATCAACACCGTGTTTTCTGTGTCTGTAAAACCATTTTCCCCTAGTCTTCTTTGACATGGTTGGATGCTTTCATGTCTTGGACCCTGGTGAGAAGAGTGTCCACTGCAGTGGGCTCATCTTTCTGCCTCTCTTGGGATCAGCCCACTGCCTCCAGCTAGCAGAGAAAGGCACCTTTCTTCTAGTGGTGGAGGCTGGAGAGGGCTCAGAGCCCTGCAGCTTACCAGATAGTGCCGGGCGGTGCTGCAAATCTGAAACCTACCCCACGGGCAAAGGCAGGGGAGAGACCAGGTTGACTCGTGGCTAATTCCCAGAGCTGTAGCTTTCCTCACAGCTGAGCCAGATCTTCCTGGTAAGTCAGGAGCAAGGGCTGGCCAGAGGGCTGAGATGGCATTCCTGTTCCCTGCTCTAAATAGAATGCTCTGGGCACTGGGACTCAGGACTCTTAGGGGAAGCTTCTCCGTCTCTGTCCTCAGTCTTACTTGCCTTCCCTCTCCTTTTCTCTTGGATCCCCTTGCTGTCTGCCAGCTCCTCACCTCACGGTTGATAATACCAGCTCCAACTTACTTATCGCTCTGCGTACATGATTGCTTTCTTCATGGTATCTCTTTGAGATGGTCATTGTTATTATCCCACCTTACAGAAGAGGATGCTGAAGACCAGGAAACTTGTCATTTGTCCCAGTTCTCACAGAGAGAATAGAGCAGAGCTAGGACTGAAACTCTATTGGGTCTGACTCCAGAGCGCATGTCTTTTTTTTTTTTTCTTTTTGCGGTATGCGGGCCTCTCACTGTTGTGGCCTCTCCCGTTGCGGAGCACAGGCTCCGGATGCGCAGGCCCAGCGGCCATGGCTCACGGGCCCAGCCGCTCCGCGGCATATGGGATCCTCCCAGACCGGGGCACGAACCCGTATCCCCTGCATCGGCAGGCGGACTCTCAACCACTGCGCCACCAGGGAGGCCCTGGAGCGCATGTCTTTGCCTCCACAGTGTAGCAAAGGTGGGAACCTACATTGCAAGAGACTAAGGCCCGATATCCCCCTGAAGATCCCTGGTATCCAGACTTGGGGCTCTCACTGATGCACCTGTTCAGCTTCTCTAAGATGACTTTCCCTTTGAAGATGAGTTCCCATCTATCCTGGCAAGGCCAGGTGGTCACTGGGAAAGACCTGGACCGCAGATTCTGGAGACCTTGTATCTAATTCTGGTTCCACTGCATCTCCCATGATGTGTGACCTTGGATAAGTCACTTGATTCTTGTCTTTCTGTAAAATGGGAACAACATCTCACCCCTGGCTGCTGCCTGCATCCCCTCCCCGCATGACAGAGCAGAAAAGATCATGGACCCAGAGTCAGGCAGCTGGGCTCCAGTTTCAGCTCTGCCCCAGAACCACCTTGTGACCTCAAGCAACACTTTCAACCTCTATAACCTTCAATTTCATCATCTGTAAGATGGGTTTAATAATATTTGCCATGACAGTAGGGTTTCGTTTGAATCACATGAGATAACAGTGCTTTGAAAGAGAAGAAGTCTCAAAAGTCAAGTAGTGCTAATGGTGTGGACATGGGTAGGAAATTTCACATGAAATGTTTGAGTTCTTCAACAGAAAGCATGTGTATAAGGCTGTGGTCATTGGAAGCTCTGTGTTTAGCAAGGAAGTGAGGATGTTAGACCTTCTATGGTGCTCAGGGCTCCGTGCTCTCATTATCATCCTTTTCATTATCCAGCAGCATCTGGGAAACAATGGATCATCAGGACTGCCCAATCCCTTATCTAATTATTCTTCAAGCCATCCCCATGGAGACATTTTGGGGAGGACAGAAGTGAGGAAAATAGAGTAAAGTGAAGACTATAGGAGCCATCCAAGCTTCTGGTTCCTGGAGGTCACCTGCCTACCCTGGCAATCTTCTGAGTTCACCAGCATCCTCCCCAGCCTGCCCCAGGAAGGATGCACTTGTTTAAGAACTGGGTCCTGAAAACTGGGTCATGGGTCCTAACTGAGTAATGGGAATCATAGGGACTTTGTGCTAGGGTTGACCAACTCTGAGCTAATTCACTGGAGAAAGCTTCACATGTTGTGGATATTTCATATGGAAAAAGAACCAGGCTGAGAGTCTATACATGGACAGAGTTGCTTTTTAAGCCATTACTAGCATTACGAAGGCCATGCTGGTGCCTGCCTGTGCCTTGGCATTCACGTGTGTCTTGGCCTGATGTATATCACATGGATAGATATCTAGACTATTCTTCAAAATCTTCTGGGAGAGGACAGTCCAAAATTGCCCTAAGCAAGCCACATAAGTATTAACAAATTTAACAATCTAAAAACCTGGATCCATATTCTCTTTCCTTCAATTTAAGAGACTATTCTTTGGTTCTCAGGAAGGGAAAAATAAAGTTTGTTGACCTCTCTTTGAAGACACACCATTCTTTTTATTGAAACTTGTTCTCAAGTATATTAATGTCAAATATTGTGGGAGGGCTGAGATTTTACTCTACTGGCAACATAATAAGTTAGCCTGTTTTTGTTTCAAGTTGACAGAAGACATGAGATTCCTGGATCAGAGATGAAAGACTTTATTACTCACAGTAAAGGCAGTAGCCACATTGTTAGCATATTTTTGTTGGCTCTCTGAACGCTGATTCCCACAGGGTGGGAATGAAGATGGTCAGATGACGCTGGTACACACAGGGAGTTCCACTGTAAGAGAGGAATCCTGAGCCTTGGGAACCCAAATCTTTTATAATAGGCAGTAAACATGCCGGCCCTTTGTTCTGGAGTGAGACCTTATATCTTCCAGGTCTGTTTGCTATGCTAACATTCTTGAAAAGGTGGTCTGGGACAAAGAGCAGTCTGTACACTGCTTGCAAGACATGCAAAATTGTGGGAGCCCCATGGAGAATTGTTTCCCAATGTTTATCAGTATTATTACATTTAGGTGAGCAAATTCCAGTTTCTTTAACCTTTTGGCCTGGGTTCTGTCTCCCAATCTCTTCAGCTGTTAGGCAGTTATCCCCTTTGGGGCTCTGGCTCTCTTTGAGTTCTGTGTTTTCCCACCTTCCAGGGCAGACAGAACTGATACTCTTCTGTAAGGGACTTCCTAGGGACTTCCACAAAAGAAGTTTACTTCCTCGTTTGGGGGGCTCCAAGGAAACTGCACCTGGAAGACATATTGCCGTCATCTCTTTGGTTCTTGAGAGATGAAGACAAATTGCAGGCAATTTAGAGACAAGTAACTTAGGTGATTAGGGGTGATGTCGGGGGAAAGATGAAAAGAACTGCACATGCAAGCGTCTGCTCAGATTGTGTTGCAGAAATTGGAGGAAGGGGATGTGGGGAAATTTCCCATGTCTGCGTGAGTAAGTCCATTAGCGTCTTTCTGGATACTGACCTCTGACCCTGTTCCTCCCTAGCTTGACCTCCCTATGTGTCAGTTTCCTCTTTTATAAAACTGGAATGAAAATGGTATGTTGTTGGGGATTAAAGGACATAATACATATTAATAGAAGGAGCTCAAGCAACATATGCTATTTTAATAACACAGAAAATGGAGCTAGAAAGAATCTCAGAGAGCCTTATATTGAACATCTCAGTCTACAGAGGAGGAAACTGAAGCTTAGAGGGAGAGGTGAACTAGTTATAGGAAGAGTAGGACTAACTAGAAGCCAGGGGCTTCCCTGGTGGCGCAGTAGTTGAGAATCTGCCTGCCAATGAAGGGGACACAGGTTCGAGACCTGGTCTGGGAAGATCCCACATGCCACGGGGCAACTGGGCCCATGAGCCACAACTACTGAGCCTGCGTGTCTGGAGCCTGTGCTCCGCAACAAGAGGCCGCGACAGTGAGAGGCCCGCGCACTGCGATGAAGAGTGGCCCCCGCTCGCCGCAACTAGAGAAAGCCCTCGCACAGAAACGAAGACCCAAGACAGCCAAAAATAAATAAATAAAAATAAATAAATTTAACTAGAAGCCAGGTCTCCCCACATCCAACTTGGTGCTAGGCAGAGATCAACTTCTTTTGTGTTGTTTAGTTTCTCAAAGGAAGCTATAATTTTTTAGACCAACATTAATCCAAAATATTTAAGACATAAGAATATGTTATGATTGTCTGTTGCCTTAACATGTTTTAATTGTTAATGTCCACACCGAGAAGTAGTTACAAGTCCATTAGGTTTCAAGTTCTCCTTCTGAGTTCCTTCAAAGAGGGTAAGTGCATTTATGACCACTTTCCTGAGATGAAACACCAAGTTCTTCTTTCAGAGGCCTCCTGCTAAGTTCATCGTCTTCCTTACTTTGGATATTGACACCAATGGCTTTTCTTCTAGGGGCAAGGCAGGGGCAGCCATAAGTTCTCTATTTTCCAAAGTTCTCATGTAGGTATCTGTAGATGTGGATGAGAAAATGTATTGCAACTTCCCACAAATAAATTGTTTCCTCTTACAGCATAGATTAAGGGTGCCGATGCTTTTCACTCACAAGACATTTTCTCAGTCAGGCTTTACATTGATTAAAGGATGATCATTTCCCTGTCTCATGTTAATCAAAATTAACTGCCAATCAGAGCTTCTGATCTGTATATGGCTATGGCTATCCCACTTGTTGAAATAATTCTAGGTTATAAATTGAAACATGATTTTTTAGGGGGCCTGGGCAGACTTATCTCCAACAAACAATTTCTGTTACATTTTTGGAAATATTGAAAATAGTCTAAAGCTTCCCATTACTGTTTTCTAGAAGCACTAGGAACCACCACCGTTAACTGCAGGATAAAGAAGCAGAAGGGATCCTAGGAGTAATAAGAGTCCAACTTCTGAATTTACAGAAGGAATGGAGGCCCAGGAATTGGGTCACTTGCCCAAAGACTCTGGCAGAGGCCTCTGGGAATGACTCCTAGCTCTACTGATGTCCCTCTTTTTCTGGGAATGGCTGTAGTGTAGAGGGAGGCCTGCAGGGCCACGTCTGGCTTGCTATCCTATTCTGGTGGGTCCCTCCTGGGTTAGGCCTCAGAAACAGCTACCTCTCAATACTGGTCTAAAGCTGAGCTTATCAGTCTCTTTGTTCAAAGTCAGATATTTGAAACAGAGCCTGAGGGGTTCTTGAGCTTAAGTCCATGAAGGGTAGCACATTGGAAGGAATCCCACGCTCTCCTCATGCTGTCTGCCTGGGGCCACCCTTGTGCCTTTTCTTCATGTGTCTTGTTGTTCAGTTCTTCCTTCAGTTTCATGAAATACCCCAATGTCCTTCCAATGAATTCTTTCTAAAAAATGTAAAGATCATTTATATTTGATTGCTGTGCTGGCAACTGACATAACTTTGACTAAAGGAGACACAGGATTAGTAAATAGCAACGTTGGCATTGAACTTTGGTCTCGGGACTTGATTCTAATGCTCTTTTTTGTACAACATGCTACAACTCAAAAAATAATCTATAAATCCTTGATGTAACTCATGCTTTTGAGTAATATGATAATTATTAGACAACAGAAGTTCTAGGAAAAATAGCAACTTTTTGGGGGGAATTCTTCCTGAAAGCTCTTTTTCAAATTGTGAGTTAGAGAAAACAAAAAATCACACATGTATCTGAATACTCTATTACGTTAAAGTAGAATAATGGATTCAGTTTACTTTAAACTGAGATATTATTATAATGCAATCTCTAGGGCGGATTTACCAAAGCATTAGTATAGAAAATAGAAACACATTCTCTGAATTTTGAAATATCTTTCACTGGCGTGTTTAATAATACCACTTCGTTTTCTATGTGTTCCTATAAGGATGCAAATCATTGCACTATAGACAAATGAAGGTGCTTCTCTTCAAGGTTGTGAAGAGAAAAAAATGATTTTCTATCTTACTACTATTCCTGTTGTATCAATAGAGAAACCAGGGCATGGAGCTCATTTAATTGCTCGAGATCCACTGAGGGGAGGGAGAGCCAGGGTCAGGGGAAGCAGTAGATTGAAAACTCTTGTGTTTGCTGCACTCAGAATGTGGGCTTACATAAAAAGGAATGAAATAATGCCATTTGCAGCAACATGGATGGACTTAGAGATTATCATACTAAGTGAAGTAAATCAGATATCATATGATATCACTTATATGTGGAATCTAAAAAAATGATACAAATGAACTTATTTACGGAACAGAAACAGACTCTCAGACATAGAAAACAATCTTATGGTTACCAAAGGGGAAGGGGGGGGAGGGATAAATTAGGAGTTTGGGATTTGCAGATACAAACTACTATATATAAAATAGATAAACAACAAGGCCCGACTGTATAGCACAGGGAACTATATTCAATACCTCGTAATAACCTATAATGGGAAAGAATATTTATTTATATGTAAATAAAACAGAATCACTTTGCTATATACCTAAAACTAGCACCATATTGTAAATCAGCTATACTTCAGTTAAAAAAAAGTGTGGGCTTAGCTTTTGAAGTGTAGTTTGAGACGAGAAAGGTGGGAGGGATGCTCTGTGTTATTAGTTTGCATGTTATTTATCTTTATTGTCCCAGTGCCTAGCATATAAACAGGTGCCTAATAAATACAGAAGGAGAGAAGAATGGAGGGAGGGATGCTGGAGAAGAAGGAAGGAAGGGAGGGAGGGAGGGAGGGAGGAAGGAAGTCAAGATGCTGCATGGAGGCTATGAAAGAAGCATGATTTGAAAATGGTCCAGTGAAGTCCTTGGGACACATGCCCAGGTGAGTGGATGAGGCAGACAGGTTGGGAAACCTGTAGCCACCATGACTGAAGTAGAGACTAATCCATGGAAAATGGAAAAGATGCAGAGCAGGAGAGGTGAGGAGGGAAAAAAAGAAATCAAAACAAAACAAAGAGGAAGAGGAAGCGGTTGAGGTTGATCCTGGGGAGAAAGAGGCTGGTGCATGGTGGGTTCTTGGCTGCCTTCCTCACTGCTGGACCTTTCTCTTCCATCGTGCTTTTCGGCCCTTCTCCTTGCCCAGGGTGCCCACTGTTCTCCTGTTCTAGATCAAAAACAGCCTCCCGGAAGTGGAGACACTTTCGTAGCTGAGTACAACACTGACCTCTCTTAAGGTGTCACCAAGACCCTTGTGACTTAACAGATTTAAACCTTGCCTGCAGGACCGACTGTGTAGTGATGAGATTAAGACCATCAGCCAGAGGATTGGTGCCCTGAAATGAATCTCAACAGAACGACTCTCCCTGGGCTCTTCCTGCTTCTTCCCCAGACATCTGTCCTTTCCCTACTCTTGACTCAACCCTCCTCCATACACCTGGGCATGACTTGTCCATGTGTTCAGTTTCCTCCCTGCTACTACCTGGTTGGTGAGCCAAGCATTAAGGGGTCTAATCCCAAGCACACACACAGAGAAGGGATGTTTGCTCCATTCAAAAGCCGGTATGTACTGTTCATGCAGAATGTGAGGGTTTCCTCCTCTGGACCCCGACTGGGCTTGCTCCTGGAATTAGTGGATTGTGCTTTGGACCCAATGTGGCGTGTCCTTCCTCCTTGAGATGTAATTAGTGCTCATCAGTGTCACAGACAGACACAGGGCACAATAGGAAATTTTAGGAAAAACGGGTTAAGAAGGGCAGTATGGGGGTGGATTGAAGTGGGTGGGAATAAGAAGAAAGAGAGGAGAGTTAACAGATTGAGGAGAGATCCACCTGGCTACAGTGGTTTGATGTGCACCAGAGGCAGGCTCACCTAGAGGGTCCCCATTTTCGTGATCTGAGAGCAGGTGATTAGGATCCAATGGGAATAATTTGAATTCCACAGAAGGCAGTGATGCTGACTGGAGAGCTTTAAGGGCAAGCAGTGTAGTTTAAGGGTATGAGTCAACTCTGTGTGTGTGTGTGTGTGTGTTTTCCAAATTGTTGGGAGAGCCTGCTCTATCAAGAAACTGTGACATTTTTATAAATCCAGGTCTGCTCTGTTTCAACCATGCCGAGCACTCCTCTATGATTCTGAAATCAGACCCTTTAAGGGCTTGTTGTACTAATACCTTCCTCACTTGGTGCCTCAGTTTCCCTCCCAAGTGAATATTCAATTTTTTATTCCAATTTTGCTTTGGCCATATTAAGCATATAGCACAAACAATTCAAATTCACACCTTAATAAAATTGCGAGTCACATTGGATGATGGACTTCCTGGGTCAAAATAGTGAAGGTTAAATGTGTAAATGCCAAGGTTGTGTCTACAGTATGGAAGTAGGCTTCCCTGTGGAGTGCTTTGGTGGGGTTCCCACTAGACTCAGGTCCATGTAAAGCTCTGAACTGCTCTGTTTTGAGATGAAGGGAAGGAGATTCTTCACTAAGATGGGAATCTATCTGAGAATTCTCCTTTCTTAAGGCTCTGGGGTGCACCGTGGAGACTGGTAAGCCAGCTGCTGTGGTTTCCTGTCCTCCTGGGACAGGTCAGTGCAGCTGCAGGCGAGCTTTGGTTGGCTCTAAGAGGGATGCTGGCTTTGGGATCTTAGCAGGGGGGATGCAGCAGACAGGGGGAGCCCAGCCCAGGGTACATGTGAGCCCAGCAGACAAGGCAACAGCATCTGCCAAGCTGATAAAGAGGGTTGCCGCCAATCCTGAAATCGCTGAAAGTACAGAAGGAGGGGGTGGAGAGGAGAGGAAACCCAGTGTCCCACTAGGGAAACGGCGGCACTTCCTTTCTTGTGTGATTCCCGTTAAGCATGGCAGACAGAATCATTCAGAGAAAGAGTGGGGGAGGGGAGAAGAAAATCAATTGTTTTTCATATTTATTGATCGCCTTCAACGAACCTCTGTGATCATGGGGTGGGAGGGGGACGGAGGAGAAAGGGTCGGCCTCTGAGGGTGAGTGAGTGGCCGTCCTCTGTGGCATGGGAGTGCCATGAGGCCACTGAGGTCGCTGGGCTGGAGCCTACCCACTGTGTCCCGCAGGGGACATGGGAGAGGATCACTCAAGTCTACCCAGGATTGGGAGGAAGGGCCCGATGATGCTTGTTTCAGTGTTCGGGGCTGGAATCTCATCTAGATGATTGAGAGTTTTTCCCCCTATTTTAGAAAATAATACACAGATAATTGCAGAAGAGATGGCTACAGAAAAGAGTAATAGAATATAAAAGTGCATATTTTCACCAGAGTGCTGTAACCATTCCAATCTGGTCTGTACACCTGGTTTATATAGTTGAAGTAGAACTACATGTCCTATATGATATCCTGCTTTTCTTTTGCTTATCTATAAAGTGCATTTTCTACATTATTAAAAGCTCTTTAGAGCTGCTTTGAAAAAGAGGTTTTTTGGTATTAAATAATAAATAAATAAATAATAAAATAAGTAAAATTTGGAAAAATACAAAAAGTATAAAAAAGGAAGTAAAAATACTCATAATTTCACCACCCAGAAAATGACTCCTCTTGACATTTTAGTCTATTTCATTCTAAGCTTTTTTCTATGCATATATATAGACACACACACACACATATAATGTATTTTCCTCCATAAAATTTCAGTCATGAAGTGTGTATACTTTTTTATGTTCTGCTTTTTTCACTTACATTGTGAAAATTATCTTAAATCATGACTTTTAATGTTTGTATAATATTCCATTCTATGTGTCCATCAGTCTTTATTCAATTGATCTGCTATTATTTCCAATGTGTTGGTATTAGAAACAACACAATGATGGCTTTCTTTTTATCTGTCTTTAACCCCCTGTCTCTTGGTACCTAGAAAAGGAGATTGGTTTTTTGGAGGTGGATCTGGGTTTTTCCCTTAGCATCAGGGAGAAACTCCCATCATCATAGCCTGCTGAAGCTCTGCTCATATAGAGTCCCTGAACTTGGCTCAGAACTTGCTGGAAGCCCCCAGTGGTGCTGGTCTCCCTCCAAGACACCTCATCTTTTTAAATTAAAAAAAAATTTTTTTTAGTTTAGTTAAGTTTTTAGAGCCTTGTTGTCTAATGCATTGATACATAGCCACTAGCTAGATGTGGCTCTTCAAATTTACATTAATTAAAATCAAATAAAATTAGAAACTTAGTTTCTTGGTCACAGCAGCTACATTTCAAGTGCTCAAGAGACACAAGGGGTCATGGCTACCATATTGGACAGTAAAGATACAGAACATTTCCATGGTCACAGAAAGGCCTGTAGGACAGCACTAGAGGAAAGGTCACCCCAGGCCCTTCACGCCTGGCTTCCTTGTCGTGGGGTCTCCCTGAGTTTGCCACTCTTTTCGAGCCCCTCTCCTCAGAGCATCGATCCTCTCCCACCCTCTTCTTGGGCACTCCCATACTTTAGCCTTCTTTTAGTCTGATTAATAACTCATCTTTTCAGGCAAAGGTGGAGCTTAGAGCAGGTTCTTTTTCTCTCTAGATGAGTGGAAATTTATCCAGAGACCAGAATGATAAACACACAAGTAAGCTTTTCTAGTGCTGCTCCTGGAAATCTTGAGACTCAGGAAGAGAATGGAGACTCCTGGTTGAAGAGGAAGTAATGGTCCTTAGAGAGTTGGCTGGACCCTTTCTCCTCAGCACAGAGGAGGGACTGTCCTGTCAGTGCATCCGGGGCATGTCTGACAGGAGAGCTTGGGGTGGAGCGAAGTCCTGAGCCATCCCTCCCCCTCCTGTAGGACTAGCTCTAAGTCATCAGACTCCAACAGTGAGTGGCAGGCAAGCAGGGACTGAGAGACACAATGCATCAAGGGAGACCAGGTATTTAGGGGTGAGCTGCCTAAACACACCAGGTGGTTGAGAAGAATAGGACTGGGCACACAAGACACACACCAACTCTTGTGAAAAACACAGCTCCAAGCCATTTACATTCACGTTTCAGCAGTAGCACCAGCATCTGAATTCCAAGCAAATGACATCAGGCAGCTGTATAGAAAGGGCTACAGGCTTTAATTACGTTGGAGGACAGCCTGGTAGCCAAAGAAAGTCATATTACAAACTGTCTGGGAGGCAGATTCGAGACCCCAGAAGAGATTGTGTTAAAGGCCTGTTTCAAGACTGGCCCTCCTCACTGTCCACTGCCTCTTCTCAGAAGACCTTAGCTCAATGAGGAAGAAAGTGAGGCATCTCACCTCTGCAGGCCTCTGAGTAGCTGCTAGAATTTTAGGTCCAGAAGAACAAGAGCAAGGACCACGTTTGTCTTGCCCAGTGATGAGTCTCCAGTGCAGACACGGTGGAGGCGCCCTAACATCTGTTGAATGAATGAGCAACAGTGATGTTACCACCCAAATCCATGTGACCTTAATCAGTCTCAATCTGCTCCCCAAAGACAAATAAATGTATTTTACAGATTATGAGATTTGGGACCACAGATGGCTTTTCCTAGCCTTCTTTCTTAATATTTTAATTTTTTATTATATAATATTTAATATATACAAAAATATGTGTAGTGTCTATGTAATAAAGCAATAAATAAAGCATGGCAATGAAACACACACTGGTGAAGCCACCACCAAAATTAAGAACCAATGTTTTACCAATACCATGGATGCATTCCCCCCTAAGAGTGCATGACCCCTGCTGTCCCACAAAGATAACCACCATTTTCTTTTTTTTTTTTTTTTTTTTTTTTCTTTTTGCGGTATGCGGGCCTCTCACTGTTGTGGCCTCTCCCGTTGCGGAGCACAGGCTCCGGATGCGCAGGCCCAGCGGCCATGGCTCACGGGCCCAGCCGCTCCGCGGCATATGGGATCCTCCCAGACCGGGGCACGAACCCGTATCCCCTGCATCGGCAGGCGGACTCTCAACCACTGCGCCACCAGGGAGGCCCAATAAATATTTTTTTAAAAAAGAAAATGGTGGGCCTCCCTGGTGGCGCAGTGGTTGAGAGTCCGCCTGCCGATGCAGGGGATACGGGTTCGTGCCCCGGTCTGGGAGGATCCCATATGCCGCGGAGCGGCTGGGCCCGTGAGCCATGGCCGCTGGGCCTGCGCATCCGGAGCCTGTGCTCCGCAACGGGAGAGGCCACAACAGTGAGAGGCCCGCATACCGCAAAAAGAAAAAAAAAAAAAATTATTTATTTGGCTGTGCCGAGTCTTAGTTGTGGCATGTGGGATCTTTAGTTGTGGCCTGCAGGATCTTTAGTTGTGGCATGTGGGATCTTTAGTTGCAACATGCGGGCTGTTAGTTGCAGTATGTGGAATCTAGTTCCCTGACCAGGAATCGAACCTGGGCCCCCTGCATTGGGAGCACAGAGTCTTAACCACTGGACCACCAGGGAGGTCCCAGATAACAACTATTTTCAATTTTATGTTTCCATTCCCTGGATTTTTAAAAATATAGTTTTACCCCCTCATCTTCGTGACTTATTAAACAATATGTTTCATTCTGTTTGCTTTTGAGTTTAAAAATATATTGATTATAGTCCTCTATGACTTGCCTTTTATTCAATATGTTTCTAAGATTATCCTCATGGTTGTGAGTAGACGTATGACATTCATTTTTCACTGCTACTTAATATCTCATTTGTGTGAATATACTGGAATTTATGTATTCACTTTCTTGTGAATGGACATTTGGGTCGTTTCAGGCTTTTGATTATAATATTATGGTTGCAAACACCTTGTACACATGCAAGAATTTCTCTAGGGTGTCTACCTGGAGGAGAATCACTCGCTGATGGTGGGTACAGTTTTAACTTTCAAGATGTTTTCATATTGTTTCCCAACATGATTGCATTAGTGTTTACTTCCCACAACAGATTTTCCATTGCTCCACATCCTCCCCACCACCTGTTATCCTTAGGTTTCTTAATTTTTGCCAGTCTGGTAGGTGTTGTATAGCTTCTCATTGTGCTCCTCATTTACATTCTCCTCCTGATCATTAATGACATTGATTGTTTTGTCATATGTGTTTTGTTTTCTCATATTTCCCCTTTAGTGACATTCCTATTCATGTCCTTTGTTCTTTCTCTTTTGGGTTATTGTCTTTTTCTAAATAAACTTGTAAGACTTATTTCCGTTTTCTGGATACTAATCCTTGGCTGATTAAATATCTTTCAAATGTTTTCTCCCAGTTAGTACTTACTTATTTAATATCTTTTGATAACTCAAAAATATTTTTATTTTTGAACAGAAGATCTTGATTCTATTTTATTTTATTTTATTTACTTATTTTTTAAAATTTATTTATTTTATTTATTTTTGGCTGCGCACGGGCTTTCTCTAGTTGCGGCGAGCGGGGGCTACTCTTTGTTGCGGTGTGCAGGCTTCTCATTGCAGTGGCTTCTCTTGTTGCAGAGCACAGGCTCTAGGCACGCAGGCTTCAGTAGTTGTGGCATGCAGGCTCAGTAGTTGTGGCTCACGGGCTCTAGAGAGCAGGCTGTGGCGCACGGGCTTAGTTGTTCCATGGCATGTGAGATCTTCCCAGACCAGGGCTCGAACCCGTGTCCCCTAGATTGGCAGGCAGATTCTTAACCACTGTGCCATCAGGGAAGCCCGGTCTTGACTTTAGAGTTGCCAACATTTATCAATCTTTTATTCTTATTTCTCAAGAAATCCTTCTTATCTTGAGCTTACAAAACTATTCACCTATATTATCTTCTAAATGTTTTAATGTTTGTCTTTCATATTTAAGTCTTTGATCCACTTGGGAGTGCTTTTTATTTTGGATTGAGTAGGAATTTATATCTTTCCCTCCTCCTCCCTTTCCTTACCTTGGATCGCTACTTGACTTAACAACATTTATTGTACATTCATCCTTTTTCCAGTGACCTGAAATGCCACTTCTGTATCAAGGATATGGGTCGGCATAATAAATCTTGAAATCTGGTAAGGCAACTCCCTCTACTTTATTCTTCTTCTTAAGGAGTGTCTTTCTCTCATTCTTACTGATCTGAGCAAAGATGGCGGTGCCAGTGCCCGTGCCCTAGGTCATAAATACCAGGGACTTGAACTCAACAGTTTGTGTGTGAAGCCTGCTTATGAGGGCTGCTCTGAGTAGACTAAGCCAAAAACATCTGTGTGTGATGCTGAGGTTCCCTATTCAAGGTAGGAAATTCTGAATCTCTTTTAGCCTTGGGCTGTCCTTTCAATATCCTTTTAAGTCCAAAATTCCTAAGACAGAAGAACAATCTGACATGAATGTTAGAGTTTACCCAAGGACAAGAAAAATATCAGCGTTTGGCTTGTAAACCAGGTGCAGTGGATGTGAAAGTCCCAGGCGGGAAGCTGCGTGGTCTCAGGATGGGTTGTAGACTGTGGTTTGTGCTGTCACGCATTAGGGGGAGAAAATGGAGCAGAAACACCCTGCCTGAGATACACTCAGCAAAGCATTTTTTAAATCAAAGCCTCTGCTTCTTGACAAACAGACTCTAAGATGCATCTAGGGAACATCTCTGATGTGGAAAAATCCAAGGGCAGAGACATGTCAGGTGAGGGAAGAATCCATTCACTCATCCATACAGTAACTACTTATTGGGCACCTACTGTATTCCAGGCACTGTTCTAGGCACTGGAGATACAGCCCTGAATGGGACAGATAAGGGGCTGACATTCTAAGACGGGGAGGCAGATAATGCAAATAAACGCGATAATCTTTGACATGGATAACGTTCATCTAGAAATGAAAACTGCACAGTACTGAGAGAAGGCTTCTCTGTGGAAGTATGAATGGCAGAAAGGAGCAGCTATGGGAAGATCTGGGGGAGGGGGGCTCATGCTCTAGTTTCGAACCAGCTAGTGAACAGCCTGGAGGTGCTGTTTGGGGCTTGAAGAAGACCTGTGAGGCTGGAGGATGAATAGAGGGAGGAAGCAGTATAAAAATGAGGTGAAGAAGATAGGGAACAGCCAGATCCTTTGGGGACATGTAGGCCAGGGGCAGGAGCTTGGGTTTTATTTTAATTGAAGGGGAAACCACTAGAAGGTTTATAGGGAAGTGATGCATTCTGGCTTAGAATTGGAAAATGATGGCCTCCTTCAAAGGATGAGGATACAGGTTTGTGGGGACTGTGAAAGACTGAACCGAGAGTACTCGGCTAAGAAGCAGCAGAGGCCCCAGAACAGGGCCCCCCAGGCCCAGCAATCTTTCAGCACCCACATGCTGCATCCAGCATCATTCCCTGGCTGGTGATCTGGCTCTCTGTTTGACTGGATGCTCATAGCAGGAAGCTCTGAGGTTTGCTGAGTCGTCTGCCAGGAGAGGCTTGGGGCTGTAGGAACAGAACCACTAAAGCTTAGATGGATATGGATTTCGAATGCCTGTGTGTATTATATCATACTTAGCTCTTACAGAGGGTTTGTTTGGATCAATTGGAATATTTATCTAGGAATTGTTCAATTGTTTTTATAGAATTTGGAGTGTGGTTCCCCTTTGTCTGCCTGTCCCTGAACATCCTCTTACAATGTCAGGGCCATCCTCCCACGGCCTCTGATGCTCCCTGAAAATCCAGCCTCCATGTTTTCCCCTTTCTCTGTGGAGGTAATATCATAGCTGATAACTCAGTCCTTCAACAAGGGCTCGTCAATGGGACAGCTGGGCTCAGCTGTCAGCACCTCTGGTCCCTTGCCCCGGGGAGGGCTGGAGTTGTCTTGTGCACCCTCACAGGTGGGCTGTCATTCACCAGGGGCATCACAACCTGTCCCCCACCATCTGATACCTTCCTGCTGACTGTGGTGACCTCCTTAGGAAACTGTTTGCCCAACACTCCCTCTTCAGAGCTGCCCACTGTATCCTTCCAGACTCATGGTCCAGGCTGTCAGTGGACTCAGGGCTCCATCACTGGGCCTGCCCTTGAGCTGTCCGTGGTACAGAGAGCCCAGGACAGGAAGCCAGGAGACCTGGGTTCCCATTCCAGCTTGCTGGGTGACCTTGGTTAAGCCTGTCAGGACACACACCTACAAAATCAAACTATCGCCCCAGTGATGCTCAAACTGTTCTGTGGGAACCCAGGTCTCTCTCTGCAGAAGCAGTTTGAATTTTATTCAAAAACTATTTTTATGGCTGTAACAGAAAAACACAACTCCAATGGGTTATATGCCAAATAGCAACATATTAAAAACCAACATGTTAATTTGTTTTGCTAGGCTAACTCATATTGCACAGACATTAGAATAGAGCTTTTTCTGCCATCAGTGTGTGTGTGTGTGTGTGTGTGTGTGTGTATATGCATATGTATGTGTATGTATATATACACACCCACTTTTTTTTTAACATGTCATTGGTTTGGAAGGTTGTAACTCTGCACTGATTTATTTAAAATTCAGGCCTTGGCATGTGTGCCCCAATAAATAGTACCAGCAAGTAAATCACTGAAGCACATACCCTCCATCCTTCCATGAGCACTTACCCACCAGCCGAGGCTCAGACGCATGGGCTCTAGGCATGCTCTTGTCACATGTAACCATCAGTTGTACGAGCCTGAGTGAACATACAACACGCTGCTTTGTGGTAACCTAGGCAGGGTCTGCCTTTTATTTAACAAACATTTTATTTTGGAATACTTTTAGATTTACAGAAAACTTCCCATGATACTACAGAGAATTCCCATATACCCTTCACCCAGCTTCCCCTAACGTTATCCTCTTACATACGCATAGTACACTTGTCAGAACGGGGAAATGAGCATTGGTACAGGGCTATGAGCTGAATTACAGACTCGATTCAGATTTCACCAGTTCTTCCCCTGTTGTCCTTTCCTGTTCCAGGAGCCAGGCGAGGATCCCACATGGCACTGGGTTGTCCTGTCTCTTTAGGCTGCTCGGCTCTGTGATACTTTTTCAGTTGTTCCTTGTTTTTCATCACCATGACACTTTAGAAGAGTACTGGTCACATAGTTTGTAGAATCTCCCTGAGTTTGGGTCTGTCTGATGCTTGATCATGATTAGACTGAGGTTATGGGATTGGGGGAAGCAGACTGCCTGGGCCGACTATTTTAATGCACTGGGGTCTTGCCCACGAGTAGCCAGATTAGTATTTCCTCTTCTTGAGCAGGATTGAGGAGCCGGGAACCACAGAGGCCCAAAACTTGCTTCTGCTTTTATTCCACCCAAAAAATAGGGAAAGGATTGTGTGGAGGAAGCTCCTCATCAAGAATCACTGGGAGCAGTGAGCAGTGTTACTGTCGAGAGTGTGAAGACAGGGGCTTCCCTGGTGGCACAGTGGTTGAGAGTCCGCCTGCCAATGCAGGGGACACGGGTTCGTGCCCCGGTCTGGGAGGATCCCACGTGCCGCGGAGCGGCTGGGCCCGTGAGCCATGGCCGCCGAGCCTGCGCGTCCGGAGCCTGTGCTCCGCAACGGGAGAGGCCACAACTGTGAGAGGCCTGCGTACCGAAAAAAAAAAAAAAAAAGAGTGTGAAGACAGAGGGAAGCCTGAGAAGCAGCTCTTAGTAAAGTCCCTGAGACCTTGGCCAAGGCCCCATGAGAAACAGCTAGGTTCTATATTTTTTGTCACTGAAAAGTTGGGGAGAGTTGGATAAGGAGAAGGATCTTTGAGTCCCTCATCTCAATAATTAGGAATTAATACTGTTGGAAATGGAAAGTCTGATCAGAAGGACAGTCATGGTGTGTGTGTAATAGTGTGTGAGAGTGTGTTAGGTGTGAGAGTGTGAGTATGTGAATGTGTATGATGTGTGTCAGTGTAAATGTGTGTGTGAGTGTGTGTGTGTGTGTGTCTGTGTGGGTGTGGGTGTGATTGTGGAACTGGAAATGGGTTGGAAGACTGAGATTTGGTCCTCAGCCTTGCCTGGATGCTAGTCCTAGTTTCATTGTATTTAATAACTCTACATCTCAACTTCTTCTACCCATAAGATGAGGATGAGAATACCTGCCCCTACCAACTCCGCAGAGTTACTGTGAAGAAGAAATATACATAAACATGCTTGGGGAAAATGTAAAGTGACATGCACGTGAAGGATGGTATTGCCATCAAGGAAGGTGAAAGGAGGAGCTGTCAGTTCTTGGTCAGAGAGGTGAGGAAGAGAGAACAGGGACCGGAAAGGGAATGAGGATCTAGAAACACAAGCTTGATTAAAAACTCAAGTCTAAATTTTGTACTTGAGCCAGTACCTTGAATTCCAAAGTCAGAAGTGTTCTGTGTGAATCTGACTTGCTGTCTGTCTTGCTAATTGCTGGCCTGATTTCCATGTCTAACAGTGGCACTTGCTGCCGAGGTACAGTATATTATAGACTTATTAAGGCTGTTAATGATAATGGCAATCCAGTAAGTAATCTACGATCTCCTGATCTATCTCTGTCACCCACCTCTCATCAGGCCATTAAGGTGACAAGCTTCATAGAACATAGTAATCTCCCCCCTGTCAGCCCCTTGGAGCTTTTCTCCCTGGAAGAACTATGGACTCTCTAGGGCTAAGTCACGTGAAGATATCGCTAAGGAGCTCCTTTCCATCCAGAGTCTGTTCTACTCATGAGACCTGGGCACGTGGGGATTCTCTTTTTTACACTCCGCCCCCTCCCCCAGTATTCCTGCGGAGGCTGGGAATGTGAAATAAGAGCAAAGAAAGCAATGTTTCATCAGTAAGGGACTGGTTAAATAAACGATGGTCCACGCAAACAAGAATTTCTAGAGAGCTACAAGAAGAGAAGGTGGAACCCTTTATTTATGGATGTGCAGTCATCTTCAAGCTATGTGAGTGCTAGATACAAGGCAGTGAGTATAATGTGGTACCTGGTCATGGCGTGGACCCTTACGGACATCCTTACGGGCCACATTCAGCTCTGCCAGCTAAGCCACCCATAACTGAGAGGGCATTTCGGTCTTCCCTGGTCCACAGGCATTGGGCGAGGTCCTGATTCAACAGGGAGCATCTGGTGGTTTCCCCACATCCTCAGGCTCTCGGCTGCTACAGCCCCCTCTCCTTCCTTGTGCCCTGGGTGGGCACGCAGAGTTGGCAGATGGTTTGGGAAGTGTGAGAGAAGGAAGGAAGTAGACTTTGGGATTTTCACCAGAAGGAGGGACTCAGAACAAACCTTCCGCATTGTTCAAAGGCTGAAACTGGGAACCAGTAGAAGGAAAGTCTTTTCTTCAAAGCCCAGGTATACAGCACTTTCTTTCACTCTCAGACATTGATTCATCATCCTTAATTTTGGACGGGGACATGCATATCATATATTCTTTCAAACCACAAATCAACTGCCGTCTTTCTCTTCATTGTCTTCCTCTTTAAATCTCCCAGGAAGGAATTATAGTGGCTGGGGACCATCTGTTTCCCTGGCACCAAGGCCGAAAGGGGGCCAAGGTAACAAATGTCCCCATTAGAGCAAAGTAATGTTCTCTGCTGAATTGAGATGTGCCTTTCCCATCACCTGGCTCCTTTGATGGTCAAGAAGTAGGGAGCTGAGGACCCAGCTGCTGCCTGGGTGGCCTGAGCGGGGAAGCTGAGGAGAAGTTGCTGGTCAGGAGCCCTCTGAGGGCGGCCAAGTCTGTGGTCTGCTGGTGGGCCAGGAGGCTTGACAAGATGAAGGGACTATTTCTTGGTGGCGATAATAATATTCTCGAATGATAGTAATTTCTGAATGTTGACCACTGCACTAAGCACCTTACAGCAATCCCATGATGCATTGCCACTCTCCACGTTTTACCCACGAGAGACGGTGGGGTGAGCGTACAGGGGACTGGAACTTGTAGAGGTCGGGTTGAACCACTCTTTGCTTGACTCCGCGGTCCTTGTGCTCACTTACTTCTCTAGACCACTGGTTTTCAAACACTTTGGGCTGCAACCTGCAGTAAGAAATGCATTCCACCTCATGACCCACTGTGCATATACATATTTGAAATTAAACATTTGCACAATGCAATACTTACCCTTACTAGTGTGTGACGCATTCTGAGTTTTTAAAAAATCTGTTCTTTTTTTTTTTTTTTTAAGGCTAGTTGGACCCACTAGATTAATTTCACATCTCACTGGTGGATTGTGAATCCTCAGTTTGTAGAGGCCTCCTCTGGGCACTTGTGACAGTGATTTTAACCACAAAGGGCACTTCTACTAAAGGCATGTTTCTCTGACCCTGAGAGCAGTCTAGCGTAACTAGGAGAAGAGCAGTTCCTCAGCTTGTTTATGCTGCATGTGTGTTGGGGAGACTCCAGAGGCCATTATGAGGAGAGGGAGGTGAACCGGCAAATCTGTTGGCTAGAATTAAGAGCCGCTTTGGTGTATCCATCACGGGGTTAGGCTCTGTGGAGATTCGGAACCTGCATGTCCAGGTCCCTGGAAGTTTATAGTCTTCCTCAAGGAGCATCCCCATGTGAAATGACTGAAGAAAAATACCAGACAGAATCCTGAGGGAATCTGAAGGAACATGAAGGACCTCCACCATTATTTGTCCTCACCCAAGCCTTTCCAAAAACAGAGCTGCAGACCCACGTGAGCTGCCCTTACCCTTAAAACATCTTACTTCTCCTTTATCATCTTCCCTCTCCTCCTCCTTTTTTCTTTTTTTTTTTTTTTTTTTTGGCAGTGGCTGTGCAGCTTGCGGGACCTTATTTCCCCGACCAGGGATCAAACCTGGGGCCCTGGCAGTGAGAACGTGGAGTCCTAACCACTGAACCGCCAGGGAATTCCCTCCTCCTCCTTCTTAATAGACACTACCTTTGTAAGATTCAAGACTTCAAAGAGTCCAAAGGGCAGGCCGTTATAATTCTCCATTCCATCCCTGTCCTCAGCCACCTAATGCCCTATCTGTAGGCAACCAACTTTTCTAGTTTCTTGTGTGTCCTCCCGGAAATAGTCTCATACCTATAAGCAAGTGTAAATTAATTTTTCTTTTTTAAAAACACAATTTGTATTATATTATACTCACTGTCTTGCATCTAGCACTCAGTATATCTTGGAGATCACTGCATATCAATCGATAAAGAGTTCCATCTACTTTTTTTTTAACATCTTTATTGGAGTATAATTGCTTTACAATGGTGTGTTAGTTTCTGCTTTATAACAAAGTGAATCAGTTATATATATACATATGTTCCCATATTCCATCTACTTTTTTTGCAACTGCCTAGAAATTCTTCTTTGGGTGGACCATCAATTATTTAACCAGTCCCTAATTGATAAAACATGGAGATTGTTTCTAACCTTTTGCCATGATAAATACAGAGGCAATGAATGGCCTCCTTCCACTTGGGTATGTGTCTAGACATGGTCTAACAACATGGGACCCACAGGACCTCTACCTACATCTCCACCCTTGCGTCCTGCCACGCCCTCCCTTGCTTGCTCTCTCAGCTGCAAGTCTATCAACCACCCTCTCGATTGTTCTCTCCAACCTCTAGGCCTCTGCGTGCTGCTCTGCTTGGAATATGTACTCCCTTCTCCCCTGCCAACACGCAATTCACCTCTTGGGTCAGTTGGAGAAATACTTTCTCAGGGCAGCTCTGCTCATCCTCAAAACACTGTGTAATCAATCACTTGATACTGTACAGAATGGCCCTAAAGTCCTTACACAGGTTGGAATTTTAATAAATTCACTTCTATGTGTGATATAAACAATCTTCAAGATAAAGCAGAGAGGGAATGTAATCATCATTTACTACATTAATTACAGAAAGGTTGGCTTTCAGCGTATCTAATGTCATTTTAGATACATTTGGATATAACCATTCCTTATAGTGGTGGGTTTATTACCCGGAAAATTAGAGAAAGAAATGAGAACAAATGGATCATTAAAATGTTCATGGAAATCTTGAGTAAAGTCCTTCTCTCTGTTGCATTTTGTAAATTGTTTACATATTACATACAAGTGAATTTGTTAAAAACTCAAGCTGCACTAGAGCTTTATGGATATCCTAATTAAATTTGTTTTACCGTACTTTGTCTCACATATACGCGCTTTTGTCCACATTTAACATTTCTGAAATTGGAATATGTCTTATGGTTAATACTGTCTTGCAGTGTTGTGGACCGGGCAGCTGTTGGTGCTGTTATCATTGTCTGAGCGAGCACAGACTTGGTCGTGGTTGTTCATACTGCCCTCACTTCAGTTGAGTTAGACACATTATTGATACTATACGTCTTGGCTTTAATTTATATTTAAAATATCTTCGAAAAGATCACACTGTGATTTGGGACTGAAGCAAGCAGTTTATGCAGAGAGGCAAGGAAACAGAACAGCAGGTTGTCAATTTTATATTAGCAAGGCAAGTTTTTATCATTGGAAAGATAATATTAATTTAATATATTCTTGCAGTGTAACAACTAAATGCTTTACAAGACTGTAATGGGCCGAATTGATTCCTTCCAAAATTCATATGTCGAAGCCCTCCAATGTGACTGTATTTGGAAATAGGGCCTTTAAAGAAGTAACTAAGGTTAAATGAGGTCATAAGGGTAGGGCCCTAATCCAATATGAACGGGAACCTCATGAGAAGAGGAGGCTATAGAACGGACACACGTGCACAGAGAAAAGGCCACGTGAAGACACAGGAAGAAGATGGTCATCGGCAAGCCAAGGAGAGAGAGAGGCCTCAGGAGAAACCAACCCTGCTAGAAGCTTGACCTTGGACTTCCAGCCTCCAGAACTGTGAGAAAACAAATTTCTATTGTTAAAGTCACCCAGTCTGTCGTATTTTGTTATGGCAGCCCTAGCAAAGTAATACAAGGACCTAAGTAAGAAAGACTCTCACAAGTAGATGAAGCTATGTTACATTTTGTTACTGACATTAGTGTGGAAGTATTGTCCATCACAGGGCAAGCACAAAAGCATCCAACATCCATTTAGCATAATGGGTGTCAATGATCTAAAAGAGCCCTGCAGACAATAGTGGAGCATACTTTTTAAGAAATACTGTCTCATCCATCATCCATCCATGGGGCCATTTTCAACTCTGAGTTGAAAAGTGATTCAGAAGAGTTGGACTCTGAATAAGAAGTTTTAGGAACACTGTGACAATGTATCTTGATTATATTTCCCTTTTTGTCTGCATAAGAGCAACAACAACAAAAATCTATCTGAATGATTCTAAGTGTCTTCTGGTATGTCTCAGTGTTCCAAGTGTGATACTAAAGGGTTATATTTAATTGGCAGTGATGTCTTTTTTCCCCTAGTGGTACATAAAATATTGGAGTGTCACAAAGTCAGTGGCATCCTGGATTTGAGGAAATATGGTGTATTAGTTTGCTCGGACTGCCATAACAAAATGCCACAGACTGGGTGGCTTAAACAACAAGAGATTTATTTTTTCACAGTTCTGGAGGCTAGAAGTCTATGATCAAGGAGCCAGGAAATTTAGTTTCTGGTTCTTCTTACTGTGTCTTCACGTGGCCTTTCCTCTGTGCCCGAGCAGGGAAGAAAAACTCTCTCTTCCTCTTCTTACAAAGTTGCAGATTAGGGCCCCACCCTTATGACTTCACCTCTTCCAAGGCCCTATCTCCAAACATTTGGGGTTAAGAATTCAACATATGAATTTTGGGGAACACAATTCAGTCCATAACACGTGGTGATATGTATTTATTTAGTGCAGGTCTCTCCTGCCAATCAAAAGATCTTCTTTGCTTGTTAGTTCCATGGTGACATTCAGATAGACTTTTTTTCTTTGATCACCATTGTACCCCCAGCATCTGGCACATAGTCTGACACTCAGTAAATGCCCCGTGAATGTTTGTGGCCTCACTGAAGACTTTCTGTGATCCTCTCTAAGAACTGGGCATGTTTCTGCTTTAGGAAGGAAGACCAGAGGTCTCCCATACATGCTTCAGACACTGGTGTCAAGACCAGCTCCTGTGGGTAGTCATCACTAATCGTGAATGACAGTGAGCACCAGAACATCAGAGCTCGGCAATCCTTAGAAATCGAGCCAAATCCTCTCAAATCACAGATGAGGAAACTGAGCACAATCCTTACCCAAAGCTGGTTAGAGGCTGGGCAGGCTGGGAGCTCAGGACTCCTCTGCAGCGCCCTTTCCACGTTCTGACTCTGGTCATCAGCCTGAAAATTCACAAATGTCCTATGAAACTGGGTCCCTTGGCCCTAAGACTGTTGCAGTTTGATGTGTGGGAGCCAGGGAACTTGTTATTGGAAAATTGCATGCAGTTTTTTCTTTTTTTTTTAGCTGAAGATGAAAACTTTAATATAATATTTGGGAAGATTAGTCTTTTGTTCTGCAAGGCCCCACGAGTGGCCCCTTTGGTTATGTGGAGCAGCACCCACCCATGCTGGAGAAACTGGGCAGGGGGTGGGGGGGTTGGAGGCAGTGTTGACGTAATGCAGATGTAAAGCCTGAAAAGATAAATGTTCTTTTTTTTTTTTTTTTTTAAAGATTTTTTGTTTTGACGTGGATCGTTTTTTAAAGCCTTTATTGAATTTGTTACAACAGTGCTTCTGTTTTATGTTTTTGGATTTTTGGCCCCGAGGCACGTGGGATCTTAGCTCCCCAGCCAGGGATCGAACCCGTACCCCCTGCATTGGAAGGTGGGGTCTTAACCACTGGACTGCCAGGGAAGTCCCAATAAATGTTCATTTTTAGCAACATTTTACTGTTGGTGATTGGGGTGTAGGATTCCAGGGGCAGCAGCTGCTGAGAGGGGAGGCTGAAGGGCAACATTTTATTTTGCTTTACCTGAGTTCTTGTGTTTTCTTATACGAGTAAATGGTGTTAGAGTCTGTGTAGTTACGATGGTGAGGAGGTAGGGGAGTTGAGGGCTGTTTTCAGGAAAATGGAACAGAGAGGAGAAGACCCAGGGGCATGAGGTTTGAGCTTCACCTTGGGTTGGAAGTGGACACTGAGGCACAGGCTACCCTTCTATAGAAAATGGACACACCAGGCCTCAGGAGCAGAAGACCTGTCCCTGCCGGTTCAGAAGGGGGAGACTGCTCTGGGCGCCCAGGATTGGAGAGTGGGTCTCAGCATAGAGGCGCTATTCTGGTTTTACTGACCTCAGGGTAACGTCCGGGGTCCCCAGGACAGGGCCACGTGCTGCCCTCGGTTCTGATCTCACCATCCCTGGAGGTGAACTTTGATGTGGACCGGGATGCAGCAAGGTTGCTGCCGGGGAGGCCGACCCCATAGAACACTCAGGAGGTGTTCTCAGCAGAACCTGGAAGGACAGGACGCAGAGATGCGATTCCTGAGGACCTTAGGATGCCTTGGCAACTTGGGAAAGATGAGATGACCTGCTTGTTAAGCAGGTGGGGCTCAGGCTGCTATTTGTGCCCTGAATGTCAATGAGCATTTGTCCGCCTGGGCTGAGACATTCCAGTTACAGACACCAGAGCATCTCTTGTTCCCTCTTAGCTCAAAATGCTTCCCTCACATCATTCTTCTCTTGTATGATTTTTACCCAGATTGTTTTAGTTAATCTCCAACTGTCCCAGGCCTAGACTTGCTATGATGAGTGTGATCTGCTTTGACACCACGGGGCCAGGGCTGCGCCTGGCGTGAGAGCTCCCCCCGATCGAGGGCCAGAGATGGGGGAACCAAGATGCAGTCTCTACCAAGTTTGGGGCTGGTCACTCAGGCAGCACTGCCATGGATGGCAGTGGAGCCCAGCTGGCCATGGGGGCTCCGGGCAGACTCCAGGACCAGAGGAGGTCAGGGGCACCCCCGCTTTGTATCCAGTCTGGGATTGAGGAGTAGGGACCAACGTAGAAACTATAGTGAAAGAAACAAGCCAGAGGCACTGTAAGCTTCCGGGGATTGACTTGGGATCTGGGTAGGGGGTAATGGGGGGAGCCCCTGTACTCAGCCTATAGGAGAGGGGAAGACAGAGGCAGGGAAAGTGAGGGAAGGCCTGGCACTCATGGTTTTGGGGAGTCCTTTTCTGTTTCTGTGTATTTGCTTGCTTAGGTATTTGCAGCCAGAGTAACCACAACATAGCAGGGGTAGGGAAGGTGAGGTACAGGCCAGGCCAGTGCTAATTCTGCCAAGCGTTTCTCACAGACTTGGAAGATAAGCCTGGCCTCTGTTTGTCAGCTTTCCAGAATCTTAGGCAGAAGCAGGAGTGGAGGGTGAGAGGCAGCTGAAAGCAAGTCTGGGGGCACCTCTGCTAATTTTCTCCTCCCAGTTAAAGGGCACTTCCAGGGTCTCAGAACTCTGTGTGGCCTTCCCCTTGTGCACGGTGTGGAAAATTGCATTCTCGTGTGCTCAAGGCGGCCGAGGAGGGCATGGTTTGTGTGAGGCCCGTTCACGTCTCTTTGTCAATTCCTCCGTGACAGCTGCAGCCTCAGAGCCCACACTTCAATTATGTACTCAGCAGGTGAGGGGTGCTTGGACAGGGGCCATCACGTCGAGATCAAGGGGGTAATTCATCCTTTTTACACACCTGCGGGCTGAGGGAGGATTGTGCATACAGAGTGTGGCCTTAGCCTGAGAGCAGGGGAGAAAAGAGGGAGGGAGAGGCCTGAGAAAGAGGACAGGAAGGAGAGAGAGAAGAGAGAGGAGAGAAAGGACAGGGGAGCTAAGAGGCAGGGGAACGATCAGAAGGCTCTTAGGGGGCTTCCCTGGTGGCGCAGCGGTTGAGAGTCCGCCTGCCGATGCAGGGGACGCGGGTTCATGCCCCGGTCCGGGAAGATCCCACATGCCGCGGAGCGGCTGGACCCGTGAGCCATGGCCGCTGAGCCTGCGCGTCCGGAGCCTGTGCTCCGCAACGGGAGAGGCCACAGCAGTGAGAGGCCCGCGTACCACAAAAAAAAAAAAAAAAAAAAGGCTCTTGGGGCAGGGACTTGTCGAACATCTGTCTATCTCTGTATTCTCTCTCACTCATCCCCGTCATTCTGGGCATTTCCACAAAGGACTGTTTGTGCATCAGACAATACCAAGAAGGCTTGGGGCGATTGCTTCCTGGGAGGGTGGAAGTCCGCGTTGGGGCTGCTGAATGGAGCGGAATTCTTCCCACCTCACCACCAGCGCCATCCTTTGGGTTCAACTGGCTATGGTTTTTGTAACCTTCAAATACCAGAGGTGGGGGCTGGCTTGGGTGCCCCCAAGGGAGACCTGAATGATTCAACATCCAAGGCCAGTTGCATTTTAGGAAGAGACTGAGTCACAAGATGCGACTAGGCTGAGAAGTCTGTTCTCGGCTCAGAGAAGGCCACCTCACCGGGGTGCAGTGGGGGATGGACGTGGGTGGCAGCCGTGGGAAATCTGA
The DNA here is from genome assembly GCF_025265405.1 of Mesoplodon densirostris. Lineage (NCBI taxonomy): Eukaryota > Metazoa > Chordata > Mammalia > Artiodactyla > Ziphiidae > Mesoplodon > Mesoplodon densirostris. The sequence continues at coordinate 93,759,007 of NC_082669.1, read as the reverse complement.
CCCTTCCAGGCTTGAAGTAATCCAGGAGGGCAGCAGGCAGAGCAGGAATTTGGCAGGTGAGCTGCTGCTGCTTCCTGCGCTGCGATAGCCTTGCGTTGGAGCCCAGGTGCACCAGGGCGCTTGGACATTTGCACAGCGACCATGGGATGGAAGCAAGGGTGTGGGACCACTGACTGCAAAGTTCTGTGGTGTGATTGTTTGGTAGGGTCACTAAAGCTCACAGGTTCCTGGAAAAGTCATTCCCCAGAGGCTCCACTTCTAGAACACCAGACTCTAGGGGGACCTCTCCCAACCCGTGGAGCCAGGAGTCCAGGCTGCCAGCACCTCAGCTCCCCTCCCCGACTTCAGGTGGCCCCTTCTCTCCTCTGCTCCAGCCCTGTTTCTCCTGGTCCCCCAGTTCCCAGGCCCCTGCCCTCACAGAAGGCTCTCGGCTTACAGCTCCAGGGGAACCTTTCAGAAGAGCTCCCCGGCTTTCCGGCTCTGAAGTCCAGTTTGTTTGGAGTTCTTGTGCAAAGCTGAGCCAACCTGGGCCTTAGATCTAAGGCTCTGAGCTAAAGGGGTTTGCAGCCTCATTTCCCATCCTTATCGCAGAGATGGTGGCTGCCTCTCCTCCCCACACCCCCCGACCTTTGCTCATCAGAGCTCTGCACCCTGAGTTCTGGTGAAAAGGCTGCTCCAGACAGAACCTTGGAGCCCCCTTCTCCCTCCCCCAGCCTCCTGGCAGAGTTGCATTCCATCCTCGAGGCCTGCAGATGAATACATGCCGTTCTTCTCTTTAAAAGTTGCCAGAAACAGGCGTTCAACGACTCTTCATTTACCTATTTCAAGTTCAATAACCTGGCACTCAGAAAATTCTTGTGCTGTCAGATGGAAGTGCTGGAAGCTACTCATGCTGTTTCTGTGGTTTGGTGTTGCGGCTTCCTGAGCTGGTGGAGGATTTGGGGCCATCCTGGGGCGAGGTGCAGCTCAGGGCGGGTCAGAAAGAGCCAGTCCCGAGGAATTGTCTAGGCATCCCTTCTTCCTCGGTCCTCCATGCATGCTTTCTTAGCAATGTCAACACATGTTGTTTTCGTCTCTTTCCAGTTGCTGGGAACACACTGCACCATGTGTTCTAGCTCTTGGTTGTCTCGAATCCAGCACTCTATCTTGTCTTATGATGCTTCATGCCTGGGGTGGGGCATCTCTCCAGCTAATTTACCAGCTCCTGGCACAGGGACCATCTGGTTCTATGTACACAAATATATGGTTCAAAAAGCCTATTTTAACTTCCTGTTCCACACCATGAACTGTGTTGGCATCAAGGGTGCAAAGGTAGGTATGATATGACCTCCATCCCCAAAGGGCAAACGTGATTTCTGAGAAGCAGAGTGACCCCCATGATGGAGCCATGCACACACATCCACGGGGCCCAGCCTAGGCATGAGGTGATGGCCAGGGAGGATCCCAGAGTGGTCCCTTGAGAAGCTGAAACATAAGTGAGGTCTTAAAGGGTGAATAGAAATTTGGGGGCAGTCCAGCTAGGCAATCCAGCTAGAACATCTTGAACAGAGGCTTGACTGAGTCTGAGTTAGGAAGTGGCATAGGATGGCATGGATGAGTTTGTGTGTCTCTGTGAGTGTGTCTGTGTGTTGGGACCCTGTTGCTGTGTGTGTGTGTCTCCGTGTTGGGACAGTGCTGCTCTGTGTGTGTGTCTGTGTGTTGGGGCACTGTTGCTGTGTGGGGATGGAATTGCTGTGTGTGCCATTCTCAGAAGCTCCGACTTGATTCTGTTGGTGGCAAATGAGAAGATATTGAAGGGAGGGATGAAGACAGGTAATGCTGTGGTCAGTTTTGCATTTCGGAAAGCCTGGTCTGGAGGAAGACAGGTGGGGATACTGGGAAAGGCTGTTGCCATGCGTGACTGCAGAAGTGATGAGCTTGAGCCAGGGAAGCCTCTGGGAAAATGTGAAAAATACTTACCGGGTGAAATCATCAGGACTAGAACCTCACCTTTAATGACTTGGTTACAGAGTGAATACTTGTTGATGGCAGTCTCGAGCCGAGGAGGGAATAATATGCACAGGATAAGAACATCAAGGTCTGCTGTTTCTCAACCACCATGTGCAAATCGTGTTTGTCCTCCTCTGTCTGGGACGATTAGCTGCCCCTGCCGTCCACTCAGAACACTGGCTGCCTTGATTTGGTTCCTCTCTCTCCATATCCTCGCCCACCTCCCCAGCACACTGGCTTCTCTTGGACCAGGGGCATTTGGGCTTGAAGGGAGCATGGAAAGTCTGGGTAGGATGGAGGGAGCCTTGAGCTGGACGAGGGACAGGCTTTCCTTCCTGTAATGTTCCCAGGCTTGAAGCTGAGGGTCTGTGTCCCCGCTCAAGGCCCCGCACCAAGTGGGCCTGGACACTCGGCTCAGGGTCCTGAGGCAGTGGAGTTCCGGTGAGCTGATCCCGGGCTCCAAGTGCTGTAGAAGGGTCACTGCAGTCCCTGGTAGTTTCCCCTGGTCTTCCTCAAAAATAGAGACAGCAAGGGGGATGTAGCATTTTTTATAAGTCTAATGTTATTTGGTTTAGATTTTTGCTTTTATCCTGTGATTATGTTCTTCCCATTTTATGGTGTAAACGAGTCATTTAAAAATGAAATGATAGTGATAATAGGATTTATTTTTAATGTGCTTATTTGGCAAAATATGAAGTCAGCAATCTTGTGTTGGTCTACCCTCCCCCAAATTATTTTGAAATTTTCTTGGCACGTGAAAAGCCAGAGTCTGGTAGCTGAGGAGATAGATGCTACATCGCTACTTTAGGAGCTAGTATAGTGGATAAGAACCTGATGGGGCTTGGGATACTCCATCCCCAATTCGGCACCTTGGCACAGTGAACATTTCAAGCTGAAGGAATTTGAGAAACAACAGGTGCAGGAAGGACTTTATGACCCCCCCGAAGCAGGTCATAGACCCTCGTGTAAGAGGTGCCTTCCCTATATCTGGAGGACAAGGAGCATCCTTATCTCCAGAGACAGAGGGATGCCGAGAAGAATCCGAATGAGCAGGCCTTGCTGAGTTTCCCCCGGTTTCCTTCTCTCAGCTCATACCCTTTATCCTATCACATCTTCCCATGACTTTCTTCTCTTCATCAAACCTAGCATGAAAACACTGAGGCTTAACCACTTCTTTGGGGCTTTATTTCCTTATGGAGTTTCCCATGTCATGTAACATTTATATTAAATAAATTTATATGCTTTTCTCTTGTTCATCTGTCTTGTTACAGAGACCCAGTTATGATCCTGAGATGGGTAGAGGAGAGAGAGAGATTTTTTCTCCCCTACACACCTAACTCTGGAACCAGACAGTCTAGGCTCACACAAGCCTCCTACATTTACTAGCTATGTGACCTCTGGGCTTTAAGTTCCTGATCTGTGAAATGGGAGTCATATAGTACCTACCTTATCAGGTCGTACGGATTAAATGAAAGATACGCTTTCCTTGTCCACCAGGGACTTTAATTCCAGAAATTCTACCCAGGAGACTTGGAATGCTTTTCCCCAGCTGATTAATCCAATCTCTCTCATACTCCTTTGCCATTTAGGGCTTTGATGAAAGGAAGGGGTGAAAAGAAAAAGAGATGGAAAGGAGAAAAAGGTGAGAGGGTGATCTGGAGCTCTTTGCATGGACTTAAAGTTATGGGGCCAATAGGAAAACCTCTTTGAAAGACAGTTTGCTGATATCAATCAAAACCATTTTCTTCCCATTTCACCCAGCAATTCACATCTTGGAAATTATCCTATGGATAAACTTACACATATGCTTAAAGATATATGAACACAAGTACACTTATTGAATCATTTTTTTGCAGTAGCAAAATACTGGAAACGAATGTCCATCAAAAGTTCTCATTAAAATATTGGACATCGATGTGGTATGAAATGATGCAACTTAACAATAATGAGGCCTATCTGTATGGTGATATGGAACAGTCTCCAAGGTAATTAAGTTAAAAAAGAAAAGGAAAGGAAACAGAAGATAAGAAGAGGATGATTTGTGTGCTGACATTTCCTTTTGTCTTTTATGGGAAACTATATACATATATTCTTGTCCATGCAAAAACTATCTCTGGAAGGATTCCCAAGAAACTGGTATTACTCGCTGCCTCTGGCGAAAAGGAAGGAATCTGGGAGAACGAAACACAGGAATCTTACTTTCCATTGTTTTTATTTTTCATTTTATTTGAATTTTTACCATGTGCATATATGACACTTAAGATAATACCAAAACACTATTAAAAATAAAATAAAAAAATAAAGTTATGGGACCAAAATAAAAGACTCAGAAAGGAGAACCAAAAGGAGAGGAAATAGCTGCTTTCTCTTCCTAGAAGCTGTTCAGCACCCTTTTTTTTTTGGTACCCCCAGACCTGACTCTTGGCTGTATTGCAGAGTTGAAAACGTCTCTATTAACTCCAGCATGAATTCTTCCCCCCTCAGTGACCTCTCATGTCTCTTGTTGCTCCTAGAAAATAGGTAGCTGCTTGTACATCTAGTCATTCTAGTATGTTACAGACCCCTTGTGGCACCCCTCCCAGGGCCCTTTGCGTGGTGAGAGGACAGTGATGCAGGGAAAGAATTTCTGACTTCACAGGAGATTGCTTAAGTGAGGGGACTATCCCTGCCGTGCTTGAAAGTTGAAGGGTCTGTCAGTGCCCCTCAGTGGAAGACCAGCCCTGCTTCCCAGAATATAGCTTCTGGCATTGGCTCGGCCATGTAGCATAGATTTAATCTTGCCAGGAGCTATGAGGAGGGGTGAGTGAGGAATAGCTGAGAGCATGGGACAGGGAGAGGTTCAGTGGAGTTATATGTCAGAGTAAAGATACCTCACTGACACGGCTCATCCAGGGACACAGCTACCCTGACATCTCAGGGCACAATATCAGATATAATAACATTTGGAAAAGCTCCCAGCCTGGGGTACCACCCAGAGCATACTCACTAGACTGTGTTCATTCCTCCCTCCAGAATTTTGCTGAGCTAAATGGTCTTCTTCATATGCCATATGCCCTTCTCCCCGTCCAAATGATACTCTTTCTTCAAGATCATTCAGTTCAGTTCATTCATCAAACACTTGTCAAGTATCTTCTAAGAGCCAGATACTGTGCTACTGTGCTGGGTACTGGGGACACAGTAAGAATAAGGGCTGGGCCTCTGAAATTGAGGTCTGTGTCTCATGGATACACAAAGCCATGAGGTAAATATGACGTCTTCCCAAAGCATCAGTTTTACTTGAAGACTGGGGAAAGTAAAGTAAAGCTATTTAAATGCCAATACTTAAAAAATATATTCTTATATTAAGACAAACAGACCTATTATGGAACAGGGGCAATTTTGCATATATTTAAAAAATAAAATGAGATTTCAAAGTAATTGCATGTAAGTGATTGACTTCTTTGGACTACATCCCAGAAACTTGGGAGTTCACATGTTAATTCTCTTCTGCCACTATGAATGCATTGACTGAAAAGTTTCAAATTCCTTACTGCATGTCATGGGGAGAAATTGAAGGGTTTTAGGGAAGAGTCATAATAAAGATTGAGGTTTATTTTATTTTATTTTTTATTGAAGTATAGTTGATTTACAATGTTGTGTTAGTTTCTGGTGTACAGCAAAGTGATTCAGTTATATATATATATATATAAAATATATATTTATAATATACATATACGCTTTTTCATATTCTTTTCCATTATGGTCTATTATAGGATATTGAATATAGTTCCCTGTGCTATACAGTAGGACCTTGTTGTTTATCTATTTTATATATAGTAGTTTGTATCTGCTAATCCCAAACTCCTAATTTGGGATTAGGAGTAACTGTAAATTTGTATTCTAGGTCTGTGAGTCTGTTTCTGCTTTGTAAATAAGTTCATTTGTGTCATATTTTAGATTCCAAATATAAGTGATATCATATTGTATTTGTCTTTCTCTTCCTGACTTACTTCACTTAGTATGATAATCTCTAGGTCCATCCATGTTGATGCAAATGGCAGTATTTCATTCTTTTTATGGCTGAGTAGTATTCCATGGTATATATATACCACATCTTCTTTACCTATTCATTTGTTGATGGATATTTAGGTTACTTCTACGTCTTGACTATTGTAGATAGTGCTGCAGTGAACATTGCAGTGCATGTATCTTTTTGGATTAGAATTTTCTCTGGATATATGCCCAGGAGTAAGATTGCTGGATCATATGGCAAATATTGCAGTTTAGAAATGTCACTTTCAAGGAATGAGAGGTATACTTACAGGTCAGACACTTGCATTTATTTCTACTCCCTCCCATCACGGAGTTCACATTCTCCCCACCCTCCCTCCATTCCCATCCCTGGCTTCCTCAGGCACTCGGAAGAAAGGCCATGTTAGGAGACACAATGAGAAGGCAGCCATGTGCAAGCCAGGAAGTAAGGTTTCACCAAGAACCATGATCTGGGACTTCCAGCTTTCAGAACTGTCGGAAAATATATTTCTGTTGCTTACACCACCCAGTCTGTTATGGCAACCTGAGCTGACTAACACACACTGAGGCACATCATGAATTTTCAAAATGCCATAGAAAAACAGCCTAAAAGCTGAGAGAGACAGAGAGTAAGAGGAGAGGGAGGGAGAGAGGAGAGAATATAAAAGAGCAGGAGTCAACATGGTGGGGTCTTCTCATTGACAATATAAGAAGTTAGAAGACCATAGGGCCGTGACTTCAGAGTTCTGAGGGAAATTGTTTTCGAAACAAGAATTCTGTACACAGCCAAACTACCTCTAGTATGAGGACATGTGATGGTTAATTTTATGTGTTAACTTGACTGAGCTAAGGGTGCCTAGAAAGTTGGTAAAGCATTGCTTCTGGGTGTGTATGAGGGTGTTTTCAGAAGAGATTAGGATTTGAATCCATAAACTGAGTAAAGAAGATTGCCCTCACCAATGCAGGTGGGCATCATCCCATCCACTGGGCAAGGTAAAGGAAGGGTGAACTTGCTCTCTTTCTTGAGCTGGAACATACATCTATTCCTGCCCTCAGACACCAGCATTTCTGGTTCTTGGGCTTTCAGGTTTGGACTGGAATTACACCACCAGCTTCCCTGGGCCCCCAGCTTGCAGATAACAGATCATGGGATTTCTCAGCTGCCATAATCATGTAAGTCAATCTTTCATTTTATATATATATATATCCTATTGGTTCTGTTTCTCTGGAGAACCCTGACTAATATAAGATAGAATAAATTTTTAGAAATGCAAGTCTTAGAAAATTATCTCATGTGTACCCTTTATCAGGAAGCTGTTAGAAAAAGTATTCCATAAAGATGAGGCATAATGGATCAGGATTAGAGAGTTTCAGTCCATATTAGAAAAAGAGGGGGGAGAATTTCAAGAGGGAAATATCCTAGAAGAAAAATATTAAATGGATTGATTATCAGATATATTTAAACATATCCAGAAGAGATATTCTGGTAGAGAGTTTGGAGAGAAATTAGTGAGGAGTACATAAAAAACTAAGTAAACAAGAAGACATGGCAATTATTTATTCAAGGAAAAACAAAAGACCTGTACAGGAAAAGAAATGTAATCATAGTATACTACATGGATCAGTTTTGAATAATATTATAGTGTAAAAACAACAAAAGCAATGAAAATTGTGATATGACAATCTTGGGAGAATGAAGACAGGAAAAGTGTATGCGTGAAGTATGTATGTGTGTATGCGCACGCACGCGTGCATGCGTAAAAGACCTAAACCCTTATCTTCCATGGTAGGAAGTCAGTAAATATCTAAAAGTCAAAATCATCAACAAATAGAAGCATAAGCAGGTTATTTAGAATATAAAAGTAGGGACTTCCCTGGTGGCACAGTGGTTAAGATTCCGCCTGCCAATGCAGGGGACACGGGTTAGAGCTCTGGTCCAGGAAGATCCCACATGCCATGGAGCATCTAAGCCTGTGTGCCATAACTACTGAGCCTGCACTGTAGAGCCTGCGAGCCACAACTACTGAGCCCGCGTGCCACAACTACTGAAGCCCGCGTGCCTAGAGCCCGTGCTCCACAACAAGAGAAGCCACCACAATGAGAAACCCACACACTGCAATGAAGAGTAGTGCCTGCTCACCACAACTAGATGAAGCCCGCGCCCAGCAATGAAGACCCAATGCAGCCAAAAATAAATAAATAAATAAATAAATAAATAAATATTTAAAAAAAATAAATGCCAGAAGGTGATGGTGCTGGGTGGGGAAAGGGAATATCATTCTTCATTATAAGCCTTGAGTAATATTTGATTTTATAAACTTTGTAGTGCTTTGATAAAATTAAAGTTAAATTTAAAAAGTCAGAAATATCACTTCTCTAGGAGGTGGGTCAAAAAGGATCTTGCTGTGATTTATGTCATAGAGTGTTCTGCCTATGTTTCCTCTAAGAGTTTTATAGTGTCTGACCTTACATTTACGTCTTTAATCCATTTTTAGTTTATTTTTGTGTATGGTGTTAGGGAGTGTTCTAATTTCATTCTTTTACATGTAGCTGTCCAGTTTTCCCAGCACAACTTATTGAAGAGACTGTCTTTTCTCCATTGTATGTTGCCTTCTTTATAAAAAAATAAGGTGACCATATGTGTGTGGGTTTATCTGTGGGCTTTCTATCCTGTTCCATTGATCTATTTTTCTGTTTTTGTGCCAGTACCATACTCTCTTGATTACTGTAGCTTTGTAGTATAGTCTGAAGTCAGGGAGCCTGATTCCTCCAGCTCTGTTTTTCTTTCTCAAGATTGCTTTGGCTCTTCGGGGTCTTTTGTGTTTCCATACAAATTGTGAAATTTTTTGTTCTACTTCTGTGGAAAATGCCATTCTAAGAAACGGAAATAAAAGCAAAAATAAACAAATGGGACCTAATGAAACTTAAAAGCTTTTGCACAGCAAAGGAAACCATAAACAAGATGAAAAGACAACCCTCAGAATGGGAGAAAGTATTTGCAAATGAAGCAACTGACAAAGGATTAATCTCCAAAATTTACAAGCAGCTCAATATCAAAAAAACAAACAACCCAGTCCAAAAATGGGCAGAAGACCTAGACATTTCCCCAGAGAAGATATACAGATTGCCAACAAACACATGAAAGAATGCTCAACATCACTAATCATTAGAGAAATGCAAATCAAAACTACAATGAGGTATCACCTCACACGAGTCAGAATGGCCATCATCAAAAAATCTACAAACAATAAATGCTGGAAAGGGTGTGGAAAAAAGGGGACCCTCTTGCACTATTGGTGGGAATGTAAATTGATACAGCCACTAAGGAAAACAGTATGGAGGTTCCTTAAAAAACTAAAAATAGAACTACCATACGACCCAGCAATGCCACTACTGAGCCTATACCCTGAGAAAACCATAATTCAAAAAGAGTCATGTACCACAATGTTCATTGTAGCACTATTTATAATAACCAGGGCATGGAAGCAACCTAAGTGTCCATTGACAGATGAATGGATAAAGAAGATGTGGCACATATATACAACAGAATATTACTCAGCCATAAAAAGAAACAAAATTGAGTTATTTGTAGTGAGGTGGATGGACCTAGAGTCTGTCATACAGAGTGAAGTAAGAAAGTGAAAAACAAATACCATATGCTAACACATCTAAAAAACAAAAAAATGGTTCTGAAGAACCTAGGGGCAGGACAGGAATAAAGACACAGACATGGAAAATGGACTTGAGGACACAGGGAGGGGGAAGGGTAAGCTGAGACGAAGTGAGAGAGTGGCATGGACGTATATACACTACCAAATGTAAAACAGATAGCTAGTGGGAAGCAGCCACATAGCACAGGGAGATCAGCTCAGTGCTTTGTGACCACCTAGAGGGGTGGGCTAGGGAGGGTGACAGGGAGACACAAGAGGGAGGAGATATGGGTATATATGTCTATGTATAGCTGATTTAATTTGTTATACAGCAGAAACTAACACACGATTGTGAAGCAGTTATACTCCAATAAAGATGTTAAAAAGAAAAGAAATATCACTTTTGTAGATATTCAGAGATGAGATTGGTGAAGGATTCAGTGGAAGCAGAGAAGGTAGTCAGGAGCCACTGCAATTACCTGAGCATGCAGGGCGTTTATTGCGGAGGACCCTTGGGCTCAGCACCTGTGGAAGATGGGCGCAGAAGTGGGGATGGGCAGAGGAGCATGTCCTGCTGCGATGCAGGCCCAGCAACAGCCTCAGCTGACCGTGTGGGGAGCTCTGGAGCTAGAACAGCTCTTCAGAGCTGTCCTGGGTTGGGCTCTGATAGGTGAGCCTTGGATAAGACAGCTCTCTGCAGCTGAAGCACCTCCTGTGGGCTGGGCACCACCAGCATTTCCCAGAGCTGGGGCTGCAAGACCTTCACAGAAGGAGAGTCTGGACTGTGCATGACAATGTCCACTACTTACATTGCTACTGAAGATAAGCAATGATGAAGGCTCAGCTAGGTTGTGGCAGTGGGAATATGGAGGAGGGAACCGATTTCAGAGGTAATTAGGAGACAAAACCTACATGACATGCTGATAGATTGGCTATGGTGAGTGAAATGAAGGAGAAGTGAATTAGGACCATCTGGTATACCACCAGGTTTCTTGCTGGGTGGATTGTGATGGTGACTGGATTCATGCAGAGAGGGCCTCTTATGTAAGAGAAAAGATGATACATTCAGTTTGGGCTAAGCTGATTAGGAGGCCTGTGGGGGAGAAGGCCTCCTTGAAGCTTCTGCATCAGCTCACCCAGATCTCTTCTCTTAATTACAGATGACTTTTATTTTCTGACCTCCACAATCAAACCCTGAATTATATTTCCTACTAGAAGGTCAACCTTCTAATACAAAGGTATTTTTGTCTATATCCCAGTACCTAGAGCAGACCCTGGTATTGAGTATGCAGCACATACAGATATTTGCTGTTGATCCAGTGTACTATCCCTATGATTGCCTCTTTGTGTCTGGCCATCTCAGTGAGAGTTCAAGTCTTTTGCTGCCTAATATCACAAATTATTTAACTTCTCTACACCCCACAGCACCCAGTGTAGTGCTGGGCCCCAAGAACACACATGCCAAATGCAACTGATTGATGAGCGGCCAGGGGGTCTCAGGTCTCTGTTTAGGACTCCGCACCCCCCACTCTGCCTCCCAACCTGTTCCCGCCTCTTGTGATGTTCTCTCTGGTGCTTGGATATAACAGATGCTCTGCAGGATCCATGTGAGTGGCGTGAAACGATGGTGTCCAGAGAGGGGAGAAAATCCATTTAAAATATTGTAGAGTTAGCCAGTTTTGTTGGAGATGAGCTCAGATTGTGTACATTAGCAGGACAGGGAGGTGGTTTTTTTAGGGCCACAAAAATTGGAAAGGTAGAGTTGGACCCCCTGATCACCATAACTCTGCTTCTTCAAGCTTCAGTCTTGTGCTGGGATGGCGGGAAGGCAGAAGGGGAGGTCTTGTATTATGTGTTCGTGTAACCCTCAACCCAGGGAAGCTTGATTAAGCACCCTCCACTTCTCCCGGGCATCAGTCATTGGTCTGTACCCCATCAGGGAGGTTTAAGTTCTTGCAAGTTGCCTAGCCCTCACTTGTGAGACGGAAAAAGTCGATAGAGAAGGAACCTGAAGAACAAAAGAAGGAAGGATCTTAAAGGCCAAAAACACTGCTTTATGGTCAGACCTCAGTTTTCTGCAGGTGAAAATGCATTCATAGCATTGGCCATTCATGGAAAGGAGTTATTTTACCTGTTTCATACAAGGAGAATAAATTGAGTGACCTAGAAGTAGAAGAAAGTCCCCTGGCTTGGGCTATTTGTTCCTCTCCTACTCAGACCCCTCAGTATGCATGCTTACTGCTCATGCTTGCTCGTGGAGTGACTTAGAGGTAGGTGAACTTCTCAGGGTTTACGGTGAAGGTGATTCTAAGAGTAGTGGACGGGCTGTGGAGAGCTTCAATAGAGTAGCCCTCAACGATTTGCTGGTGGGGACTGGTGTTTTGTTTTGTTTTGTTTTGTTTTGTTTTGCAATACGCGGGCCTCTCCCTGTTGTGGCCTCTCCCACTGCGGAGCACAGGCTCCGGACGTGCAGGCTCAGCGGCCATGGCTCACGGGCCCAGCCGCTCCGCAGCATGTGGGATCTTCCCGGACCGGGGCACGAACCCATGTCCCCTGCATCGGCAGGCGGACTCTCAACCACTGCGCCACCAGGGAAGCCTGGGACTGGTGTTTAATCTTTACGTCACTAGACACCAGATCAGCAACCTGTGAGTTATCTGGCCCAAGTTCATGACTTATACCAGGACATAAGAATTGTAGCTTCCAGTCTCATGCTTCCTTTACCAAGACTGAATAACTCTCAGATGCGACCTCCCATGTGAAGTAGGGCTTGGAGTTTGAACTGGTTTCCAGGTCATGAAACCAAATCTGTATCCCATGTTCTTCATGCCCCTAGAGAGCTGTGGTATGAACATGTAGGATGACTATTTGGTGTGGGGTCTGTGATCTGTGCTCGTGGGGCAAGAATTGCCTTTCTCAGTGTAAAGAGACAGAAGCTGCAGCCACGTGAGCTAATCAGCAGGCTTTGCTTACGGTCAGGGACTGGAATCTTGACATACTTTGCATATTGCTGGGATCCTAATGACCACTCCACCAGCATCACCACCAGTGGTTACTGCCATTATGGTGGGAGCATCTAAGAATCTCAGCAGCGAGGTGGTAGAAAGAGCATTGGCACTTGGAGCCTGAAGATGTGGGTCTAATCCTGCAACTGCCCTTGACTAAGCTGTGTGACCTTGAGCATGTCACCTGACTTCTCTGAAATGCAGTTTTTATTGAAAGAATGAGAATCAGTCTTGATTACATCACAGTGGGTTCTGAGGATTGGATGAGACGGTACAAGGGAAAGTGCTTTGTAAACTGTAAATTGCTTTGTGGCCAATATGCTTTCATTGTTGCTGATTGCAGTGCAAAGACGGAGCTTCCTTATTCTCTCATTCTCTGGATATTAACACATTCTCTGCTGTGTGTCTGATGCTAAGCCAGGTACTGGGAAGACAACGGGCAAAAAGCTATGTAGTCTCCAACCTCATGTCCTCATGGCCCAAAGTTAGGATTCCCACATCCAGAAATGCTGGTCTCCCACCTTTGGACGTGCAGCTGCATACCCTGAGACTTGCTTTGTACGAGACCTTTGGATGGGTGGGCCATGTGGAAGGGCCTTCAGGGAGGAGCTTTTCAAACTATGCTCTGGGAGCCCAAGGGTCCCAGGGAGAAATCACACGGGGGCGGGGCAGAGCCAGCAGGGGGGACCCTGAGCCTTCCTCCCTGCCTTCAGCCACGTTTGTTCCCCTTTTCCTGCCGTATTTCATTGTGTGAAGACTGCTCCTTTGGTGGAAGAAGCTGAACAGCCTGGCTCCTTGATCTCTTCTAACTTTTACATCTGAGTCATGGGTGAGCCTCTTCCCAAGTCTCTTTCTTCTCTTCCCGGTGGTAGCAGAGGCAGAGACGGCTGGTTGCCATTATTGGGATGGAACCAGGATATGATGACTTTAATCTGAATACTTATATAGAATGGGAAAGGGGCTGGGTGGGTGATAAGTCACCTGGAGGGGTGGGGAGGCTTCCTTTCATAGCCACGGCACAGCAGCCTGCACAAATAGCTTGGACGGCCACCCAGCTGGGGCTGCCGTGCTTCACGAGAGCTGCTGGGTCTGACTCTACCTAAGGCAGTTTCTCTTCTCCACAGACAGGCATCCTCAACAGGTAAACTGGTAATCATGGGGTGGCTTCACCCCTGGCGCCTAGCTCATGGGCAGCATTCTAACAGCAAATGGCATTCTGAGTCGTCTTTGACCTTGGATGAAACAATTCTGCAGTGTGTAGGCTCTCTGCGGTGATCGACCCTGAGAGCTGACAGGACATTTTAAGGGAACAGAGCCCCCCAGGCCAAGTGCTGACCAACAGCCAGAGTTTCCCCAGTAAGTGGTCCTTCTCAGGCTACAGTGGGAGCCAGAAAATGGATGAAATCCTTTTGCTAGCCAAACTGTGCAATATTCCAGAGAGTTTGGGGGTTTTTTGTTTGTTTGTTTGGTGTTTGTTTGTTTTTGCCTTCAGATAGCTCCTAATTATTTAGAGATTTTCCAAGATGGACTATTCTGCCCTGGGAAATTGCCCCAAATGCTTAGGAAACTGTTCCCTGATTTTTAGCACCCACGATTGCTTTAATGAGTCAGTTCTCACTACATTGTATTAGCATACTGATGGCTGCTGTGATAAACCCCCAAATGCTCAAACACGCTAGAAATGTGTTTCTTGTTCACACTAAATCCAAAACAGGCTTGCATTGGTCGTTGCCTCTTCTCCAAGCAGTTATTCAAGGACCCAGGCATCTTTCCTCCTGTGGAGGAAAGTCTCATCATCAACATGAGACTGCTAGGCTCACCAGGCTTATTTGCATCCAGCCAGTGGAGGGGAAGAGAGCCTGGAAGAAAGTGGGTAGAAAGTTTTTATAGGCCAGTCTGGGAAGTGGTACATATCCCTCCACTTATGTTTTCATGGCTAAAACCCAGTAATAAGGCTCTACCTAACTGCAAAACAGCCTGGGAAATGTAGTCTAACTGTGTGCTCAGACAGAGAGATTTGGTGGATAGCTAGCAGTCTCTGCCACTGCCATCTGCTGAGGTTATGTCTGTCTTTATTGGGGAGACAAGAAATAAATCAGAGTGAGGAAAACCTGTCTTAAATAGCAGCAATGTGGTTGACCTTCCACATTCAAAACACTATAGGGCAAAATAAAACAACAGTAGGAAATTATTTTCATGCGTCTTGTCAGCAATCATTTTAAAGTTTGGTGATGCAGGGTTGTACAGAAGCTGGTTCTCTCATACAATACTTGTGGGAGAGTAAATTGGTGCAACCACTTTAGAGAGTTATTTGTCAGTGTTTGTGAGAATTTAAGTGTTCATACCCTTTGGCCCAGCAATTCGATTTCTCACTGTCTTCTCTAGAGTAGGACTCTCATAAGTGTACAGTGAAGCATAAATAAGATGCTGATTGCCAGCGATGTACATAAACCAAAAGATTAAAACCATGTCAGTATCCAGCGGTAGGGGACTAGGTGAGTAAGCTATGGTATATTTGTGTTATGGAATACCATGAATGGTTAAAAATATAAGGTAGATTTATATGGACAGAGATGGAAAGGGCCTTAAGACATATTCCAAAAGAAAAAAGTAAGTCACAGAGCACAAGTAACAAATTGTACCATTTATAGAAATAAAGACAAGATAAAACTATCGATGTCTCTAGGTACATGCACATTTATATGTAAAAGTATAGAAAAAGATCTGAAAGGATACAAACTAGGGAAAAGTTGTTGCCTTGCAGGAGAGGATTGAGTTTGAGGTGGTAATCAAGGGGATTTTGGTTTTTATTGGTGGGATTTTAAGCACTGTAAAGCATCATTCATATACTACTTACATAATTAACAATAAATTAATAAAAATAAGGAAATGAATACGTAATCTAAGAAAACAAATTAAAAAATCTAAGTATATTGGACTTCGCAAATATAAATAACAATGTCATTTATTATATTTTTCATTGTCATTGTAATGTTTTAAGGTCTTGAACAAAGAAACAAAAACTAAACAAAAGAACAAGAATCCTCTCACAAATCCTACTCAGAAGCAGGCCACTTATCCAGGGTCACTTCCAAAATCACAGGAGTTCTTGGGATTAGGACCTCATGCATACTGAGTGTCATTCAGTTTTTCAGGACCAGCAGGAATGGCGGTGGCCCTGGAGCCTTGAACACATTTACCAACAAAAAAGAGCTTATCAAGAAAACCTGGTGACAAGGAGCATTGCGGTTATCCAGCAGTTGTCAAATTAGCTCCAGTTGGAGTGAGAGGTTCCGTGGTTAAGATGAAAGAACTGGTCACACATATTTGTTTCATTTCTAGAAGATGTCAGATATTGTCCTAGGAACTGAAACAGAACAAAAGTCAGACAGTCATTGACACTTCCCCTGTGGAGTTTATGGTCTAGAGATATCCTCCTAAATTACAGAAAACATTAAGGCATAGAATTTTCTCCATGTTCAGTTTTGCTCCCATAAACTTTCCCTTTGATTTTTTGATATTGCTAATATAACCAGCAAGCACAGACAATCGCAAAGAGGATGAACCAGTAGCAAATGAGTATTAACGGGGAAATTCAGAAACAGTTTTTTAATGTTTAATTTGACAACTAATCTTTTTGGACATGTATACCTGGATGTGATATTATATTTCATACACATGCTATACATCACATTGTCTCCTACTAAAATTTTTGATTTGTAAAACAGAATTTAAAATATAGGGCTTCCCTGGTGGCGCAGTGGTTGAGAGTCTGCCTGCCGATGCAGGGGACACGGGTTCGTGCCCTGGTCTGGGAAGATCCCACATGCCGCGGAGCAGCTGGGCCCGTGAGCCATGGCCGCTGAGCCTGTGCGTCCGGAGCCTGTGCTCCGCAACGGGAGAGGCCACAGCACTGAGAGGCCCGCGTACCGCAAAAAAAAAAAAAAAAAAAAAGTATCTTATGGGGCTATACAGAGAGCATCAAAATTTCTAGGCTTGGTACTACCTGAAAATGTTTGAAGACCACTGATATACGCTTGGATCTTTTGTAGAGTTGTTTATTTTTCCTAAGGATCCAAAGCAGGCAGAAATCATTGTGAAGGAGCCTTTCTGGGATTTACACTTCTCTGACATTTTCCTGTTGTTCTGAGTCATTTCCTTCTGAGCCACAGCTTTTATAGTCACCAGGCAGTGCTGGGTCATAGAAACACAGTCTAACCAATTTAAAAATGTTCCAAATAGATTCTTTCCTGTCCTTGCATTTCTTAATGCCATGATGCCCGCAGTGATACTCCTTAAATCTACTTTTCTTTCCTGGCCACTTTGCTCATGCAAGACGGTTACTCAAAAACTGTCCTCCCAACCTCAGCCTTCTGCTTCTTTTCTTTCTCTTCCATTCCTCACAACGGTGCATCACAAAAGCTCAAAGCACTGGTCTTGCCAGAGTGAGCCTGGCCTAGAGGAGAGGAAGCAGAGACCAGGAGGCAGGCAGAGGTAGGCAGAACGAGAAGGGCAGTAGGGAGGGAATGGTAGAGAACAGTCATGGCTTAATAATTACTGTCCTATCGTATGATCATCTGTTTATTTACTTAGTCAATACTTATTGAGCACTAAGTGCCAGGATGGGGGGATATAAGGGTAAACTGGAGGAATTCAGCCTCTGCTTTCATGAAGCTTTGCCTAGTGGGACACAGAGAAGAGTAACTGGGCATTTGCAGCACACTGGGATGAGTGCTATGGCCAGCAGTGCAGGGTGGTATGGGAGCTCATGGGCTAGGGCAGAGGTGGGAGGAAAAGCTTCCTAAGAAGGCCACGTAGCACAGCAAGAAGCCTGAGGCTGCTAGTTGTCCACTAATATTCACTTTCCTCCTCTTCCTTTAATAAAAGCACGTCCGAAAGCATGCTATTTAGCCGGTCGATGCCTGCCCAGCTAGAGACTATCTTTCCCAGGGTTCCTTGAAGCTAACTTCAGCCATGTGACTAAATTCGGGTCATGAGATCCAAGCAGCAGTGATGTGTGCAACTTCTGGTTTATGCCCCTAAGATGAAGGGTGTGGCTTCCTCCTCATATTCCTATTGTCTGAAAAGTGGTGGTAACTGGAACAGCCATCTTAGATCATGAGATGGAAGCTCAATGGTGAAGGCGGTGGAGGAGAAAAGTAAAATGAACCGGAAACAATGTTGGGCAGCAGAGTTGCCCTACCAGCGCAAGACCTGTAGACTATTATGTGGGAAAGAATTAAAAAATTATATCTGGTGTAAGTTACTGTTATTTAGTCTCTGTTAGGACAGCTGGACCAATATATTAGGCCATATATCGGGTTTAAAAGTTTAAAAGATTTAAAGGTTTAAAAGAGTTCCAAATTCCTAATCTCCTCTTCTTAACCACTTGGGATCCCATGGTATAATTCAAGAGCAGTCCTTGCATCAGCCAATCTGGGAGACATTTGGGAAATGGGCTGTTTAGATCCAATGGAGAGGTAGCTTCAGTGATATAAGTACTTTTCCAATTTAATTCCCCAGAAATTTTCTTAAAGACAAAGATCCACTGCCTTAGGAGCTGAAAGAGTAACTTAAAGGAGGATTTATGTATTTGGCCCCAAACTGAACTCCTTTTATTAGGAAGACACAGGACATGCAGAAACCAGGAACACAGAGTCATTTTCACTGCCTGGCTTGGAGATCTTCAGGCCACAGTTCAGGGAGGGATTTTGGATTAGAGGGGAGACTGCCCCTCCATTCCTGGGCAAGTCGGCCCAGATGGCACCTTGTTGGTCTCCAGGTTTGCTTGTCACGCTCTGGGCCATTTCTTATGTCTTGACCCCTTCTTAGTCCAGTTCCCTGTTCTTCCTTCCTCCACGGCCCTATGTCTGGCTGTCACTACCAAGGAGAACCCTCTCAGCAATGCAAGTTGGGAGACACCAGCCCTTAGAGACAAACTCAGGACCATGATGGCATCTGGTTCTTTACAGAGAGTATCAGTCAAGATAAGTTAGGTTGTGCTGCAGTAACAAACAGACTCCCAAATCTCAAATCCGACATGGCTCAGCAGTGTCTGTAATTTAACCAGTTGAGGGTTCCTGGATGACCATCCATGACACCACATTTCAAGGTGAGGCTTCAGGCTTTTTTGGGGCAAGAGAAGGGAGGACATGGAGAATCATAGTTCCTGATGCTCCCAAGCAGAAGTGAGCCATTTATTGGATACACAAGTCACATAGCCACTCCTACCTTCAAGGGCTGGTGGGGGGGGGGGGGTGCCGTCCTCCTGTGTGTGTGTGAAGGGGAACTGGAAATATTGGTGAGCAGCAGCAATGCCCACCACAGACATCACACTATGAGAAGGTTGATGGGTGAACGGGGAGTCTGCAAAGTGGGCGTGCACCCTAGGAGGTACACAAGATGATCCACTGGGTGAAGGAAGAGCATAGTGGAACTTCTAATTATATTTATCCTTTATCCTCTCCTTTTTAAATGTCTCTTTTTTGAGTATGTCTATTATAATGAGTATGTCTATAAGGTGCATGATGTATATGTAGTGGCACATGATTATAATTTATAAGTAAATAACTATGCATACACTGGGGGTGGATGCTCAAAAATGTTTTATGGATGGGGCAAGCTATCAAAAATATTTGGCGACTACTGGACTAGAAGATAGGACCCAAAGACCCTTAGGCTGTGAGTACCAAAGGCTCTTTGAAAATGGGGCCTGGAGCCCTTAACCCCAAAGTGACTCAGTTTCCTTGGCTGTGACAGTTCAATTATGATTATCTTTTCAGAAGTTTCTAGGATTGATACCCAAAAGGTCCTTAAAGAACAGAGGCTGAGACAGGGTAGAATTAGATTGAATACCTTTTCACCTCTCTTGCCTGTAGCCAGCAAATGCAAAAACAGCTGCAGTGCTTTGCAGAAGGACTGCAAAGAGGCAATGTGCATTCATGACGAGCGGGGTGCACAGTGCATGGGGTGGGTGCGCTGGGTGTGTGGTGGTGATTGGTGTCAGGTAGAGAGTGCTGCCTACATCGGGAGAGCTGGGGAAAAAAATTACAGGGGACTCCACACGTTAGCTGCCATTGCTTTCCCTGGAGAGGCTGAAAATCTTTGAGAGGCTCACTCTAGGAGGAAAGTGTTACTAGATAAGTCTGGCTGATGGAGAGAGAGAGAGAGAAAGAGAGAAAATAAATGCACGTATGTGTGTGCGTTTGTATGTGTGTGCATGTGTGTACGTGTGTGCATGTGTGTCCTGTGTGTGTGTGTTTGCTCACCGTGCGTGTTTATATATCTGTTAGTTTTTCTTCCTCTGGTTAAAATAGGGTACCCCAGCTCTGGGACATGAAAAGAAGGAAGAAAGACCGTGGTGGGCGAGATTGGCACAGGGAATAAGGGGCAGGTGCCAGTGGGAGAGGTGTGGAGAGAAAGCGTCAGAAGACAGATCTGAAAGTAAACAGCAGAAATGACTATCTGTTATAGCCAAAGCTGGCAGCAGACCAGGAGATGAAAGCCTGTAATCCGGACGCCTTAGGAGACCGTTGAGATCAGGGTACCCCTGGCAGCCTGCCAGTGGGCAGGAGCAGCCCCAGCCCCTGTGTCTCACACTCAGCCGGGGGCACAGGCTGTCCGATGTCTCCACACACCCAGCAGGGGCAGAGAGGCTGAGAACTTGGTGTCTGTGCATAATGCTGCATCACTTCCCCTTGGATAACTGCTTCCCCTCCCATCCCCCTCCCACCCCCCTCCCACCCCCCTCCCACCTGTGGGAAGGACACCAGCAGTTTTCCAATCGTCCAAGGTCAAACCCTCAGCCATCTCCCCAACACCCACTTCTCATGCAATCAGTTGTCGATCCTGGCAATTTCACTTCCCACGTGGGTCCCCTTCACTTCCTCCCTGTGCCTTCTCCCCAGGTCAGGAGGGGAAAAAACCCCAAAACATTACATGTTATAAAACCCTGTACTATTAGTATTTCTCAGGACTTCTAAAGCTTTAGTTTCATGGAACAGAAACCAGCATGCTACAGGAGAAGAAAGGGAGAGGAAGAGAGAGATTTTAGTTTGGGAGTAAGGGACACGCTGAGGGCAGGATTTCACGGGAGTCTCAGAAGAGTCTGGAAGCTAGAACCTGAAAGCCAGTGGGACCCAGGCGGCCTTCTCATAGCCGCTTGACTCCGTCTCTCTCTGCACATCTGCTTCTCTCTTCTTTCTCTGCAGCTTGCTTTTCTCTGCTGCTCAGCTTGTGGTGGGAGGTACCTGCCCGCATCTCCCCAGTGTTTACATCTCCATTCAAGAGACCAGAATAAACTAACTAGTCTCAGATTCCCTTGGAATTTCTTATTAGCCAAGTCAGGCCAGTTGCCTCTGTCCCATAAGTGTGGCCAGGCAGACGGGTCATTATGTACAGTCATGGCTGCATACCTGTACAGTCACAGGCCCATACCTGTGACCTCCAGCCTCGCCTTGGTGCTGTCCCTGTGGGTCTCAACATTTATAACCTCTGCCTTTGACCATGTTCCCGCAGTCTTCTCTACCTCCCACTTTCAGGCTTATCTTGGTAACTCACGTTATGAAAACCCTAGTATTAAATATGCCCGTTCGAACTTCACACTCTGTCTGCCACATCCTGTTATCTTCCCTGGATGTGTCTGCCCAAGCCCGCCCCACCTGAGTGCACTAGACCTGTCCGATACTGTGGCCTCTGACTACCCATCACTACTGAGCACTTGAAATGCGGCCAGTCCAAATTGAGATGTGCAGTAAATGTCAAAGACACACTTGGTTTTTAATGCTTAGGAAAAAAGAATGTGAAATATCTCATCAGTAATCATTCATATTGATCATATGTCAGAACGGTAATATTTTGGATATACTGAGTTAGATAGAATATAATATTAAAATTAATGTCACCTGTTTCTTTTCACTTTTTAAATATGGTTACTAGAAAATTTAATATTACCTGTGTGACTCACATGTCATTTCTGCTGGACAGCGCTGGGCTAAACCACAGTCTCGGGAAAGGCCTGGGCTTTTTCACTCGCTGCCTTTATTCAAGCTGTTTCTCCCTCCAGGAAGGTTTTTCCATCTTCCACTACCCAACTCCTACCCATCCTGCAAAACCTTCCTCCAGTGCTGCCCTGTGAAGCTCCATGTCTACAGATACTTCTATCTGTAGCTATTTACCTTCAGAACTGTTGAACTTTTTTTTTTCTTTTATTTTTACTTTTTTGTATTTTAAAATACACTTTTGGCACATTTAACCTTCATTATAATCATTAGTATGTGTGCCTTATCTCCTATATTCTGTTGTAGGTCCTTGAGACCATGCTTCATTTATTTGTCTATTCCAGGTATACACACTCAACAAATGCCTATAACTGACTGGAAATACGAAGTCTGTGAAAGAAAATCACTCTTGCTACAGATTGGTTATTGTGAGCTCAGGTGAGGCTTTTGTCCTGGTCTGTGTTCCATTTCTCCCCATCACTCCCTCCCCCACTCCCTAAGGCACCTCCGTTACCATCTTCATTCAGTCACTCATTTATTCAGCACATATTTAATGGCACTTTACTGCGCCAGGTGCTGATAAACACAGGTGAATAAAGAGACATGGTCCCTGCCTCAATGGAAGTTCCAGTCTAATGGGAGAGTGATAAAAGTGAACAAGAATGCACTTATGAACTGTGATATGGAGGATTCAGAAGAGGAACCAGGCAGTGGGGAGGGCAGGTTGACTTTGATTTGTGGTCAGTTTAAGGCAATGACGTTTAAGCAGAGGAGTCAGCTGTGCCCAGAGCAGCAGGATGGGGAGGGAGCCCAGGCAGAGGGAATGTGGTGGCAGCAGACTCAGGGTCAGAGGAGAAGAGCTGCCTGAGGCCAAGGGACATCACCTCCACAGATCCAAGCTCTGGACAAGGGACATCACCTCCACAGTTCCAAGCTCTGGACAAGGGACATCACCTCCACAGTTCCAAGCTCTGGACAAGGGACATCACCTCCACAGTTCCAAGCTCTGGACAAGGGACGCCACCTCTGCAGTTCCAAGCTCTGGATGGTGAGAGGAATCACTGGTAGGTCGGTTTCCTCTCCGTGTTCTGAGTTTACTCTTTGGAACATTGTGAGCTTCATAGGGTGCACTTGACTCTTAAAATCTCTCAAGCTTTTCAACAAAGCATAAAGGTTAATTCCATTTCTTCTCATAGTGTTACCCCTAGGTGAACAGGGTTCAAATTTATACTCTTTCTGTATGGAAATCATGCCTATCATCTCATTTTAATGCCCCTCCCTTTTTTTTTATTTTTTAAGCTTGAAACAACATAATCTTTAATCTTGTCAGGTGCATTGAATGATGCACATATTCCTTATTTCTCTCTTTGTTGAAGACAGAGTTTAATGCCCTTTTGATATACTTTGGTGGTTCTCACCCAGGGGTGAGGTTGTCCCCCTGGGGATATCTAGTGACGTTTTGGAGACATTTCTGGTTATCATGACTGCTGAGGGTGGCGGTGGTGCTCTTGGCATCTAGTGAGTAGAGGACAGGGATGCTGCCAACATCTTTTAATACACAGGACGCCTCCCATAACAAAGCGTTTCTGGCTCAAAATGTCCAGAATGCTGAGGCTGAGATATTCTAATATAAATATAGTCGAGATAGACATATTCTTTTGAGAGAGGGACAGCTGAGTCTATGGTCGAGGCTGCCAGTTGCCACCTCATATTCAGGGTTCCCTCTGTCCTTAGCAGAAGAAGCCCATTTTTTCCAAGATCACAATGCACCCAGCTAAAGGGCACTATTTCCCAGTGTCCCATGAAGTTAGTGGCCATTATTCAAGCTGTTTCTCCCTCCAGGAAGGTTTTTCCCTTCAGGAAAAACCACCTCCTCCAGGGTGGCGCCCTGGGTTGTTTAAGGAATTCCCCACATTTGGTGTATGTTATCATGTGGGCTCAGTGCAGTAGCCCTCCTTGTCCTCTGATCCCTCACACGAGATGCTCAGAAGTTGTGAGTGAGCAGGGACGGAGGGATGGGCATGGGGCCGGCCCTACGTTGTCACTTTTGAAGTCGGCAGTCCTGTGCCGAAGCTTGGATTTGGAAGTGCTGAGACATGCTTGCCAAAGGCTGGAGTTTTGATGTGGAGTGGAGAAATAGATGTTACTGTGAGGGGGAGAAAAACACCTTTCATTTCTTTAGGGAAAGATGATAAGTGATGCAACTTTGTGGTTTCTCACTTCTGATCTTCTGGAGAGCAGATGTTCCTTGAGGAATGGCTGGTCCAGAGGCGACGTATTTAAGTTCGCAAACACCACACACTGAGATGTTAGACATTTCAGTGTTGCTAAAGAAAACCACCAAGTTAAACAGCCAACTTTCCCTCTTCGTTTTGTCAGAGACTTTTTAAAGTGAACTTGGCTGCTGGTGGTGGGACTGGCTCATTTGGCAGTCTCCGGGATGGGGGTTGAGGTGACCATGTGACTGGGGCTGGGGAGAGGAGCAACAGGAGGAGGTGAGGGTGAGGGAGGTGCCTGGATGCACAGAGATGCCTCCTGCCCTCGTGGGGCAGGCAGGGAACCGCTCCCATGGGCTGTGCGCACCCTTGCTCACCTGCCTCCCAAGTGGCAAACCTCTGCTCTTCCAAGAGGTGGTATCATCACACTGAAGGGGAAAACCACCCCTTTGCCACGTGGGTGGTTATCTCCCAAAAGATCCAAAAGGGAGGGAGAAAGTGGCAGGAGAAGACAGCCTTAGGTAAACGCATGGAAAGTATTGCTTCGGAGGAGAATGAATGACGCCGGGGTTTAAATGGTGTTGCTTTGGGCTGGGTAACTTGCTTCCCTTACCTTGTGACCCTCATCATTTCTGCCCATGTTAGTTTTTAAAACATGGTGGGGGCTGGATGTTGGGAGAGGCTGTTGCAGAGAGCAGGGAAGTGGAGCCTCAAGGAGCTGGATCTATCCTAGCCGTGGTGTGAATACGGTGAAACGCAGCCTTTTATTTTTAGTGGGGGTGGTGAGGCAGGGGGAATCTTTTTTTTTTTTTTTAAAGGAAGCTTGCCCTTTTTTTAAAATTTTATTTATTTATTTATGACTGTGTTGGCTCTTCGTTTCTGTGCGTGGGCTTTCTCTAGTTGCGGCAAGTGGGGGCCACTCCTCATCGCGGTGTGCGGGCCTCTTACTGTTGTGGCCTCTCTTGTTGCGGAGCACAGGCTCCAAAGGCACAGGCTCAGTAGTTGTGGCTCACGGGGCTAGTTGCTCCACGGCATGTGGGATCTTCCCAGACCGGGGCACAAACCCGTGTCCCCTGCATTGGCAGGCGGACTCTCAACCACTGCGCCACCAGGGAAGCCCCACAGGGGGAATCTGTGATGCGGGGTTTGAAGAGCTGCTTCTGGAGGATGAGAATGAGAAGGTTGGGACAGTCCTTCCAAACACCCACCTGAAGCTCCAGAAGCAGCAGCAGCAGCAGGGGCAGGCCTGCCACACAAACAGCAAAGCACTTCTTCCTCTTCTTGGGGGCTCCAGATGCCCGTGCCCTGGAGGAGAAACTGAGGCCCAGAGAGTTGCAGTGGCTGGTCTCCAAGTGCCCAGCAATTCCCTGGGAGGAGCAGGGCCAGCCCGGGTCCCCTGGCATCTAATCTAAGGGTTTTGTCTGTGTGATTGCTTTGGCTTCATAATATCACTTTCTTCTCTGGTACTTGGATATGTTCCATAAATGCTCTGCTATGTGAAGCTCTTTCTTAAAATAGGAAAAGGATAAGCTCATCTGAAGGGATGGAAAGACCTTGTGAAGAGAACTGGGCATAATTACAAGTCACCCGGGTTTCACTAGTTCAAGCAGGCAGATGGTGGATAGAACTGAAGCCAGACAATTTGCACTTACCAAATTAGCACCCGTCTGTTAGTCTGCAGAAATGGGGGAAAAAAAATGGGCATCTCTCTTTTCACCATATAAGGTAAATAAAAACCAGTGCTCACAGAGTGTTGGCGCTACAGGGTGCAGAGGCAGTGTTACCCAAGCTGCTCCTCTACGAGCCACAAGTCCCTCACTTCCACTGTGAGCGGGAGGCAGCCCAGAGTGACAGAAAGAACTCAGACTGTGGAGTCAGACAGCCGTGGGTTCAAATCCCACCTCTGGCACTTACCATAGCTCGTGTGGCCTTGGGCAGCTTCACCCCAGAGAGGCTGTTTGCTCACCTATAAAATAGGAATAATACCTATTAATTCCATTAAGTAAATAAAAGTAAAATGAGCAGTGCAGAGTAGGCCTTCTGTAGTCATAGCCCGTTAGTGATGGCCTCCAGCCACACTCCGACCCCAGCTAGTCTTCACCTATATATGGCAATGGACACAAGGCTAGTGGCCGAGGGGACCAAGAAGTGTGTCTGGACCAGAGTAGATTCCCGCTCACTCCAAGACACACCCACAAACCACATGCCCTGACCTGGCACCGGGGAGACTGGCCCTGCCCTCAAGGAATTCAGAGTCTAGGAGGGAAGAGAAGTATTCAAACAAATAATGATGATAGAACTTGAAAAATGCTATAATCTAAGTGGGATGAATCCTGCTTGGCATGAGGAGGAAGGTGTCAGGAGAGGACACACACGTGGACACGGAGCCAGACCATTGGAAGGCTGGGGCTTTCGTCAGGTAACCAACGGGGCAGAAGGGACAACATGTGAGCAAGGCTTTGGGCTGTGGCTGTGCCTGGCTCTCCTGGGGAGCAGTGAGCCCTGCGGGGTGATGAGTACCAGGCTACCTCAGGGTGTTGGATGTGAGCTGCTGAGTGAGGCCCCATCCCACCCTGAACATGGGCCTGAGATAAGGCGGCGGCGGGGTGGGGGGGGTCTTTAGTCAGTGGAGTAAGTGACACCTTCCGGTTTGCCTTTGGGAAGATCAGTTTGCCTGGGCTGGGGAGGGGGGACCATGAGAGCAAGAGTGGAGGCAGGGAGGCTAGTTTGGGGATTATTGCAAGAGCCTGGAGGGCCGGAGCCAAGGCAGCGGCAGAGGGACTGTGAGAAGAGAGACTGGTGGCCTTAGTGATGAGTTGGACCTGGGGGATGAGTGACGGGAGTCTGAGAATGATTCCCTATTGTTTTCTTGGGTAATTAGAATTTGGGGCCAACTTCCTCTATGACACGTAACTTATAATGCTTGCATTTTTTTTTCCTTTGCCCTTCGACTGGGTGTTCCTTGAGTGCAGACATTTTCCTGTTCATTCCGACTGTACCCCTCATGCTAATACGGAATAGAAGCCCAATGCTGATGAATGAATGAATGGATGAATGAATGAATGAACTCTCCATTCTGCCTTGTACTGCACACCTCTGTGGAGGAGAGCATGTGCCAAACTGGCTTATTACAGCTCCCAGCCTGGGGTCTCACAGATGCCTGTCATACCCCGTGGGATGATGATGGGGAGGATGGTGATGACGCCATTTTGCTCACCTTCCCCTTTCCAGACATAATGCTTCCCAGCTTCCCTGGGAAACGCAGGAGGCCTAACTAATTCACGTGAGCAAAGCGTTCTGATTGGAACTTCGTGGCTGGAAGAAACCACAGGCTCAGGGGACAGTTCCATTATAGAGTGATCACTGCTCTCTTAGCTTGTGTGGGGCCCCGTTAAGGCTCTTCTATGAAAGGAAGATAAAACTCCAACCCCCTAGTCTGGTTATCACACTTTGGAACTATCCACCTCTCCATCTATAAAATTTTCCCTTGACTCCTCATCTGCTCAATATAGATTTGCAGCTGCTACTCTGCTGCACTCTGTGCTGATGCTGGCTGGGTAGGGGAGCTCCCGGATGAAGCAGGAAGAGATCAAGGCTTGGTGGAGGAGGGAAAGGCAGAGAGAGGCCGCTTCACCCTAGACAACTGGAACCACCTGAGCAATATCCCCAGCATTTTAAGCTGTGATACATCTTATAAGCTTGGAGGGCACGTCTCCTGCGGGCATGCGCAGGTCAACCTCTGCGAACTGGAATGCTTGGAGCACAGCTTTTCTGGTTAACTGAGGATTATAAAAAACCCTGTTTTGGTTAGCCTTCTTAAACTCTTTTTCAGAGACTTCAGTCCATTTTCCTTCCTTAAGCTGTTTGAGCACGACACACTGTTTACTCTTGATTTCATGATTCAGAACACACTCAGGATCAGCATTCAGAATCCCTGTGCTGAAATGCCAATTTTTATTGCACATAACCATGGGTGCAGAAGGCTCAGGGACTGGGTGAATCTCATTCCGGGACGCATTCTGGATTTTACTTGGCTAACTTCCAGATATCAGTTTGTTTCTTGCGATTGGCTTCTTCTGAAAGTTGAAGACAGATAATTCTAAATGTATGAGGGTTCCAGTTGCTTTCTTTTTTTTTTTAACATCTTTATTGGAGTATAATTGCTTTACAATGGTGTGTTAGTTTCTGTTGTATAACAAAGTGAATCAGCTATACATATACATATATCCCCATATCTCCTCCCTCTTGAGTCTCCCTCCCAGCCTCCCTATTCCACC
Organism: Mesoplodon densirostris; assembly: GCF_025265405.1. Lineage (NCBI taxonomy): Eukaryota > Metazoa > Chordata > Mammalia > Artiodactyla > Ziphiidae > Mesoplodon > Mesoplodon densirostris. The sequence goes on along the minus strand of NC_082669.1, from coordinate 93,730,860 downwards.
CCTCTAGGTGGTCACAAACCACCGAGCTGATCTCCCTGTGCTATGCAGGTGCTTCCCACTACCTATCTATTTTACGTTTGGGAGTGTATATATGTCCATGCCACTTGTTGCTTTCTGGTTAATGAAAGTTTTACCACGTGTCAGAGACTCCCTATTTTTTTTCTCAGGCTAAAAGTGAGATGTGTCCCTGCCAAGTCAGGAGACTTTAGTATAAACTGTGTCCGGCCCTATTGTTAACTCCCTATGTGAGTTTGGATATACAGTGAGTTCTGCTATAATGCTTGTTTTGGAAATGCAAATTTGTTCCAATGCAATTGATGCCTTAGGGAACAATTTGAGCATAACACAAATTTCACATTCACCCATGTGCCAGTTAGCCTGCGAGAAACACTAGGTGAATCCAGAAAACTGCACACAGCTGAACTGGACAGCATAAGAATGTATGGAATGCACACACATGCCCCGAACATCTACTGGCCACCTCAATTCACTGCATTTTAGCATCTTAGAAGCCACGCCATCCACATCTGTTGTTACAACTCTCTGTTGACTTCATGTTATAATAACTCACAAGCTGTAAGCTTTCTGGTGCCCATTTCCGTAAGCAAACATCAGAACTTTTTCAGTGTAAAGTATCATAATTATTGTAGTATTTGTAGAGTTCTTAACCATTTTACACTTGTCAAACTGTGCTACTATTTTTATTAGATTCCTCTTCCTTTTTTTTTTTAATGTGTCATTGATGAAGTATTTGAGTGTTCGGCCTCTAACCTTATATTTTCCATAAGCCCTGTGGTTTTTATCAAGCAATTTTGCACATTGTGGTGATTTCGCATATGTTACATTATAGCAAACCCAGCTGTAACTGGGGGGCTCTGAGCTTCACTCTAACCAGCTGGGAAAGGAAGACAGTGTTCATCTTGGAGAGAAGGGACCTTATTAGATGTGTGAGTAACATTTGATCTCCTTACCACAGGCCACTTCCTTTGCTCACCAAAGATACATAACTTACAAAGAACATAACTAAAAGGTTGAGGATATCTTCCAGTTTCCAGAAATGGAAAACTGAGCAAAACTGAAACATAGATCTATAAGGTGGTATCACTTCAACTTTACTTTCATGGTATCCAAAGTATAGAACACATGTCCTTGCAGTTATAGAGTTACACACGAAATTACTTTGTGAAATGAAAGAAGTGTTCAGGGACATACTAGGAGCAGAACTGGCACACACTGAGGCTTTCCTATGGAATAGACGCACTATGTACATCATCTCATTTGATCTTCATACCACCCTGTTTCCATATTGAACCCCTGCCACGTATTGGGTGCTAATCCGGCCATGGGGTTGTATCAGTGGACAGAACACATTGCTGCCCTCCAGGGGCTGAACTTCTAGTGGAGAGCCATAGACAGTAAGCCAACAAACCAACTCACCGTGGAGTGGTGAGTGCTATGGAGAAAGGGTGCGAGGAGAAGTATTCGGGGCAGGGGGAACAGAAGGGACGTCTGAGGTGGCGCAGCAGCACTGCCATCTTCGTCCTACAGGCGAAGAAACTGAGCTAATAGAGAAAGAATGGCAAAGTGGCTCCGAGGCTTCAGTAGGACAGTGGGGAGTTGAGGGGAGGGAGGGGAAGATGGAATGTATTCCTGGTCTACAGGTAGAGGTAGAAAGTCCAGAGGGGACTGGGCTGGGTCTAATTTTACTTCAAAGTCTATTTTCTTTCTCTGCCTTGGAGCAGTTTCCACTGTTTAAGCTTGATCTTCCTGAAACATGGCTTCCTCCTGTTACCCAAGTCTTGTTCAAGGACCTGGGAGGTTTCTCTGATGATGCCTGTGTTAGTTTCCTAGGACTGTGTCTGGGAAAAACTCAGTGCATTTTTCTTGACTCTCACTGTTCACTTCTGACACCAGATGTGTGGGTTTTCCACACATCAAACAATTCTCTGACACCAGCTGGGTGTCCCACAATTCAGTTCAGGTCTGACACTGTCTACCTGGAGTTAGCATCAGATCCCACAAGTTAAGGGCTCAGTCCCACAAGTGACCCCACTTCAGATGCCAATCGCAAGTCCCAGCTGTCACTTATACTTCTGACCAACCCACTGTAAATCGGGGTTCCTATGACCCCCCATCCCGGGCTTCAGTAATTTGCTAGAATGGCTCACAGGGCTCAGGGAAACACACCTACCAGTTTATTATAAAGGACAAGATAAAAGATACAGATGAGCAGCTGGGTGGAGGGATACACAGGGTGAGGTACGGGGAAGGGACACGAAGCTTCTATACACTCCTTGGATGTGCCATCCTCCCAGCACCTCTGCGTGTTCAGCAATCCGAAAGCTCTCTAAACCCCATCCCATTGGGATTTTTATGGAGGCTTCATCATGTAGGCAGGATGGATTATTAACTCAATCTCCAGCCCCTCTCCCCTTCCTGAGGGATGGGGAGTCAGGCTGAAAGTTCTAAGCTTCTAATCATGATTTGGTCTTTCTGGTGACCAGCCCCACATCCTCATGCTACCCAGGAGCCCACCAAGAGTCGCTTCATTAGAACAAAAGACATTCTTATCACCTAGGAAATTCCAACAGATTTAGGAGCTCTGTGTCAGGAAGTGGGGTTAAAAACTAAACATTAGGGGCTTCCCTGGTGACGCCGTGGTTGAGAGTCCGCCTGCCGATGCAGGGGACACGGGTTCGTGCCCCGGTCTGGAAAGATCCCACATGCCGCAGAGCGGCTGGGCCCGTGAGCCATGGCCACTGAGCCTGCGCGTCCGGAGCCTGTTGCTCTGCAACGGGAGAGGCCACGACAGTGAGAGGCCCGCGTACCGCAAAAAAAAGAAAAAAACAAAAGAAACCTAAACATTAGAACAAAGATGCTCCCAGTATTCCTATAAGTTAGGAAATTACAAGGGTTTTAAGAGCTCTGTGCCAGGAACCAGGGCTAGAGATCAACATATATGTTTCTGTTATTTCATAGGCTGACATAACAAAGCTTCACAAATTAGGTGGCTTAAAACTACAGAAATTTATTGTCTCCCAGTTCTCGAGGCTAGAAGTCAGAAATCAAGGTGTCAGCAGGGCCATGTTGCCCCTGAAGGCTTTAGGGGAGGATCCTTCCTGTGTCTTCCTGCTGTCTGGTAGTGGCCAGCAATCCCTGGTGTTCCTTGGCTTGCAGCTGCATCATTCCAGTCCCTGCCTCTGTCTTCACATGGCATTCTTCCTGTGTCTCTCTGTGTTCCAGTGTCCCTCCTCTTATAAGGACACCAGTCATATTGGATTAGGGCCCACCCTAGTCAAGTATGACCTCATCTTAACTTGAGTATATCTGAAAAGATCCTATTTCCAAATAAGGTCAAACATTCACAAGTATTGGGAGTTAGGACTTGGAGATATCTTTTGGTGGGGCTACAATTCAACTTATTAACAATGACCAATCCTAACTCTCTGCCTGGCTTCCTGTGTCACCAGAATTGACCCAGATCTACCAACGTCACCTTCCTACTTCCTAAGAAGCCCACCATATGCAGTCACACCTCTGGGCCTTTGACCTTTCCACCATCTATCATGTCCCCTACCCATTCTCCAGGGTCAAAGTGTAGTGCCTTATCCCCAGACCCTCTTTGATGATTCTATCACCGTATCAGCCCGCACTGAATCCCTTCTCTGAATTCTTGCAGCCATTGCTCAAAAATAACATTATCTGTGTAGTACATTAAAAAAAAAAAATCAAAGCCTAGCTTGAAAGTTCTAGTCTAGTGTGGTTAAGAGGTACAGTGCACAGACCTTGGGGACACAGCGTAGATTTGAATGTAGCTCTGCCACTTCCTAACTGTGTGACCTGGAATAAATCACTCCCCCTCTCTGTGCCTCAACTTCTTTGTCATTAAAATGTGGATAATAACAGTGCCAATCTCATGGATTGTTGTGAAAATTAAATGAGATGGTTCCTGTGGAGTGCTCAGTGTGAGGACCTCACATTAGCTCTTTTTATCGTGAGCATTGGGAAGCTTGCCTTTGAAAAGTGCCTCTTTCTCGGTGGGTGCCGAGGCTGGGCTGCTGTCAACAAAGGAAGGGCCGTCAAAGGCTGGGACAGGAGGGAAGGACAGGACCACACGGGCTGGGCCCTGGGAAGTCGCCATGGCCGAGCAGGGTGCAGGTGGGAGTGGGCAGAGTCTGATGTGAACAAGGTCATGCTCAGGGGACAGGGATGAGAGATGTGGCCATCTGCGCGTGGACACAGAGGTAGGTCGTGGTCCCTGCCCTTGTATGGAGAAACAGCTTAGCAAATGAACAGATTAATGATAAGTGTGGGTCAAAGTTGTTATAGAAAGAGATATAAATAGGGTGGGGCTCCCAATAAATAATTATTTCAAGGCAGAGAGTGAGAGCATGGGGGAGAATCTGTGGCATCATTTGGCCAATTCTGTCATTTTCCATAAGTTGGTATTTACTGCTTATTGAGTAACAGCTGTTTACCAGATGGTTAAGACTCTATTGCAGGTAACAAAACCCAGCCAAGCTAACTTAATAAGAAAAGAACTTTATGATGAGGATGCAGAGGTGTGTGTTTCATGGAGCCCAAGGGCAGAGACGAGCTAGATGCTGGGAATGGGGCGTTACCTGCATTTCGTCCTTTTTCTCCACTCTGTGTATGTGTCCATCGTCTCTCTTTCCGTTTGAAGACGAGCTTCTCTGGCTGTTCCAGGCTGCCTGGAAGAGCACCACCTCCCCACAGCCCCTGAGCTCGGGGGTGTTTGCAGTCGTCTGTCTATCTCAGTACCTATCCAATGCCAAAGTTTGGGGGGAGGCACTCGTATTGACCTGCCTTGGGTTAGGTGCCCACCCTGGACCACAGAGTGGCAGTGGAGTGAGGCATCCTAACACCCGTCCCTGGGACTGCGCAGACTGGAGACACACGGGGATTTCTCCAAAGAGGGCGGTGCACAGTGACGGACACAGCTGCGCTAGTAACCCACACAGAGCCTGATACAACCAGATAGTCTCCTATGCACTTTATATGTGTTATCTTTTTTTTTTTTTTTTTTTTTTTTTTGCGGTATACGGGCCTCTCACTGTCGTGGCCTCTCCCGTTGCGGAGCACAGGCTCCGGACACTCAGGCTCAGCGGCCATGGCTCACGGGCCCAGCCATTCGGCGGCATGTGGGATCTTCCCGGACCGGGGCACGAACCCGTGTCCCCTGCATCGGCAGGCGGACTCTCAACCACTGCGCCACCAGGGAAGCCCCAATATATGTGTTATCTTTTAAATCCTCATCACAGCCTTGCAAACTATGCATTAATGCTCCCAATATACTGGTGTAGAAATTGAGGCTCTGAGTGATCATGTAATTTGCTCAAAGTCATCAATAGTATGTAATGGATGCAGGGTTTTAATTTAGATCTGTGTGAAACTAAGGCTCAAAAGTAAGTGATCTGCCCAAGGCCAGAATTAATTGGTAGCCAAAGATAAACTCAGTGGTGTCATACAGTCTAAAAAATACAAAACCCAACCCAAGGGAAACATACAGACACCAGCCTCGCAGCTGGGAGTCTAGTGAACTTGGTGCCAGTTGGCTACCCCATCTCCCAAGTCCTAGTGTGGGCTCTGCCCTCCTGCATGCTGTAGGCGCTGGGCCCTGGGGCGTGGGGCCTCTCGGGGAGCAGAGGCTATGCTTTCAGCAGGGACTTGTCTACCCAAGATGTTTACCTACAAGGTTGAATCCTGGCTTGCAGGTGGTCACGGAGCTGGCGTGTATTGGGGCTGGGCTCCCCCACTTCTTCCTGCAGCCAAAGCTGGTACCAGAATCCTCCTAGGGGAGGTCAGTGAAGCTTCTGCCCAGAGACCAGACACAATCACTGTCTGGATTATCTGCAACTCAAGGCTGCAGAGTAGCTGGGCAGAAGTGATTTACAGAGGAGTAATTCCCGACAAGGGATTCTGGTGACCTTATAAACCAAGAGACTGAAACTGCTTGGCTTCTCTCTTCCCAGGGTGGAATTAATTCCACCTAACTCACTGCAGTCCATTTGAATTTTGTTTTTTCAAGAAAGAGAATACAGATCCCAGTGGTCTGTGCTGTTTCTTTGAGACATTTAAAGTACCAATTGCATTGGTGTGGGAGCCACTTGAAAGAAGAGTGAAACCAGAAAACTGGCTATGAGAAGAATAAAAACATGGCATAAAAAGAAAGGAAAAAACTAATATTTTTATTTCAAGGCTAACAGCTCTTTTCTGGGTACTTGTGGGATTTTATTTTTCTAGTTTTGACTGTTGACTCTAAGCGGTTGATGGGCATATGTATCAGGAATTTGGGGTTACGGTAAAGGGAGAGATTCTCTTTCTTTCTCCATGTTTCTTTTGGTTCGTAGAATTGTACCAACACTCCCTGATAGTATCAGGAAGAAGCTTCTATCTACCTCTCACCAACTCCTCCAAGGGTGGAGGGAGATGCCACTGACAGGTGAGATGGTGAGAGTCTGACAGTTTTTGTCCACGTGTCCCCACGGGGCAGGATCTGCCTCAGAGACTGATTCCCATGTCTCTGGTCTCTCTTGGACTCTCTTCCCTGGCAAAGATAGAGACAGGCCATTGTCTTTCATGGTAACCATCCTGGTGCTGGTTACATGTCTCCTCTGCCTATTCTGCCTCCTCAACACCCCCTCCCCACCGCCGAGTGTGCACGCCAAGGTTGGGGCTTGGAAAGAAAGCGTAGGAAACTTGTCTTGGGTCTAAACCGTGTCCTCTACTTTTGCCAGTAAACCCCCCCCCAATATTTTTATTCCTATTTAACTCCTGTTTCACTCTATATCTCAGCTGACTATGAAGCCAGAGGAGAGAGGGATATGATCAAGTGGTCACGTCCTCAAAGGACAATGTCCACTCGCAGTCAGTGTCCTAACTACTAACCATATTAGTGACCCAGACAGTAAGTACTTTTTTCATAAGGAGTGCTAAATTGTGTCTAGAACAATCAGCTAGGGAAAGGTCGGCTTTCTGGAAAATGTCTGGGACAAAGAGCGAGGAGGTTGGAGTTAGATGAACCTGGATTTGAATCCTGGTTCCTCCACTTTTTAGCAGTTGAATTGGGGAAATCGACTTTAAGTCTCTGACTCTCATATTCTGTAACTTTGTTCCATAACTTTATGAGGGGGCAGAATAAAACCCGTTTCGAAGTGTCGTGGTGATGATTAACAATAATAGCCTAGAAGCTGTTATTGAGAGCTTATTATGTGAGAGGCACTGTTCTAAATACCTTGATTATATCAACCTGATGAGGTAAGAACTACTTTACCTCCCTTTTGCCTGAATCCCAGAGAAGTTAGTCACTCACGCAAGATCACATGGCTACTAATTATGCTTAGCCATTGCACTATATTGCCTTTCACCTGAACGAGAGATTCAGTGAGAGATGTATGTGAAAGTGCCTGCTACAGTGCCTGGCACATAGAGAGCCCTCTTGGTAAATAATATGTCTTCTTTTCCTCTTTGCTGGTGAGATGTCTGGGTCAGAGGCTGCCCTCCGTCCAGCTCACTTTTAAGAGCATGAAGCCATCCTAAGTCCTTTGAACTTCCCTATTCCCTGTCAATCCCCCAGGGCAGAGTTCAGCTAAGACTTTGGGTTCTTTGCCCTACATACCCAGGCCGTGGTGTCCAGGAGCTATAACCCCTTCTCTGAACCTAGAACTGTCTGTTTCTTTTCTGTAGAATTCTGGGATCGATCCAGGGCTGATGTTGATGGTGGCCATTGATAATGATGCCACTTCAGAGAGAACCCTCCAGGAATCCCCTCGTCACCACAAGGAGACCATATAGACATAAAGAAGTTGGCAGTGAGACAGAGGCGACATGGCCATTTGATTTTATAGATTACAGAGCATGTAGGTGTCACCCGTGAAGCTTGCTCTGGAGTGCGCAAAGCCATGCTGAGTGTGCACCCCAAACCACAACTCATGGAGATACACACAGAGCAGCACTCTGAGAGTCAAGGTCATTAGCCATGTAGAGGGGACAAGGCTTTCATATTTTGATTTAGTTGTGTTTAACCTTCCTGAAGGGGACTGGGAACCTGATTACCTAGTAAGCCAGGGAGTCAAGCCTGAGAAAAATCATACCAGAGTCTGAGAAATGGAGATTTAAGTGGAGTTTATCCAGGTAGTCACTAGGGCTGCAAATTATTGGGAGTTCATGTGAGAAACCGTAGATTCTTCTGTGATTAGAACCTTTGGAGCCATCCCTCTTCTAATGATTTAGTTTAGAAGAGTACATTTCACCAGTAAATTGAGATCTGAGTAAGAATGAGAGGTGAGTCTAATTCTCAGCTCCCTCATTGCTTTTCCCAGGTGGGAAATGGGGATTTTATCGTCACCTTCTTTCTTAGGTCTTCGTTACGTGAGGAGAGACGTGCTTTAGAAAAGGACTGACACGTACCCACTGAATCAGTTACTAATCTAATTCTATTCTAATTAGTTAATATGTTCAGCTACATGTGACAGAACTCCCCCTCCCCCCTCCCCCAAGAAAAGGCCCCAAACAGCATCTTAAACAAGATAGGAGTTCTTTCTCTTGTAAAGAAGTCCAAAAGCATTCATCTGGGGCCACCACAGAAACTTCCTGGTATGAGGAGGCCAGACACTTTATCTTGTCCTCTGTCTTGTGGACTTCTGTTCCCAAGATCACCTCCTGATCCATTATAGCTCCTTGAACGGCAACCATTGTATCCATGTTCCAGAAAGCACGGGGAAAGAGAAAGACACATCTCCTCCCTTGAAGTACACTTTCTCAAGTTGTACCTGCCATTTTCATTTATATCCGATCGGCCAGAACATAATCACTTGGTCTTTATTCCAGATGGTTCTGTGCTTATCTAAAATTAGGGGTTCTGTCACTAAACAAGAAGAGAATAGAGAGAAGAGAAAAGAATCACTAAAGTCACTAATGGTTGTCTTTTCTTTTTTTAAATTAGAAAACTCAATTAGATGACCTCCAGAGGTTCCTTTAGGGAGGAGTGTATTTCTTTATATTAACAATTCCCTCAGTAAATATTCTCTCAACACTTACTGAGGCCTCCCATGTGCTAGGTGATGTAATAGGTGCTTTGAGGACTATGAAGATGGATAAGACATATTATCTGATCTCAAGGTATTTACAGTTCATTCATTTATTCAGTAAACATTTGATAAAAAGCTTCTGTGTACTAAGTATGTGCTCACCTCTAGAGATATAAAGCAAAAAAGAAGTAAGACGCTAACCCAAAGAAACAAGAATAAATGAAATAATAAATATAAAAGAAGTTAGAAATTGAGAACAAAAAAAATAGAAAAGATTAACAAAATCAAAAGCCGATTCTTTGACATCATTAGTTCAATAGTTAGACCTCTGAAAAGACTGATCAAGACAAAAGAGAAAAAATACAAATAAATAAAATGTGGAATGAAAAGACAAATAACTACAGACAAAGCAGAGATTAGAATAATAAGCAAATTATGAGTAGATGTAATAATAGATGTAATGGATACATTTTTAGGAACTATAAATGCCAAAATTGTTATAAGAAAAAAATTAGAGAACCTACTTAGAACATAAGTATTAAAAAATTGGAATGATAACCAAAGACCTCTTATCCCCTCAACATCCAGGCTCAGATAGTTTTAAAGTTTCATCCCATCAAACTTACAAAGAACAGTGAATTCCTACCACACCTATGAGTATATATATGTGTATTATTCTAGAAAACAACATGAAGCCTATGACATTATATATTTATGTAAATAAAAATTCCATGTACATAAAAATATACAAGTTTTATAACAATGCATAAAAACAAAAGAACTTCATTAACTTCATTAGAATGGTAGTCAATGATCAAGGTAACAGCATTGGGAAAGGGGAATTAAGGGAATACGTAAGTACAAGAATGAATGAATGAATGAATGAATGGAGAGAGGCCATACAGGAATGAATGTGTCATGAACTAGGAGTATGGTTGATTCAATTCTCTGACCTAAGGTCTAGTAGAATAGAAAAGAAAGGAGATGATCAAATTATGGTCATTAGGGCTTACAGCTGAGTAGAAGGAGATAGACACATCTCATTTGAAAAGTGGAATAAGGTGATTAAGATATTTTGGAACAATTCTGCTCACGGTAGAGTGGGGATACAAATCATGGTGGTGTAACTTCTCCCTGGGTGGGAGCTGGGGAGGTGAGATTGTAGCAGGTCAATGGCACACCAGAGGAAGAGACAGGCATGGCGTAAATGATGCAAGTCAAAGAGTAATGGAGGGAAAATTACAAGTGAATGTGAAAAATAAATCCAGTGGGAAGGCAAAGGCAAGGGGTGATAATCCTGTATAAGGAATAGAAGACGGTGTCTTGATACCTGAGCTGAGCCCACAGAACTGTGCAAATGACTCAGACAGTCTGCCAGTCTAGGGTTGCATCTAGCTTCAGAAGTGGATTCTTTTGTTGGCTCCAGACTCTCCATGGAGCCCAGATTAAAACTCTACACAATCATATACCACACATAATTAGTGTGACCTGAGAACCTATCAAACAATTAGTAATAAAACGTCAACTTTGACTCTGCTTCCTCAACTACGAGGTAAATCCCTTTAAACCAGGTCCCAGTGCTTTTTTTTTTTTTTTTTGTCATTTAGATTCTGCCTCTAAATTTGCAGATGCAATAGGAAAATTATTGCATGATCATCAAAAAGTAATGAAAGTTGTCACAGACTCTCTTCTTAATGGTATTTCTCACTGACCTCCTTCCCCCTACCCTGAAAATGAGCTCTAGGGGTCTAGCATAGAGCCAGCCTCGGGATCTGATGCTGTTTAATTCAGGCAGGCAGTCAACCATGAACACGTTTTTTTTTTCAGAAATAAAGACAACTTCCGTAACTTTTTAATTAAAGCTTAAAAGCCCTTAATTAAAGAGACATAAATCACCGAGAAACCTTTAAATCTTTGTAATCTTTTGTGGCACTGCTTGTATGTTTCCAGCTGTGTCCGCTGGGACCTCAGAGGCAATAGGGTGTGGAAGGGAGAGCACTGCTGTGCAGTGGTCCTGGAGCAGTGACTTGGCAGGACTGAGCATTCAGTGGCAGTGCCATGGTGGAGATGCTGGTGTGGAGCCTGCACTTGGTGGAGAGAGAGATCAGGGGACTGTAGAACAGGAACATCCAGCCTTGTTTCTATCTTAGCCTAAATTCACAATCAGAGTTTTTGGTAGGTCAAGATGGCAGCCACCTCTAGGGGATAGAGGGACAAGTCACACAACACCAGGAGGAAACAGACAGTGTGAGAATGGAAAACATTTCATTTTTGAGCCCAGGATCCTCAAAAAGTCAGTGCCATGAAAGAAAGGAATTAGAGGACTATGCTGAATTAAAGGAGGCTCAAAAGACACAACAAGCAAATGCAACGTGTGAACTTTGATTGGATCCTGATTAGAAACCAACAAAACTGTGAAAGATATTCCTCAGGGTGATGGAGAAAATTGAATGTAGACTTGATATTTGATAATATTATGGAATTATTATTAATTTTATTATGTGTGATAATGGTATGGCAGTTAAGTAAGATAATGTTTTATTCCCAAGAGAGATACACTGAAGTATCTAGAAGTGACATTTCACGATGCCTACAAATGTGCCTGAAGGATAATGATGGTTGGGCAGAGAGTGGAGGGTATCTGTATGTTCACTTCAGTAATTTTTAAACTGTTTATGTATGTATGAAACAATTCTGTAACAAAACTTGGAGGAAGAAAGAATGGCAGCCTCTGTTTCTTTGTCCCTTGGAGATCTCCCTCTGCGTGGGAGTCCCAGATCTACTGATGCAGAAGCAGAATCAGGTTGGGCGAGTGGAGTTGGACAAGTCTTCCTCTCTGCTGTGACGTGGAGTCTGGATGTTGTGAATGCACCCCTTTTTTCCAGGTTTTAAAATTAAAATACCATAGGCTTGAGGAAGGAGACAGCTCTTTGGGTCTTCAACTGTGGCACTTAACGGTTTGTCTACCTGGATCTGAGGATTCAAACCCAAGTGGCACAGTGTCTCCCATTTGCATGGAGGTTTCAGTCTAGCCTGGGAGACAGATAGTCGGTCGGTCCCCGCAGCATCATGACGTCACGTAGAGCCTTCTAACATGTGTGCGATCAGGTCTGGCATGGTGCCTGGTACCCTCAAATATTTGTGACATCATGATCTTTCTTTCTCTGTTTAAAGATAGAAACAAGGACATCATATACATCTCAAAGGGGTATATATTGTTCTATGAGGCGTTGGACATGACCTCTGGATACTGGGGATTGATGTAGGGAGAAGAGGGAGTGGTGGGTCACAGAACCTTCTGACTGGCTGGATCAGGGTCTAGAATGGGACGGAGTCTCCAGGATCCAAGCCCAGCAAAGATGTATGTGTCTGAGTGGACATGTCACTGGACTAGACCAAGAAATCTGCAAACTGGATGAAGCAGCCTCATTTTCCTAGGGCTCAGTGGCTGATAAAGCAGGGTGGATGTGTGTGGTATGGAGACTGGCATGGGGCCAATTAAGGCACTAGCTTATCCACACAGCTAGAGAAAAAAAATGCCCCTGGAACATCCTTTCCAAAAATTTGAACACTGCTTTGTCCAAACTTAAAAGGGCTTTAATTTAGAGAGCGCTGGAGGGGGTTTGGAGATCACCTGGCCTCTTAGTTTTCAAAGGATGCTGCCAAGAACTCCTAGGACTCTGAGGAAGTTCAAACTCAAGTCAAGACTCAGTTTGAAAGTCACAAACCAAATCCAACCACTCCCCTTACAGAAGCTGAGTGCATTAGCTTCCTAGGGCTACTGTAACAAAGTACCACAAACTGTGTGGCTTAACAGAGATTCATTGTCTCACAGTTCTGGAGGCTAGAAGTCTGAGATCAAGGTGTCGGCAGGGCCAGGCTCCCTCTGAAGGCACTAGAGAAAGATCTATTCCAGGCTTCTCTCTTAGCTTCTAGTAGTTCCTTGGCTTGTGGCAACATAACTCCAGTTATGGAGAGCATGACATTTTCCCCATGTGTCTGTGTCCAAATTTCCCCTTCGATTAAATTATTACGCATTAGGGACCCACTCTGCTCCAGTGTGATCTCATTTTAATGAATTACACCTTCAATGACCGTATTTTCAATTAAGATCAATTCTGAGGTACGGGTGGTTAGGATTTTAACCTATGTATTTTGGCAGGGGCATAATTCAACCCATAAGAGTGAGCTAGAGGGAAGTGGACTTGCCTCAGCTCAAACAGATCTGCCTTAGCACCCAAGCCTAGGTCTGGGACTCCTAATTCATCGTTAAGAGCTCTTCTCATTACTGCAAGCTGTCTCCTACTTGACGTCAGACTAAACAAGGGGTCCCAAGCATGTTTTTCTCAGCCCTAGTAAAGGAGTCACTTGCCAGTTTGGGGGTGCCCATCATTCCACCTCTTTTTATTAGCACCTGATCTCCCTCTTGGAGAGTCTCCTATTGTGTGGCACTTCCTTGGAAGATAGTACATGTATCCCATTCTCCGATTTGAAAGGGCAGACCCTCCTTCTGTCTCCAGGTAGCCAGATGGACACATGCCTTAGACTCAGCCCGTCCGACCCATTCTCCTGGGCCTTGTCCCCTGAGTGAGTGATGCCACGACACAGAGGCCGCAGGAACACTCAAACTAGCCTGTTCCTGTAGGCTGGCCTCGCCGGGCCTCTTCCTGGTCATCCTCCAGAGCCCCCTGGCATCCCACTCCTATGAGTCCCTGATATTCTTCCTGTAAGCCCCCTGTTTGTGTAAGAGAAGCAGAATCCACTTCTGCTACTTACAAAAATAAGCTCTGAATGATATACCAGGATGTCACGGGTTCCTTAGAGAGGTGTCACTAAATTCATTTTAATTTTAGAACGAATCAGGACACATCATGAGACCCCAAAGATGACAGATTACCATTATATGGAATTATTTGTTTTTTGGACCCAGGTCCGAGCTGGGACCTCAGACCCATGCTCTGTGAGCGTCACTAATGCCACCCGAGGGGAGCAGGAGTGAGCAGGAAGGAGGCGACCACCAGCCGCTGCCACTTGCTAATCTATATTCGTAACAGCCCCCGTTGCATGTCAACTGTGCGGTAAACAGCTTCACCAGGCAGATCGCAGGGCCCAACAATGTTATCTTATTTAAAATTGAGCCTAAACACAACAGAGAAGCGCTATATCATCTCCACGAATTAATCCACATACAGTTTATCTTCTGAGAGGTTTGCCACGGTGTCATTTGCATCACTGTAAATGCATGTTGGGTGGGTGGCTCTTACTAATTTACTTTGCTTCCAAATGTGTGTGTATGTGGGACCTCCCCTAAACCAAATAATTTGGAATAATAGCAGAAAGGGAGTGAAGTAATAGATGTGGCAAACCAAGGTCTTGGGTTTTTGTGTTTTGTTTTGTTTTGTTTCTGTTTCTGTTTTTTTAACTCTGAAGGAAAAAAAGGGGACATGTAGGGGGTTTATTTTTGATTAAATGCCTTAGCCTTGCTTTGGTATTTATCTTCCCGTGGCAGCCCCTGATCCAGTCGCAATGTGTAATTCCATTAGCATTATCTCTCAATTCATTTGAGAGGGCCTTCAGCCTGGACAGCGGCAGCATAAAGGACTACAGAGTTCAGGAGGCTTAATTCTTATTTCTTCAGCAAGTTTATTCCTTTATCGGCAGCTCGTTTAAAGGGAGCTAAAGGGGAGCCGGTCAAATCGTTAAGTGAGAGTTTAGCGTGGGTTTTTAAAGGCAAACGCAGAAGCTTTGAGGGGAAGAAAAGGTTAAATTAAATAAACAAACAATGCCTGCACAGCCAGCAGAACTGATGGCCACAGATAATATTTAAGGACCTCATATTTATAAAGGAGGCTTTACCTTTGTACTTTTAATGAGAAAAGTGATTTCAATCGGGTGTCACGACTCCTGGGTGTATTCTAGCTGAACCACTAAGTGACCTTGTGACTTTATTTCTCTACCCGTGCCCACCGCAGAGGTGATGTTCAGGGCAGGAAAGAGATGTTCTTCCTAAAGTGCCCGGAGTCCATGCAAAGAAAGATGAGGGTGGATGAAAAGGAGATACGGGCATTTCTCATTCGCCCATGCTAATGGGAGGCAGGGTTCACAGGGAGAGAGGAATTGCGCAGAATATTCCCAAACCCCAGTTGAGTTTTAACTCTCGCCTCCCACAGGGGCCTTTTCCTTTTCCTTTCCGTGCCGGCAGGTCTCATCCCCTGGCTGGCTTGGCTTCCCCTCCTCCTTGCCTTTGTTCTCCCCTTCACAGAAGTGCCCACCTGGCCAAAGTGAAGATGCCAGGGGTTGGGGAAGCTACACGATAATGGCTCCTGGGAGCCGCTTGCGTGCTGCGCAGCTTGTAATCCTGTTTTCTGGGAGAGGGATTTGAGGTGGCAAAAGAATACATGATGTGCAGCGTTTTGAGAACGGAGTTGGGAGGGACTGTCACAGATGCCTGCCTGTGCCAGTAAAAATCGCAATCCCAGTACATCTGAAAGGCAGCTTGGCCACCAGCCTTTTCTGAAGGTTCAATACATGCCCAGTCCTGTGCTAAGTACCTCATACGCATTGTGTACTTTAAGGAAGTGTTTCCAAACTGTTTATTTTAAAACCCTGGAGGCTTATCAGTAAGTTTTTTGAGTGGTCCCAACGTATGTACATTTATTGGAGTGTAGTATGTATATTATATGCATATATTATATATTATTTATATAGTATGATATTTATATATTATGTACTATTATATAATATATAACAGTATATATTGATATGCTTAAGGGCTGAGAAAAATAAATAGAAACAGAAATTACTCTAATGCTTTCTCCCTGCATCCCCATAGAGTCTTGGGAACATGCTAAGTACTTAACAACCCACTCTGACAATTTCTGTTCCTCACAGCCTGCCTGACAGGTAGGTGGTATTGTCACTTCCATCTTATAGATGAAGGAATTCTGGCTGAGATTGTTTGGGTAATTTTCCCAGAGGGGGGCTTGTAACCCATGTCTTCTGATTCCAGATCTTGGGGTCTTTCCATTACTCTATACTCCCTCCTCTTCCCCTCTTACCCCGACAAGGGACCCCAGCGAATGGCCCTGCCTTCCTATGACCCGCTATTCCCTTCTTCGTCTGCTCCAAGGCTCTCCACGTTGATCCAATCTGCAGGGGGTGACTCTTGGGATCTCGATTAGTCCAAATCAGTGTTAGTAATCCTGTTCTTTGCCAGACGCTCATTTTCACAACCTCCCTTGCAGCTTGGAGTGGCTCTGTGACCCAGTTCTTGCCAGTCAGGTATATGGAAGCATTCTGAAACACTCTACTTGCTGTTAGAAGGGAGAGCAACTCCAGAAGAGCTTTCTGGCGCTGCTTCTTTGCCTTTCTTTGGGGCTTAAGTTAAGTCTAAGGGCAAAAATGCGACTTGCCAAGGATGAGAGACGAAACAGAAAGAGGCTGGATCCTTGGTAACCTCAGTGAGTCCCTGCACTAGACCAGGAACCACCTAACTCCAGGCTACTCATGTGAAATATTAAATGTCTTTTAAGCAGCTGGACGTGTATGCTGTTACTTGCAGACCAAAGCCTTCCTAATGGACACAGTCTCCATTTCTCTGTTTCTAATCAACATTCTTCTATCCTCATTTCATCATTTTGTCAGTTTCCTTCTTCTCTTTGTTCTACGAATTACATCTTATGGAGCCAGGCTTGGTCCGTATGGCATAAGAAGTCATACGACCCGACGACCTTTTTAGAGCTATGCATTTTTTCCTAACTCTTTTCTACTTTACTTTTCCCAATTGGATTTTTATGTTTGCTTGTGTGTTTCTAAGGGCTTTTGCTCCATTTCTTCCCCTTGCAAAGTTCTGCCCACACTGACTCTTGCGTGGTTCCCAAAACTTGCCTTCTTTGGAAGTGAGGATTATTCTTCCTCTACATTCCACCTCAGGGCCCCCTGTACTGACTCCTTCCTCTCCCCACGTCTTCCCCTGGCTGGTTCCTTCTTGTCTTTGAAGCCTCAGCTCAGAGGTTACCACCTCAGAGAAACCTTTCCTCACCTCATGACACCATATTCTCATATTATTCATAGAACAAACCACTACCTGAAATTATCCTGTTCATTCATTTAACTGATTCATTCTTGCCTTCATCCACAGTGCACACTGTACAAGATCAGGGACCTACTGTCCCAGGCTCCATCTTATCCCCAGCACTAGAACTTGGCACATAGGAGGAACTAAGAATATATTCATATAAGAAATGAATCAAAGAAAGAATGTATAGGGAGCTCCTTTTTATCTGTTAAATTGGGTGCTGTCTGATTCATAAATCACTGAATAAAGCCAATAAGATCTTCAACATTAAAAAAAAAAACAAAAAACAATGAATGGATATGAACTACCTGCCCATGTGAGTCCTTGGTTTTATTCCCTGGGGGAATTGTTCAGTATTTATGAAACAGGGATATTAAAAGGTAAAGTGATCAGCACGTCTCTGCAAGTGCTAGGTAAATATTGTACCATCATCAAATGTCTATAATTTAAAATTCTGACATTGAAGAACATATATATATTTTTTTCTTTCACCTACATCCTTTGCAACCCAGTCTTGCCCACTGATCCTTATTGTTCATTCCTATCCTCCCCCTGCCCACGCCTCAAATGTAGCTTCTTACTCCAAGTCCTTCTGATTGGAAGAACGTATATTAATGTTATTATTTCTCACTGAGATGAGCCTTATTTTAAAAATATTGTACCAGCAGAGGCACTATTGATAACAAAATGACTAGTTATAATTTGAATATGGTATTATGATCAAAATCAAGAAGAATTGCTTTCTGAATTGACACTATCTTCCTTATTCCCCTATTACTTGGCGAATACTTATATCTTAGCATCCATAACATATTGCTGCACTTATTTGTTTACTATGTTGTCCCCCCTTCATCTGAAAACCCCTAAGGTAGGGACTACGCCTGAAACAGCTTTGATCCATAGCACAGTGACATATGGCAGGCACTTCATAAATGTTTATTGAATGGATGATCCTAAACATGATATGAGTTGCAGAGTATCCCCTTGGCCTATTTCACTCTACAGTCACAATGAAATTTTACAGAACCTTTATAGTCTCGTGAAAACCTGTGATATCTGGCTTTGGTCTTTGGACGAAATCTTATCATTGTCACCATCATTATCACTCACTCACTCTTTCTTTCTTTCTTAAGATGTATTCTCTCTTACTGTAGCTTTGTGCCTGAATAAGCGTGACGAATCAGGAAGGGAAATTATGACCAGGCCCGAAAGGTGCTGATGAAATTACTGGAGCAGAAGCGATAGGATGCTTTAGTTTTATTTACAGAACAAAACGATGAGGTGTCAATAATCCTGTTAATATGGGAGGAAGCATAATTAGGAATGACAAAGGGACAGACTGAAGGTTTGGAACTCCTGCAGAAGAAGCCCACAACACTCCTTTAAAGAGAGGTGCTTTCGACAGTGGAATAATTTCCCCCTGGGGGGCGGGGGCGGTGATGAGAATGCCATTGTTTGTATCATTTAAGACAAACTAGAGGATGAAGGAGCAGCCATCACAGGCTGTTGAACGTCCACCGTGTAGTTAGATGTAGGACAAAAACCCGTCCAGCCCTCAGGTTACAGTCCCTGCGACGAGATGACACAAGCTGACCCTGAGCCCATTACCTGTGACTTCTCTGAGACACTAGGATCCCTGGCCTGGTTGTCAGGCCCTTGGTAGCCATAGAAAGCTTCTGAGGTTAACGGGGTAGGAATAGAAGAATGATAAAGATCCCCCACTGGAGTAGGAAGAAACTAGGAGAAAGGGGGAGAAAAGCAATCTGGGCACCCAAAAAGAAAGACTGGGGACTTGGGGAGGAAGGAATGGAGTGGGGAGTAGTTTGAAAGCCAAAGGAAAAAAATAAAAATTCAGAACTCTGGATTTTATGAGTATTCAATGAGTGAATGATGGAAAATGGTTCCATACAGGCCTGTACCGGGCAAAGGACGGTATATATACCTGGTGAAGGAGGTGTACAGCTGCAGGGCAAGGAAGAGGCAGGGTTTAACTTAGTGGTGTGTCTACTCAATCCCTTCATCTCACTCTCTGACCTGACTTCATCTTTGATTCCCCTCCTTGGTGATGGTTGGGGCCGGATTTGGTTATCTTCCCTAGATATTAGCCTCAAATCATTCCAGTTTAATTCAGTAAACATTTACTGAGTCACAGCAAAGCCCGTGGCACTGTGGAGGATACAACAATAAACACAAAACAACTAAAACCTCAGACCCTTAGAGACATCAGAGGTTATTTCATCCAAACTCCAGTCTTCACCTAAGCATCCCCTCCTTCCTGTCTGAATACATTAAGTGATGGAGAACTCACTACCACCCAAGAAAATCTGTTCTGTCTTTAGAGAGCTCTATTAGAAAGGGATTCCTTATATTGGGCCAAAATATCTCTACATAAGATACATTCTATTCATTGATCCTACTTCAATATCTTGAAGTTATAGAGCTAATTCAGCAACCCTTCCCAAATATTTGAAGCTGTCCTGTTCCCTTGGTCCTAACTTTCTAGAAGCTGGACATCACCAGCGTCTTTGATTGTTCCAAATATAATAGGATTTTAAGTCCCTTTTGGGCTTGACCACTCTTAAAGTGTGGGGCCTGGAGCAGTAATCCAGGTGTGGTCTAACTGTCTCAAAGCAGAGCAGGACTATCACCGCCCCCTTTGGGACTCCATTCTCTAATAATATAGCTTGTGATTCCATTGACTTTGGCAGCCTCTCACTGTTGAGTCACATAGAGAGCTTATTGTCAACTTTAGCTTATACTTAAAAAAAAATGTGGTCACATCTCCCTGATCCTGTATTTGTAAAGTTGTTTCCTATACGCACATATAGGACCTCGGTCGTATCTATATTAGATTTCATTTTGTTAAAAATTGCCCCATAATTTCAGCATGCAAAATTATCTTTGAATTCAGAAAGTCTATTTTATGTTGAGGGGCTTTGATCGTGCACTTGTAGCCTGAATAAAACAGGGTCTTCTTGATTCTGCCTTAAGATCCATCCCAACTTGACGATATAGCCAAAAGAAATGCAAAATCAACCTTTTCAAAGCACTGACAAATTGCAAAGTTTTCTACTGACAGTCTCTTGAGGAGGCATCACAAGAAGGAATTATATCATGTACTCTGAAAGACTTCCTCAAAACCCCTTTCTGTGACTGGTGCTCACGTCCCTCCAGGGTCCCCATGCTCACAGCCTTCCTCCCACCTTCTTCCCACCCATCCTCAGGCCCCCTTCCCCCCCAGGGTGCTGCTCCATTCTTTCCCCCTGGCCAGATCCTTTTTCTTTCTGGAGAGCTCCATATATTTTCAAATGTAGGTCAGTTCAGCTTCTCTCACTTTTTCATTCCTCAGCATGGTGCCCCCAGGTCAACATCACAATGCCTTATTAACACCAAAAATGCCCAGTATTAAGCAAAGGTTTCTTTCTCCTTAGCCAGGGGGAGGATTGTAAATATTTATATTTATTGTTTTTTCATTGCAGTCATAGGCAAATTTGATGACTGTGTCTCCTCCATCTTTATCCAAGTTATTAGTACACTTGTAGAACAGGATTAGTTTGAGAACAGAGCTCTGATACAGCTCCCAAGAAAACCTTCCTCCACGCTGTCTTGATGCATTGAGGACCATCTTTGGGGTCTCACCATTCAATCAGCTAATCCTTCCAGCCCACATAACCCCATGCTCTACAAGGGTCTTATTAAAGAGTCCTTGATGCAATTCAGATATTCTCTCTTCTACTTCCTGGATGTGAAAGCCTCACCACTTTGTTGAATTAGAAAACAAGACCAACCTGCCAGGCCTATTCTCAGTCCTCACCATATCATTTTCTAAATAATCACGTCTCCCCTTTACTGAGCCAGCGGTCAATATCTGGACCCAGCTCATTGGTTTGTAGTTTTCAGAACTCATCAATACATTATTTTCACCTTTTCCAAACTAGCATGAGGTTTGCCTGTCTCTAGTCCTTTACCTGTCCCTACACAGTTCCTGATGAGATCAACAACTCAGTGGAGCTTTTACCTGTTAATATCTAAACGCTTCCTGGCACCATCGTATGTTTAGCCTGTACCATTTCTGGGTAGTAGTGTCCATGAGTTCACTGACCATGGTGGAGAAGAAAACTGCCTTTGACTTGATCTAGAGTTACTTGCTTTAGCATGGAAAGGATGTTCTGGATCATTCCTGGAATCTCCTTCTAATCAACGAGTGCCAAAGAGAAGTCCTCAGGCCCAGTAGAATGCTGGCTGGTCTTTAGGAAATGAGAGATGAGAACTTCTCTGGGATGTTTACCCCGTCATGCTGGGCAGACAAGCCGCTCTGTACCCTCATGGCAGCCCAGAGAAGAAGAGCAAGATGGGGCGGAGAGTTGGAAAGTAGAACAAAAGCACGCTTGGGTCTGATACAGATGGGGTGGAGGAGTGGTTGGCTGGATTCGAGGAGAGAGAGTGGTGTGATGAAGATGCTTTTAGCGGCAGTATTTTTTTGTTCCTTTTAAACTAGCTTTTTTAAAAAATGGAGAACGTAATACTTGCACAGGGTAAAATGTCAAAAAGAACAAAAGACATACAATGAAACAATAAAATATATGTCACCCTGGCTCCCACTCTGAGGCTTCTGCTGGTAAGTGTTTTTTGTAGCCTTCCAAAATGTTCTATGTATATATAAAGCTATATAGATGTGTATGCACTATTCAAAAATATGCAAACATATATACAAATACCTTTCTGCATTTTCTTTTCAGAGCATCGATTACATAGATTTACTTCATTTGTTTAAGATCTATACTGTGTTCTATTGCATGGGTGTACCGTAATTTTACCAGCAGTGCTTTGAGGGAATGAAAATAGAATTGTTGCCAAACCCAAGGTATGAATCTTAAGTTTGAAGTGGAGAGAGTAAGTGACGGGTGCACAGGTTTACATTTCAGATTCCTATGTAACCTGAGATGTGTCACTTCAGTATCCCTTGCCTCAGTTTGCCTAGCAGGGAAAGGACATCACTTTCCTTCTTGATTCTAGTGTCAAAAAATATGAGACAAGGCTCCTTAGACACAGGACTTGGGAAAAACAACTACTAGAAAGGGTATGTAGTAACATTTTCTCATTATCTAGGGGTGGGGCGTGGGCGGAAGGGAACCCTCTCTCTGCCCATAGCGACACTAAATTGCGCCGATGTGGGTGCTGTGTTTGCTGGGCACCCATGAACAGTCATCTGAGCAGATCAGCAGGCCTGGTCTGCACTCACCTGCTTGATCTTGGCCCATCGCTAGCCCTGTCCAGTGTCGTGTTGGGAAAGGTTTAAGAACTGGCTGTCCACAGAGATAAGAGCCCTGGTTTGCAGTGTATGCTGATCCCCCTGGTGTAAATATTTCCACCATGGCTGGTTTCCAGCTATCAGCATAGTGTCACTGAATGCAGGGTTGGGGACAGATGCACACAGTGGGGTCTTCCTGACTCTTTTTTTTTTTTAATCTTATTTATTTATTTATGGCTGCCTTGGGTCTTCGTTGCTGCGCGCCGGCTTTCTCTAGTTGTGGCAAGCGGGGGCTACACTTCGTTGTGGTGCGTGGGGTTCTCATTGCGGTGGCTTCTCTTGTTGCGGAGCATGGGCTCTAGGCACGCGGGCTCAGCAGTTGTGGAGCACGGGCTCTAGAGCGCAGGCTCAGTCGTTGTGGCGCACAGGCTTGGTTGCTCCGCGGCATGTGGGATCTTCCTGGACCAGGGCTCGAACCCCTGTCCCCTACATTGGCAGGCGGATTCTTAACCACTGCGCCACCAGGGAAACCCATCTCCCTGGTTCTTAACTATCAAGCACCACTGTGGCCTTGGGGCTGTGACCGTGGGGGGTCCACAAGGGACACCCAGCATTTGCAAAGCCTGCAGACAGGAGTGCTTTGGGAGGAAGCCCTTTCAAGCCTGAGGAAGGAGAATGGGGGGAGATGTTAAGGAGGAGAGAAGTCACCTTGGGTCTCTGCACCGTCCCCAGAAACTCCCAGAGGCGTGGTCTGCGGCTCCTTCTGCGCCGACTCAGTACAGGCACCTCTTTCCCTTCTTACTCTTCCTCGTGGCTTCTTTCCTCCCTCACTTTCCTCCTACCCGTTGTGGGTACCTTGGCCCCCCTGATGACCCTTAGGCACTGCTTGGGTCTCCAGGAGCTGCTGAGGGCTGAGGAGATTCCTCGAAGCTGGTACCAGGGGGATGGAAGGTAGTCCTCACAGGACACTGTGCAGCGGGGAAACAGTGGCCTCCTGTTTCCGGTCTCTTCTTGCTGTGCCTTCTCTTGAGTCCTTGGACCTCCCCCCTGCCCTGCAGTGCGGGCAGGGTCAGGTTCAGGAGGAGGGAACTTTATCAGCACCACAGGGATGGAGTCCACTCAGTCTGACCTCCAACGGGCTCCCCGTGAGGGCAGGTGCCCGGCAGCGTGTTAAAACGAACAAGCTCCAGCCCTGCTCCGCGCCTCAGTGCGGGGTGTTTCTGAGGCTGACACGCCAGAACTGAACACGTGCACTTCAGGTGAGCACGACTCTACATTCTGTGTGTTGTGCCTTCCAGCTGCCTGGCTGGGTTTTCTCATTTTCACTTCGCATATTGAGATATGCTAAGGGGCTCTGTAGGGAGTTCCTGGCAGGGCACGTCCTGGTGCCCATTCCTGCCCAGTGTAGTCAGCATCATGCATCCAGCATGCCCCACTCTGTCCTTCTTATTCTAAAGCCAAGTGGGCTCAGAGAGTAAGAGTTAGAGGCTACTGAGGCCAAGGTCAGGGGAACGATTCCCTCTGTAAGTCACGATGTTTTTAATTATCTCTGGCTGTATAACACATCACCTCCGGCAACATCTTGTCTCTGCTCCACAATGTCTGGGACCTCAGTTAAAACACCCAAAGCTGGAATCATCTGGAGATCTGACTGGGCCTAGAGGACCACTTCCAAGGCGGCTCCCCCGTGGGATGCCAGGTTGTGCCAGCTCTTGGTGAGAAACCTCAGTTCCTCTCCTCAAGGCTGCTTGAGGGTCCTCACCACATGGCCCAATACCCCAGAGCGAGTGATCTAAGAGACCAAGCTGGGAGCTGCCACGTCTTGGATGACTTAGCCTTGGAAGTCACACACTGTCTCAGCTGAGTCAGCTCTGATTCTGTGGGCGGGGACGGCAGGACGGCATGAATACCAGTTGGCAAGGATCTCTAGGTTTATTTTAGATGCTGGTTATCACCATCTCTTAGAAGATTATACTCAGACAACCTGGCAATCATCTTGGAAATGTGTGTTACCAGATAAGGTTTTTAACCCATTAGCACAAATCCATCTTCAGTACAAGGAAAACAACTGAGGCCTTTGTGCTCTTTGTACCCTAGTCGTAGAGGCCAAGTGACTAGCTTAAGCTACTTGGCAGGTGAGCGGGCGGAGGCAAGATGGAGCCTTCAGGTGGAAGCCATGAATGGCATCTGGTTCTTGGAGCTCAGGCGTGCTATAGGACCTCATGCTTCCTGAGACTGAACCCCCAAAAAGGGTCACACGGAAGTGTTTACATTTTCTTGTTGTAGCAAGATATGGAGTTGGCCAGAGCTGGGACTCTGCTGTTTCTGGCCAATTGAGTTAGGTCACGTGCCTACCCACCCCTTGCACCCTCCCACGTCTGATTCCTGCAGTTGAAAAGACAAGTTTGCTCATTAGTTGGAAGAGGAGGAAGAATTCTGGAGAGAGGTGGTAGGTGAAGGCGTCTGGGGAGGAACGGGATTAAGACTTAGACCCCGGGAGGTGTGGGAGCTGCTTCGGGGCCCAGATGACCAAGATCCACACAGTGTGTGAGTGGGGGGAAGGGAGCGAGCATCCCCCCCACCTTGGCACCAGACCCCTGTTGTGGCCTGGGAAGCCACGGCGGAGCAGCAGGGTTGGCCTTGCCCAGCGGTATAGGTGGGTGGGCAGAGGTGATGCAGAGATGTCCTTCCATCACGTGGCTTGTGGCAGTGGACTCCCATGATGAGGCCTGTGAAGAATAACACGATCAGACTTGTTCCTCAGCACAGCCACCCTTGGGGGTCTCTGACACATGGGAGGAGACAGGGAGGGGGCTATCAGCGGAGGCCAAGTCTGCATGAGCAGGAGAAGGCTGGGAGATGAGATTCAGATGCGACCATCACTGTGTCCTCACTAGCACCCACAGGCTGGAGAAGCCTGAGACGGTTTGGGTCTACTCACAATACCCAGCCTCAAGGTCAAGTACAATCAGGAAGTGGGGTGACATAGGGACGCTCCTCCCCCACCCTCCTCCAAGGGCAGTCGTTTCTCTGTCCTGTTTTTACTATTTTATGGCCTGGAGTCTTGGAAATAGAACGCTTGGGTTAGAGGCTGACTTAGCCCCTTAGGAAATAGGAAAGAATAAGTTTGTTTCAATAGACTGAGAATCTTGAGAGCAGCTGCGCACGAAATGGCAGCTTTCAGAAGGCTGCAGCTTGCAGCCTCCTGGAGTGTGTGGCGGACATCTGGTGACACACCTGGAAATCAGGGGTCAGTGGGGAGTTGGGCCCTTCTCTCCGTCTGGAACCCTGGCCTCCTGTTTCCAGCGCAGGGTCACCGAGGAAGGCTCTTTCCTCCCAGTCTCTGCTGAGTTGGGATAATGTTGATATTTCTACTCTCCTGCAGGTGGCGCCACAATTTAGGTTTTTAAGCCGCGGACTGCCTGCCGTTTTTCATCCTGCACCGGGTGCACCGTCTGAAACCCAGCCATGGGGCCAGCTATTGGTGGGGGGGGGGGGCGGGGGGAATTCTCTATAGTACCACCAGGCTCTGGTGATTTATTTAATGAGCAAATCTGGCTTTTTATCAACTTAAATAGAAGTTCTGTTCCTAGACTAATAAAACAGTGGTGGCTAAGTGAAGGAAAACTTAAGGATTTCTTCTCCCCTCTCCTATTAAAGCTGGCCTTTTATTCAGCCTGAAAGATGAGCCAATACTCTACACCTCAAACCCCTCAATAAACGACCACCAAACTGCCACAAAAATAGCCTCCTTAGAACACAGGACTTTATGAAGCAATATGCCATTTAGCTTCTCCCTCTTGTGGCCGTAAGCCAGCCAATGACCTACTCAGCATCCCCGTTGGGGGTGGGGTGGGGAGTGGGTGACTTACAGACCCATTGTCAGCAGGAGAAAAGCTCGCGTCTCTCTTTGCCGCTCCACAGCCGGTGGGATTGGGGGACGTGTGGGAGCTAGGAGGGTTTGTACCTGCTGCAGAAACCTGCTTTGAACCGGTATGGAGGCTGCCTCTCCTAGTGTGTCTGACCACCGAGAATGGTCAAGATGACAGAGGACCTTCCAGCCCTCACTGTGTGGTGCTATTTAAAAAAGACGTGGTCTTTGAAAAGCAATGCTGATCGCTTACGTGTGTATCCACTTACCTTAGAGTTTCCAAGCGCATGAATAGATAGCACCTCCCTTGAATGTCACTATCTCCAAGGGGTAAATGGGGCAGGTGAGAAGACAGAGTGTCACTGCGAAAGTCTGATCTACCCCCAAATTATGGAGTTGGTGGATGTCAGAGCCAGCTCTAGGACCCAGGTCTTCTAACTTCCGGCCTAGAGCACTACTCATCCCAACCCATCTCCCAACTCTCCAGCCTTGAGAGAGCAAATCCAAGGGGCCATCATAATTAAAAAAAAAAAAAAATCAGGTCCCACACTGCTGCTAATTTGACTGTTCGTGTTCTTCCTTGCGGAGACATTATAACTGCCCCATTCAGCACACCGTTCACCCGGTTGTTAAGGGGAAGGGGAAGGAAGGAAAAGACCGTTGGCCATTCAGCCCCACGGACAACAGGAGAATCGGCTGGCGCCCCTCACCTGCCCACTGTCGGGCCAGCTCTTTGCCTCACTTCTCTGTCATTTGGCTCTGTTATTGCTCTTCAGGCACCACATGGCATTCATTTCTCTGAATGAAAATAAATGACGCCACACACTAGGCAGGAGATAAAGAATAATAAATACATTTTATCTGCTACCGCTAAAAAAAAAAAAAGATCTTTGACTTCCCATCCATCCATCAGAAAATGGACCTGTGTCTTACCAGCAATAGTCACACACACACATACACACACACACACAAGCTACAAGTGAAAAAATCAAGTTGTATTAAAAATACATGCTAGATGGCTGAGAATGGAAGCAGAGCTGCTTTTCTCACTCCCTCTCCCCCTCTTCCGGCATTTTTATGGCATGCCCTGAAAGCTGAGTGGCAAACAGACATTTGAAAGGATCCCCCCTCCCTCCCGCTTTTATGGGACTGTATTCCATAAGTAACCCATTAGGGTTTTTCATTGGGCTGTCACCTCTGGGAAAGGCCTGTGATGATCCCGTGCAGCAATTTTTAGAGAAGATACCTCAAAGCGGGACCACGAGCAGGGTGAGGACAGCCTGACAAGAAGGAGCCTGAGTGTGAGTGCCTCCTGGGCGCCTGGCTTGTCTCTCCCTAGTTTCAGTCCTGCCTGGAGAAACATTTGGCCCTGGGCTTCCTCAACTCCGGATGGAGGTCCAAGAAGCAGCAGC
Source organism: Mesoplodon densirostris (assembly GCF_025265405.1). NCBI lineage: Eukaryota > Metazoa > Chordata > Mammalia > Artiodactyla > Ziphiidae > Mesoplodon > Mesoplodon densirostris. Next base: position 93,703,199 of record NC_082669.1, on the reverse strand, counting down.
AGCGAGTTATTTCGTTATGTTTCTCTGGACTTCTGAAACTAACCTGCTATCGCCTGCTTTATCTAGAGTCTGGCATCCGGGGTTTCTGAGAAGAGAGGAGCCGGATCAATGTATTAACGCAAGCTAATAAGATCACTCCTTGCTGCTTTCTGGGCCCTGCGATACTCAGCAGAGGGCCAGAGGCTCTCAAGGCTCCACTCTGTCTCCTGGAATACCCTTCCGCCAAACGACCCAACGTCTGGTTTCATCCTCAGTCTGGCTTGGCTCTCTCCTTCTCATCCAGGCAGCCACCTCTCCAAAGCAAAGCTTCAGCAAGGCCTGTCTAGATGGGCCCGGCCTGGCCCGAGTGTGCTGTCCACCTCGGGGCTTGTATACCCCGTCAGCACACAGCTGGTTTCAGTCTTCCTGGTTTACAACTCTGATCTCTGAAAATAGAAGCCCTTCAGGAAGGCGTAGAAATGTATGCTGCTGTCAGTCATTTCCACCTAATAGGAAGATTCCCTGAAGGTGTCTTGATGGGAGGACAGGAATGGACAGGAAGTTGCTGGCTGTGGGGAGAAAGGAAAGTGGACAGCCTTGAGGGAGGAAGCCAGAAACCATGGGCTCCTTTCGAGGGTCATCCTTGGTGGTTGCCCATGGAGGGAGCACAGTTGATGGTGCCATTTTAGGGGGCTGTGGTGTTGTGGGGATGAGTGAGGAATCCATGGAAGTCTGGGGCTAAATAAGTGTGGGAATCCCTTCAGTTTCTCTTGGAGGATGGGGCACAGTACTGCCTAGGATCTAGGCAGAGGTTTCAGAGGTAGTGCTGCTCACTTTCCGTCCTCAGGTATTTGCTCCCTGCCAGACATATGGCTGAACCAGAGCAAAATCCTGATCTCTCTCTTTGGACTTCAGAAACTGCCCGGATGTTGTCATTGTCTGTTTTTGCTCTGGTCTAGGATCTAGGGTTTTGGAGAAGAGAGGAGCCAGGTCGGCCTCTTAACAGAAACAGGACTAGACGAGTCAGGTTACCCAGCGAGCTCGAGCGCCCTTGGCCACCCATGGTATCTCACCCAGCCTCCCCGTCCTCAGGTCCCGTGTGGGGTTCTGGGGCGGGGTTCTGATTCGGCATGTGTGCCTGTGTCGGTGTCGGCTCTGAGCACCTGGGGGTCCCTCCGACCGTCGGCGCCCACATCCGGACCTTCCGAGGCGGCTGTGTGCCTCATCCCCCGTGCGCGCCCGGCGCCCGTGCCACCAAGTACGCGCCACACAGCCGCAGGCAGGGTCGCCCAGTGCGGGCCGAGGGGACCAGGCGGGTGTCCGCAAACGTGGGAGCGGGGAGCGCGGGCTAGGCGGGCGGCGGCGGGCGCGGGGTGCGGGGAGGCGCCCCCTGCCCCCTCTGCCGGCAGCTCTCGGGCGGTCTAGCTGTCAGCCGAGCTCCAAGCCAGCCAGCACGAGCCAGGGAGGGAGCGGCGGCGGTTGGCGGGCGGCGGGCGGCGGGGAGGGGCGGGGGCGAGGCGAGGGAGGGAGGGAGGCTGGGAAGCGGGGAGGGCGGGAGGGAGGAGAGGAGGACCCAGAGAGCGCCAGGCAGCTGGAGTTTTTGCAGCGCTTGGCCGGGCTTCAATGCACAGCAGCAGCGAGCCGCGGCGGCAGCAGGCAGCCCGGGAGCTCCGGCGGCGGCCGAGCCAGCGGCGGCCCCGCTCCCTGCCCCCTGCAAACTTTGCGAGCAGCCCGCCCGGGGGGCCGGGGGACGCGCCCGGGAGGCCCGGCTCGGCCCGCGGCCGCGCTCTCCGCTGCCGCAGCGCCGGCGGCCGCCGCCGCCCCGCGCCTCCCCGGGGACCAGCCGGCGGCTCCAGCGGCCCCCCAGCTCCGGCCCCTCGGCCCGGCCCGGCCCGTCCCCGGGTGGAGGCAGGGGCAGCTGCGGCGCGGCCGGCCGCGTGTGGCCGGGGGGCGGCCGCCGCTGCCCAGGGAGGCGCGCCGAGGCGCCAACAGCGCTCCCCGGCGGGTCCCCCGCGCACTCGCCTCGCCCGGGCAGCGGCCCGACCTGGCGAGCATGGGCGGCGCGGAGTGACGCCGCCGTGCCCGCTTGGCATCAAGGACATTCAGCCCGCGGGGGTGGGGACGAAGGGGGCGGCCCCGCGTCGCCACCGCAGCCCCCGAGAGCCGCCACTACTGCTCGGGCTCCAGGGCTGGGGGGGTGGGGAAAGGGGTGCTTGGAAGCGAGCCGCATTTCCCGACCTTTTTGTTGGACATTCTGCCCACCTTGGACGCCGCCAGAGGAGCTGTCAAGCCCCGTAGGCTCTGATTTCGCCCTCCGTTTCCCTGGCCTCCCCCCGGGTTCCCCGTGCCTCGGTGGAGTATTCGCGTTCGTTGGTTCGGGGCTGGGGCTGGAGGAGGCAGCCACACGCGCGCACACGCACACGTTCAGAGGAGGGCGAGAGGCAGCGGCACCGGCACCATCTGCAGTGTCAATGCGGCGCTCCCGCTGAAGCAGGCAAAGCGGCGCTTGCAGGTAAGGAGCCGGCCGGGCGGTCGGGCGGGCGGGCGAGGGCAGCGCGGGCGGAGATGCCGGCTCGGTCCGGAGTCCTCGAATGCCCCGAAGCCAGCCCCCTGCACGCACGCACACACACACACGCGCGCACACACATATACACACGGGCACACGCCATGCACACGCACCTGCCCGCGTCCCACCTGGACACCCACGTAGGTGCCGCGCGGCCAGAGCAGGTATTTCCCATGTTCTTTCTCCTCTGACGCTCCCGGACTCAGACTTCTCTAACCAGGACTTTCGGGGTGGGATTCTGTGTATTACTGCCTCTCCCTCCCACCTGGCTAGGCTGAGGGAGCGAGTTTTTTTCAGTTCCCAGCCGCTGGCATCCCTGGCTGGTTTAAAAAATAGGAGAAGTAATGGTCTTGGGAGACCCGCCCAATGTAATCTCTGCTCCGTGGCCTTTGCGCACCGTGGGATTTTAACGCGAGACAGACCGACAGATACTCAGACAGATCTTTGGAGAGCGTGGTGGCCCAGCGCGCGGGGAGGAGGCCACAGAGGCGGATGGGGCTGCAGTTCTGTAGGGCGGTGCATATGGAACAGACACTGCGTTTCCCCAGTAAGAGGCAGCACAAACGCCTTTCCGAAGCGAGGCACTGCTTTCCCGGCAATGCGCCTGGATTTCAGGCAGGAAGGGGCTTAAGCATGGCTTTGAGTGTGTTGCTTGTCTAGGGAGAGTGTGTGGGGTCGGATCCTCCATAAAACGTCTAACCTACTCACGTCTCCAGTCTGTGGACAGCAGCAATCTTACACACACTTGGGTGTCCCTAGCCTCTCTGCACTGTGCAGGGAAGCGTGGGGCTGCTTCCCCTGTGCCCGCGCCTAACACCTGCCACATGCCTTTCTGAGCTGTGTGTCTGAGAAATAGAACTAGAAGGGGGATGGAGGAGGGTGCAGTGCAGGAAGGGAGGAGGGTCCCCCCCTCTCATGACCCCCTCCGCAGTGTCCACCCTACAAGAAGCCCAGGCATTCTTGGGTCTGGCAGCATCTCCCAGAGCCAGGCTGCTCCTGACATGTCGAATCACTCTCCAGAAGCCTGTGATTCAAGGTTCTATTTCCCTAAAGCTCGCCCTTTCTTTTTCTCCCTGGCTGGAGTTTCACAGGCTGCTCATTTTCAAACTTTTTCTGGAGGAAGTGGGAGGGGGTGGGGTTCCAAAAGGGTTTTTTTCATAGTTCCCACTTTGTGGGGGGCGGTCAAAGGCCAATTCATTCAGGGCTCAATTGTAGGGAGAAGAATGTGAGACCCAGATACAACATTATTTTGGAGTTGAATATAGATATAGCCAGGTTCTGCGTTTCTATAGCTGTCCCTTTTGGCGTAGCTTGTTGGGCAGCTTGGCAAGAAATGGAATCAGCTTGTGCTCTCTATACAAGATCATGTGTTCAGAGTGTCCTACAAACCCACCAGTGGGAAAAATATGTTGGGAGTTTTCCAGAACATGAGGAGAAAGGAGGCAACATTCTTTTGAACAAGTGGGCCTCAGTGCTGGGCACAGGATTTGGTTAATTCTGTAAATCCTGAAGATGGGTGCTGAACTAAAGGGCCCTCTTCGTACCCCCATCTCTGCTATTTCCAAACTTTTTTCAGCTCCTGAAAAGGTCTTCGGCTAGGCTGGGGAGGAGAGAACCAGAGAACCAGACGTCCCCGGGAGGGAGATTGTGTTCCCGCTGTGCACTGTGTGAGCTGCCCTTTGATTGATTGAAAAAGGGTAGATGGAATAAAGCAAAGCTCTCACAATGGGGAGAACCCAGTCAGGGGAACAGACATTATTTTCTTTTTAAGAATGGTGGTTGTGTGTACACATACCCAGATATGCACACGCCTTCTCAAAGAGCCTTGCTGTATGTGGTCAGCTCGTCCAACCACATGTGGCCACAGGACCCATCTCTGTCTTTCGGGCTGTGGAAGAACCGGAACACTTCGCACGCCTGCCCTTTGGGTGAGTGGACAGGGAGGTTCCACGTACGCGTGGGGTAGCACAGGGTTTTCCACAGAAATAGGGAACTCCAGCGACAGTGGGTGACTCCCAGGTAAACATTTCCTCACGAGACCTTGAAGGGGCAAAAAGGTGCTGTCCAGAGCTGCCTGAAATGGCTGTGTGTCTTCCTTGTAGACCTCTGCCCCTTTCTCTGCTTCCTTCCCTACCTTCTTTCCTTTCTCGGATATTTGCGGGCTCAGGATCCATCACGTTCACGCTAAGCCAGCAGTCATTATGCCGGTGATAAGCTAAGCATTTTTTAGCGTGGGTCAAAAAACCCCCACACTTTCCAAACTTAGTGTCAGGTACCAGTTTGCTTTCTAGGACAAAGCAGGCGTTAATTAACATCTATGTAAAGCTGGCTGTACATCTCATTTTTTCTGGGCTCTCTTGCCCAGCCCCGGAGCATGTCACGTTGCCACTCTCCCTCTCCACCACTCCTCTGTGACCTTCCTTTTAAGTTCTCTGGGGTCTTCCTCGCTGCTCGGAAGGGAATCAAACTGGAAAAACCCCAACCGCGAAAGCTTCTTTTCAGCAGACCCTCGCTGCTGCCGGGCTGTGCTCCAGGCGCCTCTGCTGTGAGCGCGGCCTGGGTTGCCCACGAGCCGTTCTTTTTGCCCTATTTGGTACTCCCGTGCTCTCCTCTGTCCTCCCAACACTTCATTCTGGATGCCCACCGACGCTCTGCAGACGTTTCCGGAGGAATCTGAGGCCACCAACTTGTTTCCTTTTTGCTTCTCTGCACCTCTCCCTCGGCCCGCTGCCGCCGCGGCTCCCCGCAGACAGGGAAATCTGCAGGGCAGAGTCTGCCTACACCTGGCCTCCGATCCTTTTAATCACAATGAGGGCTGCTGGGAAGGAAGTGGGGGCTTTCTAGGGAGGCAGGAGTCCTGAAGTGGAGAGAGAGCTAAGGGGATGGGGAAATCACCCCCTCCTAACTCCTAGTTATCAGCAAGCTTTGGTGCAAAGAGATCGCTGCCGACCTCCCTCCTCCTAGCCAGCTAGGGGGCATTTTTTCAGTCGTTTCTCCCCATCCTCACCCGGAGAAACCACTACACAGACAATGCCACCTCGGAGACCTGTTGCGGTGGCTTCAGCAATGGGCTGTGACAACAGAAAACCGACCCGCGATCTAGGCTGTGAGGAGTGTGTGCAACAGATGTGCCAGTCCTTCTGGGCTCTCTTCTCCTCTTCTTATTTGTGTCCAGCGCTGCCCAATGTGAAACTGGCTCAGACCCTCCCTCCTGCAGTTGAGCAGGGCTCATTTCTCTCCCTTGACAGCCCCTCCTCCTTCCCACCTCCCTTTCCTCCCATCCCTCCCCCACCCCCTTGCTAATCCACCTCGTGGCTTTGTGCATACATCCACCAGCCCATTCGCCCTCAAATTTGTGGCACTCCAAGAAATCAATAGAACATGAAGTTAACGACAGCTGGATGATTAAGTGTTATTTATATTTAAGGGCGGCATTTAAAAAAGACGGCGCACTAATAAATCAAGCGACTGTTGGGGAGATGCACGTGATTAGGGTAATTGCCCCATAGGTTCCGTTGAGCAAGGCTGGGTCCACGTGCAGCCCTGCGGACACTAGCTACCTCTTTAGTGGCTGTGAGTCCCACTGCTCTCTACCGTGTACCGCCACCTGGTCCCCTCCCTTGGTCTGAACTTGACCCCCTCTTCCTTCTTCCCTCCTTACTGTCCAGACTGTAGCCTTTTAGTTGTGGCAGGAACGTGGAGTCAGCAGGGAGACGGAAGGGGGCTCTGCTGCTAAGTGGTAAGAGATGGATCTTGAAAGCGGAGAAAGGCAGGAGGTCCTAATTCCCAGAACAGAGGCCTTGTTCCAGAAGGAGGAGGCTGCTTCCCTGCTTGGTATGAAGCAGCTTGGAAGAAAAGCTTCCCGAGTCCCAGGGTGAGTCTGCGTGAGCTTTTGATCCTGTGGCATCAGCCTCCCCAGGGAAGAGGTTGTGAGGACGTTGGTATTTGTCCTTGTGAACATAACAGAGTGGAAAATAATAATAATGATGACGATGCTGGCTAGTATTTATTGAGCACTTACTTGGGGGAGGCATCATTTAAGGGTTTGCACAGGTTGGCCCCATGTCTTCCTTGTAACAGCCCAGAGAGGCACTCAGTTACTCTCCCCATTTCCTCACGAGGAAACTGCGATGGGGGGAGGGGGGCAGGTGAGGACATGGTCCAAGGTCACACAGCTGGTAGCGGGTGGAGCCAGGTCTCAGCCCTAGGCAGACTGACCTCCCTCCTTGTTACTATGCTGTTTGCATCCTTAGCAAACCCGGGGGAGGTTTGTGGGAGAGTGTGCTGGGGTGAAGTTTAGAAGATCTGGTTTCTCCCTTGGACCACCTCTGTGATGCCAGGCGAATCTATTCATTTTTTGAACCTCGACTTCCCCCTTCATCAAATGGGGCTGAGCCTTATCCTTGACTGTCGTTGGTTGTGAAATTGCGAGGATCGTTCTGGCAGAGTGCTCGGTTTCTGAGGGTGACTCTTGCCTCATTTGGCAGCTCCTATTTCATCCTGGGAAAAAACGAAGGAGGAGTGAATGAGTGCAGTCCCGCTCTCTGCTTTTCATTCTGTGAGGCTCTGAGTCTCGTGCTGGTAGGAGTCTAGTTCTCCCAGTGGCTACTTCAAATTTGCTGGCGTTGTAGAAACGGCACTCTCTCACTTAATCCTTCAAAGCACCCTGTAAGGTGGGGATTGTTTATTCTCATTTTGATGGTCTGGGAACTAAGATGGAATGAATGCCCCAGGCTGCTATGCGGTAGATAGTCTCTTCCTTCTTGGGGAAAGATGCTCATAGTAGGTGCTCAATACTTGCTCGCTCATTCATTGATTAGCCCTAGGGTTCCAGATTTTGGAAGACAGAGGCAGGGAAGGAATCTTTGTCTGTGGATGTCATGCTGTGCTGGGTGCCTGGACCATATGGTGTTGGAGCAGAGATTCACTGGAAATCCGTGGAAACGGGCTGTGGGTGAGGAAGGTCTCTGTGCAGACTTAGTGTAAGCATGGTGCTTAGTTAGGAATGACATCCCGATTCTGAGAGGTATGAGCAGTGAGGCCCTGCTGGAGCCCGTGCACCTAGATGGGTGCTGTCCCACCTGGAAGTCGGGCCTACTAAGCTGCCTGACGTGACCTCTCTGGCCTGAACACTTCAGGGAGCATCCGCAGGTGATTCTGCTGCAGTTAGTTTGGTTTTTCCCTCTGAAAGACAAACTTTTATTCTGCACATTATTTTATTTGGCTTCTCCTCTACGCTGAAGTGAATGAAGCTTCTGCCAAACTTGAGGTGGCTGAAAGGGTGCACTTGGATTTCATCACCACCCCTCCGGGCAGCAGCAGGAATGGCTGCCACCGTTGGCCTGCTCAGACTCATGCCAGCAGGTGTGTGCGAGACCTCAGGCATCCTCTCTTTGCCAGCTGAGCTTGGCTGCACCCCGCCCTCTCCACGGCGCGTTCTCCGTGAACCAGGATTCGCAACAGCAAATTGGATTTTGGAATGTTTTGTCAATCCAACACAAAACAGATCGCTAGCTAAGAGGATATCGTCTCTGCAGTCGATGTGCTGAACTCAGACTAGCCGAATCAATTCCCAAGGTCTTCCAGGGACAAGGATTTTCATTAGGAATCTGGAGGAGAGGCGCTGTGGGGGAAGAGGTCAGTGGAACCACAGGAAAGGAAAACCAGAGCTGGTCAGAGGCTTTCCTGGTCTTCACTCGAGATCGGGTTCCCGCTTCACATACTCATTGAACTTGTCTGCTAAGAGCCCAACTCATGGATTTCCTTCTGGGTAGAGTGGGGTCGGGAACCAGGGGGTGAACAAACCATTCTTTGGCTTTGGCCCAGAGGTCAAGAGGAGGGACAGGAAGCCGAGGAGAGCTAGACGATCGCTTCTCCTCTCGTGGAGGGAATAGACAATGAGAGGAGGGCCTGGCAGGGCGGCAGCCCCTGGGATGTGTGATCGAACCAGCCTGTGTGGAACGTCAGCTAGCTTTGCGGAGAAGGTTAGCGTGGATTTTCTTCCTCTCCGTCTCAGTCCTGCTGCCCGAAGGTGATACCTAAAGTACAGCAGAATTTCACAGAGCATATTCTGTGAATAGGTGGTTCACATACACAGTTTTCACGGTCAAAGAAGTTTGAGAGGGGCTTCCCTGGTGGCGCAGTGGTGGAGAGTCCGCCTGCCGATGCAGAGGACACGGGTTCGTGCCCCAGTCCGGGAAGATCCCACATGCCGCGGAACGGCTGGGCCCGTGAGCCATGGCCGCTGAGCCTGTGCGTCCGGAGCCTGTGCTCCGCAACGGGAGAGGCCACAACAGTGAGAGGCCCGCATCCTGCAAAAAAAAAAAAAAAAAAAAAGAAGAAGTTTGAGAAATCCTGAGTGTAAACCACAGAGAAAGAGGTTCTTTGTTGCAGGACTTCTCAGAGCCTTTAAAGCACTCGAATGTGGATGGGTAAAACCACAAGAAGTAGATATACTGTGCAATGGCCCTGGGAATCCCCCAAGAAATGCTGGACTAAAACAAGCACTTTCATTTGCCTACTCCCGACTGTGAGTGAAGGGGTGGAGTCTATAATAAAAGTTTCAGTTGAATTTGCACACTCAGTACTAGGTACTGGTGATTATGTAGATACTAGGGTTCCAAGCAGAATTTTGCCAGGTGGGTAGACAGTTCAAGTCCAGCTTCAGTGTTTGCCCCTTGTCCTTCCAAGGCAGCCGAGAGGTTCTCAGACAGGAGTGAGATCCAGGAGGTGTATATTTTCTCAGGTTCCTACGTGAGCTGGTATGTCCCGCTGGTGAAACAGCACTGGTGTTGTGGGAAGAGCTAGCTTTGGGAGACAGATGTAGATGATTCCAGCTCTGTCACTTACCAGCAAAGGGGTCTTGGGAAAAAAAATCACCTTATGTTTCAGTATTACCATTTATAAAATGAGGGGATTGGTCAAGATCCGTGATTTAAAAACTATTTATGCAGTGGAATTCTCTATTCACATTCAATTTCATGTGGAATTCTAATGCACAGAACAGAGGCAAGAGGGACTGTTCTGGTGAAAGTGATGGAGGAGCCCAGGGCCTGGCACCCTTGCCTGTCCCCTCACCCCCGGTCTTGGCCTGGGTTCCCTAGAAAGCAGAGACCAGGGCAAAAGCTGATGTGGTAACACTTTGTTGAGGGGTGGAATCCCAGGGCAGCAAGACTGAAGGAAGGAGGGAGGAGAGGGGGGGAAGGGACGCACAAAGATTGACATATTACCAGGCTAGCCCCAGCTTCCCGCGGAAGCACAGCTGGTGGCTCGGGTGCTCAGGACGTACCGGGAGAAGCCTGATGGGAACACGGTCTCAGAAAAGTCTGGAGGACAGGTACGGCCAGCATCCATCCTCCTGCTAGGTCTTTCCCGCTGCACCTCCCTGGGCACCTTTTACCCCACAAGGCAGAAACTCCCCCGCCCCTTGGGGTCATGATGCCAGGTCAAACTAGAGCCTATGGGGTCAGGCCTGGGGGCTGCGGCTTCCGTGGCTCCCCCCAAGTGGGCCTGAAGGTGTTGCACCTGCAGGACCCTGACCTTTGCCCCTGAAGGAAGAAAGGGAGCAGGAACTTTAGGAGCAAAGGAATGAACGGGGTGCTGTGTCCCTGGGGCCGCTCCAGCTGGGAGCAGGGCAGGGGGTTGAAGCCCAGAATTGGGGGTGGGGTGGGATGTTTGGTGGGGTTGAGCGATCTGGGCAGGTACATAAATCGAGGGTCTGTGATAATGGGTTCCATATAAGGAAGATAGGGTTCTTCAGAACAGAGTCAGCGAACCACAGCAGGCTGCTCCAGTAAGGCATCATTCAGCCCCCAGCATTCATGACTCTGGCCAAAATAGCCAACTACACCATGGCTTACCCAATTTAAACCCCAGAGGAACCACATGAAGAATGCGTTCCAGCCAGGTTTCCTATCTTGTAGGGCTCATTGACCAAAGGCATGCCTTCCACATGGTGGTATGTGAATATCTCAGACACTTCTGTTTGTGATGGCAGAGGGCACAGCTGCTGGGAAGCTGGGGACAGATGCAAATGACCTTTGCCCCCTTCCAGTTTTAAAAAATATTGTAAGCGTTGAAATACAAGGAAACAGGAGACATTTCTGCATAAAATATTTCCCATAGGTCATTGCCTGGAGTCAGCCCCCCTCCTTTTTTTTTTTTTTTTTTTTTAACAACTCTTGTACTTTGAAGCTCCTCTAGGGTCAGGTGGGGCAAAGGACTGATGGTCCTGCTGCTTGTGACCCCTTTCCCTGCTGATGGTCCTGCTCTGCTTGCGACCCCTTTCCCTGCTGATGGTCCTGCTCTGCTTGCGACCCCTTTCCCTGCTCTCTTTGCCATTAGATACTGACCCCTGTCTTCTTCCCCTAAATGCACTTGCCCTTAACTGATGATTGTTGCCAGCAACTCACTGACTTGGAGATGTGTCTGCGTTAGCAGGGCTGCCTAAGGTTTCCAGCTCCCAGAGGGTCAGGGACCAACCCCTGCTTGAAGCAGTCTCTTGTGTCATTAGGAACTTAATTCATACTTTTTAATGGTGCTAAAGAAGCTGCTGCTGGCCATAGCGATGATGCCAACAGCATTGAAATTACTTATTTCTTTATCTCTTTAGACAACAGGGACCGTTTCTTCCTTCTCTTGTATCCTTGGTACCCAGCGTAGGGCCTGTCTTACTGGAAGCAGTCAGTAAATATTTGCTGAGTAAAAAGAATGAATGAGTGGAGGAGAAGGAGAGGAGATGAACAGTCTGTAAAGGAGAAAACTAGGGAAGAGTGAACCAGCTCTCTGGCAGGGGTTGGCTTGGAACCACATCAAGGCTGTGGCTGTTTCAGAGGATTAAGATGAACCAAGACAAGCGCAGGCTGAATCCATCCATCACCCGAGAGTGTCCTGGGTGATGGTGGTTTGAGGGCAGGTAGGGGCCGTGGTCTCTTCATACTGATGCACACGGAAATGAATTCTTGCTCTTCATGTAAAACTCACTGTGGGTTTAGATGCCGATAGATGGGGAGGGATGACCAAAATGCATTTCCCAGAGCATCCCAAAGATGAGCCCCCTCCCCCGCCCCCGAAAAGGCATTCGTGGCTAAGTAAGTCTTGCAAACACTTGATGCTGTGTCCTCCTTTGGAGATTCAAGATGCACATTAAAGGCAAAGAAGTTTGGCTACAGAGAATCCTGGTTAATTATTTTTAGCAAACCATTTTTTTTCAGTGGAGGGATGCCTTTGCGTGGGTGTATTTAAACCTGTTGACATTTCTTGGAACAAGTGTTCCCCAGAAAGCATTTTAGGAGATGCTGGCCTTCATCTGGAAGCTTTCAGGTTTGAATGTAGTTTGGAGGAGAAAAAAACAGGAGAACAAATGTACTGTGCTCTTAAAATAGGGACTGGTGAGGTACAGCTTCCGGAGGAGCTCAGCTTCCTCTTGTCCTTGTCATTTGCTTTTGGGAATCTCAGAAATGGCTGTGAATTGCTATGAGATGTTGGCGACCCTGGTGCCTTCAGATGTGTATTTTCTAAGGGGACCGTTTTAAGGAGTGTGATTGCAGTTCTGACAGGTTTGTGGAAACGTTTCCAACAAGTGTAGCGCTTTTCGGTTGCACGTAATAGATCAAGATGGATGTTTGCAAGATACGTGAGTAATGACATTCACCTTCTCAATATATTTTTTTCAGCTACACTTATTGAATAAGAGACTTCAATGTAACTGGCAAAGATAAATGTTCTGAATTAACAAAAAAGGCATGAGTTATTAAGATACAGCTCCCCAAATTTTGGGTGGTTTAAACAAATTTTCTCTCAGGGAAGAAACTTTGCTACCCTAGAGAGGTCAAAAGTTTCTAATTAGACTGTAAATTCATGGTTTCTACCATTGGGTAGTGATCTAGAGAGCAAAGCTAGGCATTTCCCATGAGAAACATTTCACTGCCCGGTGTTTGTCTTACCTAGGTAATGATGTGTGTGGGCATGCACATGTGTGTGTGTGTGAGCTGGGGTGGGGTATCACCCCCATAGTACTTGGATTTGGATCACCTGGGGACCCACATGCCCAGTTATAGAGCCTCACCATGCTTTGCCCAAGCCCTGTGTTCCTTTTCCAAAGTGAATAACAGTTGCTAACACACACTTACTAACAAAATTCCCCTGACGCCCATTCATAAAGCACAGCACTGGTGATTCTAGCAGCATTAAACTGTTTGGCGACTGAGTTTAGAATTATAGGAATCGGAGACGTGAATTAGCAGTAAATCAAGTCCCAGCTGAGTTTGAACCTAACCGCAGTGAGTTTTAAATTAAAAATATCTTGCTATGATGAAGCAGTTGTAAGTCAAGCACCGGAGCTCTGTCACTCTTGACTCTGGAGGAGTGTAGCTGTCACCCTTTGAAAGGACGACCCTGACAACAGCTTGTATTGGTTCCCAGGCATGCTGGGAAATTGCCACTTCATTTCTTCTTCATAAACTGTTGGCTTTCATTAAAAAAAAAAAAAAAAGAATCCTATTTGCGGGGACACAGCAGAACTCTGGGAACAGGGCAGGTGGGAGAGGGCTCAGGCCCAGGGGGGACCATTTAGAGCCTTCTCTTTGGTCCTTCTCAGGAGGAGTCATGCAGCAGGGGAATCTGGGTCTGCGGGTGCCGTGTGGTTTGTTTTCCTTATCGGACCATATTTGATTCTTCTTTCCGGGGGATCTGTACAGAAAAACAACAAAGAGAACACTTCAAGGAGGCTGCTGCACTGTCATGTTGCAGTGACAATTGCGGTGTAATAGGAAATCATTTATGTAAGTTATGGTGCCCTCTGAGTGGAGCTTGTCAGAAATGGGGCAACAGCTTCTTGAGGCTTATTTTTTTCTCTCCTGCAAAATAATCCTGAGGTTTTCATTTTCGGAGCAATTGAAGGAGTATTATGTGCTGGCCAGGGAATCGGGAGACCCAGCTTCTAATCCTAGGTTTGCTGAGTCTCTTTCAGCCAAGTGCCTTCTCTGGGCTAGGCCTCAATTTCTCTTTCTTTCAAGTCAGAATAAGCCCTTGCTGTTCCCGACCTGAAGCTCAGGAGGTGAGGATGAACGTAGCTGTGCATATTAAAGGCCCAGGTGAGCATCAGAACAAAGGTTCTATTTACATGCAAGGTTAGAGAAAATCAAGTAAGAGAGAATAATGTTTCAGCTTAGGCCTCTCACCATTGCACGTTTACCAGCTCCTGTGTTTGCTGATCTGCTGAAGAGCTGTAAGTGATAAAAGCAGCTTGCAGAGGGTCAGAAGGGAGAATGCACATGGGATAGCAGGAAACCGTCGGAGGAAATGGTTAGTGCAGGAGTCCAGAGGCCGGGGCAGGAGGGCGAGTCCCAATCCTGGCAGTAGTAGGTTAATGGGGGACTGCGGAGAAAGGAAGAAGGTCTTGATTTCCTTCCGTATCTACCATTCACTTTGCTCCATACGTATATATTTACATATTTTAGTTAGGTAGATGTGAGCTAAGGAATATTTAACCAATGAATTGATCGATCCATCCATTAGTCAATAGTTATTTTTTTTTTTTTTTTTGTGGTATGCGGGCCTCTCACTGTTGTGGCCTCTCCCGTTGCGGAGCACAGGCTCCGGACGCGCAGGCTCAGCGGCCATGGCTCACGGGCCCAGCCGCTCCGCGGCATATGGGATCCTCCCAGACCGGGGCACGAACCCATATCCCCTGCATCGGCAGGCGGACTCTCGACCACTGCGCCACCAGGGAGGCCCTAGTCAATAGTTATTGAGTGCCTACTATGTGCTAGGCACGATGCAAGAGTTTGGCTGTACAGGGATGAAAGACCCACTTCCTGCCATCGGAGAGCCCACAGCTTGGTGTGGCCACAGCGCACATGTTTATAGATAATTAAACACAGGGTGTTAAGACGTGGGCTCTGTGCAGGCAGAGGGCCTCCTGAGAAGGTGTAAGAAGGGGCGCCTGTCCAGATATGAAAGGCAGGATGTGGCGAAGGTCTTCTGGAGGAGGAGGGGCCATCAGTCGGAGGTTTGAAGGGTGTTTTGAAGGGTGAGCGGGACTGGCCTTGTGAACACATGAGGAAGGGGTGCCTGGGGGAGGAAGCAGCATAGACAAGGCGTGGAGAGGTGAGCGCCCACAGCAGAGGTGGGAAGTGGGACCAGATGCAAACACCCCTGGAGGCTGGGCCAGGACCAGGACCAGGAGAAGCGTCCAGATAAGGGTTTCATTCGGCAGGCAGTGGCGAGGCCTGGGGATTTCCAAATGAGGAATCAACGAGACCAGCTTTGCATTGTGGAGGAAGAATCAGAAGTGAGGCTGTTATGGTAATCCAGGAGACATGGACAAGGGCTGCCCGAAGTGGTAGCAAAGGAGAGAAAGGGACAGATTTGACAGGTCCCTGGGAGTTAGAGCTGACAGATGGTGGATATGGTGGGGAAGGTGGTAGGAGGGAGGGGCGGGGGACTTGGGGATGTCTTGCAGGTGTCCAGCTTGGGCAGCTGGTGGAAGGCGACACCCTTCACTGAGCTATAGATTTCTAGATTGAGACTTGGTTGAGGGGCGGGGGATGTGGTCTTTCTGGACGTGGTGAATTGAGGTGCACATGGGATGATTTGTGGGTAGAGGTGAGGCCAGCGGATATGGGGCGCTTGTGTTGTTGGCAGCATCATCCCTGTGCTTTTACTCTGCTATTTACTTCTGGTCCCATTGGTAGACAGAGGAGCTCATTTTGGGATCTGGCAGAGCTTGGTAAAGAAGCAAGAAAACCCACATATAGATTTTACATTTTCAAGTGGTTCATGTTTTGAATTAAACATACTATCTTGAACATTTTGCTTGAGATTATTCTGAAAACATCCAGGCATTCACCTTGCCTTAGGAGATGTCTGTTATTTTCCAATGGAAAAAGCATGGTCCCGGAAGGTTGAGTCATTCACAGACAATTACAGAGTAAGATCGGAATAAAGGCAGAATTAGAATTCAGCAAAGGAGAATGACCAGGTCTTTGTTCTGGGCATTAGCTTGTTCCCTTTCTTGGTGTGTTCACCCCACTTTCAATGTGGACACACTCAAAACAGTGTGGTTTGGTGAAACGAGCTCCACCCTGAGCTGAGAGATGGGGATTAAAATTTTGATCTCGCCCTTTAGAAATATAACATCTCGTTTGTCTAATTTTGTGTCCTGGGGTAGGGGCCAGTCTGTACAATCCAGGCCTGCAGGTAGGATCTGGCCACTTGTGAGGTTTTGCTTGGTCCAGAGAGCCTTCAAGAAAAATTTGTATGTTTCCCACGATGGGACATGATGGGACGGTCCGTCTCCAGGGGGCCACAGGTTCCATTCGCTGTAGTCACACTTTGCTTCTCACATTTATGGTGAAAGTATTTGAATTAAAATACGAGCAGCGTAGTACCTAGTAGCTACTCAAGCAGGGTTCCTTCCCCCCTCTTTGCAATATGTGGGGGAAAAGTGAGTTAGCATCTCAGTGTCCAGTGCTTTGCATTCTACAGGGACACTTTGTCATGTAGTGGTCCCCGTTAAGCCCAGGAGATGTAGAAGCGGCTGGTGGCAAAACTTTTAGGCTCGTGTGCTTATACTGTGGGAACTTTAGAAAATAGGCCATTTGTCTTGAGCAGAGTTTGGAGAGAAAAATATCTAACTCCTTCAAGTCCACCCCCAGCCCCACTGTGCTGCTCTGGAAGGTCACCAGGCTCACGTGGGGCTGGGGGTCTGCCGACGGGTCGAGGTATCCAGCTGGCATGGACGCAGTTCACACCGGCCCTCTCGAATGAGGGATTCTGGTAGTTCAGCCCCAAAGGGTGTCTTCAGCTGCAAAATTGCAGTTCAATTTCAAGGGAAACAATGGAGCTACTCTCTTCTCTGGGTTGCTCCTGGGTGTCTCAGAGCAGCTAATCAAAATGGCTTGTACTGTGGTGTCTCCTGTGGAGGGGGAACAGTGGGCAGGGTAGACATTTCTTATTTATTTATTTATTTATTTATTTTGCACGGGCCTCTCACTGTCGCGGCCTCTCCCGTTACGCAGCACAGGCTCCGGACGCGCAGGCTCAGTGGCCATGGCTCACGGGCCCAGCCACTCCACGGCATGTGGGATCCTCCCGGATCGGGGCACGAACCCGTGTCCCCTGCATTGGCAGGCAGATTCTCAACCACCGTGCCACCAGGGAAGCCTCCAGGGTAGCTATTTTTGAGCTCTAACCTTCTCAGAGCCGTACAGAGATGACAGGGTTTCTGCTCTTCCCGCGCCACGCCTCCGTACCCAGCCCTTGTACGTGTTATCAGCTGCACTCAGTACATAATATATTTATGTAGCTGCGCTGCGGGTCTCAGGGAGCTCAGCAGTTTTCCCACTTTATCTGGTGGCAACTTGTTTCCCTAGTAGGGGGCAGAGGGCAGGGCCTGGGGTCCTAAGAAGGGAAGTAATTTAACCACAGTGATGTGTGGTTAGGACCAAAATAGACTAGTTGACATCGCCCGGGGCTGTGCTGGTGGCATCCTCTACGCCTGACTCTGCATGCTGGGAGATGGGGTGGGGGGTGGATTGCTGAGCCCACCATTCCTCTCCAAGGCTGCCTCCGAGTCTGGGATAGAGGCAGGGAATCCCCACTGCTCCTACTTTTCTACCTCGCTGCCCCCTAAGTGTCACTGTAGAGACTTCCCACTGACCTGTGCCTATCAGATGTCAAAGTGGCTTCTGGTTCTGTGGTCAGATGAGAAGATCCAAGAAAGGTGCACATACTCGAGCTGCCAACTGTGTGTGCAGTGTCGAATTGGACAGCGGGTCTGGGCTGTGGCTGGGCCCTGGGCTGGGTGCCGGGGGCAGTGGGGGAGAGCAGGCTTTGCTAAACCCAGACCTGATTTCACGAGGAGGTCGCTGCTGTTCATTCTAACCTCCTCATTCTTTTAGGACTCGGTACTAGCAAGACCCAATGCTTCGCGGCAAATACTTCAAAACAAATGAATTAAGTATTTTTTAAAACCTGTAATTATACGTATGGCTGCCCTTATTAGGTGAAATGGTATATTCTTGGCATCTAGGATTGGGGATGCAATAGAAGTTCTCTTGCTTTAATTTGAAGATGCCCATGTTTGGAGTGTTCCAGAGAGCTCGAGTGTAAAGCTTGAGGAATATCATGTGGCCAGAGAGAGAAAAGTAACTCCTAAAAATATCAAGCAACATTTCCCCAGCACATATTGTTTTGAAAGAATGGCATTTATATTTGCAAATTTTAAAAAATCTTTAGGCCTGGAAGAGTTTTTCCCAGCTAACAAATTTTGCACGTAGCCTTGTCCGCGTTCCAGACGTGAGCCAGTCCCAGGAACTTTTGTGTGAAGATAGCAGCCGTATAGCTAGAAACTCTCTGCAGAGTCAACCTGCCAAGAATTTATTTGTAATATACGATTTATTGACTTATACTTTTAGCATTTACCTCTCATATTTCCCCTTAATTGCAAGCTTCTTGAAAGCAGGCAACTGTCTCATACCTATTTGCAGTTCTGTTTGCCTCCAATAATAGGGTGGCTTAGTTTTTTTCTTGATTTCCTGAGCTTAAAAAGAGGGGTGCTAGAATGGTCGGACGGTAGAGGGCATCACACATAATGAAACAACTGCGAGTCCACAGGAAGTGGGAAGTAGCATCACAGGAAAGTCAGTACGCAGTGGTGGCTGTGTGCTGGTGTGTAATCTTCTATTTAATCGTCATTGCTCAGTGATTGTGAATAAAGCATCTACTGAGTTGGAGTCTTGATCACAGACTTACTGTATTGCCTGGGAGGACATAGGAACTGCTGTTACTTCCTTTCTGAAATGAAGACCCCATTAAACTTGGCTGCCTTCCTATGGTCTTAGGCCAGAAGGTTCTGAGGTTTCACAAAAGTGAAAAAAGAAAAAAGATGACATCAAAGTGAAATTCAAGGAAATAAAGAGATTTTTATTCGGGGGACAAATGATTGCCCCTTGGTAGTTAATTGCCTGCTTTTATGTTCCCCCTTTCCCCCTATTCCTTCCATCTTGTGTGAAGAAGATCTTAAATTCCAGGCTCTTATCAACTCTCCTTCCACTCTTTTCTCTGAGCCACACATCTAGGCTGTGCTGGCAAGTTGGGCATCTTTGCAGGGGATGCAAGCAACCCCGTTTTGGTGGCACACAATGGGTTCTTTCTCTTCTGATGACCTTGCCACGCAGATTGAGAACTCATTGCCGCCGTGCGTGGTTAGGTCTGACTCCACGTCTGACTTTGGGACTGATGTGTGTAGAAGGTGGGAGTCTGGGAGGCGGGGCACCAGATCCCAGTGTCAGGACTCCCCTGTGGCAGGGTTGTTTGCCAAAGGCTCCCTTACAATCTAGGGGCAGCTCCATCCCACTGCTGGTCCATAACCAGTGGATCTGTATACGCCTCCCACACTCGTATTTTATGTCAACTTCTGCCATCTGGTACTTTACTCAGGCATATTTTTTTGAAACCTAAATTTTGAACTTATGGTTATCACATCCCGTTTCATTTCGGAGTCCAGCTTGGACCCTGTTCCAGCTTGATAAGATAGTTTTGAATTGCGTGTCATTATCACCAACAGGGACCACATGACTTCTCCCGTAGTATCTCATTTGACCTTCACAAGTCCTAGAGTTTGTCATCTGCAAATCTGATAAGTGTCTTCATTCAAATTACTGATAAAAATGTGAAACTGTAGGGCTTCCCTGGTGGCGCAGTGGTTGAGAATCTGCCTGCTAATGCAGGGGACACGGGTTCGAGCCCTGGTCTGGGAGGATCCCACATGGCGTGGAGCAACTGGGCCCGTGAGCCACAACTACTGAGCCTGCGCGTCTGGAGCCTGTGCTCCGCAACAAGAGAGGCCGCAACAGTGAGAGGCCCGTGCACCGCGATGAAGAGTGGCCCCCGCTTGCCACAACTAGAGAAAGCCCTCGCACAGAAACGAAGGCCCAACACGCAAAAAAATAAGTCTATTAATTAATAAACTCCTACAAACAACAACAAAAAAATGTGAAACTGTGGAGCGCCAAGGACAGAACCCGTTGGCGTGGCGTTCCCTGGAGAGCTCCCCTTGCAGGTTTGACAAATAGCCATTGATTAAGCTTCTTTGGGCCCAAGAAACAATGGAGCCACGAGGACCCAGCAAAGACTTTGGAAGCAGACAGACCTGGCATTGCAACCCGGCTTATGCCAACTTGGCCATTCCCAACGCACAGATTATTTGGGGGTTCAGTTTCCAGTGATGACACATAGATGAGAGCCGTAGGCCTCCTCCCCCTACAACCTTCCAACAAAGCAAGTATCAGACTGGATTCCACCACATGTGCCCATCTTTGTTAATAAGGAGACACAAAAGCAGTCACCTGTTCTTGAAGCTCAGGGAAGACCCCGTCTTCTTTCCCAGCTAGTATGCCAGGGACGGCGAGTCCCTTCAACCCTGCGGGCGGGTGCATGGCGCGTGCAGCTGCCAGAGCACCCAAGCCAGCCCTCTCTAGCTCCAGGCTGTAGTACAAATATTATCATTTTCTGTGTGTGTGTCAGGAAGTGAGAAAGTTTGGGAAGCACTGACTTAAGTGACTGTCTTGGTCAGTGTAGGCTGCTATAACACCATACCATAGACAGGGTAGCGGAAGCAGCAGACATGTCTCACAGTTCCGGAGACTGGAAGTCCAAGATTAGGGTGCCAGTGTGGTTCAGTTCTTGGTGAAGATTTTCTTTCTGGTGTACAGATGACTGTCTTCTCCTTGTATGAGAGAAAGAGAGAGAGAGAGAGAGAGAGAGGGAGGGAGGGAGGGAGGGAGGGGGAGGCGGGGGGGGGGGCACTTGTTCTCTTCTAATCCTGCTCAGGAGGGCTCCACCCTCATGACCTAATTACCTTGTAAAGGCCCCACCTCCTAATACCATCACACTGGGGATTAGGATCTCAACCTATGAGTTTTGGGAGGGCACAAACATTTAGTCCCTAACATGACTCTGAGAGGTTTCTTTAAAGGAAGGTTTACTTGAGGCAGATGCAACAGTACTTTGGTTATAGGTTTCAGCTCACCTTCTAGTGGGATCAGAGGACAGAACCTTTTGAAAGATGAAACATAATGGGAGCCCTAAGCCGAGACGCAAATCTGGCTTGCCAGATTCTTGTACCACAGGGCGGAGGTGCCTGGACGGTATTTCTATCCAATCGTCTATCTTTGACACTGCTTAATGTCCCACTGAAAAATTGTTTCTAACATCTCTTATGCTTTTTAACAAACCCAATGGTGCTGATCAAGATAGTGTAGTTGAAAGACTCAGGGTAGACTCTGATGTGAGTCTTTCAAAAGCCAAGTCAGCAGCCCTGGAGAGTGTGTGCATTTTTCATGTCAGTACTTCAGATGTTGACTAACCATCCTTGGGTGTAGATTAAAACTAACTTACATACATTATACCACACTGTTTACTGTTTTATTTAAAGTAAGTTACAGACGTCATCAAACCCTGGCTCCTTGGCTATGTGACATTGGGCATGTTACCTCTCCTTTCTGATGTTCAGGTTTCTTATCATTAAAAAGGTAAAATAATACATGACAGGATTACTGGGACAATTAAGTGACATAATACACACTGCTCAGCGCATATTAAATGCTCACAATGTTGCTGAAAATTATTGCCTCCTCTTCAGATACCTAAAACTTGTTAGTTATGCTTCTTGCTACTCTGCTGGGTTAAAGCACTTCCATTTTCTTGGTTTATAAATAGTCACATCTGTTTCTAATACTGGGCTTCAGTGTGCCTACCGCCTTGAGGTTCTGCATGCACATGGGAAGAACAGAGGGGCAGGTGGCTGGTCCCATGGGTCCTGGCTCTCCTTCTAAGTATGGCCTCTTAAAAAAAGATTTAAAAGCATATGTAGGGGGCTTCCCTGGTGGCGCAGTGGTTGAGAGTCCATCTGCCAATGCAGGGGACACGGGTTTGTGCCCCGGTCCGGGAAGATCCCACATGCCACGGAGCGGCTGGGCCCGTGAGCCATGGCTGCTGGGCCTGCGCGTCCGGAGCCTGTGCCCCGCAGCGGGAGAGGCCACAACAGTGAGAGGCCCGCGTACTGCAAAAAAAAAAAAAAAAGAATATGTAGGGATTCCTTCGTTTTTGGAAGATCCAGCATTTGCCTGGAGTTTAAATTTAACACCCATGTTTATATATTCAATCTGTGCTCAGTTCAGCCATCCATTTTGCCAGTGCACACCTGTAAGCATACATTTTTTAAATGTATGTTTCACCTTCAGTGGTATCTTAGATAATGTGCTTTTCTTGCCAGGCGGTGGCGATGGTTGCTGTTTTTTCAGGTTTACCACCCAGGCCCCTAGATCTGGTTTAAGGGAGAGCAAGTAGGAAATTCTTGGCTTTAACTCAAGGCAGTGACTAACCGTTAATGGGTAATTATTGCCTGGAGCCTACCTGATAATTACGTCAAGCACTGCAGGATGGGGCATCTGCTAATGTCTGCCTGCTACAAAGTCATAAAGCTGACATGGTCCATTGGAGGCCAGAGAGGTGGGTCCAGTGTACATGGCATTGACGTACCTGGATATATTCACCTGCGTCCAATGGGAGATACTTACGGAAACAGCCCATCTCAGATGTCTTCAGTTCCAGGCCCTGATTTCCTGGTAAGATAGCCTTAAACTAGACAGTAAGGGCCTCTGGGATTTTCCTGCATGGTTTTCACTGCGTGTGTCCAGTGATCCAGTCAGAATCCATTGCCCTGTGACACCCTGGTTGCCAGAGCACACCCAATTCCTCCCGGCCCCTCAGCTCTGAAAGCGGTAAAACCTCTGCATGTTGATGAACTATTAAGCTTGAAACATTGCATTATTCCCAGCAACACTCTAGCTGAAGGAGGAAGGAACCACTGGTTGACTGTGGAGAAAGGTGATTAGCCACTGTGGAGAGGGAACAAACGCTTGGGGAGTCTGGGAACTTTCAGTGTGTTGGTGGATTTTAAAGATGTGGGGCCTCTGTGAACAGAGGCCAGCTCTGAATGAGACAGTCCTTCTACTGCAAACACACCACGGAAAGTCCTGTCACTGCTCCTGTGTCCCTGAAGGAAAGGAGGCACTCACTGGCACAGTGTCACCCCAGGAACCTTGTCACAGCCATCCTCCACTCTTTAGCCTATCAGTAGTGACCACGGGCCCCAGATTTACTAGAAACAGACTTCACTTCAGATATCCTATGCCATTGCCAGAGCATGTGTCCTGGTATTTTTGGTTTGAAAATAGTCAGTATGTAGATATAGATATAGATACAGATACAGATATAGGTATGGGATATGCATATATCTGTATGTACACACACAGAACACACACACACACACACATATACATATGTCTATTTGTCTATCTCCCTATATCTCCAAAGGGTATCCTTGGACAAAACTGGGAAGTAATTGCATTTTTCCCTAAGAACTCCAATCAGAGTGAAGCTACTTCCTTTCTGCCTCTCCTTTTCTTTCTTTAGACAGGGCCTCTGGGGCTCTAGTGTATCCATGACTCAGGGGTGAGTGAGAGCCGCCATTTTGCCCATTCCCATTGGCCAAGCTTTGTTGCATCTCCTTGCTCAGGAAAGACTTGTCTTTTTCTTCCACCAAGATGCCGTCTGCCCACCAAGCTGGGGCTGACCAGAGAGGATGCTTTCCCTCATTCTCACCAAGTAGCCTTATAGACCAGTGGGACCCTGCTGTTTGAACCCTCTCCACTCCCCTCTTCTGCCTAGTCCTGAGTCCCCTTGGCCACAGGGAAAGGGAGGTGATGGAGGAGCCACGGTAAGGAGTGGATTGTTGGAAGAGAGAATGTAGTGCTTGACCCAAAGAAACACAGTTCCAATGGCGGCATTTCAGGCATTTCAGCGGAGGGGGTAAGATGCCGATTGGCACAGGGGAACCTTTCTAGAACCTCTCATACCAGACAGAGAGGCCCCTGACCGCCAGCTTTAGGTGTCTGTGTTTGAGATCGGGCCTGGGGACAGTTGTCTCTGGCCCCTCCTTCTGCATTTTCATGGCCCCGTTGGGAAGCGCTGCCCCTGAGCTGATGGCTGTCACCCTTTGGCTTTTCTGATGGGTCTGGGGAGGATATCCTTCCAGCAGTGTTATGAGCCTCTTGGGATGAAACACCATGAGTAGTCATGTGGAAAATAGCTCAAGAGCGGCTGCGAGCTGCCTCCCCCCATGTCCCCACACTTCCTTTTATCTGTCTCCTCTCTGTCACTCCAGGAAATGCTGACCTCAGGGTGAGCAGGTCACGGGCCACACCTGGGGCTGGCAGAAACAGACCTCAGGATGTAGACCCTGCTTGTAGATCATCCGGTGTGGATGTAGGTGCTAGAGATAGGTATTCAGAGCCGCAGGATTTCTGCCTGTGAGGGAGCTCAGAGGGACTGGCTTCTTTAGGAACCAGAATTAGGAGGCTCCTCATCTTCACGGCCTGGGGGGCCCTGTGGCACCCCGGAATCCTGGGCCACACACTCCATCCAGGGCTAACAAGCCGACCCCCGACTCCTGGCACCACCCCTAGAGGGGCTTGTCGTGGGCCATGCCAGACCCAAGGCGAGATTTCTTCTTTTTGAGTCTCTTTCATCTGAACACAATTTCCACTTCACCTAGTATCACTTAGTCGGTGTTGGGGAAGGGGCTTCAGGCGCTGAAATGATTGTGTACAGAAGGGTGTGATTCCTGATATTAATCTCCAGGGAAATGAAAACCTGGGTTTCTTTAGTTCAGAGTTTGGGGGCCCAAAGACGTGTGTCTCCAGAGGGAGGGAATGCAACTAGGGTATTGGTGCTAACCTGAGCTCCAACGAGGTGGGGTGGGGTCTGTAAGTAATCAGATCACCACGTCAGCTGGAAACCTCATACCTGCGAAAGAATTTCCCCTTCTCACCTTCCTGAGCCTTCCTGCTATGAGGTGTGCTACAGGAAATTGAGGGCTGACGGGGCAGGGTCTGCCCCATTCCACCCCCGAGCCCTCCAGACCCTTGGCCTCCCAGTGCCCCAGGGGCAGAGGTACTTCTAGCTACTCTTTATGGACCAGGGATTTGGAAGGGGAGCGAGACTAACAAAAAGGCTCAAACAGATAACTCCCATCCTGGCTTCTTTTTTAGAGCAAGTGTTTGCTGAGACAAAATCCACCCTCCTAGCTTGTTATTTTTCAGTATTTTAAATAAAGGTCTAAGAGTCAGATCTCCAGCCCTGAGGTTCTGGGTAACTTTGCCAGCTGTGATCTGGACATGATCTCTGAATGGCTTTTCCAGCTCCAATTAACGTCCACCCTGCTAGTCCCATTAACTCTCACCAGGAGCTTTCTTGTCAAAGCGGGGAGGCGGGCAAGCACTTAGCTTTACACACACCGGCCACTTGGGCTGCATCTCCGTTGCACGTGGGATTTTGATTTTGCACGTTCCCCTCCTCAGCAAACCTGCTAATAAGATTCGTTTCCCTCCCTCTCCCTCCCTCCAACCCCTTTCAACCTGGCCCAACTCCTGGTCAGACCGTGATTACATGTCTCATTGATTCCATTCAGCTATTTATTAATACACTAATTAGTATGTTCATTTAAGGGAGAGTGACACCGCTTTTTAAAAATAAATGTACAGAGGTGCAGGTTAATGGAAGTTTCTGTTTATTTAACATTGATGTCTGGTGTGAAGAGGATTCGTTTCGGATGTTAAAAGGACACAAAGGTTTTTCCAGGGCTTAAATCACTTTTGCTGACAGTCTTTGAAAGGTGACACCTAGAATCATATTGCACTTTCCTTAGGTGATCACAGGCTCTCTCCACTACTTGGGTAGGGAAACTCGAGGGTGGCCGTGAGGGTGCGGGGCTGGCTGTACACAGTCTTTCACAGTAGGCTCTGATCATGTATGAGGTTGGCTGGCACATCCTCATGCACAAGGGTGAGTCACACCCACTGCTCTGCCTGTAGGGCTGTCAGGAATTTTGTAATTCAAGGTGATGAATGGATGGACGTTGCTTTTCTATTGTAGGCTTGTTCTGTTTGTTCCTGAGGTGCTCGTGAATGGTATATCAGTCAGGGTCAGTGATTTCTGTAACAAACAACCCCAAAGATCAATGGGTTTACACATGGCAGTCCAACATTCGTTTGTATGTGGTGGGGGTGGATTTTGCTCTGTGTAGTCATTCAGAGACCCAGGTTCCTTCCATCTTGTGGCTCCACCATCCCTAGGGCTTCTCAGTTCCCCCTGGCACTTCTGCTGAGGAGGGGAGGAAAGAGGAAGTCACCAAGCTGGTACGGGAACCCGGAGGCACCCGGGCTACGGTCTTCAAGCCCAGCAGTACTGGGACTGGCGCTGAGAGCTTCTCTCTGTGTACAGGAGCCAAGCAGACCAGCCCAGAAACAAAGCAGGGCTAAGAGAGCCTCAGGACACTGCCCACCCAAGAGAGAGCGTGTGCAATGTGACGTACTTTAGATCAAGATGGACTTTTCTTAAGAAATCTTTTCTAAACTTGGTGGACAACAAAAAGGAGTTGTAAATTGAAAATAAGGAAAAAAGAAAGCAAGCCAAAGAGAAGTTCATGAGATTCCCAAAGGCAGCTGACCCGTGTTTCAGAAGCCTCTGGGGAGACATTTTTCCCTTTGGTTGGCAGGTGCTGGGCTCCTTGCACTGAGGCTAAATGGTGTCTTTATGTTACAGAGAGGAAAGCAGAGTGATGCATATGGGATGCTGGGAGCTGCTGGGAAACCTCGTTATTATGGGATGGATTGGTTTGGAAAGAGAGGAATTTTGAGAAGATTCAGCATTATTCATTTTTCATGCCCCTGATGTTAAGGACTGAGGCTTGGCCAAGGGCACCATTTTTATGGCATGGGGGCCCTCCCTTCGGCTTTTCTCCAGTGACCTCGTCCTTCTACTTCTCCCCAGAGCCCATGGCAGCTCAGTGTATAGTCCTGGCGTCCTCTGTCTCACTCCCAGGTCATACGTGCCATATACACCCTGGCTGCCTCTGGTAGCCTCCCGTAGTAAGAGGGCATACCTACTGGGCCACTGTCAAGGGTTAAGGCCGCTTAGGAAGGTGGCACTAATTGTGCTGGGAGTCAACTGGACTTCCACGAAGAAGGCTACAAAAATGCACACCGTGATCTGGCAACATCTAATAAAACAAAATCAATTCCTGCTTCTGAGGATATACCTCTTGGAAACAACAGTACTAATATGTAAAGGCGTGTGTACAAGGATGTTTATAATGGCATAAATCTTTGTGCCAAAAGTGGGGGGAAGGGCTAAAGAGAATGCCCATTGATAGGAGAATGGCTGAATAAATTATGGTACCTCCACACCATGGAATACAGCCGTCCCAAAACTAAATCGCATCTAAACCAGGTGACTTGGAGGGTTTCCAAGGGAGAGAAAAAAGCATGTGTAATATAGCTCCGAGAGTGTGTTTGATTCTATGAGTGTGGAGAAACTCGTGGAAGAATACTTGGATGTCAACATTCTCCTGGAGAAGGGAGGTGAGAGAAGTGGGGGACAGGGGAAGGGGGAAGCCAAAATAAAATAGGAGTTTCGACTTCTTTCTTGCTCTAGGATGTGAGTAGCTATGGAAGGGGTTGGACAGGGAAGAAGCCTAATTCAATTTTTTTTAGAAAGGTCCGTCTTAGGGGTATGGCGGGTGGCCTGGAGGTGGATGAATCTGGAATCGAGGAGTCAACTGGGGCTATTCCTGCCTTCTGGGGAAGAGGTGATGAGGGCACTGGGCTGAGAGTCAATGGGAGGGCCGGGGCGGGGAGGGGCCAGAAGTGGGGCAGAAGTTAGTGAGCAGGCCTTGACGGTCATTGGATGAGGCAGCTGAGGGGCTTGGAGGACCACCTGGGTGGCACTCCTCCATCAAAGGCAGGAGAAGGAGTAGGTTTAGAAGAAACGAAGGGGCTGGCTCTTGATGAGCTGAGTTTGAGGTGCCGGTGACACACTGAATGGAGACGTACAGGGTGTGTGTGGTGTGCAGGTGACCTGGAGGCCAGCGGGGAAGAGGACTGAGGTCCAGATGAGGGGCTGGGGTCAGAGATGTGGTCCTTGCCGCCCAGCGGGAGTGTGTGAATTTGAGCCTTGGGCCAAGGTGGATTGCTGGGGTCCCATCTCCTTCCTCCACCCAGTGAGTCTCAGACAGAAACATTGGGGGCAGGAGGAAGTAATTGTGCGCAGCAGAACTCGGTGCCTTTCGATACAAAATTAAGTCATATTCTGGATAAAACCCAAACTATGATGGTTTTGAAACGAGTCAGCTGCACTCAGATCTCCTTTAAGTGTCCACTAGTTGCCTCCTGCAGCTCAAGAAATGCCCGCTGACTTCTCATTGCTGTGCACCCCGTGAATCCAGGCCTGGATGAGGCCCGTCCCCCAGCCCCTCCCAGGAAGAGAGTTGAGGCCGTAACTCTGAGTGAAACCTTTCTGACGGGTCAAGGTTAATGGTGGGAACAGGAAAGTAACACAGAGAGGCATTTACGCTGTTTCTCAGTGGAACGGTGGACCCCTTACTTACGAGGTGCCTCAGGCCTCATTTCTGGGCAGCCTGACACCCACCCCGCCCTGCCCCCGCCGCCAGAAGAAGGGCAGGGTCTCCTTCTGCTGTGGGGTCGGGTACTCGGGGCGCCAATGGAAGACCCACATTCCAGCCCTCATTTTCTTTCTAGGGCATGTGCACTCCCTTCAGGGGACACCCCCTTGGGTACAGGGGTGGAGTGTGGCCTAAAAGCACCAACAGGGCCACAAGAGAAGAGCAAGGTTGTCCAGCATCAGTCTGGTTCCCAGAGTCTGGGTCATGCTTCAAGCTGCACCTGGATCCAGACTCAGCCGCCTACCTGCTCTCTCCTCCCTTGTTCCTCCTTCCCCCACCTGACGCTCAAGCTGTAACTCACATGCCTCGCCCCGAAAATGAGCCAAGCATTCAAAAATCATTTCAGGGGCTTCCCTGGTGGCGCAGTGGTTGGGAGTCCGCCTGCCGATGCAGGGGACACGGGTTCGTGCCCCGGTCCGGGAAGATCCCACATGCCACGGAGCGGCTGGGCCCGTGAGCCATGGCCGCTGGGCCTGCGCGTCCGGAGCCTGTGGTCCGCAACGGGAGAGGCCACAACAGTGAGAGGCCTGCGTACCGCAAAAAAAAAAAAATCATTTTAGGAAAAAAATCCCAGCCCCCATGCTGCTCAACAAACAAACAAACAGAAAACCAGGGTATATTAGAGATGTAGCAGGGACTTAACCCAAGTTGCAGTTTACTTGCCTGCTCAGGACACCTTCCTGCAGTTAACGTCCTTTACCATCCTTTACCATTTTCCAGAACGCAGAAGGGGGTATTGGTTCAGGCAAATTCCTCCCAGAATCAAGGAGATCGGCCCCCAGGGGCATTTTAGTGTCCACTCACTTTTAAGGTTTTTTTAAGAGTCTGTGGTTCCAGGTTTCCAAATCTTAGGAGGGACCAAATGTACCAAAGTTACTGGGGCTGGGACCCAGGCATCCCGTGTTTTAAAGTTCCCCAGGTGATTCTCATGTGCATACAAGTTTAGAGCCATTTCCAGTGGCTGAACTGAGTTCTGCTCTGCCTGAGACAGAGGGAGTAAGTAGTGACTAAATAGTTTGTGAAAGGGAAGATTAGGTTTTCTGAGCTTCCACTTTTCCTGGGTGTGGTAGCGAGGAGGGTGGTTTTACTCATGCAAATTAGGGAGAAACAGATGGGTGGTTTTGCACCCCATATCTAGCTTTGAACAAAGCTAGGTTGGGTATTTATTGGAAAGCACTGTAG
The DNA here is from genome assembly GCF_025265405.1 of Mesoplodon densirostris. Lineage (NCBI taxonomy): Eukaryota > Metazoa > Chordata > Mammalia > Artiodactyla > Ziphiidae > Mesoplodon > Mesoplodon densirostris. Next base: position 93,673,884 of record NC_082669.1, on the reverse strand, counting down.
AATTCTTGGTCTTGGTGTTTGGCGAGAGCACGCCCAACGCTGAGTCAGAATAGGCGTTTCTGGGGTGGGTGGTGGGAACAGAGCCCAGACTGCCCAGCGTCCGTTCACCTTCAGGCTCGCTCACTGTTGGCAATGTTGTCTATTTCCAGTCTGTCCCCCCTCTTCTGGACTCTCCCCGTTAAGCAAAACCCCCAAAGGTGTACAAAATGATGGGACATTACAAAAACAAATAAATAAGAACCTCCCATGCCCTTGAAATGGCCCTAGGCTCTTCAGCTTATCAAAAAACCTTTCTCAGTCATCTTGAAGTTAGAATTACACTCTACCCTGAGTTAATTTTGCATTAGGCTTTAATCTGATGAAAGACAAGGGCCAGGCGAGCCTAGAACTCCACTTTCTGCTCTGACAACGAAGTGCTGTTCAACGCCCGGGGCTCTCCAAACCCCTCACAAACCCCACCGGATTTGGGACGTGGCATTCCTAGAAACTCTTTTGAGCCTTTCCAAAGCAAGGCTTTGTCTGTCTTCACGCTCTTCCCATCCACGATTCTGGAGCGAAGCCACCAATTCAAAGGGCCCTGTTTGGCTGGGTGTTTTCTTCGGTTTCACGTTTTGTTCGACAGCATTAGATGTGCTCACACTCAGACTCCCCGGGGCCCCTGTGTGCGTCAGTGACGGCTTTCTGTCCTCATCTGGTCATGGCGATCTTGGGATCTGTACTTGTGGCTACAGAGAGAGGCGCTCTCCAGTTTCTTGTCATCCCCAGGGCTCATTTGCAAGCCACTGCATAGGCTGAGATACAGAGCAGCCCGAAGAATAGAAATCCAGGCGACCAGCAGACTCTCTTGTTATCTTCACCTCTGATTTGATGCTCCTGGTGGGTGTTTGTAGGGTCCTGATGGCTTTTACCCCTTCCCTGTCTTCTCTGTGGTTCAGGAATGCCTGTCCTTTGGTTCTTCTGCAGGGTAGACACATGAGTCAGAATCCCCGAAACAGCTCATCCAGCAATCCCAGGAGGAGCCCTATATATAGCTCCCAGCGTCTCCTCTTGACCTCTGCCACCTGCTGTGCCTGCAACCGTGATGTCCTGCCTTCAGGAGGGCCCTGACAAAGGGACTGAAGGAACTGGATTGGCGTGGAGGGGATGTTTGTTAAGTGACGTTCAGAGATCTAGGAAGAAGCAGAGATGTAGATGTGGGAAGGATGAAGGAAGGAACGTGTTGCAGGCTTAAAGGTAAAGGCTCTGGGGTCAGATGTAGGGACAATTCAGTCTTCCCACTTCCTAGCTTGGGCAAGTTACTTAAGCCTCTCTGAGGCCACCTCTTCATCTGTAAAATGGGGTCATGATCATTTCCTTACAGGGTTAAGTGAGATGATGCATGTAAAGTGCTCAGCACCAATGCCTGGCCCAGAGCAAGCAATGTCATAGAACGTGGCCTCATATGTCTTCCTTTTGGAAAGGATGTTCAGCTTTAAATGATCTCTGTGAACTGGAATCAGGGAAAATATCACTGTGGCATTAGCCTGCTATAATTCAGTTTATTCTTTCAAGAGAGGAAGTATTTGAAAAATAAATGTATTTTTCAGGCCCCTTGTAACGAGTTGGCATAGTTGGGGAATCCCTTTCCTTGAATATAGTAGAACTGGATGGCTGGTTTGGTAGTTGAGCTGCATGTTTTCATTTTGTGAATCTCATGGGTTGACCCCTTGGTTCCCAAGCCCTGCTTATCCTAGCATTCACCTAAGGAGTTTTGAAAGATTATAGATTCCCTGGCCTAATCCCAGGCTGATTGAATCAGAGCATCCAAGCGTGTTGGGAGCAGGGGGTGAGGATGGAGAACCTTCTGGAAAGGGTTTCGAGGAGGACCTGATGATCCGTCAGTTTAGGAGGCCCAAGGTGAGATCACTGTCCCTGCAGTGCAGGGCACTGGAGGGGGATGTGCTGTAGCCATTCCCTTCAACGGGGTTCCCTCTCCCCTCTGCTTTCCAGTGTCTCCTTAGAAAGCTCAGCACTCAAGGGGTTATCAGTGTCTGCCTGCCTCTGTTCCTGAATCTAGGTGAGTGACTGGCCCTGAATCAACAGTTGCCCTTTTGGGCGACAGTGATACTATGTTCTGGAGATAAGCTTACAAATGGCTTCCACTGGTGTTGGGCTTTCATCTGGGCATTTGAATCTGACCTATGTGTTGGATTCCTTTCTCTTTCTGTTCCTACACCAGCAGCATTGCGTGGTGAAGCCAGTCGGGCTGACAGAGGGGGATGAAGCAAATCCATGTCAGTGTGATGTCCCGTTTCCTCTTCCCTCCCTCTCTCTTGTCTTCAGACCTCCTTGTAAGGACCCTCCCCAGCTGTGGCCCCGGAGAGGTGTGAGGGGAAGAGGAAGAAAAGCACGAGATGGGGTGTGGGTGTGGGTGTCCCACCTTGACCCTTCCTCGCCTCCTCTTCATTGCTCTGCTCGGGCCCTGGTGCCCAGGTCTCCCGCTAAAGCCAGAGCAATTGCTCTCTGCTGATCCTCCCAGGAAGACGCTTCTGGAGGGCTTCACTGATGCCTCTCAGAGCCACTGCAGGGAGGATGAACTCTAGGAAATACACTGGGTTATTTTGTTCCTGTTACCTGTCCTGCTTCTCAAGGATGGGTTTTAGGTGTTGTGAGGGACCAAGTTTCAGAATCATGTCAGTTTTATTCCTCTTATAGAGTCTGGGAGCTCAAGGGAGGGATCTAGGAGCCTGAAATCTGTGAATTTCCAAGGATCTGATGGCCTCTGGCAGAGCGGTGAGGACCTCAACGAGGCAGTGCGTGCTCTGCGCCAGGACGTGTGCCTCCTGTGATGCGAGCTGTGGAGCTGGCCCGGGCCTGACGGTGGGAAAGTGAGACTGCATCCCCTTGAAGGGTCTTGGAAATGGGGATCTTCTTCCTCCTCCCTGGAAGGGACCAGAGGACTACACTCTAGCGGACTAGGAGGCCACCAGCTCCTTCTGCATCTGAGGGTCGATTAAGATAGGAAGCGGAGGGTCTTTCTAGGCGTGGCTGAGAAACGTCCTAAAGTTTAGTGATTCTCAAATTGGTTCTAGACCAGTGGTTCTCAACCGTGACTGTTAACCGGAAACCCGTGAGCCAGAGCACATTTGTGTTCCATTTAGGTGCATGGAATATTTTGCTGCGGCCAACATTTAAAGATCGAGAGATTTCACGTAAAATATAGTTTTTACGCGTCTGTAGAAATACAGGCATATCTGAGAACACAGATCCTCTCTTCCCACATGGCAACCATGGGAGGTGGCTAGAGGCTGCTTCCTAGAGGACACACTCTCCAGCTTGCACAGCTGCAAGCTCTCTGCCCAGCTCACTATATTCTTTGTGTTTATTTGCCTTACTTTCCTGGGGCTCAGGGTTGTCGCTTGAGTTTGCGAGCCCTGCCGGTGCCATAAGAACCACCTAGGGGCTTCCCTGGTGGCGCAGTGGTTGAGAGTCCACCTGCCGATGCAGGGGACATGGGTTCGTGCCCCGGTCCGGGAAGATCCCACATGCCGCGGAGCAGCTGGGCCTGTGAGCCATGGCCGCTGAGCCTGCGTGTCCGGAGCCTGTGCTCCGCCACGGGAGAGGCCACAACAGTGAGAGGCCCGTGTACAGCAAAAAAAAAAAAAAAAAAAAAAAAAAAAAAAAAAGAACCACCTAAAGATCTATTATGTACATTTCTGATTCCCTGCACCCTCAGAGGTTCTGATTCCATGGGTGTGATTCTGCTGCAGGAAACTACACTTTGAGAAATACTGGCCTAGAGTTCAAGGCACAATTTCCCATGAGGCTGAGTGGTGACCACAGAGAAGTCCAGGCAAATCTCCCCAAGGAAGGTGGCCTCAAATTTCCCCATCTATTCAAAGTTAGAAGCAGATGCAAAGGCCTTTCATTCCTTTTTCTCCCCCTGGATCCCAGGGGTCTTGGGTGGGGATGGAGCATCCGTCACACAGCTGAGTTCTGTTTTTGCACCTGTAGGTGTGGGCTTGAGACGGCTGCCTTCTTTGTGGCTCTGCTTAGTAAACAAAACTTGCCTCGCTGAGGCTTCTAGGAGAAACAGAACAGCCACTCATTCCCCACTAACTGTTCAGAATGGAAGCCCAGCTTCCCAGACAGCTGGAGAGTGATTTCTGAAGAATCCGAGAGGTGAATCCGGAATGCAGTCCAGCTTGGACCAGAAGCAAGCAATGGAGGGTTGAACAACACATAGAGATTCACTGCTTCCTTCATTGGCCAGGAACTTCCAGAGGAAATCCTAAACTCTGTCTGGGGTAGACGGATGAAAATAGAGAGAATTCAGACTTCTTCAGGGCCCAGAGATGGGAGGAGCTGAGAGAATAAACCATACTATGGGGCTCTCGAATGCTTACTCCCTCCTGGATGCTATAATTTTTTATGGTCCTGGAAGCATCCATATCTACATATCTGCCTTCAAACCTTTTCTTCGCAGTGCCGCCATTGCTTTTTTTTTTTTTTTTTTTTTTTTGCTGTACGCGGGCCTCTCACTGCTGTGGCCTCTCCCATTGCGGAGCACAGGCTCCGGATGCGCAGGCTCAGCGGCCATGGCTCACGGGCCCAGCTGCTCCGCGGCATGTGTGATCTTCCCGGTCCGGGGCACAAACCCGTGTCCCCTGCATCGGCAGGCGGACTCTCAACCACTGCGCCACCAGGGAAGCCCCGCTGCCATTGCTTTTTATTCCAAAGATCAGCTTTGGGAGTAGGCAAGGTGCTAGTCCTAGAGTTGTAAGTAGAGGACAGGCACCCCGGTCCTTGGGTGGCAGCCAGAACATCACAGAGGGAAACTGGACATAGTTCTGGCTCAGCCAGGTGAACCCTTCTGGAGGGCCTTGTCTACTGGGGACAGTTGTTAAAGCCACCGTTGGACTAGCTAGTGATGCCTGGGGTTATTAGAGATGACTGGCCACTCAACACTTTGAGTGTTTCCAGGGTTGGTGGGTTACTGGTGGCCCCCTTCCCACGTCCCCCACCTTAGCTCTGAATAGGCAAAGTTATTCCATCAGTTAGCAGGCATATACCCAGCCACCTCCTGCTGGGTCCTTACCCACAAGTGCTGATAGCTTTGTGGTGGGTGGTATCAGCCACTCAGCCAGCGTTTCCCCACCACAGCCACACTCTTGACTTTTCTTAGCCTAGTCTATCCTGTTACACTTCTTAACACCTTCACCCCAACTTAATCTTATCCTCACCTTCTTTCCTTTCCTGCAAAAATACCACAGGAAAGTCATGTAACCCTCCCTTTCTCAGGAGTCTGGAAATCCAACTGCTATTTTGCTTTCTAATGGAATGAGACCTTTGAGAGGAAAAAGAACCCATGTGCAGGGGGAGGGAGGCCCTCCTCGGGACTATGTAACGAAAGAGTTAGAAAAACATTGTGTCAATCCATTGCCTTGCTCTCAGTTGGCAAAATATTCAAGAATTATTTGAAGAGAAGTGATGCCTGGCTTGCTTTCCTCATCCCAGCCATCTCAGTCCAACAATTCTGGTATTTATTGAGTGTCTCCTTCTAAGCCAGGTATGGTGCCAGGGGCTGGGGTTCAGTGGCGAATCAGCACATACGGCCCCAACCTCAGGGAGCTTATGATCCATCCCTGGGGCATCTTTGCTCAGGCCTCACTCTGCCTCCGTCGGTTTTCTAACACTCTAGCACACCTACATCCTGACTTTCACTGGGTTAAGTTAAAGCTGCCCACGGGAGCCGAAAGTGTGATCGCAGGAGGTAGGGTCCTTTTGGGAGAATTAGTGGGAATTTCTTGAGCCCAGAGGATATTGGGAGAGAGATCAGCATGCTCTTAGATCCCAGGTCTGAAGAGGGAAAGGAATCCTGGGCCAGGACGGGAAGAGGAAAGTGCCTTTGCTTTCTGCAGATCTCATTGATGCGGTGCAGACAATTAATAAAAAAGGCAGGAACAGACAAGTTACGTATGTGTGGTGAGCTTTGCCTGATGTGGCTGTCCTGCTCTCCTCCATCTGTAGCACAAGTTCAGCTTAGATGGATGCCAAGCTCGGTCATTTAGTTATGAAATTATATAGCCCTTCCTGAAGTAACATTTTATTTTTATTTTATCTCCCAGATCCCCACAGTGGAAGCAGAAGTTATTTCCTCACAGTTGGCTACCTTTTTGACACTCATTCATATAAATGGAAGGGAAGACGAGGAAAAGTATCTGTAGTACGTGGCAAACATGTAGGCCAAGAAAGACATGATGATAGTTTAAAGGTGTACATTTCCATTGGATTCAGTCTCTACCTGGGAACCTGGGAAGTTAACCCTAGTGGGCACTTTTTATCACACAGTGGAACCAATGATGACAGTCCTAGGAGTCTCTGAGGACCACCTATCACATAGTGATAGGTCTGCCCCTCTCACCCTCTGCACACTTAAATCCATTTCTGTGCTGTTTATTTACTATGGAACTTCCTGGCTTGTGTTCCGATGTCCCCGTTAACAAAGGGCCCTGAGGGCTTTCTCCTTGCCCCAGACAAGAATTGTGCTGTCACCTAACATCACTTAGAGAATCTCTGAAATCACAAAATGGGGTGACCTCCCTCTCGCCACGAGCTTGTCCCCCCTGCCTGATCACGTGCTGCCCTGAGTGGATGTATTCCAGTGGCAGGTTCTGTATTCTCACCTGAAGTTCTCTCTCCTCTGGGAGTTTTCTGGGTTGGAGGGTGGCCACCATCACTAACCTCAAAAATCTTTCTCGGAGCTGTCTCAGGACTACAGGGAGGATGGGAGGGTTGTGGCTTAGATCCCCTATTCTCTATTCCTCTATATTTGTTTTCTTTTAAAAATTTTATTGATGTATAGTTGATTTACAATGTTGTATTAGTTTCAGGTGTATAGCAGAGTGAATCAGTTATACATAGACATATAGCCACTCTTTTTTTTTTTTTTTAAGATTCTTTTCCCATATAGGCCATTACAGGGTATGGGGTCGAGTTCCCTGTGCTATACAGCAGGTTCTTAATTAGTTACCTGTTTTATATATAGTCGTGTGTATATGTCAATCTCAGTCTCCCAACTTATCCCTCCCCTCCTTATCCTCTGGTAACCATAAGTTTGTTTTCTAAATCCATGACTCTGTTTTCTGTTTTATAAATAAGTTCATCTGTACCTTTTTTTTTTAAGATTCCACATATAAGTGATATCATATGATATTTGTCTTTCTGTGTCTGACTGACTTCACTCAGTATAACAGTCTCTAGATCCAGCCATGTTGCTGCGAATGGCATTATTTTGTTCTTTTTTATGGCCGAGTAATACTCCACTGTATATATGTACCACATCTTCTTTATCCATTCCTCTGTTGATGGATAATTAGGTTGCTTCCATGTCCTGGCTATTGTAAATAGTGCTGCTATGAACATTGGGGTGCATGTATCTTTTCGAATTATGCTTTCCTCTGGGTATATGCCCAGGAGTAGGATCGCTGGGTCATATGGTAGTTCTGTTCTTAGTTTTTTTAAGGAACCTCCGTACTGTTCTCCATAGTGGCTGTACCAATTTAACTATTCCTTTATATTTGAGTTCTTGTGTTCAGAACCCCAGTGGCATCTTTGGTTCTTCCTTCTCCTTTAACCCCAGTCTCAGTTAATGACTAATCATATTCTATTTTCCTCCTAATTTCTTTCATCTGATATGTTCTCCATATTCTAATTCCTATCTGTGGCTTCTGGTCGGTGTGCCCCACTCATACGGGCTTTCCACCTGCCCTCTCTTCCAAGTCTTACCACCTCAACCCTGTGCAGATATGTTTACCTCTTCTCTGTGGGTTTGATAAAGCCTGTTCACTTTCTTTCCCGATTTTAGTCTCATTCCCATCGATCTGTTTGGCACTTAAGTGCCCAATCCATCTTCTTCAAGTATAGCTTTCAGGTTACCCCTCCTTCGCTCAAGAATCTTCAGTGGCTCCTTATTATTGAGTATTTTTCCTCTTAAACCTAGCAGTCAAGGTTATCCATGTTTTGGAATCAGCCTATGACTTGGCTGTATCTTTTACTTCCATCCTAACATAAATCCAATGTTCTAGCCAAATCATGTACTGTTTATGGGACCTTTGCTTCTAGTAATGGCAGACTAGGTAATGCACACTGACCCACCTACTGAGGAAAATTCAGAAAGTAAGAAAGATATTTTCAAAAGTATCCTTGAAGACATACAAAAGCTAACACAGTGATGAACTTTACAGGGTCAAATTTTAGAAGAAGATGGAAATCAGGAGGTAAGTTACCAGCAGGGGTAATACTTTTTGCTGGTTTCTAGAGAGGCAGCTGAGGGTCTAAAAATTTTATTTCAAAGCCTCATGGGTTTAGGGGACAAAAGCTGGAGTTTAAGGCCTATCAAGGTGGGAGTATTTGGGGTTGAGACTATAAGTAAACCAGCCCTTGCAAGTTCTGAAGTCCAGCTTTGAACCACTTGAGTAGCTGAGAAGAATCTCAGTACCTGAAATGGGATTAATGTTATACTGTATTGCAAGATAGTCACCTGGCAAAGCATTAGAATACTGTCTCACGGAAGATAACATTATCCTAGTTATCAAATTATTCCTACAAACAAATCTTTGAATACAATGTTCAGCATACAATCAAAGATAAGCTGGCACACAAGGAAATGTGTAAACATGAACAAGAGCCAGCAGAAACTATAGACTTACAGGTTTTCTGGATACTGCAATTATCAGGCGCTAGCTTTAAAATAACCTTGCTTACTATTTTCAAGTAGAAATAAGGCAAGATTAAAAAACCTGGCCGCAAGCTAGAAACTATAAAGCATATATAGTAGATTTGAAACAAGAACCAAAAAGATATTCCAGAGCTGCAAAATACAGCAACTGAAATTAAGAACTCAACGGATGGGTTTTAAAAGAATTTAGACACAGCTGAAGAGATAATTTATGAAGTAGGGGACAGGGAAAAAGAAACTATCCAAAATGAAAGATAAAAAGTACAGAAAAGGGGGTAAGAGACATAGTGGATACAATGAGAAGGTCTTACCTACTTAATTGGATTTCTACAAAGAAAGAGATAGAATGAGAAAACACAGATTCAAGGAGACCTACAAACTCCAATCAGGATGAATAAAAAGAAATCTACATACAGTCATGTCATAACATATATGCAAATTATTGAAGACACGTTGTTTTATTTATGATTTCCCAAGCAAGTCCCCAAGTTTCTTGTACCTGCACCTTTGTATATACTGTTCCCTACTCCTTCATCTTTGTCTGTCCACACGTTGCCTATTATTTATCAAGCTTTATCTGATAATCCTCCTTTTCTTACCACCCACCAGATTAAAATTATAAAAAATGATTTAACGTCAGCAATGTCACTTCTACTTTCTTGACGACTGCTGTCATTATGGCACCGTTCCAGGAACTGTTCTTGGTGCCCGTCGTACACGAGCTCATTTAATCCTCTGAAAACTCACCAGGGGTTTCTACACAAGAAAAAACTGGGGCCACCCAACCCTCCTCTGAGGCAATAGCATTTTACCTATACCATTTTTCCTTGAACTACTGTAATTTCTATGCAAAGCCCATCTCATCTAGGGGAGGATCCTCCTCTTCTTTTTGTGTCTCCCACCGTGCCTAGCACCTAGCTTTGCACGTGCATAGCAAGTGCCCATTTACTTGTTGAATGAGTCTTGCATTTGGCTTGTCCCCGAAATGCCTTAAGTGCCTGTCGATTTGTTAGAAGTCTGAGCAGATGCACCAGTGGAAGCTGTTAGCCTGTCCCCACACCTTATCATCTCTGCCTGCCTCAGCGGCTGCCGTTCATATGTTAAATTGAAAGCAGCGACCGATGCTCTATTTAAAGTGTCCTCAAAAATGGTACTCAAGTGTGTAACACAGCTATTTCACTGACGTGGGCAAGGTATTTATGGAGAGGTTGTTTTTCCTTTGTATAGGAAGGAGGGTTTGTAACCAGAAGCCATTATAGGATAGGATACCTATGTGGATGTCAAAAGGAAAATAATGAAAAAAAGCCCCCAGACTCCTCTACTTGTTACCTCCATCTCTATCAAGACAGCATCTCCCTGGTTATTTTCTACATCAAGTCATGTCTCTTCCATCAGCATCCAAAGATCACAAAATGTGACCCGGGGCCACCAAAGTTGAAGCAGGAATTGTCCAGAGCAGAAAGAAAAATGGCAGTGTTTGCTCTTAGCCTTCAAGCTCTAGTTCTCTCTGGATTTGTTCGCCACCTGGCTTGACAACTTAATGGTTTGCGGGAGAAGAAACGTTTTAGTACAATCAGTCTCTACCCCTTGAGGGGAGGGGTAACTGGTGAAAGCACTGGGTGAAGTCTCTCAAGGAAGGGGGCGGTGTAGGGGAAAAGCGGTGTTAAGTTAGGGGCAGCGGCCCACTTGATGAGAGTCACACACGGTTCCTGCTTCAGGCAAACCAGTGATTTGTGGGCACTGCTGCTGCTACCCTTTCCCTCCCCCGCCCTCTGTCTGAACACCTGTTCACTGGGCATCCTTTAAAATAAACCTTTATTGATTCTACTGATTAAATCCACTGCTTGCAGTTTTGACAGGCAGGATTTTTTAATGACATTCTACTCCCTTTCTCTCCTCCTTCTCCCTTCCTTAGCGGCAAATAATAAATAGCACAAAGTTTTTAAGACAAGTCCCCACCATACCTTCTATTCTCTGGACTCAACATCTGTTTCTGGTATGAGCTTCTGGAGAATCTGCAGTACCACAGCGCTGGTCAGTGTCTGCCTGGGTCCTGGAGGTGGAGGCTCACGTAGGTTCGGTGGGATGCTTTGATCATTGCGTGTCAAAGTGAGAACAAAATGTCAGAGAGTAAAACCGAGCTCTCACCACACCCGATGTGGGAGTCCTGGGGGCTCCAGCAGGAATCACATCCCCTGAACCTTCCAGCCCTTCACTGCAATTACTATGATTTCATTGCTGGATTCTCCAGGCAGCCTCTGACGCTGAGTCCTGCTCTGTGTAGCTGTGAACCCCTGGGGCAGCCGATGTTTCTTGATGGAGGTGCCGACGGGCCTTTGGTCAGGACAGTTCTTCGTTATGGAGGACCATCTTGGAAAATGCAGGGTGAGCGTCCCTGTCCCTCTGGGTGCTAAAAGCCAGGAGCACTCAGTCAACCAAAAAAGCCTCTATACACTTCCGGATGCCCCTGGGGAGGGGGTGCCGCTCCAGACTGAGAACTTCTGCAAGTCTGAGAGGAAGAAGAGCGTGGTTCATACCGTACCTGCACTTGACACCTGTGCCTCGTCCCCGGGGAGACGGGCTCTTAAGATACCTTTGACAGCTGAGGGACCTTGAACAAATCACTTCAAAAACTCTCTGAGACCTCAGGGTCTAGTGATGGTGGTAGAACCCATCTCTTAGATTTGGGAGGAAGATCAATATGAATGAACGTTTAGGAGTGCTTACAATGTGCCAGGCAATTTGCTGGGTATGTTACATACAGGATGTCATCTAATCTTTGTAACCCACCACCCAATGAAGTGGTACCGTTAGTATTCCCATTTTACAGAGGATGAAACTGTCTTTAGTCCCAGCTTAGAGATTCAAAGACTCAAGATTATGCAGCTAGATAGACTATAACTTCAGTCAGTGGTTCTGAAACCTCAGCGTGCTTTAGAATCTCTTGGAGGGCTTGTGAAAATCACAGATGGTGGGGACCTACCACCGGAGTTTCTGATTCAGTAGGTCTGGATGGGCCTGAGGAACTAACTGCTGGTGCTATTGCTCTGAGGACCACATCCTGAGAACCACTGACTTAAGTCTTCCAGTTTATAACTCCCAGTAATTTGCAGTGTATTGTGAGCTCTGAGAAGGCGGGTGGAGAGTATGTCCCCTACCCCCATGCACACACATCCACACATCCGCACATCAAGGGAGTTTGTATGTTCCATGCAGCCTTGGAAGGGCTCAGTCCCTAGGGCAGGAGACAGAGTCTCACTTGGGTTGTGTCTTCACTGCCAACCTACTGAGGCTCCACGTGTCCCTGAGCCCTGGATGGAGAGGCAGGGTCCTAAGAAGGCTGTAATGAGGTCCTTGAGCCTTGCAGTAGGAGAGAGAAGGGGAAAGTGGGGGTGGCAGCGGAGACAGGCAGGGACTAGGAGCTTGGGAATCCCTCTAGGCTGTGTCACTGCAGATTCTGAGACCTGTGCTCAGGAACATTAATTATTTCTATCGTGCTTGTGTTTTCTGTGACTCTTGGTTTTTTTTTTAAGATTAGAAAGAGAAAGTGTTCTTTTTATTTATTTTTTATTTTATTTATTTATTTTTAAAATAAATTTATTTATTTTTAAAATAAATTTATTTATTTATTTTTATTTTTATTTTTGGCCGCGTTGGGTCTTCGTTGCTGCACGCGGGCTTTCTCTAGTTGCAGTGAGCGAGGGCTACGCTTTGTTGCAGTGCACAGGCTCTAGGCGCGTGGGCTTCAGTAGTTGTGGCTCTCAGTAGTATGGCACACGGGGTTAGTTGGTCCGTGGTATATGGGATCTTCCCGGACCAGGGCTCGAACCCGTGTCCCCTGCATTGGCAGGCAGATTCTTAACCACTGCACCACCAGGGAAGTCCCGACTATTGGATCTTTATTCTCCTCTCCTGACAGTGTCAACCTGTGCACAGAGGAAACAAGGAAAGCGATTTTCTTTCCTCCACCCTTAGGCCAGGGTGTTAGGAGGGGAGCAGCATCTCCCCGTGGCCGGTCATGATGGTGGCAAAGCGAGGGAAACCCGAAGAGAGGCGGACACTGGCGGGGCAGTTGCCAGCAGCATCCAGGCTTGCCCTCCCTATCTGGAGGTCCTTCCAATAATAATATTATAACCACCACTCATCGTTGCTGACTGTTTACTGTGTGCCAGAGCTTATGCTGAGCACTTTATAAAAGTTGTGGGGTTGGATCCTATTTTCGACTTCATTGTATGGATAAAGAAAGTAAGTTTGGAGATTCAGAAGTTTGCTTAGGTTCGCGCAATGAGCAAGAAGCAGAGTAAGACCTGGGGCCCAGGGCTGCCTGAGGTAAAGCCCATGCCCTTAACCCTTTCCCACTGATGCTCAGTTAAAACCCTGGCACTTGCTTTGTCTGAATTAGGGAAGACTTCCCTCACTGCAGGGACGCTTCTGATCCCCTCACCTTACCCAGAAGCACGTACTCCGTACGTCTTGTGGAGCTGATGATGCCTCGGGCTTCAGACCAGGTCCTGCCTGCGAACCTGAGCTGGTCCGACAACCTCACTGGCCTGAGTGTCTCCCCTTTGGGAGCAGCGGCAGGGCCCCTCTCCTCTCTCGTGGGGCTGCTGGATGGATGGCTGATAGGTCCGGGCTGCTGGGAGGAGAGGTGGTGGCGGTGTCCTCCATCCACAGCTATGCAGGGGCTGTCTGTCCCAGGGGGCTCCGGCTGCCACACCTCGTGGCCGCCAGCCTCCCGCACATTGCCTCCTTCTCCGTGTGATAATCGCACTGGGAAAGCTGGAGAAGGGAAGTGAGAGGGGACGAGACTGTCAGATGTCTTTTACTAGGAGGAATTGAAATGCAAGTAGGTCCAGGGTCAGGGCGGGATCCCGCAGAGGAGTTGCTCTGTGCTGGGGGATTTTCCCCTCTGCTGATTTGATAAATGATCCAGGGCTGGGTGTCCAGGCAGAGCCTGTGGGTCGTGGTGGCCCCCACTGCCCGTGCACCTCCCCATGAAATTGACAACAGAAGCTCCTGCCTTGATCAAGATAAAGACTCTTTTTTTTTTCTTAAGCTACTATTCTTTCCAGAGGTTTTCCTGTCATTATGGACTTGACACCTCACTCTCAGAGGGCCTTGGGCCCCTGTTTCTTTCTTCCCCAATGTGCATCCCCCTCCCACACGTGCCCCTTGGTCCTCGGGTACCCTGGCATTCTCTTCCAAGCCGTCCGTCCCAAACTGGGGAATCTCAGTGAAAATCCTTAAAAAGGGTCTTAACTTTCTTGAAATAGTACTTTGGGTGCTGAAAATGGTCTCATTCAGGGAAATAGTGGAGTTGAAGGATTAAGATCCCTTCCAGAAAGGCTGATTTTATTATTTTTGGCCGAAAAGAACCATAACATCTTATCACTGGATTCACAATGACTATAAAAGCTCTCCTAGGCTGAGTGCTTAGCAGGTGCTGGATGCTGCTAAGTGCTTGTTTCAGCATCACTTCGTCCAACCTTCTGCCTCTGTGCACAACATCCCTGCCAAATGGACACTTGGCTTCTGCCTGAGCACGTCTGGGTGGCCAGTCCATGGCTGGACTGGCCCCTTGGACTCAGAGAGGATCGACATCTCTCTCTGCCTTACGACCTCTGCTCCCAAGTCCTATTTCTGCCCTTTGGAGTCATCCTGAAAGCTCATTCTCTCCTCCCAGTGGCAGCCCCCAAGTTCAGCTTAAACATCCCCAGTCCCTTCAAGACTTCCTGGTCCTCTGTAGCTGCTTGTTTTCCTTTTCATCTTTTTAAGCAGCCTGATACCTCTGAGAGTACAGTCAACTTAGTAACTCTCCTTTGCAAGAAGCAGTGTCTGAGACACAGAGTGGGAACTCTGCAGTTCATTCTCAAAAAATACGCTTTTCTTCAGAAACACTCCTCTCATGAGTATCTCCCCCCACCAGCCCCCGGCCCCCCCCAACTTCTTGGAACGAGGACATCCGACTAGTCAAAGTCCCCCATCTCCATAGGGCAGCTTCTCCTCATTTGGGGGATGGCTTATGCGTCCTGGTGCTGTCGCCACAGCTGCTGGACGAGGCCACTCCTTGGAAAGGCTCTGGGATTGCAGCCTTCCAGCATCTTTCAGCAGCTGCCTCATGCTGGGTCCTCTGGGCTGATTTGCCCAAGGACTGGCTGCTTAATTAGTCTCCTGGTGGCTAGAGCCCTGGTGGAGCAGCCTATATTGGGTGGACTTTCTCGGAGGAGAAGGCTGGCCGTGCCAGGTGGGGACCCTGCGGGGGTGAAGGAGGCCTGGTCCAGAAGCCCTCTTCTTCTTTCTTCTGCTCTGTCCACATCCTGGTTCCTTTGGTCAAGACCTGGCTGTGTCAGGGGGTATGTGAGGGGTAAAGGTAGCAGGGGAGAGTGGTGGTTTGGTCTTTCCCCTCTGTGATCTGCAGCTGCTCCCCAGGCCTGGCGCAAGAGTCCGGAGTGGGATAAAATGATAAGGATTAGTTTCTCATGGGGAATGAAAAGAGGAGGGACTGAGCTTCCTGGGAGAGCAAGATAACCCCAGAATTACGGCAATAATAATGGTGAACACTGATACCACAGCTGTGTGTGCCCAGCACTTTTCAAGGCATTCCCACCTATTCACTCATTGAATCCTCACAAAAGCCCCACGTGGTATGTGCTATTAGGACCCCGTTTTATACATGGGAGCCTGAGGTTCAGAGAGCGACTTGTCCAAGGTCACAAGACAGATGCAAGTTTGTCTCCAGGCTTGGCACTCCTGGTCTTGAGAAGCAGAGAGAGGTGGGGAACAGAGGTTCCGAGCCTGGGGTGGAGTCTGGGCTCCAGTGCTGAAAACTGCCTGTCTTCTGTGAACCCCAGTTTCTGCCCTTGTCAAAGGGCCAGGGTAAGACCTACCTCGAAGGGGCTGTGGTGAGGCCTCCCAGAGGTGACAGGGTCAGGCATACAGCCCAGTGCTGGGCATGTGGCGAGGGCTCGGTAACTTTCTCTTAATATGAAGGGGAAGATGCTTTGATTTTCAATCACAGAGAAAATCTCCTGGCTGCGAGGCCTTCAGAGAGGCTGTCCATCAAGTAGCAAAGCAGAGTCAGGGGGCAAAGGGACCTGGGTCCTCTTTCTCAACATCACACTTTTTTTGTCTCTCTTGGGTGAACCGCTGGCACAGCGGGGTGTGGGCCACAGGGTAGCTGCCGTGAAGGTAAATGAGATGAATGAAGTGCTTGAACAGGAAGGGACCCCTTCCCTTTTCCTTCACGGCCCCAGCTCTGCGGATGATGTGAGGAAGAGGGTGCGAGGAGAAGTGAGTCAGCTGGTTGGTCTCAGCCCAGAGGCCTTTACAAAGAGCTGGCTCTTGAGATCCATGAGAGTGTAACCCTGCTCCTTCCTCATTCTCCCACTGAAGCCCACCAGCCAGATCAGGGGCCCTCCCTGCCCCGGCCCACCCAGGGCGCCCCCTCTGCAGAGCGGGGCATGGACTACGGTCTGCCATGTTTCGGCGCACGTTGCCATCCATAACACAGTATCTCAAAGTAAATCAGCACCTACGGGGAGGGTTAGCATTCATGATGCATTCATGAGGGTGAATATAAACCCAGGTGTCAAAATAGTCTTCCTAATAATTTTGATTTTTTTTTTTTTTTTTTTGAGAAGAGAATGACTTCTGGTCTGGTTAGTTGACCCTGTGGCTTATAATGTGGATGACCAAGGGTTTGTGCTGGGAGTAGAAGGATCATCTCTTCATTCTCTTATTGCTTGCCAGCGCTTGCATTATTTGCATTATTTTCTAGCTATATTCTTCTTATAGGAATCTTTTAAAGTCACTTGCCCATCTTTAAAAACACTGGATGATTAAAAAGAAATAATGCAGTACATCATAAAACCCCTTAGTTAGCACAGAGAAGCGGCAGTATCTTGCACATACTGCTGGCAAATTAAGGTGTGAGGGGACCACCGCAGTCCCTTGGCATTATGAGAGACCTACTCTGCCCTCAGGACACCTGCTGTCCCCTGCAGGACACAGGTCTGTTGATATATCAACCCCAGGGTCATGCCGGTTCTATATATCGAATATTAGTAGAGCCGTTAACTTTCATTCTTTTGAGATAAAGATATATTTAAATAGACATTCTAGTATTTTCTTCCCATATCTCCTTATTTTATTTTATTTTATTATTTTATTTTTTTAAAGGAGAACATGGAGATACCAGTCTCTGGGATGAGATTCATTTGTGAGCAAACTTTTTCTGTGGCTATTTCTTTTTTTTTTTTAAAGAAGATGTTGGGAGTAGGAGTTTATTAATTAATTAATTAATTTTTGCTGTGTGGGGTCTTCATTTCTGTGCGAGGGCTTTCTGTAGTTGTGGCAAGCGGGGGCCACTGTTCATCGCGGTGCGCGGGCCTCTCACTATCGCGGCCTCTCTTGTTGCGGAGCACAGGCTCCAGACGTGCAGGCTCAGTAGTTGTGGCTCACGGGCCTAGTTGCTCCGTGGCATGTGGGATCCTCCCAGACCAGGGCTCGAACCTGTGTCCCCTGCATTAGCAGGCAGATTCTCAACCACTGCGCCACCAGGGAAGCCCTCTCCTTATTTTAGAGACCACTAAAATAAAAGACCTCCCACGCCAGCCAACCCGGTATCTGTCCCAGTTGCTGTGACTCCTGACTCTCACTCTGAAGGTTCCATCCTCCTCCCTTTGGTCTCTCCATACTTCTTTTCCCCTCTCCATACCTCCTTTCCCCCATGCTGTGTCTGTACACACGTGCACACTTGCATGTGTCTCCGTGGGGATGTCCCCTGTAGCCAGACTCTCGCCTCTACACTGTTGTAGGGACACAAGCATAGGGAGGCTATGCTTCTCTCTCCTGGAAGATGAGATGCTCCTTCCTTACTGGGACCCCTACAGCAGGAGTGAGTGTAATGGTGGGAGGAATTAGTAGGACAGGTGACCCTGTGGCAGGTCAGTTGAGGAGCCCTAGGTTAGGGTCAGGGAAGCATAGGCTTGCTGATGGATCTCGCTAGGTATCCCTGTTCCAGCCAGGCAGAGAGAGGTATTGCCTCCTTTCGTTGTTTATGCTGCCCAAGTATCCATTTCACCGTGAGCGCCTGCTCCCCCTTCCTTTTCACACCGCCCACCCCCCCACCAAACACACATCAAGCTGTGGCTTCCTCTTTACTGGCCATGTCTTCTGAGTCAGCTCAGCCCTGGGAGTCACCACTGAGTGGCCATTTTGTTTCCCAGGCTCCCTTTCTTCAACCTTTCCCCTCCCCCAGCAAAGGAATGTCCTTCAGTCTCTTTGCTTCTGTTGCTTGGTGAGTTGCCAAAACAAACAAACAAAGAAATCCCCTTAATCTGTCCTTTAGGACAACCCCACAGGGGTTTGGTTCTGCAGGCAGTGGGACCAAACCAGAGTTCTGGGGTCCCAAGATGATGTGGCTTTGTTCAAGGAGCTGGTTGCTCTGGGGCGTTGGTACCAGGGCTGTGAGACAGGCAGTGAGCAGAGGAGAGGTGAGGTACTGGCAGCGGGTGGGGAAGGGAGCCTGCTGGGCCTGCCACCTGTGTGTGGAGGAAGCTCACAGACTCCACCGAGTCTGAACTCCCCTAGGTGGGCAGGGCAACTGCAGCTTTGGAGGCTAGCAGAGCACAGGGAGAACAGAGGCCGAGAAGCAGCAAATGAGAGAACAGTGGTTTTCTTGTGAAGCCAAGGTTTTTTTGTTTTAAGTAAGCACAAGGGACTCCTGATGTGGAAGGGAGGCTTTGAATTATTGGAAGATGCTTTGGGGGTAGAAAACTGGGCTGAGGCTGGCCTCTGTGGATTTGGGGGAACTCTTTGAACAGGGGTGTCTGGAGACATTTCTCCAAAACTCAGCGACTGGTTCACAGGACAAGTTAAATCTTTTCATGTTGAAAATAAATAAATTCCTGAATTTATGTCCTGCCCAAGGATTTGGCTACCTCTGATGGGGCTGAGAGCACTGGGAGGGGCATTCTAGGATCCATTTAAGGTCTCATGAAACTGATCATATGTCCTTCCAACTCCTGTGGGCACTTGCACTGGGCTGAGTGCTGAGCCCTGTGCATTGAACTATACATAAGAAGCATATCTTCACCTCAGTAGGGCTTATTTAGCTGCCAGGTGAATACAGGATAAACGTCATGGCAAATGCAAAGTAGAAAGTGATAAGTTCTGATATTTGCACCCATTGTTCTGGAAATTCAGGGAAGGCGAGAGATCCCTTTGGCTTGGAGGTTAAGAGGGGTTTGCGATGGTGGTAACCGGTTACACAGACTGCCTCGTTTCTTCCTCACCACAATCTAGAAGGCAGGTCCTACTCTCATCCCCATTTTATGGTTGAGGAAACTGAAGTAATTTGTCCAAGGTCGCATTTGTTAAGTGTTGTGCTAGAGAAGGGAGGAGGAGAAGGGCATCTCAGGTAAAGGGAACAACCTGATGAAGGCATGAAAGCAGGAAAGCACAGGACAGGTATGGGCAGTGAAGAGGAGTTCTGTTTGCGTGGAAATGATGAAAGCCAGATGGAGGAGGTCTTTGAATACAAAGCTGAGTCTATCCTTCATTCTGTAGACAATAGGGAGCCACTGAAATTTCCTGAGTAGGAGAGTGTCATCATCAGAGCAGATAAGCTTTTAGGAAAGAAGAGAATCAGATGTGTAGAGCATTAAGCAGTGACTCTTATAGCATGTGTGACAGGTGATTCACTGCGCCCAGAGGCCTACTACTTTGGACAATGCAAGGAGAGAACATTTCTTTTCATGTTGTGAAGAGGTAATTCATTTCCTAAGAATGAAGGGAAAATGGTCCGTATTTCAATTCTTTCCAACTCCATCTACACGTTTGTGCCTATTACCTTGACCCCCAAACGAGACTCTAGTCATTGCTGCTCCATCCTCTTTCTGTCTCCTTACTGGATTTCTTTGATACCAGTGCCAGTTATTTTCTAGATCACCCTCACACCATTTTATTGGAATGAATCCAAACATCTTTTATGCCTTCAGGCATTTATTGACTTTGGAGGAGGTGGGAGGTGACTGCAAAGAGCCCTGAACTCAGGTTCTAGGTCCAGCCAGTAACTCCTGTTGTGGTTCTGGGATGTGTGATCTTTGATTTTGAGTTTCCCTAGCTGCAAGATGGGGATTATAATACCGAAGCAAGTGAGAAACATGAGATGGTGGTGAGGGAAACCAGAGTCTGTGTATCGGTGGTCCTCAAAGTGTGGTCTCCAGGCAGCAGCAGCACCGTCCCCTGGGAACTTGTTAGAAATGCATGTTACTGAGCCCTGCCCCAGACCCACCCAAGCGGAAGCTCGGCGTGGCTTCTCCAGGGGATCCTGTGATGCAGAGTCAAGTTTCACTTGGGTGGTTCCCACCTTTTGGCCCTTGAACACTGGCTAAAATGAACATTGGTGTATGTATATCTGTTCGGGTCCCTGTTTTCAGTTCTTTTGGGTATATACCTAGGAGTGGAATTGTCGGATTGCATGGTAATTCTATTTTTAGCTTTTTGAGGACCCACCCGTTTTCCACAGCAGCTACACCATTTTACATTCTTACCAGCAGTATTCAAGGGTTCCAATTTTTTCACGCTATTGACAACACTTGTTATTTTCCATTTGATTTTAGCCATCCCAGTAGGTGTGAAGTGGTATCACATTGTGGTTTTGATTTGCATTTCCCTTATGACATCTTTTTATAGGCTTCTTGGTAATTTGTATATCTTCTTTGGAGACATGTCTCAGCAAGTCATTTGTCCATTTTTTAAACTGGGTTGTGTGTCTTTTTGTTGTTGAGTTGTCGAACTTCTCGATATTTTCTAGACTTATCAGAAGTATGATAATTGCAAATATTTTCTCCCACTTTGTAGGTTGTCTTTTTTAGTCTATTTTTTAAAAATTCAGTTTATTGAGGTATAATTGATATAGCATAAACTGCATATTTAAAGTATACAACGTAATGAGTTTTGACATAGGTAAACACCTGTGAAACCATATATTCACAAACAATATATTCAATAATAAACATACCTATCACCCCCAAAAGTTTCCTAATGACCCTTTATAATTCCTTCTTCCTGCCTTTGCTTTCTCTGTTAATAATAGTGCTCTAAATACCCTGCTGTTGACACTGAAGCATAATGGGAAGATACCTAATCTGGGATTCAGGAGCCCAGACTGCTTGTGTTCTGGCTCTGTGGGTGGTGGATGGTGATGTCCAGTGGCCCGTTCTATTCTTTGGGCTTGCTTCCTCACCTGCACAGGATCAGCTGTCAGCAGTTCTCATCCATTCTGGCTGCATATTAGAATAATCACTTGGGAAGCAAGTGGTTATTGCTTTTTTAAAAAAACAATATTTTAATAACTTTATAATTAATTTTAAATAATTACTGCTTTTTAAAAAATACCGATGTCTATCCCACATCTTTTGGATGATAGTTTCTGGAGGTGGGACCCTGGTGTCTGTGCTTTATAAACATCTCCCCTAGTGATTCTGATACACAGGAAGTTGAGATGATTTCCCACACAGCCTTCTTATCCAAAGTACCATGGTTTATATATCACTTTGTTTTCTTCATATTGATTTCATTTTACTCTCAAAAACACCGTGAGGTAGGTAAGATGCAGCTTGTTTAAAGACAAGGACACAAATACATCAAGTGGATAAAGGACTTGAGTGGATGTGAGGTAGGTGGGGCTGGAAGGAAGCATGTGTTTCCCGTCATTCCCTTCAGTTGCCATTAAACAAGATGACACCAACATGCAGGCAGCCAATGGCTTCCAGGTAGGGTCTCCCAGGGTGGGGTTACCATGGACCAGGGTCTGCCTTGCCTGTGTATCCAGAGATGGGCAGATTCTCAGGACTAACTCACTCTAATTCTCTGGGTTATTGATATTGAATGTAAAACGCCATTTATT
Source organism: Mesoplodon densirostris (assembly GCF_025265405.1). Lineage (NCBI taxonomy): Eukaryota > Metazoa > Chordata > Mammalia > Artiodactyla > Ziphiidae > Mesoplodon > Mesoplodon densirostris. The sequence continues at coordinate 93,652,252 of NC_082669.1, read as the reverse complement.
GATTGTAGTGGAGTCTGTTCCTATCTAGTTAATGGAAGAATGGTGTTTGCTCTCCTAGACACCCTTCTTGGCTTCATGGTAGCAGGGTATCTGGAGAGCACCTCTGTAACCTGAAGGTTTACTGGGTGAGTCAATGAGATGCCTTCAGCTGCTGTTACAGAACCCAAGAATAACGTGAACAATAAGTGAATGGTCATCTCACATGAGAAGACCACAGGTTGGTGCCTCCAGGATTGGATCGTTCAGTGACTCAACATCATCCTCATCCCCCAGGGGCTTTCTTCTCTCTGCTCAGCCATGGTGGCTGTGTTGGTAATGTCTCCCCTCATGGTCAGGAGGAGCCTGCAACAGTTGATGACACGAAGAGTAGTGGGCAAGTGAGGCAGAGTGGTACTCCTCCACACGAAGTCCCCAGCAGGCTTCCCATTTGGTCCAGTGGGCCAGGCTTGAGTCTCATGGCTGTTCCAAAACTTATCACTGGCAAAGGGAAGGAGACCCCCATGACTGGCTTAATCCAATCATGATTACCCACTGGGGCTGGGATTCACTGGCTCATTCCAGTTGTGATTGGCCCCCTTCTGAGATGGGGCGGCATATGGAGGGTGTACTCCTGAATAAAGTTGGGGGATATCCCAGCAAGAAAGAATCGGGGCGGGGGGTGGTCAGCTGGCTTACTGGGGGTATGTGGAATTGCAACCGAGAGTCTGGTGTTTTTGAGAACCACGTCATCTGTGCCGTGGAGAAGCCTGGTGACCAACTGCTGTCCCTCCTCTGAGCACGCCTCCCGGTGGGCGAGCCCCATACTCATGTCTGGCAGCCACCACCGTGCTCTCTGTCTCCCTGGTTGGTGTGAGATTAAGACTCAGCAGTTGCTGCCGTTTTGCTCCAGGCTAACCACCCTGAGTTGGCTAATGCCTTCTTTATTCAGACTGTTTGGATTACAGCCTTCTTGACTTACATTCTCGTCTAGTGGAAGAAACCATGTCACCCTGAGTAGGCTTTGGTTCCCTGCTCTTTCAGTAGTGATTTGGGGACACTTTGCCCTTGTAGGGTGGCTTCTGCAGATATCTGGTGCTTCCGTGAGGATGTCTTGATTGGTACTAAATTAACTCTCAGAAGGTGACCTTACCTCCTTGTTTCAGGGGCTTCTTTCTGTAGCCTGGGTGTGCAGACTCCATCAGCTACCATTTCAGGGCTGTTTGAAGATGCTGTTCAGATCGGTGCAGGGGAGGTGCCTAGGTGGAGGTTAAATCTGGTATGCAGGCAATACGCTGGCAGGTGGCATGGGGGTTGGTTTGGGCAAATACAGACATGACTGTGATGTGGTTGGATGTCAATTCATGTGGGAATACGGGTCATTGGTCGGTTGCCTCATCGATCTTTACAGGCTGAGCATTTTGCCTCATTGATTTTTCACTGTAGACTGAATCTTGTTCATTGTTCACTTAGAGATTGCTTCATTTCTTTTCAATTCATTTTTCTGTGCCCGTTTGACACTTGACCACATTGCGCTATCCTTCCTCGATGTGGATGCTGATCACCACCCCTTTCCTGGAACAATCTCTGTGACCTTGGGAAAGGCCTTTAAGCTCTCTGAACCTCCGTTTCCTCATCTGCTAAATGGAGATGATAATTCTTGCCCAAAGCATCTAGACGTCGGAGAGGCAGGCACGTGGGCGTCCGGAAGAGTAGCTCCTGAGAGGTGATGGCAGGGTTTGCTTGCTCAGGGAACGATGTCCTTGCTCAGACTTGGCACTGGATGAAGAACCTCCACTTGAGGGGGGCGCTGAGATCCTGCAGCCTCAAGCCTCACCCAGAGATTGGGATTTCTCCTGCTAATGACTGCAGCTTCGGCCACATTGGCTCCCGAGGACGGAATGCATCTTGCTTAGAACCTCAGCCCAAGAGTGCATTTATAGCTGCCCATTAATATCTAATAGCACAGTTGAGACAAAGCTGGACATTTTAGTAGGACTTTGCCTGGGGCCTGGAGGTCAAAAAAGGAAAATAGAGTTACTATAACAAGTCAGTGTGGTTTCCAAGTTATGGCTTATTTCACTTCATCGATAGATGAAGCTCCAGTTTGACACCAACTGTGCTGCCAGGACCACTGTCCTTTTTTGACCCCTGGCTAGACTCTAGAGACCCTTTAAAGTTTAGGCATAAAGACTGAGGCCCAGAGAGTGATGGGAGTCCCCCCTCCTACCTGTGAAATTGTGTCATCTGTAGACCTGTTTGGGGGGCCACCTGTTACCCGGATGACTGATGCAAGGATGGTCACCCCTTCGTGAGCATAGCCTTACACCGTAGACCAGGCCAGAGGCTCATTATCCCTCAATAAAGCAGCAGCTCCCATGGGGCACCAGAAACACCTGCATTACAGACAGTGAGGAAATGAGACAGCCGGGCGAGGTGCCTTGAAGTTGAACCTGCTTTTGGGTGTGAGGATGGAGGGGCCTTTGAGCCTGGGAATGAGTTAGGAATGGATGAAGCAGAAACCCCTATTTGCTCAGAGAGGCACATTTTACGCATCTTCCTTTGTCTATGTTTATTCCGTTTTCCCATCAGATTTCATACAATCATAGAGAAAATTGCAGCCTCTCTCAGCTATGGTAAGAGGAAGCAGGAGAAGGGGGTTACAACAGGCGGGCAGTCTTCTGCCAGGAGGTTAAAAGGAGGGATGCTGTGTGTTCTGGGGCTGTGGTGATGGTGGACAAAATGTGTTACTTGAGTGGGCCTTTAGCAGAAAGAGGACATCAGGGGGACAAAGTTTAGAGCACTTGTTGCAGATGCTTCTCTCACCTGGAGATTTTCCTTCCAGACCTAAATCTTGATAGCTTTGGGTTTTTCTGTTTGTTTGTTTGTTTTTAGTAAGTGAAGCAAATTACCTTAAATTTCTCAATCTACTTGACAGAATTTTTATAAAGACTAAGTGAGAAAATAGATGTAAAAGAATTTTGAGGAATGAAAGCCAGCATACCAACATTTCCCAAAGTGTGTATCATGGAACAGTGTTCCTAGAGATATTAATAGGTGTTAAGCAGTGGAAGGGTTCCTTAGTCAAACATGTTTGAGAAACCCAGGTTAATAATCCTTCAGTAGGTGTCTTTATCAAAAGACTTCTCTGGACTTTCATTTTTAATTTTTTTTTAATTTATTTATTTTTGGCTGCATTGAGTCTTCGTTGCTGCACGTGGGTTTTCTCTAGTTGCGGTGAGCGGGGGCCACCCTTCGTTGCGGTGCACGGGCTTCTCATTAAGGTGGCTTCTCTTGTTGTGGAGCATGGGCTCTAGACATGCGGGCTTCAGTAGTTGTGGCACGCAGGCTCAGTAGTTGCGGCGCACAGGCTCAGTTGCTCCGTGGAATGTGGGATCTTCCCGGACCAGGGCTCGAACTTGTGACCCCTTCATTGGCAGGTGGATTCTTAACCACTGTGCCACCAGGGAAGTCTCAGGACTTTTAATAATAAGCTAATGTGCATCTTGGCAGTCCAGGAGGGTGACTGGTGTTTCCCAAACTTGCTTCATCAGGAACCCTTTTCGGGCAGAGCTTTGGGAGGCACTGATGTTCTTCTCGGTGCTCTGATGTTATAATTGTGTGGGTTGGAGTTGCAGGTGGTAGAAGGGGCTGTGCTTTCATTCAGTTAGCTTTGATAGGCATCTGTCCATTACCTTTTCTCATTTCAACATTTCTTCCCCTTCTCAGCAGCGTCCATGCCATGGCAACTGTGAGCAGGAGTTCCTTAGAATCCAGAACAGTTTGTGGGGGGAGGGAGTCCACTTTTTAAAATTAAATACTGTCTTACTCTACATTCTACAGCATGGATGAACCTTAGAGACATCATGCTAAGTGAGATAAGCTGGACACGCAAGGACAAGTACTGTATGATTCCACTTATATGAGGTCCCTAGTCAAATTCATAGAGACAGAGAGTAGAATGTTAGTGGCCAGGGACCTGGGAGGAGAGAGGTTTGGGGAATTAGTGTTTAATGGGTACAGAGTTTCAGTTTGGGATGATGGAAAAGTTCTGGTGATGGTTGTACAACAATACAAATGTGCTTAGTGGTATTGAACTGTACACTTAAAAATGGTTATATCACTTATATGTGGAACCCAAAAATGATGCAAATGAACTTGTTTACAAAACAGAAACAGACTCACAGACATAGAAAACAAACTTATGGTTACCAAAAGGGAAGTGGTAGGGATAGATTAGGAGTTTGGGATTAACAGATACAGACTACTATACGTAAAACAGATAAACAACAAGGTTTACTGAACAGCACAGGGAACTATATTCAATATCTTGTAATAACCTATAATGGAAAAGAATATGAAAAAGAATATACATATGTATGTATGTGTGTATATATATATGTATATATAAAAAACTGAATCACTCTGCTGTACACCTAAATCTAACATAATATTGTAAATCAACTATAGTTCAATAAAAAAAGAAGAAAAATGGTTAAAATGGTAAATTTTTACCTTATATAGATTTTACCACAATTTTCTTAAAAGTTAATATTAAAAAGTCTTGTCCTTAGCCTGAGTTCTTTTGACTTCGGTCTAATTTCTTTCAGATGCCTACTTTTAGACCTTCACTGGTTTGCATAACTGGGTGCCCAAGATTCTCCTTATAACCTGAGTGAAGAGAGGGCTCCTTGTTAAGAACTAAATAACTGATGCTGAATATCTTTTGCCATTTCCACTCTTTCAATATTATTAATTTTGGCTATAAATTTATGAGGTTTACAAACTAGCCTGTACTTCATAAGCATTTTTTTTTCTTCATAAGCATTTGCAATTTCCCTTTAGTTAAATTGAAACTTTGATGTGATCGTTTTTCTTTCACAAAAAAATAAGTGTACAATGCTAGGTCCCTTCGGAAAATATTTTAGTTGGCATCCCGTTCTTCCAGCCAAGGTCCCTGGGTGCAGCCTCTGCCTCTACCGAGGGCTGGCACAAGCAGGGGGCCCTGATGCCTCTGGGGCTTTCTGCAGGCTTAGGTTCAGATCTTAGCTTCCCTTCATGTTAGGTACTGAGAAACAGTTTCTCATCTAGAAAATAAGGATACCATTAGCATCCTCTTGGAGCATTTAAATGAGATGCTTTCTGCAGACCACACAGCTAGCTTCTCTGTAAGCCACTTCCCTCCATGATTCCCTCCCGCACCAACCCTGGCAGACTCTGCAGACAGCCTTGCCCTTGATGTCCCAGACTGGACTCTTGACTTCTTTGTTCCCCTGCCCTGTTCCTCCCCAGCCTTCCCCATATCAGTAAAATGACACTACCATCCACCCAGGTGCTCAAGTCAAAATCAAGGAGGGATTATGAATATTCCTCTCATTTCCATATTCACCCGCAAGCCCTACTAGAGCAGTGATGACCTGCTTTCACCTGCATCATGTGAGCCAGGCCGCCATCACCCCTCAAGGAACTCCTGCAGGTCTCCTGTTCCACGCACAAACCATTCTCCACCTGGAGCCACACTGAGTTTGTCAGTGATAAACGGATAGTGTTACTTTCTTGCTTAAAACCTTTTCATGGCTGCCCATACCGTTTGGAATGAAATTCCCGCTCCTTCCCCTGGATTCGAATGCCCTCTGTCATCTACCCCCTGCCTTTCCCTCAGACCCCGTTATTCACACTTCCCTGCTCGCCCAGTGTCTTCCGGCTGCTCAGCCTTCTGCCCTTTCCTTGCCAAGTCTGCCCCCTTCTCAGTTTCTGCACTCACTCTGCCTTTGCCCTAGAATGCTCTTTCCCCAAATCGCTGCATAGTTGGCTTCCTCCTTGTTGTTGTTCAGCCTCCCTGCAAGCCTCAAGACACCTCTACTGGCCACTACAGCTAGGGAATGCCCTGCCCCCGCAGTTACTCTGTATGAAATGACTATCCTTTTTTTTTTTTTTTTTTAAAGGACTTACCCTATCTGAAAATAACGATTTTTCCTGTGTACTGTCTGTCTTCTCCCTATTAAATGTAAGCTCTGTGACATCGAAATCTTTTTGTCTTAGTCACTGTGCACCCTTGGAACATGGGTTCCTGGTATGTTGTAGGAGCTGAACAAGTGCTGTTGAATGAATGAAGGGATGAATTTGGGTCACCCTCCCCGCTTGCTACTTTGCCCCTTATATCGTCCCTTGGCCACCGAGAACTTGTCCAGTTGCGCCACCTCCTTGGGCTGAAGGAAAGCGTCCTCTCCCAACACATGCAAAACATCAAGGTAAATGGAGGTGATGACGGTCCAAAATTGTTTAGTTTTTATACTCTAATAGGCTAGGAGGCTTTCCTTTCCTCCCAGTTAACCACTGCACTGGTCATGGGGTCTTCTAGACTTATCCCACATCCCGCTTTGACATACGATCTTCAGTGATGACTCTAATGGGTGGCCTCGTGGTTTACAGGGAAGTGTTGGGTCCATCAGAAGACCTGAGTTGTGGACATGTGAAGAGCAGAGCTTTGGGCAACTTAATGAAATTCTCTGCGTCTTGGTGTCCCCATCTGGACAGTAATAATAATGGGTTGGATGGGGATAGATATATATTTTTGGAGTCATGAGTGTTGATTGCATATGAAGGAGTATGTGGAAGGCAAGATATAACCCACAAACAAAAGGTGGTGGTGGTGGAATTTCAGGCCGTGTAAGAGGAGGTGGCCAGAGTTGGCAGGTGTTTTCCTCTCTGTGGGGAACGTTGCGTGTTTCCGTCCACTGAGTAATGTGCAGAGCAGACTCATAAGAGCTGCAGAGTCTACTTCAACGTCTCCTGGGTCTCACAATGGATTCGACCCTCTGTCACGCCTGAGATCCATCTCTTGGACTCTTGTGCCCCCAGTGACACAGCTTCTGAGCAGGTCCTGAAAGGAGGTGTCAGCAGCATCCAACAGGATTCCCTCCTCTGCCTGGCCTCGCCCCGGGCCCTCCAGCATTAGCACTGGCTCTGTATTCTTGTCACCTGGAGAAGGAGGACGGCATGGCCAATTCACAGGGGTGCTATAGGAGGCACTTCGTCCCGGCAGGAGTGCTGACGAGAGGCCCCGGCATTGATGTGGGGCAGAGGTTGTCTTGTTGAGGACTGTGCTTTGTGGTCTCTTTACAGTGATGGGCCCCTTGGAGAATGGTCTTGGAGGGTCTTCACCATTCTGTGCCTCACTTGAGAAATGATGTCAGGATGGGGTTTAAGATTTCCTGCTCCTTGCTCGTTTGTTGCTGGCACAAATAGGGAAATAGAGTCAGGTCTCAGCAGAATGGAGTGGGTTGGGCAGGGGGCAAAGGAGTTGGGAGATTGGAATGTGTTAGTTAATCGAGATTCATTGCTAGAAACCACACGTCTCCTTGGTCCTTTGATTCATAGGTGTGTGCCCAGCAGGTGGGAAAGGCAGGATGACAGGGTGGCACAGGTCCCCACTGCTAGGGACCCAAACACTTAAAGTCCATGGGAATAAGGAGGGGATGGGGAGCCTAGAACCACCTCCTTAGGAGGAATGACACGTTATACTAGTGTTCCTTGATCAATACTAACTATTTTTAAAATTCAGTGTTGCCATGGTGATGGAGATTATTTCCAAACTTTAAGATATAAGATACCCTATTCTGCGAGCTCCTTGCATATTTCCAGGTAGTAGTGCCTGGCCCCCAAACTTTGTTGCAGTCGATTCTGAACCTTTTTTTCAAAGGAGTGAATATAGCTCTGTTCTGCTTCCGGCTGCAGGGAAGATTTCTGCCAAGATTCACGGCACGCAGCTGAAATATGTTTTGTATTTTCTGAGCTTTGGCTCATCGTGGAATTAAATAGCACTAATTACATGAATATAGACCAGCAAGGGAGACAACTGTTCACTTCCTGATTTTCTCGGGAATTGAAAAAGAAAGGGAGGGGATAGAGGACAAGCAGGGGACAGGGGAGAGGAAGAGCCTTCCCACCACACATCAGATGACAGCAGAAGTGCCGTTATTTGGCCCAGACGTGCCCCAGATAGCCTGTTCCCTCATGGTGTTGCCATTTGGTGGCATCACCAGCTTCCCTCAGGAGGACCCTGTGGGCTGGAAGGCAGGAGGCCGGGCTGTGGGAAGCAGGTGTGCTCTGCTGGGGGTGGCAGTGATGGCCTGGGGTGGGGAGGCATTTTGGGAGCAGAGTGGTACCCGGGAGAGATGCTGAGTGCAGTGGGCTCCCATCTGGCTCCCCCTAGCAACCTGCTTCTAGCATCCTTTCCAAACCTGTTGACCTTTTTCAGTCAGAAAAGTTTACTTAGAGATTTCTACCAGTCTAAAGAAGGGAATTTCCATTCCTTTTAAAATTCCTTCTCCTGCTAAAGATAGGAGGTGGAATAGGCAGGGTTATCAGTTAAGCCCTTCCGTGGGTGGGATGGCTTCAGAGCTTGGAGGCCTCCTGCTGATTCTGCACTCAACTGTCGAGTGTTGGGGTCCTCAGAGGCCGCAAGCAGCGAGGGTCCCTCCTTGAAAGGTTAACTTGCTCCCCAGGCTCTGACTCAGTGAATGGGCCAATGCCTGAGCGGACAAAGTGTGTCCTGCTCCAGCAGTCCTTGCTGAGAGAGAGAAAATAGGTCCAAGGAGTGTGATGGAGGCTCGCTTAACAGCTGCATGCCCCGCGTTCTCTGGGGGCAGGTCGTGGAACTAGACCGCAGTGGGCTCTCCCAAGGCTCTTCACAACTTAGATTTCAGCCACTACAAAGCCAGTTTAGGTGAAGATGCACAGAGACTGGAAGGAGAGACTTCAGCACCAGCCTTGTGTTTTGCAGTGAACGCACCCTCCCCGGGTATTGTCCTCCTCGCCATTTCATGGCAAAGGCCATTTGTGGAACCCTCCCCATATCAGCGTCAGCCTGTGCTCCATGAAGCCTGAAATGCTTCAGTCTCACTCCTCCTAGATTTAAGCCCAAAAAGAAACATAATGATCTCCCTTGACTCATCACCCTATTTCCAGAAGCACCATTTTACAGATGGGGAAACTGAGGCATCAAGAAAGCAGGACTGTGGCCAGTGAGGAGGACCCTTCCTGATACCTGTAGCATCCTTGCTGCTGTGATTCAGGGAGGGGAGGCTCTTATGGGGGCCTGTGGCTGACACGTTAACCTCTGCACGAAGGATATCCTGCCCCTTCCCACGACCGTGGCAGGAGAGAAGGGCCTCGCGAGAGAGGAGCTCATTAGCCTGAAGCCCACGTGATGTGGCTTTGCTTTCTGGTGCCCGGCTGGGAGTCCAGCGAGGGAAGATGGCAAGGCCCAGGGGAGTGGGGGAGTGGGTGGCTGGGAGAGCGGCAGGGGGCCTCCTTCCCAGGTGAAGATCAGTTAGCGAAGCAAGTCTTCCATCCACGTCGCCCTGGGCCATACGCCTGAGACGGGGCTGCACGGATAGATGACTATCCCAGCACATGGTGGACCCCAAGCCCCTTCTCTGTGACGCGAATGTCCACCCAGGTCTTGGGGCAGCAAAAGTGACAACAAATCCTGCCTTTGCCACAGCTTTGGGGTATCTTGAGCATCTTCCCATGATGTGCCTCCATTTCTGCACCTCCAGAGGCCAGTGGGGACCCTCAGAAGATACTGGGAGCCAATCCCCTGGATAGGGCATTTCTCACCGGCCGGGCCAAGGGCTGGGGTGGAAGAGAGTGATCACACTGACGCCAAGTCGGCTGGTGCCTCTGCCCCCCGGTTCCTGGCTGGCTGGTTTCTTTAAATGAGACACTGGAAAGAAGCTGACGATTCTGTCCTCCCAGCCCAGGCTGCTATTGAGGGCGCTGTGTTTTTAAAGCCTCACAGCCAGACTTGGAGGCTTAGCGACTCCCCTGCCCGAGCACAGTGCCTGGAATATAAACGGCTGCCACGGTGTAATAATAGAGTTCCTTCTTGGGCTTCCTGGGCTCGCTGGAGCTCCCACTCGTCTCTGCTGGGAACAGCAGACTTGGCCAGGGAAAGGTGGTTCTGCACCCTGGGGGGCTCCCTCAAGGCCAAGGATAGGGAGGCCTGGGGGAGGGGAAACCATAGATGGCGGCCTCAGGGGTCCGGCGTGGACCTAATCTCTGAATGGGGGTGGCTCACTGACTCACCCTCCTCCAGAAGCTTCTTCCAGGCTGCTTGCAAAAAGCTCTGTCCATGGTAATCACGTTCCCCCAGCCCTCTCTAATAAACTGGAAAGTAAGGATTAAGTAGCTGAGCTTGGTGCTGAGTTTCCCAGGGACCAGGCTGGTTGCCTGGCGGCTGGACGCTAAGCCTGTGCCTGGCTCCCCACGGCTCCCTTTTCCCCATCCTTCATGCCCTTCTCCAGCCCTTCCTCCGACCACCAATGTCACATTTCTCATGGCTCAAAAGAGCAGAAGCAGAGGGAAAGCAGACTGGAGGGATTGATTCTTGGGCTTAGGACCTGCCCCAGCTGTGGCTGCCTTCCGCTTTTGTGCTGGGTTATGGCCAGGCTGACCCTTCTGGGTCCCCCCTCCTGCACATAAGACTGTCCAGTCACAGTGCTGTGACCTCCTCTTGGGAGGACAGTTACTGTGACTTGATCTTTCCCCTAGTGGTAGTGATGGATTGCACTATGACACCCACACCCTGGGGCACTTTTCCTCTTATGAATGTGGCAGTCATTTCTGAGACCTCAACAAGGAGGAGGGGTGACAGCAGAGGCCAGGACTAGGTAGTGAAGCACACGTGGGGCTGCATGCCCATCGTGGCTTCAGAAGGCAGGCACAGATGTCCCATGTAAATATAATCCTCCAGGAAAAGAAAGAAAATCACAATTCATGGCTCCTACTTCTAGAAACCAAGAGTTTCAAGTGAGAAATGCAGACAAGAAAAAATACTGGTTACTTACGATGTTCTTCTGAATGCATAGATTACAAAGTGGAGTAGGAAGCTCACAAAGGCCTTTCTCCATTTTGCTGGTTTGGATCAAGAGCTGGCTGGTGTTTCTTGGATGAAATAGAAAGGAGACCTGGGCTGTGTCCCCAGTCCCCTCACTGCCCTTAGCTGCACACACACAGTGCCTCCCTGGTTCCAAACTTCAGAAGGACCACTTCAGAGGAACATGAAGACATTTCTCCCCTGCAGCCATCGGCGTGGCCATCTCCCACCTCTCCGGGCTTGGCAACTTGCGGTCTGGCTTTGGGGACAAGGAGGGAGCTACTGACACCCAAAGAGGACTTTCCCTGGGGTCAGCCTGAGGCACCGCGGGAACGGGGCGCTGTGCCCGGCCTCGGGTTGGAATCCGGCTCTGATAGGCAGCGTGCTGGCTGCGTTTCTGCCTGTGTTTGTTAGGGTGGTGCCAGCTGCTGGGACACACAAGTTCACCATTTCAGAGCCTTGTCCCAGGAGTGGTTTATTTCTTGTCTGACCTGGATGTCTGTGGTTAGTGGCTGGGTCCTTCCATCTTGAGGCTCCCCCATCTTGCAGGGCCTCAGAATCCTGTTTATCCAGCTGGTAAAAGGATCTGTCGAGAAGACATATCTGTTTCTTACCTGCTTTGGTCTGGAGGTGTCACCATGACACTCCTTCACCAGTCATGCGGTCACACCTGGAGACTGTGTGGAAATGGAGAGGCCGAGAAGTGTAGGCCATAGCTGATAGCCATCTCTTTTCAACAGCTTTACACCAGCAGCTGCACGGGTGGGGAAGCACACAGTTTTGGTGGATAGCTAGCTTCCTGTCCCCTGGCCTCACCTGTGCAAGAAATGAATTACCTCTAGTGCAGCCCAGTCAGGGGGACTAAGGGGAATGAGGCTCCTGGTTTCTAGGAAACCAGGAGGGGTTGGGAGGTGGAGCTCGGCAGAGCTTGCCAGTGACTACGGCTGACCTCAAAGGGGAAGCTACAGGACCCAGTAAGAGACCTCAGCCATTGGAGGGCAGGGCTACTGTCGTCTGCTGTGGAGTGTCTGTAGCCCTTGCACCCAGCTGAGAACCCCTCTCGTGGTACGTGATCCATCAGCACTCATTGGCCGAATGAACAAATGCATCCTGACTTCCAGCAACCGGGTCTCCTGCGCTGTCTGTTTTCCTTGCCGCAGTTTTGTTTCCAGGCCCAGCTTCTTCTCCTCAACATAGGCTGCGCTGATGTCCTCTGCTAAGTAGGGCAGTGGTTCTCAAGTCTTAATTTGTGGATGCAAGGCAACCTGTTATGATATTCCAGCTGGAGGACCGGCAGTTCTCATTGTAAATTGTGTCTGAAAAATGTAGTTTCCCTGTTGCCTTTGAAGTCATGCTTTTAATGGGCAGAAGTGGGTATTTTAAGTAGCTCTAAGCCCTGATTAGAGCAGGGTGAAATCAGCATGGTGTGTTTGGGCTAAGTGGCTCAGCACCAAGATTTACTTGCTACTTCAGCTGTGGGTGATCCCACCTCATACACTCTGCTGTGAAGTCGTCATCCGTTCCTGGTTTAGGCATTCATCATTCATTCATGCATTCATAATTCATCCATCCGTTCCTTCATGTATTCCCAACATACCGACCCTATATCAAGCTCTGGGCTTGGAACTGAAGAGAAGAGTGGTGAAAAATACATAGTCATTTCTGACCTCCAGAAGCTCACATTTTTTTAGATGGCAGGGAGCACCAGTGGGCAAATATAGCAGTGTTTGTGGAATGTGAGATGCTTGTGGTTGTAGAATGTGAGACTATCTCGAGTTCCTGGGTGGACATGCAGCGGGGGCTGCCCTAGACCAGGGCCAGGGTCACACACGCTTCACTGGAAGGGTGAGGGCCTAGGTAAGGGAGTGCGGTGGTCACCCTGGGCAGGGGAAGCCACCTGTGCCGAGGACACGGAGGCATGGACAGGTGGAGAGCATCCCAGGAGACTTGTCAGCACAGCCCTCAAGGCAAAGGCCCAGCAGACAGGGGAGCATCGTGATGGGTTATGAAAGTCAGCACACACACGCACACACACACACGCACACGCGCGCACACGCACACACACCCAAACTCACCTGGAAAAAGCCGCACTATTTGCAAAATTCTAGTTTATCTCTGGGGCAGTGGGACACTGAGATTTCGTTGGCATGCTTCTTCTTGTGAAAGAAAAGTCTATTAGGGAGGATGTGGTGAGAGACACCTTACTCTTTTGGCTGGAAGGCTGGATTTTTCTGTGTATGCGTCAGGATTCTTTCATTAACAAATGCCAGAACCCTCACTGGCTTATGCAAAAGGGGAATTTTTGGCTCACATAGCCAGGAAGTATAAGCATAGAGGTGGCTTCAGTGCACGTGATCTAGACATCTGTGTGATGTCACCAGGACCTGGGACTCAGGCTTTCTATGCCCTGGCTCAGCTCTGCTCTGTTCGTACTTAACTTCCTTCTCTTCAGGCTCCCCCCACCCCACTCCCCTGGTTACCAGATGGTGTCCGCAGTTCTTAAGCCCACCCCTCTCCAAGGCCACAGCCCATGGAAGACCTAGGACTTTTTCCTCAGCACTCCATCCAAAGTCTGTTGCCTCCCAGAGATGCTGATCCAACCAGGTACCCATCCCTAAACTCGTCTCTGTGACCTGCCCTTGCTCTGTGCTGATTGGTTTGGGCCCGGGTCATGTATCCTCCCTTGAACCAGGGGTGGAGTCAATTTCCCCAGACGCTTTTGGACTGAGAGGGGGTGAAGGGGCGGATCCCTAGAGGATAAATGAATGGTAGCAAAAACAACAGCAAAAACAACAGAGAGGGCTTCCCTGGTGGCGTAGTGGTTGAGAATCTGCCTGCCAATGCAGGGGACACGGGTTCGAGCCCTGGTCTGGGAAGATCCTACATGCCGCGGAGCAACTAGGCCCGTGAGCCACAACTGCTGAGCCTGCGCGTCTGGAGCCTGTGCTCCGCAACAAGAGAGGCCGCGATAGTGAGAGGCCCATGCACTGCGATGAAGAGTGGCTCCCGCTTGCCACAACTAGAGAAAGCCCTCGCACAGAAACGAAGACCCAATACAGCAAAAATAACTTAATTAATTAATAAAAACTCCTACCCCCAACATCTTCTTAAAAAAAAGTTGTATAATCAAACACAATTCATCTAATATTTAATTCACCTAACAAAGTATTTGAAAAATTCATTAAAAAAAAAACAAGTGTCTACTATCTCTAACAGTGTCTTTCTTTTTTTTTTTTTTGAATCATGACTGTATTAGAGTTTCCAGAGAAGCAGAAACTACATATATATATCGAGAGAGAGAGAGAGATTGATTTTAAGGAATTAGGTCATGCAATTATGGAGGCTCCAAGTCCAAAATCAGCAGAGTAGGACCGCAGACTTGAGACTCAGAGGAGATCCCATGTCATAGTTCAAGTCCAAGGGCTTCTGCTACAGAATTCCCTCTGCCTTGGGGAGGTCAGGCTTTTGTTCTATTCAGTCTTCACCTGATCTGGTAGCCGCACACTTATATTTTAGGGGAGAGTCCGCTTCACTCAAAGTCCACTGATTTAAATGTTAATCTCATCCAAAAACACCCTCACAGAAACATCCAGAATACTGTTTGACCACATATCTGGGCACGGTGGCCCAGCCAAGTGGACACATCAAATTCACCATCACAGTGACCGACAGTAAGAAGTATGCTTACATCACACTCACGCATACACATATGTGGCTGAAACAAAAGTCTCACAAAAGTCTTATCCTTCCCAAATGTGGCATACTCTTATTTTTCTCTTCTATTTTATTTCATTAAAAAAGTACCTGTAACCTGCGCAGGTTACTAGACTGATGCTGGATTATGACTTGTCTTTTGAAACATCATCCTAGAAGACATTTTCTGGATGTTCTATTATCCCATGGCAAACATCCTGAGGAAAACAGGATTCTGTCCAGAGGGTCAGGGAAGGTACCGCGTGCCACCGAGGGAGACTTGAACAGATTGCCAAGTCACACTATCACTGGGTGTGACCCCAGCCAGGACCTGTCCCTGCTCATGCCTCTGTTTCCTTATCTATAGAGGCCGTATACTTACAAATGCCTCTTCTAGCTAACAGCGTTGCCAAGTACAGTACAATCAGAATGAGATAATATATGTGAAAACACTTTGTAAACTCTAAAGTAATTTCGTGAGGTAATTGCTATTTTTAAACTACGGTATAATAACTTTCTTCTGTGCCACTCAGGAATCTGAGAAGATGATGCTATTTCATGAAAATTAGTTTGAGCGCTTCACCACTTGCCACACAAAACAAAGCCCCAATTTCTCTAATCAAAATGATGATCAGCTTCTAAAAATGAGTCCCATCTCCCCTGAGATGATTCAGAATTAAAATTTGATTTCAAAGAGGGGGAAACAGCAGAGTGTTTGGGTTTGATTCAGAGACTTTCAGTTCTGTCTTCCCGTCCCATTCCCACCCTACCTAGTTCAGTGAGTCCTTCCGGGCCATCTTGGGATGACCCGGTTACATTATTTGCCTTGAAGAGTCAGAATTGGGCTGAATGCTACCTCTGATACTTTTGTTTTAAAACCAGCTGAGGGACTTCCCTGGCGGTACAGTGGTTAAGACTTTGTCTTCCAGTGCAGGGTTTGCGGGTTCGATCCCTGGTCCGGGAGTTAAAATCCCACATGCCCTGTGGCCAAAAAACCAAAACATAAAACAGAAGCAGTATTGTAACAAATTCAATAAGGACTTTAAAAATGGTCCACATCAAAAAAATCTTAAAAAAAACAAAAACAAAAACAGCTGAATGATGACCTGAGAGAGGTGGATGGGACCTGGAATCTCAATGAGGGTTTCCTAGGTTGAGTCATCACTTACATGGATAGATGGAACGGACACAACTGGAGACGTCCAGCTTTGCCAGGACGGAGAGCCTCAGGCTGCCCTGGAGGGCAGGGGTGGGCAGCTCTGCTCATCTGTGGGTCCTGTGCTGGGGTAGGAGGGCTGCAGCCGGCTCACCGCTGTGGCAGTGCCCGGTGGGGTCTCTGGTGAGGCAAGCTGAAGCCCACATCCCTGCTAGCTCCCCCTTCTCTTCCATTTCTCTTGTTTGTTCCATTTCTCTTGTTTGTTTGCTAATCCGCGTCTCTCGTGGTGTGTAGAATGAGAGGCTGGTTATTCCTATCACACATCATCATTTTCTGTGGGCTCCCCCCTCTCCAGGCGCAGTAATTTCGGCGTCCCCAGATGAGGGTGACAAGTGTTTGAGATGCATAACTGTGTCTCCTGTGTCTGTGTACAAGATGGAGAATGAGGCCTGGCACCTTTCTGCTCAGTAAATTTATAATTACAGGCTTCCTCGTCTTGCCTCTTGCAAAGCAGAGAGCTGTTGATTGGCTTGTGGGTCCGTGAGTGTGTACAGTAAGGCGGGGTGTGGCAGGCACACTTTCCCGGGGCTTGGCAGGTTCCAATACAGGGACGGCCAAAAGTTCCCTCCAGAGGGTCGGTGGCTGAGGCCTGATCCGCACCTGCCTGTCTGGAGTGAGGATGACCAGCCCTGCTGGAATCTGGTTGTTGGCAGTGGTGTTCTGAGAGCTGCGTTAGGCAGCAGAGAATATGGCACCCAAAGAGCGGGCTCCTGCAGACAAAGGCCAGGGAGCAGGTGCTGAAGTGGGTTCAGGTAAAGTCAGGAGACGTGGGAAGAGCCCTGGACTAGGAGGCCAGGGACTTGAGCTTAATCCCCTCCCCACCATGAACTCACTATGCGACCTCCTGCGGGTCCTTTAACTTCTGTGGATCACAGCTTCCTCATCACTAAAATCAGGGATTGGGGGCTTCCCGGGTGGTGCAGTGGTTGAGAATCTGCCTGCCACTGCAGGGGACACGGGTTCGAGCCCTGGTCTGGGAGGATCCCACATGCCGCGGAGCACCTCGCCCCATGAGCCACAATTACTGAGCCTGCATGTCTGGAGCCTGTGCTCCACAACAAGAGAGGCCGCGATAGTGAGAGGCCCGCGCACCGCGATGAGGAGTGGCCCCCACTTGCCGCAACTAGAGAAAGCCCTCGCACAGAAACGAAGACCCAACACAGCCATAAATAAATAAATAAAATTTAAAAAAATAAATAAATAAAATAAAATCAGGGATTGGGAATCATCAAACTGGATCATCTCTTTCAGCTCAAAAACTTCTAGATTCTTCTCTGATATTTAGATTTGCCCAGGCAATTCATGATGAACCAGCCTGACCTCCTGACCCCTCTTCACTCTAACAGAGATGGTGCCATCGGGCATTTTTTGATTCTAATCCTTTTCATCTTCTTTCACCCTTGTCAACAATAACAACTCTCGCTTAAGAAGCACTTACTTCGGGCCAGGAGAAGCCCTGTGCCGGGCACTTTCCAGCCCTTAATGCTTTCAGAGGGAAACAGTTGTGCCCACTGTGATGGGCATGACTTGTGAGGTTATGCCCTGGGAGTCCCTGGGAGTCTCCAGGGGCTTTGCTTTCCTCCTATAGAGCTGGTATTGCCGGGTGATGTCCTGGGATTTCTGTGGGGGGGAACTTATGTGGGTTAAACTGGGCTTCTGAGGGCTCTGGAATTGTGCTTTCCTAGAAATAGGACGGGCTTTGCAATGATGCAAAGCTGGGTTTCAACCCCAGCTCTGCCACTTATGAGCCATATGCTATTGCAGAGCTAGTTTCCTCACCTGAAAAGCAGGTCAGACACTCCTGACCCCAGCGAACAGTTGTCTGAGGAGTGAGGTAATGGGTGTGCAAGCATTTGCCTTGGGGCCTGGGGTCCCATGAATGATGCACAGATGCTGATGCTCCTCCTCGCCTCCAGCCCCTCTTCCTGCCAGTCAGGAAAGAGTTCTTGAGTCTCCACTCCATGTCAGGTGTGGGTCTAGCACTGTGGACACACTAGTGAGCAAGGCAGGGCCCCCCACTACCCCCACGGAGCTCACAGGCCTCAGCTCCAAACTCAGTTCTTTAAGCAAAGGCTAAATCGACAGGAGCGCGGAGGCTTCTCCCTGGGAGCGGCGGCTGAGCTCTTTTCCTTTAAGTTTCTTCCCTCAGCACTGTGCGTCTTAGTCTCAACCTCCCAGGGGCACCCTGACGAGGTCCTGGCTCCCTCTCCAGCCCTATCTCCTCCCGCTTTCCAGACACACTCTTCCTGGCGTTCACCCTGGTTGAAATGCCCTTGCTGTGGCTTCATGGACCCCTTCCCAAGGAGGCCCTTCCTTTCCAGCTCTGCAGGTCCTCTCCAAGTTCACGGCTCAGCCCAAGTGCCATCGCCTCTCCAAGGCCTCCCACAGCCTTCTTCTTGCTCCCTAGCCCGGGGTTAGAGGTCAGCTGTCCTCACCTGAGCTCTCGAAGTCCGTCATGTAACGTTTCACCGTCTGAGTAATTGGATTCTGGCGGTGTCTGCCCCCCTGACTCTGGGTTTTTCAAGGGCCTGGTCCAGCCTCGGCCATCCTTGGATCCATGGTGTCTTGCTCGTTTGGAATGTGCCCTAAGCCTACGTTTGCCATGTGGGGGAAGAGATGAAGGCCCTCCGCTCACAAGACTGCTGTTGGTCCTGGGTGTGCCAGTTTCCTTCCTCTGATGTTTTCTTGAGAATGTTTGTGGTTTTCATTGGGAATGAAAACGTCAATGTCAATGTCATTGTCAGCTGATGACGTCAAGTGTTTGTTTTGCTTTCCTTCTTCTTTCTTCTCTTGGTTTCCATCTAACCTTGTGCTCTCTCTGCTTGTGGGAGGGGCAGATAGGTTTCTTTGGCTCAGCCATCTACCTCTTTCCATTACCTTGTTTCTGAGTTGTTTGGGAGGGGGAAATGAGAGAAATCCCACAGAGCTGAGATGTCTCCGAATAAGATGTAGGCCATTCCTGCCCAGATTTCTCCCAAACTGGAAGAAATATGAAGCCGTCCTCTGGAAACACACGCAGAAAAGAATCTTGAATAGAAATGAATGAGACCATTAGGATGGAAAGCTATTTTGTTCCACGGGGAGTTATTTATTTATTTGCTTATTTGTTTATTTATTTATTTACTTGACCACTTTTCTTAAAGCATTTGTTCTCTGCCTTTAATGAAAACGTCTCAAAGGAGGCCTCACCCTGGGCAGCGGCCAAGACCTGCCTCATTAAAATGACGTCGGGGGACTTCCCTGGCGGTCCAGTGGTTAAGACTTCGCCTTCCGACGCGGGGGGTGCGGGTTTGATCCCTGGTCGAGGAACTAAGATCCCACATGCCTCGCAGCCAAAAAAGCAAAACATAAAAAAAACCAAAAGCAATATTGTAATAAATTCAGTAAAGACTTAAAAAAAAATGAAAAATACAAAATGACACTGGGGCTCAGACCTGGGCAGTGCGCCCAGAGGACCTGGTGGCTGCCTCAGAGTAAAGGGATCCGGGATGTGGGTTGTTAATTTGGCCTCATGCACTGTCCAGCAGGGGGGAGGTGCAAAGGAGAAGCTTCCCCTGCAGTAGGTGCAGACCCAGAGGGCCAGGGCTGTAATGGACAGCCCCCAAAACGGTTGTTTGAACTAGTCTTCTGTGCATAAACAGTCACTGGTGGACGTCCCCGTCTGTGCCTGGCTGGGGTAAACTGAGATGTTTTAGCAGGACAGCATGAGAGTCTGCCATGGACTTGGACAGTCCTGGTCCTGGTTTCAGTTGGCCTCTAGGGCTTTTAGCTGTGCAACCTGGATTACTCCCCTCGGCTGTAAGGTGGGAGTGTCAGTAGTACTTATATCACAAGGCTCCTAGTCAGGGGCCCGGCAGGAAACATTGTACATACAAATCAGGTCATTTGCACAAAGGTTAATAGAGGGGGTCTTGACACGTGTCTCCTTAGAGGCAGGGCAGTGTTTGGGGGCGAGAACGTTGAGGCCCGTTCCCTCCCCTAGGACCAAAGGGAGGCGGGCAGGAGGTGGTTCCCAGGACCTGCAGCCCCCCTCCCCTCCTCCTAGCCTCTCCCCCTCCCACTGGGCTTCGGCTGATTCTCCCCACTGGCTGCACCTAACCAGGCCCAAGGGCAAGGAGCCTGCAGAGGTATAGTCCATACAGGTCAGCCTCCTGGGCATGGAGAAGGGTCGAGAGCAGATCTGGAGGGGCAGATGGAAGATGCTCTGCATTGAGGGTTTGTTAAGATGAAATGAGAGTCTCTGGGAGGTGCTGGACCGTGGCTGGTGCAAAATCAGGCGTTCTGTGGGCAATGGCTGTTTATCATCATCATCATCACCATCATCACCGTTATCGTTGTTGTCACTGTTGCTAGTCTTGTTACTAGTGCTATTACTGAAGTGCCCTCCTGCTGCCACCCAGCTTGGGCACTCATACCCACACACTGGGGACTGGCTCCCTTGGCCCCAGCGTCCCCCACTGCAGGTCTGTTTCAGCGTGTGCAGGATGCTTTGAGGGCCCAGCCAGACAAGCTGTGGGGTGAAACTAAGTCTCTGCCTTTGTCAACCAGCATCACGTCTTTCCTTTCCCCCCGCCGTAGGGAGCCTGCACCCCTCCCTCGACACTGCTGTGCCGAGTGTGACCGTGACCCGAGGACGCGTCTCTGAAATGAAAGCCATGCCTTGGAATTGGACCTGCCTGCTCTCCCACCTCCTAATGGTGGGGATGGGCTCCTCCACTCTGCTCCCCCAGCAGCCACCCCTGCTGCCCCAGAAGCGGTCTTTGGTCACGTTCCGCGGGGAGCCCGCCGAGAGCTTCAACCACCTGGTGGTGGACGAGAGGACAGGGCACATTTACGTGGGGGCCGTCAATCGGATCTACAAGCTCTCCAGTGACTTGAAGGTCCTGGTGACCCACCAGACCGGGCCGGACGAGGACAACCCCAAGTGCTACCCTCCCCGCATTGTCCAGACGTGCAACGAGCCCCTGACCACCACCAACAATGTCAACAAGATGCTCCTGATCGACTACAAGGAGAACAGGCTGATCGCTTGCGGGAGCCTGTACCAAGGCATCTGCAAGCTGCTCAGGCTGGAGGACCTCTTCAAGCTGGGGGAGCCTTTCCACAAGAAGGAGCACTACCTGTCGGGGGTCAACGAGAGTGGCTCTGTCTTTGGGGTGATCGTCTCCTACAACAACCTGGACGACAAGCTCTTCATTGCCACGGCCGTGGACGGGAAGCCGGAGTATTTCCCCACCATCTCCAGCCGGAAACTGACCAAGAACTCAGAGGCGGATGGCATGTTCGCGTATGTCTTCCACGATGAGTTTGTGGCCTCGATGATCAAGATTCCTTCGGACACTTTCACCGTCATTCCCGACTTTGATATCTACTACGTCTATGGCTTCAGCAGCGGCAACTTTGTCTACTTTTTGACGCTTCAGCCTGAGATGGTGTCTCCCCCCGGCTCCACCACAAAGGAGCAGGTTTATACGTCTAAGCTCGTGAGACTTTGCAAGGAGGACACGGCCTTCAACTCCTACGTGGAGGTGCCCATTGGCTGTGAGCATGGCGGGGTGGAGTACCGCCTGCTGCAGGCTGCCTACCTGTCCAAAGCTGGGGCCGTGCTCGCCCGGACCCTCGGGGTTCGCCCAGAGGACGACCTCCTCTTCACCGTCTTCTCCAAAGGCCAGAAGCGGAAAATGAAATCCCTGGACGAGTCGGCCCTGTGCATCTTCGTCCTGAAGCGGATCAATGACCGCATTAAGGAACGGCTGCAGTCCTGCTATCGGGGCGAGGGCACGCTGGACCTGGCCTGGCTCAAGGTGAAGGACATTCCCTGCAGCAGCGCGGTGAGTCCGGGGAGGGCCTGTGGGCCGGGATGGCACGGTGTCGGGACCTAGGCTGTGGCCTCCATGGGGTGTGAATCATGTGTCCCATTTTGTAGATGAGACAAGTATGTCCCACCTCTGGGTCTCACTGGACTCGGATAATCACCAGCTCAAGCCTGCTGTGACCATGGCACTGAGCTTAGAAGAGTCAGAGCTGGAGCTAAATACAGATGTCCTATCAGCACTTTTCTCTCTTCTGGTTGGCTCACTGGCTGCAAGAGGAGGGGCTGGAATAGGTGGAGCTGTGTGCTATAGATGCCACGTGCACCGGGCGTTCTTGAAGGCCGCACTGTCGTATGCGGTGACTTGAGAGGTGTACCCACCTTCTTACCGACCATGCTGCAAGTCACTCTCCTGGGGGCTTAGAATAAAAACAGTGGGTGGTGGAGGCAGGGCTTAGAGTAAAACCAGTACCGGGAGTAGGGAGGCAGTCATTTTACGTTTGGGGTGGATGTAGAACTTCAGGAGAGGTACGTTTGTAGCCCCTGCGTAGCTTTAGGAAATGGGAAGATAAGATCAGAAGAAGTAGGGTGAGAGTCCAGTGAACATAGAGGGGAAAACAGTTTTCTAAGCTTGCTTGGAAAACTGTATTTATTAAGTATCTTCCGTGCGCACAGGCTCATGGAAGAAACATGTCACGGTGTCCAGAGCAGCCATGGAGCAGTGCTGGGTGACAGAGGGCTGAAGGAAACCAGGGGACGGGGAGAATGAAGGGTTGGTTTAGGAGGCCTGCCCAGGGCCCGTGGGCCCTGAGGGACAGACCGGACCTCGGAACTGCTGGGCAACGACCGGTGCCACGGATGACACAGCCTCCTGCCTCTCCCAACATAACTCACTTGTGACCCAATGTGAAAAGCATCTGCCTTTCTGTGGCTTGACTTCTGTTCATCCTCATTGTTGTTTTTTTCTCAACCATTCTTAAAGTGACTTGGAAGGCTCAGCTGTTGGCATCTTCTATGCCCCGTGTCACTTTCCTTTCCCTTTTTCTTTTTTATTGTCCAGTTGAAAAATTATGAACCTAGTTGGAGAAAGTCTATCCTATAGTCTTAATGTAGGGAGAAGAAAGGACAATTTAGTCATCAGGTAGACGTATGCACGGGCATGGATGTGATTCTTGACTCCTAGTCAAACTTTGGTGGAATTCCATATTAGGAAAATGTACTTGGATTGATTTAAGAAGTGCAGGTTTCTTTTCATGAAATATGGCTGCTTGCCAAGCAGACCTCAGAGGGCACTGGCACCCATACCTCCAGCACGCAGTGAGGCCATTCCTCGGGGCTGTGGGGTTTGGGGGAGGGGGAGGGGAGAGGGAGGAGAAAGAAGGAACTCACTTGTGCCCCAAGGTTTCTCTTTGGTGCCCTAGCGTTTAGGCTTAGGCTGTTTTCTGGTGGTGAGTTTTCCAGTTACCTGGGCTGATACTAAAAGATGCCGTTTCTTCTTGGGGGTTCTGGAAAGCCAGGAGACCCCTAGTGTCGCAAAGGAAATGGGAGAGGCACCACGCACCAAAGAAGGAAGCAACACGTTGACTATCATTGCCAGGCCAGAGAACTGAGGGGAGTCCCCTGTATGTGCTGAGCCCTAGCAGGTGACATATCTTTTGGAGACTTTGGTTTGGGCAGTAGGTGATCCACTCAAGAGAGTCTGTGAGACTAGTTTATGAACTTGGGGGTCGTGGACTGCTCCCACATGAAGGCGATGAGTGACAGGCCAGGAGGTGTGCTTTGTGTATGTATATTACACACTCAGACGTAGGTCCCTGGGGAGATGCCCTAAAGAGTGTTGGCATGGGGAAGGTGCCCAGAGATCCCTTGGTCTGTACCTTCATTCTGAGGCCCAACAACTTGAATGAGTTGCCCCCGGTCATAGAATTTGTGAGTGAATAGCAGAGACCGCATTTGAAGAGAACCACCACCCCCCTTGCCTCTCGCCACCACGCTTGCACACGTGCACATACATACACACTCCTACACACATGCATGTGCACGTACACAAGAAATACCCTCACAAGCACTCATATATACACCTGTGTTAGAAAATAGCAAGCTTCTGCTGTGTGCTTACTAAACAGCTAGTTCTTTTGAGATCAGAGGGGTTGGCTATTTTTACTGCAGAAAACTTTCTCCAATCCTGTCTTTTTGGGCAATGCTTTTGGGAGTAAAATCAGCTGCGGAGATCAGCCTGGCTGCCCATGGGCAAGCATTTGTCTCGCCCTTGCTCCCTGCCACAGTACAAAAAGCCAAATTCATCACGGGAGCCTGCAGAGCTGCAGGTCCTAACATCCGCCTGGTCGGCCTTGGAGAGAACAGAGGGAAGGCAGCTTTGCAAGACAGGCTAGTGCCAGGACTGGGAGTAATGGAGCCAGATAGCAAGCTTTTGATTTTTCTTTGGGCTTTAATTCGCCTTTTCAAGTTCGAGGCAAGTTCAGGGCTGAGAGCAGAAAGGAGGAGGCCAGGAGCTCCGCACAGGGCTGAGGCTGTCTCCCCAGCCCGTCGAAAAGGCCACACCAGCTTTTAATGCACAGTATCAGTTTCCTTTGATTCAGCCCATACTCGAGTTAGTTTGCTCTGGGGCTTGGCTACGGTTCTTTTGGCCTCAGCTCAGACCACGCAGGCCAGGCTCCTGAGTGTCCCCGTTGAGGAGCCCTCACAGGCTCCTCAGAGTTTGCAAACCCAGCTTTTTCCTGCCCTCATTCATTCACAAGGCCGTTGGATTCCTTTCCTTCTTGCCTTCTTACCTTGAGGCAGGGGAGGGATGAGATGAATTCTAGAGTTCTTTTTTGCCTCTGAGTCCAGGATTCCCTTGAGGCCTGGGAAGGGGAACCAATTCTCAGGTGGCCTCTGTCCCGCGGCGTTTCAGCTGCAGGAAAGTGGGGGAGGGGAGCATAAAGCCCAGGAGGCTGACTTGAGGACTTGTTTTTTGTAGGGTTGGGTGTCCCTTGTGGGTTTTGTCATAGTTACAACTCAAAGAGCTTGAAAAGTGGTTCATTTTAAAACTGAGATATAATTGACATGTAACACTGTATTAGTTTCAGGTGTACGGCATAATGGTTCAATATTTGTATATATTGCAAAATGATCACCAGAAGAGTCTATAGTTAACACCCATCACCATACATAGTAACACATTCTTTTTCTTATGATGGGAACTTTCGAGATCTACTCCCTTAGCAACTTTCAAATATACAGTACAGTATTATCCACTATGTCACCATGCTGTACATTACATCTCCAGGACTTACTTTATAACCGGTATTTTGTACCTTTTGCCCAGTGACTCATTTTTATTGTGCTCCTGTTGTCCTAATTTCCTAAGCTAGAATGCTTGTTCCATGGTGCTCTTCAGGCTTTTCTGGTCTCTTCGTTTCCTGGGATTCACATTCCTTCCCCTGAACTCATGCCTCCAGGACTCAGAGCAGGCAGTAGTATGAGCCCTGAGGCTCCACCCCCTCCCCAGGTCCCAGCTGTGTTTGGCTGTGTTCAGGGAAAATGGGGTCGGAGCCTGCCATGCATGGGGCGTTGGTGGAGCCACGTGGTGGCCCACAGCCTGGTGACCAGCTGGGGGGAGAAGCTTAGGGCTGGGAAGCTGGAGCTCGATCTGCAGGCCTCCAGGGAGCAACCTGTTGTCTCTATTCCAGGAGAACCAGAGAGGCTGGCTGAGCCCCTATCACAGATAAGGGCCAGCCGGCCGGGAGTGTCCTCCTCTTGGGACTGTGTCCCTGTGAAAGTCAGCGCATGTTGCAAACGAAAATCCTGGAGTGGGCGTTGGGTGTAGAGGCTGGGGAAGCAGCCCAGGTGTTTGCTGGTGCTTGGGGGAGGGGGGGGGAATGGAAGCAACGTACAGTTTTGCCTTCTGGCCCTTTTTTTTTTTTTTTTTTGCGGTACGCGGGCCTCTCACTGTGGTGGCCTCTCCCGTTGCGGAGCACAGGCTCCGGACGCGCAGGCTCAGCGGCCATGGCTCACGGGCCCAGCTGCTCCGCGGCATGTGGGATCTTCCTGGACCGGGGCACGAACCCGTGTCCCCTGCAGCGGCAGGCAGACTCTCAACCACTGTGCCACCAAGGAAGCCCTACCATTCTTTCTTGTGTCCTGTTTTTTCCCAGCTTGGATGGAAAGAGGTATCCAAGAACAAACGGGCTGGCGTCTGAAAAATTACTCTAAGGACCTCAGGAGGGCCTGTGCAGAAGGAGGGTCCTAGAGGGATCAGCCAGGGCTCCTCCAAGTGTGTCTTAGGACTTGGGAGACTGTAATCACCCTAAGGCCTTTTGCTGGTGAGCATCCAGGGGCGGGGTTAAGGATAATGATGTAATTTCTTTGTTTCTGCTGCTCAGCCCTGAGATGGTCTCTATCTTTGGTGCCTTGGAAGGCTGCTCTCTGAGGTCCCCAAACCCTCTGTCTGCAGAGCAGTGACAATTGAGACAAGGAGCTCATAGCCTGAGGCTCTTGTCATGTGCCACGGCCCTGAGCAGGCCAAGGCGACAGCTCTCAGCCCCTTTCTGGGAGCCCCGACACTCCTGACCTGCAGTGGGACTGCTGGGCTGGAGGCTGTGCTGTTGAGGCCCAAGGCTCTTGTGTTCTATGCGGGCCGAGAGGGCCGGTGTCCTGGAGGCCCCCGGGCACGGCTATCTATATCTCCTCACCCTTTCTTCAGTCTTTGGGGTCACCTCACGGGACACTAGCCCTTCTGCCTCCAAATGAGTTAATGAATGGATGAAACTCTCATTAGGCCCTTGGCAATGTACCCTCTCCTGGTTGGTGCCAAGAATCATGACATGGCATCAGTCTCCAGGAGCCTAGGAGTCCAGGAGAGAGACGCATGTGTGTCAGGAACGAGGGCTGTGGCCATGAGAGTGACTGTCACTCATGCCACTTAAGTCTTCCCTAAGTTGAGAAATGGATGTAGGAGTCAGGCAGCATCAGCTTTAGTGCTGAGAAGCCTGGATGAGCAAAAATCAGCTGCTTATTCGCCCCCTCAAGACTCGAACTTAGAACTTAGAAGACGTCGGTCCGTGGGGCGGAACTTAGAAGACGTCGGTGCGTGGGGCGGAACTTAGAAGACGTCGGTGCGTGGGGCGGAACTTAGAAGATGTCCGGTGCGTGGGGCGGAACTTAGAAGATGTCCGGTGCGTGGGGCGGAACTTAGAAGATGTCCGGTGCGTGGGGCGGAACTTAGAAGACGTCGGTGCGTGGGACGGAACTTAGAAGACGTTGGTGCGTGGGGCGGAACTTAGAAGACGTCGGTGCGTGGGGCGGAACTTAGAAGACGTCGGTGCGTGGGGCGGAACTTAGAAGACGTCCGGTGCGTGGGGCGGAACTTAGAAGACGTCGGTGCGTGGGGCGGAACTTAGAAGATGTCCGGTGCGTGGAGCGGAATTTAGAAGATGTCGGTCCGTGGGGCGGAGACTGTCACCGGCGTGACCGCCTCACACCTGTCCAGCCTCAGTAGCGGGGGCAGAGAGTAGTGGCCTCCGAGCCGCCCGACAGTCCCCCTGGGGAGTCCGTGTGGCGCCTGACAGTTTACAAAGGGCTTCATCGCCTCCTCTTCTCTCAGCAGTTCTCGGGATAATAGGAAAGGCAGACATCCTGTCCAGTTGAGGAGATGGAGGAACGGAAAAGTCAAGTATTTCACTGAAGGTAATGTAGCTGGTGGACTAGAGCCTTCTTTGCATCCTAATTCTCAGCCAGGTGCTCTTCCCGCTGGTGTTTCTCCATGACGCAGAGGTGGTACCTGGGCTGGGATGATGCACGGCACAGAGCCGTCTGGCATTGCAGGGCGTTTGCCTTGCTGGGCCCTGCAGCACTAAGTGCCAATGGGACTGGACTCTGCAGTCACTGCGGGGACTAGGAAACCCCTCACATTTCCAGAAGCCCCTGACTGAGAGCCATTGCCAGACCAGGTGCCTGCCTGAGTTCAGGGTTTACTCACCAGCCCTGCTCAGTCTCGCAAGGTTCACAGAGGCACCTGGGACCGAGCTTTTTATTTTCAACCCCAAGCTTCGCTTCATATCCAGCAGCGGCGAGTGGGAAAGGAGAACCCCGTTTGTGTGTGCTGTTGCTGTGGTTCATATCCATTGCTCTCCGGCAGGGCAGCCCTGGGAGGAGACAGGGTCACCCCCTGGACGCGGGCTGGCCTCCCAGCCCAGCCTGGACGGTCACGCCGTTCGGTCTGGCGCCTGGGATCCTGAAACTCCACCAGAGTGCGTATCCGGAATGGCCAGGCAGCCACCCCAGGCTCCGGGTGCCGGTTTCTGCCCGTCTGCTCGGGCTGTTTTCTTTTCCTGTCAGCAGGAAGTGCAGCTCTGACTGGATGGGTATGTCCTGTTGTTTGTGGCGCAAGGCAGGCCTTTCTCTTTCTGCTCAGCGGCAGTCCTGGAACTTCTGCTCCTGTCTCCCCCATGCCTCCTTCCCCAACTCCAGTTCACCTCGCACACACGCGCACGCACACACACACACACATACACACACACGGGGGCCATTAAACATGCACCGCATACACCACACTCAAGTCCCAGTGACAGCACACATCACAAATCTCCTTCCACATCAGCCCAGGCCCTCACCCCTCACCCCTCACCCCTCACAGCCCACTGACCCCGTACTCCAGACTTGTGTTTTAGCAGTGGGCTGGGAGGTGCTGCCATACCACAGACCCTGTCTTTATTCAAGTTTCCCCCCCTCCCCTTGAGGTGGCTCCTGTTCCAGGTATTCAGGTGAAAAGGACACCCACCTCTTTCTCTCTGGCCAGCAGAATTTGCAATTAAAGTTGCGTCTCAGCCAGGTACACGT
Organism: Mesoplodon densirostris; assembly: GCF_025265405.1. Classification (NCBI taxonomy): domain Eukaryota; kingdom Metazoa; phylum Chordata; class Mammalia; order Artiodactyla; family Ziphiidae; genus Mesoplodon; species Mesoplodon densirostris. The sequence continues at coordinate 93,623,833 of NC_082669.1, read as the reverse complement.
GGTGCTTTGGGGGCCAGGATGGTGGCTGAGCCCTGGGTGATATGCTGGGCCTGATGAGAGGAAGGGGCTTGAGGCTGGCCTCCTAGGCTGGGCATGACCTCCCAGGACACCACCCTGGAGCCCATTGGACCAGCAGGGAGGGTGACGAGACCCAGGAATCACATCTGCAGACAGTTAACACAGACAGCTGCCACGACCTCAGGGCGGGGTTTACCGAGCGGTGGTTAGGATGTGAGGCCGGCAATGCCATGTCCTAACACCGAGAGAACGACTTCATGAAGCCCTGCACAGAGGCATACACCCCTATACACACACCCACGTGTTCACATGCATCCTCTCTGCTCTGGATATATGAATCACTTTCTCATGGTGTCTGTTCCCCGTCGTTTCTGTGTGTCTGTCGCTCTCTGCTGTGTTTCACTCTCTCACTTCCACTCACACTCTGGGCACAGTCATCCCTGAGGCTCCCTCTTTCTGTGACGTATCCTCCCTCACACCTCCACACTACACACAGCAGCTAACACACAGATTTCTCTCCCGTGTACACACACGCGCACACACACACACACACACACCCAGATGGTGTGCGACAGCCCAGCCCAGATTGGCAGCCAGGCCTCTCATTCAGTCAGCACACAGACTGGCCTGACTTATCCATCCAGATCTGCATTTCTGGGCCTTTCCTTCAATTCCCGTCATCCTCACAGGGTGGCGTCTTGGCCGGGATGCTGGCCTGGGAGCTTGGGCCTCTGGGTCTCAGCCAGGTCCAGCTCGTGAGAGATCACTGAGCTGGTGAGCGGTTTTCCTTTTTGCTTTAAATTATACATTTCACCTTCTAGAAGGAGGTGATAAAACAATATCCCTTTAATAAAGTCTGCTGAGACTCCTAGGGAAAGAGAAATACAGAGAGACATGAATAAATGATAGTCACCGAGCACCTTATATTTGTAGAACACGAAACATCTCATAGCATCATCAGTGTAGTCTCCTTTGGTTACAGTAACCACCTGATGAGACAGAAGGAGACTTAATAATATTGCTGTGATTTCATACTGATATTTTTTCTCCACCAGTACCTGCTTTTGAGAGATTTGGGCTGTGCCTAACCCAGATGTTGTGTTCAGAATCCCAGGCCTGGAGCGTGCCCCATTCGCCTTCCCTGCCATCCAGCACGTGTTATGAATGCTAAGTTAAGGCCTTTGAAGGAGAGGATACATTTCCAGCCAGATCCTCCCTGCTGTCACCTTCACGTGCCCCTTAGTTTCGTAAGGCAGAAGGGAATGACTACACGTTGGCGCACGGCGCTTGCTTCATTTCATTAACAAAGTTAGTGGAGGGCAGGAAAAAAGACAACTCATGGAGTTCTCCATTCGGCCTCTCAATTTACATTTCTTTCCTGGTGGATTGGGCCCCGCATGCTGTCCATGTGTTTGAAACGGGATCAGCGGGGGAAAAGAAAGCCCACATCTTTTCCCAGTCTCGGTGTCATTACTGTGTCTCTGTCAGCGTTCCAAAATATAATGGGATTTGTTCAGCTGATTTATCCTGCGTGCAGGCAACATTGTCCAGACCCACACTCGGGCCTGAGGAGCAAAGAGGGGAAGATGCACAACAACGCGAGTGGGGCTAATAAAATTTATTCCCGCTAACAAGGGAATGACCTACCCCATAATTCAGCCTGGCGATCGGGACCACTGCTTCCCAGTGCCCGCTAGAAAACACACAGACTTAATCATTGTGGTGTGCCCTGCTCCAATTACAGTCCTGGTGGCAGCTGAGCTTGTCTGCAGTAAACAGGGAGAGAAGCGGGAACGTGGGATTGATGGGCTGGGTGGGATTTCTTTGCCCTTGACAGGCAGCCACTGGGGACCTCTGAAGCTTAAGGTACAAAAGGAAAGGGACAGCACCCAAGTGGTTTTTTTTTTTTTTTTTTTTAGTTTCTGCTTTATAACAAAGTGAATCAGTTATACATATACATCTGTTCCCATATCCCTTCCCTCTTGCGTCTCCCTCCCTCCCACCCTCCCTATCCCACCCCTCCAGGTGGTCACAAAGCACCGGGCTGACCTCCCTGTGCTATGGGGCTGCTACCCACTAGCTATCTACCTTACGTTTGGTAGTGTATATATGTCCATGCCTCTCTCTCGCTTTGTCGTTTTGCTTGGAACCATTCCAAGGCCTTCCCTGGTCTTTTCCAGGGGCCCAGCTTTGGCTTCTGGACTAGTCCCATCACGGAGGTCACCTGCAGAACTGGGCTAGTGGATTTTCATTCCTGATTCTTTTGCTTGGCCTGCCTGTATCTCCAGTCATGGTGTCGTGGCCCTCTCTCCTTACCAGAGGGAGGAACGCAGGGCTCTCAGCAGCTGAGCTAATGAGGAGCAGGTCAGGGGTTCAATCCCTGGGATCCTGACTTGGAGCTGCTCTTTGCCCGCTATGCTCAGCACCTCCTAGGAGCGGTGCATTGCTACGGCTCGCTACTGGTTGCACTCTGGACTGCAGAGAGGGTGCTGGGCTTAATGCCCTTCTCTTGGGAAAACAGCTCACATGAGTGGCATTAGTTTCCTGTTAGAAGGATAGGTTGTTATCGTGATGAGTGAGTGACCACGTAGGTGACCTGTATTTTGGTTCCCACCCTTTTGAGTTGCTTAGGAACAGCGCACGTGGCTCTTGGGAATCTTGGTGCGATTTGTCGGGTTCTTTCTCCAACCCCAAGACACTTTTCATGAAGCCCCTTCAATAACATGTTGGTCTAACTAGGTTACTGTGGCTGTGGTTTGCTGGCTTCCCCTCTCTGTCTCTGCACATTCATTCCCCCTACAGTCTCATTGAAAAAGACACACTAAAGAACTGTTCTGAGATAATGCATTAGTGATTAAGTGGAGGAGGCCTCCTTCCCGCTCCTTTCCTGACGTCTGGGCTCACAGCCGAGGTGTAGGGCCGACCTTCACCTCTGTCGGGGCTTCTCCATCTTGGAAGAGAGTTCGACCACCTGGGCTCAGCACGGGCCATGGGCAGAGCTTCGGGGAAGGTTAGAAATCATAAGAGCGAGAGGAAAGTTTATGCAGAACAGTAAAGCAGTCAGAGGGTGGTATCGTCCAAGTTTTTGGATCTCTTTCTCTGTTACAGAAATGAGCACTCAGGCACGTGGGACATTTTATGGAGTAACAGGCTTTCTGGTGAGAATAACCTTAAGCCAACCAGGGCCTCCCCACGGGGTTCCTACCTCCCTGAGGGCTCTCTCTGCTTCCCTCCTGTCCTGCCGTCAGACGGCACACAGAGTCATACACAGTGGGCATCAGACCCTGGTGCGTTGATGAACACCTTGGGGTCAGCGGTTCTATTTGAGATCTGGCCCCAATAAGTGGGAGATCATTATCTTCCTGTACTGCAGAGATTTACAGCTGGGGTCTGTATGTAGACATGAGCTACTACACTTACCTGATCAATATCTCCCTTTATAAAGCAATCCCACATGCGTAATTCACTGTGGAGGTCTGCTCTGGTCAGCTCCTGGGTGGGGTGGGGTGTGTGTGTGTGTGTGTGCGCAAGTGTAATTAATTAGTGGGAAGATGTTTGGGACATGAATCTAAGGACTGCTGAGCATGAATCTAAAGACATTTTCTTTTCCACATCAGCAGGCACCTCATGGGCTTCCACCTTCTTTTTCTCCTAACTTGTATTTCTTTTCTAAACTTCAGCTCTCACTTTCCTTTGGGATAGGTCAGCTCAGGAAAGGAGGAAGCCCACTCTGATGACTAGCCAAGGGCCTCCTCGGGATGGGAGAGGTAGTTCCTCCCAGAGATCACAGAAGGGTGGAGGGCTCATCCTGGACAGCAGAAAAGGAAGCAAGCACTGTCCCAGAGCAGCCTCTCATCCTGACAGTAGGTTCCCTGATCCTGGAATCGGTTCCTTTGGGGCCACCCTCTAGCAACCTGGAGGAAACCTCCATGTAATGCCAGTTTTTCCATCTAGTCTGGGAATGTGATAGATCATGAGGGGTCATTTCACTCTCTAATCCTCAGTTTTTCCCTTCTGTAAAATGGGGCTATTGAATTCTAAGATCTTGAGTCATTTTCCTCTGAAATGGCACAGTATGTGAAAGCTTGGCCGTGCACTGTCCTGGACAGAGAACCCAGAATTGACCCCCAGTGTCACTTCTTCCTCGAAACCCTGCTGCTCCCCGCGGCAGTTGTGGCCCTGCCCTCTGTCCCCGCAGCGCCAGGTGCATAACTGAAGCTGGGCATACATGGCCTCGTCTAGTCATGGACCCGGTCTGTCTCCCTCACTGAGAAAGGGGCAGAAACAGAGATGTTTTCATCTGTATACTGTTGGGTCCTCACCTGGTGCTTGGTACCTAGTAGGTCCTTCTAAACATTCTTAAGCAAAGTAATAAATGAAGAAGAGTAAATAGCGTTGTCTTCATTCAGTGCTTCAGTTTCCCCTAATGGAAACAGGGAGTTCCAGTAGCCTAAGCGACCAAAAGTTTGATGGAAAAAGGCCCAACTGAAGGCCCCACAGTGGGTGAGCTTGGAAGGTCTCTGATGCCTTCTCCCGCCATAATGGTCTGGCCTCCCAGCTTTGCGGGTGGGCGCAGGGGTGCTCAGGACTCCTCTGTATGAGGCTGGATGCTACTTTTACCTTCAGAGAGGGCTGGAGAGCCGGTTTGCTCCCAGATGGAAGGACTCCTCTCTCTTCAGGAGCTACCCGTGAGCAATGGGAGGACCAGGTCTGACTGTATTTTCCATCCTGGGCTCAGAGACTGCAGCTGCCGGCCCAGAGCAGTCGGCGGCTGCAACCCCAGTTGGAGGAGTCGGCTGCATTTGTCCATCCCTGCAGACTCATCTGGTTAGCCTCCTCTGAATCAGTTTGGGATATTTGCAAACAGTGGATGCCGTGGGTGAGAGGGGCAGCCTATGGCTATGGAAGAGACCGGGTCCCAGAGCTGAGCTAATTGGCCCACAGGGGGATGGACCTGGTGACCTTTACCTCATTAGCACTGCTTTTGGACCACTGAGCTCTGGCCTAGTTCTGATCTTTCCATAATAAGGACTCAATGTGGGGTTTCTGCAGAGGTGGGGCAATGCAGGGCAGGGCTAAACCAGCTCCACCTGGCAAGGCGGGTGCATCAGGAACCAGGCTGGGGGCCGTGCTAGATCGGAGGAGGAGTGATCTCAGAATCGGGCTCCTGCCCCACCTCATCACCCAAGGCCTACAGGATGGGTTGGCCCAGGTGTCAGGTTGATGGTGGGGCACAGGGTCGGAGGGTGATGCCCTCATTGTCTCCCAGGTCTGCCCCCTTCTTCAGCCCTTCTCAGAGGGTCTCCACAGAGACCACCAGACACGGCGGGGGCCCTTGGGTGGCTGCTTTGCAGCTCTGCCCTGGAGCCTGGGGAGACTGCGGAGGAAGGATGCTGGCAGCATTTAAAATCCCCTTTCCGTGGAGATGATAGAGTTTTTCAGAGTGCCAGTCTCTGCAGAGTGGGAGCAATTTCCCTGTAATTGGTAAAGTAACGGTAACTGCTCTGTCATTTGAATGTAGCGACACGTAATTGCATGGTAACCTTTGCCGCGAGGGAAGCACGGTGAGCTGTGAGATTGTAATCTGGAGTGTCAGCTCCGGCTCCCCACGCCACCTCCACCACGGCTGCTCGGCTCGGGGGGGCTGCCGTGGGCCCCTCCCTCCAGGTCCAGTGGGTCCTGTTCCAGTGGTTATGCTTGTCACGTGCCATTCTCTCCTGGGCCGGTCTGTGGCACCCTCAGCAAGGAAGGGACGCCTATGGTGATCTAGGAGGGTGCTTCTTACTAAAGCGCTGGGAAGGGGTTAAGGTACAGATCTCTGAGCCCCACATCCGGAGTTTCTGATCCAGTAGATCTGGGGTGGGGCCCGAGAATTCGCATTTCTGATGAGTAGCGCAACTCTTCTGGATCTTAAGACTGTATCTCTGCTCCTTCATTCAGCCTCATGGGCCTGACAGATCTTGAGGAAGCACCACCTTTGCTATTTCATCTTGATAACATTAGCCCCTTTAATCTTGATCACACCTCTACGAGGTGGATATCATGAATTTCCCCAAAGACGCTAAGACTCACAAAAGTTATCTGAGTTGTCTAAGGTTGACCAACAGTAATAAGAGCTAACACTCTCTTAGCACTTACTAAGTGCCAGACATTGTTCTAATTGTATTAGTCATTTGATCTTCATTTGATCTTCACCACAGCACCGGGAAGTATATGCTATTATTATTATCCCTATCCTACCCGTGATAAACTGGGGCACAGAGAAGTTAAATACCTTGCCCAAGGTCACACAGCATTAAATGGTGGAGCAGAACCTAGGCATTCTGACTCTAGTTCCACAGTGCCAGCCACTGTGAGACTCAAGCCTTTATTTAGTCATCTATCCATCCATCCATTATCCATTTAATGTATATGTCTTAACCTACTGTGAACCAGGAACCAAGCTAAGGATACAAACATGGGTAAAACACAGTCCCATCCTTGAGCTCCTGGTCCCTGGAATCCAGTGGATCACCAATCTTAATTTATAAGCCAGGTACCCCATGAGGACCTTTACAGAAAGCAGATTTGGTATCTTCCTGATGAGGCAGAAGGGACCCCAGAGGGTGTGGCCCTGTCTAAGGCCTTGAGGTCTATTCACAGGGTTGCCTACCACATATATTCCCATGCAGCAGACCCTAATTTCTTTCCTTGGTAAGAATGAAGCTGCTGTCGAATGAGTAAGCGCTGTAGCGGTGGCCATAGCTCATCCGTGGGTATTTGTGGAGTGGCAGGGGAGAGGTGCAATCTGGGCCTGCAGGCCTGCTGGGCCCCTGCTTACAGCGGAGCCCAGTCCCTTCCTGGCTCCTCTGGCTGCCGCTCTCATCTGGCCGTTAAGGGGCCCAGGGGAGGGCTCGGCCAGGGCCAGAGCAGAGGCTCCCTCCCCCGTTGCCCAGGGTGCTCAGGGATCTGCACCAACCCTTACCCGTGGAAGGCTTTCGCCCATTAGCCTTCCCTTCCAGGGGCCCGGCATCTGCTCCCTACACCCCAGCCCCCGAGGTCTGCGGGCCCTGCGGGACTCTCCCTCCCCTCTCCTCTGCTCCCAGTGCGGTTGTTACTCTGTGGCTTCAGCTCAGACTCAGCAGGTGGTGTCCTTAGAGAGCTGTGCTCTGGGGTGGGGGTGGGGTGGGGTTGTCGTGCAAGGGCCTGCCGCCATCCTACTTCTGTTCTGGGCAGGATTTCCATTAAAAAAATTAACATGAAATCCCATCTTAGCTTAATGAAGGGCTCTCCAGTTTAGCCAGTGTCTTCACACCTGATATCTCACCTAGGCCTCGGGATGGGCCCGTCTTGCTATTTTACCGTCAAGGAAGGTGAGGCCCAGAGGACAGGAGCAGCTTGTGCCAAGATGTGCGGCTGGGAAGCAGCTCAGCTGCCCGTGAATGCGAGACCTGTGCTTTCCCCCGACTTCAATGTTAAAACTCCCTCCCCTATCACCCCCGCTTTGAGGAAATGAGGAGCAAGCCCCTTCCCACCCCACGCCATAGCCAGGGGGCCTCAGCATCCATGCAGACCCGGGCTGCTCCTGGTCAAAGGCCTCCATCACCCCTTCATCACCTGGGGCCCCGCTCAGAGGGAGAAATCGAGGCACAGGTGAGCCTGGGTGAGAAGCCATCGTCCCTGGAATCTCAGCACCACGGTAGGAGCCCCAGTTGTCCCCTTTGCCTCATCTGAGCCTGATGACAATACCACGAGGTAGGCAATGCGGGGTGTACCTGTCAGGTACAGGTGAGGAGCCCGAGACCTGCCTCCTGGTGGGGCCTCGCGGGGAGCTGTCATGAGCTGAAACCAGTAGAGTCCTAGCTGCCAGGCCACCAGGCTGAGCTGTCCTCACTTGGCCCCTTGACATGCAAGATGCTGCAGTGGCAGAGACTTGCAAGTCCCTGACTTTCTGCCTCTGGGCAAGCAGGGATTTAACGTGGCAGCTGGCTGAATGCACACTCTCTTTTTGTACGTGGTTGGTTTTTATCTCGTGTTCTGCCCAGCGAAGAAGAATGGTATTTGGAAACTGACCACTCAGAAATGTAGTTTCGGGGGGCTGAACGGCCTAGCCTTATCAGGTCAATAAGGCGTGTGTTTGTGCCAGGGACGGTGGGAAGCATGGACGGCCTCGCTCCCTGCCTCAGTATCCCCTTGTGCGGAGCAGACAATCATTCGGTCTCACCTACTTGGGAAATGGGTTGTAATGGGTGAGGTCCTTTTGCTAATGGCAGAAGTCCCAGCAGCACAGTTCAGGGCCTAGAAAGTCCAGGATGAGGACTCCTTCTGAACCAGAGGCAGGAACATGCAAGGCCATGAAGATTCCTAAGCTGCCCTCTGAATGCTTGGCAGGTCACGGCAGTTACGTCCAGCAGGGAGAAAACACTGTCTGCCCTTTATCTGGATTTTTCTTTCCTCTCTTCTGTCCATCTCTTTCTCTCTCCACTCTGTCTCCCCCCGCCCCCATTTCCTCATTTTAGGAAAGAACCATAAAGATCAGACTAGACCTTGAAAGCTTCCTCCCACCTTTGACTCCTATAGTTGTTTTTGAAGGGGTGGGGTGCGTTTGGTCCGGGCTGTTGGGCCAGACCCTGCAATAGAGGCCAGAGGCAATGCCAGCCGTGGTGCAGTCGTCTGCTCTGCACGTGGCCTGCCGAGCCCGCCCATGCTCTCTCCCTCCCTGCCCTGGCTGCTCCCACCACAATGAGAGGGAGGGTGTCGGTGCTCAGCACATTGTCTTCCCTGAGATGGACAGCACTGCTGGGCGAGAGCTGAGGGAACCCCCGCATCCCTGGAAAGCGCAGCGTTGGCCGTTTGCACGCAGCTCCGCTGGCAATAGCCTGCCTGCTGGTTCTCCAGATGCCTCTTCCTTTGGCTGGATTGAAGCCTTTAAAAAATGACACCTTGTATTTTATTTCACTCTTTTCTCTGCAAGGTCCTAAGACGTTTACAGGCATGAATTCTATAGGCTTTATGGAAGCTCATCAAAAGGCAGAGGTTGTTTCCTTCATCTTTATAGAGTGGAAAATAAAAGCACAGGGAGATGGAATGAGTCTTCTAAGAGCACACAGTTCTTCTGAGAAAAAAGGGGAAATCCAGTGCAGGATCCTAGCACCTCGGGGAGATCTGGGCCAACCCAAAGCTGCTCAGTGGAGGTTTCTGGAGACCCCTCACCAGCCATTGTCAAGGTCTTCTACACTCCCCAGTAGGACTCCCTAGCTGTGACCTTCTGCTTACATGGGGGTCCGGGAGCCTGGAATAAAACTGGGAGAATTTCAGCTAAAACACTTGGGGGGACAGGGAAATGGGCCAAAGGTTTTTCTTGCTTCTTCCCTGACTCCTGAAATTCTCCCAGAGTCAGAAGCAAGAGTTGGGTCAGTGTGTCCCACAGGGTACCTGGGAAAATAGTCTCTTTAAGGGATGCTAAGAGGTGTTCCGGTCAAAAAAGTGGTTTAGGGAATAAAATGCTGAGAGAATTTTAAACATATTTCTTCCTAAAAAGACTTTACAGACCCTTCTTGTAACAATTAGGAATGTCTTACATGGTGTTAGAATGCACTGCGTTTCAGTACATTTCCCAAAATTATTTGCCCAAGGAGCCCGTTTATGGTAGAAGATCTTGTGGGACTGGGGTTCCATGGAAGACACTTTGGGAAATGCTGGTGAAGGTATGACAAGGTCAGGCTGCCTGCCCTCCTTCGCCGTGTTCTAAAAGAAGCAGAGAGCCTGAAATGGGACACAGTGAGGCACCTGGGGCCTGCTGAGTTCATCCACAAACCTTCCAGTCCTCCCATTCCTCCTTTCCCCGACCGATTGTCTGTACATGTCTCTGCCATGGTGTTGTCACACATGTGTTAACATTCCTAGTTCTCTGTTCCACACGTTCGAGTCCTCGTCTGTGTGTCTGCTCAGCAGTAAGTGTGTAGATGTGGAGACCTCGCCGCTCTCGCTCCCCAGCAAGGCTGTGTGGAGCCCATGCCCATGGGTGCTGGCCCAGTGCTTTCCCAAGGGATGGTGATGATGGGCCATCTAAACTACCAAGATGGTGCCTGGAGGGGTTGGAGGAGGGGCAGGGAGACCACGGCGTATAGTGTAAAGAGACTCCAGGGATCTGTGACTTTTTGCCATGGTCCTGCAACCTACTTAGATGACTGTTGACGGGTTACCTAGTTTCTCTGGAGCTGAGTTTTTCATGTAATAAAGGAGGGATTTATAACAGATGATCCATCTGTAGGGATTCTTCTAGCTCCAGAGTTCTCTGACTCAGTACCTCCACCCATTGCCCTGGTGCTCGCTTCTCATTTTCCTCCTCCTTCCTTTTCAGCTCTTAACCATCGATGACAACTTCTGTGGCCTGGATATGAACGCCCCCCTGGGCGTGTCTGAGATGGTGCGTGGCATCCCCGTCTTCACGGAGGACAGGGACCGCATGACTTCTGTCATCGCATACGTCTACAAGAATCATTCTCTGGCCTTCGTGGGCACCAAAAGTGGCAAGCTGAAGAAGGTAGGACAAGGTGTAGTCATTTTGGTTCTTGTGGAGACAGCCTGTCCCCGCCAGGATGGATGTTCTCTTGCATTCTTTTACTACCTTGGACCTGGTTGGCAATGATACAGGTTTGAGCTAAGGAGCTGTGTTGCTGTTGAGGTCATCAATGATACTCTTGTCCTTTCTGTGCCTTCACATGCAGGGTTGTTGTGGGACTCACAGTGGGTGAGTGTGTGGATCCATCTCTTCCATTGGGCTGGTGTTCTCCTGAGAGGTGTGCATCTCCAGGTTGCTGGGCCATTCTGAATATGGTGTATTCTGTCCAACTTGGGCTTATGCCCCAAGGCAATAGCTTTATGAGGCCTGGGTGGTTGTGGAGGATGGACAGGGGCAAGGGGTATGCCTGTTCCTCCTGCTTCAGCCCTTCTGGCTGGTGCATCCATCTGAACTCCATTCAGGGAAACCAACAGAGGAAAGTGTAGTACCTGTTGGAGTTGCTGTTAGGGCTAAGAGCCAAGTCATGGGACGGGGAAACCCTGGATGTTTTGGGGGCACAGAACTGCCCTAGGGGGAGTAGAACCGCGTGATTTGGGGACGTGAGTTTTCCTCCTCGTTCTTCAGAAGCTTGCTGGCTTCAGGGGCACTGGGTGGCCTTGGCCCATCCGCCGTGTTGGGGGCCCCTATCTATCTAGAACTATTTTCTCATCCACCTCTGCTTGGGTTCTCGTCTCAGTGAGTTGGTGCTGGCCCCATAGGGTGCCCTCCTTACTTGGATTAAAAGCCTTTCTAAGACTCTAGGCAGTAGGTCCTGTTTTCTGTTGGCTGATCATCGTACTTGAGTCTTTTCCCTGGGAAATATTGATGACTCCGTGTGGAGATCCTGCTTGTTGTAATTAGGCTTCCCTTGGAATTAACTGGACATGGTGTGATTCAGATGGATAAAGCAGCACTGCCAGATTTGAGACTGGATTTTGATGCCTGCTTTTCTCTTTGCTGTGTTTGTGGGTGTTAGCTTGATGGTCAAGGGGAAATGCTCTCTGCAAATCTAGGGACTGTGCCTGTTCTCCCATCCTACTGTGTGACAGCCCATTTCAGCAGTTGTTTTTTTCTTTAGAGTGTACGTCTCTGTGGAACAGGCAGTGGGGCTGGAGGGGGAGAGGTGGGGAGCAGAGTGTGTGGGGGTTGGGAATGTGTGTGGAGCAGTTACATGCATAGCAGCTGGAAGAAGAAACACATGTTGGGGAAACGGCATGGCACACTGCAAGGGTGATGCAGGCAACACGCCGCGCATGTGGGATTGCCCACCTCACCGTAGTGTGCTGCCTTCTGTATCAAGTTAACAAATAATTTAACCGTCATCCATATAGCTTTGAGAGTTACATTTTATGGTCTGCCTTCTGTGAAGAATACATTAAACACAATTGAATGTTTTCTTGCTGCCTTGACCTTCTCGTTTAGATTATTACTCACATGTTGAACGGGGTTCGCGGACGCCCAGGGAAGAGGCTGGGAGGTGTAGGTGTGTTGTGTTTGATCGCTGTAGTCTTCCCGGCTCTTCTTCTAGCGTACCGTGTCACTCAGCACTTCCAGATGCTGCCAGGAAGTGCTGGTCCACATCAGCGCCTTTCTTCCTCCCTCAGTCTGCGGCTTCCAGCTTTCAGTGAGCTAGGAAATCAGATAACCAAGCTTGCTGAAATTGTGTCTGATAAGCCTCAGTATAAATCAAGGAGGGAAGTCCACGGGCTGTAGAGCAGGGACTGTGGGGATGTTTCCATTAGTTGCTCATATGACTTCATTCTTCACTAGTAGTCAAGGAATTTGATTTGCTGGCAAAGCGAAGTCTAAATACCAAAAGCATTCCCATATGCAGTTCACACAGTGAAATGTCTTGACCTGCTTTGCTTGCCCTGATGGGTGAATAAGTACTGTTGAGGGTAAATAAGTAAGCAAGGAAATTTGGGGTGCTTTAGCTCTTGTCTCTACTGAGCCCAATCTCAGTGCAAGGGAGAGGTGACTTCCTGCAATGTGCTGAAAGATGCCCACCCCCTAAACTTCCTACCAGGTGCCAGAGGATCCTTCACTTTCTGGCCAGACCAAGTAGACCCTGTAGAAGGTTTTTGTTTTTGTTTTTTTCTGCTATTGTCTGAGCTGGTTGGTATATGGTGTCAGTGAAACAAACTTTGAAAATTCAGTGCACGTAACAGAACAGAAAGTTGTTTTCTCTTGGCGGCGGGGGGGAAGATGTTTCTTGGCCATGGCTGCATCGTAAACCCAAGACGGTCAACTTGCAAATGTGTGCTCTTGGTCAGAGGGTGGACAGAGGCTCATGGGGGCTGGCTCCCTCTCCCCCGTGGAAGCCGGCCTCCTGAGGGGAGGTGAGAATGCAGCCCATCTCCACGAGTGTGGGCCGAGGACACCTCCGGGAGCTTGGGCAGGCCAAGCGCACACAGACATCCCTCATGGGGCAGGCTGTGGGCAAAGCCTTGCCTTGAAGTGTCCCCAGAGGTCAGCCAGGCCAGCAATGACAGGCAACACCTGACCAGGAGCCTTGGGACTTTATAAACCGTGGGCTGGCCTTTCTCATCTTTTACTCTGGGGGGTGGGAGGGCTTATATAAGAACAGTTCTGTTTCAGCCACCTGGGACATTACATTTAATTTCCAGAACTATAGTGGGACTGGTGAAGCATAAACATTTGAGAGGTAAGACCAGAGGGTCACGTGGAGGGGAATGAGCCAGTGGCCCTCCCGGGGAAAGCCAGGCCATCAGGGCAGCCAAACTTTCTGCTCCACGAGCTCTGAGCGGGAGGCTTTTTAATAGTTTAGCTGAAGCTCAGCTACCCTCCTGCAGACTCAGCACAGCTGGCCCAGGGGGACAGTCTGAGTTGGTAAAGGAAAGCCGGGCCGCCGAGTCTGTTGTTTGAAATAATAAAAAGCGAAACTGGCCAGTTTATTTATTTTTTCTAAACAATAGAATTTCCCAGCATCCTTGCTCACTGAGCACCACTCCCCTTTCCTTGTAATAACTCTGCCTTGCTTTTCCCAGAGGTTATCAGGACCCCATTCACCTTTTGGGCAGAGGCCCAGCCATGAAAAGCTCTTGGACTGCAGGAGGACTTAGCAGGAAGTTTTGTGAGCTACTGAAACCAGGGGGCGAGAATAATGGAAATCACACTGTCGCCGTAATTATAGAGCTGGTTTCTCTGAGCCCTGTAATAATCTCCCGTGTGTATCAAGGGCCTCGCAGAAGTTCTCTGCAATATGACAAGGGACTCAAGGTGGGAAGGCTGGGTGGAAGGGGGTTGGGAAGTTTGCTAAGAGTAAGGGAGTTTTCTGTGAGTTTCAGGGGTCCAGGAGCTAGGCTGTAGCTATCCATGGGCTGCCTTCAAAATTACTGCCTTTTCATTTTGTTTGAAAGGTGTGGGTCCCCATCATTTGAGACCTTGTCTCTGATGACCATAATTTCACTCCTTTAGTGCACACATCACATGAGGCAGGGGGAAAGGAGGTGAGGAAAGTACCAATTTGGACGTCTTATTTTTCCTGATGTGTGTGTGCTACAGCTGGCATTGGCATCCTTTTCCATGGGCTGTTGAGAAATGGGGCACATAAATGCTCCAGTCATGAGGAGGTGCCTAGGAAGTGAGGAATAAGTCACAGACTATTGCAGTTTCAACTCTAGGGAAAACTCTTAAGGCAAACACCATCCTGATTTGCCGTAAGACGTCCGTTTAAATCTGGAAAACTTTGAACCAGCTTTTGGGGTAACGAGGTCAGTGTTGCCTCAGAAGGACAAGACCTCTTTGCTTGAACATTCCAGCCAGAAGTCCACCCTGCTTTCTCTGCCTCTGTTACATTTTTACCCCTAAGTGATCATATTATATGGCTGCTGTTCAGCAGTGAATTACTGCCTGACATTAGGGGGAGAGTAATGTTCACTGTGAAGCAAAACCTCATAAACTTCTACTTGAGGGGTGCTTGCTCCTTTCATTTTGTGATTGCATCTTTCCTGGGTGTTTTGTTAGGTTGAACCGCTCACAGGAAGGGGCAGGACACTTGGTGGATGTTTTAAGCAGAACCCTGGCTGGCCCTGCTGCTGGCTTGTGGTAGGGTGTGTGTGTGCGCACATGTGAGCACACACACGGGCAAACCACGCCATACCAGCCCCTCTGGATAGGAACTGGGTGTGTGTCAGCATGGAGGGTCAGTAGCAGTAGATAACACAAAGTCATTCTTCTTGGGAATTGTCATGCAGATTAATTCAGTCTTCCTAATTTTTTTTTCTTGAGCCTCTTTGAATTATTTTTACATTTTGTTTTATTTTATTTTATTGAAGTGTAGTGGATTTACAGTGTTGTGTTAGCTTCAGGTGTACAGCAAAGTGATTCAGTTATACGTATCTATCTGTCTTTTCGTTTTTCAGATTCTTTTCCCTTACAGATTGTTACAAAACACTGAGCATAGCTCCCTGTGCTATGCCAATAAGTAGCTCCTTATTGGTTATCTATTTTATATATAGAAGTATGTATACGCTAATCTCAAACTCTTAATTTATTCCTCCCCCGCCTTTCCCCTTTGGTAATAATAAGTTGTCTATGTCTGTGGGTCTATTTCTGTTTTGTATATAAGTTCATTTGTATCCTATTTTTGAAAGATTCCACACATAAGTGTTACGTACGATATCTGTCTTTCTCTGTCTGAGCCTATTTGAAATTGATTTGCTCATGTTCTGTAGGCCCTGACCATGGGTCCAGAAGGGCAACCAGCCAGAGGTGGAGGGAGACCCACCTGAAGCTGTGTCGTTCTGAACATAAGTTCTCAGGAGTGGGTGCTGTGTGTATGTGTTTCTGTAATGCTTGAGTCACAGAGCAATACCAGATCAGAGATGCGCGGCCCCTGCCCTGCAACTTCCTCAATGTATCTGAGAATTCTCCTTAACATTCACCTGGAAATTTAAATCAACTTTAACTAAAAAGAGATTCATGCCCCGGGAGGCTCTCCAGATGGCTGGAGGCATCACAAAATCCAATAGAGATACAGCTGGAACTCCAGCTTGCCCAGGGCCCTGCCATCAGAGCAGAGGCCGAGTGTACCTGGTGTAGGGTTTGGTCATTTTGCTCTGACATGTTAGGAGTTTCTCAAACCAGAGCTGCTGGCCAGTTTGCATGTGTTTAGATACCCAAGCAGAAGAGAAATATGGAAGAATCAATGCTGGACAATTTCCATTATGGGAGAAGTCCATCGAAGCTTCTTTTTCTTTTCTTTTCTTTTTTTTTTTTTGGTTATTTTCATCATGTTATTTTTTTTGCATTTCCCACCCCTGGTTTTGCAAGTAGTAAGCCTGTATAGATCTTAACCTGTGAGTTAAGTGAGGGGGAGGCTGAGGATGAGGGTGTCATGGACAGAAGAGCACAGCAGATGTTCCAGGGGGGCCCCCTCCTTCCTCTGACTTTACATCTGAGCAGGGACAGAGAGACAGCTGTTGGGTCCTCAGTTCTTCGAGCCTGGGGATCCTGGGACTGGCCTTCAGACTAGCTTCACCTTGTGCCCACCCGTCCACTTCTCATGGTCCTCCTCCCACCTCGTTTCAATCTCCTCCGCTAGGTCTTAGGCCTTTTTGTCCATGTTGTACCCAGGAGATATGGAAACCAGCTAAGCTTGGCAGTATCCTCTTGGGTATATCTTATATTCTTGAACAATAAATATCAAGCCCTCACTCAACCATCCTTTTTGCGTAAATGTGTCCTCACTGGCACTATTTTCTTACCCTATCCTACTTTTCACTACTTGGCCCTGAGGCTCACCCACTGTCCCTGCAGGTCCCTGGTAGGGATCTCAAGTGGCCACCAGTGCTGACCTGAGTGGGGTTGGGGTGGCGTCCTCCCAATTTCACATCTGCTGCAGCCCCTCCCAAGGCAGGTCGATGCCAAGAGCTGGGGCTTAGACTCATTCTCCTCTTGGTGTCCTCTTGAGACACACTTTGAGATCCCCAGAAAATACTACCCTGGGAACATTTGTCATTCTATTTTCCAAATGATCATTGCTACTGCACATGATTTAAGGAGATGGTTTTAGGTGAGCTTTGCCAGTTCAAGATTAACTGATACACGTGTGCCATTTTTTTTGAATCATATGTGCATGTGTATGTATATATATATATATATATATATTTGTGTAGAATGATCCTGATCATAAATTAAAACGCAGACATGAAAATTGAAGAAAGTGCTGCAGAAACACCCCAAATCATAGAGCGCACTCAGTCAGCTGATGCTCAAATGCCAGACGTGCTGGAGGAATTCATCCAGTGACACATGCAATTGAAGTAAAATATTGTGCTTTACAAGAACGTATCATTAAAATGAAAACTAGCAGCATATCAGGAGTCTGGCCATGTAACCAAGACAACAAATATGGGAAAGGATAAAAGACATGATGTACCAGAGGAAGAGGGAGGAAGCAGCAGGCAAGAGGAGGAGGTGGGCCCCCAGCTGTAAATGGTCCCCTCACTGTTGGGCTCATAGCTGATAGACTCTGAATGGGAAGAGAATAGAATCCAGATGGTGAATCAACCAGTGGCAGCTCTCAGCAAGGACAGGACCACGGATGGGGAAGGCAGTGGTAGCCAGATTGACTCAGAGCCCACCAGCTGAAGCTCTGATTAGGGGTCTGCTTATAGTTCCTACTTGTTCTCAAGTGACTTCCTGTGAATGTGGCCACTGGGCTTACTTCCTGGTGGTGTCCTGGTGCTCTTTCCAGCAGCTTTGGTTTCTCATAGAGGCGTTCACAGTGACTTCTAAAAGAGCTCCTCTGGTCTCCCGTGTTCACTCCATGCCTCCTATCCTGTCCCCAGGACACAAATGTATTGGTTATGGATTGATGTGTAACAAATGACTCTGAAACATAGAGGCTTAAAACAACACTTATCTCACAGGGTCTGTGGGGCAGGATTCCAGGCCCGGCTTAGCTAGGTCCTCTGGCTCAGGGTTGCGCACAGACTATAGTCAAGGTGTTGGCTGGGGCAGCCACCATCTCCAGGCTCAAGGACGGACTGGGAGAGGATCCTCTTCCAAGATCAAGCACATGACAGTACAAGGCCTCAGGTCCTCACTGGAGACATCAGTCCCTTGCCATGTGGGTCTCTCTGTGACGGCCGCTCACACCACATGGCAGCTGAGAGAGAAAGAACCAACAAGAGACAGCGAGCATGACGGCAGCCAGTCTTTTTGCTAATTTCAGAAGCGTCATCCTGTCACTTTTGCATCATCTTATTCATTAGAAGCTAGTCGCATGGTCCAGCCCACACTCAGGGGAGGGGCGTCCACAAAGCAGGAATACCAGGAGGCAGGGGTCATTGAGGTCATCTTAGAGGCTGCCTGCCACACAAGGGCTTTGTTTCTGGACCATCAAGGACACCGGAACCAACATTTTTAAAGTTCAAGTTGAGTTTTAGTGATATAGGAAGGGGCACAGCCCTGCTCAGGAAGAACCAAAGAGGCCCCAGCACTGAATCCTGACCCCTGGCTCCCAGAGGTTTTGATTGACATAGTAGAGAACCCAGAGGATGAGCAGGACGGGGCGAAGTGGCCTGCCACTCCCACAGGGCCAGAGGGTGCCCCACCGTTCTCAGCAGGAGGTCTGGGAGCTCGCGGGGGCCATCCTGGGGGCTCTGCTGATCTTATGGAAACAGTGGTGGTTTATAAGCATGGATGAGAGAGACTTACGTTTCAAGTCGGGAACTGATGAGAGCTCTGTGTCCATGGAGAATCCAGGCCTCCTGACTCTGACCTCTTTGAAGGATCACCTAGCTTTTAGGAAAGGGTCATTTTCCTGTGAATTAGAGCTGGCAGGAAAGAGGATGAGAAGGGAACCTTCTCTTGTTGCAGAGCACGGGCTCTAGGCCCGTGGGCTTCAGTAGCTGTGGCTCGCGGGCTCTAGAGTGCAGGCTCTGTAGTTGTGGCACATGGGCTCAGTAGTTGTGGCTCACGGGCTCTAGAGCACAGGCTCAGTAACTGTGGCACATGGGCTTAGTTGCTCCACAGCAAGTGGGATCTTCCCGGACCAGGGATCAAACCCGTGTCCCCTGCATTGGCAGGCGGATTCTTAACCACTGTGCCACCAGGGATGTCCCGCCCCTCACATTTTGAGTCTCAAGGGTCCCGGCTAAATTGGAATACCAAGGAAGAGGCTCCCACCTGAGAGACTGTGGGGTTCCCACCTACACAGCAGCTCTCGCATCACCAACCTCCCTCCAGGGACAACTTCCCTCTCTAGGGGCAATTATGCTGGAGCCCATCCCGCAGCAAAGTGGGCAGTGGTCTTGGGGAAGGGCCCAAAGTTTTCCGGGAAACAAGCTGTGCTTTTCCACTTACCACTGACCTGCCACCCAGGACTCATTTGGGGTGTTTGTCTTTGGGGTTCTCACTAGAATTCTCTCTCCGAACAGCCTGTGGGACTGTGTGTAGTGGTTCTTGATTACTTTTCCTGTTGCTGCTCAGCCAACATCCCTGTCTTTACTCATTTGCTAGACAGCTGCAAACTGAGTCATATCCCATAACTGCTTGGCAAGTCCTCTGCAGCTGAGGACCTAATTATACTGCCTCCTTAGACCCCTGGTCATTTTAGCACCTACCTCCACCAGTCCCTCCAACCTTCTTTTTCTTTCTAAATGCCGGCCTCCTCCACCCGAGCCTCTTGGCTTTTCTCTGTCCTGGACCTACTCACCCCCCATTCACGCTCTCAGCTCTTAACCTTTGCTGCCTGTCGCTGTGCAGCATTGGACTCTTAACACAGGCAGGTCCACTCTCAGCTGTTATTGACCAATTACCCCGGATGACTGGGGGGTAGTAAGTCGTGAGGCAGCTCTGGGTCCATGATTTCTTTATAGATTTGGTGGCTTGAGGGACACTGTGATCAGATGGTTTACTCTGTTGACCTGCTTTGCCCTGTTGGTGCCCGTGTGAGTCTCATTAGGAAAAGTGGGCCAACGAGTGGGTCCATGAGCAGCGGGTGTTGGCTCAGGGGTCCTCCCCCCTCCACAGTCTCTCCCTTCCTTAGGGCCACTCTCTGGCATCCCCGGTGCCTCCCCTCATCCTAGTTTTTCTGCTGGGACCTCCTTTGAGTCCCTTTCCAGAAGGTTCCTCCCCCCTCTCCCCCAAGGCTCCAGAGGCCTTGGAAGCAAGCAGGGTGGAAGGGAAGACATACAGGAAGAGGCTCCCCTACTCCGCTCTCGCCAGGGAGATGGCCTGTCTTTCTGCTTAACCACTCACTTCTCCCACCAGATTGAGAGTGTGCCGGGGCTGGGGGAGCCGAACTTGAGAGTGCCCTCAATGAATGGTTGGACTTGAGAGACCAGAACGATGCTGAAGCCACCTTATGACCCGCTCTCATCACTGCATCCACAAGTTACACCAAATCCTGCTGCTTTCCAGGTCTTCCCAGCGGGAATCTCAGTTGCCAAGTGTTGTTTCAGGCAGGATTATACCTAAGATCACATGGGTATCTTACAGGCTTTGTGGTTTCTGATAACGGTGAAGGTGGTTAGATACATTTGGTTCATTCTTAAAGATCTGTGAGTAGATAAATTCTTTAACTTGGTCCTTCTGCTAACTTGCCAGCATTCCCCACAGTGTTCACTCAGCTCCTTCCCTTTCGTCCCACCTTCCCCAAAAGAGCACAGCATTTATCCATGCTTTTCTACCAGATACAGGATCCCTTTACAGATATTTTTCATGATGGGTGCACAGGCTTTTTGAGAAGTTGTATGTACTTATAACCATATTTTAAATGCTTTAGATGAGCATGCATGGAATGTCTTATTTAATCTTTATGATTAAAGCTCTTCTGGGTCTTCCCCCAGACATACCAGGCTTGGGAGAGGAAATTAACATTTTAAACCTCATTCACAGAATCCATCTTTCTTAGATCCCACGAGGTTTAATCAAGCAAGATCAGCTGAGGCCCTGTATGGACCTGAACTTGCACGCTGTTGGCCTCAAGTGCCACTGTGGCAGCTGGGGTGCTAGACTCCTCCATGAGCTGGGCAGGGTCAAGGCCACCTTGATGCAGGTAGACTGACTGCTTCATTGCCTCAACTAGGTTGTGGGCTTCTTAACCTGATGGAAAGGTCACGGACTTAAGAGATACGAGTTCATCCAAGGAACCAATAAATCCTTTTCTAAACTGAAGAATCCTTTTCTAAAATTAATAGCCTCTGAATGTATCTATTTTACCAACTTGAGTTTTTATTCAGTCACATTTTGATTACCCAGAAATCATAGGCAATAGAAGTTTTCAAAATCTGAGAATTCTTTCTGAGAGGAGTTTGTTCATTTTCTTCCCATAAAAAAATACATTTATTAACACATCTGGATCTTTCCCCCAGCGTTTCTAAGCCTTTCCCAGTTAGAGATAGGTGCCCAGCACAGCGCTTCCCTGAAGGTAACAAACGCTAAGTAAAAGATGTATTTGAAGGGTGACTCTTGGGTCTTAGGGTCTTATAGTACGTGTGTGTGTGTGTGTGTGTGTGTGTGTGTGTGTGTGTGTGTGTGTAAGTATAGGTGTATCAGCTAGCTTAGGCTAAGTCATGCTGCAGTAACAAATGACCCCCAAATTTAAGTGGCTACAACAACAGCATGAGCTCGTTTCCAGCTCATGTCTATGTCCACTCTGGTTTGGTAGCAGCTATGCTCTATGTCATTTATTTGAGACAGAAGCTGAAGACATACCAATCTTCTTCCTGGCAGAAGGAAAAGAGAGATGGCTGTTAATGCTGCTGCTTGGAAGTGGCACATGTCATTGTCCCTCACATTTTATTGGCTAAGCCAAAGGGAATGGTGTGGAGAGTGTATCCTCGCCGCAGGAAGAGGCCTGGTGCATATATGTGTGGGGAGGTGGGAGGGAGGGGCAGAGAATATTTTGTCAATAATACAGTTTACTCTGAGGATTCTTATTGTGAACATCGCACTGAATCAAGACACATCGACTTGGTCCATCCGTAGTGTGTTAGGTGTTTCTTGAGTTAATGAGCACATGGTATCTTCTTACTTAATATTGGAGAAGAGGTATGAAAAATACAGGATATGACTGATTTTACGTCATTAAGCTCAGACATAGTGTTGGAGACTTTTTAAAAAATGCAATCCTCTGTCAGCTTGTTTTCCTGTGATTTGCTTTTTCTTCTGAAACTGAAATTAGAATTGTTCAGTTCGTTCCATTAGTCAGGCTCTGGATGTTTGTATTTCCCTGCATCCAGTTTTCCTACAGAGTGAGGGTACTTTTCTACTTAAATACAAAGATTAGATTGTGTTCAGCAGATGTCTCTTGGGATAATTAAATTATCCAAATTTATTACATCATTTCTCTTAACTACAATTAAATGGAGCCTTCCAAATGAATTTTCCCCATTTCTTCCAAATTAATTTAACCCCCCAGGCTTCTCCTACTTCCCCTCTGAATTCTGCTTTTCTGACTGTGAATTCCAAAACATTCACCCTGGACATAGGCAGGACCTCTGGCCCTTGAAATTCATCCTCCAGGCAAGAAACCCAATCTGGGAATTCTGGTTCCAAAGCTGACTACTGACTCAGGACCAGCTCACAGACCTCCTTGTCAGGGTTCCCCGCCACCTGCTCCTCTCTGGAAAAGACACAAGTGCAGAGCTGGAATCCTGAATGGAGGAAGCCGTCCTGCAGATTGGTTTGAAAAACATTGATTTTTAGCCCTCAACCTCATTCTGTAGATTGCCAGTTTTTTGGCTGACATGTCTTACACTTACATCACACTGATGATGTCTGAGGAGTCACTGAGCATCCACAACTGGGTAAAATGATATGTATTTTCCTGGCTGAGCTAGTGGCACTGATTGGAAGGGGCTTGGCAATCACAGAAAGCTTGGAAGGAGTTGCCCTGCTGCAAATATGCTAGGAGGAGCCCTCTGATCCTTTCCAAGCTCTTCACCTTCTATTTTCAGGTGGGTAAGAGATACACCCACATATGCATGACCGTGAGCCCTCTCCCACACATACATACACATTCATGTCATAAACATGCACATGTACCTAATCCCATGCATGCTGATGTGTGCACACACACTTAGGAACCAGACCCTTCTCTTTTTAAAAAAATTTTTTAATTGAATTAGAGTTGATTTACAGTGTTGTGCTAATTTCTGCTGTACAGCAAAGTGACTCAGTTATACACATACATACGTTCTTTTTCTTATATTTTTTTCCATTATGGTCTATCCCAGGAGATTGGCTACAGTTCCCTGTGCTACACAGTAGGACCTTATTGCTTATCGATTCTAAATGTAATACTTTGCATCAACTAACCCCAAACTCCCAGTCCATCCCTCTCCCTAACCCCCCCGGCCCACCCACCTGGCAACCGCAAGTCTCTATGTCTGTGAGTCTGTTTTTCTTTTGTAGGTACTTTCCTTTGTGCCATAGTTCAGATTCCAGACCCTTCTCTTTGCGCTCAAGCCCGGGGCTGGTCCTCCCTGTGATCTGCCCTCTTGGACTGAGCCCCGCCCACCTCCCTCACGTGCTCTCTGGGAAATTAGCAGCATGCCATCTAATCAGTTTACCTCTGACTCGCCCACTTTGGCTTCTAGATGATGACAGAGTGGAGCTATTTAGCTGTCAAATGCTGTGACTATCGCCCAGATGGACAGCGCCTCTAATATCAGAGTGGTTTCATTCTCCCCCGTGTGTGTGGGTGGTTGGGGGATGGGTGGGTAATGAGTCTCCCAGTTGCTTTTTGAAGTGCTTCATGCATCTGCCTTTAATTTTAATGCCTCTTGCCTGCTGACCTCGCTTCCCGGCAGCCAGCCTAAGTGTGATTCCCATAATTAGCTTACTGATAATTTAATCTCCATGCTTGAAATCTGATTGTTTTTGAGGGACTTGGGTCTGGGGACAGGGGAAAAGGGAACTCTGCTCCTTGTTTGACCTTTGTTTTTGTCTGGACTCTTTCTCTGACCGGGGCAGGATCAGAGGGAAATAGCTGGGTTGGGTGAGGGGACACAGGGAGAGAGAGGCTCATGGCATCATGGGTAGATTCTAGAAAGGAAGCTAAAACAAAACTCTCTCTTCATTCCCTTTCTTCTAAGGGGTCCCCTTCCTTTGTCCTCATTTCTCCCCAGAAGATGAAGGCATGTGAGTGAGGGTGCACAAATGCTTTAAGATGCTTTGGTGAGGAGTAGCTTGAAAACGAAAAAGTGATAAACTCCCTCCGTGGTCATGGCAGCCATTCTCTTAGCCAGAGGAAGGCAAGAAGCGGCAAAAGGCGCCACTGGATGCTACCCTGCTGCTTCCCACATTCGCTCCTAGGCATCCCCACAGGCTTCGTGCCCAAGCATCTGCCCAGGTCTGTATCAGGGGTTGTCCATGCCTCTTAACTGCTAAAACCAGACCGGCATGTCACATGAAGAGTTGGAACCGACAGCTGGGAAATCTCGACTTTGTTGCTGGCTGCACTCCTGGTTTTGGACAAATTGTTTGCCTGCACATATTTCACCTTTTGAGCAACCGGCATAGTAATGTATGCACCCTCCGTCTCTCGTATGAATGAGCTGAGGATAATAGTCCTTCACATCTGGAGAGCATTCCTTGCTTCAGGAGGACGAAAAAACGAGTAAAAAAGAAGATGGTGAGGATCAAATGATTTTCTGTGCTTAGTAAACTTCTGAGGAGAGTCTTCAAACTCCATGGATGTCACTCATGTGAACCCAGGCATGGTAGAAGAGCAGAGGGTAGAAGGTCTCAGGGGAAACCTCGGAGGCTCCAAATAGATGCACTAACCAGTCCTTGTGGGATTTAATTGTGTGTGTGTGTGTGTGTGTGTGTGTGTGTGCGCACGTATACGCTCCAGATCTCTTTGGAAGAACTTCAGGAAGCCACCCCCAGCTCCTCCCTGGGCTGCTACTACACTGAAGTGCTGTAATGGGCGGGGTGCCTAATGTGGGTGAGGGAAGGGGGCACAGGGCATGCTCAGATCGGAAAAGCTTGGGATTCCTCCTACCACCTCCTGCAGCCTGGAAACAAGGTATTTGATTTATGAGCTAACTTTTAATTAAAAGAACAGCAGGGAAAAAAATCTCATTTTTCCTCTACAGGATAAATGGTTCACAGTCTGAACTAATTTTGTTTCTTCTCCGAACACCCCAGTGCTGTAGGGGCATGTGTCTATGTGTGTGTGTGCATACGCATGTGTGATGGGATGCTGGCGCGGTGCTCTGGGTCAGACCCTCTCTAAGGATTCTTTGCTCCTGCGGCGGACCCTGCCTCTACCCTCTAGGGCTTGCTGTGTAGCCCCAACGCCGGCTTCTTGCCCTGTATCACAGTTTCTCTTTGCAGCTTTTTCTGACATCTTTACTTGAAGAGATGCTGTCAGTTCCATTTTAAATAGCTTGTAGAACTTTCCTTCCTTCAGCCACAATGATGTCTATGCTGTCTTTGGCGGAAGGAATTTTATTTTGGTGGTCACCCCAAATTCTCAGTATGTTTTGATTTATTTCTCTGACAGACCCTCATTACATCCCATTGGCACTTCCCAGTATGGAATTTATCAGACTCACAGCCCTTCTTCTCTGGGAGTTGATGGTCTCTAATATGACTAAATCCGACATGGAACTCACCCCTGGTGGGTCTGGATATAAACCTGGCCTTTCTTATCTGACAACTTCTATTTTCTATCACTATGCATCACCTTTAGCAGTGTGAGAGGGACCACTGTCTTCTGTGTGTCCTACCTTCTAGAAGTACCAACGTTTATTTGATATTTAGAAATGTGTTTCTTTCTATTTGCGAGGTATCCAGACCATTCTCTTAGAATTTTCATACCTCCCTTCATCAGGAAGGTCCGTGGAGCCCTGTCCAGTGGCTGCAGAAGCAGGAGTCAGGGGTCCTCATCCCAGACAAAGGGCCTGCCCACCACTGCCCTCCTGGGACTTTGGGGGCAGCCCTGGAGAGGAGCCACTGTGGCTTCTTTGCTCTCGAGGGAGAATCTGCCCACGAAACACACTGAAAAACCTCAGGAGGACGGACCAGCGGAAGTCCCCAGCTCAGATAAGCCAGGAAACCAACTGCGGGACCACAGGAGGGAGGAATCTGGGTTTGCACTCAGTGACAAATCCCCATCCTTCTGCTGCTGGCTCACTTCGAGGGACAAGGGACAGTCATCCCTGCGCCCCCCTGCCCCACCTGGCCCTTTGCAGGGCTTTGGTCTTATTTGCAGCGAACAACAGAGGGAATGAGCTCCAGCCCTCCCCCACCTTGTGCCGCTGCTGCATTTATAAATCCCCTATCACAGCACGTCCTGGTATAAGCACGAGTGGAGGTTTGCAGGGCTGTGAGCCACCAGCTTACAGTCAGGACGTGTGTCACTGCTCTCTGCGGACCTCAAAGCGTGCTGGTATTTGTGGACTCACCTTGAAGCGCCAGCTCACAGCCCCGGGGCTGTCCGGGCTGGGGTAGAGCGGGGTGGCAGTGCCCCAGGCCTCTCCCAGCCTGCCCTCTGCTCCCGCGCCCTGGCATCCTCTGCACCTGCTCCTCTTGGGTGAGCCGAGGGAGGGACCCCTGTGCCCTCCACCTACGTTATGGGACCAGCAGTGACGTCCACTTTCCAACTTGTCAAAGTGATGTTTCCCAGAGCACTTGGAGGCCCTGGGGCTGTTCTGCAAGATGAGATATTGGTGCTAAATCTGTCTTTGCTGACAGCCCAGAACCCGGTTCTAGGGCTCCCTGGCAGGCTTGGGAGGTAGTCGGCTGCGGGCGAGTCCCACATGTGTCCCGGCTCCCGCCACCACCACCTCTGTCTGGTGAGAGGTGCTTCCTTCTCCTCTGACAGTTCTCACCTCTGCTTTTCCGGATTCCCTGTTCTAAAGGTTTGCTTTTGTGCGTATGACCCCACCTTTGTCCTGAGCTGAAAGAGCCTGCATATAAACCAGCATAGAGAGTGTGCCCAGGCTCAGGAGAGATGACATGCCGCTTCCTTGTTTGTCCTCGAGTGTGGACAGTTGTCTTGCATCGCAAGCACTGATGGTTGATGTTTTCCAAGTCCACCTCTGGGGACGTGAGCTGAATTGGGTACCAGAGCATCCTCACACTCTCGCACGTCTGTAATCTATCGTTCTGACAAATGAGCTTGGAACTCGAAGGGTCCCAGGGACTATTGTTTAGAAACAAGGCTTGGGAGTCCCGTTAAGGAAGCAGGCCCGTCTGAAATTGGAGGAGAAGACAGACTACTGCTCTCCTGGAGAGAGGTCTGGGCCAGAGCTCCACAGAAGTAACAGGAGGCACACAAGCTTCCCTGCTGGGAGGACTCAGTCAGGAGCACCTTCAGAGGAATCAAGCCCTGGGGAAATGTAGGGGAGGGAGCAGCAGATACGTCACCAGGTATTAGAAACAGCACAAACTTCTTGTCTTACAATTCTGTAGCTCAGAAGTCCCACACTCACTGGGGCTTTGCTCCTTTCTGGAAGTTGTAGGGGAGAATCAGATCCCTCACCTTTGCCAGCTTCCAGTGGCTGCCCACATGCCTTGGCTCACGGCCCCCTTCCTCATGCCCAGTGGGAAGATCTGGAATGAAACCTGTCAGCCCGTAGGGCCAGTTGTAACAGCTGCGCACAGTGTCCCCGCCCCCAAAGGGGAGTCACCATCCACCTTGATTATTTACCGGTTGGGAAACCGTGATTGGCCAGGCTCATGTTTGTGTGTCTGTTTTTGTTTCCTTCCTGTAATTTCCCAGCACCAGGGCCAGCTTCTACTAAGGTTTATTGTTGAACAAGATATGATTTTGACATTATGAGATGATCAAACAAGAGAAGAAAAGGGCCTTTATGTCCTTGGTGATTTTAGGTGGGCAGAGCAAGTTCGAGTGGGCTAATGGATTCGTTAGAACAGATTGAAGTTCGTCTTCAATCTCGTGTGTACAAAATAAGACTAACTTCCAGCCACTGGGTGAATCGTCAGTGAAAGCTGGTTCTGCTTCGAAGGTGGAAACCACTGCTTCATCAGTCAGGGTTGGGGAGGGAAGAGAGAGGCTGGAAGATGAGAAAAAAGTGAGCAGCTACTGTGTGCTGTGTCCTTTGCTACCCATACCTTACAGTGAACGTCTAGGGCTCTCACAGCAACCCTGCATGGTGAGGATTTTTGCTGCAATTTTACCCATGAAGAAACTCGTATTCAGAAAGGCAGGGTGCTTGTTGGCACATAGACTCCCAAACCCATGCCCTTATAATACATTGCTATCTCCGCCTTTATAGATAGAAATGACTTTTTTGGTTCCTTTTGCCTGTGTGCATTTTAGAGCTCAATTTGGCTTCCCCATCAAATATCCAGCTCTGTGTAGGGGTGAGGCAGGGGCATGTGGGGAGTTTGAGGCTCCAGAAAGAAACACTTGGTACTAACATTTTTGGGTAGCTTTCCATGCTGGAAGCTTCTAGGCATTCCAAGGCGTGTGTTCTGAGCCTCAGAGAGTGGGCCTTTTCTCTCACTGCCTGTAGAAGTCCCTGGACTCTCACCACAGGCTTCTGTATTGCAGGATTGATCTCAACTGGGCTTGTGAAAATGAACAGCTGATGTGTTATATAATTCCTTTTCTCTTCATAAGTGTGTGTAACAGTATGTACATAAATATAGTGTGTGTGTGTGTGTGTGTGTGTGTGTGTGTGTGTGTGTGTTCGGGGTGCGTTCCTGGAAAAGCTGAAGAGGACCTGTTTGCCATTTTTGATGACTTATTCTAAAGCGTGGCTCTGCCTTACTTCTCATCATTCTGCTTCACCTAGTCCTGCAGGAAGAGGGAGAGAAGTAATAGGACAGCAGGCATAGAAAGGGACCCTAGAACATTGTGTGAGCCTGTGACTGCCACTTCTACTTTCTCACCACAAGGCCAGGACTCTTCCCTGTCTGACCTCTGCTCTTCGGGTTCCTGAAATGAGGATTTTTTTCCCTTCACAGTTCACCGGGATTGGGTGTGCCAACTAATAACACTGTTAGGAAAAATTATTTGTGCAGAGTATGTGGGTAGTATGTATAAACATTCATTTACAAAATGATTAATGGGGACGGTTTCTAAATAGAGTCTTGTTAATGTGAATTATAAGTTTTCAACAATACCCTGTGTATGGGTGTGTGTATCAGTCATTTAAAGCCTTACAGTTTGATGCTCTATGGTGACCTAAATGGGAAGGAAATCCAAACGAGAGGGGATATATGTATACGTATAGCTGATTCACTTTGCTGTACGGTAGAAACTAACACAACATTGTAAAGCAACTACATTCCAATAAAATTTAAAATAAATAAATAAAGCCTTACAGTTTGAAAGTAAAAATTTTCCTAACTCCGTCGTAATTACTTCAAACTTATCTAAGCCCGGTTGATACCAGCCTACAGAGTTTTGTGCCAGTTCTTCCAGAGAATTTAGAAGGAGGGGCTCTTCCAACTCAGTCACGCCAGGATTGATTGGGGAGCACACCCAGGTATACCCAGGGAAGCAGCCAAAGAGCCAGTTGGAGGCTGGGTGTATATGAGCATGTGAGAGCCATGTGTAATTACCTCTGATGGCTTTAGAGGGGACAGGTGTTTCATTAAGTTTGAGAGATTTGGAACATTTTAACTCTACCACGGTGGGATGCTGGCATTCCAAAGTGAGCTAGCAAGGATCCCACTGCCAAGAAGCTGTATTTCTCAGCAGCGCTGTCATCCAGGGATGGCATATTTTACCACTTGGACACCACTGTCCTAGACGATGAGCTTATTTAAAATATTAGAAAGACTCGGAAACAATACACTCCCACACCACTTATGAATGCTCTTGTGAGCCATCACGGGAACAGACTGAAAGTCTGGTCCCTGGTTCACCGCTTTGACATTTTGTGATCTTGGGCAGTAACCTTGGCCTCCGTGTGTGTTAATTTCCCCACTGTCTTTTGAAAGCCAGGAAACAAGCTAGTGAAGCAGACCTTTGAGGAAGCCCTCGATGAGAGCAGCCTGGGAGTGGACCAGTTTTCCGAGCCCAGGATTGGTGGGCCAGGTTGGCCCAAGCAGGGTAGTAATGAGGCCAAGGTCTTTCACGTGCCCCCCTACAGGGGGACAGCAAACAACTCTGGCTGGTGGCCTCAGGCAGAACCCTGAGCCCTTGCCTAATGGGTCACCTTGACCACAAAAGTGTGTGACTGATGCAGCTCTGGAAAAATAATGCAAGCCCCATGCCCTCCCCATTGTAGGTGGTGAGCCTCACACCTCTTTTGGCCCAAGACCAACCACTCTGCAGAGCTAGGGGGATGGCTCCAGGGAGGGGGGCTGGGAGCTCCTTCTCTTGTTTGGTTACTTATGAATCAGGAGACAAGCGAGCAGGCAGGAGAATCAGGGCCTGTAGAACCCCAACCCCTTCCCCACCAGGAACTTCCCCCACCAGGAACTTCTCGGGCTGTCTTGCAGCTTTCCCATGTGTGAAACAAGTGGTAGGTGGTATTACCTGATGGGGCTCTTTAGGGAGTTGCTAATGGCTACTATGGCCAGCTCAGGGGGCCGGGGGTGACAGTGCAAGTTTCTCTAAGAGGCTACAACACATTCCAGACAGGTGACATCCCCGCCCTCCCTGGAAGTCTCCTACTCAGAAAACTGAGAATTTGTGAGCAGATGACTGCATCCAGGGCCATACTCATTTAGGCTTCTGGAGAATTGGCTTGGCAGTTTGACTTTATGAAAAGAGTACAGAAAATGTTTACAGAACTACTGAAGGAGGGAAATGGAGGGGTCGGGGAAAGGAAAAGATGGAAGAGATGGAAATGGGGTGAATGCCCCACAGGAGGGAGTTGCGCCTAGAGAAGATTGCTGTTCGGGTGCTGTTCACATCCTGCTGCCACGCTGGGAGCCTGAGTTACGCACCCCATGCTCCTCAGTTAGTGGGGCTGAACCCAGCACAGGGGGGATTTGTTGTCTGGCCAACATGTAGTGCGTGCTTGCTAAGCGTGGACGTTGCTCTGGTAACATGCACCTATTCATTAATTCAATCCTCAGGACCGCCCTACAGAGCAGACATACTTGTTATTGCCAAGGACATGAGGAAACTGAGACCCAGAGAGGTTCCGTGGCTAACCCAAGACTACGTGATTAAAGCCGTGGAGGCAGGATCCCAATGCAGACTCCTCAGAGCCCATGCTTGTACCCATCACGCTTTACTGGTCTCAGGCTGAGCACACCGTGGTCATCCATGATGCCTCCAGCCTCCCAGGAATATCAGATGGTACCCTCTGCTTCGTATTCGTCCCTCAAACTGAAACAGGCCCTCTCTTGCATCCTCCTTGCCCTGAGATCTTTGGTAGCTAAGCAGTGATAGATGACTTCTCCCTGCCTATCTGGTTGATGGCTTCAGTATTTCCATGTCCCAGGGAGAGAGGCGGAGCCAAGTGGCTCCCACTGGCTGACCTCCTGATGTTTCCCAAGTTGAAACCCAGCCCCCGGCCGTGGGGGCACCCGGGACGGTGGCCTGTCATTGCTCATGTGCTTTCTACTCCCTTTGAAAGGGATGCTCTCCGGCTCTAAGCTGGCATCTCTGCTTCCCGAGCCTCCTCCTCTTTTTCCAAAAATGTGCATTTCTAAGGAAGCAGATGGGCTTACGGGTGCTCTTCCAGCCCCTCTCTCCTCCAGCTCCACGGGGAGTTTTCTCCTCCTGGGTTTTCTGCTTTCTTTCCTTCCCCCAAACCTTCTGCCCATGTCCCTTTCAAGTCTGTGAGAGCACTTTGCTCATTTGGGCTCATTGGCCTGAGCTGACGCCCCTGGTGGCCATGAACCTGGTACCACAGCACAGGAGAGAGGAGGAAGGGCTTTTTCTGTGAATGAGACAATTCCTTGCCCTCAGGCTCAGTGGCCACAGGTCCAGGGAAATTCTGGATGGTGTTACTGTTGGACTACATTTTCTCACTTAGAAAACATTGTCATTATTTGGGCGGGGGACGAGGCCCTCAGGTGACTTTGCTCCAGTCCAAGCACCAAGATCCTCTTTCCTAGACGTCTTACGAGGCTTCAGAGCAAAGGTTTTGAAGCATTTTAGAGAACTTTCTTTTTTTGTTGTTTGTTTTTTTTTGGCGGTACGCGGGCCTCTCACTGCTGGGGCCCCTCCCGTTGCGGAGCACAGGCTCCGGACGCGCAGGCTCAGCGGCCATGGCTCACAGGCCCAGCCGCTCCGCGGCATGTGGGATCTTCCCGGACCGGGTCACGAACCCGTGTCCCCTGCATTGGCAGGCGGACTCTCAACCACTGTGCCACCAGGGAAGCCCAGAACTTTTCCTTTGAATAAAACCTCATAAGGAAGTCAAACATAAAATATAAAAGTCAGGTCAGGTTGAAGTTGGCGGGGTAGGTGAGGGGAAGAGGGGCGTGATTTCACAGCTTGCCTCTTTGTCTTCCCACTGGCCCCCAAGACTCCTAGGACACCTCATGATTGCAGGAAGTCCTACGGAGTACAACAGGGCACCCCCATCCTACACAGTTGCCTTGTGGGTGGTCTAGACTGAATGATGAAATTGTCCTGGTGTCTGGGCTGTGTCCTGTGTCCCCTGGGTGGACCTCCGGAGAATGGGGGAGGCATGTGTGCGAGGGGATGAAAAGAGGGAGGGGAACTTCCGCTGATTCACTGTCACACCCTCACAGTAGATGGTACCTGGCCTCCCTGGGGCTGCATCAGGCTCTGAGTGATGGTTCTTACAGGGAAGCCAGCCCCCGAGAAATGTCTTGAATGTGATTGGGCATCCTCTCTCTCAGCTGTATACCTCAGGGCTATGAGGACAATGGCTGTTGGCCAGGCCACCTTTGTCTTGAGGATGAGATGTTTCCATCTGAGAAGCATCCTTGAAGACAGGTGCTGGCCCGCATGCCAGGTCAGGATTGGTGTCTACTGAGCTTGTGCGACAGAGTATCTGAGCTACTGGTGTTCTTTGAACCCTGTTGAGAGCGGTGGGGCCAACTCGGGGCAATGTTCATTTTGGTGACCAGTAAGAGTTGTGTTGGCAGGTGTCACCTGCATCACTACCACCACCAGATACTTAGGAACCTCCTCTAAAATTTGTGTCCCATGTTATAATTTGCAAAGCCCTTTCATATGTTACCACATTGAAGTGGTGCACACACACCTGTTAGCGGCAGGGTGGGGACTCAACCATCACATCTCCAATTCCCAGTCCAGTGCTATTTTCACTCTTCCACAGGTGCCTTCAGTGGGCACACCTGGCGGCTCAGGTCAGAAGAGGAGCAAGGTGCAGAAAGGCGAGATGAATTAGGAATTCTAGCAGGTTCTCTGCAATCCCCTCCAACATCTCCCCTCATATTCCTGCCTGCCTCCCCCGCCTTCCTAGGTGAGACGGAGCTGGGCTTTTCCCAAGCACATCCCCATTGTTATTTTCCGCATCTCACACCACGTGTATTGCTATTTTTATCCTGTACTAGAAACTATCGAGTGGGGGAGAAATGTTAATTGGTATTATTACAGCAAACTGTGTCCTAGTAACATCGCAATTCAGAGGTAAGCTCTCCCCTCCCCTCCCCTGCCTTTTGGGCAAAGATAGGGGATTTTATTCATTTGGCTGACAGCCAGCATGGTTTCTGTAGCTGCTGCTGAGCCTGTGTGGGACGGATTCAGGACTCTGGCCAGGCTGCCAGGCCTCTGCGGCGTAGTTAGTTTATGCGGGAAGGACTCGAGGGTGGGTGGAGTTGTGATGAACTTGGTTCTGTTTTGTCCCCCGAAACTAGACTGGAGGGTTAGTCTGTCTGCTCAGGAAGCTCTCATGGGGTGCGGCTTGCAGGGTCTGGGGGCAAGAATCTGGGACATTTGTATTCAAGGTCCAGCTGAATGTAAGAGGTAGCCACCCTCACAGTTGTGTCCTCCTAAGCCAGAGCGAAGAAGGAACCGATTAGAAAAGAATGGCAATGAAGTCAGACAAGTTTTGCTCAAATTCCAGAAGAAAGGAAAGAAAGGGGGGGATTCAAAAAACAGGCTGTCCGCTGGCTGCCAGGGTTCAAACCCTGACAGCTTTCCTTCCCAGCCATATGACCTCAAGCGAGTCTCTCCTCCTTTCTGGCCTCAGTTTCCTCATCTGTAAAAGGGGGGGTGGCTAGTGAAGTGTGCCCCACTGGGCTGCTGTGAGGATTAAAGCACACGGCACAAAACACATAGTAAGGACTCTGAAAAGTAAGGCTTTCATGGTGCATTTTTCTCAGGTGCCCTGAGACTCCTGAGGGCTAAGAGTGCAGGAAGGCAGCGGGAACTGGAAAACCCAGATTCCAGCCTGGTGGTGTCCGCTGATTGCTCAAACCCACCCACGTGGATAATATCTTCCAACTCCTCTTGGTCCCCCCTTCTCTACGGTGGGAAGAATAATCAGTTTGACTTCATGGCACCCTAAAACTTATTTTTTATAGTCCTCATTGCTTTTTAAAAATTATTATAGCAGTCTATGTTGTTTGTGGGAAAAGTAGAAAAAGAATAAATAAGAAAAATGAAAAATCACCAGAAATCTTACCACCTTCAGAAAATGACTGCTGACACAAGAGTGGATTCTTGTGTGTTTTTTTCTGTAAACATGTACCTTAAATAATATGCATAGTTGAGATAACATATATAATATGTACACATTTTTATATCGTGCTTTTTCCCCACTTTTCATTGTGGAGATATCCCCAGGTGATTAAATATCCTTCAAACGTGATTTTTAATGACAGCCTAATATTTTGTAATGCAGTCCTTGCTCTTCTGTTCTGTATCTTTAGGCTTTCTGGCTTCCTTTTTAATGCATTTATTTCCTGTTTCCTTTTTATCTGTTAATTTTTGCTCTGTGGATTGGATTTTCTCCGCCTTCCTTCCCTCTGGTGATTTGGAAAATATTCACCCTATTTGAACTTAATAGTGATTATTACCCTTAGGCTTTTGAAAGCGTATTTAAAGCCCATAAGCATCAAAGTTAAGAATTAAACAGTATGGTTTTATGTCCTTCCCCTCTCCCAACTTTCCAGTTTTCACTAATATGACCTAGGTTTTGAGACTCATACTAATATTTTTACATTATGATCATTTCAGTATTCATTCATCCCTTTCAAACATTGTTTTTGGTATTTCCACTAGTGAATCATTGAAGTTACACTAAGTATTTAGATAACTTGAACAGCTATTCATTGCTCAAGGGTCTGTCACCCTGCAAATTCCCCACCTATGGGTTCTTAATTTTGATAGGTCTTTTAGTAGATCAGCATTAGCCTTTAAGACATTCTTTTTTTTTTTTTTTTTTCGTGAAGAGAATACTGGTAATGTGATTTTTAAGCCCTTGAACGTCTGAGAGTGTCATTCTGTTGACCTTACGTGTAAATGGCAACTCGGTTGAGTATTTTTCTTTCCTCAAAGTTGTTGAATTTACTTCATTGTCTCTGAGCAATGAACACAGGAGAGAAGCCCAAGGCCAATTGGATTTTGATTCCTTTGTAGGTTTTTTGCTTTTACTTGTCTAAAGGTTTATAGAATGTTCTCTAGATACCAAAGAAGTGTTTCAGGGTGTGTGTACATGGTGATCTAATTTCTTTTGCTTTATATTTCAATATACTCTTTCAATCTGCAGCCTCAAATTTTCAACTCAGGAAAGTTGATAATGATAATTGTATGCATATATATGTTAGGTCTCCTGGTTCTGTTGTCCAGGTCTCATTTTTTTTCCCCTTACTATCATCCAAGTTCTGGGAAAGCTTTTCAAGTGTATCTCTACTTCTTTAACTTGATTGTTTGCAGTATGCTTTCTGCTGCTTTCAGTGAGGTTTTAACTTGGGCCCTTCATCTAAACTTGCCTGACCTGAGCTCTTCCCTTCTAGACCAGAAGTGGAGGACAAAGTACAGCTGAAGTCTAGATCTGTCCCCTGCATATTGTCTGCTGGTTTTGAGAGCCAGGTTGAGTAGTTGCGAAAGTTGAATGGTTGCCAAAGAGACCATGTGGCCCTCAAAGCCATCACTATTTACTCTCTGGTCCTTTAAAGGAAAAGTTTGCTGACCCCTGCTCTAGATACTACTTACTTTGATTTTTTTCAGACCAAAGTCCTCTTGAATCTTCCTGAAAATCAAATAAGAAAATTTCCCAAGCATTCTCTTTCTCTCTTTTCTCTCATAGCAAATCTCTCTCATAAGAAGATATTTCTTATCAGTCATCGTTTTTCATTTTTATTTTTTATTTTTGATATCCTTTCTGTGTATTTTTTCTGTTTGTCCAGCCTTACAAAGGGAGGTTGTGTGGGCAGGTATGATGGGTCTACAAGAGAGCGATGCAGGCTTCGTTCTGAAATGTTTATGTTTCCAATACCTCTCTCTCTCTCTTTCTCAATCTCTCTCTCTCTGTGTTTGTTTTTCACTGAAAAACCAAATTCACTCTCATAGTGAGTGATATGTGAGATTAGCAGAATGTAGGGTTCATTCTTCCCATTTTATGCAGTAAAGGAAGGAAAGAGAGAAATCCAGGCACAGGGAAGCTTTGACAATATATACACAGTTTTGAGTTTAAACGCTGCCTTCTTGCTTTGAAGACCCCAATCTACTTCTAAGGTGGCAGCCCACCTCCAGGTGTCCTGACTTCATTTGACTCCACCTTGGTGAAACCTTACCCAGGGCCCTTTGACACCTGAAGCTCTCGAAGGCTACAAAGCTGTCATGTCAGGGGTGGACTTGATGGAGACCCAGGAGGGAGGGGTGGCCATGCAGCTATTTTTGAAAATAATTTGGCAAATTCATGATTTGAATTCTTTTTATGTTGTACACGAACTGTACATAGTCATAAGTATTCTTGCCATTGGCTGCCATCTTGGAATTCCCACACCTGGACTTTCAGAAGCAGAAGGTGAGAACGTTTACCTGCACAAAGCTGGGTATATTTGCTACCTAACATAAAATATTGTGTGAGAGTGGTACCCCTCCACCGTGCGTATCCTCAGAGGCTGGCAGAGTGACTGTATTGCATGCGTGTGTGACCCTCAGAGGGGGAAGGGGGCAGAGAAGGGCCAGGGTGTGGGCGCACTTCTTTGTACAAACGTGAATTTGAAAATCAGGCATATTTGCAATTTAGTCAACTCTAATTATCTGTACTTCTGGAAGGGAGATGTGATGCGGATAACTGCAACCAGCAAATAATCGAAAAGTGATTCCCACTTTGTTCTGGGATAGTTTATATTAACTGTGGAGGAGCCTCCCACGTCACATCAGGCTCCCCACCACCCCACTCCCGCGGGTTTACCCTCTGCTCTATGCTAGCTTGGGCTGGTGGTAAAACAAGCCCACATTTTCCAACACGCTGACCATTGGCCTGAATGTCTGGGGGGAGTGGAACTATGAATTGAAAGTTGCCAAGGGGAATAAGCCCACACAAAACCTCAGGACTGGACCCCCATCCATCTTCTTCCCGTGGCATCACTAAACCCCTCTTGGGCCTCACCTGAAAGAATCATACAAAATCAAATTTACTATAGCCCACTTCCTGCTCTTCACCCTGTCCCTGGCTTTCCTCTCTGAACTGCCAAGGAAATAGGATCGGTCCACTTCGCTGCCCCTCAGTTTGTTCCCAGTGTCTCTTGAATGATAGATTATAACCAAGGAGGTTGAATTTCAAATAGGAAAAGAAGGTGGGGAATCTTTTCCTAAACAAAAAGTCTTATGGGTGTTAAAAACAAGATCGTATTTAAATTCTTGCCCTGTGCTTTTCCATGCCATGTTTTAATTCGGGATTCTGTCCCAGAAGGCTGGGAATTTGCTCCCAAAGTCACTATCTTTGTTCAGATGAACAGCCCAAAGGGTCCAAGAGCCTCGTGGCTGGATGGCAGGAGGCAGGTGGAAGCTGGGCTGCGCTCTGGCTTGGTTATACCGTGTGAGGGGACCTGCCTCCCCCAGGCCCACAGAGACGTATGCGTTGGTGCTTACTAAGCTGCGTGTTCCGGGGCTGTAAGTGCATCCCGTGTCCCCACAATATATGGACATGAAAGGAAAATGAGGGCTTTGCACGTTGCAGAGATCTAATTATGGTAATAAGCAGACCCTGTTGGCTGTGTGTCCTGTTCGGCATTTAACCCAGCTCTCTGCTGCAGCAGCTTGGGGAGTGGAGGGGCTTGATGGGGGAACCATTTCCCAACTTGAGTTTCTTGGGTGACTTTTTACTGAACTGTCACATTCATACAGGAAAGGGTGAACTTCCTAAGTGTATGCCTCGGTGAGTTTTCACTTACAGGACTCCTCCATGTACCCAAATCAAGAAACAAAACAGTCCCCATTTCCCATAACCCCCTAATGCCATTCCGGTCACTGCCCCTACCCTCCCGAGGGCAGCTGCCCTCTGAACCTCTCACAGCGCAGATTAGGTTCTCTGATTTTGTACTTTATACAAATGGAACCACATGGCACCCACTGTCTCGTGTCTATTCATTTTGCTCTCTTCCATGTTTATGATATTGATCCCTGTCCCTGCATGCAGTTGCAGTTTGTTCATTTTTATGTTTGTATAGCATTCCTTTGTGGGACTATACTAAAATTTATTTTTCTGTTTTATCACTGATGAGCACTTGAGTGGTTTCCCATTTTTGCCTTTTATGAACAGTGCTGTTCTTAAAACTCTTGTGTATGTCTTCTGGAGACCATACATCCACACTTCTACTGCTGATGTACCTGGGAGGGAAATTGCTGGGTCATTGCCTGTATGAATTCAGCTTTAGTAGAAAATGCCAAAGATAGACTAGATATTTTTAAAGGGCTTTTTAGTTGTGGGTGGCTGGTTAACATCCTCACCAGAAAATGGCAGAAAGGAGGTAGCTTTGCCTTTTCAGAGGGCACAGTGTAGTTGATTTTGGAGGGAGATAGACCTGGGTATATCAGTTCAACATTGAGTATCCACTGTGTAAAGTGACAATCTGTATTAGTTTCCGAGGGCTGCTGTAACAAGTTACCGCAAAGTTGGTGCTTAAAACAACACAGACTTATTCTCTTGCAGTTCTGGAGGTCAGAAGTCCAAAATGGGTCTCAGTGAGTAGAAATCAAGGTGTCAGCAAGACTGTGCTCCCCGCAGAGGCTCTAAAGGAGAGTCCATTTCCATCTCCTTGCCTTTTCCGGGTTCTAGAGCTGCATTTCTTGGCTCACAGTTCCTCCCTCCACCTTCAGGGCCAGCAGCGTAGCAGCTTTAAATCTCTCTGTTCTGTCTTCACATTGCCTGCTCCTCTCTGGAGCCAAAGCTCCCTCCACCAGCCTCTTATAAGGACACTTGTTATTGCATTTAGGACCCACCCACCCACATAACCCAGGAGAGTCTCCCCATCTCAAGATCCTTAACTTAATCACATCTGCAAAGTCTCTTTTGCTATGTAGGGTAAGTCCCAGGTTCCAGGGATAAGGGCCTGGATGTTTTTGGGAGCCGTTACTCAGCCTTGTCTCTTGATTTTCACCATGTCATCCATAACACCCACCTTCATAAGGCATCGTCACCCTACCTCACAGGGTTGCCGAATTGTTCTGCTGCTCTCTGTGATTATTGTTGTATTGTGGGAAAAGATCACTGGATGGGACCAGAGAAGTATATTTAAGGGATAGATGATCATTTGTTTCATCAAACTGTTAATTTATTTCCAGTGGTAACAAAGACTGTCAAACGGATAGGAAGGAAAATATCAAAATACAAGACACCCAAAGTGCAATGTGGGATCTTGGATCGGGTCCTGGAACAGAAAATACACGTTAGTAGAAAAACTGGTGAAATCCAAATATAAGCCTATAGTTTAGCCAATTTTGTCTTAGGAATTGTGCCGTGGTTCTGTAAGATATTAACGTTAGGGGAAGCAAGGATATACAGGAACTCTCTGCATTATCTTTACAGCTCTTCTGTAAATCTAGAATGACTTCAAAGTAGAACGTTAAAAAGGTGGGGGGGCACTCAGGTACCAGTGGAAAAGCTCCAGATTCCATCTGTTTATGTGACATGAGAGACAGGGGCCATTGTTGGCGGAATGGGTGTAAAGATCCACACGGTAGTGATGAGGTTTAAAACATAGGTAACCATTTAAGTGTAAATGGACATTGGCGGGGTGTGAGACAAAGAAGATGGCGTTTGTTATCTTGGTGGGAGCATATGGGTCATCTCCAGTCCCACCCAAGGCTCCCTGGGGGAGTGGGGCTGAGGGTGGTCCTCGGGTGTGCATGGAGAGGAAGTCCTGCCCTCGGTCTCTGATTGATTCATCAGCTCCCCTCTCTTCCTGGCCCCATCACGAGCTCAGTCTAAGGGCTCCCCAGTGGCCAGCCGCCTCACAGCTGAGCTGTCATCTTCCCGTCACACACGTATCTGGGCACGGTTAGAGCTTCCTAATAAAAGCTGTCCCTGCCTGTGATCCCATCACTGTCCAGTCCCGGTTGGTGAGCCCCTCTGCTTGTTTTGGCTTTGCTCTGCACCTCCAGCCTCTTCCGAGGAAATTAGTAGAGAGAGGAGTTCAGAGAGAGCTCTCGGCCCTATAAAAAGAGAACAGAGAAGAAGCAAACCAGGGCCACCAGCTACTTCTACAATAATGAGACACGAACGGCTCAGCCCCGCGCCTGAAGCCTGGTCAAGAGGGGCTGCCTTCTCTCGTGGTGCTGGAAGCTGCAGAGACCGGCCTCGCCTCCGCGCTCCTGACCGCTCCGCGTGCTGTCCGCAGTCGTCCTCGGTCTCCTGAGACGGGGAGAGGGGACGAGGAGGCGGGGCGGAGGCGGAGGCTTCTAGTCCGCTTCCTGGGAGCCAGGCCACCACA
This sequence comes from Mesoplodon densirostris, assembly GCF_025265405.1. NCBI lineage: Eukaryota > Metazoa > Chordata > Mammalia > Artiodactyla > Ziphiidae > Mesoplodon > Mesoplodon densirostris. Next base: position 93,583,527 of record NC_082669.1, on the reverse strand, counting down.
CCCCACACTGGCCGTGGACTGTCTGGGCCGCACTCCCGTCCCCTCCGCCAGGCTCCACGGAGTGTCCCAGCCTCCTGTGACTGTATAACTGTCTTCACAGCTGCATGCTTGATGCACAGCTCGGAAGCCCAGAAAGAGAGAGTATGTGGAGAATGCAAAAGGGGGGCTCCTCTGAGGTGCACCTTCACTCAGCAGCTAGCTTGTGGTGTCCCCAGAAGCTCTACAGACTGTGACTGGTGTGGGTGTGCAGGTGTCTGCAGGAGTGCGCTTGGATTTGCCGCGACTCTTAAGTGTCCATGCAAACGGCAGCCCCCATCAGCTGTGTGTGTGTGTGGTGTACACACCGGCACGCTTGGCTCTGCGCTGGCCTTTTCTGCCTTCTCTCCAGCTCTGCTTTGCCACACAGCTGCCACCTGCCTCCGTTCCGCTCCCTCTGTGCCATCCTGGGAGCCAGCTGCCCCTCCCGGCTCCTGACGCGACCCTGTTCTCTGTGAGTCTCCCTTTATCTCTGGACGTCCCCTTCCTCAGCCGTCAGGGCTTCGTGCTGTCTCTTCGGGCACCTGCCGGGCAGGAGGTAAACACCTGAACGACCGCAGTAGGTCCCGGCCGCGCAGGTGCAGGGGCCCAGGCGAGGCCGGAGGCTGGAGGCGGTGCTGCCCCTCGGAGCCCCCCAGCCCCCCTGCGGTCGTGGCCCCTCCGTGGTCGGGAGGTGGCACCCCTGCAGCCTCCAGCCCCCGCCCAGGGCCAGGGTGCAGGGCCCCCGCTCTGCTGGCCAGCATCGGGCCCAGCAGGGCCGCGGCAGGCGTTGTGGGAAGGCGGACAGCTCGCGGTGGGGACAGAAGCGGGTGGCCATAACACAGGACCATCAACTCCATGGCTTACACAACAGAGGTTTATTGTCGCATGATTCTGGAGGCTGGAAGTCCAAGATTAAGGGGTCGGCAGGGTTGGATCCTTCTGAGACTTGTCTCCTTGGCTGGTAGATGTCTGTCTTTGTCTTCACATGGCCTTCCCTACGCACCTGTCTGTGACCATATTTCCTCTTCTTATAGGGATGTCAGGCATACTGGATTAAGGCCCACCCTAATGACCTCATTTTAATTTAATTACCTTTTAAAGACCTTATCTCCAAATACAGCCTGAGGTGCTGTGGTGAGAACGTCAACATACTAATTTTAGGGGACACCGTTCAGCCCATAACAAGGTCCTCTCTGATCTCTGTAGGACCGTTTCCCAGAGGCTCCGGCTAGAGCCAGGACGTGCCCCTCACAGAACCCGAGCTCTTCCTCTTGCATGGCAGATGAGGCAGCTTTTGGTTTTGTGGCTTGAAAATTCACTGCAGAGAAAATGGAGGGTTTGGAGGGGGGCTATGCTTTTCATAACTTTGGAGGAGGAGAAGGCAATGCAACGTCGTGGCACGAACAGGCACTTTGGGAGAAGGCAGTAGTTGTGTGGCCTCGATCCAATTACTTCGCCCTCTGTGCATGTTCTCCTGTCCACACCACGGGGCCGTGTGAGGATGAAGTAGGATCCTGTGTGTGAAATGCCCAAGCACACAGTAGGTGCTCAACACCCGCTGCCTTCACTTTCAGTTTCAGTACTGATGCCACTGCCACCCTGCAGACAGCACAGTGTGGTGATGACAGACTCCCTGCACCCAGTGGGCTACTTGTCACATACCTGCTGTTCATACAGAGGAGCTGGGACAAGGGTCTGCTGAGTGCTTGGGGCAAACCAAATCCTGCTGCTTCTGAAAAAACCACACTCGAATGTCTTTTCTGCTGATGCGGTCAAAGACAAAAATCTCTGTACGTAAAGTGGTTATATTTTCATTGAAAGCGATGTCCAGTCTCAAGGGGTGGTTTGAACACAAACTTTGAAAACACTCACTGGGGGCAAAGGACGGAACCCAAAACTGGAATCCCTTTTCCCTACAAGAGTGGTTCTTTTTTTTTTTTTTAATGTTGAGCCTTCCTTTAATTAATTAATTTAAAAAAAAATTTTGGCTGTGTTGGGTCTTCATTTCTGTGCAAGGGCTTTCTCTAGTTGCGGCAAGTGGGGGCCACTCTTCATCGCGGTGCGTGGGCCTCTCACTATCGCGGCCTCTCTTGTTGTGGAGCACAGGCTCCAGACGTGCAGGCTCAGTAGTTGTGGCTCACGGGCTTAGTTGTTCCGCGGCATGTGGGATCTTCCCGGACCAGGGCTCGAACCCGTGTCCCCTGCATTAGCAGGCAGATTCTCAACCACTGTGCCACCAGGGAAGCCCAAGAGTGGTTCTTAAACTTGAATGTAATTCAGAATCACCCGGGGGGCTGGTCAACACACAGATTGCCGGGCCCCAGTTTCTGATTCAATAGACCCAGAGTAGGGCCTGAGAAGTTGAATTTCTAGCAAGTTCCCAGGAAATGCTGATGCTGCTGGTCCAGGGACTGCACGCAGAGGAGCAGTGCCCCACAGCATTAGTCCCTGTTAAGGTCTGTATCTCCTTTTTCCCTCCAGCCTGTCCTGACTTTGCTGCCGTCCTATCTGCCTGATCTGATCTTTCTGCTCTTATCCTGGGCATAAGGCAGGTTTGTTGAAACTGCTCCATCCTCTCTCTGATTTACATAGGCTTTTCACCTGTTAGTGGGCAACTGTTTCTTTGGCCTTCTTCTCTTTTTTTCTCTTTTTGTATTTGGGCCTCCAGGTACATCATCACGACCAAAGAGTAGACCTGACCCGGGGTACAGCTCCCTCAGCGATGTCTGTGCTGATCCCAGTTAGGAGGAGTCCGAGGCAAACACAACATCATTCTCATCACCATCCTCATCTTCTGTACCCCCGTGTGCCCCTACCCCAGCACACCAATTCCCTGGCCCCAATTCCCTAATCACTTTGCCAGAGTAAATAATTGCTGGTGTGTGGTGACCCCAGGTCATAGCCAACGGAGGAATGTAATTAAGGCCTTCATTTCCGGCCATCTTGGGAGCTGTCTTCCAGCTGATACTTGTTCTTCTGGTCCCCTGCGCTGGTGCTCATATCCTCCCGACCCTTCCCCTTCTGAGAGCTTGGGTTGGAAGAGAGTTGCTCATGTGCAGACGCGGGTGTTGCCTTCCTTTGTGTCTTCCCTCACACGGAGGGAGAGGGCAAAACATCCTCTTCCCAGGGGCTGGGAGCACAGCCTCTCCTGCGACCCCTCATCGTGTGTGAGTGCACTTTCATGACCATTTCCGGGAGGGATGTGAGCCTAGAAACTTGCTCTGTGCCGCATCTTTTTGGACTCCACAGCACCGCATGGCCACCATTGCTTTTCCAGCATTAGACCATCTGATGACATTTTCCCCTTGCGTTTGGAGCCCTACTAATTCGTGCTTGCTGTGGATGGGCCTGGGTGAGCTGCCCTGGGTTGACAAGGCCTGAAGGACTTGGAATGTGTCACGGTGGGTGGGACCCTAACATGGGAGGCAGGAGCCTTGCCTTTTACTTGTGCCTCTTCCATCTCTCGATCCATACTGACTTCCCTTTGTCTTAAACGCATGGCGCCCGGGTGCTTGTTGGGGGAGATGATGACAGATAACTGCTTTTGACTTCTTTTGGAAACATTCCCCCTGGTCAAAGCAGGGGAAGAAAACATTTTCGTGCCTTTACTCTGATTCCTAAAGCTCAACTAGATTTGAGACAAAAATAAACCCACGGCTACTCCAAGAGAAAGGCCAAGAATCCCTTGTATGTCCTTCCAGCGTGCCTTTTTTGGGATGGGGGGAGGGGAACTACTGGGGAAGAAAGAGGGCGGTCAGTGTGATGTAACGTTTTGGTGTCTGATGCCTGGAGCCTCACTGTGGAAGAAGGTCCAGTCTAACCCTGAGGGAAGCAGAAATTTTACTGATTTAAGAAAAGGAGGCTCATTGGCCGTCATCTCTAGGAAGGTCATTGCTGCAGTAATCTTGCACAGCCCACACGTCCTACCCCCGTGCCTGTGTGGGCCCCAGCGTGGTATGCCTGGTCAGTTCCGGGCCACTGGGGCAGCTGAGGAGTGCAAGCTTGTTCTCTCTGAATGGGCCTGGCATGGCCTTCCCTTCCTGGCATCCCATTAGGCCCAGGAATCAAGCTCTCAGCTCCCTTCTTCTCCTAGAAAACTCTCCACGGGCAAAGATGTGTCCTTGACAGCTCACACATCAGGCACAGCTAACAACAAAATGCAAGGGGGCCCAAAAAAGGAACATCCTTTCCTTGCTGGAGATCAGTGCAAGAGAGCCCTCTTTAAAATTTTTGCCTGGGGGTAGGCTTCTCTGTGGCTTAATGTTTGTGTTCAATGTCTACTCCCATGTGCCGGTAGATCCCCCACCTGTCCAAGGACCGGAACGGTCTGCCTTTTTAGACTCTCCACTTCAGCCACCTCCTGAGCTGTGCAGCACGTCAGTTCAGGTTGGTGGAGGTGATGCTAACGGGGAAAGCACTGCCACTGCATCCAACTCCCTCCCTGTGGAAACCCCCGGAAACCTCAGGGTGGGGACACAGGGAGCCCAAGCAGACCTCAGCCGAAGGACGCGGAGGTAGGAGACAGCTGTCCTCCTCGCTGCTCACGAGGCGAGCACTTCCGGGCCAGTGTGGGTGAAGCGCTGGCTCTGAAGGGTGAGCCCTGATTCCCTGCGGTCTGGGCTTCCTCCACCTGGCCTGTCACTTTCCTTCTGTACATGGTCTCCTGTAGGTATAGGAGCCAACCACCATTTAAAAGGAAGGGGGTGGGTCTTGCTAATAAGGGCCTGCCCTGAATTATCAGCCAGGACCTTTGAGTCTGTACAATACCTATCTGGAGGGATGGATACAGAAGAGAGTGTAATCCAGGAATTGTCCTCAGGCTTGAATCATCTTCTTTCTGAGGCCTCTAAGATTTGGCTCCTGTTGGGGTCCTGAGCCGTGAAGCAAGAGGCCTAGGGACAGATTGACCCACTTGGGCCTCTTTGGACCTCCAAATTGCCCAGAGCAGCTCCAGGTCAGAATGGAATAGAGTCCTTACTCATGGACATGCAGAGAATACTCTGGAGGGGCAGGAAGGGTCCTAGCCTTTCTGGCCTCCCCAGTCGACTCCCATCCCTGCAGCTGCTGGTGGGGAACAGCCCTCCTCAGGAGCCACGTGGTTGGAAGGGTTGGGGAGGGGCAGTGAGGTGAACGTGTCCACTTGTTGCTGATGGAGCAGGACTGAAATTAATGGGCCTCTTACTGCTCCCCCATGAATGCTGGCATTGGTGGTGTGTCCGAGGTGTTTCCGGTTTCAGTCCTCTAGATGTCAGCCCAGGACAGACAGAGCTGCTCTCTTGTCCTGCTAGTCTGTGCAGAGATCTACCTGCTCCCCAGGAGGGGCACTTCCTTCCTTTTTGAAACCTTTTGGTGGGAACTCCTAGATGAGGAGAAGTATACAGAAGGCCCGGGTTGTGATGCGGTTGTTTCTGAGATCTACGGAAACTGCATTACATAACAGCATCATGTAGCTGCTTTGAGTACCAGGGAGAGCCTCCCAGACCTGCATCCCAGCCCCATCCCTTTTAGTAACTTATGGTGTGAGCCCGGGCCTCTTCCGTAGCCTCTATGATGTCAACTTCTTCATCTGTAATTTGGACGGATCTCGTGAAACAGTCCTCTTCCTTCCTGGAGAGGGGAAGGGATTTGAGAGATGAAAAAATAGGAGCTGGTGTCCAGGAAGGAAATGGACGATGTGAGTAAGAGAGGCATTTCATCTGGTGTCCTCAACCTGCAGTCACTGGCCTGCGGCCCCCAGCTGAGCTTCTGGAGGCTTAGGAACCCTCTGAAGTCATCTGTAAACACAGTGAGGGAGGGAGCACTTATCAGAGCCTTTGAGAAGATTCTCAGAGCGCTCTTGGCACCCACAAGGTGAACACCCACTGGCAGCTGTGGGTGAGAGCAGCCCCTAGGTGGGGAGGGATGGGCCTCCCCTTAGAGGCAGCGTCTTTATCAGCAACTTAGGTTCACCTTGCTCCTGATTCTGGGTGAAGTTTGGGGAAGGCAGAGAAGCATGAGAAGTGGAGGCCCTCATGTGTGACAAGGGAGTCAGAAAAGGACAGATTCCCAGTGAGGTGCATCCACACCCTTTGTGGGTACAGAACTGGGGCTTGGAGACCAGGATATGTCCCTTCAGATCCCTGGGCACTCATTTCCCTGAAATGAATCAACTATGGGGAAAGCACTGATCAAGCAGGACGTTTTCGGGAGATGGCTCCTCCAGCTTCTGAACCACTGTGGATGTGGACCTTTGTTCTCTTGGCCTGACTGGACTTTGGGTTGCTCTTATCTGGGGATGTTCCCGGTACATAGTTGAATATTATCAGGGACCAAGGTGGTAACTTACTGAGAACCACAATCTCAAACTGAATGGCTCTTAACAAGAGACTAGAAGCCCAGGAAATGGTGAAGAAGGAAGACAGTCAACTGGGAAAATGGAAATGAGGTGGAGCCCCAGGCATGAGCTCAAGTGAAGCTCCAAGGTCAAGATCATGTATGACCTAATGTCTGTCCGTCTAGCCAGCAGCTAATTTTCACCTCATTAGAAAAAAGGGCTCTGATAATAAGCCAGTGAGTGGTTTGTCACCAATTCAGTTCAATTCAAAGCAATTCAGTTAATAAACCAAATATTTGTGAGTTACCTGTTGTGTCTTTAGTACCTTACCAGGCACTGTCAAGGACATGTAAGAAATAAAAGGCACAGTCTCTGCTTTCAATGAGCTCATCAGTTCGCTGGGTAGAATAAACATTTATACAAGAATAGCTGGAGAGAACCACGGCTACTAGGCTTCATATAAATGTGCGTCTAGAATTCAGTCTCTGGTCAAGTGCTCTTTGCTGGTTCTTTTATCTCCAACTCGTGGCTTCTGAGAAGTGATAGAATCCAAAGTCTCATCTGTCTCTTCAGCTTTTCCCACTTTAGGTCTGAGAGCATGACCAGTGATAGTTTTCCTGGGAAGAAGTAACATCGATGCAGAGGGAATGAGCTTGTACCTGGATAGGAGATGAGAAAGAGGGATGATGGTTAGATTAAAGGTTGTTCTTTCCAAGAGAGACTGTGGATTCCTTGACTTGCCTCCATCCCTTCCATCTTACTCCACCCTTTCTTTGACTTCTGCCTCTATGTAAGCTGACCACATGACTGGGCACTCTCTTCAATAAACCCCTAGTTCCTCTGGGGAAAAAAATGCCCTGATTTATAGCATATGCCAATTTCTGTGATGTAACTGTTCCCACCATGATGAGCTCAAGCCACCCATGGTTTAACAACCAGATCACAGAATCCCTGAAATTTAACAGTCGGCTGTCCTGAGCTTGTGCACCACTGCGAGTCCCCTCCCTGTTGAGCTGGTCACCACGGACCACTTCACAGAGCACTGGGTCCAGATCTTATTGGCAGAGTGGTGGCTTCCATAAAATACCAGGTTGGGTACCCACTGGGTAGCATCCCCTGGGGATGGGAGTTTCAAGGAAGAAAATGTAGCTCCATTTCATACCTAGTATCCCAACAGAATGATCAGAGATAGAAACTGAAAGTCAAGAGAGAGAGAGAGAGGGTCTTTGTGGCTGTTGGAGTTCTTAAACTTAGGAGAGAAGCTCATCTTTCTGAGATATGCTATGTGGCCTGGAAAGAAGACTGACTTAGGTGACCTCTGAGGATTATTAAATCCATTTTTAGAAAACTTACATGAAGCCTTCTGATGGGTTAGGGATCAGGACCCCTCTGGTTTTTTTTTTTTTTTTTTTTTTTTTTGCAGTACACGGGCCTCTCACTGTTGTGGCCTCTCCCATTGCGGAGCACAGGCTCCAGACACGCAGGCTCAGCGGCCATGGCTCACGGGCCCAGCCACTCCGTGGCACGTGGGATCCTCCCGGACCGGGGCACAAACCCGTGTCCCCTGCATCGGCAGGCGGACTCTCAACCACTGCGCCACCAGGGAAGCCCAGGACCCCTCTGTTTTCAAGATGGTATCCCGTCACCTTTGCACCCCTTTCACTGAGCCCATCTTCCTCAACCTTCTGATCCATTTTGCTCCAGGGTAATCCCCTTCGTCATCTACAAGATGTCAAATTACCCAGGTCTGGTCGAAAACATCAGTACTTAAGAGGTCAAGGCTTACCTGGTCCTACCTCACAGGGATGTGCACTCCCTACAGTTTCCCCCCGCCTCCCCTCCACGTTGAGATCCCTGATGGGATCCCTGATGGGATCTGGGAGGAGTGTGTGCCCATCCACTAGGAACGATGGGAACAGAGTCCAGGGGGTGCTGAGTCTTGGTGCCTCTGAGCAGGGAAGTGGGTGGGGGGAGAGGAGGTGCACGTCAGCTCCTCCAGGTGATGTGCTGTTCCATCCAGGCTCCCGTGGGAACCTAGCGAGCCAGCTGAAGGTCTCTAAGGCAAAATCTACCAGAAATGTCAGTCAGGCAGTGGAGCGGGGCTAGAAAAATCAATGCTGAATTCCAGATGCCAGGAGGGCAGGAGAGGGGGCACGAGAGGACAGAATGAGAGCGTTTGTTTGCAATTCTAATATAACAGATCAACAGATGACTGGGCAAAGATGCCTAATGAAAATGTACATGGTGGATCGTGGGCCGGCAGAGAGAGGAAGGGAGGGATGGAAAGGCCAGGCACGGGGCCTGCTGAGCAATTCAAAGGTATCTGTGACCACGGCAGTCCTGCTGCCAAGGGCAAGGGTGCCCAGACCAGCTAGCCTTGCGCTGGAATCCTAAATCTGCCACTTATTCATTGTGTGGCCTTGGGCCTGGTACCTCACCTTCTTGGTCCTCCATTTCTGTAAAACACAGACCATGTAGGGGTTTTGTGAGGATGAAAGGAGATAACCAGGATAGCTGATCCCTGCTTTATGGAAACAGCTTTTTTCTGTTTTTAAAACACATATTTTTTTCTTTTTTAAAACACATATTATAGTGACTGGGCATAAAGTTAATTTCCTTTCCCTTCTGGAGGCAGTTTGAAGGCCTTCACCAGGTTTCCTGTCTGGGCCCCTCTGGTGGAACCGGCAAATCCCACTCTTCCCTAATTCTGCTTTCAAATCTTTTTCTAGCTGTGCAACGTGGGGCAGATTTTAATGGCACGGGGTCTGCCCTTATGTGTAAAGTGATGGTTACAGTGCCTAGCTGTCTGGGCTGCTGTGAGGCTGAAATGCAGGGGATGTTGGTTGTTCTTACCTCACCTTTACTGCTGAGCATGAAGCGCAGTCTCTGGTCTAAGGAGGCTACACGTAGTATCTCATTTAACCACAAACAACTGTAAGCACCTAGTACTGTTATTCATTTACGGCTTAGGGAGAGGGGAAGTCCGTCTGACTGATTATGCCCAAGACCACACCTGGCTACCTCGGCCTCAGCCCACTGGCCTCCCTGCCTCCGTCTGAGCTGGTGTGCTCTCGCTAACATGATGCAGAGCTGAGTTGGACCTGTCAGGGAGACGTCAGCTCAGCTTTTAGAGTGGGGCAAATGATCCCCTTCATCAAGAACTTGTGAGTTTTACCCTTTAACTATGGCCTTGATTTTACCATCTGTCATGTGAGCCCGAGAAGCTGTGAAAAATGTGGGTGTGAAAAATGCCATTATCTATTCAGGAGTAAGTGTCACAGTCGTGCAGGGGTGACCGTGTGCTATAGACTGAATGTGGGTGTCCCCCCAAATTCATATGTTGAAACCTAATCCCCAGTGTGATGGTATTAGGAGGTGGGGCCTTTGGGAGGTACTTAGGTCACGAGGGTGGAGCCCTCATGAGTGAGATTAGTGTCCTTATAAAAGAGACCCCAGAGAGTTCCCTCTCCTCTTCTGCCATGTGGGACACAGTGAGAAGACGGCCGTCTGTGAACCAGGAAGAGGGCTCTCACCAGACACGGAATCTGCTGGCACCTTGATTTTGGACTTCTCGGCCTCCAGGGCTGTGAGAAATAAATTTCTGTTGTTTACAGGCCAGCCAGTCTATGGTATTCTGTTACTGCAGCCCAGACGGACTAAGATAATGCAATAATTTCTGGTCTGCACCAAGGAGATAGTCGCTCATGCACCATCCCCCTAGGCAGCTGGATGCGTCTGTGTGTCTGTGACGTGCGGTCTGTGGGCACGACCCCACAGTGGCACCGACAAGGGTTGAATAAGTGGACACCACACCAGGCGCGCCCACCCAGCTCCGGTGAGAAGGCTGTGAAGGACATCAGGATGCTACGGATGGAAGTTACCTGAGACAAAACTCTGCTCTTCTGCTTTGTAGATGCCATGGAAGAAGGAACAGGTGGCAGGTGTGGGAGAGTGGCTGCCAGTGTAAGGGTGGCAGTGGGGAGGTGGTTTTTCTGGCCAGATCAGGAAGTTAATGAGAACCCAGCTTAAGGAGATACTTCTGGAAGGGCCCAGTGGTGTTGCTGTTCGCCCTGTGGGAGTGGGAATGGCCACTGTCAGCTGCTTCTGCACTTTGAGAAAAATGATGTAGCGTGTGTGCGCTGCAGGTGTGGTCAGTGGAGTCCTCGATGTGCGTGGCTGGGGGCTGCACACCCCCGGATAGGCGCGCCCTCAGACCACCCAGTCCCTCCCACCTCACACCAACACCCACCTCAGCACAGCTGTGCACCAGGCTGCCCGTTGGTGGGGGCGGGGCTGGAACTTACAGCCCTGTAGATGCCACCGCTCGTCAGCATACTCCAAGCGCAGAACGTGGTCCGCTGTGTCCAGAAGGGAGGTGATTCTTGATGACGACACCCGAGGAAAAGGCATGGTTAAGGGGGTGAAAGGGGTGTGTTTGGTTTGGTTGCCTAATTTGAAGGAGAGAAGTAAATGTGGGAGAGGAATTCAAAACAAAACTGTCAGATTCTAGAAAAGACTATTAAGAATAGTAAGGCTGAAATTTAGGAAGATGATGCTCTTAAGGTCATCTAAATGTTTTAGATCTGGCTCAGCGTATAAGCGGGGTGTTTGGAGAGGAAGAACAAACGATGGGGTCCCCCCAAGGTCACAGAGGGGTGCGTGGCCCCGTTGGCACCTGATTTAGTATGCTGACCCATACTGAAGATGATTGGTTCCGTGGTCCTCTCTGCTTATTGATATGACCTACCTATTATTGTGTTTCCTGGATTGGAAGCACACATTTTTAAAAAGAAGCTATGCCAGAGACGTTTTAATTTGAGAGAAGTGCCAGTTTAGAAAATGTAGGGGAACCCTGGAGATGCCGGTCTTGGGAAGTTTTCTCTGCCGAGTCCTTCTGTGACAATATTTTCCCTTCCATGTAATAAAGAAAGGTTACAGACATGAGGTTAATTAAGAGGGATGTATCTAAAGGAGAGCTAAGTGCAGAGCAATCCAGAGGGAACGCGGCCGTGACCACCCGCGGCATCGTCGTCACTGCCCTTGATCCCTATCGACTCAGGACGTGCATGGAAACAGACCGAGGGCCCACTGGCAGCTGCTCATTGACTCTAGAAATGTGCAGGGTGAGAGGGCCTGGAAGCATGATCATGAAATCATCAGTTTCTCTTACCATCGTTCAGAGGGAAGAAACAGTATGCAGGGTGTCAGCAGAACTGCATCCTGGGAAGAAAATGGCTTAGTTGACTTTACCTCCAGGGAGTACGACTCCTCTTTGCTAAGTCTTGGGACTTTAAGATGCAATTGGGAGCAGCCCAGAAGATGGAAGACTCCCTCCAAAGGGAACAGGGTGTAAAACAAAGATGATGCCACTGATGGGATTTGCCTTTGCCATAGGAAGAAAGCTACAGAGAAAGGAGAGGCTCTGAGCATCAGTGAAGGAGTATCTTCCAGTTGGGCAGAACGTCCGGTTCCTGCACAGAACTTGAGGGCGCGGGGCCTCGGGGGGCGCCAGGTGTGTGAAATGCAGTGGAGAGGCCCGCTTTCCTCGGGACCTCGGCCTCCTGTGTGATGAAGCCCAGGCTGGCGGTCAGGTGCACAGCTGGGACAGCGTAGACCCTGCCAGTCAGAACCGACACTGCTTGCAAACAGACCATCGGACCCTACTAGTGCCACCCTGCTCAGTGTTGCCAGCCTTGGGCTCACGTAGGGGTTTGACCTCTCAGAGCCATGCCAGTCCCAACAACCCATAACCTTATGTCTATCAGATCGGGGCAAGGGGAGGCAAAGGGACTCCAAGAAGAAGCCATGCAGAAAATCAGGAGGCAGAAGGCATTGCTTTTGGGGACGACCTGATTCCTTGTTTAATACCCTCTTTCATACTAAATTGTAAGCTCCAGGAAGCCTGGGACCATTTTTTTGTCTTAGCCACTCTTCCACGCACACTTGGTGCTTAGCCCAGGGCCTGGGGCACAGTGTGTGCTTCATAAGTGCTAATTAAGTGCATGAAATGAGTTTGTAGAGGGCGGACTTCTCTGAGTGACAGCTTGGGAAGGACAAACTTCAGCATCTAAAAGAAAAATGGAAAACAACAGGACGAGTCCTCTGGAGAAGCAGCAGGGTGGAATCCAGAAAGCAAGCGTGGGTAGTGGGGAAAGCTGCCCACCGGGGAGAAGTAAGGTCTTGAGGCATTCCCAGGAGAGAGGGGGGCGGGAAGGACATCTGCTAGAACTTCTGAATATGGGTTGGGTGCTGGGAGGATGCTTCATTTCAGTCTTTCCAGGTTTTTTCCCCTTTGTTTCCTGTTTCTCTGCTTACTTACCTGCAATCTTACGTACAACCTGCAGGCTCACCCCAGCCACTGGCATCTGGGACCTCTGTGGCCCTAAGATCCAGGCTGGTGACACCAAACACGTTCCTTTCATCACCAACTCTTTGCTCCCGACCACTAACTTTTCTCCACCTCTTCAGATGTGTCTTGGACGTGCCCTTGCTTTTGCCCCTGGGTCTCCCAGGCCAGCCCCGAAGGCAAGCGTGACCATTCAGGGCTGGAACTCCTCCTCAGACAGGATGACCTGATAGTCCCCGAGCCTCGGCAGATCTGGGGCCTCCTTTCAGCTCACGGAGTAGCGACTTGAGGCCAGGAATGTCATTCTTGTGTGCGGTTTTCACCGAGAGTTTTGGTGACATGCTACTTTGCAAAATGATTGGCCCTCCTTGCCCTGAAGGTCCCCTTTCCAAACACAGCCCTGTTAAACCTCTAGCCTCATTAAGCTGGGTCTACCTTTGGGATCTCCCACCTCTGACCTTTAACCTTTGCTGGCCTGGGGCAAATAAATCATTCTTTGAGAGACCTTCATTTTCCCAACTGGTGGCCTAGCAATAGTATTATTATATGACTGAATAGGTTGTTTAAATGTGGTAGATTCAGGATATCTTTATCTTTATATATATATATATAGAGAGAGAGAGAGAGAGAGAGCTTAGAGAGAGAGCTTGGGCAGTGTCCCGTGCTTGGAGACATCAGTGGGAGACAAGCAAATTCTGTTGTTCTCAACTCAGTTCAGTGAGCAGGTATGGAGGATACAGTCTAGCCCAGGCACTGTGCTGGGCACTGCAGACCCTGAAAGAATTAACCACTGCCTGAGGAGCTCCCAGCCCGACTTAGAGCTCAGTCTTCCAAAATGCTGTAAAAGGAAGCATCTTGTCCACGATCTCCTATCAAGTTCAGTGACAGAGCCAAGTTTAGAATTCACTTCTGGATTTCTCATTTTGTTGCATTTCAGGCGAGATGCAGTCTCATGGGGCAGAAGCTAGCTGGGGAGAGCGTCTGGGACCAAGTCAGGAGCTCTGTCCCTGATGGAAACTCACCATGTGATTGTAGACAAGCCACAGTGTTGTGATTTACATTGGAAGGAACCCAGGGTCCACTATTCCTAGGGTACGTTTAAGGAGTCAGCGAGTCTTTACTACTCCAAGCCTTAGACTTTTCCGTTTACTGTATAAAATAGAAATAATAATGGGATGCTTACCTTCCTTACCTTACATGGATTTTAGGAAATAAAATGTGAAAACAACTGTCAGAATATATTGGAAAAATAAGAAGTCCATAAGGCATCTGGATTCTGCCTCTAGAAGCAAGCGTCATCCTGCTTATCAACCTTCTTTGCTCTTCTTTCCCTTTTCTACCAGGTGCGCCAGTGAAACCCTGCCCGGCACGGTTGCAGCAAAGAGAGTCGGATACAATTTTTAAAAACATTCTACTTATGGGCAAAAATCCCTTAGCAGCATCTGGGCCCTAACCTCTGTAGAGTTGGCTCTTTCCACAAACAGGTGCCTGATAATCACCCTTCATGGTGAAATATTTGATTTATTCGATGGAGGTTCACTAGAGGGCCTGTCAAAGAGGAAACTGTGTAATAACATTTACTAGCAGCTTCAGGGACAGGGAGGAAGGAGCAGAGAGCATTATGCCCACACACCCCTGGAATTGTTACCATATTAAACCTGTGTTCCATGAGTGGATGGATTTTCTGATGCAGTTGGGTATCTTGCCTCTGGACAGTGAAATTGCTATCCTCTGCCACAGAATAAATTACCTGTCAGGCTCTTTTAAGCAGTTTCAGGATGGTTAGTTTGAAGACAGCAGCACACGCCGGGGAAGGCAGGCGGGGCTCGGGGTGGGGAGAGCTTACTTTCAAAAGTTGCCGGTTGCGTGTCATAGTGTTATTTGCTATGTCGTGTTGATCTGGTGCGACGTGACAGCTGCACGTGAGAGGCAGAACCTCAAAGACTCGCGAACTGCCTGCCAGCTGTTTGTCTGCACACCTTACATCTGTGGAAGACAGTGGAGAAGGTAAACCAAGGCTCCCTTTTTTAAACACAGGGATCCTGGCATTTTCCTGCAGGTTGAAGCTCAAAACTTTTAGAGTGGCCTTGTTGTGGGGAAATGGGAGGATGTAAACTAACTGACTCCTGTAAAAAAAAAAAAAAGTGTGTTCTATGGCAGCAATGCACAATCCCACACAGACCTATGCACGCCTGTGCGCGCGCGGGGGCACACACGCACACACACACAGAGTAAGGTTTTCCAAGTAGCTAGCCAGAGAGTGTTATCCTAATCTCATAAAGCTTCAGAAAGTACATACTGTTTACTTAATTGTAGGACGTTTTCCGGGGTCAAGAACCAGATGCTTTTCACCCTGGTAATCCCCTGGCCAGCAGGGCCTCTAGGACCACAGGTAAAAAGGCAACTGTATCAAAACATTTGCTAGTGGCTTTAGGGAAAGGGAAGGGAGGAGAGAGCAGAAAGAGTTACTGCCACGGACTTTGGTTGATCATCTACCACCTGATCTGAGTTCAGGGCTTGCCCCCTTAACCAGTGCTTGCAAACGTTTTGGTTCCAGAAGCTGTTTGAGCTGCAGAAAATGCCTTTCCTTCTCCCACAAACATCCCTGGCAACTGTGTCACCTGAGGTGAATAGGAAGTGTAGTCATGCACTGATATATGCATATGCATGGATGTATGCATATGTATATATACGTATTATATATGTATGTATTATGTTCATATGTGTATGTATGTGTTTGGACGTGTATATATGTGTGTGTATACACATATTATATGAATAACCACTTATTCATGTATTCTAAAGTACAGATAGTCACCCCTTCTGGGGGACCTGTCTGCAGACAGCCTGGAGCATTTTGTGAGGTTCCCAGAGATGATTTCTTTCTCCAGGGCTGGCTTCCATGACCGCCGAGCCCGGGCAAGGTGGGCTGCAGCATCTGTGGTCCATGTGTCTGAAGCCCCGGCATCTGCCAGCTGAGGTGCAAGTGTCAGGGCAGCTGGATCTGGCAGAGACTATTTTCTGCTTCTCAATTCCCTCCAGGCCAGAGATAAAACAAGAAGTGCAGTTTCTGAATGAACCAGGGATGTTTAACGTTCTGGCTGATAGTATAGCACGTTATACATGATACGTGGTAATAATGGTGAGTTAACACTTGCTGCCTGGGATAGAAGGTTTAAAAGGGGCATGACAGTTTGTCTCAGTGCTGGTTGAAGAATTAATACATCCACGTGCTTCATAGAGTCATGGCCTGTTAAACCTTCGACACCATCCTGTAAAAGCCTTTTAACAACTTATTTTCCAGCAATAACCAGTTGACCAGTTGATTTGAAACAAAACTTTTTGTCTTGATATGCTGACAGTTAGTCATAAAGGAGATTGAAAAAAAAAAAACAACCATGAGGTCAAGAAGAGAATTGTCAATATAAAACACATTTAAAACCATGTGAAATTATAATTTTTTAAAACATCTATTGGGGGCTTCCCTGGTGGCGCAGTGGTTGAGAGTCTGCCTGCCGATGCGGGGGACACGGGTTTGTGCCCCAGTCCGGGAAGATCCCACATGCCGCGGGCTGGGCCCGTGAGCCACGGCCGCTGAGCCTGCGCGTCCAGAGCCTGTGCTCCGCAACGGGAGAGGCCAAAACAGTGAGAGGCCCGCATACCGCAAAAAAAAAAAAAAAAGAAAAAAAAAATCTATTGGGCTCTTAGTAGGTGCTGGGAAATGGGCTAAGCCAGGCCAATTGCTAGCAAGTGGTAAATATGGGATACTACCACAGTCTACTATCAGAGTCCTTGCTTTACCATGATGCTATATGACACTTTTAAATGTGTTAGGCTAATACTGAGATTATCTGGCTAGAATTATCATCTTATGCTAATATTCACTGTGTGGTTAGGAGGTGAGCCGTTCCATGTGGGTAATGTGAACAACAGCTGTGCTGCAAATAACACCATTATGCATCTAACACCCCTTTATTTTTGCTGTGTCATTTTGGACCTTTGACGATGGAAGCCTGGAAAATAGCAATAAAAGAGATGAATGTTTATTGAGTGCCTACTACATGCCAGGCACTGTGCCCAGTGCTTTATCTGTGGATTATGTGATAAAAGCAACCAACCATCACTTAATATTATCTCATAGATGAGGAAATTGAAGCTCCAAGTGGTCACATTTTAACCAGAGTCTCACCCTTTAACCTCAAGTTACCAGCATGTGCTTTTGGCATATTGTGTGCAAACCCATTTACGTGCTTTCATATCCGTAAGTTGTGCTGAGACTTTGCCACAGGGATCCTGTACCCAAGACAAGCTTCTCAAAGCCACGGCCAGTTTCCCCCAGAGTCAGGACGGACTCCTTGTCAAAGAGATGGGAGCCATTCTCCTACCACTATAACCACACGCTGAATGCAGCTCCTGCCACTTCCCCTGGGCTGGCCTCCAGCCTTCCCTCTGCAGAGCCCTTGGCTTTCTCTTGGCTCTTGCTAATAACCCCACTTCTCACTCCTGCCCTGTCCTTCAGCTCCTGTCCTCAGCCTGCTGACACTGCTCGGGTGACGGTGTGCACCCTCATCATCGTGGTCCCCGCCTCTGGGTCTTCCTGTATCTTCAGGTTGTGGACACTTAGTGGTTTGCGTCAACCTGGGGAGGGAGAAATGAGGGAGATCTCTGCTTACTTTGCACTGAGTGAGCCAACAGAGGGAGGAGCTGGAAGACTCAATCAGGGCGCAGGGGGCAAAGGATTTCGTGGTTCAGATCCGGCAGCTTTTTTTGCATCAGGTGCAGCTCTCCTTCCATTCCTGATCCTGAGCTATGCACAGTCACAACTCTGACACCCGCACACCACCAATCTTTGCGGCTCCATTTGTAAGAAAGTGTGCGTCTGTGTTTGCACACACACACACTGTGGCCGCATCCCTCCCTGCTAGATTTCTGCCCCTCAAAATTCAGTTTCATCAGGGCCTTTAATAATTTCAGCTCAGGACCATGAAGGGGAGGGGCAGTGAGCTGCTCTCTGACGGTTGGCAAAGACCTGGATGTTTCAGGATCTGACTTTTGATGCTCTGTGCCCTGATTGTTGTGTTTCTGGAGAGTCTCTTTTAAGAGTGAAACAGACGGGCTTCCCAGGTGGCGCAGTGGTTGAGAGTCTGCCTGCCAATGTGGGGGACACGGGTTCATGCCCCGGTCTGGGAAGATCCCACATGCCGTGGAGCGGCTGGGCCCGTGAGCCATGGCCGCTGAACCTGCACGTCCGGAGCCTGTACTCCGCAATGGGAGAGACCACAGCAGTGAGAGGCTGTGAAAAGAGTGAAACAGACACCCAGTGCTAGTTAGTGGGTCCCCTGAATTGGATTCTCCCCTCCACAGAGTCAGCTAGTAGCCTTCCTCATCTGAGGATTCAGGGAACCCAGGAAGGGGACCTAGAATGGAATTCCCCAAGCTTGGTCTTCGGTACCCATAACGTCAGGTCCAAAGTCAAGAGCAAGTCATGTTTGTGTGAAATGGAACATCCCTGGGGCACTGGAGCCAGGAAGCCCAGTCAAATCCAAGCCAGATGGCCCCGCACAGCACCTGCAGTGGTGGAGTCCAAGTGTCCTCAGCCCTGAAATGCCTGTCTCCTTCAGTGGAGTATGGTGGCTGGGAAGCCACTGCATGGACCCCATCCCAGCTTGGGGTGGCGGGGGCGGGATTTCGACCGTCATTCCTAGTGTGTGGCAGACACCCTTTAGCCTCTCCCTTCTCTCTCCTGTTCAGTAACCTTCTCACTAATTTCTGTCCTTGTGCTGATTTCAGATCTCCCAATGTCTTTGGATGGTCAGCCATCAACTAAAATTCAGCGCCCCGATTCTCCCTGTAGCAACTTGGAGAAGGTTGGAATGGGAACTTTTCTCTGGGACTCTCCAAGGGTTGGAAATTGAGGGGAAGACAGCCTTGCTTTGAATGGGACCTTCCACACCTCTGGCTCCTTCTGCTGTGTTTCCAGTGGTGGTGGCAGCCCTTGCAGCTAGGGTGCAGGTGGAGAGCTGGTACTCCTGGAGCAACTGGCTCTGTCCCCATGGCTCATAATCTACGGGACAGGCCTTTCCCTGTGTCCCTCTCCCCCGGCTCCAGGACAGCAAGACGGCGTAATTATCTTGGACAGCTGCACCGTGTTCATTGCCAGGGCCTTAGCTCATCAGTCCCCTGTTTTTCCCTCTAGCTGCTTAAAATATAAACCAGATCCCTTGTCCCCCCAGTCCGACTCCCTTCAGAGCGGGACGGAGTGCAGTGTGTCATATGTCCTCTGATTTGCAGCGTGTTTGGGTGATGATGCCAGATGGGCACGGGGGAGGGAGAGGGCGGCTCAGAGTGTGCAGAGGGAAGGGAATTCAGTTTTTCTGGGGCACCAGGCCCAGTGGGTGACTTCAGCGAGCTGTTTGCCTCTGAGGCCCCATCTGTGGATCAGAGGGAAACCTGTAAGTCACTGGTCATTTTCTGGGAACTTGAGGAGTCTGGAGTCTGTGCGGAGTCCCTAAGCCATAAACACTTCACTGCAGCGTAACTCTGGAGAACGTCGGGGCCACTGCTGTTTCCATCCCCAACACCATGGAGCTAGGGTTGGAGGCTGCAGTGCCTGTTTCCTGCTGGGCACTGACCCAACCCTCGCCTCTGCCTCACAGGACTTATCCCTGGACTTCGGGGCTTTGCTAGAGACGAGAGAGAAGAGAGAAGAGAATATTGCAGGGCACCAGAAAGGGGGAGGGGGGTGTGCGCAGGCTCAGCTGATGTGCCCACAGGCAGCCACACTGGTACACTGGCCAGTGCCCTCACGTGTCCCGCGGGTGCCCGGGGGGTGGGTGACCAGATCCCAGATAAGCATCCCCGACACGGGCGGTCCCAGCACACACTCGGACACAGACGACTCCCACACTTTCGTCAGGCTGTGACTCTTAAGTCTTCCTGCCACTTTCCACTTTCTTGGATGCCCCTCATCTTCCTTCCCTCCCCAACAAACCTCACCCTGTAAGCTCCGGCCTCCCTTCCCTTATAGGATTTGGGGTAATGGGGGGGTGTTAGTGGTCCTCTTGTGGGGGAAGAGCCGGCCCGAGTGGGGGCCGCCACGGATGGGATTGAAGGCTCCATCAAGCGCACTGATTAGAACAGGCTGCAGTAAGATGGAGCGTTGTCATGGAAACCGGCTCTTGATGTTGTCCAGATTTCAGAATCTCTCTCCTCTCCCCACCTTGGTTTTTACCACAAGGCTATGGCTACATGTTTGGCAGGAGTTTGTGGGCCCACAGCCTCCTTGGATGAGGACTTCGGATGTCAGCCAGCCTCTGCCACAAAGCTGCCCTTCTAAATGGGCATGTGGCCCTGCGTGGCCAGGAAGCCTGAGGCAGGGCCCACGTACTTCCTGCTGTGATCCTGAAGACACAGCTGGTGTATTCGGGTGCCAGAAGCAGAGTCTAAGGCCCTGAGATGTGCCCTCTGTGCGTGGAGAGGGGCGGGGGAGAGGTGGGGAGGGCTGGGAAGGTGGACCCTAGCTCCACCTGCCCCCCAGTGTGGCCCCAGAGCAGAGAAGCTGGGAGGAGGAGGCGGGCATGGGATGCACATTGCAGGTGAAAAACCAGAGTGTGGACTTGGGTTATCACGCGGGCCAGAATTCAGGCGTGGCTCAAGTGTTCCGCCTGCACGGGGGGCTCATCCTCTAACTCCTCCATACCTACACCCAGCCAGGGTCACACTCACGTAGCCAGGGGTGGTGAGAGCGGAGCAAAGTGTGACATTCTGACTCAGCACATCCTCATTCAACCCTGTGTGCCTCAGTGTCCCCAGACAGCAAAGTGAGGATCACGTCCTTAGGTCTGACTGCATCCATCCCAAGGATGGTGTCAATCCACAAAGAGACGGCAGGGCTTCCCTGGTGGCGCAGGGGTTGAGAGTCCGCCTGCCGATGCAGGGGATACGGGTTCGTGCCCCGGTCCGGGAGGATCCCACGTGCCGCGGAGCGGCTGGGCCCGTGAGTCATGGCCGCTGAGCCTGTGCGTCCGGAGCCTGTGCTCGGCAACGGGAGAGGCCACAACAGTGAGAGGCCCGCGTACCGCAGAAAAATAAAAATAAATAAAAAGTGACAGCAGAGGGCAAGCTCTTTGGAAAGGAACGAGTCTTATACAAAGTAAAGAAGTCATCAGTGTCGGGAATCCACTGTGAGACGGACTTGGAACCACAGGACTTACCAAGAGCCCCAGACTGGCCTTTGTCTTGGAGAACTTGCATGTCTAAGTTTGAGTTTTGCTAAATTTCTGGGAGAGTCACTGCACAGTGCCTACGGCACGTTCACCCACCTTTCCTCCCTCTTTGCCTCCCCACCGTGGGCAGCAGGCATGGGCATGGCAGGGAAGCCACCAGGCTGGCTAATGTGGGCTGGGCCCCAGCTACAAGTGAGGTGGGCACCCAACTGTGCCAGAAAACTGTGCAGCTAGGGGTTGGGTGCACACTGTGGCCAAAGGGAGCATTGAAATTCGATGCTGGAAGTGCCAGGTCTGGTGCCAGTGAGGGGGCTGGGGTTGAGGACCGGGAGACAAGAGCACAACGTCAGGAGCCGAGGAGACGTGGGAACAGGGCGAGGGGAGACCAAAGGCAGACAGTGTCCTGGAGTCGGGAGGGGCCGTGAGGTGGGCAGCCAGCTGAGGTTAATGGCAGTTACCGTCATTGCACTAACAGGTGCCGAACCTTCATTGGTTCATTGGCACGGGCCGTTGTCAATCCCTAGGGACCTGGATCCCCAGCGTTTCTCTCTGTGTATCCTTAGCCTGGGTTCTGACACGGGGAGCATTTTGTTTCTAATTTTCCTCCTCTGCCTTCTCAAGTGAGTATAATGAGGGTACAGGGGGACTTCCCCAGTGTGGCAGTTCTTTCCAGAATCCAGGGAGACGTAGATGAGATATTAGGAGGGCAGGGGATGGCCCGAATCCCTTCATCTCACTTCTCAGGAGGTCTGGGGTGTCCCAGGTGGGCTCTTCTGTCTGGGGGCCTCTCCTTCCAAGCAGTAAAACAAGCCTCACTCTAAGTTAGGAAGATGGTGAAAGGTAAGGTGGTATCCAGGTGATTCTTTGTTCTGAGCACAGAGTGGCAGCTTCAGACACAAGCCAGCCACTCTCCTCTTTTGGTGGTGTCCGTACTACACCTAAAACCCAGAAACACATCCTGTTTAGAATGGCTCTGCTCATGGGCACGTGTCCTCTCTCAGGTGTGTTTTATTTGCTGTCCTTTTACCTCAAGCTGCCTGCTTAGCACCAACTAGCAAGATGGGCAGCGAAGCCTTTGCTGGTGTTTATTTTCGGATGGAAGGTGTTGTGGATGTGCCTCACCCACTTTAGGGACCCAAAGGCATGTTTCCAGCATCACTGTGGCCGTTATGATAAAAGGGTGACATCAAACCAGTTGCTGTAGTAACAGGCAACATCACATAGTTGTCAAAAGTGATGAATGATTTGCACAGTCAAAAATATTGATTCTTTTTTCAAAAATTTTACTTTGGTAAAGGGATATCCGTAGAACTTCGGACATGAAATACAGCTCCTAAATTTGTCAACCCAGTCGAATGCTTTAACCTTGTCGTTTCGTCCCTGTCGCCGATCGAGTACTGGTATCAAGCAGAGCTCGAGAGGATTACCTACATAAAAGCAAGTAGAACGATTAGCATTTACAGTGGTCTGATGGCAACACGTAGAAGAGACACGATAACTCTAGGAGCGTATTATAATTCTTTGTAGAGATGTTATGGGGAAGAAAAAAAACAAAACAAAACACTGACATGGAACTCAAAAGACCCAATTCGAGTTTCAGCAATGCCATTTCTAGCTGTATGACTTTGGACAAATCGCTTAATCTTCCCGGCCTCATCTGTAAGAGGATGAAATGAGCCTGCCTCCCAGGGGTGGTGTGAGAAGTAGATGCGGCATAGACGTGAAAGCACCATCCCCTGCCAGTCACTGTTAACAATACTCCCGGCTCACGGGCAGTACTTCACAGCCCGCCCCTTCTTAGGCCTTCCCTCCGTTTTCCCATCTGTTAAATAGAGGCAGCCGTTTAGTCCTTGCCCACCCCTCCCCCTGCACGCACACTTCCTCCCCACGTCTCCCCCATGTGAGTGAAGAAAGAATAATAGATGTGAAAAGCTTTGAGTTCCTTGAAACCAAAGACTGGGATAAATACTCTATATTGATTACGATGATTATATCTGGGACCAGAAAAGTAGGATTGCCCGGTTGCCAATGGCAACCGGCTGGCAGTGCTGCAGAAGGAGCTGAGCTGGGCTGTGTGGAGAGGTGCCCTGGGAACTGGAGGATGTGTCTTTTCTTCTCTTTTTTAAAAATCCCCATTCCTCCTACCTTGGTCTGGCATTCCTGTTCTTAGGAGACGTGGTCAGTTGTCAGTGGGATTTGAAGGGAGTGGCAAAGGGGGCTGACTCCGGGCGTCTTTGGGAACGGCTCACGAGTGGCTGGCAGGCGCGTCTTCCGTCAGAGTTACGTTTCCTTCAGATGCAGAGATGGGAGATCCAGCCAGTTGGAAGGGAGGGGGTGGACAGAAATTGGACCAGGGCAGAGACGAGGCTGGACCATGTGCAGAAACACAGAACCCCCAGGAGGATAAGGGGCCCTCTGAGAGGGGGTGGGGTAGAGCCCACAACTGAGGCTCTGGGTTGGGTACAGTGCGGGGGGCTTGGTTAAAGCCACGTGCTTCCAGGCCTGAGGCACGTGTTTATTAAGGGAGGAGAGGGGCTTCCCTGGTGGCGCAGTGGTTGAGAGTCCGTCTGCTGATGCAGGGGACGCGGGTTCATGCCCCGGTCCAGGAGGATCCCACATGTCGCGGAGCGGCTGGGCCCGTGAGCCATGACTGCTGAGCCTGCGCCTCCGGAGCCTATGCTCCGCAGCGGGAGAGGCCACAGCAGTGAGAGGCCCATGTACCGCAAAAAAAAAAAAAAAAGGGAGGAGAAGCCTCATCCCCATCTCAGGTGGTGAGCAAATCCTCAGTCTCGGCCCTGAATTCCAGACTCCTCTGCCTTTACGCCAGAGGTCCCAGTGCTGGACTACAGTGTGTGCTGAACGCGTATCACCTCATGGACCCTCACTTAACGGCTGTCCTTGTTTATCTAGTTTACATGGCCGGGGAGTGGTGACATCCAGATCCCGGCTGCGGCAGCCAGCATCATGCACACCTGTGCTCTGTCTGCCATGATGCGGATCATTTTCCCAGCAGCTCAGAGCCTAACAAGTAGCTGATCACTAATCTTGAGGGATCCGAAGGACAGGCCTGGCATAGTAGAGAGCCCCTAGATGTGCCTGCCAGCCAGAGGCTTTGGCTCGAATCCCTTTGTGACGCCTCTGTGTTCTAAGACAAAAGGCCTTTGGCCTGTGGGTCAAGACTCCCTCCCTCCTCCAGTGGTGGGGTCTGGGAGCTTTCTGTCGAGCACAACGACTTTCCTGACCCAGGTCCCGTGAGGGGCCGTACCTTTCTGGCTGCTGGCTGCCACTAGCTGACTCGGGGGGGTGACCAGGGAGGTATGTCAGCTTCCTGAGGGTGTGGTGAGAGCCCCACGGTCCAGGGTTTGCAGACTGTAGAACGCTCTCAGCTACCTGCCCCTCTGCTGAAAAGAAGCTGCTCTGGCCCAAACGTGACTCCTGAACAATGGACACAATTTGACCGCTGGTCACATAGGAGTATGTAGTACATATCACAGCCCTCAGAGAGCATGTTTATGAGTTATGAATTTACCTAGCGTGGAGTTATTCTGGTGTGAAAGTAGCAGGCAGCTACTGTTTACTGAGCGTATGTAAGCACTTCACATGTGTAACTTCATCTACACGTCACAACGACCTTACGAGGTGACTGCTCCATTTTCTTACACTTATTCCATTTTACAGATGTGGAAGCTGGGTCCCAGTGAGGACCGACCATTTACAGTGAGTCAGCGCTGGGGCTGGACTTAAGCCCAGCTTCTCTGACTCCGGGGTGTGTACTCATAGCCACTAATCACGTTACGAGCCCCCTGTCATCCCAGGCCACTCTTCCGCTCTTCCCACCAGTGGCCAACCCGCCTGCTTCTGTCGCCCTTGCTTCTTCCCGTCCTTATGTACTTGGCTGCCATATTAATTTTCCTAATCTCGCTGCCACCCAACCGCCTCTGTTCGGAAGACTCAACACCTGTACAAGTTTAAGCTCCTTTGCCTGCTATTCTGGGGCCTCGGGCGATCTAGGGAAAGCTCACCTCTGCGCTCCTGCCCCTCACTGTCATTCCTCCAGCTGCATGCGGGAATCAGCAGGCTGAACTGTCGGGGACTCTTACAGATGCCATCACGCCTGAGGCCCTTGCTGGTTATTCCTTCTGGCTGGAATTTCTTCTCTCCTCTCTCTCTAGGCCCCAACTGTACACACCCAGATCTCACCCATCTTGTCAGGCTCGGCTCAGCTGCCTCCATTGTCACTGGGCCTTTCTTGATTTCCTCAGCCGGGCACGAATTCTCCCTCCTCTCAACTGGCGTAGGGTTCGATGCGTCTTACGCCACTCACCATCTCCCTCTTGCGCATCCTTTCATTTACTCATTCGTTCAACTTGTTCTGAGCCTCTCCCATGCAGTGCTGGGTGCCGGGGATGCAAGAGGAATAATAGGTCCCAGCCCTTAAGGTCCTAACTGCATGGAGACTTGGTACCAGTGTGTGCCTGACATCCTGTGCCCGATTGTCACCTGGCATAGTACCGTGGAGGACATTCAACACAGTTGCTTTGAATCAATGAAGGTGCTTGATACTCTCTGATGCTAAGAGGAGAGGCAACAGGAGGACGCAGTGTTAGGTTGTGATGTGCTGCGTAGGAAGCCGGGAGGTTGGTCCTTAAAGATCTCATATGCCAGGAGACCTTCTGTCTTACCTAGAGAGGGGCAAATTGGAACCCAGCCCCTCTTCGGTCCTCTTCTGGGGAGGAACTGCTTGTCCGGCTAGGGAAACCTCTCCTCCACTTGCCCAGCGTACTCCTGGGGACCGGGTGTTCACAGATGGCAGGGATGTCTTGAGCAAGACCAGTAGGGTGATTTCCTGAGGGCTTCCTGTGGTTAACATGTCAGTGTGACCCAACAAAGACTGACCACCATGACCTTCCAGATGCCGTGCTGAGTCCACAGAGTCATGTTTAGGCTCTGGGTGTGGAGCAATGAGGCTAATACCAACTTTTCTAGCAATGTGTTGGAGCAGGGGTCAGCAAACTCCAGTCCACGATCTGGCCGGCCACCTGTTTCTGTATAGGCCGCAAGCGAAGAACGGTTCTACCATTTTTATTTTTTATTTTTTTTTTTTTTTTTTTTTTTTTTTTGCGGTATGCGGGCCTCTCACTGTTGTGGCCTCCCCCGCTGCGGAGCACAGGCTCCGGACGCGCAGGCTCCAGACGCGCAGGCTCAGCGGCCATGGCCCACGGGCCCAGCCGCCCCGCGGCATATGGGATCCTCCCAGACCGGGGCACGAACCCGCATCCCCTGCATCGGCAGGCGGACTCCCAACCACCTGCGCCACCAGGGAGGCCCCGGTTCTACCATTTTTAAATGGTTGGGGAAAAATATCAAAAGAAGAATAATATTTCAAGCCATGTGAAAATGATATGAAATTCAAATTGCAGTGTCCATAAATAAAGTTTTGCTGGAACACAGCCCTGCTCATTTGTTTATATCTTGTCTGTGGTTGCTTATGTGCTGTAACGGCAGAGTTGAGGAGTTACAACAGAGATGACTTCGCCCACAAAGCCTAAATATTTATTCTCTGGCCCTTTACAGGATAAGTTTATGAGCCTTATGCTAGAGGATGAAGTTCTTTCTATACCCATCCTTTTTGGTTAAGAATAAGGGACTTCCGGGGCTTCCCTGGTGGCGCAGTGGTTGAGAGTCCGCCTGCCGATGCTCGGGACGCGGGTTCGTGCCCCGGTCCGGGAGGATCCCGCGTGCCGCGGAGCGGCTGGGCCCGTGAGCCATGGCCGCTGGGCCTGCGCGTCCGGAGCCTGTGCTCCGCGACGGGAGAGGCCACGGCAGTGAGAGGCCCGTGTACCGCAAAAAAAAAAAAAAAAAAAAAAAAAAAGAATAAGGGACTTCCCAGTCTGCAGGGCCAGTCAGCTGCTGGCCTGGGGATCAAAGGCAGGTGTTCAGGGTCCTGCAGATGGACAAAGCCTTGGCTTGGGGTTTGGTATCCTGAGTTCTTGGAGTGAGACCTTTTCTTCTCTAGGTCTTCGGTCCTCATAAGTTTGGGCTGCATGGCACTATGGAGAACGGTATGGAGGTTCCTTAAAAAGCTAAAAATAGAACTACCATACGACCCAGCAATCCCACTACTGGGCATATACCCTGAGAAAATCGTAATTTAAAAAGACTCATGTACCACAATGTTCACTGCAGCACTATTTACAATAGCCAGGACACCTAAGTGTCCATCGACAGATGAATGGATAAAGAAGATGTGGCACATATATACAATGGAATATTACTCAGGCATAAAAGGAAACGAAACTGAGTTATTTGTAGTGAGGTGGATGGACCTAGAGTCTGTCATACAGAGTGAAGTAAGTCAGAAAAAGAAAAACAAATACTGTATGATAACACATATATATATATATGGAATCTAAAAACAAAAAAAAGGTTCTGATGAACTTAGGGTCAGGACAGGAATCAAGACACAGATGTAGAGAATGGACTTGAGGACATGGGGAGGGGGAGGGGTAAGCTGGGACGAAGTGGGAGAGTAGCACTGACATGTATACACTACCAAACGTAAAATAATAGGTAGCTAGTGGAAAGCAGCCGCATAGCACAGGGAGATCAGCTCGGTGCTTTGTGACCACCTAGAGGGGTGGGATAGGGAGGGTGGCAGGGAGGCTCAAGAGGGAGGGGATATGGAGATATATGTATATGTATAGGTGATTCACTTTGTTATACAGCAGAAATTAACACACCATTGTAAAGCGATTATACTCCCATAAAGATGTAAAAAAAAAAAAAGGTGGGCTGCATGTTCTCTAAGGGCCCATCATCCTCACAGGTGGTTACACTTCTTTGGTCTACGGGCCCTTTTCCGTCCAGTGGTCTGCACTGCATGAGGGTGGCTCTGGGCCTCCCAGACTTGTCTTCTGAGGCTTTAGCCTGGGGAGCCATGAGGGCCCCAGCTTGGCCAGCGGGCGGACCCAGGAGCTCCCTGGCTGCTCCCAGCACCCAGGGTCCCAGTCCTTGCGCTCCCACTGTTCACCAGGACTACCATCTTTTTCTCCATATTGATCCATGTTTGGACTCAGTGCAGCCTTTTTTTGAAACGCCCGAGATCTAGGCGGACTGTAATTATGTAATTCATCCTCGTTATATTTTCTAATTGTTCTCTGAAGCTGTTTCCTAAACTGGCTGGAAACAATTGCAGACCGGAATGGAGTGGGAAGCAGGCAAGGAGCTGGCGGCCGGCTGGGGCCAGGCTGTGTGCTGGAGGCCTCATCTGAGGGGGTGGGCCCAGGGTGGGGGCAGAGAGGGCCGCCCCTCATGGGCCCCTGTGTCTGGGGCTGGGAGTGGCAAGAAGAAGCGTTCGCTGAGGGGCTGGGAGCTTTGGTTTAATCATTCACAAATGACAACCCTCCCTGCTGCTCCTGGCTCCACAAACCGGCTGTTTTCCCTTTCTCGGCTGCCTCTGTGATGCTGGTAGGGCTCCCTGGGGATTCTGCCAGTCAACAGGGAGCAGGGCCCTTCCCTTGCGGCTTCAAATTGTTTGTGCTTTCTTGACAAAAAAAAAGGCAACTCGAGCCATCCATCACCCCCAGAAAGCCAGAGAGGGCCTGTGGAGGGAGAATGGGGGGCTTCCTGCTGATTTGGGCCCGGGTGGGTGAGTTGGGGCTCTTGGTAGTGTCTCCTGGAGGGAGCAGCCGGGGTGCCCCCTGTTTTGGGCCAGAACCCCAGGAAAGGGACCCAAATAAATGCTTCCTGCAGGACCCTGCTGTTAGGAATGTGTTCCCCGGCTGCACAGCGCCCTGTGGGACCAGGCAGAGGACAGCACGTATTGGTGGGGGAGCACCTGGGGCATCTCTCCACCCCCCCGGTCTTCCTTAAGGTGTGTGACCTAGTCTGCGACCGTGACCTCCTCCCCTCCCCGATTCCTCTCCTCACCTGCCTGCAGAAACGAAATGAGACGGCTTCCAGTAAAAGCGCTGAGTTTCTAGAAAGGGCGGACGAGCTGGATGGGGCAGAACCGCCCGCCCTGCCTGGTGCTTGAAGAGACGCCCGCCCTGGCAGGTCATCAGCGCCATGTCTGTTAAGGTTCACAGAGCCCCTCCGAGGGAGGGGAGACCGCGATGCCTCTTTTCCTATTGAGAAAAGAAGGAGTAAATTATGTCACATATGGTTGAAGCATCCGTGTGTGACAGGTACTAGAGGAGGCATTGGGTACAGAAGATGGAGACAGCTAGAGCCCATCCCCGGGACCCTGACTTTCCAGGTGCCACGATGTCGACACCATGCTTAAAGCCACATATGTCTGATTCCAAGCTCTTCCCACCAGACCGAAGCTGCCCACTGAGGCGGAGACCGGTCAGGCGGAAACTGCACCATTTGCTTGGAGGATTCAGCCCAGGGTCACTTCAGGTGGGGTGGGGACCTGAGGAACCATCACTGGTGCTGGTGAAGGGGGGCGGGAGGCACAGGTGTCCTTCCTTTGGCTGGCACTGTCTCTCTCTCTCTCTCCCTCCCCCTTCTTCTTTTCCAGCCTCTGGAGCCAGAGAGAGGGGAAAGGGGGTGTGTGAGGGGTGCCCATGGAGTGCTGGGAACCCAAAGTCCCTCCCTCTCCCTCGGTCCTCCACCCCGAGCACCTAGGCTCCACTGGCCATGTTCAAGGCCCAGAATCCTCTTAGCCCCATGCTCCATTCCTGCCTCAGCAGGCCACCTGGCCAGTCCAGCTACTACCCCATCTCTCTTAAGGCTTAAGGTCTGGGGCGAGGGCTGGGAAGAGGCCCCAGGGTGTTCTGTGTTCTGGAAGCTCTTTCCTCTGACCTGGCAGAACACGTAGCGTTGCAGCATCTCCCACAGTTGGCCCACCTGGTACTGCTTCAATCCCCAAGACTGCTGGCACCTCTAAAGCTTGGGATTGCCTTTGTCGGGACATCTAGGGTTCCCTGATGGGTCTCCAAGCAGAGCCCGCTCCTGTGCCCCGTTTCCCGTTCAGCCAGCTGGGGTTGATCCCCGGGGGACTAGGTGGGCATCGGTGCATCCAGCCTGGTTGGCCCCTGCCTAGGCCAGCATTTCTCAACCTTTTTCTCCTCATCACCTTCCTCCACTAGGAGAAAAAGTAAACTAATTTAAAATTCTTCCAAATGCTCAGGTATGCTCAGGCATGAGAATTTGTGCTTCGGAGGGCCACAGACCATTGTAATATCCAAGAGGGTTGTTTGCCCTCCATTTTCACCCTCCTGGGGACGCTCTTGCCCCCTTGAGAACGCATGCTGTAGGCTTTCCAGAACACGGTTCCAACCTGGGTGTAACTTCTCTGTGATCCCCTTTAACGTACAGAAGCAAGCGTGTTCACGAAGGAAGAATAGCGTTTCAAGGACCAGGGCAGACGTACAGATCTGCCACTGGAGCAAATGGTTTCTCGTGTCCGAGCCTCACTTTTTCCATTAATAAAACTCAGACACCTGCTTCTGCTCCACCAGCGAGGAGGTCACACCCAGGGTCAAGCACACATGACACTGGCCACACGTGTGGACCTCACTGTGGGGGCAGGGGTTGGGGGGCCCCATTCTTCCCTTAGCTTCTGCCCCACGGCCCAGCCTGAGGAGCGGTGCCCTGGGCGAGGGGGTCCCACCCTCACCCCCTTGGCTGGCAGCTCCCCTGGGTGTCACTGTGGGACAGCGGAAGGCTGGCAATGGGCTGGCGCTGGCGGGTGGCGCTGCAGGAGGATTGGGGACACTGGGGGGGGGTCATTCTTCTCCTTGGCACACGGCCTCCTCTCTGGTGGGGAGGCCTTCTTACCCCTCCCCCAGGAACCAGAACCCCACTGTCCTGCCTTCCCCCTGAACGAGGCACCTCAGAACCTCTCGCCTGCATGTTATGAAGTGTGTTCTCAGATTCAGGGCCAGGCAGTTGGGGGCCACCGGGCAGGATTTGCCTGCAGGGAGCAAAAGGGCTGCAGAAGCCCCATCGGCCTCCAGTTTGGAATAGGCTGAGCAAGTCACCGCGTTGACGTGCTGCCCGGGTCCCACCCGGCACACGATGCGGCGTTTCATGGGAGGGCGCAAGTGAGAAACAGGCTTCTGGAATCTGCCCGTGGCTCCTGTCTTTTCTGTTCCTTCCAGCATCCCTCTCCTCTCCCTTTTTCTCTTCCCTTTCTACCTCCTTGTATCCATGCCTGGCTGGGTGTCCGCCTGCTGGCCTGCCTCTCATTCAGCTGAAAGACAGGTACCCCTGACCAAGGCAGGACTTGAGGTGGGGATGTTGAGGAGAGAGAGGGGGAATGAAGAGGGGCCCATGCATTCCAATAAATAGAAATGAACCCTCCCTGCCCAGGTCAGACCTCTGTGTCCCTCCCCTTTCCCACCCAGGTCATAAAATCCGCTTCTAACTTACCAGTTCCCCTGTTAGTACCAGAAACATACAATTAGCTTTAAAAGTGTGGCTCCAAGCTGTGGCCAGTTAGAAATTTATGACTTTTTTTTTTTTTTAAAAAAAGCTTTCCTTTAAAGTGGCTAATTAGGTGTAGTTCTCCAATGGTAATTTTAAAAAATGCGAATTGGTCTGCACTTTGGAAGGAGGGGAAGAACTCTCCCCCTTTATTATCTTGGCACTGGGGAGGCACAGAAGAGACCAACACAACCCGAGCATTTGCGCAGCCTCCAAGGACAGGGGTGCGGCGCCGGCCCTTTTATGGGTTTGGCGTGAGGAGGGGGTCAGAGGAGAAAGGTTTTCTGTGTTCCGGACGGCTTCCTTGGGAAGGGGATGTGCCACAGCATGTCTGGAGAGGGTGGCCAGGGAAGGGTAGGGGCCGTAGTGGTTCACCCACTTGGCGCAAGACACCCGACCCTAAGGTGGGCCTGAGAGATGCCTTCACAGTGGCTTCCAAGGAGGATGGACGGGTGGGGCGGGTACGTGGAGGGCTAACCCCAAGCAGGACCCGCACCCTGGCCAGGCCACAGCCCTAGCACAGAGCTTGACAGCTGCTAAACCACACGCTGGCAGAAGGTGCCGTTTGCGGGTAGGCTGTTTATTCCAAGAACAATTCCAAGTTGAACCTAAAGGGGGCAGAGCCCAGGCGTATGGTGTCCTCACAAACCCTTGGCTCCTTGGCTCAAGGGCTTGCTCAGAGGGTCCGGGGCAGTGCAGCCCAGGGGGTTGCTGTGGGTGCTGCTCCCCGTGGCCTGGGGGGTCCAGGGGAGAGCGGTGCACCCTCCTGGAGGGACGTCCCGTTATCCCCTTGGTGCAGGCGCTGCTGGCTCTAGTCCTTCCATCCCCGTGCGTTGCTGTGCGAATAACACAATTACGAAGACACAGAACCGGGATAAACAGAAAACATCCAGCAGCCGAGAAGGCGGGAGGGAGGACCAGTCACAATCAGATATTTTGTTACTGGATCATTTCAGGGAGGAGTAGAATTGTTTAAAACGCTGTGCTATTGCAAAAGGGAGGAGTGATGAACAATTAAATAGATTACTCAGTTTTATTTTTCAACATTAGCTTTTATCAAGGCTCTCTCCCAGCTCACCTCCTCTCTTTGGCTCCATTACCATCTCTAGGAAAGCCAGATAGAAGTGTGACTGGGTCTGTCTAGCCCCGAGTCTGCAACCACTGCCCTGCTCTGCTTATGGACTCAGTTTTACCCATCAGTCAACTGGAAGGTGGGGCTGCCCCTGCAGTATGTCTGTGGCAGAGGAAAGATTGGTTAGGGTGGGCGAACAGGGTCTGAATCCTGGCTTTATACTTCCCAACTGGGTGAGCTTGGGAGGATCACTTTATAAGCTCTGGTCTGTTGGCAACAATCAAATGAAATAATACACACATTGTGCAAAGTGGAAATAAAGACTTGATATTACTGTTATAAAAATGAATTGAGATCATGGATGCAAAGTATCTAGTACAGTGCTGGAAATGTGGAGCCCTCTGGAGGGCAGCTTTTACCATCTGACTTACCCTTCTTGGATAATTCCGTCGTGCCCACTCGGGAGGCTAGAGAGGATGAACACAGCTCAGGACCTGTGTAACCAATCTGAGCCACCTCAAGGGGCCAGAGGGGCAGGAATGATAAATGACCCACTTTCCTTTTCCCTGGGTCTCCGAGGCTGATGAGGCAGGGAGGCTTGGTGCCCTCGGCTATGGGAGGGTTTGCCTGAGGGTCTCACCTTCAGAGGTTTCCCGCGGTGCTGGACCACCTTGTCCGTCCACCTTCTGGGTTGTCTAGAGTTACTTAACCTTTCTGACCCTCTGTCCAGTGGGGTAATTACCCACTTTACAGGGTTATTATGAAGATTAAGAGAGCTAGTGTGTGGCCAAGAGTTCCTGGAACAGGCCCGGGGTCTTGGAAAGCACTCAATGAATGCTACTTCCCTTCCCTCTGCGAACCCAGTGGCCCATAAATTGGCCACTGGATGTTGGACTGAGCACATCGCTAATTAGCTTGAGCCATAATGGAGACAGAAAGGGTACAAGAGCCAGGCCGTTAGATGGGACCAGTGTGACTCCATCTCTGGATGGATTTTTGATGGACATTTAGGATTGGTTCTCATTAGAATGGCTGCTTGGAAGAGTGGAAACTTTATAGATTTTGGAGGCAGACAAACCTGTTTTTGATCTCAGCTTTACGAGATATCAGATGTGTGAATTTGGGCTAATTGCCTATCCTCACTGTGCTTCTTTCTATATGCTCACACATGAGAAGGATTAAATGTCATTGTGGGTGTAGAATACCTGGTAGAACACAATACATCCCCAATAGATGTTAACTTTCTCCCCTTCCTCCTCTCTGAGGTGGGTGATCAGTTTGGTCTGGATAAGGCACCCATTGTTCTACACAAGTCACAGTCTCTGAATCACATGTGTGCACAGCCGTGCATGTCGACGGGTGCTGGGGTCACTAGTTCATCCTTGTTTCCCAGCCCCTTGGTTGGGTCTTGGCATAGAGTGAACACTCAAAGCATTCAGGGACCAACTGGGTGAATTAGTTCCAAAGTATTAGCATTTGTTGTAACCACAGGTATACATTTGACAATGACCTCCCTAGGAAAAGCTCAGAGCCCTTTGAAGACATTGCCTCATTGTGAGCAAGATTTTAGAGGCTTTATTTGTTAAACTTCACAGAGAAGGACACTGGGGGATAGAAAGACGATGGCTTGCCCAGGTCACAGGAAAGCAGTGGCATATTTGACATCTGAGTCCCAGGCTCCGACTATGGTACTTTTTGTAGCAACTCACTTGGCATCTCAAAAAAGAGGTTCTGGGATTTTCCTGGGGGATCTCCAGGGTTCATTTGGAATATTAGGAACCAGACTGTGACCCTGGAAATGATTAATTGGGCTAATAATAGTTATCGTTTTGAGCACCAAGTTCTAAGCTTTGTGTTAGATAATTTGCTTTTCATCTCATTTTTTTACAACATCATCACATATAAGGTGGGTGTTTCCATTTTACAGATGAAGTTCTGGTCAGAATGTTTAGCTAATACGGCGAAGAAGCAGCTGAGATTTAAATCTGGGAATGCCAGCCCCAAGTAAAGGCTGCTCCCTCCCCCTGCCAGCACACTAAATATGAGTGAGAGGGTGAATCAGACCAGGGAGTGTTCTAAGAACAGAGTAATGACGTGAGATATGGAGTGGCATCCAACCTCGATATTTCTGGGGGGAAATATGAAGAGAGTTTGTCTTGAAATTTGTATTAAATCTGGGAAAGGCCCAGCTATGCTCTCACTTCCTAGGAAAATTTGGAGACCCATGTTTTAAAATCAAGTGTTCTCTTATTCAACTTTAAGAAGGAAGGGAACTCTGACATGTGCTATGACATGGATGAACCTTGGGGATATTATGCTAAGTGAAATAAGCCAGTCACAAATGACCAAATACTGTATGATTCCACTTATATGACACCTAGAGTAGTCAATCCAGGGAGACAGGAGTCAGAATGGTGGTTTCCAGGAGATGGGGGGCGGTGGGGGGGTGGAGAATGGGGAATTGTTTAATGGGTCCAGAGTTTCAGTTCTGCAAGATGAAAAAAGTTCTAGAGATTGGTTGTACAACAGTGTGAGTGTGCTTACTGCTAGTGAACTCTACACTTAAAAAGGGTTAAGGTGGTAAATTTGAATGTTATGTGCATTTTACCATAATGTAAAAAAAAAGGGAATGTTCTCATTCCTAATCAGGTACGTGGAAGTGAAGAGCCTTTTGTTGTGCTGGGGCATCTGGGGGATGCCTGGGGCCCCTGTGGCTTTAGATTAGTTGGTGGGGCTGAGGTCAGCTGAAGCCCAAGAGTGGAGAACCTGGGAATGAGCTCCTGAGTAGGTTGCCTCCATGAACCAAGAAAAGGCTCGGAAAGAGCAGAGGCTTTCCTGCCCTCACTGGACCCGCAGCTTCTGGGATGTACTGGCTCACAGCCTCACAGAGAAGATAAGCAAGCAAAGAGATGTTTCAAGACAGTGTGAGAAACCCGTGACGGAGGAAACACACTCTCTCTCTGAGAAAACTGTTCAGGGAACGGGGACCATTCATTGAATATGTTAGAGCTCAGATTCTCACACAGAGGCACAAGATCAACATGGGCTTGACCCTGACTAAGGGCGGCTGTGGCGTGGTGTTGCATGGATGCCTGAACCCTTGGAGAGGAGGATTGGCAGACTCACCCCAAGCGCTGGTGGACATCATGTGCACTGGGGGCTGGCAAACTATGGCCCACAGGCCAAATCTGGACCACCCCCGATTTTGTACAGCCCGCAAGCTAAGTATGGTTTTTACATTATTTAATGTTTCTTAAAAAATCAAAAGAAGAACGATATTTCATGACACGTGAAAATTATATGAAATTTGAATTATAGTGTACATAAGGAAAGTTGTATTGGAACACAGGCACACTTGTTTGTTTACTCATTGTCTGTGGCTGCTTTTCTGCTGCAACAGCAAAACTGAGGAGTTGTGGCAGATAATATGGCCTGCAAAGCTGAAAATATTTCTCACCTGGCTTTTACTGAGAAGTTTGTTGACCCCGGTCTAGTCCAAATTTTTTTCAAACTAGACTAGTTGTGTGTTGTGGGATCACAACCCACAACTCAGTCATGAGTCAACTTAGTGGAACATGACGATCAGCATTAAAGATTAAAAAAAAGACTAGAAAAATGGGCAGAAAATATCAGAGTACATCACTTGTTGTAAGGCGATTTTTCTCGTGAAACATTTTTTTCTTTCCTTAAGCTTTTATTTCAGTTAAGTAGGCATGTGTGCACTCAGTCACGATGGGAACTGTTTCTCTTATTTATGGGTCTTTGTTCACAATGTAAGAAAGCTACCGGTCTAGGTGAACCTAGGGAATTTACTGCTGTTCACCTGGATATCGGGGATAAAATTTGGATGAGCATCTCTGAGCTATGTCTGCTCAGGGTGTGGTTGTCTGTTCCCAAAGCCCAGGTTCAAGCAAGGTGGGTGCAGGATTCCCTGCTACATCTCCCTCCCCCAGAGCACTGTGGTCCAAGATGGCCAAGATGCGATGCCCGACCCCAGGTAGGGCTGTTTCCTTGTTTCCGCCCAATGTTTCTCCCACTTGAAGAGGGAGGTTTCCATTTTCCCAGAGGGCAATGAATGAGGAATGTTTGCCCTTTGGCATAAAGAGAAGAACAAGCAAGGCCCAGGACCAAGGACACGGAGCTCCCTCCCTGACCCCTTCGACTGACAGCTGATATGGGAGTGACGAAGGACGGCTCTTGTGCAAGGTGACAAGAGGCAAAATCTGAGAAGGCTTTGTGTTTACAAACGTATTGCCCAAGGTGTCACAGATAGAATTGAAAAACATCAATAGCGATCGATGGGAACAGATCACTGGCCCCAGCCATTAAAAAAGAGCAGAAATCAGGCATGGAGGAAACGAAGGGGAAGCATGTACAGGGGATAGAAACACCGGTACAGACCTCCCTCTTGCTTCTCCCCGTCCCCTTCCCGACCTTGCTCTTTCTCCTTTTTCCTTTCCCTCTGTTCCTCCACCTGCTCGTCATCATCCATTTTTCTCTATGCAATGGAAGGAAAAGCACTGATTTGTCCAAGAGCATCTGCCTGTGTCTTAAAGGCAGACTTAGAGCAGGGCTACCTGCTTTCCCCCTCTTTTCTCCCAACTGTGCCCAGTGTGTCTGTTGACTTTAAAATAGTGAGTCTATGAACTGGTGCTGAGCCAAGCTTCATATTCTCAAAGCCGTTTATCATCAGCATCCTCCATAAAGGCCTTAAACAATCAGACAACAAAAGCCATTACGGTGGGCTTCCCTGGTGGCACAGTGGTTGAGAGTCTGCCTGCCAACACAGGGGACACGGGTTTGTGCCCCGGTCCGGGAGGATCCCACATGCCGCGGAGCGGCTGGGCCCGTGAGCCATGGCCGCTGAGCCTGCGCGTCCGGAGCCTGTGCTCCGCAACGGGAGAGGCCACAGCGGTTGAGAGGCCCGCGTACCACAAAAAAAAAAAAAAAAAAAAATATCTTAAACACAAGGGACACTGGATTAGGGGAATTTGATCCCAGTAAACCAAAATGACCTAGGAAGAGATACTTTAGAGGATGAGAATCAGGCAATTACAGAGAAAGCAGTTTCACCACAGAACTGAAGGAGGTAGATAGGGGACCCAGCAGGAGACAATGACCAAGGAGCAGGCTAGCTTTGCTGGGGATGAAACAGTAGCTGACTGGGTACCAGCCAGAGTACCAGGGTTAGTGCTGATTGGGGTCTCTCTCAACCTGTCTCCCTCTCTCTCATTTATTCATTCATCCATTATATTGGTGGTTTCTTATATGTCAAGCATTTTCCTGCATGTTGGGCATGCAGATTTAAAAGATACAGAAATAAAATCTCTGCCCTCAAGGAATTTGTGAGCTAAAGCATTACCTCATTCCTTATCTACCAGACAGAGTCTGTATCCTGAGATTTCTCATTTTGTTTCAAAACAGTTTACTCATTTAAATGGCTGAACCTGTAGTTTGAGGGAACACCATGGAATGTGGGTCTAGAGAGACAAAGGAGGCCTCAGACGTGATCCCAAGCACAGGCCCTGTGAGGAGGGGAGCAAATGCGGTTGTCTGAGGAGTGGAGAAAACAGTGCCCAAGAGCCTTCAGACGAGGGGCCCCTTCTGCCATTTCATCTCTGACTGTCAGAGGCTCCCCGACAGACCTGGTCGGTAAGTGAAGTGTCAGGAGGATGGATTGGCCTCGCACAGTGAGATAGGTAATGACCTTTGAGGCCAGAAGGGAAGCAGGTGTCCCCGTAGAGTGGTCATGCACTTAGCCTGGAGAGAGTCTGTGGATTTCTAGTGCAGGCAAAATGGCATCCGGCAACATTCCTTTGCAGACACATAAACCCCTTCTTTGTCCTGATATCATCAGTAGGATTACACCCACTCTTTAATATTGGGCTCGGCATTGCAGTTGAATTTGTTCTACGTTCTGAGACACTTTCCCCTTTCTGTGGCTCGTGGAGAAGGACCCGTGCTTGGATGAATAGCAGTGGGGTGCGGTGAGGGGGGCTATGGCGCCGGCCTATAAAGTGGCCAAAGGACTTTTACACAGGTGTCGTCCATCCATTCATCCACCCACCCCACCAGCCACTGGTTTACTTGAGAAGTGTTTACTGACTTCTCCCAATGTGCCCTGATTCACACCCTAGGGACAGAGCAGAGAACAGAGTCCTACATGGCAGCTCCCCAAGCTCCAGGTTTGCCGTTTATCTCGCCAATGGCTTCCCTTGTACAAAGACCCAACTTTTCATCCTTGAACAGCCTTGTGTCATCACAAGAAGGGAAGGTGCAGCCATAGAGATAATGGCAGTTATTGCTCCCAAACAAAACTTACCTGTTGGGAATCAGAATAGTGTGAGATCGTTATGAAAATCGCCTCTTTCCACGTCTCAAGAGGGATCAAGAATGAGGACGATGGGGGCTTCCCTGGTGGCGCAGTGGTTGAGAGCCCGCCTGCTGATGCAGGGGACACGGGTTCGTGCCCTGGTCCGGGAAGATCCCACATGCCGCAGAGTGGCTGGGCCCGTGAGCCATGGCCGCTGAGCCTGCACGTCTGGAGCCTGTGCTCCGCAACGGGAGAGGCCACAGCAGTGAGAGGCCCGCGTACCACAAAAAAAAAAAAAAAAAAAAAAAGAATGAGGATGATGGAAAGGACCCGGGGTGACAGGCTGGGGGGGTGGGAAGACCCCTGGACTTAATTGACTGTGTGCCCCCAGGGTAGTGGCTTCCCTAGTGGTCACTGGGCTTATTTGTAACGGGAAGGGGTTGGGCATGTGAATCCTCAAGATCCCTTCGTTCTGTGATATTGAATGAAGTCTGCTGATCTGTGTCTCACTCCCTCCGCTCTCCTCTCTCCTGTTGCCCCGTTTCTTGTCCTTTCTGGATCTGACCAGCTCACAGGTCGATGCAATCCTTCCTCCAGGTGTTTTTCCTGCAGGGCATTCCGTTCCGCCAACATCTTGAATTACCCTCTAACCCTCTGTTGTCCAGTAGAACTTCCAGTGATGGTGGCAGTAGTCATGTCTGCACTGGCCACCACTGTATCCACAAGCCACACTGACGATGAGGGCTCGAAATGTGGCTGGTGTGACCCGGACCTCACGTTTTATTTAATTTTGATACATGTATCTAGTAACTACTTTGTTGGACAGCACAGCTCTAACCTCTTTTCCCAATGCTCTTTGGTAGTTATACCGTGTTTATCTCTTTATTTCTTCTTAAGTCACTGGTTGAGAGCTCTGTATCTGTAGTCCAACTTCCTTAGCTCGAGCCCTGCGTGGCCTCTCATTAGCCGCGGGATCTTGGGCAACCTACTTAATCTTTCCAAGCATCAGTTTCCTCACCTGTGAAATGAACGTATTAATACTAATAATTCTACCTGCTGGGATCGTTGTGGGTATTAACCAAGATAATGAGCGTAGAGCACGGAGGAGGCGGGGGAGGAGAAGGGATATATTCCATCTTTTCTCTTCTGTTAGAGTGAAGTCTTAGGGACTAAGACAACGTAACCTTTAGTTATTACCAGTTAGCATATGGAGACCATACTGTCTCCTGGGGCTCACATAGGTGTCCTTTTTACTTGATTCCCATTCTCTTTGCTCAGCTACCAGCTCTCCTGTGTAGATGCCCAGGTACCTCCGTGCTCTGCACCGGGGCAGATACAAGCCTACTACAGCGCCCGCCCTGATGTGAGCTGAGTGACTGTCGCCCTGTCCTCACACACGCACGCATGTGCACACACACTCAGACTTCTCAGAAAGCAGATGGACCTGGGATTTCATTCCTTCAGACACCTGTGTGTCTCCTGTGCCTCGCTCCCCTCCTCTGGGCGATGGGGAACAGGGTGATAAGCCCATTAATTCCAGGCAGGCCCTTGTCGCTCTGCAGGTCCCCAGCCCCCTTCAGACCTGCCCTCTGGCCAACTTGATCTCCCAAGTGACATCTCTCAATCCTGCCCCAGGAATCAGATGTCTAAATAGCAAATGAAAGATTAATGCCAGTGGCCAAGATTGGGGTGTGAATAATTTAAAGGGCAGAATAAGAGCCAGCTCCACTTACCAACAGGGCTGCCTGGGCAGAGGTCAGGGAGAGGGAAAGGGCCAACTCCGGGCCAAGGATAGGAGGCTGTGGATTCTAAAGAATTGACCTGGGGGAGGATTTCTTGTCGTTGGTGTTGGGAGGAATTTGTAGTTACAGCCAGAAAATGGGTCCTTTGGCATTCTTACCAATCCGGCGATTGTGGGTTTCATGAGGAGTGTGGGCGGTGTTCAAGTGGGTGCCATGTTTCCGTGGATATCGTAAGGCCAAGGACCGCCACTGGATGAGCATCCGGTGCCCCTCACGATGAGGACCGCCTCTCACCGGGCTCTGGGTCCTTGTTGCCACCTTGAACCTGTTGGGCTCCAGGAGTGCACGTGACTGGGTTGTTCGGTGGAAGCCTTCCTGGGGATACGGGATTTGATGCGACGAGGGGCAAGCAGCCTGACGTTTGTGACTTGAGCAGATATTTTACAGTCAGTGTGGCTCTTGTCCAGGCAGGAAACCTGTGTGTGGATATTTCCTTCCACGTTTCCTACCACCTTGGTCACCTCCCTGCTACCCCAGCTTCCTGTTAGCTTTACCACAGACTCTCCTCTGATGGTTTGGGGTCTGATAAATATTTTCCCCTTCGGAAGTCTTTAGCAGCGTGGCAAGAAGGTTACATGATGGATTCTCCCCATCGCTTAATTGAAGCCATAAAAAATGAAAGGAGAGTCTCCAGTAAACCAAAGCATTACTCACCGGTGGATAGAGAGGGGATCCCAGAACCGGTCCCGGGAGGCACAGCTGGGAAGCCCTCCAGCTGACTGTCTATTATGATTATTAATCACAAAGGCAACAGGGCTCATCTGCACGGAGCTTCTTAATGAACTTGGACCCATGTCCTTACAAGATTGTAGCCATTATGGCAACCAGGGCCTTTTGGTTTCAAATCCCTGAAGGCTTAGTTGACTGGGATGGATATCCGAGTGTGTGCATTTGTCCTGGTGCTCCCCCAAATTATAAGATACGTGTGGTTGTGTCTAAGCCCGAACAGTGGAAGGGAGGAAGCTCCACTTGCTGTGATTGGGAGACTCAGGTGGTGATTTAGGAGTATAAGAGCATAGCTGGTGGCTGGTGCATACTATTATGTGTGTGTAATGTTTATGTGTATGTATAATGCAACCGTGGTAGGTTAATGGTTGCATGTTGTGTATGGGGTAGCGAGAGTTTTGTGTGGTGGGTCGTCGATATGGGGGTGGGAGTGAGACATTTTAATAGTAGTGGGTGTTGTATATACTCTAAAATAGCATCATCTCTATGGGGATTCCATAACATTTGGGTTTCCAGGTGCATTACAAGTAGGAAGACCCTAGAATTTGTTGTCCAAATGAAAAGAGTTTTAAAATAAAAGGGGGCATTATTAATATTTTGCCTAGACGACTCACATAAACCAGGATTGTTCCAGGCTACCAGAGATGTGTGGGAACTCCGCTTATAAGCCACCATTGACTGGCTTAGATGTGTTTTTTCCATTGTGTTTGAGCTTATGTTGAGGGTGAGTTTCTGCTGAGGGTGAGTCTGGCCGAGTTAGAACGTAGAGGCATGGGCGGAGGGTTGCCTCGTGGTGGCATCTGCCCTGATTTCTGCCGTATTGTGGGAGAAACAGACCCCTGGACCCTTCCCAGGCTCACTGCTCCTGTTTCACAGATGTCCTGGTGGGGTGCCCAGGTCTTGATACCTGGCGGACTTTGGCACACACTCTAGGAGCCCTGACTCACTCGGGATGGAAAGCACGGCCGGTGAGCCCGTGGGCTGCAACCTTACTGCTCTGGGAGAAAGTGAATCAGCCCCTGTCCAGGGAATCTTCAGTCATGATCTGGGGGTTTGCTGTGTGTGCCCTGGGTGACGGTGCTGTGAGCCAGGAACCAGACTCCGCTCTCTTGTGGTTGGGTCTGTCCTTGACTGTGCCTGGGCCTCAGTTTATCTCTGTGTGAAACTCAGGGAAGAAGAATGTCTATTAACAAGAGTACTGATGTTTGAGACAGCGTTTAAGATGAGCTGTGTAAGAGAAAACACCCTTTTCTGTTTCCCTCCCTCCTTCTTTCCCTACCCCTCAGCCCTGCGATTCTTTTGTGTGTCAGGTGACTTTGCCTCTAAAACCCCAGAATTTTGTTCCAGGGAGTTCCTCCACCTCAGCAATGGCACCCTTGAGGTTTGGGAGGGAAGGAAAGAGGAGCCCCACCCAAATTTTGGCCAGTGTTTCCCAAGTGGAGGTCCCTTCCCACTGCCCCTGGTTTTCTTTCTGGCTCACCCTATGACCAACAGCAGGTGATGTGCTCCCTAGAATATCACCTAAAGGATTCTGTCCGGGCTGCTTTCTCCAGAGACCCTCTCTCCCACCTTCTCCTTGAAAACCAAGAACTCCATGCCACAAGCAACTAGATGTAAACAGAAATTAATCCATCTGCCAAACCTCAACATGTCACCTGATCCCTATCAGGGCCTCATAATCACCTCCAAGGAAGATCTTATTATATTAAAAAGCAATTGCCCTCCAAGCTGGTAGCACTAATAGATTTTCTGTGATATTTATACTGGATTTAGCTTTCAGCTTACGAGATGCCATTCCCTTCCTTCTGCCTCTAAGCCCCTTCGTTTTTGCAGAAGCCTCCCACGATTTCAGTTTCCCACAGGGCCTCTGTCTGCAAGATGATAAGCTCCATGAGGGCATCTGTCTCGTTGAATGTTGCATCACCAGTGTAGGAAGAGTGCCTGGCATGCGGCAGGCATGCAGTTTCATCCATCCATCCAATTCATTCATTCATTCATTCATTCATTCATTTGTTCATTCAACAGATGGAGCCAAGGTCTAGAGGGGGAGACAAAAAACAAACAATAAATAAAATAATAAGTAATAAGGGCTTTGAAAGAAACAAATAGGGTGTTGAAATAGAGGATAATCAGGTTGGGGGCTCTACTCTGAATGGCAGGAAGAAATACCCACCCTGAGATCTACAGGATGACAAGGAGCCAGCCATGAGCAGAGCAGAGGGAAGTGCTTTCTAAGCAGCAGGAGCAGCTCTATTGGGGGTATTAGGTGGGGGGAAAACTGAGCAACGCTGAAGGCTTGGGAAAGGCCCCCTGAGGATAGAACTTTGTAAAAGAAGTTGTTTATTGGATTTGGAGAGATAAGGAGGAGCTAGGCCATTTCAGAAATATCTGGGGTGGTCAAGACCCTCAGGGATGTGATTGGTGGAGGAATTTGGAATCCCTCATGCTCTAAGCATAAGGACCTATGTGATCTAGAGAAGAGGGCCCTGGGAAGTCTGGGGTATGCAAATGAGAAGTGGAGGTGGTGAGGGGTTTACTTTGAACAAGGGGTGCTGCTCGGCCGTGGGTTGGATGCCAGCACTTCTGGGTCTCCTTTTCTGCTCACACTTCAGTGGACACATTGTTTGCCTGTGTCTTCTGTTCCTCCATGTTTATAAAGATCATGTAACTCTCAGCAGCACGTCTGGACTCATGTGGCTCTTGCTTAGATTGGAACAGAACTTGAAAGCAGGGCCTTGCTAAAGCCTTGTGATGAGTTGACAAGACCCAAATTTCCAAAAACACGCATGAATGTAACAATGGCAGTAACAGCCCATTCTTACCTTCCGGGCCCTTTGGTGTCAGTAAATTGAAAGCCGTTCCAATTTGAGAAAGATTTGGTGGCAAGAGCCAAGCCTATAAAATATCCTTCACAGGTTCTGGTCTTGTCAGAACTAGTTGTTGATGGGGGATTTCAGGGCTGAGGCTCAA
This sequence comes from Mesoplodon densirostris, assembly GCF_025265405.1. Classification (NCBI taxonomy): domain Eukaryota; kingdom Metazoa; phylum Chordata; class Mammalia; order Artiodactyla; family Ziphiidae; genus Mesoplodon; species Mesoplodon densirostris. The sequence goes on along the minus strand of NC_082669.1, from coordinate 93,539,308 downwards.
GTAGGGCAGAGAGGCAATTGATGGGAGTTGCCTAACGGAGACCAGGGAAGTAGAACCTGTGCGGAGCATCACCCGCTCCAGGTGACGGGGCCTTCATCTGCGGGGAGGGGAGAGAAGGGAGAGCTGTTTGGACAAATGGAGCAGGTCATTAATTAGAAGTTAAACGTCCCTCTTCCTCTGCCAGATCGGGATACATTCAAGTGAAAGCATATGAGCACAAGCTCGTTCCTTTCATTCTCTCTGCTTCTAAACATTTCCTTGCATTAAAACCCCCCAAGTTCCTTTCATCCTTGACAGCCAGATCATAGCATGGGGCGAACATAATTGGGATGACGGCCAAGACACCAGGACTTTTTCTACAAGACACTGCTGAGGCCTGGGGTTTGCCTCTGGGCTGTTATCTCCTGGGGCTCACATCTGAGGTTTTGGGTCTCAGGGGCATCCCTGCCCAGGAGGGATGCTAACCTGCAGTGAGGGGATGGACGGACGGGCAGAAAGGGCAAGACCTGGAGTTCAGAGAGGTCCCTGGCATCTTCTACATTTCCCAATGGAGATTCTGTGAAAGTATCACATGATGGTGGCCTTTCCCACCAGGACCTGGGGGTGGGGTGAGTGCTAGGGGAGGGCAGCCCAGAAAGACAAAGGCTTTATTATCAAAAGGAAGCACTTTGGCCCCTCCTCCCTCCATGAAACCAGCCCCTCTGGCCTCCATCTCATAAACATGTCTCCCACTTACAGAGAACAGAATGCAGACCCATCAGAGATCTCCTCTGCTGATCGGAATGGAGGTGGTAATCCCACGATCCTCCTGTGCAGGGGAAAGGGCTAGGCTGGGTCTGTTCCCAATTGTCCGTGTGATAGACGAGGTGACCTGAGGCCACCTGGTCAGCATCTCCATGCTTCCCCTCCCCTTAGAGCCAGGAAAAGCATCTCTGCTGCCTTCTGCCTTCTCAGGATGCCAGGTGGGAAAGGCAGTGACTGCTCAGTAGCTGCTTGAAGAGCCCAGGAGGAAGGACCCTGATGTCCATGTGATACTACAGTGTCTGCTCACTCAGTAGGACTTTCAACCCCGTCTGTAAGGAGGAAATGTGAGCCCTACAAAGAAAGCAGGAGCGTGGGGCAGATGAACACAGCCCACGTTCCCTTACCTGTTTGCCTATCACTGTGCCCTCTTCCCCAGCTCCCACAAGCAGTAGGGACAGCTAGGCGATCCAAAGCAAAACTTGTCCTTATTACTTTTAAACCATCCCGGTTATCACATGAAACTCTCCCCTCAAGGATTTACAGTCTTAGCTTCTCTCAACCCAATAGACTCAATTCAGGAAGAGGGAGCTGGAGAGGCGAGACTCAAAACATTTCACCACCAAGGGCATAAAGCCTAATGCTGGGTCAAGATCCCAGAGGTCCCCTGCAGGGCCAGGCAGGCCTCCTTAGGGAGGTCCTTGAGCAGTATCCTAGGAGAAGAGGCTGGGCTTCTGGGGCAACGGGGAGATGCCAGAAGGCAGTGGCTACTTACCAACAAGTGTGGAAATATTTCACTCTTTTATCTTCCACCCTTCCTGGTACATACTGGCCAGATATCAGGTCTAGAAGCAGGTCCTTATTTTCTTTCAACTGTGGGAAAGATGGCCAAGGTCCAGAGGAGAGATGCAGTCTCCCGGCCCTCTGTATCTGTGGATGTGGAACCTGTGGATACAGGAGGTCCACTGTACTATGCCACTGTATATAAGAGACTTGAGCGTCCGTGGTTTTTGGTGCCTATGGGGGTCCTGGAACCAACCCCTTGCAAATCCCAGGGGACGACTGTACAATCACATGAAATTATCCAATTGTGGAATTGCACCTTGGAAGAGACCTGAGAGATTCATTCATCCTCTTGTCCAGGGTAGGAAGCTAGTTTAGTATGTGGATTCTCCTCATTTCCCCTCCCCTGTGAACCATCCAGGTGAAGTGGGATTATCAAGAGAGGGGCAGACTTCAAGGGATGCCAGATAATACCACTGAGGAACTGGGACTCAGAGACATGAGACAATCACACACTGTGAGGAGGTGCCCCATGCTCAAAACAGACAAAAACATCCCTGGTGTTTGGTCAAGGGGGGGATGCTGGGGGCTGGAGCCGCCAGAGGAGGTTGTAGGATGTGAGATTTGTCCTGCTGTCCCAGCATGCGTCATCATGCCGTCTGCCCTGGGCCCAGGAGATTAGCTATAGCCGGGCTGGTGGATGGGGCTGAGGCTCCACCTCCCCCAACCGCCATTCCTGGCTTCACAGCACAGCTGCCAGCAAACCCCTTCTTTCGAGTGTTTGGCTCCAGATGTCCAAACCCAAGGACATCGTGTCAGCATGTTTCTCCGCTGACTGTAAAAGAACAGCTGCATCTTCTAGAAGACCCTTCCAAGTCCATCGCTTGTTAGGATGATTATAGTATTTTACTCGTAAGTTGGTTACGCCTCTTGGGCCCCTTTTTGAGATTCCACTCTCAAACACAGGGGGATGATATTTTGAGACGCAGAATGTGAGAGCAGGATGGATTCTAGAGATCATGTGATCCTACACACTCATTACAGAGATTGGAGGGAGGGGTGATGGGTGGGGGAGGGAGGGAGGCAAAAAGGTCACGTAACTTCCCTGAGGTCACCTACACATGTGGTGGCAGAGATGTGACTGGTCTTTTCCCTCTATAATGTACTTTTTTGCTCAAAGTTTTTAATTAAATGAATTTAAAATGAAAAGTTTTAGTTTTCTTTGGAAAATACAGAAATGGATAAGAAAGATAAAAGGAAATACATACCCAGAGTGCTACCTCCATAGCCATGGTGTTAATATTGATATTTCCTTCCCATTTTTATGTCAATTATTTTCCATAATTAAGGTTATTATGTATATATGTCTATATATACATATTCACTGAATGGGCTGGAAAGGAAATCATGTATAGATATAGATATATATACATGAAACCTTGTAACTCAAGTAATTTCCCCACTTGTAAACCCTTCATAAACGTAATTTTAAACATGTGCTTAATATTCTCTTACGTGCATGTATCATAATTTACTTACCCACTCCCTTACTGTTTATAAAATTTAAGTTATTTCTCATTTTCAAGTGATAAATAATGCTAATATGAAAATGATTGTGCATAAAGGTTTTGCCTTGCTTTTTTTTAATCTCTGTATTTCAGGCTATTTCCTTTGGCTAGATTCCCAGAAGTGATGTTTCTAGGTCAGAGGTATAAACACGTTCAAGATTGGCTATCTATTACTAAATTGTTTTCTAAAAGTATTGTTCCAATTTATGTTCTCACTAGAAAGCTATGAAATTTATTAAATCTTTGCTAATGTGGTAGACAGTCCTCATTTCCGATGTGAAAAATCTCAGTGTTCTAAGTTTAAGGGTGGCTGTGAGACAGCCAGGGATTGTGATATGAATAAACTGTTTCATTGAGCATTTTTGAAAATTCAGCAAAGCCCTGGATCCACCCTAGAAAGCAAAGAATTGGCCCCATTTAGCTCAGTTGGCTAAGACCAGCCCCACAAACAGAGGCCTGCACCTCAGACCAGGAGAGATGTATTGATATAGCCCCAGGAATTTTTTTTTAAATTAGATTGGTCCCTAGGAGACATGCTGGAACATAAGACCTGAACAGTCCATGTGCCCGTGTGCATGCGTGTGAGTGTGTGTGTGCGTGCGCACCACCAAAAAGCATCTCCGTTCCTGAAAGAAACCAGAGAGCTGGATCAATGGACTCGTAAACATGTCTCACAATAGAAAATTGGATTGATGCACCGTCCTGTGGAAATCACCAGGGTGGCTCATTGGCCTCTGTGATGGTCCACGCCAGTCCATCTCAGCCCTGCTGTTCAGAGAACGGCCCAGTCCTGGGGGTGGGGTATCCCAGCAAGGGTCAGGCCATCTCAGCCAGGCTCGGGGAGGGGAAAGGCCAGCTGAGATAATGAGCCCCTGCTCATCGCAGGGAGGTCTGACAGGGAGGGACCACTCAGAACAATCGAGAGTGTCAATATCTGTCTCTCCAGATCCACAAACCCAGGACTGTTAGCGCAGGTATGGCTAGAGCGCCCAGCCCCCCAACTTCGCATGAAACATGAGGACGCTGAGCTGATTGGTCCTTATAGAAGCAGATATCCCACTTGGGCGTGCTTTCCTTCTCTTTAGAAAAGGGGGAAATGAGGCCTGGAAGGTTGGATTTCCCCCGCAAATCATCACCCACTCCATTTCGGTTCTCTTGAGACGCCCTCAGCCTTCTCTGCTAATACAGCAGAGGGTAAACCCAGGAGTATCGGAGACTTGGGCCTTCTTGTTTCCGTTCGTGGAAAGCTGTGTGGGATGCTGGGGTCGGGGGACAGGCCATCTGAACTCTAGCCCTGACTCCAGTCATCCATGTGACTCCAGGCAGGTCACCAACTTCTCTGGGTCACGCCCTTCTCGCCTGAAAATAGGAGTCTGGGCCTTTTTGAAAATTTCATAAGTTTGTCATATGATAAAAAATCGAGTATGCCGGGCTTCCCTGGTGGCGCAGTGGTTGAGAGTCCGCCTGCCGATGCAGGGGACACGGGTTCGTGCCCCGGTCCGGGAAGATCCCACATGCCGCGGAGTGGCTGGGCCCGTGAGCCATGGCCGCTGAGCCTGCGCGTCCGGAGCCTGTGCTCCGCAGCGGGAGAGGCCACAATGGTGAGAGGCCCGTGTAACGCAAAAAAAAAAAAAAAAAAAAAAAAATCGAGTATGCCTAAATAAGTGACATCTTGGCAAGAAGGAAGCAGCTGCTGTGAATCAAAGAGGCCAGAGGAGCAGTCCTTTTCCCCATCTCATGTGGTCAGGTGGCTCCTGGGGGTCCTTTAACATCAAAAGGCAGAAAGAAGAATTAAAGGTGAACAGCAGGTGAATTAGAAAGGGCCTGAGTTGCTGCATTCCTGAAAGTCTCAGAAGCAAGGGAAAGCCTCAGGTGGAGTAATTTAGTAGTTTAGTAACTGCAATTTCTAAGAAGTTCTTGGGGAGCGTGTGACTTACCTAATGCAGCTTCATTCACAGCCCACGAGGACAGCGCGTGGAGCCCCATGGCAGGAGGAATGTGCCGTCCTTTTCAGATGCGCCAGCTGAGGTCTGTGCTGAGAGCTAGTCATTGGGGTGATACGGATGTCCTTCTCCAAAGTGGCCCAGGCCTCCGGAAAGTCCTTGTCACCCTGCAGTTTAGCCCTGGGGCTATTCAGTCACTGAATTTGTCAGGCGTTCTCTGCTTCAAGAAAATGGGGTCTTGGTGGCCTACACTGCAGCCATGCGGAATCACATCCCTGCCTCTCAAACAGTGCTTTCCAAACGAGGGTCACAACCTCTTAGTGGGCCATTAAGTCAATTCCGTGGGCTGGGACTAATATTCTTAAAAACGGAATAAGATTAGAAAATATCAGAGTGCATTGCAGGAAGCAAGAGTAAGACTTGTTTTCCAGAAATGTATTGTTTGATCCTGGGTTTCAAGTGAGTGAGTTCTCCTGAGTAGGTCTCAATCAAAACAGGTAAAACTGCTCTAAAGGATGGGGAATCTGAGGAATAAGGAATTCAGAGGCTCTCTGTACATCCTCATAGTGTATATTTCATGCCAAGTGGGTATGTGTGGCTAGAATCCAAAATCGCACCCGGGCTGTGCTAGGGATGGGCTGTGTGCCACCTGGGTGCATCCACTCAGCCCATTGGCTCCTGGCTTTGTGGCCTGGGCTCTGGACCCTGGAGACCCGCCTCCTCTCCCAGAAGGACAAACACCTGTCACCAGTCCTTTCAGGTGGGCAGGGAACTCTCTATCTCCCTTTGTCCCTGCTCCTCTGGCTGCTTTCAAGACTAAGGAGGTTGAACGAAGCAGGAGTAAAGTCAGAGAGAAAAAGGAGTGAGCCGGGCATCTCACAGTGAGTCAAATGTGGCAGGAAGGAGCTGCAGAAACAGCCTGGTCCTGCCCATCATTTTGCAAGGAACCTGATACTCAATGAAGCTGTGGGTAAGCAATGTGTAGTAGACGGTTTAAAACCTGGGTTTTCAATCAGCAAAGCTCACACTCTGTCCCCTCTGTGTGCTGTCCTCATCCTGGCTGGAAAGCCCACATTTTTGCAAATGGCTTCTGAGAGCTTTGGGGTTAAACATAAACCCCTCGGAGGGGAATGTAACACCACCAACACCACCACCCCCACACACACACGCACGTGCACCTCCAGCTGCCCTACTCTTACCTTCTCCAGAAACATCTATCTTCTGAGGTTCTCAGAGCAGAATGAGCTCCCACCCCAACAAGGAGGACCAGCACTGGGGTAGCCAGTGGGGGAGAGCGAGGGTGACAGGAAGGCCACTAGCATCCGTGCATCTGCGTTGCTCCCTCACACAGACTCTGTAGCCCCATCATCCCATGCCTCCAAGCTTCTAGTCTCAGACACAAGAGTGGATAATAATAATGATAATGAATAACAACAATTGTGGTGATCAGAATAGTAATCATAGCCTACGCCAGGCACTACCCAGGCTTGGCGCTGTTCTAAGCACTTTACATGAATTATGTCAATTAATCTTGTACCTCTATGATGTGGTGCTTTTGCTCTCACCCTTTGAACAGTAGACGAAACGGGGCACAGGGACGTTAAAGAAGTCACTGTCACACAGCTCGTTGGATCCCAACCCTGCGGACTGGCTCTGCAGCCCCATCCGTAGACATTGCCCTATATCATGTGGCCTCCCTGTTGCCAGGTTCACGCCGGATGCAGCATGACGGGGCCTGAGCGACCTCAGCTGAAACCCCGCACAAGCCACGCTGGCCAGGCAGCATCCTAGTTTGTCACCCGGCCAGTGACACCTGCCCAGTGCCTCCCTGGCTTGGGGGCCTGTGAGAGTGGGTTTGCAGCAAACGGGGAGTGGATGCAAGCGCGCTGCTCCCATCCAGGCTCTTCCTCTGCGCCTGGAGGCTGGGGGGCCAGCACCTCGTCCCCCTGGGGTTCAGTGGCGAGGTCACTGGGATGCATGTCTCATGGCTCAAGGGAGAACTTTCAGAAAAGTTTCAGGGACGTTACCTGGAGTTTTGTGGAACAGGACCTGGCAGGGATGTGGCATTACATGCAGCATCCATCAGCCTGTGGGAGGGTTACATAAGGCATGGCTTCCTGGGGAACTATTTAGGGTCAGGCCTCCAGGTGAATTCCCCAAGGAGATCTGACCCATACTGCGTCACAGAGGTGCTTGGGGACCCGTAGACACAAAAGAAGTGAAAGATTTTCTCTACCAGCCGCCCTCAGAGCCCGGGCCATCCTTTCCCCGAGGAGTGGCAGGGATGACTCTGGGCCCCTCCGCCAGCTCAGCTGGGGCGTGAGATCTGTTCTCCCCATCGCGCTGCGTGAGGCCAGCCCCGCGGGAAAGTAAGTGTCTCTGAAGCACACTCACCTGGCCGCCCCGGGAACTGAGAAGGGGTTTGCCTTGGAAGGGACACTGGCCAGTGAGAGTCTGCAGGGTGGGTCCAGGTGGCCACCTTCTCCCTCCTGGTCACTCAGCTTCTGCCCCCCTACATCGGCGCCCCAACACTCTCTTCCTTTTCTCTCTGCACACACCCGCCCCGCCGCCCTCAGAGTGAAGCTAGAAACCTGTCTTTTGGAGTTTGCTGTCCTCTGTCATCGCTTTCGGTAGGGATGAGGGTGGGGGAGGAGGTCGGAGAGAAAGAACAGAAAAACCTAGGAGGGAACAGAAGTCCCCATTTAACCCCAGGCCGGTGCAGGAATCCGGCTGACACAGCAGGAAAGCAAGATTAGTAACAAGTGAGAGGGAGTTGATTTATGTTTTGTGCCTGAGGATCCATGGAAGACTTCCAGGTGTCACCCAGGCTGCCTGGCGATCTTTAGCATCCATTAGAGATGCAGACTGTGCCTGGGCCCCCTCTCCTTAGCCGCTGCCTGGTTTTAGGCTAATATTTTCGTCTACTCCTGTGTGCACGGGGATTCTAAAAGCCTCTCTTCCCTGCCTAATTTCTCTTTCTCAACTTTCACCTTTGGATGAAAGCAGGACATGGCATCCTAAGAGAGCACGTGATTGGGGGCTGGGCTCTGGAGGAGGACAGTGCGTGACTACACATCGGGATGCAGGCGTCTGGAGCCTCCGTCCCCTTCCCTGCCCACCTTGGGGCTATGTGCTTGCGTCCAGGCCTCGTAGTCCAAGGCAGTTCGGCAGGAAAGACCCGTCTTCTCTTTTGTCTCCACTCTGAGTGCTACTTTCTGGGATGGGGATGTGGAGGGGGGACTGCCCAGCCTGCCTTGCCTCACACGAAGAGCAAAGGTGATGCAGCTAACCTAGGGGACACTCAGCATCAGCCCCAAGGGGAGGAGAGTTCTGGTTACTGCACGTTGGCGTGGTGGCATTGGATCAACCAAGTGGTTTGTGTTTTGCTAACAAGCTTGTCTATACTAGTCCCCGGATGGTGGGTCAGTGGGTGGCAGTGCTCAGCACAAGAAAGGAAGCAGCTAGGTCAAGGACACAGTGTTTCCGACCAAGCCGGCGTTGGAGTTCACAGCCAGACCATCTCATACAAAGGGATGGTTCCCCGGTCATGATGTGGGAGGTGCTCCTCCTGGTCCTCTGATGCCTTCCTGTTGAGCCCAATTGACCTAATAGACTGAACAGTTTGAGAGCAGCCTGCCCTTTGCTCTGCGTGCCCTGGGAGGGCAGTGGTGGGTGCTACAGGGAAGAAAACAAGCTTCAGGATGGGCACTAGTGTTTTGGGCAGAGGGCGTCCTCTAGAATCAGGAAGGCTAGCCAGCTGCCCCTCACCAACTGGCAGCCTGCAGCAGGACACAGCCAGTCACCTCTGTATATACACGGGGCAAATTAATGACGGGCATAAGGAAAAAGCAAGGAGAGGCTCTACAGGGCTTTTAGAACTTGGGCTTGAGCATCTTAAAGCTCTTTCTTTACCTTTACAAACAGAGCCCCTCAGCCTTGCTGAGGTGGCCTTCCTCTGTCAGATGAGCACCTCAGGTTACTTTATCTAAATTTCTGTCTCCCCTCTGCTGTTGGGGTGTCTGTCACTTATCACTTGTCACAGTTGTCAGTGATTGCTGATGTGTCACCCGTTTAATTTTGTTTTGAAATTTTCTGTGCACTTGGAAAGAGATCATCAAATTTAGACTTGTTTGTAAAATAAGAATAAAAAGGCACTGAGTGAGTACTCCAGGGACCTGCTGTGACAAGTGCATTAGCTTTGGTGTGTAGGCACTGAGGTGTTTATTTTAGCCGTTCTCAGGCCATCTCTGGTATTTTCTGGCACTTGGCTGTGTTCCGTGCTGGGGATGTCTAAGGCCAGCTGAAGTGTGGGTAGCTAAGGTGTTTTGAGCCACGATGAGGACTGCTTACGTTTCTACCCATTGGTACTATATTCTGAAGCCTCTCCAAGTTCTCCACGTTGCGGTTACCCAAGAGAGGCTGTGTGTCTTCTGGAGAATTGTCTCTGCTGACAGTTGCTCTTGGCAATTTGCAAGGACTTAAAGCTGGTTCAAGTGGTCGAGAGAGCCACCTGTCCGAAGGCAGGGAGAGAGCCAGCTTATTATTACCACCTTTATCCACCCTCACTTCTCCCTGTGCCAGATTCAATCCCCCTCCTCCTCTTCCTCTGCCTCCCCCTCCCGCTCCTCCTCCTCAGGATGGCCATGCCATCTCCAAGCCTTTCCTTGCCCACCTGCAGTACCCTAGCCCGGCTCCTCTATCTGAATTCTCCACCCCTGTCAAATCCTGGTTGAATCCCACGGCTCCGCAAGGCCTTCCCTCGTACTGCACCTCGCTTTTTCTCTGGACGCCTGTAACACTTTACGCACCTGTTGAGCAGTTCATTTATTTATTCAGCAGGTATCTGTGAAGCCTTCGGTACAGAAGCCTATGTGGATGGTTTCCCAATTTCACGTATTTGTCTTACCTTCTCAATCAGCATCTCCACTTCTGGAGCAGCGGTTCTCAACCTTGGCTGCACACGGAATCGCCTGGAGAGCTTTGAGAACTCTGGAGCAGAGGCTGCACCCTAGACTCATTAAACCAGACCCCAGCAGCACGTTCTAACAACTTTCTATTTTGAAATAATTGTGAATTTGCACGCACTTTCAAGAAATTATACAGAGGTCCCTCATACCCTCCATTCAGTTTCCCCCCCACAATAACATTTCTACGTAACTATGGTACAACATCACAAGCAGAAAATTGACACAAGGTGCAATCCACCAAAGTTCCCCGTTCGGATTTTGCCAGTTGCTATGTATACTCGTGTGTGTGTGTTTATGTGCGCGCACATACTCAGTTCTACGCAGTTTTATCCGTGCGTAGATTCGTGTAACTACCTTTTGATAGCATTATTTTTCAAAACTCCCAGGTGATGATCTCAGTGTGTGACCAAGGTTGAGAACCACGGCTCTGTGAGCTACACCCCATCTGCATCCGACAGTACCCAGCAGTTGACACTCTTCATCATTTTTGATTTGGTGTTTCTTCTCCTCAGCTGACTCACCCGACCCTCTGTGGCCCATCAGGCTGCTCCCACCCTCCCAACTGCAGTCTCCCCCTTTACCCCTGCACCCAGACCCCGAGCTGGGATCCACGTGTCAGGTTGCCAGCGTCCTCCTCTGGCCTGCTCTCGTGGATAGCTATTTCCAGGGCTCGGGAATGAAATTGAAAATAGAGCAAACAATGTGACAGTTTTCTGCTGCTATTTTTTCTCCCATGAACAGAATGTTCAGCATTATTTTTTTCTCTTTTGTGCAATACTTCAAGTAAGAAATAATCTGATTGGAATGCTGGCTTATGCTGTTTAGAAGCCCGCAGTCTCCAGCAAGCCGTGTAGAGGGAGCTTTCCCAGGGACCCTGACGGTGAGCTTATTGGCGAGTAGTCAGCTCTGGGCCCCATCCAGGTGCTGATTAGGCCAGGAAGTAAATGGGCCACATGCATATGGATGGTTCTTCCTGAAGCTTCTCTTTGCCTTGGAAGCTTTGTTATGCTTTTGCCTGAAAGCTATCAAGGAGTGGCCTGGCTCTTCCACACGGGGAAGGATCTGGGAAAACGTGAGGGTGTCTGAAGTGGGAGAACATTTTGTCTCAGACATTGTCCCCTGAATAGCTTAGGGGACAGATGGGCATTCTTTGTGCCCCAAGTCTGCTTTTCTCAAGACCCTGGAATTTGAAGCCTGAGATGGGCTGGCTGTAGAAAACGCAGTTGAGTTCAGGGCTGGGGTGGGGTACGGATAACAGGAAAATGCTCTTCTGCATCTTGCTGGGGCCTCCCCTCCAGTCCCAAGAGAGGGGACAGGAAGTTTTCATGATTGTCAGTGTCGTATGGGAGCTTAGGGAAAGTGGAGTTCATCATTTCCATGAGACATTAGTCTGAGTATGTTCGTTCTTTCCCTAATTTAAGAAACATGAACAGACATCTGCTCTGCGCCATGTAACAGGCTTGGTTCTGGGGACGTGAAGATGAGTAACACAAACCCTCACTAGGCATTTGTCACTCTAGATATGGTTTAATTTTATTTTTTCTCCTGGGGTGGGAGAGTGGATCAGAGTTGGGCAGGAGAGGAAGTTGATCATTTTGCATTCTTCCCATCCACAAATGCCCAGAAGATGTAGGGACAGAACAATTTAAATTTTAAACGTCACCTTCGGGCCTCCCTGGTGGCGCAGTGGTTGAGAGACAGCCTGCCGATGCAGGGGACACGGGTTCGTGCCCCAGTCCGGGAAGATCCCACATGCCGCAGAGCGACTGGGCCCGTGAGCCATGGCCGCTGAGCCTTCACGCCTGGAGCCTGTGCTCCGCAACGGGAGAGGCCACAACAGTGAGAGGCCCGTGTACCGCCAAAAAAAAAAAAAAAAAAAAGTCACCTTCCTTATTCTTCAGGCCCCATGGAAGTGTCCAGATCTTGATTCGGATGTTAGTTACACTGGTGAATGCATTTGTCAAAAGCTCATCGAGGGGCTTCCCTGGTGGCACAGTGGTTAAGAATCCTCCTGCCGGGCCTCCCTGGTGGCGTAAGTGGTTGAGAGTCCGCCTGCCGATGCAGGGGATACGGGTTCGTGCCCCGGTCCGGGAGGATCCCACGTGCCGCGGAGCGGCTGGGCCCGTGAGCCATGGCCGCTGAGCCTGCGCGTCCGGAGCCTGTGCTCCGCAACGGGGGAGGCCACAACAGTGAGAGGCCCGCATACCGCAAAAAAAAAAAAAAGAATCCTCCTGCCAATGCAGGGGACACAGGTTCGAGCCCTGGTCCAGGAAGATCCCACATGCCACGGACCAAGTAAGCCCGCAAGCCACAACTACCGAGCTTGTGTGCCTAGAGCCCGTGCTCTGCAACAAGAGAAGCCACTGCAATGAGAAGCCCGTGCACCACAACAAAGAGTAGCCCACGCACAGCAACGAAGACCCAACGCAGCCAAAAATAAATAAATAAATGTATTAAAAAAAAACTCATCAAAATGTACACTTAAGAGCTATACATTTCCCTGTGTGTACATTTTACCTTAAAAAAAAAAATCACATTCCAGAAAGAAATGGAAAGGAAGCAGTGAAGCCACAGTTAAGAGAAGACAACTTTCATCAGGAATAAAACCCTGACTTTGGGGCTTCCCTGGTGGTGCAGTGGTTGAGAGTCCGCCTGCTGATGCAGGAGACATGGGTTCGTGTCCTGATCCGGGAAGATCCCACATGCCGCGGAGCGGCTGGGCCCGTGAGCCATGGCCGCTGGGCCTGCGCATCTGGAGCCTGTGCTCCGCAACGGAAGAGGCCACAACAGTGAGAGACCCGCGTACTGCACAAAAAAAAAAAAAAAAAAGCCAGGTCCCCAACACAGCCCAGGGGCAGAGGGTGTGGCCTCAGAGTACGTGCTCTTTGTGGATGGTCACTTGAGTCTCCCATGGCACCCCAGGGTGGGGTAATGAGATGCCACTTGATGACAATAGTCCTGCCTTTCAAAATGACACTCAGCAAAGGGGCAGCATGACAATGACACCTGCTTATCAGCCCCGCTCACCTGCAGTCTGCGAGGGCTGGGCCACCCTGCCCATTAGGTCAGCATCTGTCCCCATCGGCCTGCCTGCAGCTGATGCTCATTAGTCCTGGAGCCCCGAGCCTGGAGGGCGGACAAGGCCGAGCTTTTAGAGCCATTTATGACAATGGGCTTGACGAGGGCTGCTAGATTGATTTATAATTGGGCTGAGAGCCCCCTGCGTCCCTGGAGCCCAAGCTCCCAAACTGGGCCAGTCCAGGAGGGTGGTTTGTGCTCATTGGTTTCAGGCAAAGGACCAATACAGGGTCCTGCCAGACCAGCAGAGCAGATTCCAGCACACACTGGGGCCTCCTGGTTTGAGGGTCCTTGTTTGGGAAACTTAACAGAACCTGCCCTGGTCCCCTCAGGAGGACAGGACACTCATCAGGGTCTTCACAGGCCAACTTCGGGATCAGCCTTCTTAACTCACAACAGTTTTGCAGGAAACTAACAATAATGAAAGCAGCACATGATATGTATTGACCGCTTACTGTCTCCTTAGCATTGAGCGAAAGGCTTCAAGTGTATTGTCTCATTCAGTGAGGCGTAAGAACCGTTATCAGGCGTACTTTGCAGATGAGGACACTGAAGCACAGAAGGTTAAATAACCTGCTCAAGGACACCCCTTAGAAGAGACAGAGCTCAGCTCTGGACCAGGTGGCCTGGCTCAGGGATTTGGTGCCTCTGCTTTCTGTTGCCCCAGGCACAGGACTTGGCATTGCCAGCCTAAGCAATGGGTCTGACGGGTGTCAGAGATGCTGGGAGCCTCCACCATGAGATGCGAAGCCTGGGCCGATGGAAGGGAAGGTGGCTGGGAGTCAAGAAACTGGGATTCCAGCTTCACTCCAGCCACTCAGCTGCCGTGTGACTTAGGTGTATTATCTCTCTGCTCGGTGCCGTCAGGCACACTGTCACTAGTTGTTGTTTTTAAATAAAGATCCCAGGGTTCAATAAACGTGAAAACACTTGGAAAAAAGTCAATAATGGCAGCAGCAGGAAGGGCCCCACCATCGGGAGCCCCCACTTGGAGGAGGGCAGCGCGTTTCCGTGGTAATGCTGTCTCGTCCTTCCCCTGGGCAAATCCCCGCGTCTGTCTTCCTTCTCTTCCGTGTGCTGCGATGTGGCCAGGCTTCCAGGAAGCTCCCGTGTGCCCACCTTCCCTCTGGGTCTCTCCCTCTGGGAGTGGCTTTCCTGAGCATGTCGTGCGGAAGGCGTCTTATCTCACTCCTGTCCCCCCAGTTCTCCCTGCTACCTTCTCTGCCTTCTCCTGGCCTCGCTCTTGTTCTACTGGTTCACGATCATCAAAGATGGATCTTGGTTTCCAGACTGTGAACCCACCTGTCTCCATTGCTGCAGGTTTCAGAGCAGCTGTGTGACGGTGGGTTTTTTTTGTTTGTTTTTTTCGGTTTTTTTCTTTTTTTGTATTTTTTACGGCACCAGAAGCTGCTGATGCATAATTCAACAAACAATCCAGAAATGCATCAGAATTCAAATTACTCACATCAGAGGGATCTGGATGTTAAACACTGTCTCTTAAAAACCCACTCCATTCATGCTGCTCCCTGTCCTTTTATCTTCCAGTATTTGTAAAATTTTCAGGAAGACTGGGCTACAGATGGGAGTTTCAGCCTAAAACTGATGGCTGCGTAGCCCTGTGGAGAACGTGGTGGTATGAGGTCCCAGCCCCCAGCCCTGGTCAGCAGTCTGAGTGGCAGGTGCTGGGTCTTGGGGCTGATTCTCCCAGGCCCCAGGCAGGTGTGGGCCAGGGCTAGCCCTGAAGTCCCTGGTCTTTCTAGCGGGTTCACCCGACAGAGGCAGGCCCCTGCCCTGAAGAAGGCAGCAGCCTACTCTCTGTGGAGAGGCTGTGCTGTGTAGCAGTTAAGAACACAGGCTTTGGAAGGAGACTTCCATGATTCAAAGTCTGGCTCTGGCACTAATCAGCTGTTTGCCCTTGAGCATGTTACTTAACCTCTCTGTGCCTTCCTTCCTTTATCTATAAAGTGTGGAAAATAATAGTGCTTATCTTATAGTGCTGTTGCGAAAGCTAGAGTTAATGTATGTGAGTGCTACGTAAATGTTGGTTATCATTATTATTCCAGAAACTTCCATGGATATCTAGGGAACCCCTGGGTCTCCCCATTCCTTTATGGGATCTCCAAATTTCAAGGCACTCTGCTGCCCCAGGAGCACAGCAGGGGCCGCATAACCAGACGTGAACTGTATAGGTTGGAAATACCTGGCCGTCTGCAATACTGTGTAAATGACTCCGTGTCCCCAGCCCACCGCTGCATTCCTCAGATTTCTCATGGCCCACCCACTTCATCAGCAGGACTCTCTCTGGGGTCTTCTCTTCCAAGGTTTTTATTTATTTCCCCCTTTCATAGGGTCTCAGAGTCTGAAACTTCCCATGCATCTTGCCCCTCACCCCATACCCCCCTCTGCCTGGATGGCCACCCACCAGCCCCAGTTCTCAGCCATGCCCGCTAGCCTCCACGGACCCCACTGCCCGGTCCTCTGGCAGCAGACACACCTGTGCATTTGCTAAGAGGCTGGAGGGGCCGCTGTGGCCAGCCTGCCCTCAAGTCCAGACCTGAATGCCTAATTGCTGTTTCTCCACTCTTTCCATGAGTGAAAAGTGGGGTCATCTGATCGTTAGCCCTCGTGGATGCTTCTAAGCCCCTGTGGCTGTTATCCATGTGTTGTGGGGCAGGGGACCGGCCCAGCTCCACCTCTGCCGAGTGTGCAGCCAGCTCTACCTGCCCCTCAAAGGTGGGACCCTCTTTCCGTGGGGTGAGAACTTGGGTCCCTGAAGGCAAGACTTCCCAGAGCTGGTCCTGGAGCTCCCTGGGCTGGCGCATCTGAGCCACAGATGGCCACAGAGGTTGCTGGCTAAGTGGAGGGAGATTTGTAAGTGGCGAGGAAGGGCGGGGGTTCAGAGCAGGACTGAAAATGCGGCAGGTGGACCAGCTCCTTCCTTGTGACTGGAAGCCCAGGGCAGGGGCAGTGGGAGAAAGTGGGGAAAAGGCACTTCATGGATCCACATGGTCTCTTCCTGGGTTCAGTGGGACCCTTGCTTTATGCCAGCTCAGTTTTAATCCCATGCTGTATGCCATGTGGCTCGTGGCTGACTTGAGCACAGAGAAGTGAGGGAATTTACCCAACATCATACGGTAGGTTAACGGTGGAGGAGAAATGAGGACCCAGTTCTCTTTTCTTTCAGAACAGCATATGCCGCTGTCCTGATGGCTAGAATCTTGGATTCAGACAACAGGAACACCGAGGCTCAGAGAGGTGAAGCGACTTGGCCAGTGTCACACAGCTTATTAGTGGCAGAGTTAGGACTAGAACCCAGATTTCCTAATTCTTAATCTAGTGTTTGTTCCACTTCCCACCCCTGATCACTTTCGCCAGTCTCTTCACCTGCTCCCCTCATTAGCTAGGGAGGAGGGGTCCTCCCAGGGACTGGCATCTGCTGGTGCCATCTGCACAGAAATCGGCCTGGGTGTCTCAAGGGGGTAGGACAGAGGCAGCCCTGGTGCCTGGGCAACACTTCAGAGGGAAGCCGGCCCCATCCCGGCACAGGGATTGAATGGAAGAATCAGCTTTGCACTCGCGCAAACTGCTCGGTCCCCCTCCTCCCCTGCCCCCCACCTCATGTGTTTTGGGTGTCAGCCAGGACTTGGAAAAAAATAAATTCTGGATGGCGGCTAGCCAGGCAGACACCCAGGTTGTCAGGGGACTGGGGAAGGTCAGGGATGCCAGTTAGCATGAAGGAAAAAAAAGGGGGGGGTGTAAATTAGTGGCCTGTGTCTCAACAGCTCTGTGCCTGGAATCTGTAACAGGCCTCCGCACAAGTTGGCTGGGGACTCTGGTTCCTAACGCAGCCCTCCTTCCGAGGCGAGCCTGTCTGTGTGCCTCACGCACGCTAAAGACAGCATGGCTCAGCATCCACCCGCCCTCCCAGATTCATCCGTACTGAGCTTGCTGTAGCCTCTAATGCCTCCAGGCTCTCTCTGCTCCCACAGGCAGCCAGGTGCCTCTTCTGTGGATCTGACAGCCCCTCTGCTTCCCCTACCATGTCTGTTTCCTTTTCCATCTCTCCCCCTGGTCTCAGGGTTTCAGAGGATCAAGGCTGTACCTTGTTCCCCTCTGAACTCCCCACGCTGAGCACACATAGCAGGTGCTCAGTAAACATTTCTCAGATGGATGAATGAATTAATGAATGAGTGTCTAGCTAACAAAATCCGGTCCTGAGAGATGAGCTGGTGGGGGCCTCCAGCAACAAACAGCTCTGTCCAGAGCTGATAATGTGGTACTGTGTGCTCTCCACATGTTGGTCTGACATCCGGGGCAGAGGCAAATACACCACCTTGAAGCAGCCGCATAGCACAGGGAGATCAGCTCAGTGCTTTGTGTCCCCCTAGAGGGGTGGGATAGGGAGGGTGGGAGGGAGACGCAAGAGGGAGGAGATATGGGGATATATGTGTACATATAGCTGGTTCACTTTGTTACACAGCAGAAACTAACACACCACTGTAAAGCAATTATACTCCGATAAAGATGTTTAAAAAAAAAAAAACAAATACACCACCTCTGACCTGTGGGCCCTTGAAGCTAAAACCCATCCAATAAACTACTAAGTGCCAGGCGCTGTCTCAGGTGCTGGGCTGATAATCAGATGAAAAAGATGTTTTCCCTGACCTTGAGGGGATCACAGCCTGGTGGGGAGTACAACACAGAAACCACAAAGCTACAAGGGAGGGACTCACCACCTGCTGTGGGTGCCTGGAATGGGGAATGAAGCTTTTTCTGGGGGGGGGGGGCTGCGTTAGGCTCTGGGGTCAATGGTGATGGAAAGGGGTGCTGAGAGAGAAGGGGGGCCGTGATCCAGACCCGGAAGGGTAAGTGAAACTTTCCAAATGAAAAGTGGGGGATGGGCGGGGAGCAGCCCAAGGCAAGCAGGAGAGTAAACGGACAGCCTGTGTGGGGAGCTCTAATAGCTTTATTTGGCTGGCGTGTGGGCTGAGGAGGGATGGGTCTCAGGGCCTCGCTGGAGAGGGGCCTGTGAAGTGGCTCCCTGCCAACCCAACAGGAGCACCTTCCCTGGACCTGACCCCTGGTCTGGGTGCTCAGCAGATGCAGAGAGGCAGCATGTCCCCGGGCTGTAGGGTTTGGGGAATGACTGTGTCTCGCCTGCTGACCAATCGGGGCTCAGCGGGAGGCTAGCGTCTGGGTCCACGCCCTGGTTTGAGGCACCTGGACCTGTGCCGTGACCAGGACGACCCTGGTTTACAGGATGACCGCAGCCTCTGCCAGCAGGGCTCCGTGGGACAGTCTAGAGGAAGCTGAGTGCTGGCTGTTGCCACAGTAACTGCCGAGCAGGGCACATGGCAACACGCGCCGCCTGGCTCCCCACCTCCCCGCAGAAGGGCGCTGAGGCCGGACAGTGGCTGCCAGGGCCTCTGGGGCACCTGCCGCCTGTCCGGCGTGTCGGCTCACCAGGTGAGGCTCTTTCCAGCTTGGAGTATCATAACTCTGCTCTTCGAGAGACCTGGGAGGCTCAGAGCATGTTTTCCCTGGGAGGAGTCTCAGAAGAGGCCGGGAGAAGCAGCTTCATCCACGTACTGGAGAGGTTGTAGCCTAATGACAAACCGGTTCACGTTTAGATACTGTATGAGGGCTGGTCCGGTTTGTTTCCACCCTTGGCGCCATTCCTTCCTGCCCTCGTACGTCTGCTTGTTAGTGTAATAAATATTTACTGAGTGTTCATTGTGCCCTGGGCACATAGACCCTGCCCTCAAGGAACCTGTGGTCTAAAAGGAGGACAGAAATGTAAGAACGTAGTTCCCCCGTGTCCTGTGGTGTGTCCCTGTCCCCTGTCTTTTGTTTGTGTTCCATCCCCTGCATCCTCTATGAACTGTAGGGATACCTCCGTGGCTCCTTTGCCTCTGACTTCCGGTTGTGTTTTTTTTTTTTTTTTTTAAACATTCTGATGGTTTCTTTCTTTTTTTTTGAAGACTTTATTTATTTTTTTTTGATTCTTTTTTTTTACAACTATATTGGAGTATAATTGCATCACAATGGTGTATTAGTCTCTGCTTTATAACAAAGTGAATCAGTTATACATATATATCTGTTCCCATATCCCTTCCCTCTTGCGTCTCCCTCCCTCCCACCCTCCCTATCCCACCCCTCCAGGCGGTCACAAAGCACTGATCTGATCTCTCCCTGTGCTATGTGGCTGCTTCCCACTAGCTATCTACCTTACGTTTGGTAGTGTATATATGTCCATGCCTCTCTCTCACTTTGTCACAGCTTACCCTTCCCCCTCCCCATATCCTCAAGTCCATTGCCAAGTAGGTCTGTGTCTTTATTCCTGTTTTACCCCTAGGTTCTTCATGACATTTTTTTTCCCTTAAATTTCATATATATGTGTTAGCATACGGTATTTGTCTTTCTCTTTCTGACTTACTTCACTCTGAATGACAGACTCTAGGTCTATCCACCTCATTACAAATAGCTCAATTTCATTTCTTTTTATGGCTGAGTAATATTCCATTGTATATATGTGCCACATCTTCTTTATCCATTCATCTGTCGATGGACACTTAGGTTGTTTCCACCTCCGGACTATTGTAAATGGAGCTGCAATGAACAATTTGGTACATGACTCTTTTTGAATTATGGTTTTCTCAGGGTATATGCCCAGTAGAGGGATTGCTGGGTCATATGGTAGTTCTATTTGTAGTTTTTTAAGGAACCTCCGTACTGTTCTCCATAGTGGCTGTACCAATTCACATTCCCACCAACAGTGCAAGAGGGTTCCCTTTTCTCCACACCCTCTCCAGCATTTATTGTTTCTAGATTTTTTGATGATGGCCATTCTGACTGGTGTGAGATGATATCTCATTGTAGTTTTGATTTGCATTTCTCTAATGATTAATGATGTTGAGCATTCTTTCATGTGTTTGTTGGCAGTCTGTATATCTTCTTTGGAGAAATGTCTATTTAGGTCTTCTGCCCATTTTTGGATTGGGTTGTTTGTTTTTTTGTTATTGAGCTGCATGAGCGGCTTATAAATTTTGGAGATTAATCCTTTGTCAGTTGCTTCATTTGAAAATATTTTCTCCCATTCTGAGGGTTGTCTTTTGGTCTTGTTAATGGTTTCCTTTGCTGTGCAAAAGCTTTGAAGTTTCATTAAGTCCCATTTGTTTATTTTTGTTTTTATTTCCATTTCTCTAGGAGGTGGGTCCAAAAGGATCTTGCTGTGATTTATGTCATAGAGTGTTCTGCCTATGTTTTTCTCTAAGAGTTCGATAGTGTCTGGCCTTAGATTTAGGTCTTTAATCGATTTTGAGCTTATTTTTGTGTATGGTGTTAGGGAGTGATCTAATCTCATACTTTTACATGTCCCTGTCCAGTTTTCCCAGCACCACTTATTGAAGAGGCTGTCCTTTCTCCACTGTACATTCCTGCCTCCTTTATCAAAGATAAGGTGACCATATGTGCGTGGGTTTATCTCTGGGCTTTCTATCCTGTTCCATTGATATATCTTCCTGTTTTTGTGCCAGTACCATACTGTCTTGATTACTGTAGCTTTGTAGTATAGTCTGAAGTCAGGGAGCCTGATTCCTCCAGCTCCGTTTTTCATTCTCAAGATTGCTTTTGCTATTTGGGGTCTTTTGTGTTTCCATACAAATTGTGAAATTTTTTGTTCTAGTTCTGTGAAAAATGCCAGTGGTAGTTTTTTTTTTTTTTTTTTTTTTTTTGCGGTATGCGGGCCTCTCACTGTTGTGGCCTCCCCCGTTGTGGAGCACAGGCTCCGGACGCGCAGGCTCCGGACGCGCAGGCCCAGCGGCCATGGCTCACGGGCCCAGCCGCTCCGCGGCATATGGGATCCTCCCAGACCGGGGCACGAACCCGTATCCCCTGCATCGGCAGGCGGACTCTCAACCACTTGCGCCACCAGGGAGGCCCTGCCAGTGGTAGTTTGATAGGGATTGCATTGAATCTGTAGATTGCTTTGGGTAGTAGAGCCATTTTCACAATGTTGATTCTTCCAATCCAGGAACATGGTATATCTCTCCATCTATTTGTATCATCTTTAATTTCTTTCATCAGTGTCTTATAATTTTCTGCATACAGGTCTTTTGTCTCCTTAGGTAGGTTTATTCCTAGATATTTTATTCTTTCTGTTGCAGTGGTAAATGGGAGTGTTATCTTGATTTCACTTTCAGATTTTTCATCATTAGTGTATAGGAATGCCAGAGATTTCTGTGCATTAATTTTGTATCCTGCTACTTTACCACATTCATTGATTAGCTCTAGTAGTTTTCTGGTAGCATCTTTAGGATTCTCTATGTATAGTGTCATGTCATCTGCAAACAGTGACAGCTTTACTTCTTCTTTTCCGATTTGGATTCCTTTTATTTCCTTTTCTTCTCTGATTGCTGTGGCTAAAACTTCCAAAACTATGTTGAATAAGAGTGGTGAAAGTGGGCAACCTTGTCTTGTTCCTGATCTTAGTGGAAATGCTTTCAGTTTTTCCCCATTGAGGATGATGTTGGCTGTGGGTTTGTCATATATGGCCTTTATTATGTTGAGGAAATTTCCCTCTATGCCTACTTTCTGCAGGGTTTTTATCATAAATTTGTGTTGAATTTTGTCAAAAGCTTTCTGTGCATCTATTGAGATGATCATATGGTTTTTCTCCTTCAATTTGTTAATATGGTGTATCACGTTGATTGATTTGCGTATATTGAAGAATCCTTGCATTCCTGGAATAAACCCCACTTGATCATGGTGTATGATCCTTTTAATGTGCTATTGGATGCTGTTTACTAGTTTTTGTTGAGGATTTTTGCATCTATGTTCATCAATGATATTGGCCTGTAGTTTACTTTCTTTGTGACATCCTTGTCTGGTTTTGGTATCAAGGTGATGGTGGCCTTGTAGAATGAGTTTGGGAGTGTTCCTTCCACTGCTATATTTTGGAAGAGTTTGAGAAGGATGGGTTTTAGGTCTTCTCTAAATGTTTGATAGAATTCGCCTGTGAGGCCATCTGGTCCTGGGCTTTTGTTTGTTGGAAGATTTTTAATCACAGTTTCAATTTCAGTGCTTGTGATTGGTCTGTTCATATTTTCTATTTTTCCTGATTCAGTCTTGGCAGGTTGTGCATTTCTAAGAATTTGTCCATTTCTTCCAGGCTGTCCATTTTATTGGCATAGAGTTGCTTGTAGTAATCTCTCATGATCTTTTGTATTTCTGCAGTGTCAGTTGTTACTTCTCCTTTTTCATTTCTAATTCTATTGATTTGAGTCTTCTCCCTTTTTTTCTTGATGAGTCTGGCTAATGGTTTATCAATTTTGATTATCTTCTCAAAGAACCAGCTTTTAGTTTTATTGATCTTTGCTATCATTTCCTTCATTTCTTTTTCATTTATTTCTGATCTGATTTTTATGATTTCTTTCCTTCTGCTAACTTTGGTTTTTTTTTTTTTTTGTTCTTCTTTCTCTAATTGTTTTAGGTGCAAGGTCAGGTTGTTTACTTGAGGTGTTTCCTGTTTCTTAAGGTGGGATTGTATTGCTATAAACTTCCCTCTTAGAACTGCTTTTGCTGCATCCCATAGGTTTTGGGTCATCATGTCTCCATTGTCATTTGTTTCTAGGTATTTTTTTATTTCCTCTTTGATTTCTTCAGTGATCAATTCGTTATTAAGTAGTGTATTGTTTAGCCTCCATGATTTTTTTTTTTTTTGGCGGTACGCGGGCCTCTCACTGTTGTGGCCTCTCCCGTTGCGGAGCACAGGCTCTGGACGCGCAGGCTCAGCGGCCATGGCTCACGGGCCCAGCCGCTCCACGGCATGTGGGATCCTCCCGGACTGGGGCACGAACCTGCGTCCCCTGCATCAGCAGGCGGACTCTCAACCACTGCGCCACCAGGGAAGCCCATGTGTTTGTATTTTTTACAGATCTTTTCCTGTAATTGATATCTAGTCTCATAGCAATGTGGTTGGAAAAGATACTTGATACAATTTCAATTTTCTTAAATTTACCAAGGCTTGATTTGTTTCCCAAGATATGATCTATCCTGGAGAATGTTCCATGAGCACTTGAGAAAAATGTGTATTCTGTTGTTTTTGGATGCAATGTCCTATAAATATTAAGTCCATCTTGTTTACTGTATCATTTAAAGCTTGTGTTTCCTTATTTATTTTCATTTTGTATGATCTCTCCATTGGTGAAAGTGGGGTGTTAAAGTCCCCTACTATGAATGTGTTACTGTCGATTTCCCCTTTTATGGCTGTTAGTATTTGACTTATTTATTGAGGTGCTCCTATGTTGGGTGCATAAATATTTACATTTGTTATATCTTCTTCTTGGATCGATCCCTTGATCATTATGTAGTGTCCTTCTTTGTCTCTTGTAATAGTCTTTATTTTAAAGTGTATTTTGTCTGATATGAGAATTGCTACTCCAGCTTTCTTTTGGTTTCCATTTGCATGGAATATCTTTTTCCATCCCCTTTCTTTCCGTCTGTATATGTCTCTAGGTCTGAAGTGGCTCTCTTGTAGACAGCATATATATGGGTTGTTTTTGTATCCATTCAGCCAATCTGTGTCTTTTGGTGGGAGCATTTAGTCCATTTACATTTAAGGTAGTTATCGATATGTATGTTCCTATTCCCATTTTCTTAATTGTTTTGGGTTTGTTATTGTAGGTCTTTTCCTTCTCTTGTGTTTCCTGCCTAGAGAAGTTCCTTTAGCATTTGTTGTAAAGCTGGTTTGGTGGTGCTGAACTCTCTCAGCTTTTCCTTGTCTGTAAAGGTTTTAATTTCTCCATCAAATCTGAATGAGATCCTTGCTGGGTAGAGTAATCTTGGTTGCAGGTTCTTCTCCTTCATCACTTTAAATATGTCCTGCCAGTCCCTTCTGGCTTGCAGAGTTTCTGCTGAAAGATCAGCTGTTAACCTTATGGGGGTTCCTTTGTGTGTTATTTGTTTTTCCCTTGCTGCTTTTAATATGTTTTCTTTGTATTTAATTTTTGACAGTTTGATGAATATGTGTTTTGGCGTATTTCTCCTTGGATTTATCTTGTATGGCACTCTCCGCGCTTCCTGGACTTGATTGACTATTTCCTTCCCCATATTAGGGAAGTTTTCAACTATAATCTCTTCAAATACTTCCTCAGTCCCCTTTTTTCTCTCTTCTTCTTCTGGGACCCCTATAATTCGAATGTTGGTGCGTTTAATGTTGTCCCAGAGGTCTCTGAGACTGTCCTCAGTTCTTTTCATTCTTTTTTCTTTATTCTGCTCTGCAATAGTTACTTCCACTGTTTTATCTTCTACGTCACTTATCCGTTCTTCTGCCTCAGTTATTCTGCTATTGATCCTATCTAGAGTATTTTTAATTTCATTTATAGTGTTGTTCATCACTGCTTGTTTCATCTTTAGTTCTTCTAGGTCCTTGTTAAATGTTTCTTGCATTTTCTCTATTCTATTTCCAAGATTTTGGATCATCTTTACTATCATTATTCTGAATTCTTTTTCAGGTAGACTGCCTATTTCCTCTTCATTTGTTAGGTCTGGTGGGTTTTTATCTTGCTCCTTCACCTGCTGTGCATTTTTCTGTCTTCTCATTTTGCTTATCTTACTGTGTTTGGGGTCTCCTTTTTGCAGGCTGCAGGTTCGTAGTTCCCGTTGTTTTGGGGATCTGTCCCCAGTGGCTAAGGTTGGTTCAGTGGGTTGTGTAGGCTTCCCGGTGTAGGGGACTAGTGCCTGTGTTCTGGTGGATGAGGCTGGATCTTGTCTTTCTGGTGGGCAGGTCCACATCTGGTGGTGTGTTTTGGGGTGTCTGTGGACTTATTATGATTTTAGGCAGCCTCTCTGCTAATGGGTGGGGTTGTGTTCCTGTCTTGCTAGTTGTTTGGCATAGAGTGTCCAGCACTGTAGCTTGCTGGTCGTTGAGTGAAGCTGGGTGCTGGTGTTGAGATGGAGATCTCTGGGAGATTTTTGCCGTTTGATATTATGTGGAGCTGGGAGGTCTCTTGTGGACCAGTGTCCTGAAGTTGGCTTTCCCACCTCAGAGGCTCAGCACTGACTCCTGGCTGCAGCACCAAGAGCCTTTCATCCACACAGCTCAGAATAAAAGGGAGAAAAAGTAGAAAGAAAGAATTAGTAGAAGTAGAAAGAAAGAAAGAAAGAAAGAAAAGAGAGAGGGTGGGAGGGAGGAAGGAAGGAAGGAAGGAGAGAAGGAAGGACAAAAAGAAAGAAAGAAGATAAAGTAAAATAAAATAAAGTAACAATAAAATAAAGTTATTAAAATAAAAAATAATTATTAAGAAAAAACAAACAAACAAAACGCATGGATAGAACCCGGGGACAAATGGTGGAAGCAAAGCTATACAGAGAAAATCTCACACAGAAGCATACACATACACACTCACAATAAGCGGAAAAGGGGAAAAAAATCATAAATCTTGCTCTCAAAGTCCACCTCCTGAATTTGGGATGATTAGTTGTCTAAAGGAGGGAAGGAAGGAAGATAAAGTAAAATAAAATAAAGTAACATAAAATAAAGTTATTAAAACAAAAAATAATTATGAAGAAAAAAATTTTTTAAAAAAACAGGACGGATAGAACCCTAGGACAAATGGTGGAAGCAAAGCTGTACAGACAAAATCTCACACAGAAGCATACACATACACACTCACAAAAAGAGGAAAAAGGGAAAAAAATCATAAATCTTGCTCTCCAAGTCCACCTCCTCAATTTGGGATGATTCGTTGTCTATTCATGTATTCCACAGATGCAGGGTACATCAAGTTGATTGTGGAGCTTTAATCCGATGCTTCTGAGGGTGCTGGGAGAGATTTCCCTTTCTGTTCTTTGTTCTCACAGCTCCCGGGTCTCAGTTTTGGATTTGGCCCCACCTCTGCGTGTAGGTCGCCGGAGGGCGTCTGTTCTTCGCTCAGACAGTACAGGGTTAAAGGAGCAGCCGCTTAGGGGACTCTGGCTCACTCAGGCCGGGCGGGGGCGGGGGGGCGAGGGAGGGGCACGGAGGCGGGGCGGGCCTGCGTCGGCAGGGGCACGGAGGCGAGGCGGGGCGGGCCTGCGTCGGCAGAGGCCGGCGTGACGTTGCAGCAGCCCGAGGTGCGCCCTGCGTTCTCCCAGGGAAGTCGTCCCTGGATCCCCGGACCCCAGCAGTGGCGGGCTGCACAGGCTCCCCGGAACGGGGGTGTGAACAGTGACCTGCGCTCGCACACAGGTCTCTTGGCGGCGGCAGCAGCAGCCCCAGCGTCCCACGCCCGTCACTGGGCTCCGCGCTTTCAGCCGCGACTCGCGCCCGTCTCTGGAGCTCCTTTAAGCAGCGCTCTTCATCCCCTCTCCTCGCGCACCAGGAAACAAAGAGGGAAGAAAAAGTCTCTTGCCTCTTCGGCAGTTCCGTACTTTTCCCCGGACTCCCTCCCGGCCAGCCGTGGCACACTAACACCCTGCAGGCTGTGTTCACGCCGCCGAAGCCCGAGCCTCGGCTCCCAGCCCCGCCCACCCCGGCAAGCGAGCAGACAAAGCCTCTCGGGCTGGTGAGTGCTGGTCGGCACCGATCCTCTGTGCGGGAATCTCTCCGCTTTGCCCTACCCAGGTACGTGGGGAGTTTCTTACCTTTTGGGAGGTCTGAGGTCTTCTGCCAGCGTTCAGTAGGTGTTCTGTAGGAGTTGTTCCACGTGTAGATGTATTTCTGGTGTATCTGTGGGGAGGAAGGTGATCTCCGCGTCTTACTCTTCCGCCATCTTCCCCGGAAGTCCCTCCTGATGGTTTCTTTTCTTTTTTTTTTTTTTTAAAGAAGATGTTGGGGGTTGGAGTTTATTAATTAATTTATTTATTTTGGCTGTGTTGGGTCTTCGTTTCTGTGCGAGGGCTTTCTCTAGTTGCGGCGAGCGGGGGCCACTCTTCATCGCGGTGCGCGGGCCGCTCACTATCGCGGCCTCTCTTGTTGCAGAGCACAGGCTCCAGACGCGCAGGCTCAGTAGTTGTGGCTCACGGGCCTAGTTGCCACGTGGTATGTGGGATCCTCCCAGAGCAGGGCTCAAACCCGCGTCCCCTGCACTAGCAGGCAGACTCTCAACCACTGCGCCACCAGGGAAGCCCCCGGTTGCGTTTTGGACAGTAAGGACCAGAGGAAGGAGACTGGGGTGGAAAAGAGATTCCTCCCACGTTCCTGGCTGCGGACAGACTCACCTTTCTGGGATGCTGACTCTGTTTTGAATGGGAGCAGAAACAAGACCTGTCATCCCCTTGCTTGGGTCAGAAGGAGGTTAGGGCAAAAGGGAAACCGGTCAGCTAAGGCTGACCGGTGATTCTTGGAACAAACGGCTCAGCCTCACTCTCCACGTTCCTTCCCACTCCAAGGCCTTCTCTTTTCCCTGGCTTTTAAGTCATCAGAAAAGAATTTCCCTTCTTATTATAAGCATTGTTTTCCAAGATTCAAAGCACAGAAAGAGAAAGAGAGAGCCTTTGCCAGTCTCATGCCCAACCAATGTGAGGAAGTAAAAGCTGGACTCAACTTTTGAGGAATCCCAAGCACATGCTGACATGCTGGGTGTGGACGGGCATTCCTCAGAAGACACTGAGGATGGGGTGTTGCTGGCGAGAAAGGGGGTGAGACCGCATGGGGCAAAATGCTGGGGTCGAGCTGTGGCATGTCCTGGAGTGCACTCTGTCGAAGGGAAAAGTTAGTGATAGCCGCACTTAAGCTGCCCTTTTCTTCTGAGAATACTGTCACTTGCAGCCCAAGCTCGGGGAAAGCCATTACCTCTGCTCCAAGCTGCTTGTCACTGCTTCTGTGACTCTGGTTCCTCTTATATCTTATAAGACTTGACAGGAAGAAACCTGGCTTTGAAGCATGTAATAATAAGGCTGATGCTCCCTAGAATCTCCCAGAACTGGAAGGGATGAGAGAAGGGGGAGTGATCTGGCTTGAGCGGGTCCTAAATCCCACAACCCAGAGCTCCACACCGTTCCTGCTTTGGCCACCCTTAAAGCCAGCGTGGTGCCAACTTGGGCCCTGAGGCCTCTGGGGAACCCGTTAGAGAAGTTATTGGGTGAAACTCCTCATGAAGTATTCTCCAAAGGGTTGGATGGCTGGACCCTTTAGTTGGGTAGGTGAAAAATAAGTGGTCAGGACCAGAGAAGATACATGAATAAGGGTACCATTTTTTCTGAACCCAAATTGAGAGTTGGGGTGGATTATTATGACATGCTATTGAGTATAAAAATTGTCACTGTGGTGGAATATCTGGGGGCTGCAATTAATATGAGTGATTGACTCACAAATCACCGATTTTCTTACATTATCTTAGGCAGCAACACAAACTAGCTGGGTAACTCTGGGCAAGACACTTAGCCACTTGGGACCTCGGTTTTGAGGGTCTCCCAGCTCCATGCGTTGATGATTTTTGCTGGAGGAGGAGAAAACTTACGAGGGTCAGATAGAAGTAGAGTCACAGTGCAGGTGGGCCACAAAGGGGTAGGGTGGCACTCAGGAAAGGAAACCCAGTCTGCGCCCTGATATGGGGTCCCTGGTGAGTCAGTGCATATCCCTTGCGATTCCCTTGGGCTGGACTAATAGGGCCGTGGCTTCTCCCGCCCTTGTGTGCAGGTTCGCTGTTTTAATTAAGGACCTAGGCTGCTTCTCAGTGAGAATTGATGGAAAGGGGGCTGCAGCCCCAGACAGAGGCATAGCCATGCTGGAGGCGGGGTACGGGGAGCAGAGGCCGCCAGCCTCTCTGGCACTCTGCGGGAGACAGAGCAGGGCACAGGGAGCCCATAATGGTCCCGCAGATCAGGAACACGGTTCCGGCTGAGGGCCTGGAGCCCTGGAGAATGATAATCAAACTCCTTGCGGCCAGTCAAGCAGCTAAGCAGACAAGATCTAAATAAACACGCTCCTGTCTCCAGTCGGGCGGGCCCCCCTCTTGGTGGTGGAATCAGGTTGTCTGCTCCAACATCCTGACCTCGGACTCCCTACGTGACCCTGGTGAAGTGCCAGGTTTCCCAACAGCAGATTCACAAACCTCTCTCATCCCTTGTGCTTACTCTGGGCTCGTTTTAGATCTGGTGAACGCGTGTCGTCATCCTTAGGTGGCTCCTAAGCCATCAAGCTATCCAGCCACAGATGGGCGGCTCAACTCCCGTGAAATATTTCAGCCTGAAGACTCTGTTGAGTTTTTCACCCCCCTCCCACTCTCCTACGTGGTCAGGATGCTTCAACATTGAGTATCTGCTTTATTCAGAGGCGTTGTAAGGGTTGAATATGGAGAAAACATTTGTGATCTATTAATGTGCGAGTCTGGTCTGTCCCAGCGCTTCTCAAACTTGAACGTGCACACACATCATTTGAGGATTTTATGCAAATGCAGGTTGCAATTCAAGAGTTCTGGGGAGGGGCTTGATACCCTGCATTTCTAATGAGTTTCCAGGTGATGCTGATACTCTTGGTCCTTGAACCGTAATTTGAGTAGCAAGGTCTAGGTCACTGCTGTTCAAAATGTGGTCTGTGAATTGTTTGTTAACCGTCTGCAACAAGATACATCATACAGACACCGAGAATGAGCTTTTAGAAATTTGTATGGTAATTTGACATTGCTGCGACATCTCAGAGCCTGGTTGGTGAATTTGCATTTTGTGTTTTTAAATTTCACTTTTCTAGTAATTTGTTTTTATGGTATTTGACAAAAGTGTCCATCTACAGGGACTGGAACTTTTACAGAATGGCTCTTCCCACGGACAGAGTGAGCAGCGAGAGACTAGGTGACTTCCGGCATGCTTTGCAGGCTCTGAGATTCTCTGATTCTCTGAAGCTCATGTACAGAGGTGTCCTGTCTGTGGAGGACCGACCCTGGTGGTGGCATGTGATCCCTGCAGAGGATCCCCGGCCAGGTCCTTGGCATTTCCTCATGTTGCCTGTTTTCCAAGCTCAGCTCAGTGTTTTCTTTCCCAGGCAGCATTCTGGGTATTTCAGACAAAGGTTGAACGTATCAGGGGAGTTCAGCCTCTGCTGATGCCAGGAAGTGCCAACGAACAAGAGAGATTGCCAGACGGAGAGCCCTTGAGCACACAGGCTCGAAGGCATCCACACTGGGTCTAGGCAGCCATCTCCTTCAGTCCCTGGTCCCTGAGCAGGATTTGACTCTACTGAGGCAACCACCTGTCCCACTGCTGAGAAGGAATAAGCCAGGCTGAAAAACAGGCCAGTGAGAAGGCTTCCTGCCTCGCGTGCCCACGGGGGAGGGCTGGGTGTTAATGAACCAAGTGCAGTCACAACAGGAATGGGGCCAGCTGGAGCCTGCCCACGTTTGACCCACAGTAGTTTGGCAGGACCCAGACTGCTGGGGCAGTGGTCAGAGATAAAAACAAGTCCAGCTTTCCCCATGCAGTGGCGGTCTCTGTTGTTCTTGGCCCCCGGAGGGCTGTCACACATGCCGGACAGGGCTGGGGGGATGACCCTGGGCATGCAGGGTGGCAGGACCCATTTCAAATCTTGCCTTCTTTCTTCTGCCCCCTGCCCTTGGTGCCTGGTCCAGCACTGGGCAGCTGTGGGTCCCCTTCCACCAATGCCTTTTCACAGGTTGATTGTAAATGTCCCCTCTTCGGAGCTAGAGGTATTCCCTTAATGATAGAAGCTCTATAGAACACCTTGCCATCTATACTAAATGCTAATTAGGTTGGAAAAATCACAGAGAAAAGGGCTTGATATTGAATAACCGTGTGTTAAACGATCTTCATACATCCTTTGGAAATCAGCCACTCCAGTGTTCAAAAAGGATATGATTTCAGCTAAGCCAGATTTAATTGAGTGGTTAGATTCTGATTTGTGCCTGTGATTTACTGGATGACCTGAAGCTGCTTTACCTTTCAACTGGGGTAATTCGTTAACGAGGTTCTGGTTTGGCCGCAGGAGGACTTGTCATTGAGAATGTGTATAAGTGTGTGCATGCTCACCTTTGTGTCAAAGGGGCTGCTTGATCAGGCGGGACTTTTGAGCTGTTCTTCCAGGGATGGGGATGAGCCAACGTGCCCTGGTTGTTCTCCCTTGCTGTCTAAGACAGATGCCACCGCACACCTTCCTGAGACAGGTGTCTGGGGCTGGGGGTGGTGTCCATGGCCAAGGAACCAAAGCAAAGCTATTTGGTCGATCCAGCATTTGGATCCCTGACTGTGACCTTGACTTTTGAAAATAGAAAGAACGCCAGAGAATTGTTTAGATAGCACTGAGGTCTGAGAACAGAGAGGTAATACCAATAGTTAACCCCAAGGTCTTCAGCCAGCCAACCAGTTAACTCAGCAGTGAGGGGGTCTTTCTCTGAGTGTGTTAATGGGTTTGCTTGGTGGCTGGACCATCTCATGACACATGCCGTGAGTGGGCCTCAGAGAGATGGCATGTGAGTGGAGGGACCGACCAGCGTGAGCCTTCCCTCACTGCTGGGATAAATCCAACAGCCAACCAGAATTTATTAAGAGCTTCTTACGAAGGATGTACCCTGTTTTGAACTAAGGATGATACAGAAGTGCAAAGGAAAAAAGTTGCCCCAAAGAACTTGCATTCTTATCTAGGGATAAAACACTACTCAGACATATACACATGAAACAGTTCATGAATGTAACTACATTTATATACATATACTGCATTATATATTATATACATATAACTACATTTGCTTGTGTATATATTTGTGTGTGTGTATATGTGTATATATAAATATACACACACATATGCACATTCACACACACCTACGTACCACTCTCTCTCAAATATATCGGTAGCTCCGACAATATATGGTAATTGTGCGATGGAAAATAAGCACTTACTGTACCGTGTTAGTAGCATTGTCTATGAATACAAAGGACGGCATATCATTGTAGATCATTTCAATGGCGATGACAGTGATTCCAGACCATGCCCATCTTCTCTCTTACTCACGAGTGGATGCTGTAGCGATCTGCATTTGCAAAATGTCACGCGTAGCAACTTAAAAATCTTGATCATTTTGCCAAAACTGACTAGGCATGCTTAGGGTGAAAAACTCGTGGTGAGCTTAGGAGACCCTGACACAGGTGTCTCAGGTGTGGTTCGCACCTGGGTTCCTCCAGGTGCGTTGGAACGGCCCTCTTTGTGTTCCCGGGGAGGGCCCAGGGCAGAGAGCAGGCTGCGTGACAGACGGGAGCCAGCAGCAACATGAATTTGCTGCTATGCTGTGCTTCTCGGCTGCTCAGACATCACCCAGGCAAACAAGGCAAACAGCCGCCGAGAGGCTCTTGCTCAAGCCAAGGACAACATTGTTCTGACCCCTGACATCCGGCTGTGGTCTGAGCTCTTCTGCTTCCTCTTCTTGGGGCTTTAGGGAACGAAGGAGCCTCCAGCCTGTTTGCTCAGTCTGAGAGGGCCAATGCAGGCAACTCCTTAGAAGGTGCATCTAGGGGTCTAGCCCTACACCCTGCACAGGAAAGAAACCCCGGCGTCCTTTTCCGCCTTCTCCCTCGTCTTTTCAAATCCCCGTGACTTCTTCTTTTTTCTCCCTCAAAGCAAGCCAACAGATAGACGTGTGAATAATCGATTGAGAGAAGCTGCAGTGACTAACAGTTCTGGTTAGAACCTCTCTCTCAGGAAGCCCGGGGAGGTGCAAGGGGAGGTGATCTGAATGACAAGCAGGCCGCTCTGTCTCCTGCCCTGGAGGCGCTGCAGGAGGGCCCTGGAGCCTGTGACCGCCTGGCTGGGTCTGGGTCCTCAAATAGAGGCCTGTGCGCTGGGTGGAAGGTGCAGGATCCCAGTAAGTTCTTCTCCGTGCTAATCTGATTTGGATCACACCAGGCATGGTCTACATGTTTACTCCAATATGTGAGTGTGTGCAAAACAGAATATGGGCTAGTGGAGTAAATTCTTTGCCTTATTGTTGCCAGATGTTACCAGACTGTGTTCTATACAACTGTAATATCACTTGAAATTTCAGTAGTTGTTTTTGAATAAAAGATTCTCTGGTCAAATTGGGGAAATGCTCTCTAGCCTTCTCTGTGAGATTCACTATATACGTAAGTATATTCAAATACCCTAGAAGTCTGGCAGTACCTTCTTTGTCTGCATTTGCTTTCTCCAGACTTACTTGACGTTGATCACGTTTCGGGTCACCCTTTTTCTTTAGAAACATCTTGTAAGGCGCTGACCCATAGTGTACAGTTTAGGAAAACACTGGTAGGTGCAGCTGTACCCTCACCTCATTCCTAAAAGACATGGTGAGACTGGGCTTGTGAGTTTGAATCCTGTTTCTGCCTCATACCAGCTGAGAGGCTTGGCAGGAGCCTCTGAGCCTCAGTTGCCTCATCTAAAACAGGGATAAAAACCAACCAAGCCCCCAGTTTCATGTACTATTTTCTGTATGTACATACAGTACATAAACTAGGTGCTATTACAGTGCTTGGAGTGTAGGAGATGCTCTATAATCTAGTGTCAGAACTGAATATAAATATAGCTGGTGGTAGGTACAATTACCTTGGCGCTAAGCAGAACTGATCCAGATCCATTGTGGAAACATGAGTATGCAGCTCAAGAGACTTCTGCACTGTCCCCAGTAACCTGATCTCCTGCCTTATTCCAAACCTTCACTGTAGGAAGTTCTTCCTGGTATCTTGCCTAGTTCATGCTAGTTGGAATTAATGCCATTTTCCCGTGTCAGCGGCCCCCATGCCAGCAGCATTAGCATCACCTGGGAACTTGTTAGACATATACGTTCCGGACCCAGACTTACAGAGTCAGGGACTCCGGAGTTGAGGACCAGCCATGGGGTTTTAGTAAGTTCTCCAGGTGATGCTGATGCCCGCTAAGCTTTGAAAAACACTGCCTTAAAGGATTGTCTCTATTGACTTTATCAAGAACCATCAGAGCTCCCTCCCACATGGCCCTTCTCCTGATGCTTTAAATCTGTCCTATCTCCCTATGTCCTATCTCCTCCCCATAAAGGACAGCTGTCTATTTCCTGGGTTCTTGGAATGTTGGCAGGTTTCTGAAAGTCAGGCTTATGAAATTCTTCAAGGCTCGCAACCCTCTATGCTTAGGCAACAGACTGAGGGATGCGGGGCCACATCACCTCATCGGCTCCCTCCACGCCTCCCTCCGCGTCTCTGGGCAGGTCCTCAGATCCACCCATCTGCTTCTAGTGCTGCGTTCCTGCCGGGGACTGGGTGGGTTGAGCCAAGAGGGCCACAGTATTGCAGCGGAGGAAAAACAAGCTCTCAGGGGAGAAGTGCTAGCTAAGTATGCCTCCTGGTTATTACTGTGGGGCCTGGTGCTGCCCTTTGCACGTGACTACATCACTGCAAATTCCACAGGCTGCTGTCTGCGGGGAGCTGGGCAATAGATAACAACCATCCAGAGGGTTATTTCTTGGGCATTTTTGTTCATTAAAAAAGTTGTCTGTCGTTCCCAGAAGCCCCAAGGGGAGGGGCTGCTTCTATTCCTGGAATCCCATATGGGGCCAGTTTCAGCAACTCTCAACCAATTCTCAAGCCATAAGTAAGTCAACACCTTATATTATTATTATTATTATTATTATATATATATATATTTTTTTTGCGGTACGCGGGCCTCTCACTGTTGTGGCCTCTCCCGTTGCGGAGCAACAGGCTCCGGACGTGCAGGCTCAGTGGCCATGGCTCACGGGTCCAGCCGCTCCCCGGCATGTGGGATCTTCCCGGACCGGGGCACGAACCCGCGTCCCCTGCATCGGCAGGTGGACTCTCAACCACTGCGCCACCAGGGAAGCCCAACACCTTATATTATGTGGTGAGCCTGCCTCGGGGGTACGTATATAGAGGAGATAGTGGTGGCTGGCTCCAAGATCATGTGTGCATGTAGCAAAGGTCAGGCAAGAATTAATTTAAAAACTGGCCTCCAACCCAAAGCCTTGAAATCTAGTGTGTAGGCTAAGAAGGACAATCTATTGGATGCTATCTTCCATTGCTTGGGAAATTCTCAGAGTTAATATGAAGAGCTCTACCCTAGGTTTCAGCAAGCCTGTGTTCTAATGTTGACTTTGTCACGGATGGTTTGTGACCTTGGGCAAGATTGTTTCTTCATTCATTCTTTTATTTGTTCCTTCAACATTGGATTAACACTGATTTTGTTCTTGGCACTATGCTGGTTGCCTGGGGATACATCAAAGAGTAAAGTACATCCCTTTTCAAAAGTAGCCCATGGTCTGAGGAGGGATAAGAGCCAGGGCTTCCACGGAGGTACTCACAAAGTCCAGTGGGAAGCTGGAGGACAGAGCCATGGGTGCTTTTGGAGAGAGGAATGCTTCTCTGACAAAGCTTTGAGATGCCCCCTCCATTTCTTCCTCTCCTCCAGTGATTTTTTTTTTTTTGGCCACACCAAGCGGCATGCGGGATCTTAGTTCCCCAACCAGGGATTGAACCCATACCGCCTGCAGTGGGAGCACAGAGTACTAACCACTGGACCGCCAGGGAAGTTCCTCCTCCAGTGATTTTGTAAAAGCCAGGTCTCATCAATGTAGTCCAAGTTCTGTCTTGTGTATCACAGGCTCCCAGAGTGAGAAGGGAGACGAAAAGTTGCCTGGTTCAACCACCTTTGGATGCTTCCATATCTCCTCCCGCAATATACCCACTTCCTTGCCCACACACAACCACTCAGCCAAGTTTCTGTCCAGCCTACATTTGAAGATCTGCACCAAATTTTATGGACATCTGTTACAAACAACAGAACTAATGGCCATGTCAGAACTTTTAAACAAGAGGACAGATACCCATTTTAGAATTGTGTTGGCTGCCATATTGGTTTAAAGGAGACTAAATCCAACTAGAGGTGTATCCTGATACCTTTGAGTGGAATTCCAAATTTCAGTGGCTCCAAGAAAATCAGAGGTGGGAGGGAATTTTGAATATTCTAAGTCATTCTCATTCTCTCTTTCCTTAAACCCCATTTTACAAATGAGAGATCTGGGGCCCAGAGAAGAGAAATGACTGGCCCACGATTGCAGTTTGTCTTGGTTGCTATTAATGGAACTTCTTGGAATGTCTGGTAGTTTCTCAGGGAATGGGGAACTTGTAAGGGCAGTGCTCTGGCCGCTGGTAGTCGGGGATGGGCAGAGTCTACAGCAATCCGCCAGTGTAGGGGAGTCAGGATAGCCCCACAGCACTGCATGCTTCGTGCCTTCTCCTCAGACCACACTGATGTCCAGTGGTTGCGCTATATTAGAGAGGGTTTGCGTTAACCAGGAAGTCAGAATTCATCACCCAGAACATGCCCCACCCCAGCCATGCACCACAAGTGGTAAGAAGCTGGAACTCTGAATTAAATACTCCTCCTCTTGGCTCTAAAGCACATCTCCAATCCTACATGGGAAGAATAACTATTTCCATGACTTGAGAGCATTCGACCTCTGACACATAAGAGAAAAATCACTTCTGCGAGGTAAGACCACGCTGAGCTCTGACAATTAGTGCCTACACGCAGGGACTGTCGTGACTCCTGAGAATAACTTAGGTGCTTCTGACAGAAACAAGATAATTGGAGAACTTTAGTCATGGCATAGATGGTTGTACCGGGAGCACGTGACGTTGGGGCCAGGGATGGAGTCCCCTGGGTGTTGCCCCGACCTTCTCGCCCGCTATGCAGACAAGCAGGGCTGTGTTGGCAGAAGTTGGTGGATTGCTCTGCAGGCCCCAAGAGCCCCTCACAGGGTCTCAGCTCCCTCCTCTCAGCACCCAACATGCAGCCCTGAAGCCTGAGTGTTTCCCCTTGCTTCTCTCTCTTCCCAGACAGTGTTGGGAGAAACAGTGCTTCGGCACGCCCGTCACCTCGGCCCTGCCGTCTGCTCGGCCCGGGTCTCTCGCATTCTAATCATTCCCGCCAGCCACATCTCCCTGCTCACAGATGTCTCCTGGAAAGCGAGGAGTGATTTTCAAGTAGAAAGCAGAACCTACTCTGCTGGTTCTGTGCTGGTGGCCGTGAGGGGCATGAGTAAATCAAATGGTCTCTCCAAGCGGCGAAGCGCTGAGGCGAGGAGGAGGGGTGTGATGGCAGAAAGAGCGCAGAGGCCGGGTCTGCAGATGCCGTGAGGACGGAGTGCTGGGCCTTGGTGGGATGCCTGGCGCCCCTGTCTCATGTGCTGTGTGGGTACCACAGGTGGGGAAGAAGTCACGTCTTGTGCCTACGCAGAGCAGGAGTGATCATCCCAGCACTCTCTCTTTTCCTTCCTTTTTTTTTTTTTTTTTAAGTTTGAGCATGAAGAAACCTGTGTCTGGAAAAGCTCTGTGCTTATCAGAGAAACACATTCTTTAAGTGCCATCCTATGAGAGTCTATAAACAGGAAGCAGAGGGCGTTCAGCTTGGGAAAAAAGGATCTTTAGGACTAAAAGTTTTTGAAACGATTTCGGTAAGAAGAGGAGAGAACGTATGTATTTTTAGACCTGGCTCTTTTCCCAGTGGGTCCCAGTAAGCAAGGCTACTGGGCACTGTTTAATAACATAAGCATGTCATATTCACCAGCTCTTCCTAAATAGCCTTTCCTAGCCAGGGGGGAGAGAGAGAGGTATTCTCTCATTGTCTCATACAGAGCATCTGGGGAATACTGTGTAGAACTTTTTTCCTGTGTTTTGTTTTTTTACAAACTTCATGAGGCTGGGAGTGGAGTTTTTGCTGGCATTCGTGTTTGGTGAAGAGAGAGCAATGCAGGCAAGATGAGTTTCTCCGTAAGCAAACATTGCCCAGGGCGGGATTCAGCTCCACCCACTGAAAGCAGGGAGGTGATGACCCCTGCTTCACACCCGAAAGCCAAAGGTTGACCTGGGGGAACAGAGGCGCAAGGAAACTGGGGTGCAGGTGGGGCCTGGCTGGGGCGACGGTCAGCCTGTGTTCTTTCTAGGATAGTCACAGGGACAGTGTCTTCTGGTCCCAAACCCAGACCCAAGTCACAGGTGGGGACCAGTGGATGAAATCCGAGGCGAGGGGTGCCGTCTCCACTGCAGGATGGAGATGTCAGGAGGCTGGACGCCTTCTCTCCTGCCTGCACAGAGATTGATCCGGGCTCCTGACAAATGGTTATCACTGAGCAAATCGCTTCCTGTGAGCGGAGATTTCACAGCTGCAATTTCGTTTCCCTATGGTTGCTTCTTGCTGAAAGCGCCTGGCCTGACGTCACTGTTGATAGTCATGGAGTTTGAAGGGCCTTCACAAAAAGTACCTGTGCAGGAAGGTATTTGGGAGAGCAGAGTCGGGTGTAAATGAGGAGAAACAGCCGCTTAGTTGGGATGCAGTGGGCGTGGGACTCCACAGCAGGGCCCTGCGCGGAGCAGCCGCAGAGCCTGGGGTGCCCTGCTTCCTCCCCTCCCTGTGTCGCCGTTGGTTGTGCTCTGCCTTGTGGTGCGGTGGATCCTTTCCCCCCACCCCGGCTGTAAACCCCAAGGGCTTTTGCAGGGACTTTGAACAATCCCTGGGCTGAGGTTCTGTAAGTGTCAGGCACTTGTCTGAGGTCACGCCCGCAGACCTGCTATCCACCCCTTTCCACCACATGAACTGGAAGGAAATATTGCTCCCTGCCTCCCTTGGTTCCTGTTAACCTTTTTCTTTTCTAAACTGCATGCAAGGTCCCCCCCCACTGCATACACATATATTCCAGCAATTCTAAGTTGTGTTTGGCTCTGTTTCCCTGCCTCCCTGCTAAATACATCTTGTCTTCTCTGTCTTCAGCATCTTTCCCACCCTTTTGACTGTTCTGGGAGCTCCTTCGCAGCTCAGATGTCGCCTCCTCTGAGAAGCCTCCTCTGATCTGCCCCTCCCTCCCGCCTCGCCCTGGAGCAGAACAAATCACCCCGTTTCATGGACTGCTACTGGGCTCCTCAATGTTCCCAGGTTTTCGTAGCTCACCTTGTTAACGGTCATTTGATCAAGTGTCTGTGTGCTTTTCTTCCTGGGCCCTGTGTGAGATGCTGTCAGGCAGGGGCATTGACACCTGTGTGGTCCCCAGTGCACACAACGAGAGTGCACACAGCATTTGTTTTTTGGTGAATGGAGTTGAGGGCTGGGGAGCCCTGTCCACATGGCATTTTTCTTGAGCCTCCAGAGACTTTACCACTTCTTGGGGGACAACCAGACTTCTGGACCCTCAGGAAGATGTCTCTGTGAGTTTAATGATGTTGTTCTATAAATTTATTTTTTATTTTTATTTTTGACGGCGTTGGGTCTTTGTTGCTGCATGTGGGCTTTCTCTAGTTGCGGCGAGCGGGGGGGCTACTCTTCGTTGTGGTGCAGGGGCTTCTCGTTGCGGTGGCTTCTCTTGTTGCAGAGCACGGGCTCTAGGCATGCGGGCTTCAGTAGTTGTGGCACGTGGGCTCAGTAGTTGTGGCTCGCGGGCCCTAGAGCACAGGCTCAGTACTTGTGGCGCATGGGCTTTGTTGCTCTGTGGCATGTGGGACCTTCCCAGACCAGGGATCGAACCCGTGGCCCCTGCATTGGCAGGTGGATTCTTAACCACTGTGCCACCAGGGAAGCCCTGGTGAGGTTGTCCTAAATCCTTCTTAGGGCTGGGCCGGGTCAGAGCTGGGGAGTGTTTGAGTCCCTGGAGGATGCTCAAAGGCAATGACCAAGATTACGTGGATCTAGATGAGTGAGTCTAATCAACACCTGCCTAGAGAAGTCTCTGCCTGACCTGGCGCCTTTCCTACCATGGCCCCACCCGGGCCTCCACCAGGACTCAAAATCCCAGCTAAACTCTGCTTTGGAATAAGGAACACAGACAGGATGGGGGCATCCACATCAAAAGCCTTGCTAAAGTGAGCTTGTGCTATCCAGGAAGGAAGTGGGGAGGGCAGGGAGCAGGTCTGCCTCTGTAGGTCTTTTCCCATGAACTCTTTTTTTTTTTGGAGTATAATTGCTTTACAATGTTGTGTTAGCTTCTGGAGTGTTTCTCTGATACCTTGAAAAGGACAGAGAGTTCGTTCTGGGCAGAAATTAACTTGTCAGGTGATGGCCAGAACTGACTCTTGGTGCCTTACCACCTCATGTATTTTTTCCCTGGAGGAAAGCTGGAGCATTCTTGTGGATTTAAGAACAAGCGTGCCTGTTTGAATGGATAATAAAATTGCTAGATGGAAGTGATATACTCCCTGTTGGTGCAAGTGCTTCATACAGATTTGTCTAGGAGTGAAAACCGTGTTGCTAGCCATGATATTTCTGTTCGTCTTGGGGCTAGGGTTCAAGTGCTTAACAAGCAGTGCTCCTTTTGCAATAGTGGAATAAAAACCCAGAACCAACACCAGCTCCCATCACTCACAGAGACACTGGGCGTGTTCATCTCTGCGGATTTCTGATGGATGCGTTCTGATACCCACCAGTGACTTCTAATTACCAGCTGCTCACGCTTCCCCTCCCTCCAGCCTCTGCTGGCTCAGGCCTGGCATCTCCCAACAGCTTCACCGTTGGCATCCTACTTGTCTTGTGAAGGAGTCTGTCGGGTGGTATTAGGCGTCATGGATCAGCCCCTCAGAACTGAGGGTAAGACCCCCCCCGATGGAATTGCACGTGACAGGAGAGATGAATTCACCACCACGCACAGGTCCGAATGAACACAGTCACCCAGCGCTGATGGGAACCTTAAGGAATCAGGCATAGATTAAAGCCACGGAGCCTTTCAAATGCAGATGCCCCCTAATAAATCACATGTTGGAACTGGTCAACTTACTCTTTGGGTCCCCTCTTAATAAAGACCGGCATGAGCTTCTCCCGCCTCAAAGCAGGAATGCACAGGAGCCAGGCTGCCATCTTCGTTTGGCCCAGGTCGGCATCAAATGGCTCGTGATTATTCTCTGATGTGCAGCAGCTCGCGTGTGGTTGGACCAGTAGCTCTGCAATCAATCCCGGCTGCTGGGCTGGAGGGTGGCCCCAGCCACCTGAGCCTCAGGTTGGAATCATCTCTTATATCCCCATTAAACTCTGGGCCCCTACCACATGGGAGAGTTTAAGGGGAAAATGAGATTTTATTAAGGCCAGGGGACCTCCCTGACTGAGCCAAAAGCCTAATAAGAGCCGTAAGGGTTTCTTATCGCAGATGAAAAGTTACCCATTTTCCCAGATTCCTCCTGTTTGTTGCTGCTGTGTGGCCTCTCCCCGACCCTGCATTTCCATGGGTGCCTCATTATTTAAAGCCATGGCTAAAATGCCAAACAGCAGTTAGTAACCAAACCATCCAACAGCTTTTTCTCCCGCTGATGAAGGCCAGCCGTTTTGTGTGTACGTGGTTTATAGTCTGAACACAATGACTTCAAAAGGCTCCCGAGTTTCAGAGCGATAAGGTGATCAGCATTTCCAGGGAAAAATAAGACAAGCCAGAAAGGTGTGTGTGCCTCTGGGTCTCTTGCTCCTGGAGGTGTCCGTGACCCAGGCACGCCAAAACTGCCACCGTGGTCTCAGCAACTCACTCTGAGTGCGTCTAGAACTCGGTGGCCTGGCTCCAATCGTAGAATCCTAGTGTGTAAGGAATGGTTGCCTTTTCTTTCCCATCCTCTAGACTTCTCCTCCAGACCTTGGGGAGGACATTATAAGACTGAGCATGGCCAATGGCTGGGTCACTGGTTTGCTGGGTCTGGGGATGAAGTTGGCAGTGAAGTTCAGGCAGGACTCGTGGGTAGCCAGCGCTGGTCCACCTGCCCTATAGGCTTTTCATTGCTTCCACTGTGAGGGCACGTCATGCCCCAGCTGCTTTCAAAACTTGGAATTGCTGTTGCCCGTGCAAAATGGGGATGATGATATTTACCCACCCACATAGCGTGTGGAAGATTAAAAGGCATAATGGATGCTGAGCCAATAGAAAAGTGCCCAGCAATAGTTAAGTACTCAGTAAATGTTTAGTATTTTATAATGGCATTGCATCAAAGCATTTTATGAGTAGACGCTTATGACATGTCAGTTTCCTTAGTACTTTCCTTCTCTCCATGCCAAGCCCTCTACTGAGCCCACAGCCATAGATTATTTTCTTTAAGCCTCCCAACTTTCCCTGTTTATAGATAAGAAAGACAAGCCTTCAAGAACTTATACAAGATGTACCGCTGGTGAGTAACAGAACCAGAATTTCATTTATCAGGTATTTATCAAGTGCCTGCTGTGTGTCAGACACTCTTGCAGGATCTTGGATTTGAGCCTTTGTGGGTTTGGTTCTAAAAGCCTCCATCTTTCCTCCTCATCATGCTGGTCTGTGAGATCTGGGAGGCGATGAGTAACATCTCCCGACCTAGGAAGTATTTAAAGAGAGAGAAGACACGTAGGTAGGCTTAGGAGCTTCTCCTCCTGCTGCAGGCGGGGGTGGACTAGCCGAGCTGATGTCCTTAGGAGGAGGGACCTGCCACGGGCCCGTCTCACCTCTTTCAGAAGAGCAGCATCTACACGTGCTCATGGAAAAGGAGCCGCACAGGTGTCAAGAGACCCCTTCAGTGAGGAAGAAACTGCTTGAAGACACAGACACAGACTGTACCTGGGTGATCAGTGTGGTGATGCTGAATGCCATTTGTTATGGGGACACATACAACTCAGAACGGCAGAACCACTCAAGGTGATCCTCTCTGACTCAGCTTAGCCACTCCGTTCTGCTTCTCTTGGGTCGGAAAAGTTAAGCTCCTGGCTGGCAGGAACTGTGCGCTTGCTCAGTACCTGGCCCTGCAGCCCCTAACGTGGTGTCACGCGTCATGGCCCATGGATGTAGGTTTTTTCCAAAGCGTTTGCCTGTGTCTGGTCACGTTGGCTCACGGTGAGTTGATTGATAGGAGGTAAGAACCAGGCCGGGGCAAAAATAATGTGAGTGTTAATCTAGCGGCAACGATCCACATTAATTAATCAGAGCGGTGGCACAGATAATCAAAAGATGGTGTCTTTTTTGGCTCCGGAATGCACAGGGAATTGCTGGAATTGCTCCAGGTTGAACTTTTCACCTTCCCGATCGTGTCTCCCCAGGGTTATTCCTCAGGCTGTTTACATGGACTCAAGCACTCTTCAGTGGGGGGTGTTGGAGGGAGCAGATCAGGAGGCCCCAACCATGGGCTGTGATCAGGGCTCACTGTCCTTGGTGCCTGCTCTTGACTCCTCCATTTCAAGGACCTCTGTGGCAATCCCTCGCCCCCCACCCTACCCCGATCTGAGGCTCCCTCCCGGGGGTCTGCTCCGCTCCCCTCACCGCCACTTTGGTTCCGGCCTTCAGAGCTCTCAGTGCTTTGGTTTTATGAAATCCTCAGGGAGGACTAACTCCCCATCCCAACACAGATAGGCTCTCCCATCTGAAGGGTGCTGAGGTCTTCAGAGAGAAATGTCACAAGAAGTGATGCAAGACCCCACAGGTTAGTAACCGGCAGCTGACGATGATGGCCCCCTTTTCCTTTGAGGGCCCCGGGCCATCCCTGAGGGGCTCCTGGGGCAGGTTTCAGTACATTTGTTTTTCTCATCCATTCAAATGGCCCTTGTCTTAACTTCATCCTTTCCTTCTCTTGTCTTCCCTGCATCCCTTCCTTCCCTCATCTTTGTGCCTACTGTAGACATAGCATGGAGCCAAGGAACATATGACCTGGTTCATCATCCCCTGTCCCCCAGCCCCCAGTTCCCTCTCTACCCCAGCCTGCCTCTCTGCCCCGACCCCAGAGGCACATTCCTTTGCAGCCGAATCCTAAGCCCGAGGCGTGCCCTCCCCGACCCCATGTTCTCCTCCCCTGGGATTTCCTCTCCACTCTCCTGATCCTCTCCCACCCCTGCCTCTGCCCACCGGTGTCCACACATAGCCGACACTCATTAGGGGGCCCCTGCAAAACAGCTACCAGCTCTCACTGCCTGCCACGGGCATTGTGCTTCCTCACTGGGGACCCTCAGGGCAAAAATGAGCTGTCAGCTCCCTGGACAGTTACGTTCTTTTGGGAATGTGGTTCTCCCTAAATGCAGGGGCTGGCCTAGCTCAGTCATAGCGCCTAGGGGCTGGAGCGGGTAGGGAGAAAGGGCTCCACTGAGTGAATTTGCTTCCTGTGGGCATTTATTTATGTTTTCTTGTATTAGTGATATGAGAGGAATAGAAATGGGCAAAACACACACACACACACACACACACACACACACACACACTCTCTCTCTCAATCTCTCTCTCAATCTCTCTCTCTCTCTCTCCAGGAGAGTTGGCACTGCCAGACAGAGGTAGAGCAACACGAGTGTTATTGTCTAAATATAGACTTTTTGTTTTCAAACAAATGGATGATTTTATAAAAGTTATTTAAGGCCAGGGAGCATCACTGAAGGCCGTGGGCTGGATGTCCTTCAGTATTTGAGAGGCTGCATCCAAGCTGAGAACCCATGGTGTCTCCGGCCTCAGAGGCCTGTGGGTACTTGGGTGACCCCCCCCCCCAGCTGGCTGTCCCTGGAGTCTCACACCAGGGCCCAGCCTGTGACAGAAAGATGTGGGGTCTCTCTGAACCCACCCACCAAAAGAGCGCTTGGGGCAGAA
Organism: Mesoplodon densirostris; assembly: GCF_025265405.1. Lineage (NCBI taxonomy): Eukaryota > Metazoa > Chordata > Mammalia > Artiodactyla > Ziphiidae > Mesoplodon > Mesoplodon densirostris. The sequence goes on along the minus strand of NC_082669.1, from coordinate 93,494,735 downwards.
CATGTCTGGATTTTCCCCACGCTAGTTCCCAAACAGGTTTGAGGCTGGGAAGCAAGGACACCCAAGCTGACCCTTGTCGCCTCAGTATGAAAAGCTTGGGCTCTCCTGCAAGGGAGCCACGCCACAAACTAGCTTCCGGGCCACACTGCAGTCACCTCTTTTACCTACTTCTCAGGAGGCCCGTAATGGACAGTTTAGGCATCAGAATCATTCCTCAACAGAGAGTCTGTAAAAATTCCCTTTCTTTGATGAGCTCATTGTTCAAAGTGATGGTTTGGGGCAGACATGAAGTGCCTGCTTTTTGGCTGAGGCTTCGGTGGAACGTTTTTCCCTGTCGACACCTATGGAGGTGCTCTGTCTTGTTGGTGAATGTTGTACCCACCAGGACTTCTCCCAGTAGCAGAGCCAGTGGACTCAGTAGCCTGACCCCCTCGGAAGGCTCCTCGGGATGATGGCTAAGAATTAGGAGCTATCCACCCGCTTCTCTGTCCTCACCAGGCTCAGGGAGCTCTCTGCCCACCTCCGGGCTGGAAGCCATGTCCTGTCAGTTTCTCTGAGAAGGGGGAGAACCGCGTATGATACCAGCAAAGAGTCTGGTGGCTGCGTCTTAGCTGGTTGCTGGTGCCTGGGTGGCTCTCGGGGCCTGAGAATTAAAGGAGGGGGCTTAGGGCACTCAGCTTTGTGCTGTCTTTGCTGCTGATTTTGCCCGAGGGGAAGACAGAATTGAAAGCGGCTGTCTTGGTCCAATGGCAGAGGCGCTGGGGATCTTGTCTCATGTTAAAGGGCTGGGGGAGGCTCCAGGCTCCCCTGAGCCTCCAGGCTCATCAGGCCCTGGCGGATCTAAGCGGGTCACCCAGATGAGGAGCCGGGTCCTCAACATGGATCATCGGAATGATCTGAATTAGGGCTGGGGAAGGGACTGCCCCTCAGGTGGTGCTCTGAGCTGCAGACATTCACAGCGAATGTGTGAGGTGAAAGCAGACACCTCTGCAGATAGGCAGTAGGGCCCAAGGTCAGTGCTTGAAGTCCAGTGTCACCATGTGGCTCGAGGCTGGCGCCTTGCGAATTCCCCTCTGGAGACCATGCCATTTGGGCTCCTGAGCCAAGATCTTTTAGGGCTGTGCCCGGCTCCTCAGCAGAGGCGTGTGTGTCAGCTTCCTTCAGCCCGGGCCTTGTCTGCAGCTGTTGGCTGAACTGGGTACAGTGCCCAGAGCGGAGCGAGGTGTCATTGAGCCAGGCAGGATGAGCCACACCTGTGCACAGGTGTCTGGGCCCTCACGGCTGGGCAGGAGCTGCTGAGGGCCCAGCCCTGGCCCCCTCCACATGCCAGCTGGAGCAGGGGCAGAGCTGACAGGAGACAGCAAGACCCTGGCTCCTCTCTGGTCCCCAGGTCAGTGGGGCATCCTACCAGTTGGACTTGGGCTCACACAGCTGCTCCTCTGGATGCCTGACAGGCCCACGGAGCTGCTGGCAGGAAGGAGAGTGACAGGGGAGCGAAGCCTGTGTGGCCCCAGCCTCTCCTCTCCCTCCTCCCCTCCCCTCTCCTCTCCTCTTTCCACCCTACAGTGTTCTCTCCTTGCTGCTCTTTTCTCTCAGACCTTAATAATTGATCAATAGTTTTTGTACATTCAACTAAAAAAAAAAAAAAAAAAAGCCTAACAAGCATAGAATAGCCCAAAATGCTCCCATTTTACTCCCCTCCTCCTAAGGCGACCCCGCCCCACCTTTGATCATGCTCTCAGGATTTACTTTGGCTCAGTCAGCATCCCGCTCGACAGCCCAATTTCCAGGACATCCTCCTCTCTTGCCCATCCTCCTTAGTCTGTGTGCATGTTTTCTACGTTATCACAGAAAACTCCTTGCTGCACCCCTTTTGTGGCCTCTGGCTTCCATCAGGCCTGGAGCATTCAGAGAAAAGTAACCCGGTGGAAAGAGCGGGCTTTGGCCAGTGGACCCGGTGGGGGTTGCAGACCTACTGCTCACTGCTGGGGGGCCGCTTCCCAGCTGCTCAACCTTCCAGTTCTCAGCTTTCTTATCTAATGCAGACCTGTACTGCCCGGCCGTTGTGAGGACTCAAGTCTATTCAGCTAAAGAGCCTGGGTCCCAGTGGCCATTCAGCTCCTGCCAATGCCCTTTGCTGGTTCCATCCTCCCCTCTTTCTGCTGTTCTGTGGACATTTGTTCTCCATGGACAAGCTGCCTCCATATGCGGTCATCTGGCCCAGCCACATGGGTTCTTCATCTGGACCGAGTCATTTGTGATATTCCCTGAAGATGGGGGTTCACTACTGATCCCCAGCCCTCCTTCCTCAGGGACTGAGCAATGTCTTCTCATCTTCACAGTGAGCGAGTGTTGAGGGGTTAGACCCACCATTGCCTCCAGGGTCGTTCCCGGATTACATATTTCTTCCAATTTTTCTCAGTGCAAAGCTCCCTGTAAACCAGTCATATTAGAGACAAGTTTACACCTTTCAGCTAATCTCACTGCTTCTCGACAGGAGTTACCAAGCTCCCTGAGAGATGGGGAGGTACCCAGGGGACTGGGAGGTGACAGCGTCCCATGTCCTGTGGTTAGTGATATGAAAGGAGGGGCAGGGCCACCCCGCTTTCTTCCTTGCAGCGTGCTCTGCTAGCTCAGTGTTTACGTTCTCAGAGGAACTGGGCTTCCAGAGTGTCCTTAGGGATACAGGTTTCTATCTGGAGGACTTGGCAGAGTAACTATTTCCTTGCTGATGCCTGTCCTCTCTTTGAATCTCCTTCTCTGTGGCCTGAGTATCAGGAGTCCTGGGTTTGGGCCCACCTTTACCTTCTGCCTCATGTAAGTAGCCTTCCCTTCCCTTCCCTCCCTCTTCCTTTCCTTTCCTATTCCTATTCCTATCCATCAGCCACAGTCCCAGAATCATGGATCCATTAAAGTATAAACATTCTAGAAATGAATTTGTGCACCCCCTTGTTTCAGAGATGAGGAAACTGAGCCTCAAAGTGGGGTGGCTTCCTCTAGACAGAGGTGCGCCCAGAAGCCATCAGCCCCCTAAGGGCCCCCTGGAAAGATAAGGGGCAGGACATGGAAACACTTGGAAGGAGGCCTTCCCTTATGCACCCAGGGGCCGTCGTAAGCTAGCATTTTTATTAACTCACTACTGAGTGCTCTCAGCTTATCGATGCAACAGTTAAACAAGCCAGGTGCAAACCTGGATGAGATGAAGCTTCTGGTTTGCTTCCTAGACCTTCAAGTTTGATGAGAAGCCGCTGCCGTCCTTCAAATGCCGAAATCTAGCTCTTGGGAGCGCTGCGGGGAGGGCATCCACCCAGGTGGACATCTGTCAAAGGGGCTTTGGGCATATACCCCAAGGAGGATGCCTCCACTGGTAGGGATGTAACCCTAATAGCTTACATTGTGCTCTTAGGTGCCAGGCACCCTGTATCCTCAATGAGATAAGGTAGGTGTTCTTGTTTATCTCCAGTTTACGGACGAAGAATGTGAGGATTAAGCAATGTAGTAACTGGAGTAGTTTCCCTAAATTCACAAACTAGTAAATGTGTGCCCGGGGGGTGCAGCCTGGGTTTGTCAGGTCCCAGAGCCTACCTGCTCATCAACAGTGTTAGACTGTTGGTGGTGTGGAGAAGGGACCATCTTTCTCCACATCCCCAGAGCAAGGCCACAGAATGAGAATTTTGGTAGTTAGAAACCTTCCTGCTGGGTTGGAATGGTTTCGCTAGTGTCCACTCCGGGCAGGGGCTGAATGACCCTCCGCAGGCCCTCTCAAGTCCAGTGACTTGGAGACAGCTTTATGGAGAAAGAGCCCACTGGGCTAGTTGCCACTCGCAGATGCCAGTGGTGCTCTGGCCTGGGAGGCGTCCAGGCAGCTCAGCCACTTAATGGCTATGAGCTGGCATTAGACCACTGCCCCATCATCGGGAGGACAAGAACTCTAAAGCTTTGTATTCTGGCAGGCTAGCTCTGGTCTTGCCAGCTGCCAGGCCTTTGTGGAACAAAGAAGGGCAGTGGCAGTCTTTCTTTTCAGCCTGTTATTTGAAAGCTGAGTCTCTATCAGAATATCCTGTTATTTGAAACACATGACAAAGCCTGAGCATAAATGTGTCACAACCAAAATGCTAATGGCTTCCTCCCTCCATGGCCATCCAGCCTTCTCCATCTTTCCCTCCCCCTCCCCTCCCCCTTCCCATGGAGGGGTCTGCATTCCAGGAGGCAACATCTGAGCCATCGCCCTGCCAAGGGAAACACTGCTGCCCCTGAGTGGATGTTCTTTCCCGCTAGAGAGCTGGTTCTGGCCCAGGGACCATGTGCTCCTTGCGCATCAGCAGGCGGCAGAGCAGACAGGCTCAAGCTGTTGCTCCTCCGGCCTGGGGCCCTGCTGGAGCAAGATGGCGGCCACTGCAGCCTGGGAAGCAGCAAAGGAGGGGGGAATTCATCACCTGCTCTTGGCCAGGCCCAGGCTGACTTCAGTCTGAGTTGCATCAACCTTTATCTCTTTGTGATCCTTTAACTTCTCCAGGAAGTGTTCCAAACAGGCATTACTAATGGAAATTTTAAAAGACATGGTAACAGTACAGTGGTTCCTCAAAAAATTAAACAGAATTATCATGATTCAGCAATTCCTCTTCTGGGGTATATACCCAAAAGAATTTAAAGCAGGGACTTGAACAGATATCTGCCCACGAAGGTTTATAGCAGCATTATTCACACTAGCCAAAATTTGAAAACAGCCCAAGTGTCCATTGACAGATGAATGGATAAACAAAATGTGGTCTATACATACAATGGAATAGTGTTCAGCCTTAAAGAAGAAGGAAATTCTTATACACGCTACAACATGGATGACACGGATGAACCTTGGAGACACGCTAAGTGAAATATTTACAAAAGAGTAAATACCGTGTGATTCCACTTTTATAAGGTCCTAGAGTAGTCAAATTCATAGACACAGAAAGTGCAGTGGTGGTTGCCAGGGGCCGGAGGAGGGGAGAACGGGGAGTTATTGTTTAATGGATGTAGAAATTCAGTTTGGGAAGATGAAAAAGTTCTAGAGATGAATAGTGATGGTTGTACAGCAATGTGAATGTACTTAATGTCACTGAACTGTACCCTTAAAATTTTGTTAAAATGGTCAATTTTATGTTACATATATATTTTACCACAATTTTAGAAAAGGAATAACATGTATAAACATGTTTCACAAATTGCAGAGTCCATTTAGGTGTATCAATTTTCCTGTCATTAGTGTTAGTCCTAATGATAGAGCACGTGTGACTCAGAAAGGTTTGGTCTTTTCTAAGGTCATAGATCATGGTGTTTTGACTCCATATCCAGTGCTCTTTTCAATTACCAGGGATGGCATATACATGACATATGGTACTAGTGCTTTCTTCTAGCCCTATAGCAGACATTAGTCAATTGAGCACTATGCTTTTTCTGTTGAAATTCAAACATATCCTCAGAATCATCCTTTTATACATATATATATATATATTTTTTTTTTGGTGGGGGGCTGTGTTGGGTCTTCATTGCTGCACACATGCTTTCTCTAGTTGCAGCAAGCGGGGGCTACTCTTCCTTGCAGTGCGTGGGCTTCTCATTGCGGTGGCTACTCTTGTTGCGGAGCACGGGCTCAGTAGTTGTGGCTCATGGGCTCTAGAGCGCAGGCTCAGTAGTTGTGGCACACGGGCCTAGGTGCTCCGCGGCATGTGGGATCTTCCCAGACCAGGGCTCGAACCTGTGTCCCCTGCATTGGCAGGTAGATTCTTAACCAGTGCGTCTCCAGGGAAGCCTTCTCAGAATCATTCTTAACACGGGTAGTCGTTGTCAATCAGCCAGAATTACATACCTGGTGCAGGTTACTTCCCATCTCTGCACTTCTAGCATTGATATCAGTTTTTTAGTTTAGGTGCCCCTGATTTATCACTATTTCCTCGTGAAATTTCAAAGATTCATGAGACTGGTGTAGAAAGGGCATGACCCTCTTTGGGGAGCAATGGGCCCCCAAATTACACAGATTCCCGGCCTAGAAATGAGTCAAGTGCTTGCAGACTTGTCTTATTTGAATATTGCTGCCCTCTGCCACCTCTTTGAGGTTGGTGTAGCAGCCCTGTCTCATGGAGGGAACCCCTTACTGCAGGTGGATCTGCAGAAAATCCACTCACAATGGAAATATGAATTAAAGGCCTCTCATCACTTCCCTCTCATCTTGGTCTACTTGACCAAGCTACCAAATCCTCTAAATTGTCTCAGGCCTTATGAGGGTAGAAGATCTGTGACTGGGAGAGAGTCCCTGGTGACCTAGTGGCCTTTTGAACTCCCTCTAGTTACATACTCCTGGTTTTTATTTGTGGTTGTCCTGGGCTCAATAGCTGGTCATACCTCACTTCAAATCTAGTTGAGTTATTGATGCAAGTAAAGAAAAGACAGGAAACAAGATTGGTGTCAATTTCTATTCTTTTTCTTTTTCAAATGTTCTTCTTTACTTTGAAAGATCAAAGGAGGGTCAAATAGAACCTTTTTTACCCTCCCCCCCATCATAATATAATACAGGAGGGAAAATTCCAGCAAATGGAATTGTTCTCAGACATCTTTTTATTTTTCCTTTCAGTGGCTTTGATTTAGGTCCCATGGCTTTAATCAAAGTGTTTAAGGGGCACAGAAATGATTGCGTTAAACAAATTCCTTGCCTTACTCGGGCTTCCTACTCTAACCCTTCCTCCTTCCACATTTGTTGTTACTGTTTTTTATTAATGTGGGTTGGAAAAAATATTCTCCCAACGAAGGATTAAGTGAGACCTGGACAGAAATGTTATTTTCCGAGCTAATAACGGGAGGCTGGCTCAGCCGCTGTGCAGCTGACACCATCCTGCAAACCCGATTGTCCCTTTTCTCCTCTCTCTGCTGAATTCATCCATCACTCTGGGCAAAATAAATAAAAGGCCCAATAAACAAATCAATCAATCCATCTTTTTCTCTGAGCTCATGAGGCACCTACAGTGGCCACACAGTGGGTTTCTGTTCTCACAGCGGTGAGTCTGACACCAGGCATCTCAGGGCCACGGGACCCTTTGGAGATGTTGGCTTCTGTCACTGGATGGCACAGTGAACGGCCCCCATGGTTGCCATCTCCGCCTTGTGCCCTCTTGGGACTCCTCTCTCTCCCAGCTCCTCCCAGTTTTCCCTGGAAGGTGCGCTGTGAGTTCACATCTAGCATGCAGCAGCAGCCTGCCCCTCAGGCTCATTACGGTTGACTCCTTGGGGAGAGGGGATGGCGTTGAGGACCATCCATATCAAGGCCAGCATCTTGGAACAGGCTGGCAGGCAGCTTGTATTACTATACAATACATTTTACTGTCTCTGTGCGCCATTTAGCATTCTGCAAAAATTTACTGAGCATCTCTGCAGGGTTAAGAACAGGGCCAGCCACCAGGGATAAAGGGTGAATATGGCAGTCGTGGCCCGTGTCTTCAAGTCGTATGCATTCAGTAGACTGATACAGAGGGGCAGGGGCTAGACGAGGTGGGGAGTCCAGGACTGTGCATGTTCAGTCAGCCAGCGAGGGGGGCAACACCCACCAGCTACCTCTTCAAGCAGGCCTCTGTGCCATAGTCTAAGCTCCAGTGGACAGAGGCACTGGCCTCTCTGCAAGAGTCCTGGGTTTGGGCTTCCTCTTCCAGATCTGTGTGTGTGCGCGCACGCATGTGTTTGTGTGTCTCTGTGCGTGCACGTGTGTGTGTGTGTTTGGTTGAGGGACGCATCATTCAGCTCTGAGGGCTAAGCCTGTAAAAAATACCCAATATGCCTGTTAAAGAAAGGAAATCTCAGAGCCCGTATTTCTCGTAGTCCTCTAGTCTGCAGAGTTGCTGAGTATCTTTGATCTGTATTTTAAGGGCAAGCCCCTCCTTTGCTCTGATCATCATAGTCTTCTGTCTTGGTGTAGTGGGGAAGGGTTGGTGCCTGGGACCTGGGTCGGTGGGGGAGAATAAATAATTGATAAAGTACATTCTCCCAAGCTGTTTTGGAGTTCATTAGGGAGGCCTGAGGGGCAGTGGGAGCTCTCAAGGCTATTTGGAGGTGAGGGGCAGACCGTGCGGTTCTGAGCAGCTGAACTGGCAGAAAGGTGAGCTTAGGAGGAGAACGTGCCCATGCTTCTGGGGTGTGTAGCCATGGTCCTGAAAGCTGGGTAATTCGGTAAAATGAGAAAAGGGATGTTGTGTCTTTAACAGCAGGTCCCTAAAGGGAATATATTTGTTAAACATTGTAATTACCCTTCAGCAACTGAAATCCATGGCAAATGAGAACTCAATAGCAATTGAGAACTATATAGCAATTGAAGCCACACCGAAGCCCATTACTGTTTCTCAAATGATGCTTTCATTTAGATGAGGCAGATAATTATACATTTTGATTAGGTCACTGCTCTCAAGGGGATACGGCAGTTTTCAGGATTGCCCCCCTCCCTGTAAATAATGTCCTGGAATGGCAGCCGTCTCCCAGCTCTCTTTCCTCCTTTCTTTCTGGATCTAGATAACGAGATAAAGATACAGATGCACAGACACAGACATAGACAGACATATACATATACAGGTACAGCTCCATTTTTCTGTCTCTGCCTTAACACTTAGGGACACTGAGATGTGTGAGTCTGTGGCCAGGGTGGAAGAGATCAGAACTAAGAATAACAATAATACTTTAGGTGTTATACTTCATTTTACAAAATGTATTTGCATGCATTGTTTCTTTTGATCACTGCAAGGTTTCTTTAGAAACCTTGATTTTTTTTTTCTTCTAAATTAGGAGGGAACTGGACTAAAACAAAACAAAATAAAACAAATCTCTCAGGTGCCTTCCAGCTCTGGTCTTGAGCCTATTCATAGTGTCCTTTCACAGATGAGAGGACGGAGTCTGGGGAGGTCAAATGACCGTCCCAGGGCCACCTGGCTCTTTAAGACGTCGACCTGAGTACAGAGCCCCAAGTCTTCTGATTCTGGTGTTTTTTCCTCTATACGACGCTCTACCCTCCAGTGGATTCTAATTGCATTCATGATAAAGCTAAATGCGGCATATGTGGCCTGCGGGATCCTGGCTGCTCCCAGACCTGCCTTGCTGGCCCTCCGCCTCTTCCGCCTTGAGTTGCCCCGTACCTGCTCTGTCCTGGAAGAACCCCGCCCCTGCCCGGGAGCAACACCGATGAGAACATGACTTCAGTACCCCTTTCACGTTTTCTTCACAGCAGTTGCCACAATTGTAACAACTCATTTGCAAAAGTTTAAAAAAAAAAGAGAGGAAAAAAAAAGCGTGTTTCACCCCTTTATCTCTAGCACCTGCCAGAGTTGCTGTCATATAGCAAACATCGAATTAATATTTGTTGAATGAACTTGTGCGTTAAGGAATTAACTGTGAATAAATAATGGCCGGGAACCTCTGAAATCACTGTCTCTGAAGATCCTGTAGAGCTAATTACTTTCAGAAAATTTAATAAAACGCAATCATTTCCTCACTCCGTTTTTCTTCTCCACCAGCACTCTTCCTCCAAATTCTGTGGCCAATTTCTGCTGTATTTAGAGACGCTGCCGCTATCTAGTTAGACCAACAGTACATGTTCATCAAGTTTTGTTCTTCCTGAAGCAGGAAGAACAATGTGGGTGCATTGCTTCAGGAACAATTTTTTGTATAAAGGACATTCCTTTGAGACAGTGGGCTTGAAACCCCCCTGGTTTTCAGATGAGAAACCTGAGTCATAGACGCTCTCTACAGATGACAAACATCTGGGTTAAAAGGCTTCACATATTTCAAATTATCTGGATAATTAAATAAACTTCTCAGTTCCCTTCCAGATGGTTGATGCCACATAGATGGAGCCACAGAAAGACTTTGTTTCAGAGTCTGAAAAATAAGCTAGTGGTGGCAGTGGAATTTGAATCTTGTTCACAAATCTTCATCTCCATTGAGGTGCGTTGCCTAGGAAAATAAATATATATACAGCTGTCCTTCCCTCTGAGTGGAGTGCTCCGTGTCCAACCTCCTGCTTTCCGGCAGGGATCTCCCTGTAATTCCTCTCTCTGCCTTTGGCCTAACAAAATCCTTCACTCTAACTTGGGCTCAGCCCAGCCCTGTTATTTATTTATTACCGTTGCCTGCAGAGTTCTAAGACCCCCAGGCCTACGCACAAATCTATAAAAACACACGATGCAATTTCCAAACACTGCAGTAAACTCCCCCCAAGAGTCCGCCGTCACTGGGGATCTTAGACTAAAAAGGTTTGTGTTGGAGGCGAAGAGAAGGTCGGCTTTCTACGAATTGAATGAAGAGGGAGATGTGAAGCCCTTGATTCTTTCTTGGGAAACGTTCTGAGCCCCCCACCTGCCTCAGATGAAATGTCATAGGCTCTGGCTGATCCTGGCAAACTGGGTAGAGAGACAACAAATGAATTTTGGTGTCTTGGTATCTTAAGATTCCCCAAAGTGGACATGGATTCAGAGCCTACCTATTGCACAACTCCTGGGGGCATCATTTACAAAGAACGTATGATTTGTGCCCCTAAGAGCTATGCCACGTGGTAGCCTTGGGGGGACTCCCATTCGGCTGGAATCCTGGATATGAGCAGCTTTTCTTGAGTCGCACACTCCCGACCACCAGAGGAAGGTGAAGGAAGCCCCTTGCAGAGGAGGATCACAAAGGCGAGAGGATGTGGAGAAGAGAAGGACAGGGAAACACAGGGCACAGAGCTTTGCACTCCGCACACCGTGGTGGGCCACACCTTGGCTGAGCAGGTCTGACTTACCAGCCACCTCCTCTGTTTACCCCCGTGGGCTCTGCAAAGATCATCATTTCCTGTGGATGCATTTAAAAATGTTGGGGAGTTCTGCTGGGTTTAGATAGAGGTGTCTCTGGACGCAAGTAAAATTTCAAGGCTCTTATGTCTGGAAGAGACTTCTGGCTGAGAAACATCCCTTCCCTGCTACCAGTCTGTCCGTTTGGATGCTGCCGCCCGTGTAAGCAGGGATGTTGCTATAATGTTGAAGCCCTTGGAAACAGGTGGATTCACAACCTCTCCTTGGGCATCCTCCTTCCCTATGTCCCTGTCTTCTTTGTTCTTGAATGTGAATCCCTCCAGGAGCATTTTTCACTCTCTAACACATGTTTGAAGGAAGAAGAAGGTTGGTTACTATCATGCCTATGAGAGCCCCACACATAGAGGAACAGTCCTAATTTGACCCGGCCTCCAATTTTTTGTTTGGGTTAAAGCTTTGATACGTTCTCTGTTTGACCTTTAAAAATCCCCTTTGCTTGCCTCTGGACTTCTCAGGACTTGCTGAGGATATGGAACCCAATATTTCCTGAGCCAGAATAATTTTCCAGCCATGTCCTTGTTCCTGGATGACTGGTTCTGTGATACCGCCACCTGGGTCTCACTTCCGTTATGGTGGCCAACAGCAGTGGACTTAGATCTGTCCTAGCCAAACAGCTAAAACAGCTACGGGTGATAAAGAAAAAAACAGGGCTACTCCCTTGCAAGAGTCTGCCATTCTGTGTTGTTCTTGGTTCAGAGCAGAAGTGAGAATATAGGACTGTTTAAAACATGAACCCCTCTACTTTTGTTTTCTAAAAACAGCATTGACCAAACACAGGAAGTTCGTCTTTAATATCACTGTTTATAAGCTGTTTGGCAATGTTTGCTGTGGTTATAATTGGTATCATTAAGCCTAGGTGACATTATTAATGCTGCTGATTAAATTGCTATAAACCTAACTTCACCATTTATACAAACAGCTGCATCTGAGCTGCCAGTGTTCAGGCTGGGGCACGGGGGCAAGAATACAGGCCCGCTGGCAGGCGCAGTCGGGAAGAAAAAGGAACCCCGGTTTGTTACCTGCCTGTCAGAGCTTCTAAGAAGATCCAGTTCCAGGGGCTTCCCTGGTGGCGCAGTGGTTGAGAGTCCGCCTGCTGATGTAGGGGTTACGGGTTCGTGTCCCGGTCCGGGAGGATCCCGCATGCCGCGGAGCGGCTGGGCCCGTGAGCCATGGCTGCTGAGCCTGTGCGTCCGGAGCCTGTGCCCCGCAACGGGAGAGGCCACGATAATGAGAGGCCCGCGTACCACAAAAAAAAAAAAAAAAAAAAAAAAAAGAAGATCCAGTTCCAGACATCTTCACTCACTATTAGTAAAGTGTTTTCACTTTCTAAAACAGTTCTTTTGAGAACTGGACATCCTGATTCTGTGAGCGCACTTTAAAAAGGGGTGTCAAATATCCCCCCTCTTGCTCTCCTGTCCCTGAGCCTCTCCTTCCTCCTCCCTTCAGACCTCCCATCAGTTATCTGCTGCTGTGTTGTGGTCATTTCTCAGTCTTTACCCTAGTCCACCTGTCTGCAATTCTACCACTTAACAAGATGAATACCCCCCCCCTTTTTTTAATTTAATTTTTTATCGTGGTAAAAAAACACATGAGATGAGATCTACCCTATTAAGAAATTCTTGTGTATATAGTACATTGTTAACTATAAGCACAATGTTACCATCAGGTCTCTAGAACTTTCTCATCTTGCACAACTGCAGTTCTATACCCACTGAACAGCAACTCCCCCATTTTCCCCTCCCCTGCTGCTTCTGGCAACCACCATTCTACTTTCGGCTTTTATGAGTTTGACTGTGGTATAAGTAGACTCATGCAGCCTTTGTCCTGTGACTGATTGATTTCACTGAGCAGAATGTCCTCAGGGTTCCCCCATGTTGTAACATATGATAGGTCTTCCTGCCTTTTTAAAGCTGAATAATATTCCATTCTATGTACGTACCACATTTTCTTTGTCCATTCATCCACTGATGGACATTTAGATTGTTTCTACCTAAATTGTGAATAATGCTGCAATTTCACATGGGAGTGAAAATATCTCTTCAAGATATTGTTTTTAATTCATTTGGATAAATCCCCAGAAGATGGATTGCAGGCTCATAGGGTAGCTCTGTCTTTAATTTTTGACCTCCATACTGTTTTCAGCAGTGGCTGCACCAGTTTACAGTCCAACCAACATAGCACAAGGGCTCTTCTCCACATCGTCACCAACACTTGTTATTTTATGTTTTTGTTTTTGTTTTTTTTTCTTTTTTTGGCTGCACCATGCAGCTTGCGGGATCTCAGTTACCCCGACCCGAGACTAAACCCGAACCACAGCAGTGATATCCCAGTATCCTAACCACTAGGCAACCAGGGAACTCCCTATTTTCTGTTTTTTTGTTTTGTTCTGTTTTGTTTGTTTTATAATGGCCACACTATCAGGTATGAGGTGACTTTCTCATTGTGATTTTGATTTGCATTTCCCTGATGATTCGTGATGTTGAGCATCTTTTCATATGCTGGTTGACCGTTTGTATGTCTTTTTTGAGAAATGTATGTTCAAGTCCTTTGCCCATTTTTAAATTGGGTTATTTGGGGGGTTTTTTGGTTACTGAGTTCCTTATGTATTTTGGATTAGTTCCTTATATATTAACCCCTTATCAGATATGTGGTTTGCAAATATTTTTGTCATACCTTAGATTGCCTTTTCACTGTATTGATTGTTTCCTTCGCTGCACAGAAGCTTTTAGTTCGATATTGTCCTACTTGTTTGTCTATTTTTGCTTTTGTTTCCTGTGCTTTGGTGTCATATCAGGAAGTCATTGCCAAGACCAATGTTATGAAGTTTTTCCTTTATGTTTTCTTCGAGTGTTTTATTATTTCAGGTTAACATTTAAGTCTTTAATCCATTTTCAGTTGATTATTTTTAAATTATTTATTTATTTTTGGCTGCATTAGGTCTTCATTGCTGGGCACAGGCTTTCTCTAGTTGCAGCGAGCGGGGGCTGCTCTTCATTGCTGTGTGCGGGCTTCTCATTGCAGTGGCTTCTCTTGTTGCAGAGCACGGGCTCTAGGCGCGCGGGCTTCAGTAGTTGTGGTGCGTGGGCTCTAGAGCGCAGGCTCCATAGTTGTGACGCATGGGCTTAGTTGCTCCGCAGCATGTGGGATCTTCCCGGACCTGGGATCGAACCCGTGTCCCCTGCGTTGGCAGACAGATTCCCAACCACTGAGCCACTAAGGATGTCCCTTCAGTTGATTTTTGTGTATGGTATAAGATAAGGGTCCAATTTCATTCTTTTGCTTGTGGAGATCCAGCGTTCCCAACACTGTTTGATGAAGAGACTGTCCTTTTCCCACTGAATTGTCTTGCCACCATTGTCAAAGATTATTTCATCATCTACATATATGCAAGAGTTTATTTCTGGGCTCTGTATTTTGTTCCATTGGTCTGTATGTCTGTCTACATGCTAGTAACATGTTGTTTTGATTACTGTTGTTTTGTAATAGGAAAAAAAGTCAGGAAGTATAATGCCTCCAGCTTTATTCTTTTTTCTTAAGATTGGCTATTTGGGGTTCCTTGTGTTTGCATGTGAATTTTAGGATTGATTTTTCTGTTTCTTCAAAAAATGCCATTTGGGGGCTTACCTGGTGGCGCAGTGGTTGGGAGTCCGCCTGCCGATGCAGGGGACACGGGTTCGTGCCCCGGTCCGGGAAGATCCCACATGCTGCGGAGCGGCTGGGCTCGTGAGCCATGGCCGCTGAGCCTGCGCATCCGGAGCCTGTGCTCCGCAACGGGAGAGGCCACAACAGTGAGAGGCCCGAATACCGCCAAAAAAAAAAAAAAAAAAAAAAATTGCCATTTGGAGTTTGATAGGGATTGCATTGAATTTGTAGATCACCTTGGGTAGTATGGACATTTAGCAATATTAAATTTTCCAGTCCATGAACATGGATGTCTTGCTATCTATTTGGGTCTACTATAATTTCTTTCAACATTGTTTTATGGTTTTCAGTATGCAAGTTTTTCACCTCCTTGGTTACATTTATTCCAAAGTATTTTATTCTTTTTGATGCTATTGTAAATGGGATTGTTTTCTTAAATTCCTTTTCAGATTGTTTGTTATTAGTGTGTAGAAATACAAGTGATTTTTGTATGTTGATTTGTATCCTACAACTTTGCTGAATTTGCTTATTAATTTTAACCTTTTTTGTGGAATCTTCAGGGTTTTCTACATATAAGATAATGTCATCTTGGCTAACATTCTTTCTAATTTGGATGCCTCTTATTTCTTTTTCTTGCCTAATTGCTCTAGCTAGGGCTTCTAGTACTATGTTGAGTAGAAGTGGCAAGAGTGGGCATCCTTACCTCATTCCTGATCTTATCAGAAAAGCTTTCAGTTTTTCACTGTTGAATATGATGTTAGCTGAGGGCTTTTCATATATTGGCCCCTATTCTATTGAAGCAATTTCCTTCTGTTTCTTGTTTGTTGAATGCTTTTATTGTGATAAGATGTTGAATTTTGTCAAATACTTTTTCTGCATCTATTGAGATGACATGAGATTTTTATCCTTCATTATATTAATGTGATGTGTCATATTGATTGATTTTTGTGTGTTGAACCATCCTTGCATCCCAGGGATTAAATTCCATTTGGTCATGTTGTATGGTCTTTTTAATGTGATGTTGAATTGGTTTGCTAGTATTTTGTTGAGAATTTTTGCATCTATATTTGTCCAGGAATGTTGAGCTGTAGTTTTCTTGTAATGTCTTTGTCTGGCTTTGGTATCAGTGTAATACTGGCCTCATGAGTTTGGAAGTGTTCCCTCCTCTTCAGTTATTTGGGAGAGTTTGAGAAGGAGTGACATTAATTCTTCTTTAAATGTTTGGTAGAAATCCCCAGTGAAACCATCTGTTCCTGGACTTTTCTTTGTTGGAAGGTTTTTGATTTTTTTATTCAATCTCCTCACCAGTTATAGGTCTGTTCAGATTTTCTGTTTCTTCATGAATTAGTCATGGTAGGTTGTCTGTTTCTAGGAATTTATCCATTTCTTCTAGATTATCCAATTTGTTGGCATGTAATTGTTCAAAGTAGTCACTTATAATCCTTATTTCTATAGCATCAGTTGTAGTGTCTCCCCTTTCATTTCTGATTTTATTTATTTGAGTCTTCTCTCTTTTTTTCTTAGTCTAGCTAAGGGTTTGTCAATTTTGTTGACCTTTTCAAAAAACCAGCTCTTAGTTTCACTTTTTCCTATTGTTGTTCTATTCTCTATTTTGTTTTTTTCTGCTTTAGTCTTTGTCATTTCCTTTCTTCTTCTGACTTTGGACTTGGTTTATTCTTTTTCTAGTTCCTTGAGATGTAAAGTTAGCTGCATTTCTGAGATCTTACCCCATCCTTCTCAAACACTTTTTTCTCTTGGCTGTAGAGGATCTCTTTTTCTCTCTCTCTGTCTCTCTCTCTTGCCTCTCCCCTCCCCCTCCCCCTCCCCCATTCCTCCTCTCTCTCTTTCTGTGCTTTCCTCTCTCTCCCTGTCCCTCCCCTCCTCTCTCCCTGTCTACCTCACTGTTGCTCCTTCTCATACCCCTCTGTTAGAATGTCTTGGCCCATTGTCCTTGCACCTCTTCTTTTCTCTAACTCACTATCTAGGGGAGTCTCATTTAGCTCCTTGTCTTCAAACACCATCTAGACATTGGTGATTTATAAAATCACATCTCCAGTCTCATATCTTTCTCCTGAGTTCCACACTCATATAAATAACCACATGCCTGCTCAGTATCTATACTTGGAAGTCTAATAAAGATTTCAGACTTCACATACCAAACATTAAACTCTTGATTTCTCTGTAAAATCCTGCCCCACTCCCAGTCTTCTCCAGTAAGTTAATGGCAATTCCACTCTTGTTGCTTAGGCCATACTTTGGAGTTATCCTTGACTCCTCTCTTTCTCTCCCACTGTACGTTCAGTTGGCTATAAAACCCACTGGATCTGTCTTCCAAATACATGCAGGCTCTGACCACATCTCACATCTCTACCACTGTCACTTTAACCCAACTCACAGTATTCTCTCTCCTGGACTGTTGCAATAGCTTCCTTAATGGTTTCCTTGCTTCTTCTCATCCCCCCCATCCCAAAGTCTATTCTCAGTGTGGCAACCAGAGGAGACCTTTTAAAAAAACATCAGTGGGTTTGTGTCACTCCTGTGCTCAAAATCTTCCAGTGGTTTCCCTTCTCGCTCAGAGTAAAATCCACGGTTCTCACGGTGGTCCTTGAGGTCCTTCACCAGCTGGCCTCCTGCTCTCTCTCCACACTCACTCCCTTGCTCAGTAGTCTCCAGACATGGTTGGCCTCTTTGCTATTTCTTCAGCACGCCCCAAAGACTCCTGCAATAGGGCTTCCCTGGTGGCGCAGTGGTTGAGAGTCTGCCTGCCGATGCAGGGGACACGGGTTCGTGCCCCGGTCTGGGAAGATCCCACATGCCGTGGAGCGGCTGGGCCCATGAGCCATGGCCACTGAGCCTGTGCATCCGGAGCCTGTGCTCCACAACGGGAGAGGCCACAACAGTGAGAGGCCCGCGTACCGCAAAAAAAAAAAAAAAAAAAAAAGACTCCCGCCAGAGTCTCTGCATCTTCAATTCCTTCCTCCTGGAATTCCTTTCTCCCATGTGTCCATATAACTAACTCCCTTCCTTCTTTTAAGTCCCACTGTCGCTTTACCCTGCTATGTAAAGCAGCCATACCCCTATCTCTGGCACTCTCTACCCCCTTTTCCCAGGCTTATTCTCAGGCTTATTCTTTTTCACAGCACTTAGAAACACCTGACATAGGAGGTATTTATATGTTTATGACTGCTTGTCTCCCCTGTCATCAGGATACAAGCCACATGAGAACAGAGATTTTCTCTTTTTCATCGCTGTATCTCTTATACCTAGAACAGTGCCAGGCACATGGTTAGTACTAGATAAATGTTAATTGAATGAATGAATGAAGGAGTCTGCTGAGCACCTGATGGTCTCATTTGTCTGGATGTTATATGGAAATGGAGATTGCTATTGGGTGCGTTTCTTGCTCATAGCCAGTGGGACTTGCCCTTCAGCTAATGAAATCTGACGTCAGCTGTCTTGGAGATTTATCAGTTAGGATGTTTCAGTCACAACTAATGGAGACTGACTCGGGTTATCTTAATCAAAAGGAGAATTTATGGGGAAGGGTATCAGGGCCTCCCAGATTGATGGGTAGCTGGAGGAGCAGGCTTGGATGAAGTACAGGAATCTGGGCACTCTGGCAGCTGCAAGTGTGACAGTCATCTTTTAGCAAGAACAGTCTGCTGGATGTGCTGTCCCTGCTGTGACTCACCACTGCCATCCTGAACAATTTCTACCATCCTTCTTGTGCATTGCCTGCTGGAGATCCAGAGTCTGGGAAGCAAGACTCCATTGACCAGCCCAGGGCCCTAACTGCCAGAGGCAGGAAAAGAGGGTATCTGGTTCTTTCTGCTTCCAAACTAAGGGCACTTGGCCCTGCCTGCCACCAAGACCACCCTTAAAGGAGGGGGTGTTTGAATCTTGGACTACCCCCCAATTAAGTCTAATAGAGGAAGGCATGCATTTGCCTGATCGTTTACCAACCATTGTTTCAAAGCTACTCAAAGACTCATTTACCCTAGAACCACACCAGTGCTGAAAAGGAACTCAGGCATCTTCTCCACATTTCCCTGGGGCTGTCAGCAAGTTGCCTCCCAGGAGGCCTTTGTGGAACTTCAGACCATTTCTCTAATTCTCTGCCTTTGCCGCATCTGTACGTGCTGGATGCTAGCAGAGGGAGGAGCTAGAACATCTTCCTTTTTGAAGGAGGAGAATCCCTCTCCAAGAGCTTCCTTGCCCAGACTAATTAGAACCATCTGCAGAGCAGGGGTGCATTAGGGACACACACATATGTGTACAAACAAACACACCCATAGAGCCATGCGCGAAGCAGCCTGTCCCTATGTCAGTTACCTGCACATATTAGTGCTAAACAACACTGAGGATAATGACAGTGCTTTCTGATTAAAAGTTATTTTTATGGGGCCTCCCTGGTGGCGCAGTGGTTAAGAGTCCGCCTGCCGATGCAGGGGATACGGGTTCGTGCCCCGGTCTGGGAGGATCCCATATGCCGCGGAGCGGCTGGGCCCGTGAGCCATGGCCGCTGGGCCTGCGCATCCGGAGCCTGTGCTCCGCAACGGGAGAGGCCACAACAGTGGGAGGCCCACATACCGCAAAAAGAAAAAAAAAAAAAAAAAAAAAAAGTTATTTTTATGAAAGACACTAGCCTGCCACCCTCCACCCTCTGAATATTCTATTCCCTGATGAGAAAAGAAGGGCTGTAATGACACAACAGTAAAACCTGTGAATATAAAGCGCTTCTACTCCAGATAACCAGCCCTAAAAAGATTTGAGACCCTAGTGGGTTTCAAATAAAAACTCTTTCTGCCTAAATTTTGAAGACCGTGAGTCTACAGTGATGTAATTCATGTTTGTGAATTTCAGCTCATCCCTGATTTAAACTTCTTGTTAAGCCCATGCTCAGTGTACACTCATTCACGCACCCATATACACAGACACGCACAAGCAATCTGCCGGTGCCCCCAGCTCACAGGCATGCACAGTTTTGGCTGTAATAATTCAGATGCCATTAATCCAATCCCGCCACGACAGTTGCTCCTTTGATGTTCCCTTGGGGGAACATTGCAGGAGGTCCCCTCTCTTACGGATGTGGAACTCTCTGGGGGCCAGTGAGCAATGAGGACATTTGTTGAGGTGGGGAAGAGAAAAAAAAAAAACCTGAGCTTGGGCTCCATAAGGGAAACAGATCTGCCATGAAAAGAGCACAGGCATTCAGGAGGTGCAAAGTCTTCAAGAGGCCCAACAGACTTGGTTAATGCCAGACAAGAGGGCCTTCTCTGCAGAGAACAGGACATCTGGGACCCCATGGCAGGGCAGGGCAGGGCAAGATACGATACTCCCTGTCCTTCTGCCTCCGTTTCCCCCGTTGATCAGTGGAGGGAGTACATGCTTTCTATGCCTCTCAAAGATAGAACCAAGTAGTTCATAGACTTACTCAGTCAGATAAGAACAGTAGAGGAAGCTACACGTGGCAGAGATAAGATCATCCCTGTCTGCTTCTCTTTGTTTTGTAATAAGGTTTCCCTCCAGTTTCAGGAAATTCAATAGCCCATATACATTGAACTTGCCAAACAGATATTTTAAGGTGTAATACTATGCATTAGAGGGGGAATCTTCCTAATGAATATAAAAAGAAATTCGGTTTGTAAATATTACGTTTACAAGCAACTTTTCCTACATACACCCGTTTCATGGAATTGAGTACACAAACATGTGATTAAGTAATAACAATAACATTACAGCAATTGGCATCACACTGATGCTAAGTTTATACCGTAACAATTAGCCCTTAAATATGAGTTAATAAGGGCGTAAACACATATTTAAGAATGGATCTAAGAACAGCTTAGAAAGTAATCACCAAAAGTATTCTGGGATGGAGCCATAAAAACCAGGCCAGTAATCTCTGCCAGCCAACCAGACATTCTGTTATTTGATAAAACTAATAATGCAAAACTTATTGCTATAGCAGAAACGTCATAAAAATGTAGTAAAAATAAACAAGCACATGGCTCTGGCAGAAGAGCTGAAAACAAGTGTGGAGATTGAAGACATCAGAGTGAAGCCAAGAAGCATCTTGGCAAGTGGGAGTAGGAGATGTTCACATATATGAGCGGAAAATCTTAAGGAATTTGGTTGTTTTTTTCATGTTTGAGCAATATTTGGGGAAGTGGTATTTCATACATGCTTGTCCCTGTACCAAGATATTTCTCTTCCCAACATTATTTTGTAATGTACTCGACTGGTGAGGTCCGTTTCCGTTATGATGCCTTTTAGTAGAAGTATTTGAAATTTTTAAAGCTCATGGAAGGGGAGAAGACAATCATGGTGTTAAGCCTTTTATTCACCACTTACCTGCATTGCCTCAGTTAATTCTCAAAACAGCCATGATTGGAAGGAACGGGTTCCATTTCTCCTTTTACAGAGGAGGAAACGGCAGCTCTGAGAGGTTGATCACACAGCCAGATGGCAGAGATAGGTCTGATTCCAGAAGCCAAGGGCTTAACCGTGACCCTTTGCTGCTTCACACTCCTACCTACTCTTTGCTTTGCAAGGAGAAAAGGTGATCCTGGTGGGACCCACCACCTGCTCAGTGAATGTTCGTGAACATTCCTCTGCCCATCCAGCGTGTGGGCTCCTTCCCACGCTTCTTCCTGGTTCAGACTCTGCCGCTGCCCTGAGGGGCGGTCCAGGATTGACCACCAGGAATCATTTCCCAGAGTCTAGCCACTGGGGAGGGGATGGGAGGAGATTCGAAGGCCAAGGCCAACAGGACATCCAGCCCCCAATCCCCCAGTCCCTCAGCACCCACGGAAAACCCCAGCACCTCCCACTGAAGGTCAGGTCAGCCTTCATGTCCACAGCTGCCTGGAGTCTCAAAAGGTGAGGCCGCCTCCCTCCCCGGGGCCCTGTCTCAGCGTCAGCTGTTGTCTCCCCAGCCTCAGGGGGCTCCCGCCGCTCTGAGACCCAAGAGCCCACTCAGTGATGGGCACGCAGACTCACCCGAGGGGCCTGCGGTGGCCTCTGGGCAGTTTATCAAGGGAGCGGCCGAGGGCGGAGGAAGAGGAGGCGCGGACAGCTGTGCCTGGGGTCTGGGTGGGTCATGGGCCCCCGGATGGCCGCCAGCAGGGGAAGTGGCAGTGCTGGGAGGAGAATACCAGGTTCCTCCTTGCAGGGGCCCTACTCCAGCTGAAAGCAGCCTTCTCACCCCTAAATCCAATTAAAGGCCGATATCATGTCGGTGGAAATGTATGCCAATCCTAATATAGTCTAATAAGCCTTAAAATAGCACTCTGTAAGTGGAAAGCCCTGTGGTTTAATTTGATTCGCAGCCTAGTAACAGGCTTAAGAAGAGGGAACTGGCCCCCTTTTATTTTCCAGCGGGTCCCTGCACGCTCCTTTCCCCCCTTCTTTCCTGGCCTCCACTTTCTCTTCCTCTGGAGCTCCGTGGACTGACAGGGAGGCAGGAGCCCGGGGGGGTCCTTCCCCTCAGAGCTTCCGGCTGGCAGGCTCCTGGCCCTGCTCCCTGAGGGAAGGCGGTCCTGGCGCCTGGCGGGGACTCCTCCATCCTACACTTCACTCAGTCCGCCCCTGGACAGGTGCTCGCTGTTGGCTTCGCCATCTTCCACTGGCAGTGAGGGAGACGGAAGTGGAGTTTCTCAAGGCGACCAGAGGGGCCTCGTCCCTCCCTCTTCCGAGGCCTGGCTCTTCACTCCCAGGACAGTACAGCCTGTGGCCAGTCTCACATGCCCACCGCTGGGGCTGATGGGATGGATAACTGTGGGCAGGTCTCGTGAACACGGTCTAGAAGTTGATTCAAGGACCTGCTTTATAGACCCGTGGTCCAATTCTTGGGAGAGCAAAGGATCCCCAAACATTTAAAAAGCAGAGTTTTAGTGTACTTTTTTTTTTTTTTTACAGCTTTACTGAGATATAATTCACATTCCATACAATTCACCCATTTAAAAAGTACAATTCAGTGGCTTTTAGTATAATTACAGAGTTCAGCAACCATCACCACAATCAATTTTGGAACATTTTAATTATTCTGAAAAGAAACTCCACACCCCTTAGCCATCACCCTCCCATTTCTTTCAGTCTTAGAAAACCACTAATCTTCATCTCTACAGATCTGCCTATTCTAGACGTTTCATCTAAATGGAATCATCCGATATGCGGTCCTTTGTGACTGCTTTCTTTCATGCAACATAGTGTTTTCAGAGTTCATCCGTGTTGTAGCATGTGTCAGTACTTCATCCTTTTTTATTGCTGAATTATGTGCTGTTATATGAAGATAGCACAATTTATTTATCCATTCCTCATTTGATGGACTTTTGAGTTCTTACACTCTTTGGTCATAATACTGCTATGAACATTTGTGTACAGGTTTTTGCATGGATATATGTTTTCACTTCTCTTGGATATATACCTAGAATTGGAATTTCGGGATAATATAGTAAATCTATGTCCCAGACCATTTAAGGAGCTGTCAGATTGTTTTCCACAGTGGCTGCATCATTTACCTTCCCACCAGCAATGTGTGAGGCTTCCAATTTCTCCACATCCTCGCCAATACTTGTTATTGTCTTTTATTACAGCCACCCCAGTGGGTGTGAAGTGGTATCTCATTGTAGTTTTGATTCGAATTTTCCTGGATGAATTTAATAGACTCTGGGTCTCAACTGTTCTGTGAGTGATTAATCCAAACCTCAGCTGTGGTGATTATTAACCAGATAATCTTGAACAGGTAACAGTTTCTCTGAATCTCAGTTTCCAGATCTGTGAATTGGAGGTTGAGATACGTCCTCAGGTCGTGAGGACTAACAGAGAATGTAGGGGAAGCAACCAACTTGCAAAGGGTAGGCACACAATACACCTTCCTTCCCTTCCCTCACTCCTGGTACTTCCACCTCCATTTTCACGCTGCTACAATAGGAGTGACATTTATACGTGCTCCACCAATTTTACAACAAGGTCAGGAGGAAGAATATAACTTTAAAAAGAGAAAGAGGGTTGATGACAGATTGAGTTGGGACAAAGAAAAAGAGCGTTTGATGCCAAGATAAAGAAATTGAAGTTTGTTTTTTTTTTAACAAGGAGAATCAAAAGGTGAGGAGTGATATAATAACCATCTTCAATATAAGCGAGGTTATTATGTGGGATGGTGACCAGCTGTTCCCCGTCTCCACTAAGGCCATCAGAAGAAAAAATGCATTTAAACTGTGAGAAGTAGCCTGTAGCTTAGTTATCAGGAAGAGCTCCTTTGCTGTCAGGGTGTGAGACATTGGAATGGGAACTTATCACATTTCCTGTCCCTGAAGGCCTCTCCAACTATGATAAACTGCATCCAGGAGCATGAATGAGATGCCCCGAGGCAGGTCCTTCCATCACACAGACACTGCAGACCCTGGCCGTGCCCACCCTGTACCACCCCCCATGTGCCCTGGGTAGCGTTGTGGTGACCCCTCCATTCCCCCACCACATCCCTCCCACCCTTCACCCCATCTCCCACTCCACGTCCCCCCAGGTTGGGCTGGATCTGCCTGCTCTCTCCTTACCCTAAACTGTGGGGGACTTGCTGCTTGCTCTGTCTGAGTAGTGAGTGATGTGGTTTCTATACATAGACCTGGCTTCTAACTTCTTTGGCAGCTCTTGGGTTGAAAGGTGCTTTGAAGAGAGAGGGAGAAAAAGAGCTAAATAACCCTTTTATTTAACACACACACACACACATACTTTCAAGACAAGCTCAAATGTTTGGTCCTTTAATTGATGGCTCACTGTGGCCATTATTGTCCTGGGCATATCTTTTGAGTTTGGGTATTTGGCTGGTGACTTCTATTTCATGGATGAGCAGATCAAAGTACGTGCTGGGGAAGGCATAGTATTAGGATCACAGATGGAACATCTCCGATTTGGGTGCTGCTCCCATTAGGAATCCTGGACTGTCTCTCCTGGGTGGGCACAGTTGTAGCTTCCACCATGGTCGTCCAACCTTCCTCCCATATAGTACAGTGACCAGGAAATGTAAGGAGGATTGTCTCCACCCCCGGGATCACAGGTGGACTCCCACTGGCCTGAGCTAATCAGTGTGATCCTTTCTGCCTTGTCTCACAGAGTTTGGTCCAGATAATCCTAAACCAATAAGTGCCCAGAATTTCCCTGGCCCCAGAGGTTCGGGCTTCCCCCTACCCACCTCCACCCCTCCACCCCCGTATTTTGGGCTGTGCTTTCTTTGCCTTCTCTTGGCTGCAGTGCACCTAGATACAGCTCCCCACAATCCTGGGAGCCATCAGGAGGGGCCTGAGGTAGCCAGAACCCCTGGGACCATCTTCCTGCCCTGTGAGCAACCCTCCAGTTTACCTCATTTTCTACAAATATGACTTTAATGCAGGTGTCGTGATGTGAAAAGGTTGGGAAACTCTGAGCCAAAGAGAAGAGGTTTGGGTGAAAAGGGAGGACGGGAATTCCTTCATCCCTTCCCTCCTGTACTCATGGATTTTTTCAGCTGTGTCCTCGGACTGAGCTTCCCTCAGGGGGAGGCTGGAGGGCTGCTAGAAACATCTTAGGCCTACGTGGGTATTGTTATTGTGTTAAAGATGTGAAAACTGAGGCAAAGAGGTTACCTGGGCAAGGTGACTCAGTTAGCAGTGGCAGGGCCAGAGCGTCGCTCTTACCCCCTCTTCTTTCCAGCTGAGTGATAGGCAGGTGGGAGAGAGAGGGCGGGTTTACAGCTGACACCTCCTACCCCAGAAATCACTCCTCCAGCACCAACTAAAGGAAAAACCACAAGGCTAATAAAGCTTCCACCTCCATCCCTGTCATGCTTTCTCCCACATCTGTCCCAGAAGAGCCACGCCTGGTAAGGCATCCAAAACATAGTGTCTGGCTATCCTGTGTCCATGCTTCTGTGCAGGGGAAATCTGGTTCAGATGAACACACTGGTGGCACTGAAGTGCCTCTGAAGGTCAAATGCTGCCTGGAAAGACTGAAAAAGGGGAGAAGGAGAGGGTGAAGCCAGTGGAAGAAACAAGGATGGCCCAGGCACAAGAGTTGGAAGCTTGGCGTGGGGTCTGGGCTCTGCCACTAGCAGTGTGACCCTAGGCAGCTGCCTTCCCTCCTGGAACTCAGATATGGTTTGCAGACTCTCCTAGGAGCACAAAACCCCCTGTCCCCCTGGGTGACCTGCTCAACACTAGGCCCTCAGATGGCCTCCACTTCTGTGACCCACCCAGCATTTCCTGCTTGGCCATCTTGGGCATCAAAACTCTTCCCCAAGGGCTTCCCTGGTGGCGCAGTTGTTGAGAGTCCGCCTACCGATGCAGAGGACACGGGTTCGTGCCCCGGTCTGGGAAGATCCCACATGCCGCGGAGCGGCTGGGCCCGTGAGTCGTGGCCACTGAGCCTGCGCGTCCCGAGCCTGTGCTCCGCAACGGGAGAGGCCACAACAGTGACAGGCCCACGTACCACAGAAAAAAAAGAAAACTCTTCTCCAGAAATACCTCTTTGCTGGGCTGGCATTGATTTTTTTTCCCCAGTCCCTTCTTGAATCTTTTGTTCTCCTTCCCCTTTCCCAGCACACTCACACACACACACACACACACACACACACACGCGCGCGCGCGCGCGCGTACAAACGGGCTCATGCTTAGGAGAATCCAAACTTCCTGATGGATACTCCCTCTGTCTGCATCTTGTTTAGTTTCCAGGTGATAAAACTGGCCTTGGGCCTGGGTGGTTGCCATGGAGACTCATCCCAGCTTCCCACCCCACATCGGCCCTCGAGCTCTTCCCGGCAACCTTTCTGGGCTAGAAAAGAAAGATCTGGCATTCCCCTCTTGTTTCTCCTTCTTTGCAGGGAGGAGATTCAGCTGAGAGTGCTTTGATGCTGCCTAATCTGACTCTCTCCACCAGGGAGAGGGCAATGGCTGGCAACAAATCCAGGAAGTTTTCTGTTTGCCTTGCTGTATCAGCTAATTATCCCAAGGGGTGATCAGAGAAAAGAGAGAAAAAAAAAAAAAAGGAATCAGGGTAATGTCCATGTTATTTCTGTTTTATCATCTTTGGCAAGGTCAGCAGAGGGATGCAGGTTTCTTTCCTCCTCTGACCCTTTAATGTCATCTTCTTACTGCTGAGCAGATCTTACCACCTATTGATATCACCATCAGAAATACCTACCTTCTCATTCAAGGCTCTGAATAGACAGCTCATCAATAATATCCACCTTCACCTCTGCAAGGGCACTTCCTCCAGGAGCTTAGATTGGTCCAGATTTCTAGTAAAATATGTGTGTGTGTAATTTATCCAGAACTGATCTCTCAGCATCTCAAAGGACTTTAGCCAGTGTCTCATATTCAATAGAAACTAATCCCTTTCAGTAGGAGAGGGAAACTGACTTACAAACTGTAAGTGAGGGATGGCGTGCCTTTTCAGAGAGTCCAGGAAATTAACCAGGTTGAAGTCTAGTGACCACAAAGGGAAAACAGTCTAGGTTTCCCAATTGTTCTGTGACCTTTCCGGCATGTTTGGAAAACAAGCCTACTGCAAAAATTCTAGCCACAAGGCTTGCTTTACAGAGAGAGGGGTGGGACTAGCACTGGATGGGGAACCCGATAACCTGGGTTTTAATCCTGCCTTCTCCATTACTGATTTGACTGAGTCACATAATATTTTTGGACTCTGGTTTTTAACATTTCTTTTTTCCTAAAAAACTGAGTTAAAATACCTACCTGCCTCCCTCTAAGAGATCCAAAGATGTGAAGATACTTTGTAACCTTCAAGGCATGCTAGAAATGCTAAGTTTAATTAAAGCTACAAGACATCTCCTTTGATGCTTACTACCATCCTGTGAGGCTGGCATTATTGTCTAAGGATCAGAGAGATCAGACAACTTGCCCAGAGTCGCCCAGGTAGCAAGCAGCAGCGTCTGGACCAGGATCGGCTGACTTCAACTTGAGGGCCTTTTCGGCAGCCCACAGCTGTCTGTGGGAACAAGGTTAACCCAGCGTTGAGACTCAGCCCCAGAGAAAGGGTCATTTCAAGGTCATCCCAACAAACAGCCCACTGTACCAGCTCTGGAGTGATATGAAGCTCCAGTGATGAGGAATTAGAGGAGTCTTATGGCTCCTGCAGCAGATGGGGAAAGAGGAGAAAGGGACAGCGTGAAGAGGAGAAAAAGTGGAGGAAGCCGTGTGAACGCCTGTGCTGGCCTGGAAGAGGGGAGGGTAATGTGCTATGCTGAAGGCCTTTGAGACCGGGGAAAATGTGCGTCTTTATCTTTGTCTCTACAATTTATGGTCCAGCTGGGCTCTTTCGCAAGCCTGGGGCTGTTCGGGCACTGCCCGAAGAGTTACTCTTGGGGTGAGACACTGGAGCCCTGGGGCCCTGCCAGGAGCATAATGTAGTCACTGCTGTTGGAGGGAAGTTTCCAAATGGAGTGAGTTGGCTGGCAGAGCCCAGAAGGTTTAGAGGACACGACTCTATGGAGTTTCCAGAGCAACCACCTGACCTGAACTCAAGTGGCTCAGAACCATGGATCATATCATTTCCTTACCCAGGGTTTTGTGTGTGTGTGTGTGTGTGGTACGCGGGCCTCTCACTGTTGTGGCCTCTCCCGTAGTGGAGCACAGGCTCCGGACGCGCAGGCCCAGCGGCCATGGCTCACGGGCCCAGCCTCTCTGCGGCATGTGGGATCCTCCCGGACCGGGGCACGAACCCGTGTCCCCTGCATCGGCAGGCAGACTCTCAACCACTGTGCCTCCAGGGAAGCCCTACCCAGAGGTTTTGACAGATGCTCCTGTTGACTCATTCATTCATTCTTTCATTCAGCAGCAAGCTAGGTAGTTGTTGTAATTGTAGATGAGATATAACATGTCTTTCTACAGGAGAGCTCAACATACTGGGTAAATTTGAGTTTTCTTGCCCTCAAGAGACAAACAAGAGCAAAGTATTCATCTTTAATGCTTGTATAATAAGCCCCCATGGATGTACAAATTAGTACCAGTTTACCATCATCCATAGCAAGTACCCAGGAATGTATAAATTATTATAGTTTACCACTGTCCAAATAACTTTTTGGAGTCATTCATTGCTGACATAAATGATGATTTTTGAGGTGTCAAATTAGCAGAATAGTTAACCAATGCCATATGCGCCCTTAGAACTCTAATATTAGAGTAACCAGTCTTCTGTGTTAAGAGTCTGGACTTCAATGCCTGTTTTGTTGATTACCAGTTAAAACATTCTGCTCATCCATGGGATTTCCCACTCTCACACGTACACCCATTTCCAAAAGGAGTTATTTTAAAGATCTAAGATCTATTCAAATACATGTATGCATTTCCACGTGTTCATTTCACCAACATTTATCAATCGCCAGTCCCTATTCTGTTGGGGGACATATTTATTACAGACAAAGATCCAGTGAGAAAGCTGAGGTCCTATGTTCTAGAGGGGACATCTGATCCATGGTGCTCCTCATTTCTCTTATTAGGGAAAGGGTCCTCCTGTAGTGTTTTGTGTTTAGACACAGGATCCCTACATGCCTTGGAGAAATTATTCTCCCCTAGTTCCACTGAAAAGGGAGTTCTTCTCAACTCCACCCTTCCTTGAAACATAAGTAAATTGCAATGTAGAAAGTGACAATACTTTTAGGACAGAGGTGGAAATACAAGACATTCTGATGAACAGCTGTTGGGACTCTACATCCAATCATATAGATGATGGAACAGCAGGACGGAGGGAAGAGGGAGGAGAAAGCTAAAGTCTGTCACTGAGGGAGCGCACGAGGGGGCTGGACACTGACCCTCCCTTGTCGGGGCCAGTGCTGACTATTTCTGGTCCAGGAAGTAGGCACAGCACAGCCCTTGCTGTCCAGGAGCTGAGACTCTAAATCGTCCTCTATCACAGTGGTCTCCCCACCCCACCTCCCCACCCCCAAGAGCTCAGAGTTCTGAATTTTTTGTTGAAGATCCACACTTGAAAAGTTCTTTATCACATCGTGCCACCCGTGGGAAGTGATCGTTTCTGTGGGGCACGCCGAGGCTGCCTCCCCAAGAGCTGAGGGGAAAAGCCATGTCTTGACACACCTGTGGCCCCTTCCCCTTGGGGACGTGCTCATTTCAGGTGACTTTTCCAGAAGGCATGCAGTCTGTTCCTCACAGCTGCCCTTGTGGCATCTGATAAGGCACAGCAGTCAAGTTGGCATTGGGGGTTACGAGGGTTTCCAGTGGGAGTGTGTCCACTGTACGGCTCAGTGTTTGTTATCAGAGAGGTGGCACCTGCTTTTGCACTTAACCTCTTCTCCATGGGCTCTCAGGCAAGCCTCAGTTTCCCACTTGCTCTCTTCCCAGTGTCTCTTTAAGCCAGGCGACTCTGGAAGGATGACCCTTCCCTTTTCAAAGGACGAAAGTTTCAGAAAGACTGAAGGCTCCCAGGAAGAACAGTGCAATCATGATTATGAAATGGTCCACTGAAAAAGAACATTCTGGACAGAAAGGAGAAGGGTGGTGCCTGGGGCCACGGGGAGGGAGGAACGGAAAGTTGTTTAATGGGTCCGGCGTTTGTTTTGCAAGATGAGGCATCCTGCGGATGGATGGAGGTGATGGTTGCACAACTAGGGGAATGGACCAAACTGGACACTTAAAAAATGATTAAGATGGAATATTTTATGTTTTGTGGATTTTACCACAATCAAAAAATTTTTAAAGAGGACTTTCCATCAAAAGCTCATCCCGACTATTCTTTATTATAGCCTCCTCTCTTCTTTCTATAGTATGATTTTTTCTAGCCTTAAAAAAAAAATCTTACTCTTTCAGTGGATCCTCAACACTAGAACTTTGAATCCTGTTCGTCCTCCCCTTTCCCAGGAGACCTCTGCCAGACACCAGGGTCCCTCAGTCCTCTCGTAAACATCGGAGGGAAAAACACATACTGGACCAGTCAGCCTCAACCAGGCTCCCTCTCCTTAAGCCCAGATGCAAAAGTCAGAGGTCACGGGCACTCTGGCCTGTGAGGTGACCAGCAGGAATGCTGGCCTTGCATCTGTGCTCCCAAATCCCTGAACCTGAGAAATAGGAAGCGGGAGTCTTGCTTTGGTTGTGCTCTCAAGTGTATTAAAACCCACACTTGTCGATAGCATGAAATTTTAAAGCCCGGCTTAATTTATAATAACAGCAACAATCACAGAAGCTTCTTATTTTGTAGCCAAGATGAATCTGTTTGTAACTCATTATATTCACGGAACCTTTGTTTGCCTAAGTATATTACGATGGCTTGTGAATTCCATTGTTATTATCGGCGTTGTTACTCGTACCTTGATCCATGTTATTATTTTCATCGAGTTGCCTTTTTCTTTAGCTTTCAGTAACGTCTTAAAGGCTTTGTTCTATTTATAATCTTAAATTCCTTAAGGGCAGGAACGATTTTTCTGATGTTCTGGGGAAGAGGGATAGTAAGGGGCAGAGCAAGACTAGCTGGTTTCCTCAAAGCCCCATCGATGCCAAAGGAACAGATCCACGATGGACGGATTCATTCATTCACGCCACACGCACTTACTGAGGATTCCTTCATGCCTACATGATGCTGAGGCTCAGGCCACTAAGAGGCAAATGATTACAAATGGGGCCATGGTGTCACCCAGACCTGGGTTCAAAGAATCCCATTTTGACGAAGTAATATATTTAGTCGACAGCTTATGGGAATTTGGCAGTGTTACCGTTTACATCTTGTCTCCCTCATTAGAAAACAGCAGCACCCACTTGCGTATAAAATGTATATAGTAAATGCTTGTATTATCTGGCACGTAGTAAATACTCAGTAAATGTTAACTGTGGTTGGTTGATCTTCCTCAAGGAGCTCATAACCCAGAAAAAGGACCAGACCCTGGAATCCCCAGAGCTGTGCTGTGAGGGATGGCGTCAGGGCCATAATGAAAATGAATCAAAGTGTGAGGACTGGCCCAGGCAGATGCGAAGCTGGGCTGAGAGGCTGCCTTCCAGGCAAAAGAAGCAGCATCAACCAGACCCAGAACCAAGCGGGGGTGAGCGTGTGAATGAAGAAAGGAAAATCTGGCTGGAGCACTGGTCCTCCAAGGGGGACCAGGGCCTGAGGCTGGACTGTTGATTGGGACCATTCTGCAAAGGGCTTGAATGCCATTTTCAGGGCTTTAGATTTTACTGTATTTTAACAATTCTAAGACACACATTTTCCTTCACGTTTTAACATCTCCGAACAGAATACATCTTACAATCAATGTGTTGTCCTAGTATTAATTGCCAGCATTTTTTCCTTTCTTAGTAATATGTAAAATTACAGTGTACCATACAATTGATGCCTCAGATTAAGTGAAATATATGGCATGTTAAAGGCTGCAGGACCCAAGGCCTGATTAGAGAGAGCTTCATGTTGCTGTTGTTTCCTTTCCATTCCAGTGACTTGTTCAGTGCTAGTAACTTAATGCCCAGTTGTGCTCAGATGTAATTCGGTGCTGATGAGCCATTGTCTCAGCAGAGGGGCCCTGGCTAGGGTTGAGTCCCTACCCAGTATGAACTGTCTTTCTTCAAAGAGACACACATGGAAAATAATAAGTGCAGGCGAAGCAGCAAAACTGCTGAGAAAATGTGTGATATGTTCCAAAGACAACTTACACACAACACTCAGACACCTGCTGTCTTGTCCTTTGCACGGACTTATCCTCGTGCTCCTTGATATGTCCTACCACTTCCTCCAAGACTGGATCTCGCTGTCTATATGCAACTACCGTGGATTCTGTAGAATGAGTTACGAACCTGGGCAGAAAACTGGACCGAAGGGATGATGCTATGGAAGAGATCTTTTATTGCTTTCAATTTCTCAATTCTTTGGTGTGCCTTCCCATCTCTTCTGTCTCCTCCCATGCTTCTTCTTTTTTTTCATTTTTGAATTGTATTTTATTTATTTTTTTACACAGCAGGTTCTTATTAGTTATCCATTTTATGCATATCCCTCCCATGCTTCTTTATGCCCCTCTTTTCTGCCTCTCTTCACTGAGCAGAGCTGTCCTTGGAGTACAGTCAATCAATAGATCACCTGTTGTGGAGACAGGGACAGGGAGATAGTGAAGAAGAACCTGGAGGTCCCACCAGCTAATGCTCAGAAGTATCTGAGGCTCTTCTACATCCCTTCTCTGGTGGACCAGGTTGGTTGCCTAGCAACAGTGCCCTCTGCTCTTTCCATATGGGCTTCTTAGCATCATCTCTCCTTCTTCTTTCTTCCCTTCAGACCAGTCCATGAAATTCATTTTTCTCCAATGTTGATTTATTAATATAGTGAAGATAGGTGAGAGAAGTGTGTGGTGTGACTTTCCTTGTATACGCAACCCTTTAAGGTCAACCAGGCCACTAAAGGCTCTGAATGGAATCCACTGAGTTCTCAATCTTAGCTGTACTACAGACTCACTGTGGAGTTGGTTAAGAGCAAAAGTTGTGGACAAGACCTAGAGAGTGAAAAAATCCCCTTGAGATCTGTAGGGTCCAGAATTCCATTCTATCACCATTCCGCTGCTATAGCCAGGCAGAGAAGCTGAGTATTTCCAGTTCTGATCCGTATTGTTTATCATATATGATGTGCCTGTACGCTACAGGGTCTTTGGTGAAAAGTCTTCATTATTTGGTTCAGCTTCTATGCTAGGTCCTTTCAGATAAGAATCACTGGAGGTGCTTTTCAGTGCTTTCAAAGAAGCTTCCAGTGAAAGTCTAATCTTCTACAGTCCTGTCACAATAAGTCCTGAATGCAGGCATGGAATGTAATTCAGCACCCGGACCAAGTGTAGGGGCCCTTGAGTGTTCCGTCCTAACCTAAAAAGATGGAAAACTCAGGTCTAATCAGTTCCAATTATTGTATCCAAAGTGGGGATGGGGTGGAGGGGAGAGAGAAAGGGGGAGAGAGAGAGGGAGAGGAGAGCTATATTATTAAGGTTTATTTATTTATATGTGAGCAAATACATTCATAATTGCTGCTTTTCACAAGATGGATCACTTTTCCCTTTTCTTTCAATGCCTTGCATTATGGTATGTACACAGTAAATGTTTGTGAAAGGAAGAATGGAAGGAATCTCTAGTTCAATGGTTTTAGTAAAACAAGTCTTTTCATGGGACAAAACATGGAAAGTTGAGCTGTGGAGTACATGACTGAGAACTGATATTAAGTGTAAGCTGAGAAATTATTTCATGAAATAAATGTTCATGTTTTTTGGACATAGGACACTTCAGATTGGGGATTGGGCAGTAGAGAATAAGTTATATTTCTGATCTCAGAATTTTCACTTACAAAGTATTGTGTGGGTAGGAGATTCCCAACCCCTAGTCCAGCTTTAACATTCTGTGATTCCAGGTGTTAATCACTTTCTCTCACTGTGTGTCAGTTTGTCTGGTCTGTGACATGACAAGGATGCCACTCACTCTGTATTTACTAGCTGAGTAATCACCTGCACCAGAACAGAGCCCGTGTGGGTCCTGCTCTTTCCTGGGCGTCTCGACATTGTAAATGGGAGAAGCCATGTCTCATCATGGAAGGATCCCTGGGTTTCCATTTCTCCTCTTCAGTCATTGCATCCCCGGGAAGTGGCCTGGCCTGGGAAACAGCGATGCATGGTCACTGTCATTCGGAGAACAGTGATGTGAGCCATCCTTCCTCCCTCGTTTGGCATATGGACAGCCCAACATCTAAGTGACACTTTAGGATGCTGTTTGGGGCCCAGAAATGTGTCTTCTTGGGGAAGAAAAGGACTGTTTTCTTGTCCAGAGGATGGGAGCCGAATGCCAGATGAGGGAAGTGGGTAGCTGGGGTCACCAGTTTCCACAGTTTTTATCTAAGAGCAGATCTTGTTCAACGTTGTGTTCCCAGAGCCAGAATGTCCCCCACGCTCCAGTATTTACAGTGTGGTCACTATGGAATCATTTGTTGAATGTTGAACATGATAAGACATTCCACGGCTAGACTAAAAGGATATCTGACTGTCTATAGAACATCCTCATGTGATTTGAAGGTGAGGATGTTAATCACTGTGTAGATATCTGAGTAATTACTGCACTGGCAGCATTTTTAAGACAATTTGTCCTGAAAGCGTGGAGCAAGTCGTTCTTAACAGTTACATTTCATCCAGACTTAATAGCTGGCTGGCTTTGACACCATCAGAAGGTATTCTCTCTCTCTCTTTTTTTATGCTGTTTTCCAGAAAAGGGGGATTGACATCTGCCTTTTGCCAGTGGATTTCAAAACATTTGGGGGTCACAGCTTTTGAAGGGGCCTCCCTGACCCACTAAAGGCTCTCTGCTTCATTTAGAGGCTGAGAGGAATTTGAATCTGTCAAGGTTCCTAGGCTGGTAGCACAACTGGCATGGAGCCAACTCTCCTGAATCCCAGTCCAGTGCTCTTTCTCCAAGGCACACAGTAGCCTTCAATC
Organism: Mesoplodon densirostris; assembly: GCF_025265405.1. Taxonomy (NCBI): domain Eukaryota; kingdom Metazoa; phylum Chordata; class Mammalia; order Artiodactyla; family Ziphiidae; genus Mesoplodon; species Mesoplodon densirostris. The sequence goes on along the minus strand of NC_082669.1, from coordinate 93,459,803 downwards.
CTGTGGTCCTTGCAGACCAGACATGGGAAGTTTTAAGAACTTGCCCTCACCACAGTGCACAGCTGGGATGTAAGACGAGTGGAGGCTGAAGGTGTTTGTGAATTTCAGAGAGGACCTAGCCATTTAATGAGAGGTGGAGAAATAACAGGTTTCTACAGTGTATACATAGACTGTGTGATGAGCAGATGTTTTCCCTCCCCACGAGAGGAAATGGACTTAAACTGCACCAGGAAGGACTTCAGGCAGATAGTCAGGAGAACTTCCTGACCCTGTGAACTCATCAAAGGCAGATCCTATCAGCCGCAGACTCACGCAGCTGCTGGCAGTGCTTTCTGTTTTCCCCCAAAGTGCAAGGGAAGCCCCGTTAGTGAGCAAGGCATGTTTACCCGACCTGGAAATATGTTCTAAGCAGAGGTCGTATCCCCGAGGCTCATTGTTTTCTGCTCTGTGCTAAACAGCCCTGGTTGTGTCATTTTGGATCAAGCCAAGCCTGCCGAAACTGTGGAAGCTGCCTTGGCTGTCTTTTCTTAGCAATAGGTCAGGAAGAGAGCATTCCGGCTTTTAAACATTGTTACTTGGAAAATGGGCTGAACTTGCTACTACTGGGGTGCAGCTAATTGTGGAATTCTCCAAGGTGGTGACTGGTGACCTTTTGAAAAGAGAATAAAGCTCATCCCTCTGCATAGGGCTGTCCATTTGTACACCTGTGTTGAGCAAGTATGATGTGTACATCACAGGTATATACGTACTGTTTCAGCTGTGTATTTCTGCATGTGCATCTGGGCGTTCATTGCACAGTCATATGTGCTTCCACAGCCAGGGGACATGTGTGGACATGGAAAGCATGTGTGTGTGTGTGTGTGTGTGTGTGTGTGTGTGTGTGTGTGTGTGTATGAACATGTGCACATGACCCTCGTCACTTTCTCTGTCCACGTTGCCCATGGCTGCATACATGTGCAGGTAGCTGCAGCACATTTGCAGCTGTCCGTTCTTTTTGCTCATGCTATGCTCCCTGCCTTTAGGGGGGAGACATTGTTAACTGTTGGCAATGCAATAAAGAGAAACTGATTTCAATGGAATGTTCCCTTGCCCTGCAGACACATTGCTACCGCTTTTATGCTGCACATTACACATGGTGAAATTTAGTTAATTTTATGGTTTGTTATTACAACAACAGAGTGTATTGAGAGAGGCAGCTTTTGTTGGCGCCACGTCCCAAATTTCCTGGGTGTGATGGGAGTCAGGGCGGGAAGCTAGCAGTGGTCGGAAACCAAGTCCTTGCAGAAGCAAAGTGGCTGCTCTAATTGGTTTTTAACTTTCATAACTTATAGGAGTTAGTTAATTGGTCAGCAGAGGCTTGGCTGTTGCCCTCACTGGGTGTATATTTTGGTCAGGGAATCAAAAGGAACGTTCACAGGACAGTGAGAAAGCAGCCAGGTGCTCAACTGTTTTGCTGAAAAACAGCACATTTTGGTGAGGAGAGCTTTGCAGTCTGAACGTGCCATGTTCAGTTCCCAGCTTTGCCAGCTATTGGCTCCTGCATCTGTCACCTCAGTTTCTTCATCTGTAAAGTGGGATAGTAATGGCCACCCTCTGAAGTTCCTGGGAGATAAGCTCCTGGAGCATAGTAGGTGCTTACTTAGTGTTCCTTCCTCTTCTCCCTTCTTGCTAGGGAAATGTCTCTGTTCCAGAATCTCTCTGGAGGCGTGAGAAAGCCAGCACACTTGGGGTTTTGAAATCAGACTGATTACCAAACGGGAAGTGATAAAGGGTACACAGGTAATAGTGCACATGCTTTCTGAACCCCCAAATCAGGGCATACAATCTGAGAACTTTGGAAGGATTATTCTGGAAAATCCACGACAAAAATAGGTGCCTCCTGGATCAGATGCTGAGGACCTAGAGTGGAACGTGATGAAAGCCATTAGCTCGTTGGGAGGTATGGCATCAGTTCCTCTGAATGAAGCAAAGCTATTAGCATTCTTATTTATACTACTAACGAAGCTAATTAAATCTTAAATCCAAAACAGAGTTGGTGTGGACTAGAAAACTTGGAGAGCAGAAGCTATTTTCACAAGAATATGGCTTTCCTTGTTATTCTTCTCTGCTGGGTCCTTGGATCCCGTCACCAATGGTAGGGCAAGCAGATGACAAAGAATATGTCAGCCGCACTATCATTCCTCCAAGGTCTGGCAACTTCTTCCCAGGGCTGGGAGGCTGTTTATCTCTCTTCTAGTGACTTCTTTGTTCTCAGCAGACAGGAGCCCAGCAACTCCCACTGGTCTTGCCAAGTGGCATGTGTTGGGTGGAACATGCCACCAGCAGGCCCCTGATGGCCTCCTAGAATGGGAGGGAAAGGTCTTGAGAGAAGGAGACCACACAGATAAAGACTGACCAGTTCAGGTGCTTGGGCCAGCAGTTTTATTCCTCTATTGATTCCTCTCTTTCCTTTGGAGCTTGTTTTCTGGAAGTTTCCTTGCCCTTAGAAGAGCTCTGGGAGCATTGAGATGCGACACATTCATATTCTCTGATGGTTTGGATGAGAGAAGAACAAACAACGAGATCTTTGTTTCCTGAGTTGAAACTCATCATTTCATGGATTATGTCAGAACTCATCAATTTAAAATTTAACATAGGGTGGCCTTGAGCTTTAATGCTAAAAAAAAAAAAAAAAGTTTCTATTTTGGCACAGGAAGCTCCAGAATGGAAGTATTTGAAAACCACCCAACAAGGCTGACTCATTTAAGGAGAATTAACCCAAGTGCTTTGGGGCAGTGGGGCGAGGAGGGCGAGAGTTGGGAATGAACACCCTCCGCATGAGAACGCAAGCTCCTGACTCACAGCATGAGAGAATAATTAGATTTTGGCGATTTTAGCAATCAGTAAACCAAGCCCCTTATTATATAGCAAAGGGAACACTGTGTATTTAGTGTTCTTCCACCAGACTGAAAATATTCCTATTGTTAATCATCCCCAGTCCTCACTTCTGATAAAGCTCATTGTCACTGTGGAGGGTGCTGGAGACAACTTCTTATTTATGAAGACTGTGCTTTGGGAATAAGGTTGAGGTTTTGATATATCGTGAGTCACTGAAGCACAGATCTGGGGCAAGGTGTGAGGAATTTTCAAAAGATTAAAGAGAAGCAACAAGTTTTCCTTTACGGTAAAACTTTGCCGAAGAGAATATATATATTTTTAAATTATCTGGAATCAGTCAAGATTTTTACAGTGCTAGAGAAATCATCCCAAATATCAACCCATCAATGTAAATGTGCAGATATTCTGGTTAATAGAAAGACCTGGTAAATAGAACAACAGAAACAACAAACAGGACTGCATTTTTTTTATCAAGGTGTTTTGTAGTCTGGCTTATTTTACAATCAGAAAATTAGACTCTAGTGAGAGCCACCTGTTCTATTCCCATTCATTCCTAATGTCCCAGGCACTGGGTAGTGCCGTCTCTGAGCAGGGGTTGAAGAAATACCTGAAAGAGTGTTTCTTCTCTAACCCAACGTCTATACACATGAAGGAGAAGGGCTAAAGGCTCCCATTCCCTCTTGCTTAACCCACAAAGTCCACTCCTGATTCTGGCTCTGATACAATGAGTGATACCTTAATCTAGACTTCCTCACTGTTTGCAATCAGGCCACAGAATCTGAGGTGTCACTTTCTAAAGGAAGCGGAAATCTCATAAAGCACCAGAGAACAATTCTTAGCAAAAGATCTACCTCTTTTAAAAAATAACCACTGAATTTGTTCTTTGGGGAAGGAAGGAAGTGAGGCAGGGAGGAAGGAAGGAAGGAAGGAAGGAAAGAAGGGAGGGAGGGAGAGAGGAATGCCTTCTACTTCCTACCACTGAAATGTTTCACACGGAGCCATAAGAATTCCATTAAATAGATGCTACATTGTGTGAAAAAAAAAGTTACAGATGTTATAAAATCATCACAGTTATTTAATGCACTTATTTAGTGTCACAACAGTAGCTAAATATGTATACACAGCTGTGCTCCAAGCACCTTATAAACAGGGAAGAATTAGGTCTTCCAGGACCCTGAAGAGGGAGTTAGGTTCTCTCTGCGTAGGAAGGATCGGAGGGGTGGAAGTTGCAATGAGTTTTGTGCTGTGTCAACAACTGTTTTCCTGCCAAGCACTGCTGTCAGGGCTTATGGGACAAGGTACAGACAGTGGCAAGGCCTGGGACAGTGTCTCCCTAGCAAGTCCCCACCGGACCCCTGGGAAGTGGGTCCCTGAGCTGATTCTCCTCACCAAGAGAGGGAGGTGCTTTCTCCTGACTGCTTTCTCCCAGGGCCCCGCAAGCCTTGCCTCTCCCCTCTCGGCAGTCCCGCCCTGGCGTGGGAGGCCCCCCTCCAAACCCAGGCACCTCCTTGAGGATCCCCACAGTGGACACGGCCCTCTGCAGCTGAGTACCAGGCACAATTAGACAGCCCGGGGCCACTCCAGCCACACCTGATCTCCCAGCGGGGCTGTTCGCAGCAGGGCCAGCGAGGCGTTGGGGGGATGGGGGGATGCCTGAAGCCTCCCCTTCACAGGCTCCCCTGGCCATCGCCCTTGCCTACGTTACCCCGCGGTAACCTTGGTGCTACCTTCCTGCCTCCCCAGCTTCCCTCTCCTTCCTCCTTGCTGAACATCCAGGGGAGTAGCAGCTCTGGGCTGGGGGCAGGTGCAGGATGGGAAGGAGCTGGGGAGCCCATTATCACTCTGCACACACATTGTCTAATGAGCATCACGCCGGGAATGCCGCTAACAAGCCGGTGCCGGAGACCCCTCCCCACAAACTCCCCCCGGCCAGTCATGCCCAGGGAAGGCTGTTGTGGAGGAACAAGCAGATGAAGAGGACGGCTGCCTATCCTGCTTTTGAACCCAGAAGTGGAAACCAGTCATGTCCTTTTGAGATCATCAAATCTGATGACTTTTAAATTGTGGAGTGGTACCCATTAATGTGTCATGAAAGCAATTTAGTGGGTCATAACCAGCATTTTACCGTTAAAAATGGAAAAATATCGGAATGCATGTCACATATAAATGGAACTTTTCCTTCTGTTGTCTGTAAGTGTGTGTGTCCTGGGTTGAAATGTATTTCTGATTTTAAGTCTTAAAGAAAAAGCTGGAGAGGGACTTCCCTGGTGGCTCAGTGGTTAAGAATCTGCCTGCCAATGCAGGGGACTCGGGTTGAAGCCCTGGTCCAGGAAGATCCCACATGCCGCGGAGCAACTAAGCCTGTGTACTGCAACTACTGAGCCTGCTCTCTAGAGCCCACGAGCCACAACTGCTGAGCCCGAGTGCCACAACTGCTGAGCCCAAGTGCCACAACTACTGAGCCTGCGAGCCACAACTACTGAGCCTGAGTGCCACAACTACTGAGCCCGAGTGCCACAACTGCTGAAGCCCGCATGCCTAGAGCCTCTGCTCCACAGCAAGAGAAGCCACCGCAATGAGAAGCCCGTGCACCGCAACGAAGAGTAGCTCCTGTTCGCTGCAACTAGACAAAAGCCTGCACGCAGTGACGAAGACCCAACAATGAAGACCCAATACAGCCATAAATAAATTAATTAATTTAAAAAGAAAAAGAGAAAGCTGGAAAAGGGGTGATGGTAGCCTAGCCCTATCCCTTCTGCTCTGATTTCCCTCCAAGCTCTCTGAACCAGTGGGAGCCACCCAGGATGCAGAGATCTCAGAAAGGAAATGCCTAACCTCTGTTGGCAAGCCTGTCCTGGTTTCATGAACACTCCTCACTTCTGGCAAGTTCTTCCCTGCTGTCCCATCTGAATACCAGTTGACACCATTTCTCTTACTTGGTTATAGAAATCTGACTGCCCTTCCTGTAATGATCCTTGATTAAATTCTCCCAGTGAGGAATTTAGAAATCCCAGCTCCTCAGGTAAGAATTGGGCACACTTACCATAGATGATGCTTCCCCTTCCCATTTGCCTGCCTTCCTGCTTTCAGAGCTGACCAGGCCCCAGGTAAGGACTAGGAAAAGACTGTGTCCCAGGCAAGGCATCAGCCAGTTTCAACTTAAACAAAAAGAACATCCATTCTCTGGCCTGAGAGTCTCAGTCATGTGCAGAGAACTGTGACGTCTTTTCTACACCTGAGCTGGACACACGGTTTCCTTCCACTCCCTTTGAAGGTACATGAAGGCAGAGGGATGAATCAGGGATTCCAGAGGCTTTGGGAATGTTCCTTTGATTAACAATTAACTTATTATTAACAAGTTGTGAGTGCTTGAAGGGAAATTAGGAACCATCTATGTCTATTTACATAGAAGATGAACCTACTGCCCTTTGAAGTTCAGTGCCTTCCCCAGGGTTGCCCGAATTCTGTGGCTGAGCAGAGTCCAGAACCCAGATCTCGACACCCAAGAGTTCCTTCCACTCTCCCAGGGATCCTTGACTGTCACTACAGGCTCTTGTGGCGCTGCTCCTTCTCTCCTATAGGAACTAGCTCTCGCCCCCGTGGGACCCTTGCTGTGCATTGTTTGAGGCACATGGGCAACTCCTGGTTTTGCTGTCACCTCTTCCAGCAGTGGTGCTTGGGCTGAGGAAATGGGGGGCTGGTGCTTTGGGCACCCTGAAGGGAGGCATGGAAGGAGAGCATGCGAGCAGTGGCCTCGCACTATTATGATGAGAGAGACACTGTAAACTTGAGGTGATTACTTTTATCATTGTTATTATTAGGTTTAATGGCCGAGTGAGCAGTTCACTTGGCCCTAATAGAAAATTTCTCCCGACAACTCTCCGTAACCGCAGGATCTGGGAAAGGTGATTGCAAGGAATCCTCTCACCTCCGCTGGGGAGTGACATGCGCCAGACTCGGACACGGACAGGTCCCCCAGCAGCTGAGCGGTGCATCTCTCCCCTTCCCAGGCCTGTGGCTCGGAGCGGGAGGGGTGAGGGCAGGGAACGGGGTGCTGCAAGCCCCGTGAACTCGTAGCAGAGGCAGGCGCTGTCCTTGGCAAAGGTGAGGTGTGTGCAGGGGGGTTGTGACCCCAGAGCCAGTTCAGGGCCTGGGGCCAGGAGAGGCTCCCATATCCGTCTTCCCTCAGCTCTCAGCTGAGTCCATTAGGAATGTATCTCTGTCTCCCGATTGCTATTCTGTGCTATTAATTTGTGGTTGTATTAATTCCGGCTGTTATCATACAGCCAGGTGATGCAGAACAAAGCTTCTCATTAACATGGCCGGGGTGTTGCTGCTCCTACCAGGGTTGACCCCCTCCTCACCCTGTCACACCCCCATCTCCACTCTGTCTTGACATGCGTGGAGCCTTGAACCCTGGAAAATGACTGATGGATCCTGAGACCCAGACAGCAATTCATAAGTCAAAGGTGACCGGGGGAATCACAGTGAAGGGAGCAGCTTTGTTCTGTCACTGCCCTTGGTTGCCCTTCCCCTTTATTTAAAAAAAAAAAATTCTTATACGCTTTAAGTACCACCTGCAACTCCTATGACAGGTGTCTTGGACTGCACTGGTGATGGGCAGGGAGGCAAGGTGCATTGGGTCATTGGCTCCATCCCTGTGAGCCCCGTCAACTTATGACCCAGATCAGATCCACAGCTCACGGTAGGCGCTAAGCCCCCAGCCCACTGTATCATTCAACTAAGGGGCTCAGTTTGGGCCACTCACCTCCTCACAGCCATGCACGGGCACAATTTGGAATGGAAAGGGTCTCCGGTGGGCCTCCCCAACTTACCAGTTTCTTAACACTTTCGCGTTTTGAATTGTGCTATAGGGAAGACGCAGGACGGCACAGGGCAGAAGGCACATTTTATTTTTAAGGACTGTGGGCCTTTTCTCCCCTTTCTCCATTCCTGTCCCTTCTGAATCATTCATTGGTAAGTGGGTTATATTTCACTCTGAGTGGTGATTTCTGAAAAAGCATGAAAGCTTCATTCTGGTGGTTACTGTGCCACTGTGAAACAATCGATTAAACTCCTGCTGGCATCCCAGAGGCCCCCCGATGGGAGGTGGCCAGCACTGCTGAGGCCTCTCCCTGCCCCGGGCTTCATTTACTTTCCACCACGCCCTCAAGCATTCTCTGCTCAGTTACACTGTCTCCCAAACACTGCAGGTCCTTCCCACCTCTAGTTTTTGCACATGCTGTTCTCTAAACTAGACTATTGCCTCTTTTTCCATCTGCAGAAGACTCCCTCATTCCTTAAGAATCAGCTCAGGGGCATCTGCTCTGTGACCCATCCGCTTGCCTCTCCAGGTACCCACTTTCTGGATTTCAGCTGTAGCCCTTAACACACAATGCAAAGCACCCCTGAGAAGAATTAGGTCTCATATATATTATTCGTACCCAGTGCCCAGCACAACATCCGGCTTCCTGTAAGGTCAAAATATATCTGTTGAATGAATGATGGAATCCTCCCAATTTTGTAAACAGAAAATCTTCATCACAGGACCCAGAGCCACTGGGTCAAGGTCACTGAATAAAGCGGGACTAGAACCTGGGAACTCTGGTTCCTGGGCGGGGCCCCACTCCTCTGTCAGTATCCCCAGATTTCCAGAGAGCATCCAGAGGCCAGGAGCCAACCCATTTTTGTCTACATGCCCTGCGATCCCTTGCGAATGGCTGGTGCAGAGAGCTTTGAATTGTCATTATTCTGCTAATTAAAAACAACCCATGGAGCTGGAGGCCAGTGATGCAAACGAGGCAAAGTAGCTGGAACTGGCTCCGGGCTCTCGGGCAGTGCTGCTACAATTAAGGGTTGTGCTTAACCAGTTCTCTCTGGTTTCCATCAAGGCAGTGTGTGACGTCACTGGATCCTGGGGGCATGGGGCCAACAGCAGGGGGACAGGCAGGCATGGGGTTGATCTCCCTTGGGCAGAATTTTGTAGGGATGCAACAGGAGAGGCTCACCATTTCCTTATGTAAAAGGGAAAACACACACAAAAAAGACTTAAAAGTACACCAAGAGTCAGTGTCAGGCGTGGGGCGAGGAAATGATGGCGGTGGCCTCCCGAAGGTTACAGGGGAGACTCCACGGTGGGTTCGGGGTGAGTGTTAGAAGGGTAAGGTTGGAGCTGACTTCAAGGGACAGACTCCACCTGTGGTGAGGGGCAGAGCAGGGGCATTTATACTCCGCCCGGAGGTTTCTTATATGGGCTGATAATAGGTGTCCTTCGAGTGAAGTTCCCAAACCTGAGTGCACCTCAGCATCACCTGGAGGACTTGTTACAACAGGCACTGCTGGCTCCACCTCAAGCATTCCTGATGCTGGTCTCGGAGGGGGCCTGAGAATTTGCATTTTGAACAAACCAAGTGATGCTGATGCTGCCGGCCCCGGGCCCACCCGTTGAGAACCATGGCCTTGGAGAAACCAAACCGAGCTTCCCCTGGAAGCAAGACCATGAGGATCTGCGGCCAGGTGTGGCATCCTCCATGGTTAGGTCTTCATTAAAGACGACTTCTCCTCATCTGCAATGGTCTCTACCTCTTAGACTTGTCGTGAACGTGACGTGAAATAGTGCGTGTAGTGACTGATCACTATCACCTGTGTCCGTTTGCACAGCTAGTTCGAGATGGTCAGTGTGGTATTCAGAGAAGATCCAGTTCTGGTCCGTGCTCTTCTCTCCTCACTTGAGTCAGCCATCACAGAAGAATGGGCAGTTGGTGGCCCGGGAGAGAATGTGAGTGTGTCTCTATGCAGACCCTCCCAGAGGAGGAGCATCCTCTCAATGAAAAGCCACTGCCCACTGAAGGCTGTGCTGTCCACCCACAGCCATGAGGAAGGAGCCCTCCTTCTCAGCGGGACGCAGCAGTGAAGGGCTTTATTATACTGAAAACGGGAGCGAGAGCGCCCATCTCCCGCAATAGGTGCTGCCAGCAGCACGACTCAGAGGATGAAGTGCTGTATTTATTCCTCACGGCAGGCAGTGGGTTCAGCGTGCACTGAGGCTGACGCCCAGTGCCATACCCTGTAGCGCAGAATCCAGCCTTCACTTTTTTTTTTTTTTTTGCGGTACGCGGGCCTCTCACTGTTGTGGCCTCTCCCGTTGCGGAGCACAGGCTCCGGACGTGCAGGCTCAGCGGCCATGGCTCACGGGCCCAGCCGCTCCGCGGCATGTGGGATCTTCCCGGACCGGGGCACGAACCTGTGTCCCCTGCGTCGGCAGGCAGACTCTCTACCACTGCGCCACCAGGGAAGCCCCCAGCCTTCACTTTTTAACGCCCGCTCTCTCTGCTTTGTAAGCATGCTCCCTTGTCCCTGCAGCCCACACCTGCATAGCCCACTCTCTCACCCCCAGCTTGCCCAGGGAGTGCCAGGAGTGCCCACTGAGGGCCTCCTTATGGGGGCCATATGGTCCGTATTGGGTGAGCCGTGGAGGTGCCGGCTGGTGGGAGTGTGACATGGATGGAATGATGGGGACCAGCACTTGTGAGCTCTGCGTGGCAGATACCTCGGTTCATGATGGCCATCTCCTACCAGCTGACTCATAAAGCTTCCCCGAGAGCACCTTGCCCTCAGGGCTGAGGAGGGGAGCTGTTCTTTTCTGGGCTCTTCTTCCAGCTGGTGTGGCGCTGGGCACGCATGGACGGTGTGTAGTCTTTCTGGATCTGCCTGGCTTTCCTGTCCCCAGGAATTCTGCAGGGCAGATCTGGATAGAGAACACACCCTCTCTTGTTCTTCATCTGGTTTGGCTCCCATGAAATGCTCTCTAAGGAATTGTCACCCCTTACTTTCTCCACGGCCAGGAATCTGTGGACCCGCATAGCTTCTGGTAACAGTCTCTCCCAGAGTGAAGACCCCATGCCCAGTGGTCCTTGTGCACAGCCCACTGGACCAGAGGAGGGAGGTGCGGGGCAGGGCTAGGCGGCCGCCCCAGTGCTGCCAGTGCTCAAGCATCTTGCACAAAATGCTCCTTTTGTCCAGGCCTCCCCCAGACCTACGAGCCTCAGTGATGTCATGATGGAGACTCAGTGGGGAGGGCGATGGAGGGGGGAGGGTGTCATGGGCCAAGAGGATCAGAAATGCAGCTGAGAAGGTGGCTCAAAATAGCTCATGGAGCACAGGCTTCTGCTTGACAGGCTGACAAGGATGTGCCTGGGGCCAAGCGCTCCTCTTTGAATGCTCTGTCTTCTAATTACGGATCTGTCAGGAGGAAGAGAAGCCAGTGCCTGCCCGACCCCAGTGACCCTTCACTTCACGTGGAGGCGGGGGCGGGCAGCCCAATCCCCGCTAGCAGGGCCAGGCGCCTCGTTGGGAAGACATCTGCCCCCCTGCCCCGCCCCGTCCCTTCCACAGGGACCGGATGTTCTCTGTCCCCATTGCTGGTTTCCTTCCAGATGGATGAGAGAGCTCACCTGTGTCCCCAGCAGGGGCGGGTCTCCCTGTTTTCAGAGCCCAACAGGGAGAGTGGGGACCTCCTCTCCATCCAACAGGTGGGCAAGGAGTCTGGTCACCAGAGGACTTGCTGGAATGTTCTCTGCCATCAGGGACTGAGTTCATGTCCCTCCTTTAATATGCAGACCGCAGGCTCTGATCATTTTTTAAAGATTCGTTAACTTATACATGAACATTATTTCCAAAGATTTTAAATTTAGTCGAATTTGATGAGTAAATCATACAGAGTGAAGACGGTACCTTCCTCACACAGAGTGCTCCCTTCTGTGTCCTGAAGATCTGGAGCATCACAAGCCCTCAGCTGTTATTTCTGAGTGAGGGCTGACTGCGGTGTCACAAGGGTGACCCCTGAAATGCACTCAGAGGGGCCTCCTTTTCCAGGGGAGCAGGGTATATATTGATATTGTTCTGGAAGAAGAATTAGCCACTTCAAAGGATTTGGGGGTGGAGGTGGGAATGAGAGGTAAATAGAATTTAATAGTTAGCAATCATAACCTTCCCTGAGCCTTCATGTAAAAGCTTATCTTAAAAACTACATTATAGGGCTTCCCTGGTGGCGCAGTGGTTGAGAGTCCGCCTGCCGATGCAGGGGACACGGGTTCGTGCCCCGGTCCGGGAAGATCCCACGTGCCGCGGAGCGGCTGGGCCCGTGAGCCATGGCCGCTGAGCCTGCGTGTCCGGAGCCTGCGCTCCGCAACGGGAGAGGCCACAACAGTGAGAGGCCCGCGTACCGCAAAAAAAAAAAAAAAAAAAAAAGGACTGCTGTGTCCAAGAAGTCAGCTTCTGTGGCATCCACTGCCTTCCAGGCCCTGGAGGCTCTGCACACCATGCACCTCCCCTCGCCTCTCACGTGGCCATCTTTAACTTCTGAGGATGACCCGCTGGGCTTTCTTGTATTCATTTCCTAGAGCTGTTGTAACAAAGTACCACAAACTAGGTAGCATGAAATAACAAAAGTTTATTGTTTCACAGTTCTGGAGGCTTGAAGTCTAAAACCAAGGTGTGGGCCGGGCCATGCTCTCCCCGAGCCTCTGGGTGGAATCCTTCCTTCCTCTTCCAGCTTCCGATAGTGGCCACCCATCCTTGCCTTAGAGCTGCATCACTCCAATCACTGCCTTCATCTTCACATGGCATTCTCCTCTTTCATAAGGACATCAGTAATACTGGATGAAGGCCCACCCTAAAAACCTCATCTTATCTTGAGTACATCTGCACAGCCACTATTTCCAAATGAAACAACATCCACAGATACTGGGGGTTAGGACTGCAACATATCTTTGGGGGCACATAATTCAACTCATAACACTTGTCTTCTTGAGCTTCCCAGAGGAGCCAGAGACATGTCCAGAGGGGCCCTGATTAGTAAAATTGCAAGAACTCCACTGCCGTCTTTCAGTTACCAACAAACCCCTGACTGTAGAAGGCCAGACACCCCAAAGCATCTTATGAAGCATCTGGAGCACCTTTGCCCACACGTCAGGTCCTGGGGTAGTTTTAGGCGCCCTAGAAGTTGCTCTGAGAAGTTGGATGCCTAATTTGGAGGCAGAGTGAGGGTTTCTTCCTTCTCCTGGGCTGAGCTGAAAGCTACCCGGAAGGGCCTCCCTGGTGGCGCAGTGGTTGAGAGTCTGCCTGCCGATGCAGGGGACGCGGGTTCGTGCCCCGATCCCGGAGGATCCCACATGCCGCGGAGCGGCTGGGCCCGCGAGCCATGGCCGCGGGGCCTGTGTGTCCGGAGCCTGTGCTCCGCAACGGGAGAGGCCACAGCAGTGAGAGGCCCGCGTACAGCAAAAAAAAAAAAAAAAAAAAAAAAGCTACCCGGAAGAATGGACCCCTCTGAGGAGCCCTGGAAGTAAAAGTGGGTGGGGGCAGGTGCCTGAGCTGCCGAAAGAGTGTATTTGGTGGTTTGCCAGGCCGAGGACCCCGGCGAAATTCCAGCCGGAGAAGAGAAGGCTGCTGTCCTGTTTTGTTCTCTACAGAGGCCTTGTGTTCTTGATTTTAATTTTTTTTCCTGAGGACCCAAGGAAAGCTCACAAGTTGGACTCTGTTTCCTGTCACCATCATCCAACCCTCAGACACCTTTCCAGGAATCCGTGATGCTTACTTTTGGGCAAAATTCAGTTTTTATCTATTTTCTGATGCCCCTGCCAGCCTGCAGCATCCAGAGAGAATCCTGTCCGAATGAATTGGGATTCAGGCATCTCTTCCATTAGCCCCAGGGAAAGGCAGTTTAATCTGAAAAATTACTCTGAAGTTATCAGAAGGGCTCTCCAATTCTGAACACTTCTAATAGCCAACACTCATTCCTTTCCCAATGCAAAAGAAGAGATTTATTCTGGCCAGTTTATCCCAAGTAAATCTTGGGTATCTCAGTTTTACATTTTAACGAGAAACAAGCACTTTATAATATCTGCTCAGATTAAACTCCAACATACTCTCACACCATTAACCTGAAGGAATTGTAACGATAAATTAAACATACTAATGAAGCTGTATTATAAGCTCAACATTTGTTAGATAGATTGTAGCATTATTAACAACCAACTTGACTTATCACAATCTATCATTGGAGGGAAATGAACTAAAACAGTGATTACATGACATGCAAACCCTGCCAGAATAAATAAAAACAGATGATTGTTAGCAGGAAATGCAAATCTGCTAGGACATTTTCATGTGGGTGTCAACCCTGGCAGATCTTTTAAATTTTTCTCTTTTTTCTCCCATTCTCTCTTCTCTGTTTTCTCCTCCTCTTCCCTTCCCATCCATTCCTTTCACTCTCCTCTTAGAAGGATCTTAAGAGTCCCGATTTTGTTGACATCCTTGTCCACTAACTTTGGAGAGGGGGCCTACTTTTTGTACAGAAATCTCTCTGGGACCCTCGTGACACATCATTTGCCTGTCTCTGATCATCCCTGCGTGGCTCAGCACAGCCCAGCTTCACCTCAATCCTCAGGAGTATGTTGTGATTATTTGCAGTTGAATTAGTTTGCACCTCTTGTAGAATCGCAGCATCTTATGCTTGGAGGAACCGCAGAGATACGGGGCCCTCACTTCCACATGACAGAGCTGAGACACAGGAGGTGACATGTCTTTCCTGCAGCCACGCAGATATCGAAGTGGCAAATAAATGGAACCTACAAGTCTTCCCGAAAGTGACGTATCTATACAGGAGATCACCAGTCCTCCATCCTGGGTTCAGAACTTTGGGCAGAGTCTGAGGATGGCCCATGCTGTAGTGGCCTAGCAGGGGCCCATCCACCCACCGCCCAGAGGAGTCCCTGGTCCAATGACTCTGCCCAGCAGAGCCCTGCCTAGAGGGAGGATCTGGTAGACCTACTTTGGAGGGAGGGGCTCCAAAGGGGCCTAGAATTGTCCTGAGAGATTTCAGGTGGACCCAGGTCAGGCCTCTGGGTGGAAAGCTTTGCTTTCACTGCTCTCCTTATAGGCCTTGGGGATACTGATGTCTAACTCCTCATACCCCTAGGAGGATTGGCTGAGACGTGACAAGTACAGTCCACTTTGTAAAGCTGGAACCTAAGCAGACCTCATGGTATCATGGTGATTATTACTGCACATCAACACACCCCATCATCACTTTGTCTGAAGAAGAACTAAGGATTATTTCCACCCTCAACCCCTCCTCCTCCCCTCCAGCATAGGTAAACTAGGCAATTCCTTAATACAGGGACAGGGTGATGAGAGAGGAAGAAACGTTAGGACAGCAGAAAGGAGGGGAGAAGAGATGAGAGCCTTAGCTGGCGGAGGAAAACAATGGCAAGAGGGACGAGACGCACACTGCCTTCTGCTGGAGTGGGAGTCTTGGCTGCCTTAACCCAGCTGGGGAGCCTGAGAGGCCAGCAGTTGGAGAAGACGGGTCCTCAGGCTCTTGAGCCAGTGCCACGGAGGCACACGGATAGGCATCGTGGAAACCACGGTGTTAGAACCCTGGAATCTCCTCCTGGCACTCCTCCACCCCTCACCGTCCTGTTCCCACCAGGGCACCTGTCTGTTGGGTTTCATGAATCACCCACCAGCTCTCAGCAAAGTACATACACAGGTGATTTACAGCCAGGTTGGTGGGGCGGGGGGGAGAGACGGGCCAGACAAGGTGAACTCACGGGGATCACAGCTCAGTGGCCACCTGAGTTATGAGTCTCTCCTTCCATAGATCTCTTCCCTCCATGAATTTCCATTATGTCACCCAGTGTATTTCATCGGTTCTGGAGGAGAATTCACCAATATAAATGTGCCCCCCTCCCCAACCCTTGTGTTTCTGATCTTAAGGCCCCTCTGGCTTACATTGTCTAACAGGGACCACCCGAGAGGTGATGGATCAACTGTGCTGTTTAAAATCTGAGTGGATCTGTAAGTCACAGGAAATTGACAGTGATAAGCAAACCTGGTTTGGGGACATCCCTTTCTTCCTGGGTATCTCTGGTTGTTTCGAAGAGGACCCAATGATCTCCTAAATCCCCAAAGCAAAATCAGTCACAGCAGTTTAAAAATGCATATGGGACATGATACACTTAAGGAGAAGGGAGGAGTGTTTTATTTTTATTTTAATTTTGCAGCTGCGGGATCTTAATTCCCTAAGACCAAGGAACGAACTCACACCCTTGGCAGTGAAAGAGCGGAGTCCCAACCACTGGACCACCGGGGAATTCCCAAGGGAGGAGTGTTTTTTTGTTTTGTTTTGTTTTGTTTTTTTGTGGTACGCGGGCCTCTCACTGTTGTGGCCTCTCCCGTAGTGGAGCACAGGCCCCGGACGCGCAGGCTCAGCAGCCATGGCTCACGGGCCTGGCCGCTCCACGGCATGTGGGATCTTCCCAGACCGGGGCACGAACCCATATCCCCTGCATCGGCAGGCGGACTCTCAACCACTGCGCCACCAGGGAAGCCCTGGGGAGGAGTGTTTTAAACTAAGTTAGCAATCGTCATAGAGTGATGGACTCTGAACTGTCCAGGGACTGTTCGGTGTTTGAGGCTGGGGAACGGCCCTGAGAGGTTGAAATCACATCCGACTCAGTTGCTGGGGAGGGGAGCTGTGGTTCCGGACGCTCAGCCAGGCTACCTTCTTGTTGTGTGATAGAAAGATTGGGACCACTGCCTCCTGCATTCTAATGCTCTATTAGAAGAAAGGAGATGAATAAAGCAGCCGTGTAGGGAATTTGAACTCAAGCCTTTGTGCATCTAGTTTTCAAAATCAATGCAAATCCTGTCTCAGACCAGAGTGCCCACAGGCAAAGATTTCCAGACTTCTCTGCCACGTTCCTTTTGCAAAACCTTTCCCTCACCGTATTCATTTTGACTGCATGGTTGTTGTTTTTTTTCCTCACTATGATTCTGCTATAATTGTGCCCCGTTTGGCAACTGGGAAAAAAAGGCATGGAAACTGGATGGTAATTTGCCCAAACATCAACACAGTTGGCTAGACATGCAAATACACCAGTCCCTGCTTGTTGCCACCTTCCTTTGCAGTGGGGCTCTGGGACTTCCTCCCCTCCCTCCTTCCCCTCCTCCTCCCCACAACTGGCTTCCCTTCCTCCCGGGTGCTCTGCTGGGCAGTCTCGCCAGGGACTTAGAACTGTGCCGGGAGGTCGTTCACCTACACACAGGTCTCCCCTGGACTTGCACCCTGGCTCTCGGCCAAAATGCTCACTGCTTCTCCCCACGCCCAACCCACAGAAATATCTTTAAAATCTTGTCTTGAATGCTCACCAGCCTCCAACACATGTCCGTCCCCCCGGGCTCCCTCCTGCCTATCTGCCTTCCTGCAGGTCTGTCGCTAGCGCATGCCGACATAGCAAACACACGTGGCGCACCAACACGTCAGCTCAGCGTCGCTTTGAACAAGCCCTACCAGGGGATCAGCAATGTGGGAGCAGATGTCAGAGGTGACCCACCGTCTGCTGTTTATGGGGGTTGCTCCTTCCCCAGGTAGGGGAACGTGTACGGAGACTGTCATAGCCAGTGCAGTGAACATCCGAGAGGTTGTCACCAGTATCTCTCTGGGAATTGGACCATGATTAAAAAAAAAAAATTAAAAAGCTTGCCTAGAACAGAGACACACTGGGGTAACTGTAGATCTGACGTTCACACAGATCCTGGGTTTGACATCCTTGTCTTTGGCAGCTCGGCAGATAGAAAAATAGCTATTTGTTTTGTGTGTGATCAGAGTTAACTTAACCAACCCTTACCAAGCTCTTCTCTTTGTCAAGAGAAAAAGCCAGAGGGAGTTGAGGGCATCATGAGTGTGTGTGTGGGGGGTGGTGAGAGAGCCTGGGAGGGGAGACAGCGAGAGGGAAACACTGGGAGAAATGCTGGCCAAGGAGTGTGGAGGGAGTTGATGTGCTGGAATCCTCCAGCTGCTCAGGGGTGGAGATGGGGCAGGCAGCTGGGAGTGGGCATTGCCAGGAATGGGAGGGCAGAAGAAAAGGGAGATTTGGGGCAACGAATGTGATAGCCAGTTGCTGGCTCTCCCTGAGGATGCCGTGTGCCCCCTTCTGCTGGAGTAATCATTCCCAACCTCAACTGAGCACCAGGATCCCTGAGAGGGCTTGTTATATGCAGACTGCTGGCCTCAACCTCATGGTTTCTGATTCCATAGGTCTTCAGCGATGCAGAAGAATCTGCATTTCTAACAAATTCCCAGATGCTGCTGGTCAGGGACCCACACTCTGAGAATCACTGCACCAGGGAACCCCAAAAGCTGACATGCTTTAAACTCTTCTAATCCAGGAAGTCACAAGGGCCTTTGTGTGAACTGGGCTGTCATACTGTGTCCACCATAAGAAATACCTTTATTCATGTGAAATGCTTAGGGAAGCAAGCCCTGGACCCCTAACCCTGCTCTCCTCTTTCAATCAGAAGATAAGCCATGGAAGGAGGGCCTTTGGTTTATGGGATGTGGTAAGTTGATTGTCTGCCCCCCAAAAGAAGCACTGAAGTCCTAACTTCCAGGACCTGTGCATGTGACCTTATTTGGCAATAGTCTTTGCAGATGTAATGAAGTTATTTAGATGTAATCCAAGTCATGCTGGATTAGGGTGGGCCCTAAATCCAATGCCCAGTGTCTTTATAAGGGAGAAGAGTTGGAGATTTGGATGCAGAGATAGAGAGACACAGGGAAGGATGCCATGTGAAGTCAGAGGCAGAGACTGGACTTACGCTGCCGTAGCCCAGGAATGCCAAGCTTTGCCAGCAACCACCGGAAGCTAGGATGGAGCAAAGAAGGGTTCTTCGCTGGAGCCTTTGGCCCTGCCAACACCTTTGATCTCAGATTTCTAACCTCCAGAACTGTAAGAGCATAAGTTTGTTGCTTTCAGCTAACCAGTTTGTGGTCGTTTGTTATGGCAGCCCTAGCAAACGAATCCATGGGGTCTTCAGAGTTTGATTTTGCCATTGCTTTAGGGGCACCAGCCTGATCACTTGGGGGTGAGGTTTCTTATGTCCGCTGACTTTTGGGAGATGCCCTGTTGCCCAGGCACATCCGTGGCTCAGCTTCAGGTTGCTTGACTGGGAGGCCCGCTCAGAGGACACCAAAGGAGTGGAACCTTTTGCCAGGGCAATCCAGTTGGGTGGCTGGGTGGAGGAGGGGGGCAAGGGGATGGAGAGGGGGAGAGGGATGGAGAGTGGCCTCTGTACTGCAAATTCTAGCAGAGCTCCCCGACAGTCAAGGCAGGGAAAAGTGCTAGGCTTTTCAGGACTTTAGGCAGAATGAAAGAAAGGTTAGGATGAGAGCTGGGCAGCCTGAGAAAACCGTCTCAAGGAGCAAGAAGTCCAGTGATCTGGACTTTAGCAGGAAATTAGCATAAGGAAAACAGAAAAGTGGTCCCTAACGAATGTAGAGCTTAAACTGCATGGTGGAGGAGGGCAGTGGCAGTATGTTTGAAGAGTAAGAAACAAGCGGAGAGGATGAAAAATTTCGTGAGACCTGAGAACAGATCTTAGTATGAAGCCCTCGTCGCGACACCCGGGGGTGGCCTAGTTTTCTATCGCTCAGTTTGGGTTCCCGGGCCGCGACCTGGGAATCACCAGGGGTGCTTACTCCGAATGCAGGTTCCTGGGCTCCCCCTCAGCCACGCTGAGCGAGAATCTGAGCGCACAGGGAAGCCGCATTTTCACAAACTACCACAAAATCTGAAAAGCATTCCTGCAGATGCTTTGTAAATGTTAATAGGCTTCCCCATTTCTAGATAAAATTAGGGGAAATATAGAGGAACGGAAGAGAGGAGGTGGGGGGGGTTCGGAACAGATTTTAGCTAGCTTGGCCCCAAATTATCTTGTTCAGGACCTCAGTGTGGGCCACCCTGGGGTGTCTGTGGACACTGCTTCCTCCCACAGTTGGACCAGTTTTGACCAGTGTTGAGGGGCCGGGTGCCGCAGGACTGGAATCACCGGCCTGTTGCAGCTCTGCCACCTACTGGCTGTGGAGGGAGGTGCAGAATTCAACACCGCGCTCACCCTGGTTAAAGGGCAGCTTCAGAAAACACACACACAGCACAGACACATACACATACCCTCTGACCCCAGGTAGCCCACAGCAGCAGCTGTTGGTTCGCCTGTTGTCACAAGTACAGATGCATTCGATCTCTGTGTTCAGGGATGGATGAGATTGGAGGCGGAGAAGAAGGAAAAAGGAAAGAAAGTGCACAATGATAACCAGAGGCTCTGAAAAGACGTCCTCTTCCTTCTTCTCCCTTCCTGTTTTCCAGAACACAGGAGGTAAAGATGTTAGTGAGAGGGCCTCCCTGGTGGCGCAAGTGGTTGAGAGTCCGCCTGCCGATGCAGGGGATACGGGTTCGTGCCCCGGTCTGGGAGGATCCCATATGCCGCGGAGCGGCTGGGCCCGTGAGCCATGGCCGCTGAGCCTGCGCGTCCGGAGCCTGCACGTCCGGAGCCTGTGCTCTGCAACGGGGGAGGCCACAACAGTGAGAGGCCCGCATACCGCAAAAAAAAAAAAAAAAAAAAAAGATGTTAGTGAGAGTCGTCAAGTGAACTCTGCAGGGGTGGGGGAGGGAAAGGCCCCCAGGAAGGGCAGGACAGGGCAGGGAGGGAGGGTGTGAGCACTGGCCCTCCCTCAGCCAGGCTCCCCCGGGATCCAGAGCAAGTGAGCGCAGGCTGATAACTCATCCTTCCCTGAGGCTCTGGCTGCTGGCCAGTATTGAGGTCTTTTCTGCCTCAGTTTCCTCTTTTGTGGCATGAATAAATGTGCACCCTGCCTTCAGAACGCAGCCAGAGTCTGACCTTCTCCAGTGCTCAGAAGGGCAGGAAAGGGTGGCTCTCCCCTGTCCGGCTAGGAGGGCTCTAGATCCCCAGAGCCCCTCAGAGGAGGGCTGACCCCTGCCTACCTCCCCTCCCCTCTGACCACCTGTGGGCCCACTTGTGTCCGGGGATGAACTCCTGACCTTGCCTTGTCTTGGTGCCGTGACCTTATGTCCAAACTAGTTGGGTTGAGTTTCCTGGACCAGGTTACATCAGGTCTTCAGGGAAAACAGATCAATAGATCCCAGGCGTTGCCAGGAGCCACAGATTCTCGTGCTTCTCCAGATGAGAACGCTCCCTGGCTGCACACACTGCCCCTGCCCGCCTTCTCTCTGCCTGGCTCTCTCTCGTCCTCCACCCCTGCTCTTGGCTTCCTTCCCTACCCCTTTCTCAAGCTGCCTGGATGCCTGCAGCCTGAGCCGCTGAGGAGGGAACAGGCTGGGAGGCCCCTGAAGCTGGTGTCCAGGCAGTGAGTGCTGACTTTGGCTTGTGGTGCTCACTTTGCTTCTGTCGTGCATGACTTGGGACTTGGTGATTGTGAAACCACTGTGGCTTGGCAAGGGCCAGGGAAGGGACAACACTTAGCACGGAGCCTGAGCATCAGGGCAAACTTTGGATCCTGCTCTACTGGGTCACAGACCAAGTAAATCCAATCCAATCCGACATAACACAACTCAACACAACCCAATCCAACACACCACAACACAGTACAACACAACCCAATCCAACACAACACGATACAACCAACCCAATCTAACACAACACAACACAATATAACCCAATCCAACACAACACAACACAATATAACCTAACCCAACAAAACACAGCCCGATACAACCAACCTAATCCAGCATAACCCAATCTAACACAACACAATATAACCCAACCCAACACAACACAATATAACCCAATCCAACACAACACAACACAACCCAATCCAACACAATACAACCAACCCAATCCAACATAACCCAATCTAACACAACACAATATAACCCAACCCAGCACAACACAATAAAATTAAATAACTAAGGTAACAGGCAGTTTCACAGCACCCTATTTACTCATCTCACTCTCAGTTGATGGAACTGGGGAGGTGGGGGGCTAAGCGGGGGATTTTCCTGGCCACAGGAAAATCCTCCATCCCTTACTTAAAGGATTGTTAAAAGGAAGTGAACACCAAGGCAGCTTGGTGAGGGCAGCAGGCTAGGAGTGAAGAGACCTGACAGAACTGCAATGGTGATGTGACCTTAGGTACCATGGAACACCTGGGTATTCATTCCTCGTCTGCTGGAGGGTGGGAGCCTGAGTGTACACGTTGCCAACCTGGCTCACCACACTGATGTAGGATGCACTGAAATAATGGTCACAAAATCCCTTTTCAAAGTTTGAACGCGAAGCTATTGTTAGTTGAGTAACTGCTTTATATATAGACAAGTGAACTCTGTTTTTTAAAATCGTGGCCAGGGCCTCCCTGGTGGCACAGTGGTTGAGAGTCCGCCTGCCGATGCAGGGGACGCGGGTTCGTGCCCCGGTCTGGGAGGATCCCACATGCCGCGGAGTGGCTGGGCCCATGAGCCATGGCCGCTGAGCCTGCGTGTCCGGAGCCTGTGCTCTGCAACGGGACAGGCCACAACAGTGAGAGGCCCACGTAACGCAAAAAAAAAAAAAAAAAAAATCGTGGCCAGGAGGCATGGGAGAGTCGAGGTCTCTTCTCCATCAGGGAAGTGCTAGAGTGCTGTGACTAAGTCTCATTTTCCATGAGCCCAAACTGATTGATTCAGTTTGTATTAAGAATATCAAAGTTTTCCAAAACCCCAGTTAGCGAGCTCGGTGGAAAGAAATGTGTTGTTCCCTTAACCCAAACGCTAGAAGTGGCCACAGGAGAACTGGGAGGATGTGGATGATTCAAGACAATCCACTCCCAATACAAAGTAGGCAGCCTCATGGTGGTGGATGAGTATTTTGTGTTTAGCTGTTTTAGACAATAAGCAGGTTCTCATCTTTGTTAAAGGACTGAAAATGCCCCTCTTCAAGGGAAGTTCTCTAAATTTTTCTAAAGTCAGATTATATCAGTTCCCACCCCTGTAACATACAACACTCCCCCCTTCCCTACAGATGAAAGCGTAGCCCTTTGAAGGGCATTCGAGGGTCTCTTGTGCCTGCATCCAACCCCCCACTGTGTCCCTCTGCAGTCACATGGCCTGGCCATAGCTGGCACCTCCCACTGCACGCGCTTGACACTTGCCTCACCCCTCATGCCAGCCTGTCCCAGGACACGATCTTCCTTGCAGCGCCTGCCGCTGGAATCCCATTCCTCCTTTAAAAGCCAGCTCCAAGCCTGTTATCTGCATTCGCTTCCCTCAGGAGGGGGTTGGTGTGGGGGGCAGGGCACGTTGGCTGAGGACCTGGTAGAAAATTCTGATGCTTCCACTTGTTAGCTATATATGACTTTAGGTGTGTCCTCTCCGAGTCAGTTTATTTACACATGAAGTGTGACTAAAAATAACTGCTCTTCTCATGCATCAGAATTGTAGCTCATTTATGAAATCAACCAGTGTTTCCTGTGCACTTACGATGTGTGGTGTGAATTAAATCAGAAAAGAAATGTGAAACTACTTTCTAAATTCTGTTTGGCATCTTAGTTGCTTTAGACAAGACACCCTTGAGGGTGGCAACCTGCCAGATTCCCTTTGACTCTTTTGCAAGATTGCCTTTGAGTCCTCTGTAGCAGGATGTTACACAGCGGACTTGAACTAGAGACTCCCAGAGGTTGCACACAGTGGGCCAGTGTGAGGGCCCAGGGGGCCCGTTTCCTGGGCCTCAGTCACAGAAATATCTCCCTCGCTCCCACTTGCTCCCAGATCCTCTGACCTGCTCGTCTTAGGTGCCAGATGAAAAAGTCAAGGGGGGAAGCTATGGAGGAGCATGGTTTTCTGCTGGATAAAGAAACTCCTTGGGAGGGTGGGGGACAAGATTATTCTTAATCATCTGACACCTTTGTTTATGTAGTGTGTGTAATAATAAAAACTCCCCGACGCACTTGCAGTCCACTGAAGGCTGAGGAAATAATTACCTGCTTAGAAATCCGGGAGGAAATTAAGCGGTGGAGATCATTTCGTTGCTGGCTTCTTTTGGTCTCTCTTTTACTAGAGCAACACAGCAAGCTGACATGGGCAGAGGCCTACTGGCTGGAGAGGAACAAAGAAATGTTCCCGTCCTGCTTTTCCCTGGTCTACCTTGAGGGGTGGGAAATAAAGCTCACTGCCCAGGGATGGGGCCGGAAGTCCAGTCAATGGACTCCAGTCTACAGACCCAGGATGCAGGAGCTTCTGATCTAGGCCCCAGGGCCTTATGAGGCAGGGGTGGTCATTAGAGCCTCTCTTGGAGCCCAAAGAGTAACACCTGGACGGTCTCCTTCTCCTTTCCTGAGATTTCCCAGCCCTCAGCTCCCTGACCCTTCCCCTCCTCTCACCATTGCCTCTTTCCCCTTCCTGCTAATTGGGGCAAAAGCAGAAAGTCCCCAAGGAGCAGAAGGGAGCCAGCAACCCCTGGTGGTGGGCACTGGCATGAGGCTGACCAAAGGCCACAGAAGGAAAGGGTCTGTGAGGAGAAAGGGTTCAAGCCTCAGAATACGTCCCTTGGTTTGCAGTCTTACATCGGAGCGAAAGATAAACGCTGAGGAGTTTTTCTTTGTAATGATAGATACATTCAGATTTTGAAAATGACATAGACTTTGGAAAGAAATTCCTGAACCAGCCCCAAGCAAAACTGTGAAAATTGTGATGCAAAATGAGATTTCTCTTTAGCTCCTCAAAGATGCCCCCTGCCCACTTCTCCATCATGAGCCATCCAGGTTTATGTTGTCCCCTTGTTAATCTTTCAATGGGCACCATTCTCTCCTGTCATAGAAAAATTGGAGCTAACAAAATGTATCTATATAGCCTATATAATTGTATAACCTGGACATCTGAACCCGCCATTTTGCTGATGGTGCCCTAAGGGATTGGGAGACTCGGCCAATGGGACCAGACTCATTTCCTGGACCCCTTCCAGGCCAGGACCTTTCACTTTACCGCCCGCCCTCCCCACCAAAGATAGCTTCCCCTCCTTCATCACAATTTTTATATCATAAAAGATGCTTCAGGGCTTCCCTGGTGGCGCAGTGGTTGAAAGTCCGCCTGCCGATGCAGGGGACACGGGTTTGTGCCTCGGTCCAGGAAGATCCCACATGCCGCAGAGCGGCTGGGCCCGTGAGCCATGGCCGCTGAGCCTGCACGTCCGGAGCCTGTGCTCTGCAACGGGACAGGCCACAACAGTGAGAGGCCCGCGTACCGCAAAAAAAAAAAGATGCTTCACCCAGAGAAAAGTTCCTCCAACATTGGAATTCAAGGGTGGCAGTGACTGTATAGAGAAGATGCCAGGATAGGCATGTCTTTCGTGTGTTCCTCAAAAAATGCCTGCCTATTTATTTGTAAGTTTATATAGGTTAAGGCATGGAGCCTATTTTAGGGGCTAGCCTGGGAAACAGGAGAGTGTTTCCATTTCTCACCTGAGGGAGCCCTTTGTGGTTGTTTGGGGGCCACATGAAGGAAAGTGGAAAATGTGACTTGTGTTCTTCCTTCACCACTGGCTTTCTGATCTATTGGTATATTCTGTAACCCACGAAGTGTGCCATACCTGACCCTCAGAAAGAAGGTGAGCCGGTCAGCCTGACACAGTGGCTGAAATTCTGACTCTGGGAGATGCCTTGTGTCATGATTTCACAGTCCACCTCTAGGATGGCAGTAACCAAAAGCAAACCCTTAGCAATGACACAAGCACCCGTCCTGAATTTCCAAGGCAACAAGACAAGACCAATTGGCCATGCCCCTGTGACTTCATGCCACGGATCTCACAGTCACTCTTCACTTCCCACCCACACCAGTTTTTTCCTCCCAACTTGCCCCTTGGTCCTGCCATTCCCTTGGTCATCAGGCGTGACAGTCCGGAACTGTCACTGATCTACAGGCTCCATCACCTCCTACCGTCATCCATCTCCTTGATTCCCAAGGCCTAGAGGCTAGACCAAAGTGAACATCACTCTGTTTCTGTCTCTCCACATCCACACCATCCAACATAAGAGATTTTGGTCCAGGAACACACAACTTCCTGTAACAAAAAGGTTTATGAAGGGGAATTATTTCCGTATGTTCCCAGACTCCCACCATTCCATCTATTTTATCCTTCAATGTATCTTCAAAAAACATCAAATGCATTACATAAATAAGACTTCGTGTAACCTTTATTAGCTTAATGTTGACTCTGGACTTGAAGAAAAACGATGGGGCCACAAGGGCACGTTCCTGGGGTGGGGTGTGGTAGGCAGAGGGAGAGATTGGAGTCCAAGGACCATCCCCACTCACCTCTAGGTGGACGGCCACAAAGAGGTCAGGTCCAGCACCTGCCTCAAGACCATCAAAAAAGAACGGGGGGGGGAAAAAAAGCGTGTCACTCATCTTACTACAAATCTCAGTGTCGAGACTCATGGGAGACCAAGCCTGTCCTCTCTCCCTCACCACGATGTGACTGTGACACATGAGTTCAGAGAGATGTGTCCTGAGTGAATGAGCTGCGACTGGCTGTGGCAATAACAGGAGACTTGAGTTTAGCCCCCATTATGTTCCATCCCGTGTGCTAAATGCTTTTCATCTACTGACGCATGAATTCTTCACATCAGCTGAATGTAATAGGTACCGTTATTGTTCACGTTTTGTGAAAGAGGACACTAGGAGCTGGAGAAGCTGACTCGTTTCCCAAAGGTTGCATAGCTGGTTCGTGGCGGGGCTGGGCTTGGAGCTCATGGTCACGGCCTCTCGAAGCCATGCGTTTAATCACTCACCACACTCTATAATTTCTTGGGCAAGCCTGGAAAATAACATCATGACAGACAAATGCTGGCCCAATGGAGACAGGAACATATTACTCTTGCTGTGCTAATGCAATATTAGCGTATCATGGCAATACATTGATTCTTTTTTTAATGTGGACCATTTTTAAAGTCTTGATTGAATTTGTTGCAGTATTGCTTCTGTGTTATGTTTTGGGGGTTTTTTTGGCCACGAGGCATGTGGGATCTTAGCTCCCCGACCAGGGATCGAACCCGCTCTCCCTGCATTGGAAGGCGAAGTCTTAACCACTGGACCGTCAGGGAGGTCCCTCAATGTATTGATTCTTTATATTCCAACCACCAACTCTTCCACTCTTGGTTGCTTCCTCCTTGGTGTCAGCTTCCACGTCTGAGCATGGGGACAGACACCTCCCACAGGGGCAGGAGTGGTGTCTGTGGGTTTTGCTTGGTGCCGCAGAGCTGCAAGATCAATAGTTTAATTGCTGTGAAACACATGGGCTGTAGTGATGTCGTATAAATAATTGTAATAACTGTGGTTCATATAAATAATTGTAATAACTGTGGTCAGTGACAAAGAGGATGGTTTTCCAATATCTTACTTTAAAATTCATTTCTCTACAATTAACTCCACATGCTTCTGGCAGAACGAGTATCCCATACAGGCACTGATTTTTTTTTTTTTTTCCCCCCTTGGAGGCCCTTTAGTTCTGATACCTCCTGCCTTTTCCAGGCTCTCCCTCACTGGGATCAAAGGTCATCCATCTGATTCGAGGAGAGTGTCTTTAGGCCCCTCCGCTGAGGGAGGGGGCGGCTTAAAGCATGGTCTCTGTGGTTTTCGCGGGATGAAGGGTGGTCAAAAGACCCTTTGTGATACCACAGCCGAGCTCCCTCCTGGCCCGGGGGCCCCTCAGCTCTCCCATCTGTGCATTCCAGCCCTGTCTGCTGATGTCATACCCACACAGGGACTCCCTTCTCCCAGCCAGAATTCTAAGTCTGGAGAAGGCTGTTGCCCACAGTGTCTTTGGGAGCGGATTTTCTGACTGCAAACCATTCACATTGCCTCACCCAGCTAGGCCTCATGAATTCCTGGGTTCTCATTTGAAAGATTTCCAAGTGTTTCTTTCTCAGAGTAGCTGCTGTTAAAAAAAAAAAAAAAAAAGATGTAGAATGCAGGCAGTGGCTGCTGGGGGAGACGTGTGGGGATAGAGAGAGGAAGAATTAAGTAGTGCTTGGTTATCTGTGAGGCAGGACTGAGTGGACTGAAGTCCACTCTTCAAAGAAGATCCAGAAAGTTTTTACTAGATAACAATGAACGTTGTCACTATGGCACCCAAGAACACCTACTTTTATGTCAGTTGTCACTGAGTACAGATTTGAAGCCAGAAAATTTAAACTCCAGTCTGGGGCTCCACTTGCTGGCTTTGTGACCTTAGGTAAGATGAATAAGACACAGCACTGCGCTCAGGGAGCACCGGGGCAGGTGGAAAGATGGGTGCACGTAATGACCCCATGTTGTGAGGTGCCCCAAGGGCCATGGTCCAGACAAGCCAGAAGTAATTCAAGGCGGGGCATTGAATCTATCCTGGGAGATGGTGGGGAGAATTCTTGGAGAGAGTGATGCTGACCTGAGTCTTGAGTTAACACACTTACTCCTGACCCTTATTTTGACCACAAAAAGTTTCCTAGGTGGCTCAGGAGTTGGGGCTTCTTTGAAATCCTGGTACAGATCCCAAGTGAGCAAAATTTGAATCTCTGCCTATTTCAGGGCTTTTCAAGTCCACTGATATTTGAAAGGAACCCTCGGCCATTCAGCCAGGGGCCAGATGGTGCCACTGACCCACGTGCTTCCCAAGGGGAGGTAGCACGTGGTACATCGGGTGAGCGGTTGATGGGGATGCCAATCCTTCTTGAGGAGTTGTGTTCTCCGCCTTCGAGGAGGCTGGCACCTTGGTCCTTTGCACTAAGAAAACAGGCTGTTCTTAAGCTCATAAAACACACACAGCTGTCCTTGGATGGTGCCCTGGGGAAGGGCTGATGCCCCAGAAGCCTGAAGAGGCTGCAGGGAAAGAACCCAGAGCAGAGCTCATCAGAAAGAGCAGATGTCGAGGTGATACTCACTTGTCTGAGGCTCCCTGGGCTACTTATTTGTCAAGGAAATTGCCGAACAGTGCCTAGGGGCTGAGCCACAGTCTCGTGGGGCTTCCTGCAGACAGCTCAGAACAGGGTCTGTCGAGGGGGAACCATATAGGGCTGGCTGCCTTTGGTCTTAGAAAGAGGACTGGTGGTCCTTTGGAGACAGGACATCAAAAAGATGTAAGCTTGGGAGAGTCTCTGAGGACCCTGGGACCTTTTTGATCTTTTCCCATTGTTATTGGAACTCACGCATTCATTTGTTAATTTACTAAACATCTATAAAGCAACTTTAGTGTTCACAGAGCTGTTGGAGACTGGGGGCCGTGCTCGGCTACAGTATCACCACCATCAGAGACTGGGGGCCGTGCTTGGCTACAGTATCACCACCATCACATTATTTCATCTCCATCTTCATACTAACTCACTAAATACAACTGAGTACTAACTAGCCACAACTAACAATCATATGCATTACTTACTTCCAACATACCAGGCACTTTAGTAAGAGCATCTCGTAATCCACCTGATGAAATCCTGACAGCAACCTTGAGCTCGGAATTCTGAGCCCCATATTTCAGCTGAGGATATTAAGCAGGTCTTGAAAATTCTGCCTGAAGTTGCCAATGCTAATAATGGGCAGAATCAGGACGCCAGCTTGGCTGGCTGCACAGCCGCATGCTTAAGCACGATGCCTCAGACCTGCCCTCAAGATGCTGACACTCTCACGGCTGAGGGGAACACCCTCAAAGCATGAGAACAAAGAAGGATAGACTTCCACATGAGCCAAAGCACAAGACAGCCTTAAGTGGCTACACACGTGTATAGGAGGCAATCAGAGTGGGGCAGGTATTATGGAGAAAGCCTTTGGAGGAGTGTCCTGGACCAGATTCAGAGGAATGGTTGCATGTGGGTTGGTTGAAAGGAAGCAGAGAGGAAACTGAGGGAAATGGTGTGAACAGGATTGTGAGAAAGGACCAGTTCGATTCTTCGAGGAAACAGGAGAGCACCAGGCCTGGTAAGAAATGCAAGGCTGTGTGGAGTAATGAGGGGGATGCTACGCCTACTAGTGCTTTGGGTGGTCAGTGACCTAGTAGTTGCTAGGTGATGAGGAGGAAGATGAAGAGGTGTTCCTGAAGTGCGGGAGGGCTGAGAGGAGGCCTGGGGGGCAGAGTCTGGCTCCGCTCTAGGGCGAAAGTGACAATATGCAAAGGACAGTCGGAAGATGGAAACAACTGCGGTTAGGAGAGAAAGTAGCTAGGAGACCACAGTCTTGATCCCCAGATGAGAGGTGGGCTGGGACTTAGGAACTGGAGGAATGGGGCATGTGGTGACCAGTAAAGTTTGGGATGTGAAGGAGTGGGGGAGGTGCAGCTGCCTCTGAGCCCAGGAGAAAACCTAGACGAAGCCCACTTTCCTCATTCAGTCAGCACATAATGACTGAGTCTTTACTCTGGGTGATGCTCTGTGCCAGAAGCTCCCATCCTCTGAGCTAGGACCTGACCAGTTAGGACTCCTGAAGCTCCTGTAACAGCTCACGTGAGAGTCCATCCATCTCCAGCCTTCACTCCTCTTCCAGTTTCTTTGGGCGCTCCAGCTGGACAAGGGTTTTCTCCTGGTTCCAGTACAGCTGCATTGAGCAGCTGCTGGATCCCACTCCGGAGGAGGCTCGATTTCCAGCAGGAGAGAAATGCTGACTGAGCATCAGCCCCTCGCAGTCATGATACACCTCTGTTCATTAACCCATTGGTGATGGCAACAGTTGTGAGGACGCGGAAGAGAGGACATAGCCTCCCCCGCGTTTGGCAGGAGGACACACCGAGCCCAGGGACTATGGGGGGTGGCAGGGTGAAGAGCGACTCGTCGACGTCGTGGAAGAAGCAGTAGGGGAGTGTGCACAAGGAATCCGGGGCCTGCGACTCTGTCCCCATGCCATGCAGGGCCACTGCCTCGTCTTTAGGAAATGGGCCCTGCTTCTCAGCATCCCGCCAGCCCCGACTCCACTTCCTGCCCTTGATGGGGCCTCAGAGACGCCTTTCCTCGCCGTGAGCCAGGCTGCGGTACCCCACTTCCCCTCCTGTGGCATGCCCAAACCATACGCAGGAAGCTGCTTTCATCTTTCTCTGTAAAGTTGCTGGCTTTCTGAACCATGCCCAAGTTGATCCAGGCTCAGGGTTTCCGGACAGTTCCTCCAGCTTCAGGCATCCGTGTGACGGTCTCTGCACCACGTTGGAGGGACGTCCATCCTAGCGCTCCGTCATGGGCACAAACCCTTTTTGGCCCGGTTTCCTCTGTCCAGCGATGCCCATTTTCTAGTCTGCTCAGATGGTCCCAAGCTGAGCCCTGGGGCCTCTTCTCTCTTTCCAGTCCTTAGATGACCTTGTCAGAATCTGGGAGGCCTCTGTGGGCCATGTCCTCTAGCCTCTCTTTCTATAGCACATAAGGTTGCTGCTCCCCTTGGGAGTAGTGGAGATCATGGGGATCGATTGATTAGAATTGGCTTCATAGCAATCAATGCACTTACTGAAACTTGCTGAACATTTAGTGAAACATAACTGTTACCCCCTCACTCTGCTAAGTATTTTTTATGCTTGGGACATGATCAGACTTCCACAGCAACAACCAAGTATTATTATTAGTTCTGTTTTTCTTCTGAGGAAAGCAAACTCAGAAAAGCTTGGTAGGGTTGCCTAAGGCCACGCAGTTCCCAAGTGCCGAGCTGGGATTCACACCGTCTGCCCACGGGCTTACCCTCTCACTCTCTGCCTGCACACGGCATCTCAAGGGCCAGGGGACTCTGGTCTTCTGGAACACAGAATGAGCAGATGTGTGTAAAACACGTGGCAATGAGTGGAAGGCATAGATCAACTGTCTCTTCAAGGGTACTTGTTTTCTAGCAGTGGGAGCATTCTGCCCGAGCTCCTTTGTGGCTAGGTGCACGTAGGTAAAAGCCATCCAAGATTTGGGGGTGCCAGCAACTCTAGGGTCACAATCTGGCTGACCCACCAAGTTTCCAAACCAGTAATTTGTGTGTGCAATTCTCTCTCCATTGAGACTCATTGGAAAGATGCCACAAGAGAAGCCGATTTTAAATATTTTGTATTTGAAATACACTGGTTTGAACCTTTTTCTGGTATTGCCTTCATATCAACCATACTGTCTTTCCTTTTTATTTCATCAGCATCTTTTTCTCCTGGAGTTGTATCCTGTTCTTTGTGTCACCACCCAAGCAGGTGGGGGAGGGATGGAGGCCATTGTCCCTGACTTCTCTGATTTGGACCATACATGGCAAGAAGTCCTAATGGCTACCTAGACAGCATCATTCGGTTTTGTGCGTGTAACGAGAGACCCAAAGGGACCTGTTGTCCTGACAGTGTTTGGTAACATGGTGCGGATTTCATGCGCACGTAGGGCCTGTCTAATTAATTACTGTTTACACTCTTGCAGTTCTCTTTGCAAGCTCTTTCTCCTGGCTGGAATCAGGAAATCAAAACAAATCGCCCTCACTGTGCTATTCTGGGGCTGCTTAAGCAGGGTGAATGCAGAAGCAGGGGCTCTGCCCACATTCCAAACCCTGGGAGTCAACGCAGGGAGGCCAGGCTGCGGTATGTGGTAGGGTCCACTCTGCTGGTGGAATGGGCACCGTGGGCCCCTCAGGTCTGGGTTAGACAGTTCCGGCTCCTCTCCTGCTGCTGAATTTTCCAGTGAGAACGTCCCCAACTGTTTGGTTCCTTTATCATAAGATAAGGAAGAAATCTGCATCCTGGGGACGGATGAAAATGTTGATGAGTAGTTTGAGTGTTTCCATGCATTCATTTATTCAACAAGTATTTATTGAGAACCTACTATGAGGCGTGGTTCAGGGGTTTGGGGGACATCAGTGAACACAAGAGATAAAGATTTCTGCTCAGGAAGACCTTCAAGATGGTGGAGGAGTAAGACGTGGAGATCACCTTCCTCCCCACAGATACATCAGAAATACATCTACATGTGGAATAACTCCTACAGAACACCTACTGAATGCTGGCAGAAGACCTCAGACTTCCCAAAATGCAAGAAACTCCCCACGTACCTGGGTAGGGCAAAAGAAAAAAGAAAAAACAGGGACAAAAGAATAGGGACGGGACCTGCACCAGTGGGAGGGAGCCGTGAAGGAGGAAAGGTTTCCACACACTAGGAGCCCCTTCGCGGGCGGAGACAGCGTGGTAGGCTGGGGGGGAAGCCTACCAGACACCTCCCAGCTCCACGTAATATCAAATGGCAAAAGCTCTCCCAGAGATCTCCATCTCAATGCTAAGACCCAGCTCCACTCAATGACCAGCAAGCTACAGTGCTGGACACCCTATGCCAAACAACTAAAAGGCAGGAACACAACCCCACCCATTAGCAGACAGGCTGCCTAAAATCATAATAAGGTCAAGACACCCCAAAACACACCACGGGATGCGGTCCTGCCCAGCAGAAAGACAAGGTCCAGCCTCATCCACCAGAACACAGGCACCAGTCCCTTCCACCAGGAAGCCTACACAACCCACTGAACCAACCTTACCCACTGGGGGCAGACACCAAAAATGACGAGAACTATGAACCTGCAGCCTGCAAAATGGAGACCCCAAACACAGTAAGTTAAGCAAAATGAGAAGACAGAGTAACATACAGCAGATGAACGAGAAAGGTAAAAACCCACCAGACCAAACGAATGAAGAGGAAACAGGCAGTCTACCTGAAAAAGAATTCAGAGTAATATGATAGGAAAGATGATCCAAAATCTTGGAAATAGAATGGAGAAAATACACGAAATGTTTCACAAGGGCCTAGAAGAACTAAAGAGCAAACAAACAATGATAAACAACACAATAAATGGAATTAAAAATTCTCTAGAAGGAATCAATATCAGAATAACAGAGGCAGGGAGCCGGAGGAAGATGGCGGAAGAGTAAGACGCGGAGATCACCTTCCTCCCCACAGATACATCAGAAATTCATCTACACGTGGAACAACTCCTACAGAACACCTACTGAACGCCGACAGAAGACCTCAGACCCCCTAAAAGGCAAGAAACTCCCCACATACCTGGGTAGGGCAAAAGAAAAAAAGAATAAACAGAGACAATAGGATAGGGACGGGACCTGCACCAGTGGGAGGGAGCCGTGAAGGAGGGAAGGTTTCTACACACTGCAAGCCCCTTCGCGGGCGGAGACTGCAGGTGGCGGAGGGGGAAAGCTTCGGAGTAGCGGAGGAGAGCACAGCAACAGGGGTGTGGAGGGCAAAGCGGAGAGATTCCGGCACAGAGGATCGGTGCCCTCAGGCACACACCAGCCCGAGAGGCTTGTCTGCTCGGCCGCCGTGGCGGGCGGGGCTGGGAGCTGAGGCTTGGGTATCGGCTTTCAGTCGGAGCGCAGGGAGAGGACTGGGGCTGGCGGCAGGAAGAGAGCCTGAAGGGGTTAGTGCACCACGGCTAGCCCGGAGGGAGTCCGGGGAAAGGGTCTGGAGTTGCTGAAGAGGCAAGAGTCTTTTTTCACTTTCACTTTCGTTTCCTGGTGTGCGAGGAGAGGGCATTAAAAGGGCTGCTTAGGGAAGCGCCGGAGACAGGCGCGAGCCGCGGGTAAGGCGTGGACCTCGGAGACGGGCGTGGGCCGCCGCTGCCCGCCGCCGCCGCGGCCCGCCGCCGCCCACCGCCCGCCGCCGCCCGCCGCCGCCCGACGCCGCCGCGGCCCGCCGCCGCCGCCGCCGCCCGACGCGGCCCGCCGCCGCCGCCGCCGCCGCCGCGGCCCGCCGCCCGCCGCCGCCCCCGCGGCCCGCCGCCGCCGCCGCCGAGGCCCGCTGCCGCCGCCGCCCCCCGCCGCCCGCCGCCGCCGCCGCCGAGGCCCGCTGCCGCCGCCGCCCCCGCGGCCCGCCACCGCCGCTGCCTGCCGCCGCCCGCCGCCGCCGCAGCCGCGGGGCCTGTGTGCGAGCGCGGGTCACTGTCCGCCCCGCCTTCCGGGGGACCTGTGCACCCCGCCACTGCCGGGGTCCCGAGACCCGTGGACGGCTTTCCCGGGAAAGCGCACGGAGCGCCACAGGCTGCTGCAACGTCACGCTGGCCTCTGCCGCCGCAGGCCCGCCCCACACTGCGCGCCCCTCCCTCCCCTCTGCATGAGTGAGCCAGAGCCCCCGAATCAGCGGCTCCTTTAAACCCGTCCTGTCTGAGCGAAGAACGGACGCCCTCCGGCGACCCACGCACAGAGGCGGGGCCAGGTCCAAGGCTGAGACCCGGGAGCTGTGAGAGCAGAGTCAGGGAAATCTCTCTGTGCAGCCTCGGAGGCAGCGGATTAAAGCTCCACGGTCCATTTGATGTGCCCTGCGTCTGTGGAGTGCATGAATGGACAGCGAATCATCCCAAATTGAGGAAGTGGACTTTGAGGACAAGATTTAAGACTTTCCCCCCTTTTCCTCTTTTTACAACGAATTATTCCAAAGTAAGGAGGTGGACTTAGAGAGCAAGATTTCAGACTTCTTGCCCTTTTCCTCTTTTTACAACGAATTATCCCAAATTGAGGAGGTGGGCTTGGAAAGCAAGATTTTTGATTTTTCCCCCTGCTCTCTTTTTGTGAATGTGTATGTGTAATCTTCTGTGTAAGATTCTCTCTGTATAGCTTTGCTTCCACCATATGTCCCAGGGTTCTATCGGTCCGTTTTTTTTTTTTTTTTTTTTTTCAATAATTACTTTCTAATTTTAATAACGCTACTATATTTCATACTTTACTCTATTTTACTTTACCTGCTCTTTCTTTTGTTCCTACCTTCCCTTCCTCGCTCCCTCCCTCCGCTCTTCCTTTCCTTCTTTCTTTTTCTTTCCTCCCTCCCTTCAACCCTTCTTCTTTCCACTTTCTTTTTCTTTCCTTCCTCCCTCCCTCCCTCCTGTCTTTCTTTCTTTCTTTCCTTCCTCCCTCCCTCCTCCCTTCTTCCATTCACTCTTCCTTTTGCTTTCATTGCCCCCTCCCTCCCTCCTTTCTTTCCTTCTTTCTTTCCATCCTTCCTCACTCCCTCCCTCCTTTCTTTCTTTCTTCCTTCCTTCCTTCCTTTCTTCCCTTCTTCCTTTCTTTCCCTCTCTCTTTCTTTCTTCTACTAATTCTTTCTTTCTGCTTTTTCTCCCTGTTATTCTGAGCTGGGTGGATGAAAGGCTCTTGGTGCTGCAGCCAGGAGCCAGTGCTGTGCCTCTGAAGTGGGAGAGCCAACTTCAGGACACGGGTCCACAAGAGACCTCCCAGCTCCACATAATATCAAGCAGCGAAAATCTCCCAGAGATCTCCATCCCAACACCAGCACCCAGCTTCAGTCAACGACCAGCAAGCTACAGTGCTGGTCACCCTATGCCAAGCAACTAGCAAGGCAGGAACACAACCCCACCCATTAGCAGAGAAGCTACCTAAAAACATAATAAGGCCATAGGCACCCCAAAACACACCACCAGACGTGGACCTGTCCACCAGAAAGACAAGATCGAGCCTCAACCACCAGAACACAGGCATTACTCCCCCCCACCAGGAAGCCTATACAACCTACTGAAACAACCTTAGCCACTGGGGTCAGACACGAAAAACAACGGGAACTACGAATCTGCAGCCTGCAAAAAGGAGACCCCAAACACAGTAACATAAACAAAATGAGAAGACAGAAAAACACACAGCAGGTGAAGGAGCAAGATAAAAACCTACCAGACCTAACAAATGAAGAGGTAATAGGCAGTCTACCTGAAAAAGAATTCAGAATAATGATGGTAAAGATGATCCAAAATCTTGGAAATAGAATAGACAAAATGCAAGAAACAGTTAACAAGGACCTAGAAGAACTAAAGATGAATCAGGCATCGATTAAAAACACAATACATGAAATAAAAAATACTCTAGATGGGATCAATAGCAGAATAACTGAGGCAGAAGAACGGATAAGTGAGGTGGAAGATAAAATAGTGGAAATAACTGATGCAGAGCAAAATAAAGAAAAAAGAATGAAAAGAACAGAGGACAGTCTCAGAGACCTCTGGGACAACATTAAACGCACCAACATTCGAATTATAGGGGTTCCAGAAGAAGAAGAGAAAAAGAAAGGGACTGAGAAAATATTTGAAGAGATTATAGTTGAAAACTTCCCTAATATGGGAAAGGAAATAGTTAATCAAGTCCAGGAGGCACAGAGAGTCCCATACAGAATAAATCCAAGGAGAAATACACCAAGACACATATTAATCAAACTGTCAAAAATTAAACACAAAGAAATCATATTAAAAGCAGCAAGGGAAAAACAACAAATAACACACAAGGGAATCCCCATCAGGTTAACAGCTGATCTCTCAGCAGAAACTCTACAAGCCAGAAGGGAGTGGCAGGACATAATTAAAGTGATGAAGGAGAGAAACCTGCAGCCAAGATTACTCTACCCAGCAAGGATCTCATTCAGATTTGATGGAGAAATTAAAACCTTTACAGACAAGCAAAAGCTGAGAGAGTTCAGCACCACCAAACCAGCTTTACAACAAATGCTAAAGGAACTTCTCTAGGCAAGAAACACAACAGAAGGAATATACCTACAATAACGAACCCAAAGCAATTAAGGAAATGGGAATAGGAACATACATATCAATAATTACCTTAAATGTAAATGGACTAAATGCTCCCACCAAAAGACACAGAGTGGCTGAATGGATACAAAAACAAGACCCATATATATGCTGTCTACAAGAGACCCACTTCAGACCTAGAGACACATACAGATTGAAAGTAAGGGGATGGAAA
Source organism: Mesoplodon densirostris (assembly GCF_025265405.1). Taxonomy (NCBI): domain Eukaryota; kingdom Metazoa; phylum Chordata; class Mammalia; order Artiodactyla; family Ziphiidae; genus Mesoplodon; species Mesoplodon densirostris. The sequence goes on along the minus strand of NC_082669.1, from coordinate 93,422,375 downwards.
AAGATATTCCATGCAAATGGAAATCAAAAGAAAGCTGGAGTAGCAATTCTTATATCAGACAAAATAGACTTTAAAATAAAGACTATTAGAAGAGACAAAGAAGGACACTACATAATGATCAAGGGATCGATCCAAGAAGAAGATATAACAATTGTAAATATTTATGCACCCAACATAGGAGCACCTCAATACATAAGGCAAATACTAACAGCCATAAAAGGGGAAATCGACAGTAACACAATCATAGTAGGGGACTTTAACACCCCACTTTCACCAATGGACAGATCGTCCAAAATGAAAATAAATAAGGAAACACAAGCTTTAAATGATACATTAAACAAGATGGACTTAGTTGATATTTATAGGACATTTCATCCAAAAACAACAGAATACACATTTTTCTCAAGTGCTCATGGAACATTCTCCAGGATAGATCATATCTTGGGTCACAAATCAAGCCTTGGTAAATTTAAGAAAATTGAAATTGTATCAAGTATCTTTTCCGACCACAATGCTATGAGACTAGACATCAATTACAGGAAAAGATCTGTAAAAAATACAAACACATGGAGGCTAAACAATACACTACTCAATAACGAAGTGATCACTGAAGAAATCAGAGAGGAAATTAAAAAATACCTAGAAACAAATGACAATGGAGACACGACAACCCAAAACCTATGGGATGCAGCAAAAGCAGTTCTAAGGGGGAAGTTTATAGCAATACAATCCCACCTTAAGAAACAGGAAACATTTCGAGTAAACAACCTGACCCTGCACCTAAAGCAATTAGAGAAAGAAGAACATAAAACCCCCAAAGCTAGCAGAAGGAAAGAAATCATAAAGATCAGATCAGAAATAAATGAAAAAGAAATGAAGGAAACGATAGCAAAGATCAACCAAACTAAAAGCTGGTTCTTTGAGAAGATAAACAAAATTGACAAACCATTAGCCAGACTCATCAAGAAAAGAAGGGAGAAGACTCAAATCAATAGAATTAGAAATGAAAAAGGAGAAGTAACAACTGACACTGCAGAAATACAAAAGATCATGAGAGATTACTACAAGCAACTCTATGCCAATAAAATGGACAACCTGGAAGAAATGGACAAATTCTTAGAAATGCACAACCTGCCAAGACTGACTCAGGAAGAAATAGAAAATATGAATAGACCAATCACAAGCACTGAAATTGAAACTGTGATTAAAAATCTTCCATCAAACAAAAGCCCAGGACCAGATGGCTTCACAGGCGAATTCTATCAAACATTTAGAGAAGAGCTAACACCCATCCTTCTCAAACTCTTCCAAACAATTTCAGAGGAAGGAACACTCCCAAACTCATTCTACGAGGCCACCATCACCTTGATACCAAAACCAGGCAAGGATGTCACAAAGAAAGAAAACTACAGGCCAATATCACTGATGAACATAGATGCAAAAATCCTCAACAAAATACTAGCAAACAGAATCCAACAGCACATTAAAAGGATCATACACCATGATCAAGTGGGGTTTATTCCAGGAATGCAAGGATTCTTCAATATACGCAAATCAATCAATGTGATACACCATATTAACAAGTTGAAGGAGAAAAACCATATGATCATCTCAATAGATGCAGAGAAAGCTTTCGACAAAATTCAACACCCATTTATGATAAAAACCCTGCAGAAAGTAGGCATAGAGGGAACTTTCCTCAACATAATAAAGGCCATATATGACAAACCCACAGCCAACATTGTCCTCAATGGTGAAAAACTGAAACCATTTCCACTAAGATCAGGAACAAGACAAGGTTGCCCACTCTCACCACTCTTATTCAACCTAGTTTTGGAAGTTTTAGCCACAGCAATCAGAGAAGAAAAGGAAATAAAAGGAATCCAAATCGGAAAAGAAGAAGTAAAGCTGTCATTGTTTGCAGATGACATGATACTATACATAGAGAATCCTAAAGATGCTACCGAAAAACTACTAGAGCTAATCAATGAATTTGGTAAAGTAGCAGGTTACAAAATTAATGTACAGAAATCTCTGGCATTCCTGTACACTAATGATGAAAAATCTGAAAATGAAATCAAGAAAACACTCCCATTTACCATCGCAACAAAAAGAATAAAATATCTAGGAATAAACCTACCTAAGGAGACAAAAGACCTGTATGCAGAAAATTATAAGACACTGATGAAAGAAATTAAAGATGATACAAACAGATGGAGAGATATACCATGCTCCTGGATTGGAAGAATCAATATTGTGAAAATGACTCTACTACCCAAAGCAATCTACAGATTCAATGCAATCCCTATCAAACTACCACTGGCATTTTTCACAGAACTAGAACAAAAAATTTCAAAATTTGTTTGGAAAAACAAAAGACCCCGAATAGCCAAAGCAATCTTGAGAACGAAAAAAGGAGCTGGAGGAATCAGGCTCCCTGACTTCAGACTATACTACAAAGCTACAGTAATTAAGACAGTGTGGTACTGGCATAAAAACAGAAAGATAGATCAGTGGATCAGGATAGAAAGCCCAGAGATAAACCCACGCACATATGGCCAACTTATCTTTGATAAAGGAGGCAGGACTGTACAGTGGAGAAAGGACAGCCTCTTCAATAAGTGGTGCTGGGAAAACTGGACAGGGACATGTAAAAGTATGAGATTAGATCATTCCCTAACACCATACACAAAAATAAGCTCAAAATGGATTAAAGACTTAAATGTAAGGCCAGGAACTATCAAACTCTTAGAGGAAAACATAGGTAGAACACTCTATGACATAAATCACAGCAAGATCCTTTTGGACCCACCTCCTAGAGAAATGGAAATAAAAACAAAGATAAACACATGGGACCTAATGAAACTTCAAAGCTTTTGCACAGCAAAGGAAACCATAAACAAGACCAAAAGACAACCCTCAGAATGGGAGAAAATATTTGCAAATGAAGCAACTGACAAAGGATTAATCTCCAAAATTTATAAACAGCTCATGCAGCTCAATAACAAAAAAACAAACAACCCAATCCAAAAATGGGCAGAAGACTTAAATAGGCATTTCTCCAAAGAAGATATACAGACTGCCAACAAACACATGAAAGAATGCTCAACATCATTAATCATTAGAGAAATGCAAATCAAAACTACAATGAGATATCATCTCACACCAGTCAGAATGGCCATCATCAAGAAATCTAGAAACAATAAATGCTGGAGAGGGTGTGGAGAAAAGGGAACACTCTTGCACTGCTGGTGGGAATGTGAATTGGTACAGCCACTATGGAGAACAGTATGGAGGTTCCTTAAAAAACTAAAAATAGAACTACCATATGATCCAGCAATCCCACTACTAGGCATATACCCAGAGAAAACCATAATTCAAAAAGAGACATGTACCAAAATGTTCATTGCAGCTCTATTCACAATAGCCCGGAGCTGGAAACAACCTAAGTGTCCATCATCGGATGAATGGATAAAGAAGATGTGGCACATATATACAATGGAATATTACTCAGCCATAAAAAGAAACGAAACTGAGCTTTTTGTAATGAGGTGGATAGACCTAGAGTCTGTCATACAGAGTGAAGTAAGTCAGAAAGAGAAAGACAAATACCGTATGCTAACACATATATATGGAATATAAGAAAAAAAATGTCATGAAGAACCTAGGGGTAAAACGGGAATAAAGACACAGACCTACTTGAGAATGGACTTGAGGTTATGGGGAGGGGGAAGGGTAAGCTGTGACAAAGCGAAAGAGAGGCATGGACATATATACACTACCAAACGTAGGCTAGAAAGATAGTGGGAAGCAGCCGCAGAGCACAGGGAGATCAGCTCGGTGCTTTGTGACTGCCTGGAGGGGAGGGATAGGGAGGGTGGGAGGGAGGGAGATGCATGAGGGAGGGGATGTGGGAACAGATGTATATGTATGACTGATTCACTTTGTTATAAAGCAGAAACTAATAAAAAAAAAAAAAAGAAATTGTAACAAAAAAAATAAAATAAAAAAAAAAAATAAAATATAGGAAACTTAAAAAAAAAAAAAAAAAAAAAGAATAACAGAGGCAGAAGAACAGATAAGTGACCTGGAAGATAAAGTAGTAGAAATAACTACCGCAGAGCAGAATAAAGAAAAAAGAATGAAAAGAAGTGAGGACAATCTCAGAGACCTCTGGGACAACATTAAATGCACCAACATTCAAATTATAGGGGTCCCAGAAGAAGAAGAGAGAGAAAAGGGGACTGAGAAAATATTTGAAGACATTATAGTTGAAAACTTCCCTAATATGGGGAAGGAAATAGTCAATCAAGTCCAGGAAGTGCAGAGAGTCCCATATAGGATATATCCAAGGAGAAACACGCCAAGACACATATTAATCAAACTATAAAAAATTAAATACAAAGAAAAAATTTAAAAAGCAGCCAGGGAAAAGCAACAAATAACATACAATGGAATCCCCATAAGGTTAACAGCTGATCTTTCAGCAGAAACTCTGCAAGCCAGAAGGGAGTGGCAAGACCTATTTAAAGTGATGAAAGGGAAAAAGCTACAACCAAGATTACTCTACCCAGTAAGGATCTCATTCAGATTCAATGGAGAAATTAAAACCTTTACAGATAAGCAAAAGCTAAGAGAATTCAGCACCACCAAACCAGCTCTACAACAAATGCTAAAGGAACTTCTCTAGGCAGGACACACAAGAGAAGGAAAAGAACTACAATAACAAACCCAAAACAATTAAGAAAATGGTAATAGGAACATACATATCGATAACTAACTTAAATGTAAATGGATTAGATGCTCCCAGTAAAAGACATAGACTGGCTGAATGGATACAAAAACAAGACCCATATATATCCTGTCTACAAGAGACCCACTTCAAACCTAGGGACACATACAGACTGAAAGTGAGGGGACTGAAAAAGATATTCCATGCAAATGGAAATCAAAAGAAAGCTGGAGTAGCAATTCTCATATCAGACAAAATAGACTTTAAAATAAAAACTATTACAAGAGACAAAGAAGGACACTACATAATGATCAAGGGATCAATCCAAGAAGATATAACAATTGTAAATATATATGCACCCAACATAGGAGCACCTCAATACACAAGACAAATGCTAACAGCCATAAAAGGGGAAATCGACAGTAACACAATCATATTAGGGAACTTTAAGACCTCACTTTCACCAGTGGACAGATCAACCATAATGAAAATAAATGAAGCACAAGCTTTAAATGATACATTAAACAAGAGGGACCTAACTGGTATTTATAGGACATTCCATCCAAAAACAGCAGATTACACTTTCTTCACAAGTACTCATGGAACATTCTCCAGGATAGATCATATCTTGGGTCACAAATCAAGACTTGCTAAATTTAAGAAAATTGAAATCGTATCAAGTATCTTTTCCGATCACAATGCTATGAGACTAGATATCAATTACAGGAAAAAATCTGTAAAAAATACAAACTCATGGAGGCTAAACAATACACTACTAAATAACCAAATGATCACTGAAGAAATAAAAAAATACCTAGAAACAAATGACAATGAAAACACGATGACCCAAAACCTATGGGATGCAGCAAAAGCAATTCTAAGAGGGAAGTTTATAACAATACAGTCCTACCTCAAGAAACAAGAAAAATCTCAAACAACCTAACCTTAACACCTAAAGCAATTAGAGAAAGAAGAACAACAACAACAAAAAAAAAAAAGTTAGCAGAAAGAAAGAAATCATAAAGATCAGGTCAGAAATAAATGAAAAAGAAATGAAGGAAACTATAGCAAAGATCAATAAAACTAAAAGCTGGTTCTTTGAGAAGATAAACACAATTGATAAACCATTAGCCAGACTCATCAAGAAAAAAAAGAAGACTCAAATCAACAGAATTAGAAATGAAAAAGGAGAAATAACAGCTGACACTGCAGATATACAAAGGATCATGAGAGATTACAACAAGCAACTATATGCCAAGAAAATGGACAACCTGGAAGAAATGGACAAATTCTTAGAAATGCACAACCTTCCCAGACTGAACCAGGAAGAAATAGAAAATATAAACAGACCAATCACAAGCACTGAAATTGAAACTGTGATTAAAAATCTTCCAACAAACAAAAGCCCAGGACCAGATGGCTCCACAGGCGAATTCTATCAAACATTTAGAGAAGAGCTAACACCTATCCTTCTCAAACTCTTCCAAAATGTAGCAGAGGGAGGAATACTCCCAAACTCATTCTACAAGGCCACCATCACCCTGATTCCAAAACCAGAGAAGGATGTCACAAAGAGAGAAAACTACAGGCCAATATCGCTGATGAACATAGAAGCAAAAATCCTCAACAAAATACTAGCAAACAGGGGCTTCCCTGGTGGCGCAGTGGTTGAGAGTCTGCCTGCCGATGCAGGGGACGCGGGTTCGTGCCCCGGTCTGGGAAGATCCCACATGCCGCGGAGCGGCTGGGCCCGTGAGCCATGGCTGCTGAGCCTGCGTGTCCGGAGCCTGTGCTCCGCAACGGGAGAGGCCACAGCAGTGAGAGGCCCGCGTACCGCAAAAAAAAAAAAAAAAAAAAAAAATACTAGCAAACAGAATCCAACAGCACATTAAAAGGATCATACACCATTGTCAAGTTGGGTTTATCCCAGGAATGCAAGGATTCTTCAGTATACACAAATCAATCAATGTGATAAATCATATTAACAAATTGAAGGATAAAAACCATATGATCTTCTCAGGAGATGCAGAAAAGCTTTTGACAAAATTCAACACTCATTTATGATAAAAACCCTTCAGAAAGGAGGCATAGAGGGAACTTACCTCAACATAATAAAGGCCATATATGACAAACCCACAGCCCACTTCATTCTCAATGGTGAAAAACCATTTCCTCTAAGCTCAGGAACAATACAAGGTTGTCCACTCTCAACACTATTATTCAACATACATTTGGAAGTTTTAGCCAAGCAATCAGAGAAGAAAAAGAAATAAAAGGAATCCAAATCAGAAAAGAAGAAGTAAAACTGTCACTGTTTGCAGATGACATGATACTATACATAGAGAATCCTAAAGATGCTACCAGAAAACTACGAGAGCTAATCAATGAATTTGGTAAAGTAGCAGGATACAAAATTAATGCATAGAAATCTCTTGCATTTCTATACACTAATGATGAAAAATCTGAAAGAGAAATTAAGGAAGCACTCTCATTTACCATTGCAACAAAAAGAATAAAATACCTAGAAATAAACCTACCTAAGGAGACAAAAGATATGTATGCAGAAAACTATAAGACACTGATGAAAGAAATTAAAGATGATACAGACAGATGGATAGATATACTATGTTCTTGGATTGGAAGAATCAACATTGTGAAAATGAGCATACTACCCAAAGCAATCTACAGATTCAATGCAATCCCTATCAAACTACCAATGGCATTTTTCACAGAGGTAGAACAAAAAATTTCACAATTTGTGTGGAAACACAAAAGACCCCGAAGAGCCAAAGCAATCTTGAGAAAGAAAAACAGATGTGGAGGAATCAGGCTCCCTGACTTCAGACTGTACTACAAAGCTACAGTAATCAAGACAGTACGGTACTGGCACAAAAACAGAAATATAGATCAATAGAGCAGGGTAGAAAGCCCAGAGATAAACCCATACACATATGGTCACCTTATTTTTGATAAAGGAGGCAAGAATGTACAGTGGAGAAAAGACAGTCTCTTCAATAAGTGGTGCTGGGAAAACTGGACAGCTACATGTAAAAGAATGAAATTAAGACGCTCCCTAACACCATACACAAAAATAGACTGAAAATGGATTAAAGACCTTAATGTAAGGCCAGACAGTATAAAAACTCTTAGAGGAAAACATAGGCAGAACACTCTATGACATAAATCACAGCAAGATCCTTTTTGACCCACCTCCTAGAGAAAGGGAAATAAAAACAAAAATAAATAAATGGGACCTAATGAAACTTCAAAGCTTTTGCACAGCAAAGGAAACCATAAACAAGGTGAAAAGACAACCCTCAGAATGGGAGAAAATATTTGCAAATGAAGCAACTGACAAAGGATTAATCTCCAAACTATACAAGCAGCTCATGCAGCTCAATTTCAAAAAAACAAACAACCCAATCCAAAAATTGGTGGAGGACTTAAATAGACATTTTTCCAAAGAAGATACACACATTGTCAACAAACATATGAAAGGATGCTGAACATCATTAATCATTAGAGAAGTGCAAATCAAAACTACAATGAGGTATCACCTCACACCGGTCAGAATGGCCATCATGGAAAAATGTACAAAGTATAAATGCTGGAGAGGGTGTGGAGAAAAGGGAACCCTCTTGCACTGTTGCTGGCAATGTAAACTGATACAGCCACTATGGAGAACAGTATGGAGGTTCCTTAAGAGACTAAAAATAGAACTACCATACGACCCAGCAATCCCACTACTGGGCATATACCATGAGAAAACCATAATTCAATAAGACTCATGTACCACAATGTTCATCGCAGCACTATTTACAATAGCCAGGACATGGAAGCAACCTAAGTGTCTATCGACAGATGAATGGATAAATAAGATACAGCCCATATATACAATGGAATATTACTCAGCCTTAAAAAGAAACAAAATTGAGTTATTTGTAGCGAGGTGGATGGGTTTAGAGACTATCATACAGAGTGAAGTAAGAGAAAAACAAATACCATTTGTTAACACATATACATGGAATATAAAAAAAAACAAAAAAAAAATGGTTTTGAACAACCTAGGGGCAGGACAGGAATAAAGGTGCAGACGTAGAGAATGGACTTGAGGACACAGGGAGGGGGAATGGGAAGCTGGGATGAAGTGAGTGAGTGGCATGGACATATATACACTACCAAATGTAAAATAGATAGCTAGTGGGAAGCAGCCACACAGCACAGGGAGATCAGATCAGTTATTGTGACCACCTAGAGGGGTGGGGTAGGGGGAGAGTGGGAGGGAGACGCAAGAGGGAGGAGATATGGAGATATATGTATATGTATAGCTGATTCCCTTTGTTACAAAGCAGAAACTAACACACCATTGTAAAGCAATTATACTCCAATAGAGATGTTAAAAAAAAAAGATTTCTGCTTTGTCGAGTTTACATTCTAGCAATGGAGATAAATAATAAGCATAATAAAGGAATAAATTATATAGTATGTGAAACGGGGACAAATGCTGTGCTAAAAAGAGAAAGTGGAGCAGGGGAAGGAGATTGGAAGAGCTGTAGGATAGGGAGAGGCGTGATTTTAAAAATGAAAGCACTGGGGCTTCCCTGGTGGCGCAGTGGTTGAGAGTCCGCCTGCCGATGCAGGGGACACAGCTTTGTGCCCCGGTCCAGGAAGATCCCGCATGCCGTGGAGCGGCTGGGCCCATGAGCCATGGCCGCTGAGCCTGCGCGTCTGGAGCCTGTGCTCCTCAACAGGAGAGGCCACAACAGTGAGAGGCCCGCATACCACAAAAAAAAAAAAAAAAGAAAAAAGAAAAGAAAGCACTGGGCACTACTGTTCAGCACAGGGAACTCTATCAATATTCTGTAATAACCTACATGGGAGAAGAATCTGAAAAAGAATGGATCTATGTATATGTGTGACTGAATCACTTTGCTGTACACCTGAAACTAACACAACATTGTAAATCAACTGTACTCCAATATAAAATAAATTAAGGGCCTCCCTGGTGGCGCAAGTGGTTAAGAGTCCGCCTGCCGATGCAGGGGATACGGGTTCGTGCCCCGGTCTGGGAGGATCCCATATGCCGCGGAGCGGCTGGGCCCGTGAGCCATGGCCGCTGGGCCTGCGCATCTGGAGCCTGTGCTCCGCAACGGGAGAGGCCACAACAGTGAGAGGCCCACATACCGCAAAAAGGAAAAAAAAAATAAAATAAAATAAATTAAAAAATCAACATGCCACTCAAAAAGAAAAAAAAAAACAAACCTGAAAGCACTAGGGGCAATTCAAGTGACAGTAAGAGTGAAGATTTGCTTCAGATGTCCTTGATTGGGGGTTATAGGAATATTTGACAGCAAGTGAACCCTTGGGGCCGAGGAGCTGCCCTTGGCAGGGGATAGACTTGCAGCCCCTGGGAGTCTGGTGGGAGCTCAGAGGTCATCCCAGCCACCGTCCTGAGAACCCAGTGGTGAGCCCTGAGCCACTGCCCTCTTCTGCAGGGACACGGAGACTATAAAGGGGCCCCTTGCCGTAAGGAGAGGTAACCCCACCACCAGCAAGTTGCCAAGATACTCATACCTCGTACTTGGGTCTGTTTCCCTGCTGGCCCGCCACATCCTTCTGATTCCTCCCCATCTGTCGTGTTGTTGTGGAATTATAAGTGGAAAGTTCTAGAGGCCATGTTTGAGTGGAGACGTGGCCTCATCTTCACAGACAGAGAGAGGTTGTGTATGTTTATACCTGTGAGTGTATCTGTATGTCTGAAGGTCCCAACTGTGGCAGCTCAGGCCCAGAGTGAGTTTCTCAAGTCATTCATTCATTCAACCAAGGAACTAGACCTACTATGCACCTGATGCGGGTGCTCTCCCATGTGCTTATTCCTCCTATCACCTGCTTTCCAGCCTGCGTGGCAAGATGTGTGACAGTGACGAGGGTTGCACCACTTTGAGCCTCTGGGGATCAACTGAATAAACAGCATAAACAAGATCAAAAGCTTGGTTATTTTTCCCTCCTGAGAGACCCCGCAGCCCTGTATGTGCAGAGAAGGAGATCCTGGTCACTCATTTCCCACCGCGGGTCCTCACGGCTGTTCTATTTCTGCCTCTGCGGGAGACAGGTCAAGGCCAGGACACCTAAGAGAGCCGAAGTCGTGTCTTGAGGCGTCTCAGGGGAGAAGCAGACCCCCTGGTTCACATGCCTCTGTGTTGGAGGTGTGAGGGTCCAAGTGGAGAATTCAGAGGGTCCTGGGACACTTGTCTCAGGGTTTTATCCACTCTCACCCTGTCCCTCTAGTCCCTGCCAGGTGAAGACCCCACTCTCTGGGCCTTGCCCAGCTATTTGGCCAGTGTGGACCTTGACCAGGGAATTTAGGGAGGATGTGAAAGAGAGGAAAGGGGGAAGCCGGGGGTGGCCTGCGTCTTTAAAGATGAATAGCACTGTTTGCTCATTAGGGAGATTATTTCAAGCAAGACGGCAGCCAGAACGCTCTAGTGCAAGCATCTGCCTGCTACTGGGAGATGATATTTATTGTTCAGTCCTTCAATGGACGTAAATAAACAGCCCAGCCCAGATAATGTTCCAATAAACAAACAAGCAGCTGCCAGGCACTCCCCGGATGGCTGACCTTTGCGGAGGCCACCCTGCTGATGTTTTAATAGCAGTCTGCCTGGCAGCGCAGACGCTCACCGTGCCAGGGATGGAGAGGTGGCCGTGCTGCCTGGTAGATAGGCTGGAGGGAAAGGGGGGCCCGTGCTGCCTAGGATTATCCTGGGCTGGAGATGGAGCAGCTGGGGAGGGCAGGTGAGGAGCCTGTGTGTGCCCTCGGGCACACGTGCTTGCTCCAGGGAAGCTGCGCGGAGGGGATGCATGCTGTGATGGAGGGGCCCACATGGTCCAAGCAGGACTGATGCTCGGTTGTTATGTCCTAGCGTGGCCTCAACAGTTGTTGCTTTTCTCATTTTTGTTGAGGTATAATTAACAAATAGCAATTGTATATATTTGAGGCATGTGACTTGATGTTGTGATATGCATGTACATTGTGAGATAGCCACCACAATCAAGCTAATTAACATATCCATGGTCTCACATAGTTACTGTTTTCTTCCCTGTGTGTGTGTGTGTGTGTGTGTGTGATGAGAACATTTAAGATCTACCCTCTTAACAGATTTCAAGTATACAATAGAATATCTCTGACATTGTTAACATTGCTGTGCATTAGATCTCCAGAATTTGTTCATCCTTCATAACTGAAACTTTGTACCTGTTGGCATCTCCCCACTCCATCCTCCCCGGTTCCTGCAACCACCATTCTACTCTCTGTTTCCATGAGTTTGACTATTTTAGATCCCACATATAAGTGAGGTCACGCGGTATTTGTGTCTGCCTTAGTTCACTCAGCATGATGTCCTCCAAGTTCATCCATGTTGTCGCAAATGGCAGGATTTCCTTATCTCTTTTTTTTTTTTTTTTTTTTTTTTGCGGTACGTGGGCCTCACTGTTGTGGCCTCTCCCGTTGCGGAGCACAGGCTCCGGACACGCAGGCTTAGCGGCCATGGCTCACGGGCCCAGCCGCTCCGCGGCATGTGGGATCTTCCCGGACCGGGACACGAACCTGTGTCCCCTGCATCAGCAGGCAGACTCTCAACCACTGCGACACCAGGGAAGCCCTTCCTTCTCTTTTTAACGTTGAATAATATTCCATTGTATGCATCTATGTATGTAGATGTAGTATATACCTTTTACACTCTATCTATGTGATATGAGTCACATTTTCTTTATCCATTCAGTCGTCAACAGACATTTAGATTGTTTCCAAGTCTTGGCTGTTGTAAATAACTCACCAGTTGTTAAATCTTGAAATAATTCCTATCTGGGTCCCGCCTTCACCCCCAGCAGTATTACTTGGTGCAGCTGGGAGCCTTTAAGACCACCTGACCCCACAGCAACTCCTCTGATTGGTTGGTCCTCTCCCTCTAGCGGTTGTTAAATGTTTTGACTATCACCCAGGATGCAGGGGGTTCCTGCCGCACAAGACGTGTGCCCAGGGAACCTGTAGCCTGGGTGAGGAAAGAGTAGGCATGAGTGTGTCAAATGAGCCTGCTGAGGGCTAGCCTGGAGCAGCCTGGGCCCACACAACTTGCTTGGGCCGATGGGGACCATCCAGCTAGCTGGAGCTTACAGCCTGTGAGCTCCAAAAAAGTGAAGACAATGGGGCACGCTCATTATGCTATAAATTGAAGGTTCTGGGAGACACAGAGTATTGTGCAGGGGAGGGAAGCGGGCAAGATCTCCACTGAGGGCACCTGCAGGAGGATAGTCACCAAGCCAACTTATTATCAGCAGGGTCACTTGGTGGGTGCAGAATCAGAACACAGGGATGAGAATAGTCTAGAAATTAGAAATGTGCTGTCCAGTACAGTAGCCATTGTCTACACATGGCTATTAAGCACCCGAAATGTGGCTGGTCCAAATTGAGTTTTGCTCTCAGTGTGAAATACATATCAGGTTTCAAAGATGTAGTAGGGGGCTTCCCTGGTGGCGCAGTGGTTGAGAGTCCGCCTGCCGATGCAGGGGACATGGGTTCATGCCCTGGTCCAGGAAGATCCCACATGCCGCGGAGCAGCTGGGCCTGTGAGCCATGGCCGCTGAGCCTGCGCGTCCGGAGCCTGTGCTCCGCAACAGGAGAGGCCACGACAGTGAGAGGCCTGCGTACCACAAAGAAAAAAAAAAGATGTAGGAGGGAAAAACACATGTAAAGTATCTCATTAACAGTTGTTGTGAAGTTTTGGCACAACAGAATATTAAGGCTTCTTGGAGTTATGAGGTTTAAATGAGAGGGTAGATACATGTAGAATGCCTAGAATAGCGCCTGACACATAGCAGCCACTCAATCGCTAGCAGTTCTTGTTCTTATTCATGTCATGGCCCAAGAGCCAGCAGCTGGTCCAGCCTACCTGAATTTTGTGATTGCCCATCATTCAGCACATCCACCATAAACTCTTTTATTCATGTCTTGTGTGAGATTCTTTCAGCAGATGGATGAATGGATGCTTTCCTTTCTGTTTTCTGAAACAAGTAGTGGACTGGGGTGGGGTGATGTGAAGGGAAGAACTACCTTTTCTTTTTTTTAAAGGTCTTTTATTTTATTTTATTTTTATTATTTTTTTGGCTGCGCCACATGGCTTTGCAAGATCCCAGTTCCCTGACCAGGGATCAAACTCGAGCCCCCTGGCAGTGAGGGTGCTGAGTCCCAACCACTGGACCGCCAGGGAATTTCCAGGAACCACCTCTTCAATTACTGATTTCCCACCCTGGCAGAATGGGCAAGGGTGGGGGTCATACCCCCATCCTGCCTCCTTGAACCTGGGAAAACTTGCCCCATTGGCGCTCCCTGGTCCACCTCTTTGTCCCTGCCCAGGTCACCTAGTTTCTTCTGATGTCCACATCCAGCACATCAGCTCACCCTAAAGAGCAGGGAAGTTGGAACCAGATATCACTCAAGCACTGAATCCAATTTCCCTCGGGGCACTGGGTGGGACTCCATTCTGCTAGCATCCCCGAGGGGCGCTTGCTCCTGCCAGCAGCCTTAAGGGGCTGGAGACCAGCCGGCCCAGCCGTGCAATATCACTCTCGTGCTGCTGCTCCAGGGGTGATTCACAGCTGGGGATTAAGCCTGGCTGGGCTGGGGGCCAAGGCCATCACCTCGTGGTCAGACTTGGGTGGTAATCCCAATTGGTTTTGCATGAACTCCCATTTCATTCAGATTAAGGAAGGACCTGGCCAGGGCGGACAGCGGGTGCCTTGGGGTGGGAACAGAAGGAAGAGGGGTACTGGAATCCAAGGCATTTAGATTTTCAGGGCTGAACATATCTTTTGTTAATTCCTTCACCAGTTTGTTTGTTTTCATTGCTGTTGTTGTTGTTTTCCTGAGCTTAATGGGAAATCTGCAAAGAAGAGTTTGAACTTCATTTATTTTTTCATTTTTAAAATAAATATTTGCCAAGCGCAGGTGTTTCAGCTTCAGAATTGGGAAAGACTGGCAAAAGCCTCTGGAATTGTGCAGGCTGGAGGCCACTGCCTTTAGTGGCACCCCCAGGAAGTAAACATGAAAGCCATCAAGGAACAGGGTCCCTTGTGTAACTGGAGTGGTAGGAAAAGCATGGACTCCAGGGTCAAACTGGATTCTCATTCTGTCACCAGATTTGATAGCTCAGGCCAGTTGTTTAACGTACTGCATCTCATCTTCCCCATCTATTCTATCAGTATATCAGGTAGGACTTTTGATGTTGCAGAGAACCTTTTTATTACGTTAACAATAAGGTAATATTCTGAGTAGCTAGAAAGGCCCGTCCTCTTCTCCAAAGATGTACAAGCAAGGCCTCAAGGACTTGAGCCTTGGGCTTCCCTGGTGGCGCAGTGGTTGAGTCAGCCTGCCGATGCAGGGGACGCGGGTTCGTGCCCCAGTCCGGGAAGATCCCACATGCCGCGGAGCAGCTGGGCCCGTGAGCCATGGCCGCTGAGCCTGCGCGTCCGGAGCCTGTGCTCCGCAAAGGGAGAGGCCACAACAGTGAGAGGCCCGTACCGCAAAAAAAAAAGGAGAAAAAAAAAAAAAGAAAGACCGGAGCCTAAGGCATAGTGAGCCCAAGAGAAGAACACCAGGTTCTTGGTTTGGTCTCCGCCTCGTCCCTTCTCTTTGCCATTCCCAAGGCGAGGCCCCTGGTGGGCGTGTGCTGCTCCTGAGCCTTCAGGCCTGGCCTCTGGGAGGCAGGGCTCACTGCCTCCCCCTTGCCTGTGGGAGGGGCCCCGGGCGGAAGCTGGACCGGGCCACGCAGGATCGGAACTCACACCAGCTCTCCTCTTCCTCTCCTCCACAGATCCGGGTAGATGGGCCCAGGGGCAATGCCCTCCAGTATGAGACGGTACAGGTGGTGGACCCCGGCCCCGTCCTCCGGGACATGGCCTTCTCCAAGGACCACGAGCAGCTCTACATCATGTCGGAAAGGCAGGTAAGGCACGCTGAGCTCTGTCAGACATTTGTCTTGCTGCTAAGGACTAGCCTGTGGCTCCGTGGAAACCTACAGGAGGCCGGCTGCAGAGAGGGGATTTGATTTATTTGACTCAGTGTGTATCCTTTCCGTTATGCTGCCTGGGGACAGAGGCTGAGTGTGCCGAAACAGGGAATAAAACCTTTCACATATCAAAATATCTGTGAGTTAAGAACAAATCCACTGACTTCAGAGTGACGGTGTGCGTAGGTGCAGGGCCAACATTTGCTCTCACCTGAAGAAACATGGTACAGATGCCCAAGTTTTTGGTCCCGATTTCCTTACACACTGTATAGTCTCCTACCAAGGTCACCTTCCTGGACCCTGGAGGTCTATGGTGGGCAAGGATTTGTCGCCCAGAAAAACTTAGTTGAGGGCACATCATGGAAGAGTCAGATAGATGGAGATTCAGAAAACAGGGTCTATGTGTATGAGATGAGATGCTGTAACATGTGTCCCGAGCCTTCGTGTGTACCTGGAACTCTAACATGGAACCTCCAGCAAATTCCATGAGGCCACACCAGGCAGAACAGATATGGTGTGAGGATTGGTATTAGCTGATGTGGAGTAGGAAGTAGCAGAGTTGGATTTGCTTCTGGAACTCAGCTGAGAACTAAGTTCTTCAGGGGTCCCTGAGCTCAGACCAGGACTCATACATTTGCAGCAGGCAAAGGAATAAATTTCGCCTTGGGAATTCCATCCATTTAAGGGTATTTCCTGGGGCGCCCTAATTCACAGCCCGCAGTGTTCCAGCCCACAAGACACACCCCACCCCAAGTGCGGCTTTGCACTGCCTTACCTCTGCCCCTGTTGCCTCTCTGGAGGATGGGTCATTCTGGGAGTTGTCCTCCCTGCCCGTGAATATGTATACATTAGCTCTGAACAGCAAAGGCAGATTCCCCCGTCTTATTCATCTTCATTAGCGAGGCCTGAACTCCCCAGAGGACCTTGCTGACAGAGTCTGGATTGTTCTGCCTGTTCCCTCTCTGCAAAGTGAGGGAGATAAATACCACATTATGCCGCCCACAGGGCCTGTGCGTTATGCCTTGGCAGCCCACAGCAGCTCCACCCTCCCCAAGAGCTCCATGACATCTTCTCATGGCGAGGGACCCCCCCATTCAGCCACACTGGGACCCATTGTGGTGCCCTCGCCGAGGCTGCCATGGCTTGGGAATGGCCTGATGTGGAGCCGAGAGGGGAGCACTTTATCCCAGGAGTCCGGACTGGTATGAAGCTGCTCCTTTGCTTTCATTTCTTATTCCTTTTCCATGAGGCCCACACTCCCCGCTCCCTGCCTACCTCTAAGGCCCTAGACACTGAGGGGAAGCAGCTTTCCCTGGTGGAATGAATTCTTTGGAGAAGACCCAAGACCTCCACAGGCATTGAATGTTTCAGGATTTCTTACGTGACCCGAAAGCCAGGATTTCTGAACGTGGGACTTAAAATATCTAAGGACTTCCAAAGAGGAAAATCTAAAAGCTGTGTGGAGCCCGGTCGAATTGCTGAGTTGGGATTCTGAGGTTCTGGTTTTTTTTTTTTTTGGCTGCGTCAGGTCTTAGTTGCAGCACGTGGGCTCTTCGTTGCGGCATACAGGCTTCTCTCTAGTTGTGGCGTGCGGGTTTTCTCTCTCTAGTTGTGGTGCACAGCCTCCAGGGCGCATCGGCTCTGTAGCTCTGGCCCACGGGGTCCAGAGCCCTTGGGCTCTGTAGTTTGCAGCACGCGGGCTCTCTCGTTGAGGCACACGGGCTCAGTAGTTGTGGCGCGCTGGCTTAGTTGCCCTGCGGCATGTGGGATCTTAGTTCCCCCGACCAAGGATCGAACCCGCGTCCCTTGCACTGGAAGACGGATTCTTTACCCCTGGACCACTAGGGAAGTCCCGGGATTCTGAGGTCTTGATTTCACCTGTCCCACTTCCCTAAGAGCACGGTCAGTGGTCAGTACCCATTCAGGCTGGACGGCGAGGCATGCTGGGAGCTCTGGATTATGGGCACGCTCGGAAGGAGAGGAGGGCAGGAGTGGATAGAGTTAGGGCCGTTATCCGCTATGGGGCCCTCCTCATAGGCCTGCCACCCAAATCACAGTCCCAAGACCCTGACATCTGGGCCAACACTGGCGTCCACTGGGGTTGCAGCTTCTCAGTGGGGAGGGTAATATAGCAAGATGGTTAATCAGACTGATGTTGGTGTCAGGATATCTGAGCACGAACCTTGGTCCTACCATTTACTAAGTGTGATCTCAGGTAAGCTCCTAACCTCTTTAAGATTCGTTGTCCTCAACTGGAACATGGAGGTAATGATAAAATTCACTGGTGTGGTTCCAAGGATCTAATGACATAATACATGTAATCAGCATGATCCAAGCCTGGCACAGCATAAGGTCTTGATAAGCGGAGGCTCTTATTCTTATGACATTGCACGAGGAGCGTCTGGAACTGGCTGTGTGTGGAGTCTGGCAGGTGGTGGCATCAAGATTCTGGGTGATCTATCGGGGGTGGAGCACAGGAGTCCAGGTCAAGGCTGAGGCAGGCTCCTCAGCAGGGGTCCAGGCCCAGTGGAGAGCAAATCAAGAACCCCACAGCCTGCTGTTCTGACTGGGCAACAGCAGCTTGGTAAATATATCTGGAGACATACCAGGCCCCGGGGCTTCAGGACTAACGCCTACCAGCCTCTGTCGGCCGGTGGGTGAGTCTCAGCCATGATGGATCAGAACACCTTGCAGGCTGGGACTGCAGGCTGAGGGTATGTGCTCGGCCCTGATGTCGGCTCTGCCTGAAAGGTGCTTCACTTTATCATCTAATTTTTTCTTTTTCCTTAAAACTTAGCTCTGCTGTCCCATATGCAGCGAGCTACTCCTGATCCGTGGTTTACACCTCTACGGTAACTCTTCTCAGAATGAGCTGTGATGACTTTCTTGTCTTTCTCTCCTAGCAGACTGACAGCAGCTGGAGGACAGTTCTCTGTCTTCTTCGTCTGCCTAAATCTCACCTTATAGGCCCTTGATAGTTATTTGATGAATGTACAGGTGAATGAATGAATGAATTCCCAGTGTCTTCACACAACCAGAATTAGAAAAGAGAAGAACTGATAGGAATGATTTATGGCTTATCTTAATTCCCAAGTTTGAACTTATATGATGAAAAGACTATACTTTAGATAAAGAAAATATTCCCCCAAGCTTCAGTCATCTGTTTTATCACTGCCATGACTTTTGCCCTGTTCTGAACGATTTTTTGCTTTGTGTTTTCACTTATATAAACTTGCTGGTTAAACTTAAATAGCCTACTTTAACTATCTCTTAAATAACAATATCATACATCTGATGTGATAGTCATATATAATATACCTAATTGTGATATTGTGATTTATAATAAGAACTATATATTCAGTCTTCATCCCTATTTCTGGCACAGAGCTACCACAGTCCTTGGAATTTCCTGAGTGATAAAAGCAATGGGAGCTATTACTACAATTATTTGCAGGCTGAATAATTCTATAGCCGGGATACTGTTTCTGTTGTTTTGGATATGTGAGTGCCTCTCTACTTCTTGTCCAGCAAGGGCTCCTTTCTATGAAGTACACTTTCTCTTGGAGTGGCTGAGTGCGCCCTGCTAGGTATCAGTGTCATTTTGTCAGGGTCTGCCTGTCTCTTGCAGTGCCATATTATGTTTCTGTGTTTTTGCTTTTCTTCTGCATGACTCTGGGTATCTCCCTGTGTGTGTGTGTGTGTGTGTGTGTGTGTGTGTGTGTGCGCGCGCGCGCGCGTGTGTGTGTGTGCACGCGCATATATGGACACACACACACCTTCCCCTGTGTCTGTCTCTGTCTGTGTGTCTCCATCAGTCTCCTTGCTTTGTACATGTCTGTGTGTATGTATATGGTATATATTTACTACAACTGCAATACTCCCAAGGGGATGTCTATACACACTGAAACCAGTGTGATAAAAACCTGCCAAACTGATGGGAGGGAAGTGAGAGGAAATGTCAGCGAGGCAGACAAACGAGGAGACGAGGTGGCAGAGCCGGGGCTGTCCTCAGGTGCCCTGGAGCAACCCACTAGGGAGGGGAGAAGCAACTGTTCCCACCACAAGGCGAGGCTCTTCTTTGATAGGCCCCAGAGCAAGTGGCAGATTTCTCAGTAAATTTCAGCATCCCTGCCATCCAACACACCACCTCTCCC
This sequence comes from Mesoplodon densirostris, assembly GCF_025265405.1. Taxonomy (NCBI): domain Eukaryota; kingdom Metazoa; phylum Chordata; class Mammalia; order Artiodactyla; family Ziphiidae; genus Mesoplodon; species Mesoplodon densirostris. Next base: position 93,402,426 of record NC_082669.1, on the reverse strand, counting down.
CTGCCTGAGAGCCAGAGGCCTTAAGCACATGCTTCTGCTTTCGAGATACACTTTCAGCTGTGTCTGGGCCAAAGCTATCTCTCACGGCGTTCTTTGCTTTACTGACTCCTGCTGACAGTGGGTCAGCTTCCAGGTGCCTGGGGACATCACAGCCTGTCGCCTTCCTGAGCCAGTGGCACTCCGGTCCTAGCTGTGAACCAGGATACAGATGTCTGCAAGGGCTGAGGAGGTAGGCCCACCTGAGGTCGGAGTCACCTAGGAAAGCAGGGCCAGGCAGGGGCTGCGCTTCTTGGCTCCAGCATAGTCCCGTAGTGAAGTAGTGAGGGCCATCTTGCTTTGTAACGAATCACCCAGGCCTGATTCATTCATTCACTAAACAGATATTCACTAAGCAACTACTATGTGCCGGACACTAGCCCAGGCACTGGGGATTCAACAGTGAAGAAACAGATAAATATCCTTGACTTTAGGAGTCTGCAGTTTCAGCAAGAGGAAGCAACCAAGAAGAATCAACCTGCTAAATAAGTCCTATAGTAGGTTAACAGGTAATAAGTGCCATGGAGCAGGATCATGAGGACTGGGAAGACTGGTCAGGGTAAAAGGGTTGAAATTTTAGGTGGCGCAGTGGTTAAGAGTCCGCCTGCCGATGCAGGGGATACGGGTTCGTGCCCCGGTCTGGGAGGATCCCATATGCCGCGGAGCGGCTGGGCCCGTGAGCCATGGCCGCTGGGCCTGCGCATCCGGAGCCTGTGCTCCGCAACGGGAGAGGCCACAACAGTGAGAGGCCCGCATACCGCAAAAAGAAAAAAAAAAAAAAGGGTTGAAATTTTAAACGGAGCAGCCAGAGAAGCCTTCCCAGAGAGCAAGGGCATCGAAGTGAAGGGGCCTGTTGAGGGTCCCTATCCCCTTCCCTGTTCTTTGTATTTCTTTTCAAGCTCTTTGCCTGGGGTTGTGAAATTGAGAGATGGTTAAGCCTGTGTAGTGGGAGAGAGGGAACTGGGGAGAGGATGCTTTGTGAGTGTGATTTGTACCATGTTGTGAGTTTCAGAAGGAAGCTCAGTTCGGGGAAAAGTGGTATTGGGGTTCAAGACAGACAGGCTCGCACCCCTTGGGACTCAGACCCCTATCTGGGTGGTGCCTCTGCTGAGGACACTCTGTGTGATGAGGGGACCATTATTGCTCCTCTGTGTCGCTCCCTGCCCCTGCCTGCCTCCCGGGATGTTCTGAGATTAGCCAGTGTGAAGTCTGACAAGCTCAGAGGTCCATGGACATCACTCTCATACAAGTGCAGTCGTGGAGATAGCTCCTGCGGCCCAAGGCGATGGCTCCTGTAAGAATGATTGTACTCTCTTCACGCTGGGTCCCCGGGCATGTGTGTTCCTCCCAGCCCTACGGGGCCAAGCTGTCTGTTCCAGTTTGCATTTGGATGGCCAGCACTGTGACAAGGCCATTTGGACATTTGCTCCAGGCACCCAGACGGGGCTGTTTCTGATAGCTCCTGGGAGAGGGGACTTGAAGCGCAAGCCTGAGAGTGAGGGACAGCACCCGGGCCACCTCGGGCATCCGCAAAAAGAGATACTGTTGCCGTGTTTCACCTAGTTTCACTCAGGCAGGAGCCTTCCCGTTTGTCTGGAGCTGTTCCTGAAGCTTCCCATGAATCGTGACCAAGATGTTCCACTTCTCCTTTCCTTCTCAATAAAGGCAGAATGTCTCCTTGGGAGGGACCTGGACAGGGGAGAGGACTTCCTGCTTCAGGTCCTACGCTCCAGTGCTGGTACCTGGATTCTCCATAGTGTCATAAAAGTTTAGAGCTGGAAAAGCCCTCTAGGCTTCTCAGGTCCAGTTATCTCCCGCTGCCTTTTCCCCTACAGCAGATGAGCAAACTGAAGCCCAGAGAGGTAAACGGCTTGTCCAGAGTCACACAGAAGGTTGGCGGAGAAGCCAAGTTGGAATCCAGCTCAGCTCCTACTGCAAGGTCTGCTCCAGGCCCCTCTTCCGATGAGGAGCTCTCAGTGGGGTGAGAGATGCTCTTCATCTCCTAGTCTTCCCAGCAGGACTGCTCTGTACCCCAATCCTCAGCTGCCGAAACAAGCCTTAGAACTTGGAAGGATTGCTGGGGGTGGAGTGGGCTGAATGCGGCACTGGGGGTGATGTAAGGACTCAGGAACACCCCACTGCCCTGCTGTGAAGGAGGACCCTTGGTTTATTCAGCCTTAGTTCCAGCCCAGTGCAAGTTGGGACAAAAGCCCCTTCTGTGCTAGAACATGTTGGGGGTACACAGGGCCCCAGATGCAGCCAGGACACCCCATAAGGGGAGTAGGCAGTGAAGCACCCTGCCCACACACACTTCTTTTCCAACGGACATGCCTCTCAAGGGTCCCTCCCAGAGGCGTGAAAGCCTCCAGTGTCTGAATAGGGTCAAGTTCAGTAGCCTCCCCCAGAAGGAACAATGAGAGCAGCCTGGCATTTCTCAGGTGATCATGGGGGTGACTGGGTGCTCATGAATAGACCACAAGCGTGGAATTTCACCCGGGCCCTCAGCACTCACCAGCTCTGCCGCCCAGAGCAAGTCACTCAAGCAGAGTTTGTGCTTCAGTTTCTTCATGTGGAAAATACAAATGATAATTACTGGCTTTCAGGGCTTTTAGGACTAAAAGTAATATACGTAAAGTGCCTAGTGCATCTTTAGGACTAAAGGTAATATACGTAAGGCGCCTAGTGCACATCTTTAGGACTAAAGGTAATATACGTAAGGCGCCTAGTGCTCATCTTTAGGACTAAAGGTAATATACGTAAGGCGCCTAGTGCGCATCCTTAGGACTAAAGGTAATATACGTAAGGCGCCTAGTGCGCATCCTTAGGACTAAAGATAATATACGTAAGGCGCCTAGTGCGCATCCTTAGGACTAAAGGTAATATACGTAAGGCGCCTAGTGCGCATCCTTAGGACTAAAGGTAATATACGTAAGGCGCCTAGTGCGCATCCTTAGGACTAAAGGTAATATACGTAAGGAGCCTAGTGCGCATCTTTAGGACTAAAGGTAATATACGTAAGGCGCCTAGTGCATCTTTAGGACTAAAGGTAATATACATAAGGCACCTAGTGCGTATCTTTAGGACTAAAGGTAATATACGTAAAGTGCCTAGTTACACAATCATCATTATCATTACCATTATTACTAATACTCTTAGGAAACAGTGCTGCCAGGGGTATGGACACCCAGACAAACCACTGTTTGGTGGCTAAGGGCCACTTCAGCTCTGGCCACCAGCTCCCCTGGATTCCCTGGTACCTTCAGTCTATTTCAGAATCCCCCAGAAAAGCCTGAGTGCCCCTTCACATCTGTTAGCGCTGCATCCAGGAGACTGAAGGGCGGGGGGCCTGGGGTCTCCCACCCCTATCAAACAGAGCTGCGTCCCTCCACGGGGCTTGGTGGGGTTTCTTCATAATTCTACTTCCGCTTTGGGGAAGGAATTTAGTTTGAGTCCAGCCCCACTGGACTTGAGGTCGTCACAGACTGGGCACCTGAATAACTCTGGCTTTGTCACCTGTCAGGACTTCTAGGGCAGACGGGAAAACAGGTCTGTGCCCCAAGAGAAGAAGAGCTGGTATGTAAAGGCAGAGCAGGAGTGGGCAGGGAGGGGTGGAGTGGGAGGAAAGACAGGAAATCCAAGGGCCGGGTAATTAGGAGAATGCCTGGCAGCGCTCTAATCCTGAACTCCATTCGGCATCTGTCTCGGCACTTGCATCCCACTTAGCAGCACGTATGGAGACTCCACAGTTTGGGCAGACAGGGCCAGGAGCTGCATCTCTGCCACCTTTCAGGCCCCTCCCCATGTGTGTTTATTAAGTGTCCACTGTATGCCCAGCACAGAGCCAGACACTATGCAGAATAGAGAAAAGCAGAGGAAGACATGTTCTGGAAGTTCTGTAGGAGTGAGGTGGGTGCAAACTCCAGCCTACCGGACGTTGGAAAGAAAGTGGTCCAACTGTGGGGATTGCCCTGGAACCGCAACATTCTTGTGCAGTTGGGGCCCTGGTAGAGGTGGATGTCAGCCCAAAGGGCACACTCTCCTTGCGGGTTTGAATGGGTATCACGAGGACTCTGTTCTAGAGGCTAGAGCTCTTGGGGTGTTTCCCAAGACAAGCATCAACTCTGTGGGCACCCCATTCCCTTACACAGGGTGTTTGCGGATGGAAGCTGACCCCCGCAATCCCAGCCCTCTCCCCTTCCTCCAGGGATGGCGTCTGAATGGAAGTGGTTAAGTTCAGAGAGAACTGATTTGACGTGTGCTTGAAGTTCTGCAGAAAAAGAGAAATACCGGATACTTAAGTAAGTTGTGTCCTCAGTCTGAATATTGATGAGACGTTTTCAAAAGTAAATAGGTGCGTGTTAATTTGTGCCATTGTTCAAGATGACTAGTTGGCATTAGTGATGTCACGTGACTTTGCTAAACACAATATAGGTTTAAAGTAGAAATTACAATGGCAGAATTATATCTAATCTGAGTCTTTTAAGTGCATTTCAAATATCACGTGTAGACAACGGAGACGTGAATTTGAAACTGACTCAGAGACAGTGCGATCATTTCAAGGGAATGTGTGATGGTTGAGGAAGAAGCTGTCTGGATATTTAAAGAAAGTTGTGCAAAACAATGAAGGAGTGGAGAAATAGGTATATCCTCCTGGAAAAGGATTCAGGGCTGGTGCTGAAGGCTGTCGAGTACCTGCTGGGTGACTTGAGGATGTTCAGAGCGTGAGCTGGAACCACATGCCCTGGTTTCTGGTCTGGCTCTGCCACTCTCTACCTGTATGACTTCAAGCAAATTATTTAACCTCTGGGTACTTCAGTTTTCTCAGCAGTAACATGGGGATAGGCTCGTGTCCACTGCCTGGGTGGTTACAGTGAGTAAAGTAGAAAATGTACATACAATTCTTAGTGCAGTGCCTGGCACTTACCCGGGGTCAACAACTCTTAGCTTTCATTTTTATTCTTTTCAGTGTGCTGGTCTCTTGGAAGGGTGTCTATATTTTATTTATTTATTTAATATGTTTACTCCCCTCATCCATATACTCACTCTTGTCTCCTCCAGGACCTATCGGGCCTGTTTTGAGGTGCCTAAAATGGCAGAGAGCAAACCAAGGTAGCCTGCATGGGCCACACTCCCCAGTCAGTTCTGCCTCCCAGCCTGAGTCCAAGGGCACTGAGGCTGCTCTAGGGACCCATTTGTGCCCAAATCACTTCCTTGAGATACCACTTTTGGAAGGGGGTCACCACTCACACCTGCAGGTACCTTCAGGTTAGGAGGAGAGACCCCTCAAGGGAAACCCTACTCCCTTGTGGCCCCCTTTAGTCCACAGGACTTGGCGGTAGATGCTCGCCCTCATTAAGACGAGGGTGTCTCAGGAGATGAGCAATATATATGTGAAGTGTGACATTTTCACAAGGTCTCCCACCTGTCCCTTGCCTCAGTACCACTTTAAACATCAGTTAGTCCAGGGTTCCCCAAATTTTATTCTCAGAGCCAAAGTTTTGCAGGATATTAAAAAATAAAAGCAAAAGCTTCCTTTGGTCACATATTTTGGGAAAATCTGAGTTAAGCAGATAATCTTGACTGTAGCATTTCTTAGAATGTCAGTGCGCTATCGAGTATTATAAAGCTCCAAGCTAGAGGTGCACTGGCAAATTTAGGAGGTCGTGGCTCCCAGACTCATTTGACCATGAAATTCACTTTACCAGGAGCACCCAGAGCAGAACCTTCACTGGGAAGACTTCATTTCCATCCTTTCCCAGCTTTTCCGGGTCTCTCTCCCTTCTCTTGAGCTTGTCTCCCTGGCTCTAGGCCTGGCCCTAGTCTCTCTTCCCCTGTACTGTTTCATTCCTAGGCACAGACTGAATGCTTGGTCTTAACTCTTCTGAGTTTGGGAAAGGAGTGTTCTTTTGATCCAAGCCTCAAGGTCACAGCCAGACTTTGGGGCCAGGGTTCTCTCCTTCCAGCTCACTGCACCTCCCACCCCACGCCGGGCTCGCTCTGTGCACAAGCGCTTCCAGGACCAACTCTCTTCTATCCTAGGTGCGTGGATCCCTCTTCAACTCTGAACTTAGCCCCCAGCCTTAATCCTCCATTCATCATTCTTCTCTGAAAGTCACCAATTTCGTTCAAATTGTGAAAGCTCTGCCTCTTGCCTACCGTCGCCATTCAGAAGTATACGGTTCTCACCTGGGATTCATGGGTTACACTTTGCATCTTCTCAGATGGTTCTTAATGTAGGAGCCATTGTTCATTCTCAGATCTTTCTTACTCTGTCTTCAAAAATTAAATGAATGCTGATAACACAATACTCCTAAAATCACAGTGATTTAGAGGAGACAATTCGTTTATGTATCGTTTTGCTCCAGAACAGCAAAGACCAAAGTAAAACATTTGGTGCCCTTTTTTGCTTCTCTAGTGTAGCGGTCTTAAAGCATCCTTTGATGCTAAATGGCGCTAAGAATGATCTGATGGGGCAAGGGAAGAAGTGATTAGAACATCTATTTATTTTTCTATTTAAAAGAAGAAATTAGGCTTCACTCATATTTACTATACAGTGGATACTGGGTACTGTTTTCCAGCCTTGGTCTATACATCAGCCATTTATGTGTTAGGAAGGCATGGAGGTGCATGGGAGGGGGCACATCTCTAGACGGTAGACACTGGTGGTCTTATTAGCTGATTCAGTCTCAGTCTATGACAACAAATTTGCAATTTATGTGCAACTGATATTATCAATATTGTAGAAAACAATCCTTTAAATAGTATCTTTACAATATTTTGCGGTGAGATGGGAGTGAGCATGAAAACTTTTTTTTTTTTTTTTTTTTTTTTTGTACAACACAGAGGTGTTCTGGTTATGGAAATACAAAGATTTCTCTTTTAAAAGAACCAAAATGTTCCACATTTGCTGACCTTTTCAGTTCTGACAAGCAGCTGTCAGAACTATGCCACTTTGCCGATAACTTTGAAAAATTAAACACTTCATCTGCCCCCTCAATATAAAGGTAATGTGTTAACAGTGAGTTAGAAAGTAACTACTTTCAGAAAGAATTTATGGCATGGGGACACCATTTGGGAAGAAAAAAAGGATGTTTGGAAATATTTTCACCTTTATACGATTTGATAATGAGGAAATGTGACACTTTAAAAACTCGTTATCTCAAAGCTTTAAAAACTTGGAAACAGAATCTTCTACTTGCCTAAAAGTCTTCCAAATAAACAGTTTCTGAGAGTTTTTACCATTTGTTAAAAAATATAAAAATTCAGCACCTTCCGATTAGTTAAAAGAACAGCTGATTGACATCAGAGAAGACAGAAATATTCAACAATAATCTTCGCATAATTGGTGTATGAAACTGAAAAAAATATCTTTTTTTAGTCAGCGTAGCCAACAATGTGCTTTTTGCATCTCTGTGGCTACGGGAGGTGTCTTTTTCTGTTATGACAGCCATTAAAGCAAAGTATTGAAATAAATTGAACCCTCGACCTCAAAACCCCATATCACTAAGTGCTAAACAAGGATTTTCAAAAACCATGAAGCCAATCCTAACACGAGTCTCACCATTATTCGTAATAATTTTTGTGATGATAGTAAAATATCGTTTGTACCATTCATGAATAATAGAAAATAAAAATTAAGATGGTATTTTACCTTTATGTCACTTCATAATTTGCTAATTTTGTGTATATTTAATAACTCAATGTTGTTCATAAATAGAACATGGGTATTCTTTGTAAACAAATATACGAGCCTTGTAGGTGCATGCTCAAAAATTGTTTTTTGCAATGGGGTGTGCAGTCAAAACTCTTTAGAGACCTACTGGCCATTGGAGTGTGTAAAACTGCAGCTGCTTCATAAATGACTCTAATCTCAATCTCTGATATTCACTTTCCTGTTACCTTTTAAAACCACCTCCTTTGTACCCAAGAATTTGTTGTTTAGACCCAGCACAGAAGCCTATAGAGCCCAGCGTGAGTTGGTGCATTGGTGTGGGTGGAGTCATTGTGGTCAGTTTCTTTATTCCTGGGTAATTTACCCAATGCCTTCTAGATCTTTCTAGAACAGCAGATCGAAAATTCCCTGTGGGAGCAACAGTAAGGAATGCGAGATGGTGCTGACAGATAAGAAAATCTTCAGACAAGCAGATAGCATTACCATGGCTCCGCTGTGAAAGCTGGTGAGGAAGATTCTTGTATCAGAGTGACCAAAATGACTGTGGAACTTGAGAATTGTGACACAGACGTGAATCAGTCAGTCCAGAGTTAGCCTTTTCTCATCAAGTCTCTGATCCCCACTCATTTCTTCTTTGTCTCACTCTGCCCATTCTTTCCTTTATCCTATTTTTGGCATTCTTCCCACCATCCTCCTTATTTATCCCAGTCTCTTATCTCACTCTCCTCCATGTTCACCTTCCACGTTCCGCTCTCCAGGGAGGGAGGTGGAGCTGGAATTAGGGTCAGGCCACTGTTTTTCAAACTGCCGGTCGTGACACATTAGTGGGTCGAGAAATCAATTTAGTGGGTCATGAAATCAATTTAAAGGGTCATGACCAGATTTTTTTTTTAATGGAACAGAAGAAAATCAAATAGAACAGTGTCCATCAAATATAGTAAGGGTAAGTACTATTTGTGAAACTCTATATGTACCCGTATGTGTGTGCCCTGGGTAGCAATGTAAAACAGATGTCTTGCCCGGGAGTCCTGGTCAGAATGAACGCCGCTGGCCTAGGGAGAACGTCTTGCATACACTGGCAGTAAGTTGGCTTCAGCTTTGAGCATCCGGCTCACATTTCAAGCCATGCTCATGACATCATCTGACCCTCCACTAGTTTTTAGTCGAGTGATTTCTCAGTTCCCACAATTTGGCTTCAACAGCTCTTTGCTGACAGTTTGGTGTGACAGCTGTAGGGTGGTGGGTAGGCGTTGGACACAGAGTAAGGCTAACTGGAATCAAGCCTTGGCTTCTTGTGAATCTAGACTTCTGAGTCTCCGTTTTCTCATTTGTGCACCAGTTCAATGCTTTCCAACCTGTTATTTTGTTATGGTACGCATGGAAAATGTATTTGTACAGCTCTCTAGGGTGATGGAGATCCCCTCATGACCAGGGGGACCAGGCTCTGGGGACGCGTCTCCTCCAGGCATTTCCCAGCTGCCCCAAGGGCTAAAAGGACCAAAATGGTAGCACACCTGTGTCCCATCCTCAGCATCACTGCATGCCACCGGTCCCCGGTTGGGGAACGCTGTCAGATGACCACAGTATACAAACAGGTCTGGAAATCTTTGGCCATGCAGCTCTGTGTGTAGGTCCCCATGCTGGGAACATACAAAGGTGCATAAGACATCGAGGCCGTCTAGAAGCTTACTATTTTAGTGGTTGTCCTCATCACCTGCAGTTTCCAAGAGACACTGTGTGGTCCAGCACCAGCTGAGTCCTGATCAGCTTTCATTTGCAGTGGCCTCTTTTTGCCCTGGGCCCTGACGCTTGAAAATTTTCTTTCTGTGGGAACTGAACACAACTCCTGAACTGCCTTGCAATCTTGATATTTCTTAGTTATAGACATAAACTTGAAGCAAGTCAAGATGAGCGGAACAGACTCCAGTGGCTCTCCAAATGCCAGATTCTGCTGCATTCACCATGTGCACCGAAGGGAATAAAACTAATTACTACCTTCTTAAAGAGCTGAGCATGGGTGGACACGCCCTTGAAAGTGGCCAGCAGAAATGCTTCTTGCAAACTGTTCTCCCCATGCAGCTGCCTGCAAGTCTTTCTGCTAGAGCCTTTGTTGCCCAAGGACTCCTGCCTCGGGCCATTAGCGAGGAGGCTGGTTATTATTCACTAGTTGGCATTGACTGATGACACCAAGGTTTTTTTGGGCGCGCATGGGCTGGTGGCAGGCGCTTAGTTGACCCCTGGAATTTGGAGTTTATTCTGCCATGAAAACAAAGAAATAAATTAGAGCCATGAACAGAGCCCCATGGTTAGACCCAGTGGTTAGAGGCAGCTCACCAGCCTCTGCTGGTTCCCTCCGCAAGGCCGCATCCATCCAAAGAATCCTGCCTCCCATCCCCTTGGTTCTCACTCCCAGATTCCTGGCACTCTTCCTCTCTAGACCATCAGAATGAAGAGAAGAGGTTTCTGTCCTACTTTTTTTGCCCTCCTGAGCCCGGTGCGATGGATAGCGATGGTGTCTGTGCACCATCTTGCTTACTGGAGAAGATTCAGAAATTCCAGGTTTACGTAAGGGACCCTTCTTTAAAATATGCTTATGTAACAGATTATATGTTAAGAGTGCCATGGAAATCTTTCTACATAAATAACTCTTTTAACACATTCAGCGGTCATTTACTTTGTCGGGTCGTATTTGATGTTTTTTAAAAGTGAGATACACGTGTTATTAAATGATTTCCTTCCAACTCAATTCCACAAGCACTTATTATTGACCTGCTAGAGGGACTGGCAAATTACAGTTCAAACCTGATGGGCCACTGCTTTTGTAAATAAAGTTTTATTGGAACCCAGTCATGCCCATTCATTGACATCTCATCTATGGCTGCTTCTACCACCACAGCAAAGTTGAGTAGTTGAGACAGGCCATATGGCTTCTTCAAAGTCTGAAATATAAACGATCTGTCCTTTTATAGACAACAGTGTGGTTTCTCCTGACCTACTACGTGCTAAATCTCAAGGTCAAGGAAAAAAAGGAGTGGCTACAAAAGAAGTCTGGCAGGGTCCTTTTCCTCAGGGAGCTTACAGGTTCGTGGGGGAGAAGGATCTTCTCCATAAAGCATAAACTGCCACCAGTTACCAGTTTTCTGCTCAGCCACGTGGTATCTGTCCTCACCCCTGGACCTCTGCTTCCGTCCTACCGTCTGTCCGGGATGTCCTGTGACTTCTCACCATGGAAATCATGTGCATGCTGTGTTCCCCTTTGAGTCATTCTCACCCACAACCTCTGGACTGCACGCTCCTGCTTGTTTACCTTTGCAGCCCCAGGGTGGCGATTTGTACCATGCAGAAGTTCAATGAACATTTGGAACATTTAGATGAAACCCCACACTGATTTGAGGAAGATGGGGGAAACCTATTGATATGTGAAATGACCTTCTCTTGACCAATTTAAAAAATATCCCACGGTGAGCCCGGGCCAAACTCATGATGTGGAACTCCCTACATATCATCTCAGGCTACGACCTTGGCATTGGCTTTAAGCCAAGTGCCAAGAGTTCCCCAAATAATTAAACCATTTTGGTAATTGTCTTCTATACAAGTCCCTGTTTCTAGAGAATACCTTTTGTACGTTTTTTGTTGTATAGAAAAAAAGGGGCCAAATGACTTATTCCTCTCCTGCTTTCTCACTAACATCTTCTAAATCCCACCACCTCACAAAAGGAATTTTTAAAAAAAAATCAAAATGAGAACAATAATTTTATGTGACAGGATTATTTATATGGCTGTTTTCCCCATGATGAATCCATCCAGGGGCTCAGCACCTCCCCCAGATGTCAATTCATAAATTAGGAAATGCTATTACCCACTGGCTGTAAAACAGAGCCCACACCAACACAGAGGACTCATTTCAGAAGCAGCTGCCCCATTTCCAGGACAGAAATGAGTTCAGAAAAATCCACCTGGCTGTCCAGACGGAGGAGAAATGTCTTTTATTTGATAAATAATCAGTCTTTCCCTCCTCTCAATCCCTTCTCCCCTAGAAATACGTAGAATTAATGGCACAGATATATGCCATTCCACAGAAATAATAATAACAGAACTAACTAGATTGAAGTGGGGCAAAGAACAAGAGCGAAGGTGGTGAGGAGCCTGCAGACTTCCTGGGAAGCCTTTCCAATTACCTTAAATGCAGTTTGTGAATAAACAGCTTGGAGACAATTTAGTGAAAGTCCTCCTTTCAGTGTATGCCTCCTGCAAGCACTCATCAAGGGCAGGCAGAGAACCAAGGAACAGGGTTGGGAAGGAGGGAGTCGTCACAGAAAAGACTGCAGACAGTGGTTGTTGGATTTGTTGGTGATTCTCCAATGTATTTTCGTACATTTTTTTTTTTTTTTTTTTTTTTTTTTTGCGGTATGCGGGCCTCTCACTGCTGTGGCCTCCCCCGTTGCGGAGCACAGGCTCCGGACACGCAGGCTCCGGACGCGCAGGCTCAGCGGCCATGGCTCACGGGCCCAGCCGCTCCGCGGCATATGGGATCCTCCCAGACCGGGGTACGAACCCGTATCCCCTGCATCGGCAGGCGGACTCTCAACCACTTGCGCCACCAGGGAGGCCCTTTTCGTACATTTTTATCTCAATGGATATGTGTTGGAATGGGGAGGGGCCATAAAGAAAGTTAAAGGAAAAAGTAGAAAGGAGAGAGATTGAGAAGGAAGGTGGCAGGAAAAGTCTTCTGGGGGTATGACCATAGTCACTTGGCAAATAGGAAAGGTACAGAAGTAGGCAAAACAGAAGATGCCTGTGCATTTCTGTAGCTTACTTTCTGCAGGGGATAGCGATAGACAGTGAACAAGCCGGCAAATAAGCAACCAAGATAATTTCTTCTAGTGATAAGTGCTATACTGGAAATAAAGCAAAGTCACATGATAGGAGCTGGAACTAGCAATGGGGGCAGGTTTAGGCTCGGTGGCCCAGGAAGCTCTTTCTGAATAGATGACATGTGAGCTGGCCACCGAATATGTGAGGAGAACAGTCTAGACAGAGGGAACAGCAAGTGCGAAGAGCTGAAGTAGGATACACTTGGTATATTCAAGTAAGGGAAAGATAGTCGCCATGGAGAGAGAAGACAGGGGCAAATGGATCCCCATGCTGACGTGTAGGAGACATCTTTGGAACTCTCCAATAGGGCCAGGGCAGTACTAGCCTAGCTCCAGGTGTCTGTGGCTAATTTTGATCTAATTCGTCTGGTAGAGCAATAATCGGGGAGTTGTGCAAAAAAAAGAAGAGGCCTCTTCTGTCCTTTTATTGATTGCCTGGACTGGCCTTGGCTTGAGCATCATCTAGAACAGGAGACAGATGCTCCTTGACAAAAGAGCAACAGTGATGATAGCTAATAGTTACATACTGCTTAATGTTATCCTGGCAGTGTATTTTTTTTGGGGGGGGGCTTCGTGTTTTGTATTTTGTCTGCTTTATTGAAGAATAATTAACATAAAATCACCTTTTTAAATGTACAGTTAAATGGTGGCGATGGAATAGTTTGTATCCCGATTGCAGTGGTGGTCACATGAATCTGTACATGTGATAAAATGACAGAACTCTATATCTACACACTTTATAGCAATGTCATTTCCTTGGTTTTGATATTACAGCTTTGTAAGATGTAATCATTGGGGGACATGGGGTGACAGATACATGGGACCTTGCTGTACTATCTTTGCAACTTCTCATGGACCTAAAGTTATTTCAAAAAATTTTTTGAATTAAAAAACAAAGTCAAAAATTATAAATGTAGAAAGAAAGAGAAAAACAATTTCAATTACACTGCAATAATCATTGTAGTTGCAGAGAAGATCCACCATAGGGTACAAAAATTAGTGGTCAAAAGTTGAAGGAGAAACAGGATATTTGCAAAGTCTCAAGGTATTTCTTCCAGATATTTTTTAACTACAAAGGGGAGAATAGTAACTTGACAGTGGAGAAACCACCTTGGCCAAGTGATCAAGGTTAACATCATCAGTAACAAGACATATCAAAATCACGAACCCCTTGAGAAGATGCACCGAGAAGGACATAATATCACTTCTGTAATAAGTGATATTATTCTTGCCAAAATAAGTGATATTCTTCTTGCCAAAAATGCATACACTCATTCTAATTATGCAAAAACCTCAGACAAACCCAAAATGAAAGACATTCTACAAAATAATTGACTAGTATTCATGAAAAGTGTCCAAGTCATGAAGACAAGGAAAGATTGTTAAAAATGAGAGGTGACTAAGGAGTTAAAATAACGTAAGTGGAATGTGAGATCCCAGAATGGAATAGGAAGTTAAGTAGAACAACTGGTGAAGTTAGAATCAGGCCTAGAGTTTAATTAGTTGTATTTTACCAATGTTAATTTCCTGGTTTTCATAGGTGTAACATGGTTATGTATGCATTTTGTTTGTTTTTTTACTGGTACTATAATCTATTTCCTTATGAAACCCTCTTCTACAATTCTTTTTTTTTTATGTGAATCAGTTATACATATACATATGTTCCTATATCTCGTCCCTCTTGCGTCTCCCTTCCTCCCACCCTCCCTATCCCACCCCTCCAGGTGGTCACAAAGCACCGAGCTGATCTCCCTGTGCTATGCGACTGCTTCCCACTAGCTATCTACCTTACGTTTGGTAGTGTATATATGTCCATGCCTCTCTCTCACTTTGTCACAGCTTACCCTTCCCCCTCCCCATAACCTCAAGTCCATTCTCAGTAGGTCTGTGTCTTTATTCCTGTCTTACTCCTAGGTTCTTCATGACATCTTTTTTTTTTCTTAAATTCCATATATATATGTTAGCATACGGTATTTGTCTTTCTCTTTCTGACTTACTTCACTCTGTATGACAGACTCTAGGTCTATCCACCTCATTACAAATAGCTCAATTTCGTTTCTTTTTATGGCTGAGTAATATTCCATTGTATATATGTGCTACATCTTCTTTATCCATTCATCTGTCGATGGACACTTAGGTTGTTTCCATCTCTAGGCCATTGTAAATAGAGCTGCAATGAAAAATTTGGTACATGACTCTTTTTGAATTATGGTTTTCTCAGGGTATATGCCCAGTAGAGGGATTGCTGGGTCATATGGTAGTTTTATTTGTAGTTTTTTAAGGAACCTTCATACTGTTCTCCATAGTGGCTGTACCAATTCACATTCCCACCAACAGTGCAAGAGTGTTCCCTTTTCTCCACACCCTCTCCAGCATTTATTGTTTCTAGATTTTTTGATGATGGCCGTTCTGACTGGTGTGAGATGATATCTCATTGTAGTTTTGAATTTCATTTCTCTAATGATTAATGATGTTGAGCATTCTTTCATGTGTTTGTTGGCAATCTGTATATCTTCTTTGGAGAAATGTCTATTTAGGTCTTCTGCCCATTTTTGGATTGGGTTGTTTGTTTTTTTGTTATTGAGCTGCATGAGCGGCTTATAAATTTTGGAGATTAATCCTTTGTCAGTTGCTTCATTTGCAAATATTTTCTCCCATTCTGAGGGTTGTCTTTTGGTCTTGTTTATGGTTTCCTTTGCTGTGCAAAAGCTTTGAAGTTTCATTAGGTCCCATTTGTTTATTTTTGTTTTAATTTCCACTTCTCTAGGAGGTGGATCAAAAAGGATCTTGCTGTGATTTATGTCATAGAGTGTTCTGCCTATGTTTTTCTCTAAGAGTTCGATAGTGTCTGGCCTTACATTTAGGTCTTTAATCGATTTTGAGCTTATTTTTGTGTATGGTGTTAGGGAGTGATCTAATCTCATACTTTTACATGTCCCTGTCCAGTTTTCCCAGCACCACTTATTGAAGAGGCTGTCCTTTCTCCACTGTACATTCCTGCCTCCTTTATCAAAGATAAGGTGACCATATGTGTGTGGGTTTATCTCTGGGCTTTCTATCCTGTTCCATTGATATATCTTCCTGTTTCTGTGCCAGTACCATACTGTCTTGATTACTGTAGCTTTGTAGTATAGTCTGAAGTCAGGGAGCCTGATTCCTCCAGCTCCATTTTTCTTTCTCAAAATTGCTCTGGCTATTCGGGGTCTTTTGTGTTTCCATACAAATTGTGAAATTTTTTGTTCTAGTTCTGTGAAAAATGCCAGTGGTAGTTTGATAGGGATTGCATGGAATCTGTAGATTGCTTTGGGTAGTATACTCATTTTCACAATGTTGATTCTTCCAATCCAAGAACATGGTATATCTCTCCATCTATTTGTATCATCTTTAATTTCTTTCATCAGTGTCTTATAATTTTCTGCATACAGGTCTTTTGTCTCCTTAGGTAGATTTATTCCTAGATATTTTATTCTTTTTGTTGCAGTGGTAAATGGGAGCGATTTCTTGATTTCACTTACTGATTTTTCATCATTAGTGTATAGGAATACGAGAGATTTCTGTGCATTAATTTTGTATCCTGCTACTTTACCAAATTCATTGATTAGCTCTAGTAGTTTTCTGGTAGCATCTTTAGGATTCTCTATGTATAGTGTCATGTCATCTGCAAACAGTGACAGCTTTACTTCTTCTTTTCCGATTTGGATTCCTTTTATGTCCTTTTCTTCTCTGATTGCTGTGGCTAAAACTTCCAAAACTATGTTGAATAAGAGTGGTGAGAGTGGGCAACCTTGTCTTGTTCCTGATCTTAGTGGAAATGCTTTCAGTTTTTCACTATTGAGGACGATGTTGGCTGTGGGTTTGTCATATATGGCCTTTATTATATTGAGGTAAGTTCCCTCTATGCCTACTTTCTGCAGGGTTTTTATCATAAATGGGTGTTGAATTTTGTCAAAAGCTTTCTCTGCATCTATTGAGATGATCATATGGTTTTTCTCCTTCAATTTGTTAATATGGTGTATCACGTTGATTGATTTGTGTATATTGAAGGATCCTTGCATTCCTGGAATAAACCCCACTTGATCATGGTGTATGATTCTTTTAATGTGCTGTTGGATTCTATTTGCTAGTATTTTGTTGATGATTTTTGCATCTATGTTCATCAGTGATATTGGCCTGTAGTTTTCTTTCTTTGTGACATCTTTGTCTGGTTTTGGTATCAAGGTGATGGTGGCCTCATAGAATGAGTTTGGGAGTGTTCCTCCCTCTGCTATATTTTGGAAGAGTTTGAGAAGGATAGGTGTTTGCTCTTCTCTAAATGTTTGATAGAATTCTCCTGTGAAGCCTTCTGGTCCTGGGCTTTTGTTTGTTGGAAGATATTTTATCACAGTTTCAATTTCAGTGCTTGTGATTGGTCTGTTCATATTTTCTATTTCTTCCTGAGTCAGTCTGGGCAGGTTGTGCATTTCTAAGAATTTCTCCATTTCTTCCAGGTTGTCCATTTTATTGGCATAGAGTTGCTTGTAGTAATCTCTCATGATCTTTTGTATTTCTGCAGTGTCAGTTGTTACTTCTTTTTCATTTCTAATTCTATTGATTTGAGTCTTCTCCCTTTTTTTCTTGATGAGTCTGGCTAATGGTTTATCAATTTTGATTATCTTCTCAAAGAACCAGCTTTTGGTTTTATTGATCTTTACTATCGTTTCCTTCATTTCTTTTTCATTTATTTCTGATCTGATTTTTATGATTTCTTTCCTTCTGCTAACTTTGGGTTTTTTTTTTTTTGTTCTTCTTTCTCTAATTGCTTTAGGTGCAAGGTCAGATTGTTTACTTGAGGTGTTTCCTGTCTCTTAAGGTGGGATTGTATTTCTATAAACTTCCCTCTTAGAACTGCTTTTGCTGCATCCCATAGGTTTTGGGTCATCGTGTCTCCACTGTTATTTGTTTCTAGGTATTTTTTGATTTCCTCTTTGATTTCTTCAGTGATCACTTGGTTATTAAGTAGTGTATTGTTTAGCCTCCATGTGTTTGTATTTTTTACAAATCTTTTCCTGTAATTGATATCTAGTCTCATAGCGTTGTGGTCGGAAAAGATACTTGATACGATTTCAATTTTCTTAAATCTACCAAGGCTTGATTTGTGACCCAAGATATGATCTATCCTGGAGACTGTTCCATGAGCACTTGAGAAAAATGTGTATTCTGTTGTTTTTGGATGGAATGTCCTATAAATATCAATTAAGTCCATCTTGTTTAATGTATCATTTAAAGCTTGTGTTTCCTTATTTATTTTCATTTTGGATGATCTGTCCATTGGTGAAAGTGGGGTGTTAAAGTCCCCTACTATGAATGTGTTACTGTCAATTTCCCCTTTTATGGCTGTTAGTATTTGCGTTGTGTATTGTGGTACTCCTATGTTGGATGCATAAATATTTACAATTGTTATATCTTTTTGGATCGATCCCTTAATCATTATGTAGTGTCCTTCTTGGTCTCTTGTAATAGTCTTTATTTTAAAATCTATTTTGTCTGATATGAGAATTGCTACTCCAGCTTTCTTTTGGTTTCCATTTGCATGGAATATCTTTTTCCATCCCCTTACTTTCAGTCTGTATTATATATGCTTTTAACACTAGGGAAATCTAGGTGAAGGGGTTATGGGAAATCTTTGTACTATTTGTGCGACTTTTCTGTAGGTCTAAAGTTAGTTCAAAATAAAGAGTTCTTAAAATTGAAAAAAAATGTAAACAATAATGTAATCACAACTACAGTCCTGATATAGACATTTCCATTCTTTCATGCTCCTTTGCAGTCAATCCCCTCCCCCATCACCAGCCCCTGAAATCATCGATCTTTGTTCTGTCACTATAGTTTTGCCTTTTCTGATAGTTCATGTAAGTGGAATCATGTCATAAGTAGTCTTTTGTATCTGGCATTTTTTTACTCAACACAATAATTTAATATTCATTCGTGTTGTTGCTCCTTTTTATTGCTGAGTAGTATTCTATGATACAGCTGTACCTCACTTTATCCATTCACCTATTAAATGATATCTGGGTTGCTTCCAGTTTGGGGAAAAGCTCCTATAAACATTCTC
This sequence comes from Mesoplodon densirostris, assembly GCF_025265405.1. NCBI lineage: Eukaryota > Metazoa > Chordata > Mammalia > Artiodactyla > Ziphiidae > Mesoplodon > Mesoplodon densirostris. Next base: position 93,383,753 of record NC_082669.1, on the reverse strand, counting down.
ATACAGGTTTTTATATGAGCATAAGTTTTCATTTCTCTTGGGTAAATATCCAAGAGTGGAATTTCTGGATCACATTATATGAAACTACTAAACTGTTTTCCAGGCTGGCTGCATTTTGCATTTTCACCAGCATAGTAAGAGAGTCACAGCTCTTTTTTCCCATCCTCACTAACACTTAGTATTGTCTGTTTTGGGCAGTTTATTGTTTTTTTTTGGGGGGGGTGTTTTTGTTTATTTGCCCTTCACATAGGTATGTAGGGATATCTCATCATAGTTCTAATTTGCATTTTCTTAATGACTGATGATGTTAAGCATATTTTCATTTGCTTATTTGCCATGTATATATCTTCATTGGTGAAGTGTCTGTTTAAATCTTTTGCCTTTTCTAAAAAATTCAGAATGTTTCTTTCCTTATTGTTGAGTTTTGAGAGTTTTTCTATATTATGAAAACAAACTGTCATTTACGTGATTTGTAAATATTTTCTCCCAGTCTGTGGGAAGGTTTGAACCCATCTTACAGAATAGCAAACCAAGGCACAGAGAGGTTAAGCAATGCTCCCCAAGATTACACAGTTCGTGAGGGATGAAGATAGGATACAGCTTAACAGTCTATACTCTTAGCCCCTCTCTTGTATTGCCTCTGTAGACCCTCGCTGTTCTAGGTAGAGACAAAGCTGGATAATCAGCATGACCAGGTCCACTCCCTGGTGGCCCTTTCCACCTGAGGAAGCTTCAGAGTGACCCTGCAGTTGCCAATGGGAATCTTTTCAGTGGTATCTGCTAGAGGCCCTGATGCCTTTACATGTAGAATTCTGCTACAGAACATTTATCTATCAATGGAGGAAGTGCCTTGACAGCCTTCTGAACTCCATAAGAATGATCACTCATTAATTAAAATATTTTAACCATGTATTACAGCCACATCTTCAGAAGATAAAAGGGAAACTCTGTTTTCTAAGGATAGCCATTTCCTGGGTTTATTTTAGTCTCCTTTACCTGGTTTTTTAGAGCCTGGTTTGGCAGGCCTAATTAGATATATCCTCAAGTGTTCAGGAAGTCAGCGCCTGTCACATACTCCTGCAGGGGATGTGGAAGAAGACAGGCTCTTCTGCAGCTTGAGGTTCTGCAGGTGGGACCCCTGGAATCCAGTTCCTGCTAAAGCCCCCTTCCCGCGTCTAACTGGAACCTGCCTCTGATCATTTGGGATCTCTTTGGGTCGGTGCAATCTAGAATTACAGAGCTCTCCACATACTTAAAAAAAAACCTTGGCTTTTACCCCATAAACAATAGGGATTCATTGACATGATTTAAGCTGAGGGGATACAGTGACAGACTTGAAAGTCAAACACATCATTCTGATGGAACACAGTGAACAAATAAAAAAAAAATGGGAAATCCAAAGCTAGTGAGACCAAGTAAGAAGTTTTTGCTGTTACTGTGTCGGGTACTTATTTAATTTCATCTTCACAGCAGTGCTTCAACGTAGTTATTTTTATTTTTATTTTACAGATGAGAAATTGAGAGGTTTGTAATTTACCTGAGGTCACCCAGCTGGTAAGGGGTAAAGCTGTGATTATGATAGTTCCTTCAGAATTAAGGGCCTGATTTAAGGCTATACAAAGGTATAGGTTTAAAGGATGCTTAGGTGGTTAAACAGCCTTGGTGATAACAGCATGTATGGGAGACTAAAGGAGATAAAGGAGTTTAAGATAATTCCTGGGGTTCTCAGCCAACTAGTTCTCAGAAACTAGTTGTATGATGATGCCATGGACTCAGGTAAGAAATAAGAAATACAGGAGGAAAGCCCTTTCAAACCCTCATATTTTCCCTCTCTTTGGGAAAGAGAGTGAAAGCACGAGTGTCTTCCACCTGTGCTCTGAATCTTACCCTCTTCAAACATACAAGGGATTTTCTGTCTACATTTTTTAATCTTCTATTTCTTCCTGTCCTCTTGTTCTTGCACCTCCGTCTTCAGTCAAATTCAAGTTTTGCTTTTCTCTTGTTAACTACAGCCCCATTTCCTTCCTTTGCCACCAAATACTCTGAGTTTGTGGGTTAGACTTTCTACTTTCATTTTTTCACTGCCAACTCTTTCCTCAACCCTTTGCAATCTGGCTTTTCCAATGAGACTACTCTCTTAGAAAGGTAGCCTGTGACCGCCTCTTGACCAAATCCCATGGTCTCTGTTCAGTTCTCATCCGCTTTGACCTCTGCTTGATGGTCACATCCGTCACTCCATGGCAGTGATGTCACATTAACTTGGCTTCTTCATACATTGTAGAACTCTGATCATCATAAATCCAACATAGATTCTTTCACCATTTTAAAAGGAAGTTCAAAAATATACTTCTATGCCAAACAGAAACTTCAACCTTTTGGAAACATTTTTTTCCATAGCTTTCCCAAACAAACCAACATACAAGTCATCACTGTGGGGACATTGTCAAATATATTTCATTTTTTTCCCAAGCGAACGAACTTCCTTTCTTCCCTGTATATTTATTTGATGTCTTTGGTAGCAGCATAAAGTTTATTGTGGTGGTCTTGGTTGTAAGACACCAAAATGATTAACCAAGTGTATGAATTAAGATGGGAAAGGTAGAATAGGATAAACTTCAAAATTTCAGACTTAATACATGACATTTTATGTCTCATTTATTCAGAGTTTACTAGGGGCCCAGCAGCTCTCCAGAGAAGATTCTTTCCAAGTGGGGGCTCAGGGATAGAGGCTGATTCCATCTTGCCTCTGCTATATCAGGCATAGTTATATCATTGTTGCTGCAGAGGAGAGAGGGGGCTGGATGGTTACACGCCTTAAGCAGTTCGGCACAACAGTTACACATATCACTTCTACTCACACCCCACGGGCCAGTATTAGTCACAGGGCCCCACATAATTGCAAGGAGGCTGGAAAGCTCAGTTTTGGGGGTGCCTAGGAAGGAAAAAAGAACCGGATATGAGTGAGCACTGCTCATTTCTAACGCATTGAGAGGGTTCAAAGAATATTTTCCCATAACATTCCCTAAAACTTCATCTTCTTGCTATGGGATAAGTACTCTTCTAGCTTTACATTGGTCATGGTTGGTTGAGCAGCACCTCTACTCAGAGCCAGGCAAAAAAGCATTCCTTCATATTGTGGAGGCACTTCAAAGGATAAAATTGGTGATTCTATATTTCAGCACCGGAACCTGAGGACAGCTCCCTCACATTGTAAACGATTCTGCCTGACTATCAGGTTTCTTAGCAGTACCGATTTCCTGAATTTTTATACAGGAATAGACATACATACGGTCAAATACCTGCAGTTACTTACTCCCATTCCTCTCTGCCACAAATCTGAGCAGCTTCTCTGAGGAGCAGGAAGGAGCAGACCATCAAAATGCCATCCTCTCTAAGTGTTTGGTTGACAAGTCCATCTGCATTTTAAGTGACAACCTCTACTCTCTGCACTTGTGAAGCTGCACTACCTTTCACCCTAATGAAACTGCCAAGTAATTTTGGAACCATGGGGGAAAGTCTGGCTCTAGCCCCCAGGGGATATATTGAATAACTTGTTTCTTGCTGACCTCAGTCGGTCTATAATTTCTAGACATTTTTGCTATCATCTGTGAATCTGTCCATCTCTCCAGGCTCTTATTTGGAAACCATCTCTGTGGTACATATAACTTAAGGAGTCACAGGCACAGCAGTTACTGATGAAAGAAATTCACATGCGGCAGCTCCCTCCATATGTGGAATGGAAATTAATAAGCATTTATTTTATGGCAAATAACAAAACTGTAGGTAGAAATATGTCCTCATTTCTCTGTATATACATATCTCTTTACACGTGGTATTTTGTCTCCAAATAAGCATTTAGGAAGATGAGTTCAGCTTTTAGAAAACCTAAGGGTGAACAGAATGGATTTCTGAGCATGCTGGTGTTCTAGATTATTCCTGTCACCCCCTCAAGCACGTTTCTTTATGATACCCATTAAAGGTGGGGGGCTCAGCCCTGACTTCCCATTATGTGCTAAGGGCAGCTCCTGCTACCCTCTGCAGGCCACCCTATTTGCCTCATTCCTTTCTCTTCTCTCTAGTGATAGAAACATCAGATGTCCCAGCAGTGTGTCCCCTGTTCATCCAAACCTGGCAGCATCTCAGGGAAAAGAAAAGGACAACAAGATGAAACCACTCTCTCAGAAAAAAAATAAAAATAAAATAAAGCCACTAAAGGGACATGTTTTTGAAAGGACAACAGTTGCCAGAAAAAAATCCTTTTTTTTTTTGGCAGAAAATAAAAGTGTCAGAGCCGCATCGCCAGATCAGCTTTTTGTTACTTCTACAACGGGGCTGCATCTGTACCGTCACATCTTACTGGCTCTTCCAGGCACACCTAACCCCTCATCAGAACACTACACAGTTCTGAGGCAGTGCCGATGTGGTGTTCCATTCTGCTCTGGGCATCAGCCACAGAGTTCTTCAACTCCTTCCCATCTGTAATGTTTGCTCACCGGTCAGCATATCTGGACACATTCCCAAAATTAAGAACATCAGTTACTAGGATAATAACACCTTGTATTTATATAGCACCTTCCTTGGATGTAGTCCAAGTACTTACCAATTGCATCTCACCGAGACCCCCACCAGCTCTCAGTGAAGGGTTTCTCCCTTCGCTCTAAGCAGGGACAGCTGAGACCTCAATGGAAGTGACTCAGGGAAGGTGACATCACCCTTCTCTACCACACACGCGCCAGCCAGGCTGGCAGTTGACACACATGCCTCAGTTGGCTGAGGAAGCAGCAGATGGCATCCAAGAGAAGAGGGCTGAAACCTGTGCTCCACTGAGTCTGGCAGCCTGCCCCCTTCTGGAGGAACCCACCATCTGAGATGTCCAGTGGGAGAGGATTACTCCATGGGCACCTGCACGGTGCATAGGAGGCAAAAGCCCAAGGCATTTAGCTGCTTCTCTTAGCAACCTGTGGATTGGTCCCCTCAGCCCCCAAGTAAATAAGTCCTGTGCCTTTCCCACTAGCCATACTTGCTTTGCTTCAAGTAATTTTTCATAGGTATTTATTTCATCATCAGATCAGTGATCCAACCATATTTTCAAACTCATAATGAACCTGATGAGGATAAAACAAAGGATTACGGAGAGAGGGCTGGGAGCCAGTATTGCATTGGGGATTGAGGGAGGTGAGGGAAAGGGGGAAATAGTCATGACGGTCCCATGGTGCTGTAGGCATCCCTCTCTGATACTTCACCAAGGCGCTCATGGCAAGCACAGAGGAGTGCTACCTGCAAGGAGAGACCATCCCATATATTTTCTTGTGTAACAATTTTCTTTACCAAGAGACCCAGGCAATCATGACAGGTTAGGAAGTTCCACGCCAGCCACGTCGTATCTCCAGGCCCCACAAACCATGGAGTGGCACCAGAGGCTGGCAAGTTCGTAAATTATCCTCCCAGTCGATTGCATTTTTAATCAGGGTGTGCACCATGATCAGTAATGGCACTTGCTTATGGGACAAAGCCCCAGTATTTATCTTGTTTTAATTGTATTAGAAAGCAGTGATATTCAATTAACCAACTCATCACGCAAGCCAGTCAATACTGGTCCTGGCGGGATTCTCCATTGCCCAGCTCCCTGTTCTGGGTGGTAGTCCATGCTTTAGAGTCGGGTGGAGTTAACTCCTGATGACCAGGGTCATGCTACTGAGAAGTAAGCAGGAGTAAGGAGACCGGGATTCAGCTTTCAGACACGGGCAGAAACCCCGAGGGTTCTTTCCTTTGCCCAGTTACGGTGAAGATTTACAGCAGGCCTCCTTTGGGATTAAGGTGTTATTTGTTCTATAATGTATATTTGTTTTCCAAGTACATATAAGGAGCCATTTTTCTCATCCTGGGGATTAGACATCTAAGATCCCTGTATCCTATAACAAGCCAAGGGCAGAGCTCTACATGTTAAGCAGACCTGCTCATGGAACGACAGCACGAAATGTCTTGCTATGTTCCCAAGGGCTGCCAGGTGATTCCTGACTACACCGAATAGTCCTGGTAGACCAACCTGCAAAGCCTCCACCAGGGCTGTTTTGGGTTGTGTGTCCGGACTCATGAGCAGCTGGGACACACAGTAAGTCACGAGCACAGCGGCCCTCAGGGCAAAGCCTCGGTGAGCCAGACCTACCTCTTTGCCCCATGCACACCTGTCCAAGGATAACTGGCTTTGAGACTACATGGTGGTCCAAGACTAGCTAGAGAGTAGTTGGTGGCCAGAGAGGAAAGTGTTTCCCTTGGGCTATGCCCCTCCTGCCGTCGTCACCTTCCTCAGGCTTGTCCTAAAGGCATACCTGAAACTCATTTAGCAACCCCATTTCCCAAGGTAAAACCAATGACTGAAATTTGAGCAGCGTTGCCCAGTCACCTGATTATTTTTTCTGACTTGTAGGGCAAGAGTCAGTATGGAGTTTGCCCCTGGATGCTCCCTAATTGGGTGGTTATGCTATGCACCAGACCCCAAGCCCTGTGATGGTTTCAGGGCTGTACACCCTTTACAAAGCTGAGGATCTCAGTAGGAACCTCAGTCAATGTCTGCTTCTATATGAGGATGACATCGGAAAAGAAAAAAAGTCCAGAGAAGATGGGACACTGGGTTCCAGGATCCCCATCCCATCAGCTCACAATTAGCTAACAGGCAGCATGGCCCAAATACAAGTTTAACCCCTTTGCCGACCAGTCAGGTTGTCCTAAAAAGAGAATTAAGTCTGTTTGATGACCACAGACTGCATCCTAGCAATGCCTTTTCAAATGCATCAAAGTTCCAAGGCCTCCTCGGAAGGAAATTAGGAATCACTTGGTGCAGCCAGGAAGTCAGCGCTTAGGCAGAAGGACAGCACATTGCCTGTTGGAAGAACCACCCAAGCACTCAAGTTCTTGTGCTTCCCTGGGCAGCTGACTCCCTGCTGCTTCAAGTGGACTAAGAATCTCTATATGCCGCTGTCTGAACCCAAGTGAGTGTATGGGAAAGTGAAACGTTTCACCCAGAGATACATTAGAAGGAAAAGAATCTTAAGATTGCTTTCGTTTCCAAACATTTGATGAATTTCAATTCATTAAGAGTTTTGTAGGATTGCTAATTTAATAAGAGCAAATGGGGCCCTAATGTCAGACAACAATCAGTAATTTAAAGGGGGCGAAAAAGAATAAAAATAAAACAGTCATTACTTAACACAATGTTTAATCAAAAGATGCCAGAAACTTTCAACTTCACAGTAATGTTTTGAAAGGTTGGAGACATCAAATTCACACAGAGTTTTTGACTCTGTCTGGCAGGCTGGAAAAATGGACATAGTTGTGATAATTGGCTGTGATGGAATTTAAAAGTCTAACCACCCTGTTCTCTCTCTCTCTCTCTCTCTCTCTCTCTCTCTCACACACACACACACACACACACACACACACACTCTCTCTCTCTCTCTCTCTCTCTCTCTCACACACACACACACACACACACACACACACACACACACACATTCACTCTTTCCCTTGAGCTGGATTCAGTTTGGGTTCCAGCCCAGTGAACTTCAGGAAGCAGGGCTTCATCGTGGCATTTGAGGTCTGCTGAGCCTCACACTTGACTCAACTTGATACTGAGTCAAGTTGTTCTGGACTTTGAACCGTTGAAGACCTCCTCTCTTTCTAATGAATTTTTTTCTTATTCTCACTTCATCCCTTTTCATGCTATAGTTAGGACCTCTTTGCATCTCCATGTACCCTGCTGTTCACTATCAAGGGTGTGAGCATGTGATCTATGGATCTCCCAAGCCCTTTGGGCCCCCTGTCCTGCTCTGGCTCCCTGCCTTTCGATGGTTGCTCAGGACATTCATGCCTGCCTGAGTTGCCTGGCAAGGTCATGGTGCACAGCACTTGCAGCTATGTCCTGTTCTTCGAGGACCGTCCAGCTCACATGTCTGTCTGCCAGGGCCTGTGTACACTTGCTGCAACTATTCAGGATGTTTACGTGGGAGTCAGAGATCCATACCTACCTAGAGAGGACCATGTGGACCACATGGATAGGATGTGCCCTATCCTGGCTCACTTCTTTGCCTCAAACTGCTCTTTTCCTTCTATGTGGTCCTTCCTACATAGCACTCTGTATATTGCCACCCAATTCTTAAATGTTCAATTCATGATGACGGCTGACCATCTAAGAATGAATAATGGTTCCAAAGGCTTCTCTTTGACTTTTAAGGTGTCTTCTTGCCTGACCTGACCAATTGTAGCACAGAATTTAGCCTGGGATAGAGACCCAGCAAATAATTATCTTGCTTGATAATTGATAAGCAGGATATTATTTTAAGTATATAAAATTCAGAATCAACACCCAAAGTTATGAACCTAGGAAATGGTGTAGTCGGGAAGCAAACCCAAGTCTCTCCAGGGCTCTTTCCACTGTACCAAACTGTCTCTTGCTGCCCTCACTCATTGCTGTTTATATATTTGTTGTTATTTTAAGCACTGTTTAAAAGTTGCTGTTGTATTACTTCTGGGATCTAGCTGCTCCAGTGACATCAAAAGGGGAGACAGCCCAGGTATTTCTTATAGCCAACTGGTGCCCAAAAAACAAGTGGCAGTGGCTCAGGGACATCAGGAACCCAGTAGGGCCAGAGCTTTGGGTGGTGTTAGAAACCCAACCCCCTTGCAGACAGCAGAGCAGTGGAAGGGCTCCAAAAGCAAGCATTGCCTACTTTACGCATCCCTGATAACCAGCCCTAAGAGAGGGCATATGTTGCCCTTTTACATAAGGAATGAGTGATGTCCAAGTCAGGGAAATTCAAGGACAAGATCAGGTTTGGACCAAGTTGTTCGCTGCTGCTCCCCAAGCCCCACACTAGACAGTCACCCCACAATGATCTCTGGGCTCTGTGGCTGCATCTGCCCAAAGATAGAAGCAATTTTAGTGCCCAGTATAAAGACAGAGGGAGTAAACTCCAGGGGAGAGGGTTCTGATGGGATATAGATTCCTTAGTAACAATTACCACAAGCCCCAGGGTTTTCAATTTAATTAAACCAGTTCTTCAGCTTGGGGATCTATGTCTGAGCTTAGTTGCTTTTTCTTCTTCTTTCTTTTTGGTTCTTACTTTTTTATAATGTTCTCAGTCTTGCATCTCAGTGTAGCAGGATATCTGAAATGATGATGTGTGGACGAAAAAAGAAAAGTGATTTCCCCTCTGGTGCCTTAATGGAAGGTAGTGAAAGAACTGAATCAAGAATTTAATAGTTACTATCATTTATGCTCCCTAGAAAGCTTGGTACAGGCGAACTCTAAATTATCTTTGCTAATGGGACAGTGGGAGCAAATGAAATGATATCATGGATCTGTTTAGTACTTGCCATCTCCCAAGTGCCTTTCCACACAATACCTCGTTGAACCTGCCCTGCAGTGCTTTGAAGTTGCCATCATTATCTTATGTAACAGACGAGAAAGGTTGAATGACTTCTCAAAAGTCACACAGCTGACATGTGCCACAGTTAGTCTCAAATCCAATTTTAAATATTAAATTTGATGCCTCTGCAGTGATTCTGTAAACAATTCTAAATTCTCATTCGGGGTGTCCCTTTTAATTTTCCCTCCCGCAAAAATCAATGCAGGCACATGGCCAATTTGATAGGTCTTGAGTGTTATCTCCTTTCCATCTTCAGGAAGAGATGCTGATGATCAGTAAAATATTCCAAACCAGACCTACTGTGCGAAATACTCTCATAACAACCAAGGCAAGGACTAGAATCCCCATTTTATAGTGAAGAAACTGAGGCTCAAAGATACTAAGTAACTTGCCCAAGAACACAGATCTGGTAAGTCGTAGGTAGAGCTGCACCAGCCAGCTCACTGTGATCTGCTGGGTGGCTGCCAGCCTGGCCAGTTGAAAATGCTGTAGGTTCCCGCTTCCCGGTAAACCTGTGCCAGGATAGCAGTGAATTTAGGTGACCAGGACCCATGTGCCTCGGTCAGTCCTGCAGTCCCATCCTAAAAGCCACTCGTGGCTCTACCCTGCTGATGATGGGTCAGCCACACGACTTCCCTTCCACGCAGGCTACCTGTCTCACATCTCTACTGTCTAGATGTATAGCAGGGAGGACACAAAAGCCCAGGTACCCCAGGGAGAGGGTCGGCCTTCCCTCCCATCTGGACAGGCCATTTTCACCAGTGCCCTTGAGCAGGCCGTGTGAACGGAGGTCTCGGGGACCCAGGCTTGACTGGGGGCTGGCCATGAGCCTCTCTCCATGAAGGGAGCGAGGCTTGGGTCCCACTGCTGAAAGGACTTGGTTGCAAGAGCCAGCCTTTGTTTGTTGGCTGTCTTCCCCATCTCCATCCAAGCCTCGGGTTGCAGTGTCGCACAGAGGTGGGTGGACTTGAACCCTTGACCTTAGCCGGGGGGAGGGGATACGGATGACAAGCAACCTCTAGGGCTCAGCACCCCGCTGATGTTTTGACCCCCCCCTTTATACCCAGTACCTTTTACCTTCCTCTTCATGTGTGTCATAGAGCTCACGTCAGGACGGGGTCTCCCCCTTGCCCCCAGATGGCCATCTGAAGCAGATGGTCCTTCTCTCCTGAAAGCACATAAGGGATAACCCTCACTGCAATAATAATTGATCAGTTAATTAATTTAAAGGACTCATAGCCCCAGGAAGCTGATACAGAGACAACGCTGTACTGTCTCTCCCCATTTATCTATACCACTACCTCTTTCAGACCCCCGGATATGGAGCCAAGTCAAAAGACAGTCCCACCTCCCATTATGCATCTTCCCCCGCCACCACCACTGGGAAGCGGGAGAAAGCCCATCAGGGTCTCCTGTCAAGGGGTCAGCTGGAAATCAAGTTACAACCGATACCATGTGTTTCAGAGCATCTCGGCTCCCATCCATCGGCCCAGGGCATCATTAATAATCCACAGCCTAATGACGGTGATGAATATGGTAGCAGGAGCAGGGGGGGCAGCCTGGTGCAGTGAGGCGGAGGGAGAGAGTGACTTATTAGCCCTGCTCCAGGTGTAACCTTCTCCCCACAACCAAGCCAGGGCCAGGATGATTTATTGGTACAGTAAACGGATTTTTATAATTAAAATTGATTTTCGGTTTTAGCCTGGTCTGGAAGGACCCGGTCAAGTTCAAGAGGGGAAAGAGGGGCAATCTAGGTCAAGGAAGGGAAATGTGCTCTCGATTTCCCATATGTCTTAGATTGTCAGAACAGGAAGGAACCAATCCTTTCACAGGTGAGGAAACAGCAGCCTGGGAGGTTGGAATATTTGGCCCGTCTCAGATGTGAGATAAGGCAGAGCTGGGATTCGACCTGGGTTGCCTGGATCCCTGAGATACATTCATTTCCCTGGGGCTGTTTGTGCACGGTGTACTGTGGTGTAGGTTGTTCACTGCACAAGGACACATAACTGAGGGTATTCGTCATGGAATCATGGAAACCTGGCCATGTCACACGTGCTCGGGCAGGGACTGCTGCTACCCAGAGGATGTATTCAGCGGTACCAGTTGGGCCTGTTTCCTCTCAGGGTCAGCGCTTGCCAGCCAGCAGCTGCCTGGGTCCTCTGGGCCCGTGCGCCTTTGATTCTCATCTAGCAGTCCAATGCCCAGAGGCTGCGTTGGGGCTGTTTATTGAAAGAGCTGAGGGCTCTGTGGTGGATGGTGGACACACACTAGGCTATCGCGTGTCCGGCCCAGCGTAATTCACCAGCAGGGAATTTGCGACGCTGGGAGTGGCAGAAGCTAACGTATAGGTGGAGTGAGTGTGCCTGCACATTCAGGAACACACAGACCGGCACCTCTGGAAGACTTGGCTGGCGCTGCCAGCACTGCTACCTGTGCACACGGCTCTTGACCACCCCCTCCAGCGAAGCCCACTGAGAGAGAGGAGGTGAGCCCAGGTCCATGGTCAGAGCCCACTGAGGAAGCGTTTTCTGTTTCAGCCCATCACGGAGCATCAGTCACAGGACTCTGAGTCCTTCCCCTTCCCGGGCTCTTTGTATTCGTACCAGGTCCCTCAGTTGGGCATTTCATATTTGGCTGTATAAGAGAGCAAGGGAGGATACATGAATATGAGCATATACTCTTGTAAAAATGATAGAATAGTATATTGCCTCTTTTCCTAGTTTGGTATGTTTTTTAAACTAGACTTTATTTTTCAGAGCCATTTTAGGTTCACAATAAAATTAAGCCGAAGTACAGAGAGTTCCCATATAGCCCCTGCTCTCCCCTCCCCGCAAAGAGGCTCCCCCACTATCAGTATCTCGCACCAGAGTGCTGCATTTGTTACCATCAATGAACCTACATGAACACATCATTATCACCCAGAGTCTAGAGTTCACATTAGGGTTCACTTGTTGTACATTCTATGGGTTTTGACAAATGTATAATGACATGTGATCACCATTCTAGTATCCTACAGAATGTTTTCACTGCCCTAAAAATCCCCTGTGCTCCACCTATTCATCCCCCCCCCTCCCCACTGAATCCTGGCAACTATTGAGCTTTTTAGTGTCTCCGTAGTTTTGCCTTTTCCAGAAGCTATAGAGTTGGAATCATACAGTATGTAGACTTTTCAGATTGGCTTCTTTCACTTAGTAAATTACATTTAAGCTTCTTCCGTGTCTTTTCATGGTGTGATAGCTCATTTCTTTTTAGCGCTGAATAATATTCCGTTGTCTGGATTTACCCCACCTTATTTACCTGTTCACCTACTGAAGGACGTCTTGGTTGCTTCCAAGTGTTGACACTTATACACAAAGCTGCTACAAACATCCGTGTGCAGGTCTAGGTTCTCATCTGCCCTTCTGGAATACCACCCACTGTAGAGTGAAGACCCAAGACCCAGGTGCAAAGAATCCAGTGATTCCAGATTGGCAGAAGGACCTTGGGAGAACTCACCTCATCCCACAGGTGTCCAGCCCACGCCCTGCACTTGGGAGGGGCTCAGTATCTGTCTGCTAGTGACGGAGGAGGGGCTTCTTTATTTATTTATTTTTCCAGTCCCATGCTATGTTTATTGTGAATACAAGTTTTTCCTTTTAGTCTCTTTTGGATTTCCAACTGGATGTGAACCAGTCATTTCCCATCTTTTTTTTTTTAGCATCTTTATTGGAGTATAATTGCTTTACGATGGTGTGTTAGTTTCTGCTGTACAACAAAGTCAATCAGCTATATGTATACATACATCCCCATATCTCCTCCCTCTTGAGTCTCCCTCCCACCCTCCCTATCCCACGCCTCTAGGTGGACACAAAGCACTGAGCTAATCTCCCTGTGCTATGTGGCTGCTTCCCACTAGCTATCTATTTTACACTGGGTAGTGTATATATGTCCATGCCACTCTCTCACTTCATCCCAGCTTACACTTCTCCCTCCCTAAGTCCTCAAGTCCATTCTCTGTGTCTGCGTCTTTATTCCTGTCCTGCCCCTAGGTTCTTCAGAACCTTTTTTTTTTTTTTTTTGGTTTCCATATATATGTGTTAGCATACGGTATTTGTTTTTCTCTTTCTGACTGATTTCACTCTGTATGACAGTCTCTAGGTCCATCCACCTCACTACAAATAACTCAATTTTGTTTGTTTTTATGGCTGAGTATTATTCCATTGTATATATGTGCCCATATTCTTTATCCATTCATCTGTCAATGGACACTTAGGTTGCTTCCATGTTCTGGCTGTTGTAAATGGAGCTGCAATGAACATTGTGGTACCTGACTCTTTTTGAATTATGGTTCTCTCAGGGTGTATGCCCAGTAGTGGGATTGCTGAGTCGTATGGTAGTTCTATTTCTGTTTTTTTAAGGGACCTCCATACTGTTCTCAATAGTGGCTGTATCAATTTACATTCCCACCAACAGTGCAAGAGTGTTCCCTTTTCTCCACACCCTCTCCAGCATTTATTCTTTGTACATTTTTTGATGGTGGCCATTCTGACCGGTGTGAGTTGATACCTCATTGTAGTTTTGATTTGCATTTCTCTAATGATTAGTGATGTTGAGCATCCTTTCATGTATTTGTTGGCAATCTGTATATCTTCTTTGGAGAAATGTCTATTTAGGTCTTCTGCCCATTTTTGGATTGGGTTGTTTGTTGTTTTGATATTGAGCTGCATGAGCTGCTTGTATAGTTTGGAGATTAATCCTTTGTCAGTTGCTTCGTTTGCAAATATTTTCTCCCATTCTGAGGGTTGTCTTTTCATCTTGTTTATGGTTTCCTTTGCTGTGCAAAAGCTTTTAAGTTTCATTAGGTCCCATCTGTTTATTTTTGTTTTTGTTTTTTTTTTTTTTCTTTTTCTTTTTGCGGTATGTGGGCCTCTCACTGTTGTGGCCTCTCCCGTTGCGGAGCACAGGCTCCGAATGCGCAGGCCCAGCGGCCATGGCTCACGGGCCCAGCCGCTCCGCGGCATATGGGATCCTCCCAGACCGGGGCACGAACCCGTATCCCCTGCATCGGCAGGCGGACTCTTAACCACTGCGCCACCAGGGAGGCCCTATTTTTGTTTTTCTTTACATTCCTCTAGCAGGTGGGTCAAAAAGGATCTTGCTGTGATTTATATCATGGAGTGTTCTGCCTATGTTTTCCTCTTAAGAGTTTTTATAGTGTCCAGTCTTACATTTAGGTCTTTAATACGTTTTGAGTTTATTATTGTGTATGGTGTTAAGGAGTGTTCTAATTTCATTCTTTTACATATAGCTGTCCATTTGTCCCAGCGCCATTTATTGAAGAGAATGTCTTTTCTCCATTGTATATTCTTGCCTCCTTTATCAAAGGTAAGGTGACCATATGTGCATGGGTTTATCTCTGGGCTTTCTATCCTGTTCCATTGATCTATATTCCTGTTTTTGTGCCAGTACCATACTGTCTTGATTACTGTATATAGTCTGAAGTCAGGGAGCCTGATTCCTCCAGCTCTGTTTTTCTTTCTCAAGATTGCTTTGGCTCTTCGGGGTCTTTCGTGTTTCCATACAAATTGTGAAATTTTTTGTTCTACTTCTGTGAAAAATCTCATTGGTAGTTTGATAGGGATTGCATTGAATCTTTAGACTGCTTTGGGTAGTATACTCATTTTCACAATGTTGATTCTTCCCATCCAAGAACATAGTATATCTACCTATCTGTTTGTATCATCTTTAATTTCTTTCATCAGTGTCTTATAGTTTTCTGCATACATATCTTTTGTCTCCTTAGGTAGGTTTATTCCTAGGTATTTTATT
Organism: Mesoplodon densirostris; assembly: GCF_025265405.1. Taxonomy (NCBI): domain Eukaryota; kingdom Metazoa; phylum Chordata; class Mammalia; order Artiodactyla; family Ziphiidae; genus Mesoplodon; species Mesoplodon densirostris. The sequence goes on along the minus strand of NC_082669.1, from coordinate 93,368,520 downwards.
CTTTTTTGTTGCAATGGTAAATGCGAGTATTTCCTTAATTTCCCTTTCAGATTTTTCAGCATTAGTGTATAAGAATGCAAGAGATTTCTTTCTTTTTTTTAACATCTTTATTGGAGTATAATTGCTTTACAATGGTGTGTTCGTTTCTGCTTTATAACAAAGTGAATCAGTTATACATATACATATGTTCCCATATCTCTTCCCTCTTGCGTCTCCCTCCCTCCCACCCTCCCTATCCCAACCCTCTAGGTGGTCACAAACCACCGAGCTGATCTCCCTGTGCTATGTGGCTGCTTCCCACTAGCTATCTACCTTACGTTTGGTAGTGTATATATGTCCATGCCACTCTCTCACTTTGTCACAGCTTACCCTTCCCCCTCCCCATATCATCAAGTCCATTCTCTAGTAGGTCTGTGTCTTTATTCTTGTCTTACCCCTAGGTTCTTCATGAGCTTTTTTTTTTTTCTTAGATTCCATATATATGTGTTAGCATACGGTATTTGTTTTTCTCTTTCCGACTTACTTCACTCTGTATGACAGACTCTAGGTCCATCTACCTCACTACAAATAACTCAATTTCATTTCTTTGCATGGCTGAGTAATATTCCATTGTATATATGTGCCACATCTTCTTTATCCATTCATTTGTTGATGTATACTTAAGTTGCTTCCATGTCCTGGCTATTGTAAATAGAGCTGCAATGAACATTTTGGTACATGACTCTTTTTGAATTATGGTTTTCTCAGGGTATATGCCCAGGAGTGGGATTGCTGGGTCGTATGGTAGTTCTATTTGTAGTTTTTTAAGGAAACTCCATACTGTTCTCCATAGTGGCTGTATCAATTTACATTCCCACCAGCAGTGCAAGAGTGTTCCCTTTTCTCCACACCCTCTCCAGCATTTATTGTTTGTAGATTTTTTGTTGATGGCCATTCTGACCGGTGTGAGATGATATCTCATTGTAGTTTTGATTTGCATTTCTCTAATGATTACTGATGTTGAGCATTCTTTCATGTGTTTGTTGGCAATCTGTATATCTTCTTTGGAGAAATGTCTATTAAGGTCTTCTGCACATTTTTGGATTGGGTTGTTTTTTTGTTATTGCGCTGCATGAGCTGCTTGTAAATTTTGGAGATTAATCCTTTGTCAGTTGCTTCATTTGCAAATATTTTCTCCCATTCTGAGGGTTGTCTTTTGGTCTTGCTTATGGTTTCGTTTGCTATGCAAAAGCTTTTTTTTTTTTTTTTGCGGTACACTGGCCTCTCACTATTGTGGCCTCTCCCGTTGTAGAGCCCAGGCTCCAGACATGCAGGCTCAGTGGCCATGGCTCACGGGCCTAGCCGCTCTGTGACATGTGGGGTCTTCCCAGACCGGGGCACGAACCCGTGTCCCCTGCATCGGCAGGTGGACTCTCAACCACTGCGCCACCAGGGAAGCCCTGTGCAAAAGCTTTTAAGTTTCATTAGGTCCCATTTGTTTATTTTTGTTTTTATTTCCATTTCTCTACGAGGTGGGTCAAAAAGGATCTGAATGCAAGAGATTTCTATGCATTAATTTTGTATCCTGCTACTTTACCAGATTCACTGATTAGCTCTAGTAGTTTTCTGGTAGCATCTTTAGGATTCTCTATGTTTACTATCATGTCATCTGCAGTGACAGTTTTACTTCTTCTTTTCCGATTTGGATTCCTTTTATTTCTTTTTCTTCTCTGATTGCTGTGGCTAAAACTTCCAAAACTATGTTGAATGATAGTGGTGAGAGTGGACAACCTTGTCTTGTTCCTTAGTGGAAATGGTTTCAGTTTTTCACCATTGAGAACGATGTTGGCTGTGGGTTTGTCATATATGGCCTTTATTATGTTGAGGTAAGTTCCCTCTATGCCTACTTTCTGGAGGGTTTTTATCATAAATTGGTGTTGAATTTTGTTGAAAGCTTTCTCTGCATCTTTTGAGATGATCATATGGTTTTTCTCCTTCAATTTGTTAATATGGTTTATCACATTGATTGATTTGAGCATATTGAAAAATCCTTGCATTCCTGGAATAAACCCCACTTGATCATGGTATATTATCCTTTTAATGTGCTGTTGGATTCTGTTTGCTAGTATTTTGTTGAGGATTTTTGCTTCTATGTTCATCAGTGATATTGGCCTGTAGTTTTCTTCCTTTGTGATATCCTTGTCTGGTTTTGGTATCAGGGTGATGGTGGCCTCGTAGAATGAGTTTGGGAGTGTTCTTCCCACTGCTATATTTTGGAAGAGTTTGAGAAGGATAGGTGTTTGCTCTTCTCTAAATGTTTGATAGAATTCGCCTGTGAAGCCATCTAGTCCTGGGCTTTTGTTTGTTGGAAGATTTTTAATCACAGTTTCAATTTCAGTGCTTGTGATTGGTCTATTTATATTTTCTATTTCTTCCTGGATCAGTCTTGGAAGGTTGTGCTTTTCTAAGAATTACTCCATTTCTTCCAGGTTGCCCATTTTCTTGGCATAGAGTTGCTTGTAGTAATCTCTCATGATCCTTTGTATATCTGCAGTGTCAGTTGTTACTTCTCCTTTTTCATTTCTGATTTTATTGATATGAGTCTTCCTCCTTTTTTCCTTGATGAATCTGGCTAATGGTTTATCAATTTTGATTATCTTCTCAAAGAACCAACTTTTAGGTTTATTGATCTTTGCTATCATTTCCTTCATATATTTTTCATTTATTGCTGATCTGATCTTTATTTCTTTCCTTCTGCTAACTTTGGGTTTTTTTTTGTTCTTCTTTCTCTATTTGTTTTAGGTGTAAGGTTGGGTTGTTTATTTGAGATGATTCCTGTTTCTTGAGGTAGGATTGTATTGCTATAAACTTCCCTTTTAGAACTGCTTTTGCTGCATCCCACAGGTTTTGGGCCATCTTGTTTTCATTGTCATTTGTTTCTAGGTATTTTTTTATTTCCTCTTTGATTTCTTCAGTGATCTCTTGGTTATTTAGTAGTGTATTGTTTAGCCTCCATGTGTTTGTATTTTTACAGATTTTTTTTCCTGTAATTGATATCTAGTCTCAAAGCATTGTGGTCAGAAAAGATACATAATATGATTTCAATTTTCTTAAATTTACCAAGGCTTGATTTGTGACCCAAGATATGATCTATCCTGGAGAATGATACATGAGTACTTGAGAAGAACGTGTAATCTGCTGTTTTTTGGATGGAATGTCCTATAAATATCAATTAAGTCCATCTTGTTTAATGTATCATTTAAAGCTTGTGTTTCCTTATTTATTTACATTCTGGATGATCTCTCCATTGGTGAAAGTGGGGTTTTAAAGTCCCCTACTATTATTTTGTTACTGTCAATTTCCCCTTTTATGGCTGTTAACATTTGCCTTGTGTATTGAGGTGCTCCTATGTTGGGTGCATACATACATATTTACAATTGTTATATCTTCTTGGATTGATCCCTTGATCATTATGTAGTGTCCCTCTTTCTCTCTTGTAATAGTCTTTATTTTAAAGTCTATTTTGTCTAATATAAGAATTGCTACTCCAGCTTTCTTTTGATTTCCGTTGGCATGGAATATCTTTTTCAGTCCCCTCACTTTCAGTCTGTATGTGTCCCTAGGTCTGAAGTGGGTCTCTTGTAGACAGCATACGTATGGGTCTTGTTTTTGTATCCATTCAGCCAATCTATGTCTTTTGGTTGGAGAATTTAGTCCATTTACATTTAAGTTAGTTATCGATATGTATGTTCCTATTACCATTTTCTTAATTGTTTTGGGTTTGTTATTGTAGTTCTTTTCCTTGTCTTGTGTGTCCTGCCTAGAGAAGTTCCTTTAGCACTTGTTGTAGAGCTCCTTTGGTGGTGTTGAATTCTCTTAGCTTTTGCTTATCTGTAAAGGTTTTAATTTCTCCATTGAATCTGAATGAGATCCTTGCTGGGTAGAGTAATCTTGGTTGTAGCTTTTTCCCTTTCATCACTTTAAATAGGCCCTGCCACTCCCTTCTGGCTTACAGAGTTTCTGCTGAAAGATCAGCTGTTAACTGTATGGGGATTGCCTTGTATGTTATGTGTTGCTTTTCCCTGGCTGCTTTTAATATTTTTCTTTGTGTTTAATTTTTGATATTTGATTAATATATGTCTTGGCGTGTTTCTCCTTGGATTTATTCTGTATGGGACTCTCTGCACTTCCTGGACTTGACTCTTTCCTTCCCCATATTAGGGAAATTTTCAACTCTAATCTCTTCAAATACTTCCTCAGTCCCCTTTTTTCTCTCTTCTTTTTCTGGGGCCCACATAATTCGAATGTTGGTGCATTTAATGTTGTCCCAGAGGTCTCTGAGATTGTCCTCAATTCTTTTCATTCTTTTTTCTTTATTCTGCTCTGTGGTAGTTATTTCCACTATTTTATCTTCCCGGTCACTTGTCCATTCTTCTGCCTCAGTTATTCTGCTATTGATCCCTTCTAGAGAATTTTTAATTACATTTATCGTGTTGTTCATCATTGTTTGTTTGCTCTTTAGCTCTTCTAGGTCCTTGTTAAACGTTTCTTGTATTTTCTCCTTTCTATTTCCAAGATTTTGGATCATCTTTACTATCATTATTCTGAATTATTTTTCAGGTAGACTGCCTATTGCCTCTTCATTTGTTTGGTCTGGTGGGCTTTTACCTTGCTCCTTCATCTGCTGTGTGTTTCTCTGTCTTCTCATTTTGCTCAACTTACTGTTTGGGGTCTCCTTTTCGCAGGCTGCAGGTTTGTAGCTCCCATTGTTTTTGGTGTCTGCCCCCAGTGGGTAAGGTTGGTTCAGTGGGTTGTGTAGGCTTCCTGGTGGAGGGGACTGGTGCCTGGATTCTGGTGGATGAGGCTGGATCTTGTCTTTCTGGTGGGCAGGACCGCGTCCTGTGGTGTGTTGGGGTGTCTGTGACCTTAGTATGATTTTAAGCAGCCTCTCTGCTAATGGGTGGGTTTGTGTTCCTGTCTTGCTAGTTGTTTGGCATAGGGTGTCCAGCACTGTAGCTTACTGGTCGTTGAGTGGAGCTTGGTCTTAGCATTGAGATGGAGATCTCTGGGAGAGCTTTTGCTGTTGCACGTTACGTGGGGCCGGGAAGTATCTGGTGGACCAGTGTCCTGAACTCTCTCTCCCACCTCAGAGGCTCAGGTCTGACACCTGTCCATAGCAACAAGACCCTGTCAGCCACCCGGCTCAGAAGCAAATGGAGAAAAATAAATAAATAAATAAAGTTATTAAAATAGAAAAAAATTATTAAAAATAAAAAAGTAATTAAAGAGAGAAAGACGGAAGTGAGCAACCAAACCAGAAAACAAACCCACTAATGATAACAGGTGCTAAAAAGTATACTAAAAAAAAAAAAAAATCAAAAAATGGACAGTCAGAACCCTAGGACAAATGGCAAAAGCAAAGCTATACAGGCAAAATCACACAAAGAAGCATAAACATACACACTCAAAAAAAGAGAAAAAGGAAAAAATATATCTATCTATATATATATATATATATATATAAAGGAAGAGAGCAACCAAATCAATAAACAAATCTACCAATGATAATAAACTCTAAATACTAAACTAAGATAAACATAAAACCAGAAACAAATTAGATGAAGAAAGCAAACCCCATGTCTACAGTTGCTCCCAAAGTCCACCACCTCAATTTTGGGATGATTCATTGTCTATTCAGGTATTCCATAGATGCAGGTTATATCAAGTTGATTGTGGAGATTTAATCCATTGCTCCTGAGGCTGCTGGGAGAGATTTCCCTTTCTCTTCTTTGTTCATGCAGCTCCTGGGGTTCAGCTTTGGATTTAGTCCCACCTCTGCATGTAGGTCGCCTGAGGGTGTCTTTTTAGGAAGGCTGAAGTTTTCTGCCAGCGTTCAGTAGGTGTTCTGTAGGAGTTGTTCCACATGTAGATGTAGTTATGATGTATTTGTGGGGAGGAAGGTGATCTCCACGTCTTATTCTTCCACCATCTTGAAGACACCCCCGGGGCTTCTTTAAAAGGCTGAGTAACCAAGAAACGTAAGGAATGCTCCCAGTCCTCTGTTTTTGTAATTATGAGTAAATTATCATGGTACACGAGCAACCAATTAGGGCCCCAGTACAGATAAGCACAGTTTAATGCTGAGTCAAACTCTTTCATAAGTCACGTCTGATTATGTTTAATGCCGTGTACTACTCTTATCATTTGTCCCTCGAATGGGGTGTAACCGGCAAACACATTGAATAACTGGCTATGTGCTTGCATCCAATAGAAGGCAGGATTAGGTGGCCTGAAGGTCTCACCCAACGCTGGGATTCTTGAGTCCTTGTATTAGGTTTGAGCAGCCAAGCCATGCTTTTATAGCTACCTTTCTCTTTTCCCCATGGGTTTTCTTGGGGCTGTGCTCTGGGTGGGTGTGGGTACTTGTTTAAAGTATCCCAGCAAGTCAAAGCTTCAGCTCATACAGTCATGCACATGAGAGTCACCAGGACACTGGTCACAGGGCACAGGGAGGAGGAGATGGGAGAAAAAGGAGAAAAAGTAGGTTCCAAAGGTGGAGGCTGTGGTCCAGCAGGGCCCCCACTCCTGGGGGCATTGGGAACACAGGGCTCTCACTCCTGTCCCCACTCTGCTCCCAGGACCCAGGCTTCAGCAGCCGCCACCAGGGAGAGCTCATTCATGCAGAAGGATGAGTGAGTGATCCTGCCAGGCAATTTATGAGAAAGTGAAAGGGAGAAAAAGAGAGAGAATCACATGGGATGGGGGTGATGTTGAAGTGGGAGGAGCCGGCAAGGGGGAGCTGACCATTCCCCCCTGTGGTGTTACTGGTCCTGACCTTCATTCTGCCCCCAGCCTTCCTCTTTTGGACATGGCGCTCTTGGGTTTGTACTGTTTTCATATTCCCTTCACTCCTTGAAGGAGCCATGGACAGAGAAGCGTGAGGGTGGGAGACCCCTCAGGCTTTGCTGAATCTAAGTGAACAAGACTCAAGGGCCGGGGCTCTTGCAGAGACTATGTAGGACCCCCGTGGGGGAGCTTTCTCATCAACTTTTCTGCCTTAAATGCCCTCCTCTCCAGCTGCACCCTCCACCCCAAAGAGGTGGATTGATGAAGCCTGTGCTGGCAAGGATGCCTGTGGGTATCCATGGTTTTGCTGGATCTGCCCTCTGTTGAGGAAGCTGAGTTGACAGGACCAGCTGAACAGCACAGAAGACCAGGATGGACCCTCCCAGACCTCGCCTTCTACAGAGAGCCTGCAGGGTCGGACTTATTCCTCGGCACAGCTGCGAAGGTCACTCAGAGCATAGCCTAGGAAAACCAGCCCACAGTGTTCCCTCAGGTCTCTAGGGCTACAACTCAGCAACTGAGAGCGACTCTGGGTCAGAACAGGCTGCCCACCCGGTCCTAGCATGCTGCCAGCAGCGTGAAGTTCACCTTCTCTGGATGTATTGGCCGATCCATGGGCTCAGGCTGCTCTACACTCCCAGACTACACCCCTGGGCCCCAAGACAGGACATGGATTCACGGCTGAGCCCTGAGGAGCAGCTGCCCTAGGACATGAGCCAGTTCTGAAGTCTGCAGCCAGTGAAACAATTCCATAATTGGTAAAGTCTCGTGAAGTCAGGCACACCATACCCTACAGCTCCTGCCAGGGTGACATCGTGCCACACAGACCGATGGTCTCGCATCCTACCCAGCCTGAGATGATAGAAGCCTTATTTGGAGATATGAGTCGTGTACGTTGACACAAATCTTGCTATGGAAACAAGCCGGCCAAAGAATGATTCTAAGAGATATTTAGATGAGGCCTTCCAACCCAATTCTGCCTTCATCAGTTTCCATGATGTTTGCAGCTGGCTCAGGCAGTGGCTGCTGCTCCTCACAGGGGAGTTGTGGCCACTTGGCCCCTGCAAGAGAGGGGATTCCAGTGGAGGAGGGAGGCTGGACCAGCCCTGAAGCAGTCGGAGGTCATGGACTCATAAGAGCCCAGCTCTGCCGCTCACTGGCTATGTGACCTTGAGCAAGTCGCTTAACCGCTTCCAACCTGCATCCCCAGCTGTAAAATGGAGACTGTCATCCCTGACCTGGCTACCTTGCCAGGTTATGGTGGGGGGTCACACACAGTCATACCTGTGGGATTGCTTTATAAATTGCAAAGCCAAGTGCAGGGGTCTGGTATTATGTGATGCCCATTCCACCTGTCTCTGTGTTCTGGGAGCCTTCGACCTTCTGCGTCTCTCAGACTCCAGGGCAGAAATACATCATCCTTAGATCCCAGCTCCTTTTCTCCCGTGGCCAAAGCCAGTCATCCCAAACCCAGCCCATCATCGGGGTCATTGGTGGGGGACGAGGAGGGAGAAGTATAGAGCTTTGAGAAAGTACAGATGCTCAGCTCCTGGAAATTCTGATTTCGCTGGTCTGAGCTTGGCCTGGGCATCAGCATTTTCTAAAAGCTCTACAGTTGATTCTGTTTTTGAAGTCTGTGAGTCTGTTTCTGTTTTGTAAATAAGTTCATTTGGATCATCTTTTTAGATTCCACATATAAGTGATATCATATGATATTTGTCTTTCTCTGTCTGACTTACTTCACTTAGTATGCTAATCTCTGGGTCCATCCATGTTGCTACAAACGGTATTATTTCATTCTTTTTTTATGGCTGAGTAACATTCCAATGTATATATGTACCACATCTTCTGTATCCATTCATCTGTTGGTGGACATTAAGGTTGTTTCCATGTCTTGGCTATTGTGAATAGTGCTGCAGTGAACATAGGGGTGCATGTATCTTTTTGAATTATGGTTTTCTCCGGATATATGCCCAGGAGTGGGATTGCTCTACAGTTGATTCTGATGTGCAGCTAGGTTTGAGCCACTTGGTCTAGACCCTGCTTCCCTACCTGCCCCTCCTCCCGAGCACTTACTACATGCCCTGATTCTCCCCTTGAGTTGTAAGGTTTCCGGAGGGCAGTCCACGCTCAGCAAATGGTGACGTGGGGCACTTGCAAGGGAGTCGTACAACCAAAAGCAGCCCCTGGCGCCCCTCATACTCTCGTCCAGGTCAGGCTACATTCACAGCAACATCCCATGCAGGCTTAATGGAGGAGAAAAGCTTTTGTAAGTGAATTCTGCTCATGGCATGCTACCTGCCCTAAACTGTCACATTTGGTTTCCTTGCTGCTGTGTCAGTCCTGTGTCCTGCGGGTTTGTTTGCAAACTCAGCAAATGCCCTGTGTTGAATCGTGTCTGGAGGCCGCATCCTCGTGTCCCTGTCACAGCAGGGTCTGTTGGAGTCTGTGCCAGCACCACCATGCTGGGCCTCGCTGCCCAACCCACGCCTGCCAGACGTGCCATGCCATCCAGCGTACCCACATGCCAGCACGGACGCTTGTGTTTGGCCAGGAGCCAGCCCGATATCCTGTCCCAGACCCACAGCCAAGTTTTGATTATGCCTGTGCGCAGAGGTCAGGGGAGAAGCTGAATGCACGGAGTTCCCAGAGAACCCTGACCTCATTTCATGTCAGAGTTAGAAGGGCTTCCTAGCTTCACCTCACTTTCCTGGGTGCTGTGGGCAATAAAATTCATTCACTGGGGTTTTCCCTCCTCTTCCTGCCCTCTGCTATTCAAAGGCAGAGGAAAGCCTATCAGAAAAGCCAGAGAGGGGAGAGTAGGAGGCAAGGAACTGATTGGAAAGTTCTGGGCTGGCTGTAGAGCCAAACCCCTATTAATAGGGAGGGGGCTGTAGTTCTGGGGACCACAGGGGGTCACTCAGTAAAGTTGGGGGTGTCAGGAATAAGAAAGATCATGAGGTCCCAGCATAGTTTCTCTCAAGTTCAAACTTCTTTTCTAACACTGCTTATAAAGTAACCACCGGCAGAAATGTTCAGCTATCACAAGGGCACACCTGGAAACCTTTCAAATTGAACTTTAAATTTAAAGCTGAATTTTTCCCTTAGGAGACCGTTATCTGGTCCAGAAAGAGAAGTAAACCCAAAAGGTGAATCGGCCGTGGTTGTCATCGCTGTAATGATAGCTGCCATTTATTTAGTGTGGATGCTCCGGGAACCATGTGGAGTGTTTTACGTGTATTATGTTATTTAATCTGCATAACCTTTGGGACGCTGGAAAATGTTAAGTGCCTGTCCAAGCTATTAAGTGGTAGAGCTAGAGTCCGAGTGGCAACCCCTCAGACTGCAAAGCCCAAGTCCTAAGAGCTGTACTGCCAGCTCCCCGGGGACCCCCCTGCCCCTGGTGGCCTCTCCACTCCTAGATTCCTCCCCCAGGTTCTCCATCTACTGAGTTTGTCTGTCGTTGGCAATGACGTTTTGACGTTAGGGGCTGTTGGTTGCTGTAACAGAGACCTGAGTGAACAGAGACAGAGGAGAGCTGAGGCTCCTGGCCTTCCTCTGGCCAAACCACTCACGTCCTCTGAGAGCGGGCACACATCGGCCAGGATCAGACACCTCCTCCTCTCCACCCCCATCCCGGACCAGCAATTACATCTGACCGCGCGCTGAGTCACCATCTAAATATAGCTCTGACCAGCCACTTCTCATCTCAGAAGGGGATATCTGCTCTGAGTCTTAGCCTGATGTAGATCAGATTCCCCAGCTGCAGGCAACGTGAAATGAATGAGTTACCCCCGCACACCACCACTCACCCCTCGACAGTGAGCCTCCTAATGGAGCCAAGCTGACCCACGGCTAGAGTCCAGCGGGGTCAACTCCTGGCCGATGCAAGTGAGAGACTCTGCCTTACCTCCTCCGCTCTGCCGCCTAGAATACGTGAAGCCCGGCAAGCATGCGAAACCCTTACTTACTCTGTGCTGGGATCTAATTATCACCTAACAGCAGAATACCTTGTTTATTTCCATTATGCATGAGGACACCGAGGCTCAGAGACGTAAAGTAAAGTAACTGTCCCCAAGTCACACACTTGACAGTTGGCTGAGCCAGAATTTGAACCTAAGGCAGGGTTAGAAAGCCTGCACCTTTTTCGTACTGTCAGGCTGGGCTCAGTGCGGCCACCTTGCCTGAGCACTGCAGCCCCTTACTCACCCCACAGTTGTTTATATGAATAGTAGATAGAACTGATAATAATAAACACTGGTAGTTTTGTAGTTGGTGATCCCAAGTTGTGGTAGTTTTCTTTCTGGTAATAATACAAAGTATATTTCAGGTTGATGTCATCTAACTTTTTCAAGATCACTAGGGAAGGGGCAGCCCTGAACCTCCCTATTATACGAAGTTATCAAGATGGAATAAAACGGGGGAAGATCCTGGAATGAAATTCCTGGAGGCTTTTCTAGCCTTTAACTATGATGGACTCTTCCAGCTAGAAAGGGCGATAGAGATCAAGTTATATCTGAAAATGGAGAGCCTGAGAAGCAAGGACTCTTGCCCACAGCAAGTTAGGGGCAGGTCTAGGACTAGGGCCCAGGTCCCCATGCGGGGACCACAGGCAAAAATGCCCCCTACACTCAATATGAGCTAGTTAATTTTCCAAGGAGAAAACTCTTCTATGTCTCGGGGTCCATACACTTGCAGGGTGCTGGTCATCATGAGGCAGCCAAAAGGGACAGACCAATCAGTTGTGGATCCTTTTCATAACTCCCAAATGTTAGAACTCAGTGGGTATAAGGAAAACTCAACACTTTGACCCTAAAATATATTTGGAGCTGACTAATTAACTTGGTTTAAAAGACTAAAGCTTAAAGCATCTTTTGAAAATGACTTTAATTTCCCAAGTCAAAAAAAATTTTTAATTATATCCTGTCTGTGAAAAATTCAGACTCCCCAGAGTTGACCACTGTTAGCAGTTTTACTATCACTCCAGATGTTATTCTGTGCCCCAAAATGTGTCTGTATATTATAAATACATAACTACAGAGTTGTCTTTTAAAACTAAAAATTGAGTCTTAATATACTTTTTCTGTAACTGGCTTTTATAAATTGAAGTATAGTTGATTTATAATATTGTGTTAGTTTCAGGTGTACAGCAAAGCAAAGCAATTCTGTTATACATGTATATATATATATATATATACATATATATGTGTGTCTACATATATATATATTCCTTTTTTTGATTCTTTTCCATTATAGTTTATTATAAGATATCGAATATAATTTCCTGTGCTATACAGTAAATCCTTGTTGTTTATGTAACTTGCTTTTTTAACTCAAAGATGGGTCATGAATATCTTTCCATGTCAATGATGCAGACATGCTTTATCTCAGAGTATGGATGTAGCACGATTTATTTAACCAGTCCCCTTAGGATGAACATTTTAGGTTATTTCCAAATAGTCATTATCACATACAAAGCCACAGTGATAATACACAGCCATGCACCTGTACCCAGGTGCTAGTATTTCTACAAGAAAGATTCTAAGAGGAGGACTTCCTGGGTCATTTTAGATTTTAGTAATAACTACAAAATTACACCTCAAAAATGTTGTGCCAGTCTAAACCCCCGCCGACAGTGCAGAAAGCATGAAAACCTTTTAAAACGCTGTCATTTTAACTGTTGTCCTTTCATATTTGAAGAACTCTGGAAAACACCCTCAGGGCAGCATCTCTTAATGAAAAGGTCATATTTGCCCGTGTGGGCAAAGATGATCTACATCCAAGGATGACTCAGACATCAGAGGACCCCCTCCACTTTGCCCACCAGCAGGCTGACCCCTGACCCCACAAGGGGAGCTCGCATAGGTCTGTGAGAGTTAGTTGGCTGCTTTGAGGCAGGGGTTGAGGGTGGAGGAAGAGGATTTAGGCTTCTTCGGGTCAAGTGTGGTCTCTGTCTCCTTCCTAAACCAGCAGCACCAGGCTGCGTGAGAAGGGACCTAGAAGGCTCCCTGCTGAGGGATGTCAGTTTCCATTCATTTGGAGACCATGATTTTTCCCAGGGTTGAATTCCTTTTTGAAGGAAGATGTTTGTTTGCTATACAAAGGAGCCACCTACCCAGAAAGGGATTCTGCAAGAAAAGCCGTGTTGATTTCCAAACCTGCTCCTATGGTCCAGAGCACCTCTGCCCATAGCTGTATGCAAACACCACCCCTATTACCAGGCACACATGTCTGGGCACAAACCCTGTGCACTCATTCACATCAGTGTGCCATTTGCCCGCAACCCTTCTTTGGTTTGAACAGTCAGACCATTGCTGGGGATGCTGCCAGCATTGCCCTTGACAGAAGGCGGTCGGAGCGAAGGTTGGGTGCTGGGTGGAGGAGGCCTGCCCTGCCACTTCCCACAAAGAGCCGTGCCAGCGAGCCAGAGGGTCTCGGCATATGCCTCGGAACTCACTTGGCTCAGCTGCTGGGCCTGGATAGAGGTATCACCATGCCAGCCCCTCCTCCACCCGCTTCTTGGCTGCTGGAACAAAGGACCCCCTTGAGCAGGCTGAGTTTGGGAAACTCATACCAGCAGGTCCCCAGTCCCAGCTTGGATGGGGCCATGGTCGGTCAGCGGAGCTTGATGAAAGATGACTGGACCTGGGGCAGTGCTTTGATCCCTGGGACAAAGGCTCCTTCCCACCTGCTGGGCTTGGGGTTGGGGAGGGAGGTTCACATTCCCCCCGGGGTATGAGTCCCGGGGCTCCGCCTCCTCCTTCATCCCTGTCCTTAGGGCTAGGTCACGAGCGGATGTCTTGGGCAGGAGCCTGTATCTAGGGATTGGGTATCAAAAGAGTAGTGTCAGTAGCCATGTGGCCTTGAACAAACCCTGCAGCAGCTGAGCTTCACCTGAAAAATGAGGGGACTAGCAGCTAGATTGTTTCCCTTTCTGCTATTAACTCTGTGAAACACTCATCCCATCCTGGGCACCTTCTCACCCGCATGTTGGGTGCGGGGTCTTTCTGGTCAGCATGTGGGTGTGGCGGCCAATCTCCTCTATTAAGTGCACTGGACTGGCCCACCTTGCAAGGTTTCTTGAGCCCATTGTGCGAATGTGAGCGTGAGAGCCCAATCTGACCTTTACACTAAGAGGTGAACTTGTGGCAATAATCCAGAAATGATAGATTTGGGGGGAAAGCCAAGATCGTCAAATCAGTGATCTCCGTGGGGTCCTTAGACTACGTAGGAGCTTGACAGGAACCAAATTCATTCATTCATGCACGCATGCAAGCATTCACTCTCTTGCTCATTAGTTCTCATGTGCTGTGCCTGGGATGAGCACCAAGCGTGGTGGGATGAAGATGGCTTCGCACCACCCCTCGTGGGGGTGTTTCATCGGAGAAAGACGCTGCAACGACAGGGTTGTTCTTGGCGTTGCACCAACACGTTCATATGTCTCATCTCAGTGCATCCCCAAAGCAACCCTTCAGGTGCCTTACTGTCGTCCTTAGATGTAAGCTGTCCAAGTCACAGAGGAAGTGGCAGATCCAGGATTCAAATCCAGGTCTGTCTTGCCCCCAAACCTCTGCTTCTACTTGGCTCTGAGATAAGCTATTCCAAACTCCGGTTTCCTCCCCAACCACGCTTAAAGGAGTCAGGGGGTCCCCCTGGAAGGGGAGGGCTTACTAAGACCTGCTGTCAACCCCTCTTTAGGACTCCTACTCAGTGATGGACCTCTTTGCCCCCTGAAGGGGCCCCTCAGCTCCTGAACTCAGCCAAACCTTCCTGGTTTACAGTCAGCAGCCTCCAGTGCTGTGGAATTTTCAACCCGGGAACTTGCGTTCAGTGGAGTGACCAGAGGTTTCTCAATCCCCTGGCCTGTGTACAAGGGGTCGAGTGTGCATTGGCCCGATGCAGGCTTCAGCCCTGGCTTCATTTCAGTTTCCACCTTTGCCACCGCCCTGTGCTGTGTGACCTTGGGCAAGCTACTCAGCCTCTCTGGGTTGTGGCTTTTCCATCTGTGCAGCAGGGAAGGGGATTGCTCCTCGCTTGGCATGGGGTCCGGCTAAATGGAACACGGGCCATTGTGGCACAGCCCACACCAGGAGGCATGAGGATGGGGTGATTTCTAGAGACTGCAGAAATCGCACTGAGAGCTCCTGGCCCAGCTACTGCCATTTGCTAATGAGGAGCAGCATATGTTGATGATTCCAGCATCAAGCTCACTCCTTGGCTGTCTGAGTTCCCAGAGCAAACTGGCTTCCTATTAGGCATTTATACTTATTAATAGCAGCAAATTGCAGCCCTCTGCAACATCTGCTACTTTTTATTTGCAAAGAGCTTCCCAGACCATTTGTATTAGTAGTATTTTGTGACCAATTCTCCAAGGCAGAGGAGGCCGGGGCCTCCAATCTGAAAATGAGTCAGTGAGGGCAAAAGAAGAGGGGAGGATTTGTTCAAGGTCACCCAGACACCCAGAATGGATTAGAGCTCAGGACCTCAGCTCCCCAAACCTCATGCTCTGGGGCTGTCGTCCTTGCTGTTCTGAGTAGCCACGAGCTTGACCCCAGAACCCCTGCCTAGAGGCAGCTGGGAACAACAGTGACAGCCGTTGCTACTCCCCTTGCCCCTGAACGGCAGTCTGCTCTCAAGTGAGGCCCCTACTGAATTAGCCCCCTGGCCAGAGCCCAAGCAGGAGAAATTGCAAAGTTCAAGGCAAATCATTCTTGAGGAGTTTTATTGCTGCCAAGTAGATAAAATCACTTCCTGGCACAGGGACAGCCAGGAGGTCAGGACAGAGGGTCCTGCGAGCATCTCTGCTTCCAGTCAGCAGAGATATAATATATCTTAATTAATGTTAAGATAATATTAACATCTGAAGAGCCATATTCTGTGTCCAGAGTCTTTTCTGGTACTTTGCTCAGGGACTGGGCCTCCCTGAGAGCTACAGATCTACGGTCATAGCGAGTTTGGGCAGCATGGGAGATGCTGGGAAGATTCATTTGTCACGTTAGACACAGTTATTAATAATCTCCCCATGATGGTGCCAGATACATATAACCTGAGTGTTTATGTAGACCTGTCTGGTGTTCAGGATAGAAACTACCACACTGCCACCTTACCCCTCCTCATTCAGCTTCTCCCCTCTCCCCTTCAAAGGACCTTTGCACTTCGGTGTGACTTTCTGCCCAGGAACTGTGTATTGGTTAGCTATTGCCCCCAAAACGCTGTGTAACAAACCACCCCAAAACTCAGTAACATACAGT
This sequence comes from Mesoplodon densirostris, assembly GCF_025265405.1. Lineage (NCBI taxonomy): Eukaryota > Metazoa > Chordata > Mammalia > Artiodactyla > Ziphiidae > Mesoplodon > Mesoplodon densirostris. The sequence goes on along the minus strand of NC_082669.1, from coordinate 93,352,444 downwards.
AATAAGCCTTGATTCTCATTCTCATGGACCTTCAGATCCATTGCATGTCAGCTGATCTACGCTAAGCTGGACGGTTCTGCTTCAAGCTGCTGCACCAGCTGAGCTCATCTCCTGTCTGTGGGTTGGGCTCAGGTCTGCTCCACATGGATTCATTTGGCTGAAGAGGAAGTAGCTACGTGGGGAAGCTATCGTCGTGGCAGTGGCAGAAGCACAGAGGGCAAGGGCAAGCACAGAGGCACATCTCAAACCTTTTCCCTGTGCTTGCTGCCATCCCATGGACCAGATCCAGTCCTGAGGCCAAGCCCAAGGTCAAGGGGTGGGAAGTACACTCCACCTCTCCATTCACCATAAAGCTAGGCAGGGATGGGCATGGGGATGTTAGAGGCTACTTTAGGGAAATGAAGAGTTGGGCCTCATAACACAGTCTGCCATAACCCATGACCAGCCTTCTGACCTCGGCCTCTCTTGCCAGTCTGCCAAGTTCAGAAATACCTGCCACCTCTGAGCAAAGAGGATATGAGTGAAAGTGTTCCAGGCATCTGGAGTGACATGACATAAACACAGCTTCCCAAGCCAGTGCTCAGCCACCACAAGTTCAAGCCCTGGCAGTGAAGGGCTTAGAGGTCATCATGGGGAGACAGGGCTCTACAAACCCCTGCCTGGCCCCAAGTCAGCAGAAACAAAGCCTGGAGAGGCAACCAGAGGCCACCAAAGGAAAGAAAGGCCCCTGGAGGGGCTCTGAGAGGCTCCCTGAGACCATGATGCTAAGATCCATACGTATTGCTGAGTTAATAATTTTCTAGACAAGGACTGACTTTCCCCAACTCTACTTCCTGTGCCTGGGGACAGGAGACGGATAGGACAGCACAGGGGACGGTGGGAACCAGGCACAGCATCTGCAAGGCTTGACAGCTCCGCAGCAGCCTCTCGGAGTTCCTTAATGCGTCATCGTGCCTCTTTTTCTTTTCTTTTCTGACGATTTTGAAGGAGATTGGGTACTTAAGAAGTCTTCTGGACATTTAGATTAACTCCCGCCATCAGGCTTCGTGTATCCACTGTAGCATTAGCATCCAGTTATAAGAGGAGAGATGGAGTAATAACTCACATTTCAACCAGAACGTCAAATGCTTAAACAAATTAGGGATACACACAGACACTTGGACGTTATATCTATGGAACATTTCTGAATGTAATCAGCAGAGCAGCAGGTACCCTTTGGAACGCTAATGGCAACAGGCAGAATGGGACCCTGTGGCTAGGGGGAAGCATCTTTCGGAATATCAGGGAAACCAGACGGGCTGGACAGTAGGGGCCAGAACTCAAGGCAACTGCAAAAATTCTTAACACATCCAGGCCCCAGGCCCAGCAGAGAATGGGTTCTGTTGATCAGAGTGAAAGCTTATAAAGGCCAAGGCCATGAGTTGCACTTCTATATGGGTTCCTTTGCTCTGTGGTCAGTCACTCCTTGTCTTCCTGTCCCAGGTCATTGTTTTGTAACTTCATGGTCTCAGTCATGGGGCTGGATAGGTGAGGGAGGAGAGGTGATGATTCTATTGAGCGTACTTCCAAACCAGGCAAAGCTACACGATATTATTTAGGGAAGTTTACCTTGCTGGCAAAAGGATAAAGCAAACCCTTGTGATTCCCAGAAAGGTAATGGAAGGGGAAAGAGACGTGGGATGGAGATGGGCACACAGATGCTCCTGGTCATAATTAAGGATGAGAAATGCTGATGCAGAAGCTGAGCAGTAACAGGAGAATTTGATAAAACCAAGGGCATTTGACCTCACAGGAAATGTGTGCATTCCAAGACCCTCCCCTGTGCCTCTTGGAAGGGGTGGGAGGTGAGGAACATCTCTGGGTAGAACAAGGCTGTGACATTTTTTTTCCAAATCAGGAAACGAAGGTCCAGAGCTTGAGAGTGAGAGATCCACTTACATGACAACACACGATAAGAGACATTCATCCCGAACACTTTTTGTCCATTTGAGATTAAATTGAAAAGAGTAACGATGCCTATCTTTTCACTCAGGGATCTCAGAATATTTCATACACGTGAATTTGTTATCGGTCTACCAACAGAAAGCTTCTCCTGCTTGACCCAGGCTGCTGGGAAGGAAATAGGTGTTCTTATGTCTACCCAATAGTTGTTTTATTATTATTATTTCTTTTACTGTGGTAAAATACACATCGCATAGAATTTGCCACCTTGACATTTAAGTAGCATTAAGTGCATTCTCATTGCACGGCACCTGTCTCCACCATCCTTCTCCAGAATGCTTTTCTTCTTCCCAAACTGAAACTCTGGACCCATTAAACACCAACTCTCCATTCCCTTTCCCTCAGCCCCTGGCAACCACTTTCTACTTTCTGTCTCTATGAATTTGACCATTCGAGATCTCATATAAGTGGAATCATGCAATATTTGTCTTTTTGTGACCGGCTTATTTCACGTAGCATAATGTTTTCAAGGTTCATCCATGTGGTAGTTTGGGTCAGAATTTCCCTCCTTTTTAAAGCTGAATAATATTCAATTGTATGTATATCCCACATTTTATGTATCCATTCATCTGTCCATGACACTTGGGTTGCTTCTACCTTTGGGCTATTGTGACTAACATTGCTATGAACATTGGTGTACAAGTTCAAGTCACTGCTTTCCATTCTTTGGGGGTAGGTACCCAGAAGTGGAATGATACCCAGATAGAAAGTAGAAAGGTACCCAGATCATACGGTAAAATTCTAAGTTTAACTTTTTGCGGAACTGCCAAACTGCCCAATAGGTTTTTGCGTAACGCCGACAGAATGTGCCAGGAAGACTACCCTACCTGAAGCCCCCCACCCACTCTCCCCCAGCACAGTGTAAGCACACACAGGGGTCCTGAGAGGTGGTGGAGCTCCTGTCTCTAGAAGCAGTGAGGGAGCTATTGCAGCTGCATCAATCAGCACCTCTCCTGGAGTCCAGTGGCCAGGGGACAGACCTCACTTGTTTGTGGTCTCCAAGACCATCCATCACTAGGATACAGTCATCTCTAGATAGGTCACATTGCTGTCTGATTTGTCCTCCAGGCAGAAGCCCCCACCCCATAACTTTCTTTTTTCATCTCTTCCTGTGGTCGGAATTCCCTCACTCAGCTAATTAGCATGCCTGGCACTGTAGCGTAAGACTTTAATCAGCGTTGGGTGCTTTCAGTTAATCGTGTGGCTCTGCATCTGGAGTGGTTTGTGTTCCAGGGTCAGGAGAGGAGCCGGCTTTGCTTGGTGTAAGGCGTGGGTGGAGGATCTAGGTATCTGGGGAGAGAGAATCACAGCGCCAAGGTGGCTCCGAATCCATCTGGCCACCTGTGCAGCTTACCAGCAAGGTGTGGAAGGTAAGCAGAGCCATTTGGGTAAAGAATTGCACCCAGATAAATGATGGGCTGAATCTAATTTTCAAAAGTGATTTAAAGTGTCAGGCAAATTTCTGATGCTTTCCAGAATTACGTGCGGGATGGGGAGTGAGGCAAAGCAATGAAGTAGATTGGGAGATTTGGGGTCAGTCTGGGCAAGCGTGGCCGTGCCAGAGAATACTGTCTGATGGTGGGACTTTGGAAATTTCCCTGGGCCTGGTTTTCTTTGGTAAAGTCCTGGAAAGGTGAAGGGGGGCGGTGGCACCCAGCTTTCAAATGATGGTAAGCCTTCTACATGGACTGTCAGAATCCTGGTGGTTTCCCGGTTTTAGCATCCATGCTTTGAAAAGAATGGAGAAAACCTAGATAAATTTCAGAAGAGTAATAAAAAATGACTGAACATACAGATAGAAAGAGCCTATAAGAAAAGGTGAAAGGAAGTTGGGTAGCATAATAACTTCCCAGGACTTATATCCCTGTCCAACAGGGATCCACCCTGATGAAAAGCAAAGAAAAGTAGGTTTTACCAACTGTAGGTGGTAAAAGCCCTGAATAAGTCGAGGAAGTTGGGCCAAGAGGAAGCAGTGAATGGTTTAGGGGCAGACATCCCAGTTCAAGGAGGAAATGATGTGATCAAGGTAATAAAGGAGAAAAGCTCTTCCAGGCGTTAAACTCCTGACCAAGCTCATGAGGGCTCGGAAGAGCAGTTTCGGGTGACGAGGGGGAGAGGTAAAGCAGCAATGCAAGGAAGAATGGGTATTAATGACAAAGATGACAATAATAGTTAACTGTCACTTGCAATGTGCTTGATCATTTACAAGGCCGTTTCAAATCTCTTGGGTCATCTGTGCTTTGGGAAACTCTGTGAATTAAGGGGGATTTTTTTTTTTTTTTTTTTTTTTTTGCGGTACGCGGGCCTCTCACTGTTGTGGCCTCTCCCATTGTGGAGCACAGGCTCCGGACGTGCAGGCTCAGCGGCCATGGCTCACGGGCCCAGCCGCTCCGTGGCATGTGGGATCTTCCCAGACCGGGGCACGAACCCGTGTCCCCTGCATGGGCAGGCGGACTCTCAACCACTGCGCCACCAGGGAAGCCCGAGGGGGATTTTTATCTCCATGTTGAAGATGAGAAAAAATGGGACTCAGAGACAATAGGATCTCATTGCCAGTAAATGGTGAAGTTAGAATTTAAGCCCAGCTCTGCAGGCTCCTACACTGTTTCCAACCAAATGAAAATGACTCTTGTTTAAAATCGAGAGACGAAGGGCTTTACAGTTCCAGGTATTGGCATTATTAAATGCCAGTTGCAAGCTATTTTTAGAAATCTGAATGCAAAGGCTTTGGAGAAGTTCAGGTTTAGCCAGCAGCTGGCTCTCTTTGTGTCATACACCACAGAACCCCATGGCACGGCCGTCGGAGACAGATTATAGAACATGTCACTGGGAGAAACCAGGGAGGATATTAAGTTCAGACCAAGAAAATGCTTTTGCTTGAACAAGCCATGATTTCCTCTTTAAGCCTGTGCAAAATATGGAGTGCTAGACAAGCAGCCGGAACATATGAAAACATTATTATGTACTTATGTTACCAACTTTCATCATCTTTGGCCCCTTTTATTACTTTTTTCAGCTCTAGGCATCAAGTTTTGAAAGATTTTTGCCACTAAACAAACTATTTATTAAGTAATAATATATTTCCTATTTTTAGTATGGGAAATACATCACAGAGTATGCAAACAAACAGAAGATAGCAACAATCCAATTTTCATTAGGCTTTTGGAAATATTGAAAGTAACTGTAGACCTCGTTACCACTCATGAATTCCTAGGTGTCAGGCTACTTTGGGCACCATTATTTATATGCTCACATGACCAGCGTGTCTGTGCCCATTTAAGGGGTAGGGAAGGCAATTAAAGAGGTAACAGGAGGAGGGTCGGTTCCTGACTGTGTGTACAGTCCAGGGTGGCGGGGGGGGGCGGCGGTAATTTGCAAGAGTTTGACTGTCAGGACCAATTACAAAAATGGGAAGGTTGTATATAGGCAGGGCCAAGGCATGGCCCAGGCTGATTGCATGAGCAGTAATAAAAGGAAAGATAAAATTCCAAATGTGCAAAAAGACATCTGAGAATGTGGAGAAAGGGCCACCAAGGCCAAGGGCAAAGCCATAGGAACAGGAGCAGGAAGCTAAAAGGTACCTTGGAAGAAGTAAAAATACACAGTGGTCATTAAGATCACTCAATGGGCACTTGAGAAAACAGAAGAGATATATAAAGGGAAGAAGAAAATTAAGGTGGAGAGGAAAAAGGAATCATGTGGGATTTGAAAATAATAATTAATTCTTAATTAATTCCAAAAGAGAGCTTCGAGACTAATTGAGCAGACTCTGGTGCCAGTTTGCGTGTGCACGAGTTACAAGTAGCCCCTGCCAAGTGGTACATAATTTTATGGAGGCAGACCACGAAGCAGCAGGGAAAACATGGCCTCTGCATTTGCTCATGAAGCACGGAGGCTTGGCCAGGTCAGCGTGATTTATACTTCTTCGTGTCTACGGTCTGATGGCAAGAAATTAAAAAGGACGACCACATCAAACTCTCTTAGCTCAAGCTGAAAGATTAGCTAAGAAGTCCTCCATTGAGACAAAAAGGTACCCCAAATGGAAAAGAATGATTACAAAAAAAAAACACCCCAAAACCTTTTGTGAAGAAGAAACTGGCAAAAGTGGAGAAGACAGACAAAGGCTATAGGAAGAAAATTAAAATTCCATTTGATCCTATGTATCGTTATTAAGTACCTCCTATGTCTCGGGCCCTGAGAAATCATGTCAAAAGACATCAGGGCAAAGCTACATTGGAGAACAAAGAAATTCCGAAGATCTTTAGGAGTATGCAGGAAATTGAAGCATTTGGGCTAAACAGAAATGTCATGTGGAACATTTTACATTAACAAGCTGCTGGTGAAAGCTAAGATAAAGTTTTGTGGTTGGAGAGGAAGCCTCTAGTCATGAAAAGAGTGTGGGTAGGAAGAGAAATAGCAACAGCTGCTCTTTGAAAGCACCAGCGTGAACAACTTTATGAGCCAGTTGGCCAACATTATGAGAAAGAGAGAGTGAGCAAGTGTCATCTACAAAGCGAGTGGATTACACCTTGTTAACGAGAGAGAGAGAAAAGGGTCTTGGACTTGGGTTCAGTGCTCTCTGGAACCACAGAAAGGATGAAACCTGAAGGAGAAGTTCTGGGAAGGGGCAAAACACTTTAAGGCAAAAGAGAAACAAGAACGGAGAAAGAAGAAGCATTTGAGTTCATTACATTGATAAGAGATAAATATGTGATGAATGGCACGTCTGTAGAGATATTTGGGGGTTTGGGTGGTGGGAAAATTTAAGTGTACATGTTATAAATATCTCTGATAACAATGTGCTATGAATCCTGTGGAGTCTATTCCCAGAAAATAGCAGTTGGTTGTCTCCCCGCGATGCTTACGGGCCACCTGCTCAAATAGGATCCCTTTCGGATCTGGGGCTCTAGGCCCCTTCCTGCTTCTACACGGTTTTGGATGATACACCTGATAGGATGGCCTGACTTCTTTTTTTTTTTTTTTTTTTTTTCTTTTTGCTGTATGCGGGCCTCTCACTGTTGTGGCCTCTCCCGTTGCGGAGCACAGGCTCCGGATGCGCAGGCCCAGCGGCCATGGCTCACGGGCCCAGCCGCTCCGCGGCATATGGGATCCTCCCAGACCGGGGCACGAACCCATATCCCCCGCATCGGCAGGCGGACTCCCAACCACTGCGCCACCAGGGAGGTGGCCTGACTTCTTGATGAACTACTGGGTGTTCTGCAAAATCTTGACCCCCGTCTCCTATGTGGTCTTGTCCTAGCTCACCAGAGTCCCTGTGGAGTCCTGCGGTCAGTATCGGAGCTGCGGCGAGTGCCTGGGCTCAGGCGATCCCCACTGTGGCTGGTGTGTGCTCCACAACACGTGAGTACCGCCGGGCAGCTTCCTCCTGCCTCCCCCTCCCCTCCCCCGGTAATTCTCTCCCTCCTTGTCTCCTTCTCTATCACCACCCTCCTACTGTTTGACCTCTCCCTTCTCTCCCTCTCTTTTCTTACTCTTCCTTCTGTGTATCCTTTGTAAATCTATGTATCCTTTGTAAATGTATCCTTTGTAAATCTTATCTCCCTTTTGTTTATCTTGTCTTTACCTTCTTTGGTTTATCTTTTGTAAATCTTATCTCCCTTCTTTTGTTTATCTTGTCTTTACCTTCTTTTGTTTATCTTTTGTAAATCTTATCTCCCTTCTTTTGTTCTGACTTCACTTTCAATTGTCAACTTCCATAAAAATGTATGGAAATGTCAGCATGGGAATGATGAAGGGTCAGGATATGGGAATCACCCTGGATCATTACACACTGGAGGTCTGGAGGGAGATCTCTGGACATTTCTGGTTGCAATTTGACTGTAGACTGTAGATGGACATTCCAGGGCTAAACAGCAGGAAAACGGCATTGGACTCCTTTCTTTTTTTTTTAATTTTTGTTTTAATATGTATTTATTTATCTGGACAGTAGGGTCTTAGTTGTGGCACATGGGATCCTGACCAGGGATCAAGCCCGGGGCCCCTGCATTGGGAGCACAGAGTCTTAGCCACTGGACCACCAGGGAAATCCCTGGACTCTTTTCTCCAGGCTCACATGGGCCACTAAATCACGTGTGTGATGTCTACTGTCCAGTTAGTGATTTAACAGCCACTTAGCAGACTTCAGTATCCCCCCAGAATCTTCTGGTATTTGAGGGGTAAGTTCAAGTGTGTAGCACCTAAGAACCCTCCTCTGCAGTCCTAACACTCATCTGGCTGTCAGAGCACCCTGGGCCCAGGGTCACTAGACCAATGTTTGAAACCCTGGTCCAAGTGTTGGCCAATCCCCCCATGTGGCTCTTCCTTGCTGGCTCCATTTTACTCTCTAGAAGTGGGAAGAAGGCAATGGTATACAGTGGAGACAAATGGTAGTCTGATAAATGAACTGAGGGGTGGAAGTAGGGTACAGACAACCCCCCAGGCGTGAGGGGAGAACAGAAAGCCTTTCTTAGGGGAGCCGAAGACCCTTGGCATCGCTGACTGGAGAAGCCAACAGTCGTTGGGCCCCACCCACTCTGTGGAGTTTGGTCCCAACCAAGCTATGGCTGCAGGAACCCCAGGCTTCTAGTTAACACTTGCAACTTGACACGCTGTGAGTTGGACACAACTGTTATAAACTACAAAGAAGGACTTAAGTTTTCTTACGAAGAGCCTGAACTGTATGTGACCGATGGCATTTACCAGTCATTTCCTGCCTCACTCCACCCCAGGAGTGCCTCTGAAAGTTAGACGTGCCTCTTAAATTCTAACACAACCTCTCCAAGGCCCCAGGATGGGCACCCTCCCCTCTCTAGGTGACAGTCTCAGGCGTCATGAGACCTAGAGTTCACTAAGGGAAGGTTTGAAATCCCTCGGATATGCTGTGATGGGAAAAAGCGGAGACCCATCAACCTACGCTGAAAAACACATAACTTAGAGATGACTAGAAACTGGGTACAGGAGTGCACCCAAAGCTTTGTATCGTAACAGAGAACAGTGGCGCCTAAGACTGGCCGCCATACAAGAGGATGCAAGAGATTGCATTCAGAATCCAGATCAGCTCTGATCAACCCAGAAGAGTTGCCCACATGATACTTTGCAAGGCAGAGGGGAAGTCGTTTTCTTGGTCCCACACAGTGAGCCCTCTCAGAAAGGGACTGTGCTCCAGATCCATTGCTTCCTTGGGGGCCTTAGGGCAGCTGGCTTTCAGCTTGGCTAAGGATGGCGCAGCTGCTCCTGGCGTGAGGCTCCCACACCTGGCATCATTTAAGGGCCATCAGAAAAGCTGGCCCCCCTCTGACACTCTATGCCTGTGGGACCCAAAGGCTGGTCTCTGGGTCAGCTTTGATCCAGCCCGGTGATGTCGGCCAGCGCCACACAGCACTGAGCCCTGTGAAGAGCAGGGCCCCTGAGGCTCTGAGACGGCGGCAGGGGCGCTGTGGGTACACCCACCTCCCCTCCCCAGAGCTGAGCTAAACAAGAATGACAGGAGGAGGTACCAGACGCTACTTCCTGCGTGGCCTCAGTTTCCCCTCAGTAACATAATACCTGCCTCCTGTCAAGCAGCAGAAAACAGGGGTGGACTGGGGTCAAGGTGAAGTCTGGACAGTTCATAAAGGAAGCCATCAGCCTGCACTGGGAAGCCAGCCTCTCTACTCTCAGCGTGGCCTAAAGAAAACAGTCATGGACATGAACTCCGGGCATCTGCCACCAAGTCCAAATTCCATATTCCCCAGCTGTGCAGCCACCTGAGCCGGCACTCCAGCTCCAAGGTCCTCTGCCAGCTCAAGGTGTGGTTCTCTGTGACCTTGAGCCTCCTGGTTGTGATGGGCCTGGTGCTGGGGGCTGTGCTGACGTAAAGCCCAACTCCCCCAGGAGGATTCAGCTCACGAGCGCCCTAGGCCAAGGCTGCCCGCCCACCGTGGCACTCTGTACATCCATCCTTCCTCCTTCCCTGCCTCCCGGAGTTAATGGCCAGGAGAACCCCCTGGCCCACGTGGCCAGGTGAAGAAGAGTAGATGCCTGGATCTGCTAAGATGCTTGTAATCAGGATATAATGTTTACTTTATATAGAGGGAGATAAACTGATGCTCAGTGTACAGTTTCGAAAGTTTTGATAAATGCAAAACCCAGGTAATCCACACCCCCATCAAGATATACAATATTTCTTCATCCAGAAAGTAGTCTCATGCCCCTTTCTAATTCTTCCCAGTGGGCCTTTCTTTCCTTTTTTGCTGAAATTCAAGGCAAAGCCAGACATTGCTTCTCCTAAATGTCCAGTTTGCACCCCTTTTCATTTGAAATAGATGCCAACAGGACTTTCATGGCTGAGATTGATGCATGAGGATGTGGGCCAAGCAGGAGGGAAGGGAGCACGCTGGGGCAGGCAGAGGCTGTGTGGGAAGGATGAGGATGGCCAGAGAGCCTGCAGATGCTCCCCCTGGGGCACCTGAGTTTACTAGGAAGGGAGGGAGGTGAAAAGTGCAGGGGATTTCATCGCTTTGGAGGAGCACCATGCCTACACACACACCCTGTGCCAGGCACTGTGCTAGGCTCAGGGCATACAAGGGGCCTGCATTAGACCTTCTGCCCAGAAGCAAGTTCTTGGGAACCAGGCCTCTGGTCCAGGGATGGGGTGAGGGTTGCAGTCTGTGCTAGAATCAGCACGTTTGTCAGGTCCACGCCGCGGACAAGACCCTGTGCTAAGTGCTACAGGGCCCAGCCAGCCTGCCCCCAGGAAAACTGTGCAAAAGAGCATCAGGAAGAGGGTTGCTTGTAGTGTCAAGATACATCCATTTTCTGTCACTTTTGCCAATTTTTCCCATGGTTGTAAGAAGTGAGAGGGTGGGGAATTTTGTGGGAAGAGAATGACAGCAGAAGCTGTGTGTGTGTGTGTGTGTGTGTGAGTGTGTGTGAGTGCGTGTGAGTGTGAGTGACAGAGGACAGAAACAGAGACAGAGGAACAGGAGGACAGAGAGAGCGTGCACACAGCTCAAGATGGGGCCCCAACCAATAGGTGGCTCAGGTGGCTGAAAGGGCTGTTTGTACCAGCAAGGGCACAGGTGGGTTGCAGACTGAACTGGCTTAAGAAATGCTCGTGTAATTGAAACCCTCCCTCCTGTTACTCACCCTCAGTTGTCCTGAGCACAGGCTTGCCAACCCAGTAGCACAGAGGGTCACCCCTGTTACCCTCTCTTTCAGCCCCGGGCCCCAGCCCACAGGCTTGCTGGCTTCTGATGGTAATGACAGCTTCAACAAAGTGTTTATTTGTCCATCACCTTGAGCCTTTGTTTGCAGGGCCTCCACCCCATTGGGCCTGAGCCTATTCTGACTTGGGTGAAAGAAAGGAAAGGCTGCAGTGCACCCACAGCCCTGAAGCCCAGCTTTCACCTGTCCTGGGACTGGAAAATCCCTCCAACCCCCAGGTCCCCAGCCCCCTCTCCCTCCTTCCCTCCCGTGCCCAGGCCAAGAAGCCCATCAGTCTCAGCAGGTAACGGGATCCCCCACAGACCTAGTCCCATCGATCGGCCCAGACGGTACCTTTCTTCAGCAGGGTCATCAGCATCGCTCCTGGGAGGCTCATGTAACTCAGGACATTGACAGGCGAAAGATAAGATCAGCTTTTATAAAGTCCTTCCCTCCCCGCTGGGACCCCTCCTCTTTGCAGATTTCTTCTCTTGGAAGGATGCCCTCCCTGGATGGCTTGGCATGGGTCACTGTTCAGGACTCACTTTGTATAGTTTCTGCCAAGATGGAGAGAAGGAAAGGAGAGGAGAGGAAAGGAAAGGGAAAATGCTGCTACCTAGACAGAAGGGATGGGTTAAAACTCAGAACCTGTCTGTAGACAGACCCAGTCTGGGCTCAGTTTCCTGCCGTAAAATGGCAGTGAAGAGCCATCTTACAGCAACGCCTTGAAGATTAAGGGAGGGATGTGCAGGCAGCTCCCTGGGGGACTAGCTCTGACTTCAGTGGCTCTGTAAGCAGAGGCTATGGGTCAGACCCAGGACCTCCTCCATGGTCCCTGTCCTGTTGCTGTCCTCCTTGGGACTGGAGGGCTGTGATGGGGTGGCTAGGAAGAAACCCACCGCTGGGAAGCCTTCCTTCCCGGACAGTCTTCAGCAGCCATGGTTGTGGCTGTCCAACGGCCACCTGGGAAAGGGCAGAGAGAGCAGTTTGTTCCACAGTCACCCTAAATGTCCCCTTAATCAAGTCCAGACTGATTCCAAAATGCCAGTCCTTTTGTGCTGCTTCTTAGCATATCCCATAGCCTGGTTTGTTTATTTTTATTTTTTAACCTGTATCCAAGGGCTACTGAATACTCACCCGCTAAGTCAATGATCTCTCCTTGGGCTCTTTGCAGGATGTCTACACAATCGTGAGGAATTGTTCAGATCAACTCCTGCCCAGCAAACTCTTTGCAGTCTACACTGTGGCCTTCCCTGACTCTTTGCGAAAAATTTATCAGCCTCTGGTCCAGAGGAAAGAGTCCCAGACGAGATCCTAGTGTATTTGAATTTTTCTCATCCCAGCTCAATAGATACAGAACCAATCCACAGGGGATTGGTTCCAGGACCCACAGTGGGTACCAAAATCCATGAACGTCACATCCCCTAGTTGGCCCTCTGTATCTGTGGTTCCACATCCTAGAGTCACGGTACTGAAAGGCCTCACCTGGTCCGTGCCCTTCATATAAGAAACCCCTTACACACCATCTGCCTAGAAGGCTTCCCTTTACTATCCAGTCTGCCTTCCTCCAAGCTGCACATGCCACCTGCCCATTTCTGGGGGCATTCCTAAAGAGGGCAAGGGTAACGATGTCAGGAAACCCAGTCTCTTCCCTCGTCAGCGTTCCCAGGTGTGGAGACAGTGATCAAAGAGCCCCTGTGATCTCCAGCTTGAATAAGGTTCCTCTTACCTTTTCTGTAAAGGGCATTTGGGGGGCCCTACCCCATTTGTTTCCAACCTCCTCATGTTCTAAACACAGATTCCCCAAATATTGCACTTCAAGCACAGGCCATGACCAACGTGAAGTGTTAAGGATGGGGGATCACCTACAGGGAGAAGCAAGGAGCCAGTTCTGATACCCGAGGCTGGTAGACCCACACTACCTGGAGGGCCTGGGGAGACGGACCAGCGGTGGTTTCCCCCGCCTCCACTCTGGTTTGGAGGCTCGCCCAGGCCAGACTCACAGAGAGCCCCACTTCCAAATGGAAATTTGCTTGCCCAGCCAGCAGCGCTGGGAGTTAATATTTCCATCACTGTATTTAGGAATTAATTTCTAGAGAACTTAATCACCACCTCTTTCCCTCTCTCTCACCCCCTTCCTTTCTCCATTCCTCTCCCTTCTAATTTTCCACTTGGCTGGGAATTCTCCAGCAGTGAAAGTTCAGGCTTAGGGAAGGCGGTGGTAGCTGCTTCTTTAGAGAAGATAATCTCATTGGAACCACTGACTTGAATAATAACCCCTCCAGGGGCCAGGGCCTTTGTCCCCAAGGGCTTTTAGCACCTCTGAACTGGAGCTGGAGGACCAACTGCAGAGAAAGTGGAGGGAAAACGGGAGGGGAGAAGAGCCTAGAGGGGCCAGACTCCAGTTCTGGGGCCCGGGCTGTGTTCCTGCAGCCTGCTTCCTGCTGGCCACCTGCAGGTCTGCGTTTCCTGGGGGTGTCAGTGACGCTGGCAGGGATGACTGTCTGGAAACTCAAAGCCAAATAGCATGCACTGTTTGAGTCCTGCCTGGAAAATGATGAAGCAGGGTCTTCCACCATGTCCAAGGTGTCCCCACAGTGGATTGCAAGGACGTGCTTTTGGAAGTACCTGGAGCTCCTTTGAAGGAAACATCTAAGCCCCCTGACCCAGGGGTCATGAATTAACCCTTTGCACGTTCCCTAGCTCTTGCCTGGCCTAATGGAAAATCACAGTCCCAGAAGAGCAGGAGGCCATTACCCTGACAGACCCTTTAAGAACTCAGAAGGAATCCATTCTTCCCCTACATTTTCCTATCACTTCGAAGGTCAATTGTCTGTGCTTTTGAACATTTGCAGCTTCCCCCCTCATGGGCCCTGAGGGATAGTAGAAATGTCAAAACATCCCTGACACTGACCTTAAACTTGACTTTCCACGAGGAGAGCTGAGTTCTCAATACCCTTTGACAGCTAGGAAGAAAGCAGAGCTACAGCCCAGACTACTCTTTTCCTCTTTGCTCCCTCCTGCCATCTGGGGCTCCCCCTCCGTCATTAAGAGGAAAAATGCTGCAGCCATTGCCGTCTTTTCATCTTTGATTTGCCCCGTGGTCCAGTCTGGGAGGAGATCTGTGCTTATGCATCAGCTGCAGTTTGGAGGGGTTGGATGGGAAAGCAGAGGAGGGATGGGGTAATACTAGGTTTTATTGAGGGCTTATTATATATGAGCTATGCTCTGTTCTAAATGCTTTACTTGCATCATCTTTTAACCCTCATGATAATAACCCTATTAGGTAGGTAATACTTTGTCCCCATTTTATAGATGAGAAAACTGAGGCGGCAAGAGGTTAAGTAATTTGCCCAAGATTACACAGTTAGATGGGATGTTTAAAATTGTAAGCCACGGGTGGCTTCCCTGGTAAGACCTACATCTGCAGGAGATGATACCTGTTTAGTTGTGGGCTCTCGGGAGCCATGGAAAGATGCAGCCTCATGAACTCTGGGAGCAGCAAGCCATGCAGATAGACCTTGTCTTGAGATCCCTCAACCAAGTTCCTTTGTACCTCCCGCAAGAGAGAAGGAGTTGCCTCTTTTCTATCTGGACTCTCTTTGGTAACTTCAGGTGATGTTTGGGCTGAAAGCAGCTTCATTTTTCCTCTCTGCATAATTTAATCAAAGACATTTTTCAGATCTACTGATTGCTCTTGGAAATAGGAACTTCAAAGTTGGGGAGTCAGTGAATCATTGAAGTCTGTACCAGCTCTCTGGGTCTGCTGTTAATGGGAGTAATAACACTATTAATGGTGATGTCAGTGCAGACACCCTGGAAAAGTCCATAACATTAGCTTAATGGCTGGAGGTAATGAAGTCCTCACAGAGGAGCTAGCCTGGTAAATTAACTTCCCAGACTTTTAGGCAGATGCCCTTGTTGGCATGGGTCTGCTAGAACAGCCTGGGGGTGCCTTGGAGACAGTCACACTCCCATCTGACCTTTCACCCTTGGGATGAGATTCCTACAGGGGTCCTGGAGAATTCACAAGTCTCAGTAATACTCAAAGTGTTTCCAGTGGCAGGCAAAAACAGCGATTAGCATAGAGACGAAGATTGAGAGGACATTTTAAAATTGCCCTCAGCACAGAAGGGGACATCAGGATGGCAAGGAAAATGTGTTTAGTCTAGAAGCTTCAGGGAGGTAGAGCACAGTGGGTGAGAAGGGAGGCTCCAGAGTTCATCTGTGTTCATACAGGCTCCCTCTGATTAGCTGACGACCTTGAACAAGTGGCTAACTGCTCTCTGTAGTTTCCTGATCTACAAGGTGGGGTTTAAAATGGTTACCTACCTCCCATCATCGCTGGGAGACTTCAGTGACATAAACTGTAAGCCCCTTACCACGGTGCCCAAGAAGAGCTCCATGACTAGTAGCCGTGATGATTTTATTCAGAATTGTGTTTTACTTCTGCATTACACATCCACTTTACTCCAAGGTCATCCTTTCTGTCCATATCTCCCCTTTCTTCCTTTAGTCCACGCCTTCAGTGATTTCTCAGCTAAATTCTCCTCTCAGACCCTCCACTATTAGGCTGTCCTTCCCACCGAGGCCAAGATGCAGTCTCATCAACTCCGGGAGCAGCAAACCATGCAGATAGACCTTGTCTTGAGATCCCTCAACCAAGTTCCTTTGTACCCACTGCAAGAGAGAAGGAGTTGCCTCTTTTCTACCTGGACTCTATTGGTAACTCCAGGTGATGTGGATGACATACTTCCTTCCCCGTGGCTGGGAGGAGAGGCCCCCGCAGGTTTCCTCAGTGCCTGAGAGTTACCCCGAGAGCAGCTCAGGGTATCCAGGTGCCTGTCTCCCCTCACCTTTTACCCTACCCCTCACCCGTCTACTTCTTGAGACAGATGTTCCCTTCCATATCCCTGGCTGTTCCCTTCCCTACTCAGCTCCTTGCCTGGAGCTTCCTCCTCTCCTGCAACAGCCCCTGACATCCTCCCTTCTCGGCAGAGTCTCTCCTCTTTAACCAAAAGAGATCAGCACTCAGGAGGGATTTCCCTGCAGTCCCATCTTACCTCAACATGTCCCTCTGAGGACCCTGCTTTCCCTCACCGCCACCCCACAGCAGAATCAGTAGCCCAGAGGTTCCAAATCATGGCCACTCAGCGCAGCTCCATGTTCACCAGGCTTCTCCAGCTTGGATTAAATACTGTTCCCTGAAAGTCAAATACCTCCGAGCAGTCAACTCCCACTGGAAGGCAGGGCAAGCCCTGGCCCTGGCTGAGAGCTTAAGTGCCTTCCCCTATGTGTGATGCATGCATTTGGGTGACCACCCTGACTTTTACGTGCGTCTTTCACAAGCCCCCATCAGTTACGACCGTAAGATCCCAGGTCACCTGGATGTGATCCACTGGTGACAAGGCACACTTTGAACAATAATAGGACACGGACACTAGGCAATAATAGCGAACCTTCTATAGCAGTGATGCTGGGCCATGGAGCTGGGATTCGGATCCATCGCAGCCTGGCTCCAGAGCGTGCTCTGAACTTGTACACTCGGCACATTTGATCCCTCCTCCCCTCCCTCCTGCCCACCTACGTTTACCTTCTGTCTGCCGGGCAGGAGATATGCAGGGGATTCCAAAGTAAGTCAGGCATAGTTTCTTCTTTTGAGAAGTTTACACTTGGTAGGAGAGGGCTGTGCTTAGCCTAATAATTGTCATATAGTCTAAGAAGTTCTAGACGGTGGGAAACACCAAAGTGCTCTTAACTTTGTCCGGGGTGGGAGTGGGTTGGTGGGAAGAGGGACCCACGGCAGATGCATTATAGTTGAACATATCTAGAGAGACAGGTAGAAGTTGGAATGGGGAAACATGTGGCGAGAGGGCAGTGCAGACAGAGGAGCTGTGTGCGCAAAGCCGAGGAAATCGGAAAGCGGAGATACGTGGAGAGAACAGTCTCGGTTTGCGAAGGGTGCGGGGGGGGGGGGTGCTGAGGCTGAGTGGGGAGGGGGAATAGACAGGACTTCCAGCTCTTTCTGTGAATGAGGAGGCCCTGAGGGCACTCTGGGGTGAGACTCTCAGGGTTTCGCATGTGACAACCAGTGATTGGAATTACCTTCTTCTTCCAATTTGGGCTTGATGGGGGAGGACCAGGCTGGAGGAAGGAAACTAGAAGGTTAGTCCTGGGCATGCTCAGTTCGGACATGTCCTAGGAGCCCCTGGCAATGCCTGACCTCCGCTCCGGCCCCTCGCTGGACCAGTGGTCTCCTCCTGAGTCCCTGATCGGTCGCTCTGTCCTTCCCAGGTGCACCCGGAAGGAGCGCTGTGAGCGGTCCAGAGAGCCCCGCAGGTTTGCCTCTGAGATGAAGCAGTGCGTCCGACTGACCGTCCATCCCAGCAACATCTCCGTCTCTCAGTACAATGTCCTGGTAAGGCCGTGGGACCGGGATCCAGGGATGTCAGAAGAGCCCTCCCCCCGCCCAAAAGGGCCTCAGCCCAACACCCCTCAGGAGGGCTGGGCCTAGCTGGCCAGCAAGGCGGCTCCAGAGCAGGGCAGGGGTGTTAAAGAATGTGTCCCCGGGGATGGAAGATGGGGACATTTGTAGGACTATCGGGGAAGAGGCTTTATGCGCAAGGGGTAGAAAGACAGGGAAAACTGACACCAAAAATGACTGGAAGAGTGACCAAGAGAGGGACAGTGTTGGGAGCACTATCCTTGTCTCTGAGATGGGGGAGATGTATGTGCAGAGGGAGAAAAGGGGGCGATGGCACCCATGTTCTTGCTGGGCACCTGGTGGCTGGTGTTGCCATCTTCCAAAGTTGGGGATAACGGAGGGGAGCCTGACCAGCAGTTCCCCGGGGCCTCAGTCCTGCCTGGGGCCTCTCTCCACCTACAGATCCCCTACGCGTTCTGTTTCCTGGGGCCGCATCCATTCAGACGCTTATTTCTTTTGCCTCTGTCTCCTACCATCCCACCACCTTCTCCATCTTCTGCTGTTATACATGGGGTCTCTTCTTCTGTATGTCGATATTGCCTCATGCTTGTCTTGCTTCTCTTTCTCTCTGATCTCTCTTGCTCTCCCTCTTTCTTCCTTTGTTCCATCCCTTCTTTTCCCCATTTCTCTCTCCTCCTCTCTCTCCCCCTGCCTGGCTGTTCACAGCTGGTCCTGGAGACGTACAATGTCCCAGAGCTGTCAGCTGGTGTCAACTGCACCTTCGAGGACCTCTCAGAGATGGACGGGCTGGTGGTAGGCAATCAGATCCAGTGCTACTCCCCAGCAGCCAAGGAGGTGCCCCGGATCATCACGGAGAACGGTGAGTGGTCCCCAGAGGCAAAGCGGGGTGGCAAGTCCTTCCTCCTGCCACCTGGATGATGAGAACTCAGGACACACACGCGGGATCGAAGGAGCACACAGGAGGGGAGGGTCAGAGGACGCGGCGTGCGTTGGTAGGGATGTCACAGGAAGAGGGGGATGGAGTGTCCCTCCGCTGCCTTTAGAACTGAAACCAGGTGAGCATCCAGGAGTCACCCTCGCCCTGGGTGAGGAGTGGTGCCAAGAGGGCAGGAGAGGGAAACGCCAGCACAGTGGCAGAGTGTGCCGGTCAAGTTCAGAGGTCATGCTGGAGCATGAGAGGGCTGGCATGGAGGGGCACGGGAGGAGGGGTGGGGTGCAGGGGTCGTCTGGTTCCTTACTCCCTGCCTGCACTGCTGGGTCTCTGACCCTGAACCGTTGCCCCACCCCCCACCCCCGCCCCACCTCCCCGGAGCTTCCTGTTGCTGGCCGGCTGCCACGAGAAGGGCAGGGTGGACAGAGGCCCAGCGCTGAGAGGGACAGGCCGGCCTGGGCAGCCTGATTCCATGTTGGCCCTCCCATTTGGGCTTGTCACATTTGTTCCGAGCTGATTGATTAATGAACCTCTCAGGGAAGGCACAGAACAAGGGGCCTGAGGTCAGGGCTGTGAATTAACCGTGGGCCCCAGCTCCTCCCTGGTGCCAGCTGAGGATTCCAGGGATGTCTGCCCGAATGGAGCCCACCAGAGGAGGGGGTGTCAGCACAGGGTCTTTCCTTACAGAGATGGGGAACGGGCTCGTGAGTGCTCACACACCCACGTGTAAAACCTCTGGCGTAATTTGTGGCAGCATTACCAAGAGTCTACGTGTTTCTCCTGGTAGCTAATCAATGTGTGTATTTGTAATTCTGTGAGGGCTGCATGGGCATCATGTATGTGAATGCACATTTGAATACCTGTCTGTGTGTGTGTGTGTAGACAGGAAAGGACCTGGTGAGCAAATGAGAGGTGGGTGCCGGGAATACAGTGTGGAAGGGGAAATAGACCAGAATCACCCTCTGCAGCTGTCCTCGGGGTTGTCCTGGGACCGGGCCCAACTGAATCCGAATCCGGTTAGAGCTGAGCACACCCGCTGGAGAGTGAGCTCCCCTTTGCCAGGGTGCATTACTCTCAGTGGGACCCGACGCGGGGCAGTGGCCGTCCCCCACCCCACCTCCACCTCATGGCTGGCTCCGCCCACAGGGGACCACCACGTCGTCCAGCTGCAGCTCAAGTCGAAGGAGACAGGCATGACCTTTGCCAGCACCACCTTTGTCTTCTACAACTGCAGCGTCCACAATTCGTAAGTGCTCCTCCAGCCTCACTCAGCTCCCTGTTTCTGGGGTCAAAGTTCATCCAAAGATGGAAGACCCTACCACTTTCCCAAGGACTTACCATCTAGAGGCCCTGTAAGGCGACCTCCTTCACCCCCAGAAGGAGAGAGACTCCCTCCTCTGGCACCCACAGGGTTAATGGGAAGAGGCTAGAATGGGCAGAGTGATAACCTGTGGGCTAGGGAACTCCAAGTCCCCAGCCCTTACATCTTCTCTGGCATAAGTCTGCTAACGTGATTCACTTTCCACCATCTGTTGAGGAGGGGGATGCTTATTACCTGAAGAACAGAGCGGCCAACACCCCAGGTGAGAAGAGGGGTCTGGGGAGGGAGAGAAGGCCCCATGTGTGTCCAGGCAGTGGTCCAATAAGTCACCTGAACGAACGCTCAGCTCTGCACACAGTCCCCTGCAGGCTGGGTCGGGACTCAGGCTGGCAATGGTCAGAGGCAGGCTTTGGCCTAGGGTGGGGTTCTAGCTCTGGCTCTGGCTCCAGCTCTGGCTCTGTTTGACTGAAGCCTCCACTTTTTCCCAGGGGAAGCCACGGACGATGGAGGCTTGGGCTCTGGAGTCAGACCAGCTAGGAAAAGTAACCCTTCTGTGCCCCAGTATCCTCTGTAAATGAGGAAATAGTAGTCCTCCTCCTGGGGCGTCACCCAAATATTTAACAGCTGACATGGCAAGGGCACGGTCCCATCGGCTGGGACATCGCTGGTTGCTGCCCCTGCTCATCAGCCCTGCTCAGCCCACAGGATGGCTGCGAGGGATAGAAGAGCTATTACAAGGAGAGCGGTTAGAGCCATGTCTGGCCGACTGTTCAGGCACTGTACATTTTACTGTTACTATATTATTATTTCCTCTCCAAAACGATGGGCCTGGATAATGTTGAGAAGGTACAAACCTGTTTTTCACCATAGAAACCTTTCTTCAACCAAAATTAGGTGTGAAAGCCCAATATACAAAATAGATGGAAGCAGGAGATTCTCGAGGGTCGAGGGGACCTGGAACCCCTCTGTCTAGGAACCCTACACATCTCACACAGTCTCCAAAGGAGCTCCACAGAACCCCCAGGGTTCCATAGAGCACAGTTTGAGAGCCATAGAACCTGATCTCAAAAAGCTTTGCTTGCTTTAATATAATGTCCTGTTTTCGTCTCCATATAGGACAAGCTAGTTAACATAACCATAGATATTTGGGGCTCTAGGTTATGACAGCTGTGAGTCCAGAGCTTGGCTCTCTTTGGCACCCCAGTAAGAGGCAGTCAGTCCTCCCAGCCAAATGGCTTCGACATTGGAATTCTCTTCCTGCTTCTTCCCACAGAGCTTGCCGTGTCTTTACCACTTGGTGACCTAATCCCTCACTCCCCTTTTGCCCCTCTGAGGAAATAGAATAGGTGGATGAAATCGTGTTTGAAGTTGCCATTCAGTCCATAAAATGATTTTAAGCATCCTATATGCAAGACAAGGAGGATCAAAAATTAGTAAGATGCAAAGACTCAATCTCTACCCCCCAAGAATCATGGCCGAGTGGACCAGTGGATGAACAGGACAATGAATAAGTAAAATATAATACAACAATACTATTCCAGAGACAGAAACAAAAGGATGAATAGGATGAGGGCCCCAATGAGACCAACTCTCCGTTGGTCAAAGAAGGAAGAGGAGATGATGAGGTAGAGGAAATGGTACTCCAGGTAGAAGGACAGCATGGGGAGAGCATGGCCTGTTCTTGACTGAAGCACCAGACACATGTGGGGACAGTGGATCTAGACACCACAGAGGCCTTGGCCTGCATGGCAAGGCATTTGGGTTTGACCCTTTGGAACCATGTTGGGTTTTAAACAGGAAGTAGCTTTTATAAAGTTGCCTGTGTTTCCTAGGAATGGTGAGTAGAGGTAGGGTTGCCCACTCTGCCCATCACACTGAGGGGGTAGCCTCAGGACCTTCCTCTGCAAAGGTGTGTCCATGTGGGTCCTTGTCAGCAGAGACCCTGGAGTCAATTTGGATTAAAAGTCAATTTCACTGTTAGTCCTAACTCTTATGGGTTCTCTGGACGAGCCCCTCTACTGCAGACTTCATTGTTTCCCAATTCAGCAAAAGAGGGCGCCATCCTATAAAAATGGAGGGTGGTTGATGAGGCTCTTGGGGGATCGGGGTTGTCAGCTACCTGAGTGAGGGCGGAGGCCAGAGACTCTTGGCTTCCTGAGGACTTGGAGAGAAAAGGGGTGGATTTTTACAAGATCTACTCTTCCTGAGTGTTTGAAGGTGGTTTCCCCTACTATGAAAACATGTTTTGCTAGGCCCTAGAGTCTTAGGCTTTCTGCTTTTGGTTCATGCAGGTTCTATGACGTGTGCCTCTTCCTCCTCTGTGCCCAGGTGCCTGTCCTGCGTGGAGAGCCCATACCGCTGCCACTGGTGTAAATACCGGCATGTCTGCACCCATGACCCCAAGACTTGCTCCTTCCAGGAAGGCCGGGTGAGGCTGCCTGAGGTAGGTACTGCAGCCAGAGCCGTGAGGGCTCTTGCTGTGAGCGTGGGACACGCAGGTAGGTCTTCCCTTAAGAAGAGAAAACAAAGGCAGGACCACCCCCTTGCTCCCCAACCCCACCTCTTAAGGGACCGCTTCACGAAAGCAGTAAACAAGCAAAGCTCTGAGCTCTGGGTCAGTCCTGGAGGTTCAGTTACCAGACAGAGGCGCATTCCAGGTCATTCCATCCAGCAGGACCCTCTACATACCGGGTGAGTTCCGGAACAATCCCGGAGAGGGGTAGCGGTGTGTGTGTGTGTGTGTGTGTGTGTGTGTGTGTGTGTGTGTGTGTGTGTGTGTGTGTGTGTGTGTGTGTGTGTGTGTGTGTGTGTGTGTGTGTGTGTGTGTGTGTGTGTGTGTGTGTGTGTGTGTGTGTGTCCTAGAAATAATTGTAAGTACACAGCAGGACTGTGTACAGCCTGCTCAGCAGTCCCTCAGAGCACTGTCCGCAGAGCAGAGCTGAGATCAAAGAAGTCAAGTTGAGTAAAAGGGAGAGAAAGATAAGAATGAGAGGGTGGTCACTAACCTGAGGGTGGTTTTCAAAGTGTGGTCCCCAAATCAGCAGCATCAGCATCCTCATCACCTGGGACCTGGTCAGAGATGCAAAAATCTCCCTCTCCATCCTCTCCACCAGCTGGATGACCCCTCGGGGCTGTGGTCAGCAGTGTGTGATTCTGCTGCACAGTCCAGTCTGCAAATCACTTGACACAGAGTCAGGCTCTGTGGCTAAGACACTGTTTCTGTTCCCTCCTGATCTTTAGTCTTATCCTTGAAAACTCTTCATCACCATAATAGAATATGCGTATGTTGTTTCCTCTCTGAGATTGTAAGTTTGTGGGCAAAGACCTCAAGGATAATGGGTGTAAACATATTTTGGAAAAGTCTGCTGTTGTTCAAACATTATGGTGCTTGTGTGACTCCGACCATTGGGCCAGTGGTTCTGAACAGAGTGGTTTAGAATGCTGTTGCTGAGAATAGGAAGATAGAGAGGTGATATATCTATATCTATATATCTGTATCTGTATCTGTATCGTGTTGGTTAGACCCCACTGAATGCAAGGACGGGACACTCTCTTGGCCAACGCTGGACTCAGGCTCCAACATCTCTCCTACCCCCAAGTCTTGGGTGTACCTTGCAGCCCCCTTCACACAGCCACACAAGTGCCATGACCATGTGGCAAAGCCATAGCTGTGAGAGCAGGGAACTGTCCAGGTGCAGAAAGCATAAGGGCCGTTTGGGGGACTGGATGGGGCGTGGTGAGAACAGAGAGGCCCACCCCCAGACTCCCACCCCCCTAGGAACCCTAACTTAGGCCAAACCCTTGATGGCAGGAGGGAAGCTGTCTTGTCTCTGAAAGGCAGGAGTGAAGGACACCCCACCACCAGCATCTGCTGCGTTGAGCTCTCCTCCCCCAGGAAAAATGACTGAAGTGTGTCTGGCGATGACAGATTTCCAGCCCCGGATCCCACTTTCCCAAGCTCTGGTGGCTGAGCAGGAGTTCTCGGGGTAGAGAATGCACAGAGCAATCCTTTGTAGAGGGAAAGGCAAGGAATGGTGAGGTTGTCAAGGGGAGAGAATGCTCCCAATTGAGTGGGGTGGGGGGGGACAAGAGGAGCAAAAAAGACAGAAAAAGCAGAAATTTGAAAACCTCCTTCAAGGTAATTAAATGATTAGGAGCCTTTGAAATCCACCAGAGAGCTCAGTTGTCTCTGCTTTCCTTTTATTCTCGGGCCTCTCCACACAGGAAATCCCTGCTAGATACACCAGCCTGGAAAGCTGGAGAGAGCCTGAGAACCTCTTTCTCTCTGCTCCCATCAAGTCACTTGTAGGTTTCAGACCAGAACAAGAAGAGGCTATGGAAGTCTCTAGACACAGGCCCTCTGCCTCTGCGATGGGGTCTGTCTATGGCTGGGAACGGCTGCTCTGAATTCGTAATCCGAAAAAGAGACCCAGACCTAGATTATCCCTTCATAGGGAAAGGGAGAAAAGGGGTTATGTCTTGGCTTTAAGTAGGAATGTGAATCTCATTTTTATGTGTCAATTCTCTGCTGCTTTTTTTTTTTTTTAACTAAGACAAAGTGGAACTAAAGCTAATAGGACAGACAGGTATCTGACAGCAAAGAGGCACACCTTGGCATGAAGACCCTGATGAAAGGCTGTACATTCTTGGGACTTCCCTGGTGGTCCAGCAGTTGAGACTTTGCGCCCCCGGTACAGGGGGCCTGGGTTCAGTCCCTGGTTGGGGGAGCTAGATCCTTCCTGCATGCTGCAACGAAGAGCCCACATGCGCAACTAAAAGATCCCGCATGCCCTAACTAAGACCTGGCACAGCCAAACAAATAAATAAATAAAATATTTTTTAAAAAAAGAAATTTAAAAGAGGGCTATCCATTCTCCTCAATCCTGGGCCTTTGTCTTGGGGTGCAGGGTCACAAGCAGAAGAAGGGCTGGTTGACCCACCCAACCAGGGGCTAAGAGCCCAGGAAGCACCTCTTCTTATGTTGTTCAGAAACCTACAAGTAACTTGATGGCAGTGGAGACAAAGAGGTTTTCAGGCTCTCTCCAGCTTTCCAGGCTGGTGTATCTGGCAGGGATTTCATGTGTGGAGAGGCACGAGAATAAAATGAAAACAGAGACAACTGAGCTCTCTGGTGGATTTCAAAGGCTCCTAATCATTTAATTACCTTGAAGGAGGTTTTCAAATTTCTGCTTTTTCTGTCTTGTTTGCCCCTCTTGTCCCAACTTTCTTTCTTTTAAATCTGTAAAAGCAGCTGGCATCTGCTGCTCAGAAAGGAAAAAAACCTAGAAAAGAATAAAACAATAGCCCACCACGTTTCCCAGTGCAATTCAGGGATCTTCATAAAAGAATAATGTCTTCAAGTGCCCAGACTGCAAGCCAGGCACAGCACCCATGTGTACCTGGTGGTGGCAGAGGTCACTGGGGATTCACAGAACCTCAGAGGGTGTGGTGCCAGGGTCCCCAGAAGAGGAAGAAGCCTGGAGGAACGTGACGGATGGAGGGATGTGAAGAAGAACAAACCCACCGCTGTGGCCCCCCCAACTCTTTCCATTTTACACGAGCCCTTTTACCGTGAGCCTGGCAAGCCATCACAGTGACAGGCTCCCAGGTATCTTGGAATCGCCATGCGTCCCTTATCACTTCATTGAATGGAATTAACTTTGGCTTCTCTTTTTCTTGGATGCTTATTTATTCTAAGAGAAGGAAGTTTTAAGCCTGTGCTCCTGGTCCACAATTGGAGGCTGCATTCTACCCAGCTCAGTAATGGACCATTTTGAATATAACACAGAGGAGAGGCCAGAGTTGACCACCTCATGATAGTTGTTGTAGCAGTGTTTTCCTGGAGATAAGAGGAAAAGAAGTAAATATTTGTGGACTGTTCGCTGATTCCAGCCACTGCAGGTCAGCGGAGAAAGGTCATTGTCCTCAGAGCTTAAAAAAAAGCCCCGGCTGCTAACAGAAATATAATGATCTTTTTTTTTTTTTTTTTTTTTTTTTGCTGTATGCGGACCTCTCACTGTTGTGGCCTCTCCCGTCGCGGAGCACAGTCTCCGGACGTGCAGGCTCAGTGGCCATGGCTCACAGGCCCAGCTGCTCCGTGGCATGTGGGATCTTCCCGGACCGGGGCACAAACCCGTGTCCCCTGCATCGGCAGGTGGACTCTCAACCACTGCACCACCAGGGAAGCCCTAATGATCTTTTTTTAATGTCGTTGCTTTGTTTTCTATATTTTTGTTTCTGGGAAGAGCTGGTAACAGGAATAAGGGGTAACAAAGAAAATTACACGTCTGAAAGGTGATTTTGTAGAAGCCCCAGGCACAAGTGTCCCCTCTCCATGCGCCAGGGGAAGAGCTTATTCATGGCATGATACTCTGGAGCATTGTTACAGGTCACCTCTCATCCTACATTACCCACTTCTTGAACATTTCCCATACGCGGGGCATTGTGGGAGGTTTAAAGGTGTGTAAGAGATCTGTAGATCTGTATTTAGAGACGTGTAAAATGGGACCATTGGTCCACATGATTGCTAAAGTTCTGTAAGTATCAGTGGAAATAATCTGGAGAGCACCAAAGAGAAATCCACGCCCAAGAAGTGGTCTTACTGGGTGAGTGTCCAAGTGTGGCCTAGGTCTCCCGGTTCTGCCCGATAGGGGGGCTCACAGAGCCTCAGGCCTGGAGCTCCCCTGGACTTCCAGAGCCAGACTCACCCTGGGAAAGAGGGGGAGACCCAGGCCCAGCGATTCTCTGGAAGTCCCTCGGTTTTCATTTGCTTTCAACCTTTGAGTGTGGGGATGCAGACAGAGGCCTTTTGTTAGCCAAGAGGGAGGCTGCCAGGTGGCCCTTCAACTCCCCAGCAGCATCCTGTATCCCTAGGAAGGCTTTCATCCGGGCGTCTTCCAGTTTCAACACTGGCTTTGTTGACTATCACCAGGCGTGTTGAATTACCTCTTTTTTTTCCCCTGAACAAAGAGTGCATTCAGGTGAAGTTATTGGTCTGGAACAGAGAACTGGTCAATCACTGTTGTTAGTATATTAATGGCAAGTATTCTCGAGTAATTACAATTATTAGAAATAGAACGCCCAATAACATATGTTGTTTATAGTCACTCTGTTCCAGTTACAAGGAATGATTTTGTTTCAACTAATGATGACATTGTGATAACAACCCTGGGTCTTTAGATCAGCTGCCAGATCCTGGGTACCAAAGAGAAGAGGGAGAGAAAGGCGAGGGAGAGCTGAAGTGGGACCACAGAGTCTTTTCAGTCCTGTTCTCCCAGTATCAGCCGAGACTCCTTGCTTCCCACTGGAATGGCCTTTCACCGGGGCCGCCATGAACAGGGCCACGCTCTCACCTCCACCAGGCGGGAGGGACCACTGGTCTCCAAGTGGCTTTGGCATCCCCAGGCTCCTCTGCTGGGTGACCTGAGCCCTCCATCAGGCCCACACACTCAATAACAGTGATCCTTGGGGAACAAAGGCGAACTTCATGGAAAAGCAAAGCCACTGACAAGAATTTATCCTCGCCGGACTATTTTGCTGTTATTTCTCATCTGAACTGAAAAGCAAAGTGAGCTGCGGCTGAAGCTGCATTCTCTGGGCTCCAGGCTGGATAGGCTTTGCGAGGAAGCCGAGGCACGTCTGGCGCATTAAATATAGGCTCAAAGAGGAAGTTCCTGCAGCCCCTCTCTTCTAGAAGTTCAACCAGAGCGTTTCCTCCAGAGAACAACTGTAAGATCAGAAGAGGCAAAATGAATTCCATTTGATTTCCAAAGCTGTGCTTGAAAGTTTCTCCCCAAATCCCCTACCACCCCGATACCGCTGAGTTGAATCTGTTGCCAGGACAGGTATCGGGAAATCTGCTGATCCCAAGGTCAGTCCTCCCTGGGACTCAAGCGCTGGCAAAGCAGGGAAAGTCCGGGCCCCGGGACAGCTGCTGAAATAAGCCCCATGCCCAGAGACAGGGCAGGCCAAGGGCATTTATCCCCAACTGGACTTGGAGGAGCTCAGGCCAGCCCACCTTGTCAGCGATTCAGCTCCCCTTCTTACGGTCCTCTGGGATCCAACCGGAGGGAACGGAAGCACCCTTGCCGTGCCCTTCACCCTCCTTTGAGGAAACAAAGCCAAACCCCTGTGCGCCACTCCCACTGCAGGTATTCCAGTCCTGGGTTGCCACCTCTCCACTCAACTGCACTTTCCATCAATCTCATCTGCCCTTCCCCCACTTAGGATTACGGGTATTTCCTTTTTGTGTTATTACTTTGCTCTCTCCATAAACCAGCCCATCGTAGATCACGTTAATGGCATAAACTTGGGGGACAGCAAAGAAAATATATGGTGCATTGCATTTTTGTACTGGGCACCATGGGTCTGAGAGGAGGTGAGTGTAAATTTTGGGGGTTGGTTGTGGCCAGTGCTGACTTGTCTTTGGAATTGATGGGGGCTGAGGTGACGTGGGGGGAGGGGTGACCTGCAATTTACTTAGCCCTTAGCTGCCCCCTCTGTGCTGCCCCTACCCAGCTCCCCCCAGCCTTGCGGTAACAACTGAGAGAATTAGAGCCCTCATCTTGTAAACACACGAGGGACTGTAAATCCACAGCCCACCACCCCCTCCCGAGGAAGCACCAGCCCCGAAGGCAGCTTTTCCTCTCCCAGCTGGGCAGCATTCTTTATGTCGTGTTCAATTATTTAAATATGCAATGAAACCTCTGTATAAAGCCGCCACCGACATGCTGGACGTGGGAGATGGAAAGGCATCTCTCTTGCTCTCATATGTTGATGCTCCCCCTGCAATTAGCGGTGCTGTCTTTACCTCTGTGTGCATTTCAGTGGAAACCCAAATATGCACAGGGCTAGATGATGGACCTGGAGCCCGCTGGAGCCACTTCCTGAAAGTCAAGACATTTAAAGATCTCCTTGCACCTCAAGCCACCCTTCTCCCCAACCTCAGCCCATTCTCAGGACTGCAGAACATAGCCACGGGCCAAACAGACTCCAAGCGAATCTGGTTCTTATTGTATGCATTTGTCTCCAGATAACCTTGCTAAATGCAGGTGTTTTCTACCCTCCAAGAGCTGGCCCTTTCAAATGATTGTTCAGAGAAATATCTTCCTTGAAGAGAGAAGGGCAGTATGTTTGTTTTTTTATGTTGGGGGTAGGAGTTTATTCATTTATTTATTTTTATTTTTGCTGTGTTGGGTCTTCGTTTCTGTGCGAGGGCTTTCTCTAGTTGTGGCAAGCGGGGGCCACTCTTCATCGCGGTGCGCAGGCCTCTCACTATCGCGGCCTCTCTTGTTGTGGAGCACAGGCTCCAGACGCGCAGGCTCAGTAGTTGTGGCTCACGGGCCCAGTTGCTCCGCAGCATGTGGGATCTTCCCAGACCAGGGCTCGAACCCGTGTCCCCTGCATTAGCAGGCAGATTCTCAACCACTGCGCCACCAGGGAAGCCCAGGGCAGTATGTTTTTAAGGAATTCTGTAAGGGGGCTAGATCATCATCCGGGGACAAAAGTCAGTAAGATGATGATGAGAGTGTTTTGCTCACGGTCCCTGTGGGAACTGAGATAACTGGTGTGCTTAATTTCTTTCTCATGGACATGGTGGTGATTATATGTGTTGTGCTATGAAACAAGATGGCACGTGGCAAAATCTGTGTAAGGTGTTGGAGGTAATGGGACATGCACTGCGTTGAAACTTGTACCCCTTGCACTGTGTTAATTGTGTTAGCTAGAATAACAGTATCACGCATTACCTATGAGAGCCATACCCACCCGTATGACTATGCCGAGTCACAATATACCAGTTATTAAAATACTTCCCTCCTGGTAGGTATATGGCACTTTCAGGAGACCCAACCTACCCTGCAAAGACCCCCACCTCCTCCAGCGTGTGGTGGTCGATATTTTGAATACCACGCTTTGAGCTAGTTTAGCAGGCATTGTTTACCCCCATTTTAAAGATGGGAAGACTGAGCCTCAGAAAGGTTATATGAGGATGTGTCCCAGGTCATCTACTGGGTTAATATTAGAATTGGGACCAATAAAATTCGTGGAATCCAAACCAGCCTCTTCATTTTATGGATGAGGAGACTCAGAGGGTTTGGGGACGTGCCCAAGGCCACGTGGCTGGCTGGCGAAGGTCCTGTCTCAGAGCGCATGGAACCTTCCAGAAGAGGGGACTGCCATTAGATGAGCAGTGAACAGAACTGGGACCTCCCTAGCCATTCCTGTTGTGTTGGGGCACTCAGAGCTGTTGAAATTGTTGGGCTCTGAAGCTTCAAAGGGGTGGATAGGCTGGACCATGAGAATTGATGGGTGTTTATGGAAAAGCACACAGAGGTGGGGGCAGGGGAGACAGATCCTTGGGAAACGAGGTAGGAAACGGGAGTAGCTGAGGGACCAGGTGCAGCCTGAGCCAAGGGGGAAGGACCAGGAAAGAACAAACGTTTTCTGAGCACTTGCTCCCTCTGTGCCAGACGCGTTATACATGGTAGTTCATGGACTTCCCCCCAAATGACCCTGTAGAGGGTGAGTTTTTAATCCCTGTTCGTAGTGAAGCCGAGCAATGTTTAGAGTCCTTTCAAGACTCAAATCAGGAGGAAAATGGACTTGCACTTATACGTATGGGATTCCCAAAGCAGGTTCTTTCTAGTTAAGAAAGCGCAAAGGTGAGGACCACGGCCGAAGTGCTGGGAAACAGAGTCTCAGAGTCATGGAGAAACGTGGAAGTCACTCTGAAATTTCCTGCGAGCATCAGACTCAGAGGTGGTTTTGTACCTGGGATTTCAGCGTGAGGCTGGGCAGGGTCTGGAGAGATGGGGTGAGAGGAGGGGACAGCACGGTGGCAATGGTCCCTTTATGCCTTGTCTAGGGAAAAATTGCCATTTTACATTTCAATTAGGAGGGACACTGGGGTCAGTCAGCAGTGCCACCAGAGGAAAATGGGCCCAGCCCAGCCCTGGGCCACTCCGACTATTATTAATGAACTTAGTCTCAGAGTGGCCAACCTTTTTACATGCACACGAGGCCATTATGGGGCCACTGGCAATCAGGACTCACTAGAGAACTCATAACAGGTTTTAGTGCGAATCTTACAGGGAAAGAGAGAGGGGCTTAGCTTCCATCCTGGACCAGAATCGGTCCAGCCCCCAGGCGAGGTTTCAGCTCACCACAGGAGAGTTTCGGAGCCCCCTGGCCCCCAGCTCCTCTCTGGGAAGTCCTGGCCCACCACCCCATCCTAAGGTGGTCCTACTGCCAGTAGGAACTTGCCTCTTTCATTAAGAGGAGGAAAGATGGCGGGTTGGCCTGGGAGTTCTTCAGCTGCCAGCACATCTGTTGACACTGAACCAATATCTTTCCTCTCCCTGGCTTGGTTTCTCCTTTGCAAAGTAGAAGGGATGCTTGGGTTGGTTCAGAGGACTCTCAGACTCAGACACCCTCAGTGTACCATTTCTGAGCCGCCATATTTTCCTGTGGGACTTGGGGATGAGAGATCCCAGCTCCTCTGCTGTTACTTGCAATGCAACCCTAGACGCAGCTCGTAGCAGGAGGCAAGGTCAGGCTGTGCATGCTTTAGGAGAGGGACAGCTGCCAGGTCCTCGGAGGGAGGGAAGCGTGGGGTCAGGACTGGCCCGGCCCCTCTGGCTCACGGCTCCCCACTTGTCATCCGTCTTCTCTCCTGAGTCCCCAACCTCACACATCTCCCGCTCCAGCCCGAGCTTCATCCTTTTCACAGAATCACTCTTGTCTTCTACGTGTCCTGAGTTCTCATCTTGCCGGCGCAGGGGGATGAGAGGGCAGCAGAGGCAAGGGCACAGGATGGAACTATAAGAGTCTCGCTCCACGTGGGACCTCAGGGTCCCTGGAGACCCACACGATCTAGAGCCTCAAGGCCACAGGCAGGGTTCAGGCCGTGTCCTCTATCGCTTCCCCCCCCCCCCCGCTGGCCTGCTTCCCTGCTGCTCTTCTTTGTTTTATTTATTTTAAACTGCGTCAAAATACACTTATCATAAAATTTACTATCTTAGCCAGTTTTACGTGTGCAGTTTAGTGGCGATAAGTGTATACATTCACGTTGTACAGCCATTACCACCATCCATCTCCAAAACTCTATTCATCTTTCCCAGCGGAAACTCTGCACCCATTGAACACTACTTCCCCCTTCTCTCGTGCTCCAGAAGCCACTCTTCTACCTTCTGTCTCTATGAATGTGACTACCCTGGGTACCTCATATGAGTGGAATCGTGCGGTGTTTGTCCTATGGTGACTGGCTTATTTCACTCAGCATAATGTTTTCAAGATTCACCCGTGATTTAGCGTGTGTTTAAATTCTCTTCCTTTTTAAGGCTGAATCATATTTCATTGCATGTATATATCACATTTTGCTTATCCATTCATCTGTGATGGCACCTCCGTTGCTTCCACCTTTTGGCTGTTGTGAGTACTGCTGCCCTGAGCGTGGGCATCAAGTATCTCTCCGAGACCCTGCTTTCAGTTCTTTTGGATGCAAACTCAGAAGTGGAATTGCTGGGTCTGCTGCTCCCTGTCTAGCCGTTCTTCAGGATAAAGGCATGGATAGCCTGGAGGAGAGGAGGGCATTCATTTAATGGGCCTGGGGTGCTTCCCTAAAGCAAGGCTACAGGGTAATCGGGAAGAACAGAGGTGAGACCACCCAAATCATGGACTCAGGACTGGTTAGAGCCGAATGGGGCCTTGGATGCCACCCAATTGACAGATGAGGCAGCTGAGTCTCAAAGTGGGGATTGATGCGTGATGAGCTCAGGGTTCCACAGCTCGTCAGAAGCTCAGCGGCCCTAGAGCTCTTCTCCCTCCAGCTTTCAGTGACCGAGGGGCTCATGTTTGTTTTCAGACCCCGGGGGGAGACAGCTGCCGGGTGCCTGATTGCCTGGGGCCCCTCCCATCTGCCCTTCCCCTGGCCTCCTTTCTACCTTGCTTTGCTGGGGAAGTGGGCTGAGGTCAGGGGGGGCCCTGAGAGTAGTGAGCCCACGGGGCAGCGTCCTCACGAAGGATGCGTGAGCCATGCTTTTGTCTGTCGACCTGCCCAGAAGCCATCTGTCTGGTGGGCACGCCCCAAACAGTGCCACAGGGGGAGGAATCTGGGGCTGGTGGGACCTGCCTGTCCCGGGGCCTCACTCCTGCCCAGGCCAAGGCTGTCTTCCACGCAGCTCCTGTGAATCCAGCCACACACCAGCTCCCACCTCCCAGCAGGGCCGAGCACCGTGCTCCTTATTTGACCCCATTCTCCCCCCAGCCCACCCTGGACAGAGCTGATTGCTCCAGCGAAAAGGGGCCCAGTGGTTCATTTCCTCCAGGCCCGAATGTGTTCAGGGGCCCCCCTTGGCTCAGGGAGGAGCAGCTGGAGGGGACTCGGAGTATACCTGCTCTGAGGGGCATGTTCTTGGGGTCCGGCCATCCCTGGAGCTCAGTCAGAAGCTTCTGAATTTCAAAGGACTCTGGGGCTCATTTCAGAACATTCCCAAATGCCTTATGGAAGGTCCTCCCACCCCTTCCAGACTCACATTCCAGAGCCTCGGCCCAGGGCTTTGTGTCACTGTGTAGCTGCTCGCTGGGGCATCTCTGTCCCAGCTCTTGGCAGCCTGGAGCTGAGGCGAAGCGGTCTTCAGCCCAAAGTGGGACAGGATGCCCCAGCCAGCAGGGTCCATCTGCTAGGGGAGGAGGCTGCTGAGAGGGGACCACCGGGAGTCTGGACCAGAAGATCTGGAGTGCATTGAAAAAGGAGCTGAAGAGGGCAGGGGGCGAGCTCTGTGAGGAGGGGCCTCAAGGTGGTGATGCCGGGACCCGGGTTGCTCAGTCTCACTGCCTCCTCCACGGTGGTCGGGGGTGGGCAGCAGCGCCGGGGGCCGTGCGCGGGGAGTCCTGGGGAGGGTGGAGTCTGAGAACATCTGGGTGATACCAGGGGCTCCCGCACCTTCGGCTTCCCGCTGCCCGACCTGAGCCTCACTGTCTGTCCCCAGGACTGCCCGCAGCTGCTGCGACTGGACAAGATCCTGGTGCCCGTGGAGGTGATCAAGCCCATCACTCTCAAGGCCAAGAACCTCCCCCAGCCGCAGTCGGGGCAGCGCGGGTACGAGTGCATCCTCAGCATCCAGGGCAGCGAGCAGAGGGTGCCCGCCCTGCGCTTCAACAGCTCCAGCGTGCAGTGCCAGAACACCTCTGTGAGTACCCGCCCCGTGTCCCCACCTGCCGGGGCGCTCTCTCTTAGGGTCAGATCAGCTCCGCTCGGCAGGACTGCCCCAAACACCCACAGAACCGCTCAGCTCCCCCCAACAACTGCTTCCTCTAACCCTGCCAGCCCAGCCAAGTCCACCAAGTGTCTGCCTGCAGGTGTGGCCCTGTCGTGGTGACCCAACAGGGGCTGCGGTGCAAGGGGCTTTGGGGCCCGCCTTGGGGCTGTTGAGCGCTCTTTGTGGACAGATGTATTTACAGGGCATGCCCATCCTCCTTCCTGAGAGCAGCTCTGGAAACCCTGGGTCCTGACTTCCTACCAGGGCTGACCTAGGGGCCCCATCTGAGCCCACAAAGGCGCACCTCGGCCCGTACAGCCACACAGAGGCTGTTTCCCAGCACATGAGGCTTCTGAGACAGACCAGCACCTGCAAAAGGAGCCTTGGAATAAGAAGGAGCCCCCCGGGGCTGTGCTGTGTAGATCCACACAAACCCTGCCCAGTATTTAGAAATCCAGGTTGGGTCCATGCTGGACCAACAATGGGTCAGCAGCCCCCTGCTGCCCACAGCCTTCTCCTGACCCCTGGTCACCACACAGTGTGCCCTAACAGTGCACCCACTGCCTGCCAGCTCCCCCACTGGCCCTGTGGCCTTTCCAGCCCCGGCTCTGCTCTCCCTCGTTCTCTCTCGTTCCCACCCCCAGGGACAATTCTCAGTGCCTCCAGGGCCCTGCTTCCAAAGCAACTTGGCCAGCTCAGTCTACTCTGCCTGCCTGCATTTTTCACTTCAACACCCTAGTAAGAAAGGTGATGGGAATGTTTGTTTCTCTACCATTTTCAAGTCGTAGAAACTGAGGCAACAGGAGGTGTATCCCACAAAGAGTAGGTTCCAGGAGGGTCCCCTCTGCCTACCAGGACCTGCTGGAATCACACAGTTCAGGAGGGCTCAGCTCTGACCTCCCAAGAGCCTCTCTTTTCAGGGAGTCAGTGGGATCCCAGTTGAAATGCTGTTTGGGCCAGGGTGCTGCTTGCTGTCAAGTGACTTCCTTAAAAAAATTTTGGGGTCATAATCAGGGGCAAGCCTCCCTTACCATAGTTATGGCAAACAACCAACGTACCATCAGGGCAGGAATAGACCTGAGAGAATATTTACTTGATCCTGTGACTGGGCTGGGGGCGGGTGAGTCTCTAAAGCCCAGAGAGGGCAAGTGACCAGCCCCAGGTCACGCAGCAAGTAAGCAGCAAATTCAGAACTTTAAACCCAGTTTCATAACACACCCCCTAATCAAAGGTTAGGCCAAAACCAGCAACTGAGTACTTTATAGCAGGGTCTGATCTGCCTCAGAGAGGATCGTGGAATAAGAGTTACTGTTGTTTCATTTTCTAAATGACCTCTCTGGAATGGGGGGAGGAGGAGAGAAGGATCCAACAGAGAAATCAACCCTGCCCCACCACCCTTGATTTTTGGTGGCAGAGGAGGTCTCAGAGGAGAGCAGAGAAGGAAAAGAGAGACACGGGAGCATTCTGCATGGGGTGACACAGGGCTGGGTGGACAGGCAGGTCACTTCCAGCCCACTATTTAGGGACAGGCCCTGGGCCAATCACTGTAGCCCTCAGGGGCCTGTTGGCAGAGAACAGGGCAGCTCACAGGCAGCAGTTGGAGGAGGGTTAGTTAGAAGCAACTGTGGGTATTCGTGGCTTCCCTTAGACAGAGGCTCCAGGAGATGTCAAGTGCTGCTAATAATAGTGCCCAGTACCGCCCCTCAGTCACTGGCAATCACGGGAGTCAGTGGGCCGCAGGGGACAGCTGGCCGGCGACAGTGCCAGCCATGAGGCCCTAGGGCTCTAGGCCCATCTTCCACCAACCCACGGTGGCCCCATGGTTTCTCATGGTGCCACAATTTACTGCGTGCAAAACAAGGACAGGGGGCCTCCCTGGTGGCGCAGTGGTTAAGAGTCCGCCTGCCGATGCAGGGGATACGGGTTCGTGCCCCGGTCTGGGAGGATCCCATATGCCGCGGAGCGGCTGGGCCCGTGAGCCATGGCCGCTGGGCCTGCGCATCCGGAGCCTGTGCTCCGCAACGGGAGAGGCCACAACAGTGAGAGGCCCGCATACCGCAAAAAGAAAAAAAAAAAAAAAAAAACAAGGACAGGGAGGCCGATAGGGGGTAAATTTTCCCCCTTCCCGCTTTACTGGAACACAGCTGGGAATGGGTCTGCTGAGCCTCTGGGGTCCTGGAGATGGACACAGCATACACTGGTGTCTTATGTTGGTGAGAGAATGATAGAACTTTCCAGCAGAATATCTCAGACAAGGGAATGGTTGGAGGGAAGAACGTCCAAATTATACAGAGGTCTTCTCTTTGCTCTAGAAGGTAGGGAAACTGGGGTTCACTCTTTCCCCAGGTGATAAGCAGCGTCGTCCAAGAGCTGGGCCACGATGAGCCAGACCTTAACTGAGACCCTTAACCTCCTGGCCCATAGGAGCCTGAAACACTCTTCCCCCATCTCTGGGCTTTGTGCGGACCAACTGCCCACTGATCATAGAGGGCTACATAAATGCTCAGTGGAGCAGAGGTGGGGCGTGGCGGGGGATGCGAGCCAGTGGTCCAGGGCCCCCAGCAGTACGCCCCTCCCCCTGCAGGATGCAGGTCAAGGGGGGGAGAGGGCATCTCCAGGAGGGAGCGTGACCTCCCTAGAGGGGGAAGGTCAAGGGGTTGGTGGGCAACACCGGGGTTAATGATTTCTGTAATATTTTAGAATTGAGACCTCAGGAATGGGGAGGAGAAAGAGGAAGCAATGCCCGGCATATTTGATCCTTAAAGCCTTTTGTATTTTTCCTTCAAAAAGAAAATGTGTGCACACACACGCACATCTGAACACATAAGTGTTCTCATATGCATCCATCTCCATATGTACCAAGTGTCTGGCGCAGAAACACTCAATAAGTGCTGCTATTATTATTCCATGTAAACATAAACACAGGGAACACAGGTATATTTTTGCACAGCATCCCCAAGTGTACACACATAGATTCAAATACACGATAATATTTGGGTGCTCATTCTCTGCAGCAGGCACTGTGCCCAGAGCATCGGATGGTTATCTTGAACCCTCCCAACAATCCCGTGAGGTACGCGCTGCGTGTAATTCCCACTTTACACATGGGGAGTCTGAGATTCGGATCCTCTGCCCACATTCACACAGCCGGTCACTGCGGAGCCCCTACACAGCAGTACACGTGTGTGCCCGTGTGTGCTCACATGCACACGCACATCTGAATGCATAGATCCTACGGATGTGCACAGACCTCTTATCATGTCAGCACGCATGTGAAGACGTTCATGCACGCATGCAAAGACATTCATGCACACAGACACTCCCATGCATACATGGGCGGTATGTCTTGCCTTGCTCTCTGGGGGATCTCAGGTCCTTCCTGAGAGGGGCCTGAAGGTTCTCTTGATCTTCGGCCAACACGCCCCTGGTTGCTGCCTGCTGCTTCCACTTTGGGTCCTGGACAGACCCCGACCTCAGAGGCAGGAACCTGGCTTCGATGCCGATTTAGGCACCACCAGCATCCCTCCTAGAGGTCGGAGCAGCCTGACACTGGCCCCTGCCACCTTTCCCCCACTGGGGCCTTGGAGGAAGGGGACGGGAAGGATGGGGGCAGTGGAGCTTGGCTAGAGGAGGAGATGGGAAGGGGCGTCTGGAAAGGGTTCTCCCCCCGCCCCCCCCCCACACTTCCCCCTTGGCTGTCCTCTGTCCCCCTGCTGCTAGCAGATGGCAAGGAGCAGCGATTCTCTAACTTTAGCAGCACCAGACTCGGGGTACCTAACTGGAAATGCTCCTGTCTCC
Source organism: Mesoplodon densirostris (assembly GCF_025265405.1). Lineage (NCBI taxonomy): Eukaryota > Metazoa > Chordata > Mammalia > Artiodactyla > Ziphiidae > Mesoplodon > Mesoplodon densirostris. Next base: position 93,314,507 of record NC_082669.1, on the reverse strand, counting down.
AGAGATTCCAATTCGGCAGGTCTGGGTGGGGCCCTGGAATCTGCATCTAGTAGACCTCATCCCCAGCCCCACCCCCATGACTCTGATGAAGGTGGTCCATAGACCACCATGAAAGGGGAAGAGGTTTTTCTTGAGAAAACTCAGGACGACTTGGAATGACCCACCCAGACGCGAAAAACTTAATCTCTGGGGAGTTGGCTAGTGGGCTACGTGGCAAAAAGCTTATGAGTCCCCAGCTGAGTTATGGGATGATCAAAAAAAAATTCTCCAGTGTTGTTTCTGCAGGGGTAGGGAGCTTTGCTTTATTCTATGGCTCAGCCCAGACCCTGGCCTTGGTCCAGGTGTCATCGATCTCGAGGGAGCTTATACAAGAGTGTGGATGGTACACGGCAAACCGCCGCCATTGTGGGACAAACACCACATGTGGCTCCCTGGCCTGGGCGTCATCACCAGGGAGTTAGTGAAAAATTCTGGTGTGCTAGGTTAGAGCCCGAAGGAGGCTGGACACACACCCTACTTAGGTTTCTGCAGGAGGACAGCATCACAGCGTGTTCATCGTGGAGCACGTTCTGTCACTCAGGAATATAGGGCAATTTCCCAGGTTAAGATGATGACATCTCCTTTAGAAGCCCCTACGGATAAGCTACAGAGGCAGAGGCCCTGACCCTCCAGAGCCGGTGCATTCCTGAGTTTCTGCGCCGCCCTCCCCTCGGTGAAGGAGGGAGCATCAGCCGCCTGACAAAACAGCCGCGAACATCCCCACGGCCCAGCCCCACCAAACTTAAACTCTGCATTAAAAGAGCCCACTGGCTCTGCAAACACGACTTCAGACCAAGTCTCCTGGACTGAACTCTTCCAACAAATCGCCCATCCTCAGCCCCTCCTCTGCAGAAAACCTGTCTCAGCTCTGATCCTCCATCCCAGCCCCTGTGGTGGGCAGAATCTAGGGGAATCATAAGACAATCATCAGGTAGGGATTGGAAAAGCTGCCCAGGGCAGGTTCCAAGCTCCTGCTGCCTGCCCGCCTTCCCCGGGGAGAGAGAATGCCTGCTGTCAGAAGGCAGATGGGGGCGGGCATACTGGGGGCTGCCTGAGAGGTACCTCCCACTTCACCCCCACTCCCCTTTAGCACCGCAGCCCCATGGGATGGACCCAGCTGGGTGGAGCATTAGAGGAGAGCTCGGCAGGGAAGCAGGGCCCAGAGGCCTAGAGGCAGCTCCCTGCCGCCCCACCATGGGCAGCTGTGGAGCTGGGGCCCCTGCTCTGTCTTGGAGCCTTTGGAGTCTTGACCCAGATTCCCAGGTTTGTGCCCTAGGGTGACCTCAGGATTTCCCACCTCACCTCTGAGGTTTCACCCAGTCCTCTTCTCTGTTAACCCTCAGCCACTCATCCCCTGAAGAGTACAGCTCCTTCATTGCTTCCCCTTTGCAACCACTCTCCCTGCCTGCAAATTGATCAGGCTTGGCCAGGTCTCTGGTAAAGCACCCACCTCGCCTGAACATGTCCTAGAAATTAAAGCTCCCAAAGTCACATTGAGGACTGGCACGTTCCCCTGGGCAGCCAGGGCGGGAGCAGGCCCCTCTCTCACTAACTTCCAGGGGAGAGCCCAGCTGGCAGGAACAGGCCTCCGCAGAAGGTGGCCAAGCCACTTGCTCAAATCTGCTCTGTGAACCCAGATTCCAAATGGGTGTCCCCCCAGGCCTGGCATCTCCCCGCCTTAGCTTCTTGACTCCCTGTTCTGGTCCCCTGAGGTGCACATCCCCACCCTGCCCACCCATGCTTATGTGTGCTTACACACACATGCACGCACCGTCTTGGCCTGCCTTTGACCCTGTGCACTCTGCGGACACCAGGCCAAACATTGCCGCCCCCCCCTCGAAATCTCTGTGACCCAGCTTTCTCCTTTCCTTCCGGTCCTGGCTGCAGTATTCCTACGAAGGGATGGAGATCAACAACCTGCCGGTGAAGCTGACAGTTGTGTGGAACGGGCACTTCAACATTGATAACCCAGCTCAGAACAAAGGTGCAGAGGGAGGGCCCGGGCAGGCCGGGGAGGGAGGAGCAGCTCCCATGGGCGGGCAGTGCCATTCCGTCCCCCACCCAAGCCAAGCCCACTCTCCACGCCTCCCCAGCACCCTCACTGCTCTGTGACTGCTCGGCGCAGGGGGACGGCTACTGGGAGTACCATGGAAGGAGCAGCGCGGGCTGGAGGGAGGGCCCCAGAGACTGAGGGAGGCTCCGCCGCCCAGCCACGATCCTCTGCTCAGGCTTTCCCTGCATCCGGAGGGCGGGGGAGACAAGGCTGCCTCATGTCCCATCATCCAGGCCAGCACTGCCCTCCTGGTCTGCACTCCCGGGCCCTTCTCAGCCCCCCTGCCCCCACCTCCAAGCCCCCCTTGCCCTTTGCCCACAGTTCACCTCTATAAGTGCGGCGCCATGCGTGAGAGCTGCGGACTGTGCCTCAAGGCGGACCCGGACTTCGAATGTGGCTGGTGCCAGGGCCAGGGCCAGTGTACCCTCCGGCAGCACTGCCCCATCCACGAGAGCCACTGGCTGGAGCTGTCGGGCGCCAACAGCAAGTGCACGAATCCCCGCATCACAGAGGTGAGCCGTGGTCCGCTGGGCGCGCTCTCCTGCCACGGGCGGGGCCCTGGGAGCCATGGCTGGCATGATGTCCATCACCCCCGTGACCACCAGGTGCCCAGCTGGCCGCGGGCATCCTCATTTCCCCGCAGATCCGTAGCAGCTTTAGGCTTGGCTCAGAGGCCCTCCCCTCATCAAGGGAGGTCGAGAGCAGAGAGGGTTCGACTGTCCTATGGAGTCTCCGTGTGAGCTGCGTCCGAGAGGACTCGCGGTCCTCGACACCCCTTCCTTGTCTCCAAGAGTCCTGGTGGCAAGGCCATGAAGCTCCATCAGCTGCAGCCTCATTAAGCAGTCAGCCTGTGAGTGGAGGCTGCCTGGGGGTCAAGGGCATGTGGAGCCCAGCCCCGGAGAGGTGGAGCTGGTCAAAGTGGAGAGGCCTCGGGACTCACACAAAGCAAGACCTAAGCTGTAAAATGGCAGAAATGGACCAGGAGCACAGTTCAGGAGGACAGAGGGGACACGGGCTGTGGAACGAGGAGCCGTGAGGGGCGGGGCAGGGCTAAAGATGCAGACGGGGGATCACAGAGAGCAGCGTTTGAATCCCAGCTCCATTGGCTAATCCCAAGTAATTGTTGGGTCCCCTGGGACTACCTCATCTCTATCTCCAGGCCTCAGTTTGCTCACCCGTGCCCTGGGTCGAAGCGTCCACCTCACAGGGGAGTGACAGGGATTACATGAGCGAATCCATGCAAGATGCCTGGCTGCATGCCCAGCCCGTGGGGATCTCATCACCCTCCTCCTTCTCGTTGATCACTGACATTGTTAAAATCATTTTTATTTTATTTTATTTTTTTTCTTTTTTTTTTTTTGCGGTATGCAGGCCTCTCACTGTTGTGGCCTCTCCCGTTGCGGAGCACAGGCTCCGGATGCGCAGGCCCAGCGGCCATGGCTCACGGGCCCAGCCGCTCCGCGGCATATGGGATCCTCCCAGACCGGGGCACGAACCCGTATCCCCTGCATCGGCAGGCGGACTCTTAACCACTGCGCCACCAGGGAGGCCCTAAAATCATTTTTAAATCACGTGTCCAAGCCCATCACTGCCCTGGTGTCTTCACCTCCACACTCCCGGCACGAAGACCCTCTAAGGTACCCCGCACCCGGGCTGGAATCCCTTGCTCCGCTCATAAAATAAGGGAAAGACGTGCATGTGTCAGCTACAGGACGGTGTCTGACACATCTGCACCTGTGGCCCAGCACTTAGCTCATTGTAGGTGCTCGGTGCCTCTTTGCCATGGTTGATGCTGATGATAATAATGCCATGGGGAGGACAGAGGGAAGAAGACGAGAAGGAAGCTCAGTCTGTCCGTCCGTAGTGAGGGGACACTGGGCATCCAGCTCTGTGCAGTTTCACAAACACCCGTATCTGGTACCCTTACAACGGCGGGTACAACCACAGGCCGAACATTTGTGTGGTGCTTCAGAGTTTGTGAAATATCCTCATATCCCTCACTTCACCCGGCCTCACAGCAACCCTGCCGTGTGGTTGCCTAGGGCTGCTGCAGTGAAGTGCCGTAAACAACAGAAATGTATTGTCTCTCAGTTCTGGAGGCTGGCAGTTGAGATCAAGGTGTCGCAGGGTTGGCTCCTTCTAATGGCTGTGAGGCAGGGGTCCGCTCCCGGCCGCTCTCCTTGGCTTGTCGGTGGCTGTCTTCTTCCTGTGCCTCTTCATACGACTTCCTGCCATGTGTGTCTCTGCCAAGTGCCTCCTTTTATGAGGGCATCAGTCCTCTTGGGTTAGGACCCACCTGCATGACCCCATTTTGACTTGACTACCTCTGTAAAGACCCTTTCTCCAAAGAAGGTCACAATTCTGAGGCGCTGGGGTTTAGGACTTCAACATATGGATTTAGGGGGACACAGTTCAACCCATGATGCCTGCCAAGGCTGAGGTTGTTATCACCCTTTCCCACATGAAAAGTCCGATGCTCAGATTTACTCTGACCAAAGTGTAAATCAAGGGGCCCTGAAGGCCAAGTCGCTTGATGACTGGATTGCTGTCCTCTGCCACCGCAAAGACAAACACACCCATACATTCCCTCTACCCTCCCTCACAAATGCTGCATGCCCACCGGGGATGTGTAAAAGCAGGAAGGAGCTTGACTCGTGGGTAAGCAGCTTCCTCTGGCAAAGCAGCCTCTCGGGCGTGGCCCTCTAGATGTGCCCCCCGCTTTGGCACCTTCACCCTCCACATTCCTGGTTTTCCAGGTGCCGAGAGCTTCATTCAGCCCTGACTTCAGTCTCCTGCATGGGTAGGAATCTCAACAGTGATTCTCAAGCTGGGGAAAGATACTTACGTATTTTACCTACAGAATTATCTGGAGAAGGAGGGCAGGTGGATGCCTCTGGCGCCACATCTGAACGAGGGCCCCCCAACCTTTCCTGCCGCCCCCCACCCTCAGAACCCCGTAGCAAGAAGCCATCCCCCAGGGGGCTGCCTCTCAGGACTGCTAATGGTGTGTCTGGTGAAAACGGTGGGACTGGCTTTCTTCTTGGCCTGAGACCAAAAAAGTCACAGGGAGGAGATGGCAAATTAAACAGACCTCCCTGCGACGGACGCTATTTACTGGCTCCGTACTGGCAGCAGCCCTCCAGGGATCCTGGGGAACCATGGACTGGGCCAGAGATAAAACTCCCTTTTCAGGACGACAAGCCAGGGCTGAAATATCATGCAGATGCTGCTGCCAGGTGCCAGTGGCGCTTTGGGGACTAGTTGGGCAGGCATCTGGGAAGGACAGGGACTCCCGCTGCCCACCCCCACTCTATCTGTCTCTCTCCCTCACACAGAAACAAGCCTGTGTCTCCAAAGAACCTATTTTTTTTTCACTGCAGTGGGAACGTGCATGTGCAAACCCACACACTCATCGCTCACAATCACAGACGTGCACACCTGCATATGTGAGAAGCAGGAAGTATCTTGAGCTTTGTAGGTGAACAGCCTACAAGCCCCGGCAAAGCTGTCACTCCCTTCCCCACCTTTCACCCTCCCCACAGGATGGAACCCCCCACTTGTGACCCTGGGGGGGATGGAGAGAGTAGGAAATATTAAGAGGTAGCCTACCTGGGCTCCTCCAGTTGTGATCCCATTGCCGTTGGCCGAGATCCAGGTGCTGGTGTTCAGAGACACCAGGAACAGGAAATGGGCCCTTCTCTGGTCTGTCAAATGCCAGGAGAGGCTGGCATTGGAATGTCTTCTGCCACTAAGGTCACTGCTGTGGGAGGTTATAATTAGATCACGTGAACTGTATGGAACCGCCACCTCAAAGCAGGCCCTTGGTGGTTGAATCCTAACATTCCAGTCATGGGTTTTTAGCATCAACAGTGATGTCTTAGGAGAGAAAGCCAGTCATTTTAGGCAAGTGTATGAGGGTAAAGTCTAAATTAAACCCAAATGAACCAAGCCAAACAATGAAGGCAGAGGAGCATTGATGAAGGCTTTTCTAACTCCAGGAAGATGCTTGGATAGTTGGGGTTTTCAGTACAATTACAACTCAAGAAATAAAATACGGTGCCATCGCTGGAAAGTTCACACAGAGAAAGGAGGCACCACCATCCCTGCTCTCAGGGACTCAGGATCTGAAGAGGTGGGGGTAGGGGGGCGGCAGGGTGGGGAATCTGCCCCAAACGTTACTGTGAAAAGAGCACAAAGAAGGTGTCCTGAAATCTCAGTGGAGAGAAACCGAGAGAACATCTGGTGATGGGGAAGTGACTTTTGACAAGGCTCTTGAAAGCTGGGTGGATGCCGTCGTGTGGAGGGCTGTGTGGGTTGATAGGAGGCTTGTTCATTTTCACTGAGAGGGGAAAAAACACGAGCAAATGCTGGAAGGCTTTAATGCCGATCTTCTGTGAATTACCCAGTAACACTGCAGATCACGTTCTCTCTCTTCTTCTGTGAGATGCGAAGAGGAACAAGGGGCTTTGAACACTGCTCCTAAAACCATACACAAACACAGACTATTCTACCAGAAGCTCCTGCCCCTTGACGGTCCCAGACCTGGGTGCCCTCGTGGACTTGGACTCAGCTCAGGGAATGGAATGGAGATAGGAAAAAGCCAGCAGCCTCTCCCTTGCCCCATCAGCAGTGGGGGATCGCTCTGTCTTGGTGTCTGATTACTGTGCTTCCTCCTAGATAATCCCAGTGACAGGCCCCCGGGAAGGGGGCACCAAGGTCACCATCCGAGGGGAGAACCTGGGCCTGGAATTCCGGGACATCGCCTCCCATGTCAAGGTGGCCGGCGTGGAGTGCAGCCCTTTGGTAGATGGCTACATCCCTGCGGAACAGTAAGTGGAGGCCGTCTGAGACGTGGGAGGAGCAGGGAAGAGAAGTCCATATAAATAGACGGTTGAGGTGGACTTACCTTCCCCGATCAACAATAGATGGTCTTAGAACTTATGGACAGAAAAGGAGAATGTCCCTCACGTTCTAGGGTGTGGGGGACTCCTACAACTCCCCAGCCCCCGAACTAGCTAGCTGCCATATTGGGGGAAGTCCAGAAAGGGGAAGGGGAGATGGCTGGGAGAAAAGGGGAAAGTGATCGTTACCTCCTTGAGGTGTGAGGTTGAGTAGGGACAAGACAAAGCAAAATCAAAATCTGCAGAAGTGTGAGTTCAGCTCCTTACCCGAGCTCCCTCCGCTGTCCCTAACTCCCCACCGCTGTCCTCCCCCAATTACGGAAGAAGCTAATCCTATGCTCCCCTCTATGGAGGCTGAGAATGAACCTTCACACCCACTCTCAGGCCCGTGGGGACTTGGATTGTTTTTCCCCAGCAAAGTCTGCTGGTCCACGGAGTGGGCCATTCAACGAGTGACCTTGACCTCTAACCTACATGGCAGGGAAGGTTTGTGAGTCATGTATTGCCTTGTAAATAAGTAAATACAATTTTCCAGCCCAGCAAACACAAGCATGAAATAAATACTCACCAGCGCAATAGAATCTATATTCTACACCCTGTTTGCTGCCTCTCCCGGAGTGCAACCTTGCCACTTGTCCCCGTGTGCATAAGTTATTGACTCTTTGCAAGGGCTCACTTAGGTAGGTGAGTGCGTTCATGCTTGTGCTGGCTGAGTCGTACCCACATTGTGTGATTCTGGAACCATCAGTCCTGCCGTCCTTAATTCCTCCTTGATTTCCGTCTGGTTCTTCCCAAAACACTCATAGTAGATAAGATGATTGAAGGCTCCAGGCTTGGTAGGACCCATCCTGGTCCATCATCACTTACTTACCCAAAGACCTTTCTGTGGCTCCTTCAACTTTTTGTCCTTCCTAGAACAAAACCAAAGCAGGCTGCTATGGATATATTGTGATTTGGGGAACTTTAAAACACCCTACTCTGGACTTGTATAGCCAGATATAAAAAATATTATAGGGCTTCCCTGGTGGCGCAGTGGTTGAGAGTCCGCCTGCCGATGCAGGGGATGCGGGCTCGTGCCCCGGTCCGGGAGGATCCCGTGTGCCGCGGGGCGGCTGGGCCCATGAGCCATGGCCGCTGTGCCTGAGCGTCCGGAGCCTGTGCTCCATGACGGGAGAGGCCACGGCAGTGAGAGGCCCACGTGCCGCAAAAAGAGAAAAAATATATATTATAAAGCCACGAGATTAAATATCGTGATACTTGTTAGATCAGTGGAATAAGATAGAACACCGGAAAAAGAATCTTGATACATAAAAATTTAGTATGTGATAAAGATGACATTTCAAATCAGCAAGGAAAGCAAAGCTCATTCAATAAGTGGTACAATTTCACCCCTTGGAAAAAGTACAATATCAAATTCTTATTTCACATTATACACCAAAGTAAATTCCAGATGGATTAAAGAGTTAAGGGTAAAAAATGAAAATGTGAAAGGATTAGAAGAAAATGCAGGTGAGAATTTATTTGATTTCAAGAAAGGGAAGGTGTTCCAGGTATAACTGCAAAAGAAAAAATTATAAAGGAAAAGGTTAGGAGATTTGAGTATGTAAGACAAAACTTGTGCACCAAAAACTCTGTGTGCAAAGTAAAAATATGAATGATAAACTGAGAGTATTGTTATGGCCTGTTACAGTATGCTTTTTCTTAACATTTAAAGAGGTTAGATAAAAGATACAGATAAAAGGCAACTATCACAAAATTAGCAAAGAGCATGAATGTGCAATTCACAGGACGAAGAACTAAAGTCATATTAAAAAAATGTTTAACATCAGTAGTAACCAATGAAATGGGAAACAGTTTTTAAAAGTTAATGCCCACCCAGTACAGATGAGAGGCATAAGAAATAGCACATTCATACATTCATGTCGGGAGGGTAAATTGGGACGACCTTCCTGGAAGGCAGTTTGGAAATGCAGGTCAAACATCTTTAGCCTGGGCATAATACTTTTAGAACTTTCCCTAAATAAACAATGCACAAATAGTTATTTGCAAGAATGCTTATTTTGGCCTTATTTGTAACAGTGAAAATGTGGAAGCAATTTGTATATCTAAAAATAGGGAATTAATTAATTTAATAAATTATTGTGTATACATAGGACAGTAAACTACACAACCATTAAATGTGATATGTAGAAGAACCATGACCAGGCATATACTCAAGGTATATTAAGTGAGAACACAGCTTCCCAAGCAGAATACAGAGTTTATAATTAATTTTGTAAAAGGAAAGCAAGACTGGAAACTTGTACACCAATATGTTGACAATGGATACCTCTGGGTGATGCAGTTGGGGTGGGAGTGGAATTTAGGTATGGCAAGTGCTTTTATGTACTTTTAAAAAAACTGAACATGGATTAATTATGTTATCTGAACAGAAAAGCATATATTTTTGCTAGACTCACACACAGAACGTGAAAGCCATAAAGTAAAAGAATGAGCAATTGAACCACACAGATAGTTTTAAACTTTCAAGTGGCAAAAGACTTTAAAAACCAAGTTGAAAAACAAGGGATCGACTGGGAGAAAATAATTTCAATATTTATTATGGAGAAAAGTTAATTCTCCTAATTCAGAAGCTCCTACAAAAAGATAATCCATCAGCGAAATAAAGAGAGGGCATCAGACAAGTCACAGGGAAGGCTATATAAGATTTAAACACACACACACGCATACAATACATGCAACCTCACCAGTAATCAGGGGAATAAAAATGAAATTGAGATTTTTTTTCCTATTATATTAGAAAAAATTTTAAAGGACTGATAATATCTAGTGTTGGACAAAGAGTGAAGTAATCCCACTCAGTTGCTGTTGATGGAAGTAAAAATTGGGATAGTCCTTCTGGACCATTATTTCCCACTACTATCAAACATTAAAAGCACAAATAATCCTCCTCAGAAATCTGTTTTAATAAATATGCAATGCTTAAGGAGGTGTGTAGGTTGGTTCATTTTGCGGGGTTATTTGGAGTAGGAGAAAAATCAGGGTAAGTTAAATATATAACAATAGGAGGCTGGTTAAATAAATGATGACACAGGCCTCTTATGAAATACCATGAAGCTGTTAAAAAGAAGAAAGCGGAGCTGTGTGTACTGTGACATTAGGGAAAGTCCATGCTGTTTTGTTGAGTAAAAAGGGAGGGGTTAAAAATAATGGGTGGTTAAGTTCCACTTTTATTTTTAAAATCATGTATATGTTTCTTTACATATGTACATTTGTATATAATTGTATATGTGTATATATACACATTTATGTTTATATGCGTGCGTAATATCAGACATAAATATATATACACACGTGGATATATGGGCACATCTATATATTTGGGCAAGTTGCCAAACTTTTTCTGTGCCTCAGTTCTTCATTTATAAAATGGAGATTATATATATTATATATTTGCATAGGTCTAGAGAAAGGTCTGCAAGGATTTATTTATACACCAACGTTTTGAGAGATAGTAGTGAAGAAAGGCACACTTTATTTTACTGTCACTTTTTTTTTTTTTTTTTTTTTTTTTTTTTTTTTTTTGCTGTATGCGGGCCTCTCACCGCTGCGGCCTCTCCCGTTGCGGAGCACAGGCTCCGGACACACAGGCTCCGCGGCCATGGCTCGCGGGCCCAGCCGCTCCGCGGCACGTGGGATCCTCCGGGATCGGGGCACGAACCCGCGTCCCCCGCATCGGCAGGCGGACTCCCAACCACTGCGCCACCAGGGAAGCCCTACTGTCACGTTTTGATATTGTCTCGCTTTCAAAGGGTATGAACCAATTTTGTAAGTGAAACAATAAAAAAATTTTTAAAGGGGAGAATTTATGACTCTCCCCCACCCTTTCCCCTCCCCCCGGCATGAAAACCCCCTCCCCTGCCAGGCCCCCAGTGGGGACTGGCAGCAGAAAGCACTGCCTGGGGCAGTCCATGCCTTGGGAGCAAAGAGCTCCTAGGCGAGGACCTGCAAACCTTAGGTCCCTGCTCCGAGGTCCCTGTCTGATGGCTGTGTGCCCTTGGTTAAGTCACATTTTACCAAGAGCCTCTAAGGAGACCCCTGTGGGTCACACTTCCTCATTTCCTGAGAACCAGGGAGGAGCCCCTGAAGGGAGGAATCAGGTATCTTTCACCTCCTCCTTCCCTGCCCATCCCTGAGATCTTACTACAGAGAAGGAGGCCTGGGTAGGTGTAGGGCCCAGGGGTCACGGCAGGGAGGCCTGTGACCCTCCTGTGACCCATGGGGGTCTGTCCTCTCCACCCTGCAGGATCGTGTGTGAGATGGGGGAGGCCAAGCCCAGCCAGCACGCCGGCTTCGTGGAGATCTGTGTGGCTGTGTGTCGGCCCGAGTTCATGGCCAGGTCCTCGCAGCTCTATTACTTCATGGTGAGTCCCGGCCACCAACGGCCTGGCCAGACACAGGCCACAGACCTCTTTACCATGATTGCTGAGCCCTTCTAGACCTCTGTGGGCAAACCCAGGCCAAAGTCGTGGGAGTCCCGTCCTGCAGTGCTTGAGAGCACAGCCTTGCAAGTCAGGAAGACCTGGATTCACATCCTGGCTGGGCTGGGCTGGGCTGGGCTGCAGCTCCAGGGAAGTTGCTTTGGCTTTCGGGCCCCAATGTCCCCTTCTGGCTGAGTGTCAGCGTGACACGGTGGGTGAGAGTGTGGGCTGTGCATGGGGACTCCTGGGATTTGAGCCCTGGCTCTGCCGCTTATTACCTGGGTGGACTTGGGCAAGTTGTTTAATTTTCTGTGCCTCAGTGTCTCCATTTGTAAAATGGGGATGATAATCATAAGCATCTATCCCATGGTATTATTGTGAAAATTAGATAAAATAGATTTATCACCTCTAGTGTCACTGCCTTTACGATGTCTATGATTGCCACCATGACTACTGTGCCCTGCCCTTTCCCTGTGTGCTGGCACCCCACAACTTCCATCCCATTATCCCTGGTCATCCCACCTTCCTCCCTCACCATCGTCCTATCCCTGTCTTACTCCCTCTCGCCCCAACACCCTTCCCCACATTTCCCTCCCCACCCCAAGGCCTCTCTGCAGATCTCACCCCTGCCCTCACATTCCCTCCAGCCTGGACCCTCCCTGGCCCCTGAAAAGGGCACCGGACCAGCCCTGGTGAGGGGTTCTGTGAGCAGGGAGACTTGGGAACCTCCCTGCCTTGTGACGACAGGGATGCTGGAGACATGAGCACATCCCCTGCTACATACATTGCATCGTTGCCAAAACTGTTTTACCATCCAGTTAACTTCTCGGGTTAATGCCAGATGTGACGAGATCATTTCCTCATGATTCTGAGCTGCTTTTGGAAGCTGGAAACCTGAAATGATGGATTTTATGACTGGGTATCAAATGCCCGGAAATATGTCATAGAAGCCCATTTTTTTCCTCCCTTCCTTCCTTCCTCCCTCTTCTTTCATCTGCCTTCCTCCTCTTTCTTCTTCCTCCCTTTAACTGACAACCACGTATCACCTTGCACAATACCTCTCCCTAGGTTATTTGATAAATACTTGCTTAATTGGTTGCATTTTATAATATAGTTTGATGGGCCTGGCTTGCAGGTGTTACAGTGATGAGTCAGACCCCATGCAGCCCCTGCCCCAGGAGGCCCACAGTCCAGAAGGAGAGAGGATGTGGAGGACTTGCACACGATGTGACTGGGCCGGGGTGGGGGGTGGGGTGAACCTGGGAGGGATGTGCCTCAGATGCCCTTCTCTGCCTGGATCCTGACCTCTGCACTCCTCCCTCTCTACTCTTTGAAAGCTAACCAACCTTATAAACATGGCTGCCACTAAACCCACACAGGAGCTCACTTAGAGGAACACACACATGTCATGGATTTAGTGGATGTGTATAGTTTTACCTATTCGTTTAGCCTTTGTACTCCCACCTTCTTCAGAAAGGGTTTGAGGGAATTTCCAAGTTAAACCCAATATACCTTAAGACAACTAGTGATGAATGTATATATATTTACATAAATGTATATATATATAATATATCATATATATATTTATATACACAGACATTGTTATTCCAGCAGAGTTGAGATAACGAGAGGGAGAGAGAGACTGAGGTGGGCAGAGACACGGACAGCGCTCCCCAAGTAGTTGAGAGGTGTGGCGTGGCATACGAAAACTGGGCATGAAATCTGGCTCTGAAATTACCTGGCAGCTGTGTTAAAGGGAGGACACCGCTGCATGGCCAGAGCAAGCACTGGATTTCCTTGGCCAGTCAGTTACCTGGAACAGTTTTTATCCTGTGGTCTCCTGGCGGTGACAAAGTGAACGCTACCCGGAACGGCCGCTGCTTCATTAAGCTGATGTTTCCTTTGGGCCTCAGCTGTCTCTGCTGTGTCTCCAGCCAGGCTTCTTACCTCTGTGACTAAGTCAAAGGCCACCGCCCCCTGGATGTCCTGCCATCACCTCCCACGGTCCACCTGAGCTGTCACCTCCCGTAAACGGCGTGTCCCCCTCCCTTGCCCATTTCCGTCAGTGGCCTGTCACCCGGGCCCACCATCTTGGTGGCCTGTGGCTCGGCTTCCCCTAATTCCTGATGTCAATCCCTCTATCACCATGTCCTGGGGTCTTACTTTTCCCATTCCCTTTGCTACTGCAGTGGCCCCCTTAAATCCCTGCCATTGGTCTGAGCCCATTCTAGTCCAGCCACACTGGGGGATACCATTTTCTTCATGTCAGCCCCCAGCTCAAGAAGAGCCCAGGGTGCCCACTGCCTCTAGACTTTGTCCAGGTTCCTTGGTCTGTTCTGCCCTGCCTGTGCAATCCTTCCTCAAGCCTTTGAGTGGCCTGACTCCCTTCCCTTCTCTGTCTCCTTCTTCTGTGATACCTGCTCTTGGGCTTAATTCTTATAACACATCTATGTGGTAGACAACCAAAAGCCCCTTCTGCTCAAAGGGAGGGTCTTGCCTGCGTGAGTGTTTCTACCCTGGGAGCAGGATGTGGTTGGATGTAAGGTATTAAGGGAAGGTTTCATGGAAGGAGCCAGAAGGAAAGGCAGGATCTGCCTAAGGCAGAATACAGTTTTCCATATGGATCTCGAGTAGCGGGAGGCTGTTCCCGGCATAAGGTGTGACATGGAAGGGCACCAAAAGATGGGAGCAGAAGGGAGTGGGGAGAGGGGGGTTGACGGGGACGAGGAGAAATTGGAGCAGAAGGGCAGGGAAGGTGCTAGTTGTTGCCACAACAACAAAATGCATTGGTCCAGTGGGTCCCTGGGACTCAGACTCGTGTTCACTTTTCTATTGGAGGCGCTATCCTGGCAATGCACATCCGCTTGGGAAGAGCTGTGGGGGGTAGAAATGGTGCCACGGACCCCAGTCTCCTCCCAGACCCCAGTTTGCATGAAGGACCTGGTCATTGAGCAACGCCCCCCCCGCCACTGCCGACAACAGAGCTCTGAGGGGTTCGGGGTGGGAATGAGGGGCAGAGGTCCCCCGTGAGTCATACCAGGGAGGCAGGAGGGACAGAATGCCCCTCTGTCACGCGCCCCCCCACAGCACCTCCGAGCCTTCACTGCCTTCCCACCCTGCCGGGCAGCTGGCACTCTTGGGACCCCCGTGGAAGCCCCTGGCGAGCCCCTTCTCAGGGGGGCCTCTCAGGGCCTGGGGATGCTGGGGAGCCCCTCCCAGTGCCGAGGTTTGGGTCTGCCTCAGTTTCCCTCCACAAATCAGGCCAGGCTCTGATGTGTGGGTTTATTCACCCAAAACCCCGACACCAAGGCCCATAGACCACAGGTCAGCACTCCTGGGCTGTTGCCAGTTCTATCCCTGGAGATCTCTGTAGAGGCAGCACTCTTTCCCCGTCTTTGCCTCCATCGGGGGGGAGCCAAGGGGAGAGGTGGCAAATGATGCCGAATTTGATTTCCCGTGCAGACCCGCTGACAAATATTTATGAAGCAAATGTTGAATAATTAACAGTTTCTCCCAACTTTAAAACGTGTCTCCATATCATCCTCTCCCCACCCCCAGAGTAACTCAGCACCCAGCCAGCCCCACACAGGAGGGCCACTGCAAAGCCAGCAGGGTTCCTCACTTGTACCCCTTCCAGGACCCTCACCCCTAGGCTGCCAGGGAGCTTGTTCTCCTCTCCACGTTGCCCCTTACCCCTTAAGTAACTCCCTCACTTTCCCTTTCCTCTCCGGGGGGTGGGGGGTCAGCAGGAGGCAGGTCTGAAAGCTCTCCCTTTACAGACAGTGGGGCGGAGGCACCATCTGTGGGAAGTTAGAACCAGAAAACAAGCGCCTCTGAGAGGACCACTTTCTGATTCTTTGAGATCAGAAAGGGTAAGTGACTTGTGCTGAGTCACACAGCACGGCGTAGGCAAAGCTGAGAAAGGAAGGCTCTTGCAGCAATCTCATCCCGCCCCCCCTAGCGCAGGTCTCGGGTTGAGCCAGAGCCAGCATAAGCCGTTCCTCGGCTTGGCTTGGGGGTGTCACGGGGCTGCTGCATGTCCCCACGCGTGTGCCCTGTGTGGGGACCGGGGCGCACACGTGCCAGGCCTTGGGGCTGCAGGCTTCGCTGGGGCTTCTGTTCTCCTCCCCTAGTGTTATCGATGGATCGAGGCCTCTTGGAGGGGAGGTTGCCTGCCCGCTCCGAGGAGCTGAGTGGGTTCAACTTTTGGTGCAGAATTCTTTAAGGGAGTAAGAGAAGAGAGAAATCTTCATTTAAATGCAGATACAGGCTTCTCACCTGGGACTTAGGAAAGTTTTTTCCATTAAAATGCTAATGAAAGAACAAACTGAGACTCCAAATCCTCAGCTCACAGATCCTCCCCCATCCCCACCCCCATCCCCACCCCCATCCCCAATCTGTCTCTTCACTTAGTCCACTGACCCTTCTTTGCTTCTCCTCCTGGGTTTCCCTGGGGCTCACACGTCTCATTGCTCTGGCCGCTGGGTGCTTTGGGCAGCTCTCTGGAGAGGCCCGTGGAAGGGGCAGCTTACCTTCCTGAAAGCGACCCTCACTGGAGACTGGAGAGGTGGTGGAGAACTCCAGCTCTGGAGTCAGTTCTCCGGCCGCTTCTTTGCTCTGTGACCTTGGAAACTTTACTTAACATCTCTGAACCTTGTCTTTACGATGGGTAATAATGCCTACCTTGTAGAACAGATAGGGCGATTTAAAAAAAATGTATATCGCACTAGAGATACACATAAAATATAAAGCCTGTCGCTTAAAAGGTCACTGCGTAGTAGCTAATGTGATTATGACTGTTCTTGGCGTAGAGGGGCACGTGCTCGCCCGTCCCCGCAGGCCGTGGTAAACTGAGCCTGCTCCCTGGGAGGCCGCCATGACTAAGGGTTCCAGAAGGCGAGTGGAATCCGGGAGTGGGGTGCTTCCTCAGGCCACATCCTTTCCTGCACAGACGCTGACTCTCTCAGACCTGAAGCCCAGCCGGGGGCCCATGTCCGGAGGCACACAGGTGACCATCACGGGCACCAACCTGAACGCGGGCAGCAACGTGGGGGTGATGTTTGGGAAGCAGCCCTGCCTCTTCCACAGGTAACTCACCTCAGGGCAGGCTCCAGGGTTCGCAGCCCAGAGGGTGGGCGGGGCTGACAGGCAGCAGACTTCCGGCTAACCTTCTGGAGGTGCCTGCCCCTCCCTGAGAAAGTGGCCATTCGCTTTGGGAGAGGACTTTCTGGGCATACTTGGCTGTGGCTCAGCCCGGGGACCTGCCAGGCACCTCTTCCTTGGAACGGCCCATCGTGCCGTTGCCCACCGTTTAGCCTTGGTGCCCGCGTACCACCCACTGTGCAGGACCCTAGGGTTCCACGGGACACAGTTTGGAATCTCGGGCCCCTTCCTCGTGGGTTAGCTCCTGGGCAGCTGCTGCAGAGCCAGCCGGGATTGCCGAGAGCTGGCTGAGGTTGAACCTCCAGGGGCAGCCGACTTTCCCTCCCCTGGTTCCACCATCCAGTCCCAGGAGAGCACACCATCCATGAGCCAGGAACCTGGGGCGGGGGTGAGGGTCGGGAGGGAGGGAGCCAAGAGGTGCACCTAATGCAGGACTAGAAGAGGTGTGGTTGGGGACATTCCCTGCGCCACTGGCATGAGGTTCTGCAGAGAGAGATTTTCCTGGGAGAGAGCTATGCCGAGGGCTGCAACAGATCTGAAGTCAGGCCAGGCCAGGCCTTGCCTGAGTGTTCAAGAAAAAACATGGCTCTGACACTTGCTAAAATGGTAAAGAAGAGCTTTTGCTCAGGACTATTGCAATAGGTGTCAGGACTGTTGCAGTGGAGAGAGAGATTGGGCTTGACTCCAGATACAGCAGACAGCTGGGGACTTACAGCCAAGGGGCAGAGCGAGGGAGGCAGTGGATGGAAAATTACTAAGAGGAAAGGAGCTTAGGAGGATTCTTGCTAAACCGACTTAACAGGACTCTTGCAGAAGGCAGTCAGGGTGACCAGACATCAAGGGTTAAGGAGGCGAGTTTGATTAGATACCAAAGGTACTCAGATATCGGGGAGCGGGGGGTTCTTGCCAAACTAAGTCAGCAGGATTCTTGCTAAAAATGGGGGTCGGCAAATCAAAGACAGGGCCTCAGGAAGAAGCCTAGGCAAAAAGGGGGCTCAGAGGAACCCGTCTACAATCTGGTCAAGGAGAGAGTCTTTGTCAGTCGTTCTCAGGGCTTTGTGTCGGGGCGCTGCTCCCCCACTGCCTCTGACGAGCCTGATGAACAGGGAGGGGCACGGGAGGGCCCCGACCCAGGACCACAGTGTCCCGCCCAACACCCAGGAGCCCAGCTCCCCATCTCCCTCCCGCAGGCGCTCTCCGTCCTACATCGTCTGCAACACCACGTCCTCAGATGAGGTGCTGGAAATGAAGGTGATGGTGCAGGTGGACAGGGCCAAGATCCACCAGGACCTGTTTTTCCAGTACGTGGAGGATCCTACCATCGTGCGGATCGAGCCCGAGTGGAGCATCATCAGGTAGGGCCTGCCCTGACCTTGGACTTCCCTCCTCGACCCTCAAAAGCCAAGGGGAGTTCTGGGGCCCAGTCCTGCCGTGGGGACTGATGAACTGGGGGTGGTGGTTCAGAGCACCCACCCAGGTCAGACCCTCCTGCCGGGGCTCCCTCCTTCCACCGAAAGCACTCTGAGCAGGACCCGGCCCTGGGGGCCGATTTGAGGATTGCTGGGCACATTAGGAGGCCAGAAGGTGCTACAGAGGGCATCCTGATGGCAAGGCCCCTGTTGATCATGGGGAAACTGCTGTATCAGGGGCCTCGAGGGGAGTGGACTTGGGGTCAGAAGGAGTGGGTGCGGCCCAGCTCCACTGCTTAGCACCCAAGTGACCTTAAACATTAGTTAACCTCCCCGGATCCAGGGTTTCTCACCAGTCAACTCCCTCGCGGGACACTGAGAGGGTTACGTGAGGTACAAACACCCAGTGCAGCGCCTGGCTCGTCTCCCCTCCCTCCTCACCCCCTCTGCCCCACCCCTACACATGCCCCGTCCTCAGCCCTCCCCACCGTCTGCTTCAGCTCTGGAGGATGGGTGGGGTCAGGAGAGGGGGCAGAGCATGATGTGGTCACCACAAGCTGAGATGGGGGTCAAGGACGAGTCCAGTCCGGAGAGCAAGCTTGTAAACCAGGGTCAGCAAACTCCAGCTGGGGGGCCAAATCTGGCCGTCCGTCTGCTTTCATAAATAAAGTTTTATTGGAACACGGCCATGCTCATCCAAATATGTTTTGTCTTTGCTGCTTTCTCACCACTGCAGCAGAGCTGAGTAACTGTGACAGACCATATGGCCCCAGTGAGCCTAAAATATTTACTGTCTGGCCCTTGACAGAAAGAGTTTGCCACCAGGCCATACACCCAAACAAAAGGCAGCCTTTGGGAGATGCAGCTTTGTCCTCAGCAGTTAGTCTCTAAGGCCCAAGCCTTATAAGCTTTAGCTGTGACCTGAAAGCAGAGAAATATAAGACAGAGAGGGGCAGAGAGCCTGTAAAAGCTAGTCCAGGATTTGCCCCCAGGGCCTGGTGAGTCCAGGAAGTCGGCACGGCCCCCTGTGCTTAGGCAAACTCTATGGCTCCCGAAGGCGTTCACAGCCTGGTTTAATTCAGTCCTTCCTTGTGTCACTGGCACAGAAATAGAGGTGTTGGCACTCGGCAGTCACCCCCAGTCACGCTCACATCAAGAGGGAGGCTGGAGGTGCGTTCTGAGTGGGCCGGGGCTCCAGCGGTTTCACTGCAGTTAACGGAGTCTGGGATGGGGTGGGGCTCTGCAGAAACGTGGCTTTACACTGCTTGCAACAGCCTGGGTTACTGATGAATGGCGATGGGTGTTGGGGGCGTTGGATAAACGTGTGTCGAATTGATGACCGAGAAGATCGGGAGATGGCTGGACACCAGAAGCTCATTCGCCAACACTCCCAGGGCCGAGAGACTCTCTGGGTTTCGAGGAAATCTTCCTGCATGTGCATACGTGGGGTGGGGATGTGCTTCAGAGGGGACCGCTGGAGGGCGAGAGGAAGGGAGGGCAGGAATGGCGTGTAAAGGGGGGCAGGTGGATAGAGGGGTAGAGATGAATGGGGCTGTCAAGGACTCTTTACCCACAAGCTTATAACCACTTACCTGTTTTAAATAGATTCTTCTCAGTGATACTCCCCTGATTGCAGATAACATAATTCATCACTTCCCTTTGAGTAGCCCCCAAGGAAGCTAGCCTCCATCCCATGCCAGCTTCTCAGTGGCCCTGAAGATAGGACAGTGGCGTCCAGGTTTCCATTGAAAAGCTACCCAAAGACGAGTCTCCTAATCGCTCGGCGTTAGCAGTCCTCTGGCTGACTCCCCAGGGTGTGAGAGTCCTGGAGCATTTCATATTTGCATTCTTACAGGAGGTTCCTGAGTGGCTGGGCCTTGGCCTTTCCCAAGTCCCAGCCGACTGAAGCCTCTAAGGTAGAAATTTGTGGTATGATTGTCCTGGGGGAGGAGGCTGTGCTCAGACTTCGGAGGGTCTGGTGGAGGGTGGTCTGGAGCGAGGCTTCCCTTAGGCCAGGGCCAGGGTGAAGAAAATTCCCTGAGACTGGGGAGGGCAGGGAAAGAGACGCTGGGAGACTGCAGAGAAGCAGCTGGCTCAGGTCAGGAGGCCTCGGGGGGCCAAGAGGGCCGTGCTACAGGCCCAGCCTCCGTAGAGTGTCCACGCTCCGAATGAGCTCAGTGCAGGATGGCCGCGGACATCTGGTCATCACTGTCTTCCCCTCGGCTGCTGAGAGCTCGTCCTTATTATCATGCAGTCAGCTTGTCATCTTGTCCCCGTGAATGTTATCCTGCCCCCCGGTTATCATTGTCTTCAATGCTGGAGTTCAGCCTGATAGATCATCATCATTGTCGTCATCAAGTACTGTTGCTATTCCTATCCCTGTGTTTACACGCCTCCTTCTTTCTTCCCCATCAGTGGGAACACACCCATCGCCGTGAGGGGGACTCACCTGGACCTCATACAGAACCCCCAGATCCGTGCCAAGCACGGAGGGAAGGAGCACATCAATGTGAGTCCGGGACTGGTGGGGCCCACGGGGGGCTGTCCACTCGTCGCGTGGCTGCCCTAAAGGGTGTGGGCTCTCCGAGGGCTCAGGCAGGCTCACCCCAGACACCGATGACCCATCGCGTGTGACGCCCCGGACACTGGGATGGCGGGATGGGGGAGCAGACATAGGCCATTTCTACACTCTGGGGTACAGGCATGCAGGAGCAATCTCTTCTGGGTTTCTGGGGTTTCTTATTCTTAATAAGGGATGGAAGACCTTTATTCTTCCATCCTCTGACCCCCAGTGCCATAGAGATAGCTTAGAGATACCCTAGTGCCTGCCATGGGCAGGGCAGAGGTAGGTGTCAGCTGCAGAGCTTGTCCTTGAGTGCCCAGGTTGTGTGGTCCTGACTCCACTGGAGCTGTGGGGATTCACCCATGACTGTCCCGTGTCAACACCACGCTGTACGACGGCACCGAGGGAGAGCCGGCGGGTGTCTGGGGCTGCAGGTGTGCGGAGACATGCCACATAGTCCTCCCTGTCCGGCTCCACCCCAGCTCTGCGAGGTTCTGAACGCTACTGAGATGACCTGCCAGGCTCCTGCCCTCGCTCTGGGGCCCGACCACCAGTCTGACCTGACGGAGAGGCCCGAGGAGTTTGGCTTCATCCTGGACAACGTCCAGTCCCTGCTAATCCTTAACAAGACCAACTTCACCTACTACCCCAATCCTGTGTTTGAGGCCTTCGGTCCCTCAGGAATCCTGGAGCTCAAGCCCGGCACACCCATCATCCTAAAGGTAGAGTGAGATGGGAGGAAGGAGGCCGCTGTATGCAAGGGGAGGCTTTCCAAGTCACAGAAGGAGGCCACAAGTCATGGGCTTCTGCCAGATCTTGTGGCCGGTGTCATTAGCTAGCAGAGGTTGTGTTATAGCCCAGACTATGGTAAATGTGCTCTTTGAGTTTGTATTGAGAGGTGCACTCTCTTTAGGGGCCACAGAAACCTGGTCAAGGCAGCTGGATCCACCCTGGCCATCTGACTCCCAGCTCTGGCCCCTGAGTCCAGGACTTGGGAGGTCAAAGGCTCATACTGCTTCCTCCTGTGCAGCCCTTTGCAAACCACCTTACAGGGCTGCTTTGGAGCATGGGTAGCAAATTAATTTTAACTCATGACAATTTGAAGCAACTGGTAGTGACTGATTACAGCTCTGTGTTGAGAAGGATTCTGAAGCTGCATTTGGGACAAGCTGAAAAGAGTGCCTTGATTATTGATTTCCCACTGAGGAAGGGGGAATAGTAGTATAGGTGTTGTGAATTTTTTGGACTTATTAGGGAAGGTGGCCTCTCCACCAGCTCCCCAGAAGGATGGGACCTCCAGGTGGGAGGACATGTCAGCCAGCCAGTAGCTGTGCTCCTGACTCTGGGGTGGGCACTTCGGCTTTCCTGTCCATGCAGGGCAAGAACCTGATCCCGCCTGTGGCTGGGGGCAATGTAAAGCTGAACTACACCGTGCTGGTCGGGGAGAAGCCATGCACCGTCACAGTGTCGGATGTGCAGCTGCTCTGCGAGTCCCCCAACCTCATAGGCCGGCACAAAGTGATGGTGAGGCTGGCGGGACTCCACCCTGGATGGGCAGGCACTATGGATGCGGTGGGGTGAGCGGTCCAGCTCCATCCTGGGCCACCAGGGCTTTCTGGGAGGGGATTCTGGCCTTCTTGAACTTTCCTCCTGGCTCTCCCACACTCCCAGTTCCTTCTCCTCGTCCCACTTCAGACTTCTTTCTTCCGCATTGTCATTCTTTCCATAC
Organism: Mesoplodon densirostris; assembly: GCF_025265405.1. Classification (NCBI taxonomy): domain Eukaryota; kingdom Metazoa; phylum Chordata; class Mammalia; order Artiodactyla; family Ziphiidae; genus Mesoplodon; species Mesoplodon densirostris. The sequence continues at coordinate 93,292,169 of NC_082669.1, read as the reverse complement.
TGGCTGGTGCTACAGGAAGGGCAATGCGAAACAGCATTCAGTGATGTGCTGTATCACCTGTTAGAGGCAAGAGACCCTTCCAGGAGAGGACCATCGTTGACCCGGGCAGGACATAATATCACGTCCTGTGCCTTTGTCATCTGTCCTCACAATGGGATGAGTCTTCGGGGATCCAGACTTTGATGGCACGTAGGCTTTCTTAGATCCCAGTTGAGTGCTGTTTCCTCATGAAGACAGCCGAGTTCACTCCCGAATAATATAATGTGTGGTTTTCCCAGTTGTGGGGGTGGCCTGCGCTGAGCTGTTCACCCCCAGTCCCTCCACCCCAGGTGCCCTCTCGTCTGCTTTTACAGCCAGTGATGACTCTCCTCCCTGGAGCCATTTCCCTCACGCGACCCTGGTCACCAGCTCACCGGTGGCTTGGGACCCTTGCCTAGGATGTTCTGTGCCCACACCCAGCTCCGTCTCCCCCCGTGTGTCCCCCCAGGCCCGAGTCGGTGGCATGGAGTACTCCCCGGGGATGGTGTACATTGCCCCGGACAGCCCGCTCAGCCTGCCCGCCATCGTTAGCATCGCCGTGGCCGGCGGCCTCCTCATCATCTTCATCGTGGCCGTTCTCATCGCCTACAAACGCAAGTCCCGGGAGAGCGACCTCACGCTGAAGCGGTTGCAGATGCAGATGGACAACCTGGAGTCCCGCGTGGCCCTGGAGTGCAAAGAAGGTCCGTAGTGGCGGGGGGCTGGGCGCGCGCGTGCGTGTGCGTGCGAGCGCGTGCATCTCAAACACCCGCAGCGGTGGGCGCCGCTGGGCCTGCGTCTCCCGCCTCCAGAATCTCTACCTCAAGTCAGGCCGGGATCATTTCAGACCCCACTAGAGCCGTGTCCAGCCCAGGATCCCGGCCGGGTGAGTTTTGTCCTCTCCTCTGGGGGAGACCCGGAGGTGCCCTTCCATGACGCACTCAAGCAGTCTTCAGCTCTCTTCTTTCAGAAGGAAGGTGAGGCTGGAGGGCTGATCTGAGACTTAGAGGAAAGAGCGTTTCACAGCTTGTATTTTAAAAAATTACCAACACCACCATGAAGTGAAATCAGCCGCACTAAATCCAAGAAGGAAATGTAGAAGTCAGACTCTTGTCACCCCCAGGATATCATTCGTGAGTCACCCTGGGAGGGTCTGAGCTGATTCTTTGTGTAGATTCACACGCGGCGTAATCAGCCTGTACCTGGGGCTCCGGCGTTCCCACCAGGGAGGCCGTGGCTCTCTAATGGGGCAGCGGGTCCCTTCCATCCTCTCTCCACATTCTCAGCTGTCAACACAGCATCGCCTTGTGGGACTGTTAATTACTGCCTTTTATTATATTTACGCTGCTTAATTTTTTTCTCTGCAATGTACTCTTCCCTCTAATTAGGTGTAGTGATTAGAATCTCTTTTATGTGCCAGGCGTGAAGCCTTGAATGTCGGAGGCGCTCAGTGACTTGAAGGAAAGCTGCAGACCTATAAAAAGCTAGCTCCCTCCTTTTCCTCCCCGCCAGCTGAGCACCCCAACTGGGAGGGGGCGGCGGGGGCAGTTTGAAGCCAGGTTCCTCTTGGAACGTTCCAGAGAAGAAGGAATTAGCAGTCACAAAGGGAGTCCTGACTCGGGGACACCAGGGGAGGGCCTTGGCTTCTAGCTCAGGAGAGGCTGTCTCACGTGGGTGGGAAGAGAGATGATAGAGCAAAGGATACGTAGGATTCGCCTTGAAAGTGTTTTCCAGAGGCGCCCAGAGCTGGCTCTTGAACGCTGAAAGGGCAGCCTGGGTCCAGGGAAGGTGACTTCCCGAAGCCTTGATGGTGAGTCAGGCCGTCAGCCACATACAGACTCGGAAGAGGCCCAGCCTGGCCCCCTCACAAGGCCCGACCTTTGGATGTATAAATACACACACACATGCGTGCACACGTGCCCACAGACACTGACACACACTCAGGTGGTCACTCATGCCCTCACACTCACCTTTGCACGCATGCCCGTGCACACATTCCCACAAACACACACGCACGTGTGTTTCTCACTCAGCACACACGAGTTCTCATCAGGGTTTTTGGTGACGGCACATGCCAGAAAGGCTCACTGACTCCCCTTTCACACATATTGGTGTAGGTTCCACTCAGATGTGTTAGGGTTACTCTACCTTCGGAGTCACTTTTCTTGACAAGGTCCCCCCGCTTCAGTGTGAGCAGAGATGCAGAAAGAGAGCAGCACAGGGGGTTCTGCAGCAGTCTCTCCAGGGGTGCCGGCGCCATCCCCACTGTCAAACCAGAAGCCCTGGTACCCTCAAGGCCCGGAGACCCAGGGTCCCCATGCAGGACGTCAGCACCGCAGGGTGTGGTGGGGTCCTGCCAACAGCAGCTGGGCGGCCGCGTTGTGGTCGTGTCTTCAGCAGAGACCACTGGGTGCAGGGCTGGCTTTTCGAGGGCCCTGGAGCTACATTGGGCTTGTGAATTTCTTCTGAGCCCACAAAGTAGTTTTTCCCTATTCTTGTCTATGTAAATAGAAAGAAGTATTGTTTAGTCAATATCCACTGGCTGTTCTTTGCCGGCATGTATTAATCCATCTTGTGTGTGTGTGTGTTTGCTTGTGTGTGTGCTTGCATGCATGTGTGTACATGTGCACTTGCACGTGCTAAGGGAAAGAATGGGAGAAGGAAGGGCTGAGCACATTACCTCTGACAACCTCCCAGGGTGGAGGGCTGTACCCAGAACAGAGAGTGATCACACGGCTGTGTAACAGTGGGTCCGTGTGTGGAACTTTCTCGAGGGTGGGGGGCTGGTCTTGCAGCTTCGTGACCATGCCGGAGGCCTGGGCTGTCTCTGCAGACAGCGGTACCTATATGCAGATCATAATTCACCATTGAGTAGCATGACCTTGAGAAAGGAAGGACAAAGAGACACCCTGTATTTATCCGGAGGGATATGTATCAGTGGGGCAAGAGCCTTCATCTGGCCCCATTTGGTGGTTTGATGGCTCCGGTAAGCTGCGTGGCCAAGAACTGGGACTTCAGAAGAAATAGTTCTTAACTCCTATAAGGAAACCCACTGTAAAACACAGAATCTGAAACAGACTCTCCATCACTGGAACCGCCCCCTTCACTCCCTGTGTCCTTCGATATCACCCCTAACCCCCAGCATATTTTGCAAGCCATAGCCCTCATCTTCAGAGGGGGAGGCCCTCCTGGCCCCAGCAGCAGCTCAGATCTGTGGACAGCCTGCCCCCCATTCATGTTTTGGAAGGGATTTGGCCCAAGACAAGCTTCCTTGTGCTGCATCTTTCTCCCATACCTATATCGTTCACCTCAGCTACGTAAAACGTCCCCCTCCTCCTCATTCCTGCACTACTTTGGTCCATTGTGCAGGTCTCCGGGGCCCTGGGAGAGGGTTCTGAGTGTTCCGAGGCAGCGTAGCTCTTGGGCCCCATCCAGCAGTCTCACGGGCTTGTCTTTGTGCCAGCCTTTGCCGAACTGCAGACGGACATCCACGAGTTGACCAGTGACCTGGACGGAGCCGGGATTCCCTTCCTGGACTACAGAACCTACACTATGCGAGTGCTGTTCCCGGGAATTGAAGACCACCCTGTCCTCCGGGACCTCGAGGTGAGAAGCAGTTACTGTGGCCGAGTCCTTTGCCATTGCAGTGTCAGTGCAGAGAGAGACAGTGGTGACCAAGTCTAGCCGCCTCATTCAGAGGAGGGTCAGCTGAGGCCAGGGAGGGGACGGGACTTGCCCAAGGGGGGGCGCCAGTGTGCCCCGCCGTTGGTGCCAGCCTGTCCTTCGGGAGGAAAGGGAACCCAGAGCAGAGGTGGGAGTAGGGCTTTGGGTCTTCGGGGGTCATAAATCCCTTGAGAACTGGATGGAAGCCGAAGACCCTCTCCTCAGAAAAACCGTCCACAGACACAGAAACGGGAAATTTGGCAAAGAATGTAGGAAGTTCACGGACCCTTGTTGAAGAAACCACAATATAAGGGGTTTCACCGCTTAGTTGGTGCTCAGTAAATAAATTTGGGAAAGATAAGGGCTGCGCTCAGGAGGAAGGTGGGAATGTGAATGATAAGAACACCACTGCCTTTGTACCAGCAGGGACCTCATCTTGTGAACATTTTATCCCACTTAGTGTCTAGCATAGTGTCTGGCTTAAGCATATATTCATATTATGCTTTGTTCTGAAAGGGATTTGGAATGACTTATAAATACCAGAGAAATGCGAAAAATATAAATGAGGAAACCAGGGCACAATAATAATCATAAGGAATAATTACCCTGAGTTGACTGCTGACTAACATCCTGGTCCAGTTTTCAGTACTTTACACGTGTGCATTGGTTTAACCTCCCAAGAGCCCTCCAAAGCAGGTACACCCATTTCACAGGTGAAAATACTAAGGCCACACAACTGGGAGGGAGTGGGGCAGGGATCTGAGTCCAGCAGGGAGACTCCAGAGTTTGTATTCCTAAGGACAAGCCTGTGCACGTGACTTCTGAGGGGCTGTGTCCGTGTCATGCCCTACGGCTCTGGAGACTTATTTGGATGGATCAAAAATCTTTGGCCAACACACCACGTAAAATAAGACTGATTCCATATTTATATTGTCCGTAACATAGAAACAGACCTGTCACTCCGGATTTGCACAGTTAAGCAGGTACTGACCCCCTGGGAATGTCTGCATGGGTTCTCCAAGGGGACGTAGAGGCTGTGTCCCTCTGCAGGAAATGCAGCAAGTCCCCAGGGCCCTTGCCCCCCCCCCCCCACATTTCTCCAACTTGATTGTGGAATGAAGAGTGTGTGTGTGTGTGTGTGTGTGTGTCTGTGTGTGTGATTTTTGTGTAGACTGTGCATACCTTATTTATCTTTGTAATTCTGGCTTCCAGCAGAGTGCTTGGCACATAGTAGGTATGCAGGAAGTGTTGAATGATTTGAATAAATGAATGTCTGTGTGTCTGCCTGAATTAGGGTGGAAATGGCAGTCCTAGGAAGGGAAGTTGTGTTTAAACATCCCCACACCCCTCAAAATAAGAATTCAACTAGGATGAGTATGTAAAGTTATTCTCTCTTTTTCATTAGCTCAAAATTCCAAATAGATTTGCTTTAATCATTTAACCTCTTTTTTTTAACATCTTTGTTGGAGTATAATTGCTTTACAGTGGTGTGTTAGTTTCTGCTGTATAACAAAGTGAATCAGCTATACGTACACATATATCCCCATATCTCCTCCCTCTTGCGTCTCCCTCCCACCCTCCCTATCCCACCCCTCTAGGTGGTCACAAAGCACCGAACTGATCTCCCTGTGCTATGCGGCTGCTTCCCACTAGCTATCTATTTTACATTTGGTCATGTATATATGTCCATAAGCATTTAACTTTTAAATCAGCTTTTCTGAGACCATTTCCAAGCTGGCATCCCTGTAGGGCAGCCCGAATACTTTGGAGCGGGCTGGGAGACAGCCTTCTCCCACACAAGGTGTTTTCTTGATGGACACACACACACTCCACACTGCTTTCCCAACCAGTCCTATGGCCCATATCGTAAATCATGCTACGTCCTATCGTATGGTCTTGTTTCTCATTTGATCCCGTTTATCTTATGGCTTTCCCACCTGCCCTTGCATCTCTGTAGATGTTTAGATTCTCAGGCCTGACTTGGCACCGATGGAGCACACGCCCAAGGGCAGTGCACTCGCAAGGGCTGTCCAGGGCGGTGGAGGGGAGCTCCAGGGCTCATCCTCCCACAGGATGCTGTGGGAAGGTGCAGGTTGAACACGGCACCGCTCCAGACGGCACCGACCATGTGCAGCATTTCCTGGACGCGTGCAGTGCACGACCTGCCTCCCTGTCTCTAGCAGCCCTCTTTGCCCGAGACCAGCATCCTAATGATTCCCTCTCACTGCCTTTCTGAACTGTACCAGGCCCCTTGCTGAAAGCTGGTGGCATCCCTACCCAGCGGCACTTCCCCGGGCCTTTCCTCTAGGGCTAGTTTTCTGAGAGAAACTGCTGCCCAACTCCTAGCCTTAATCCTCAGCAAGGTGCACAGCCCAGGAGCCCTGCCCAGCAAGCTGGGCTCAAAAGACAGAAGCCCTGGGCACCCTCAGAGCGCTGCTCGGAGCCAGCTCCCTCCTCCACTGTGTGCTGCCCTGGCCCTGCTGCCTTGTTCCCAGGCCTCTGAGGCCTCCCTCACCAGAGGCTTCTGGGGCTGCAGAGTGAACTGCAGCAGACTCCTACCCCTGCCCAGAAAGCTTCAGGAGCCCTTGTTAGGTATGGTCCAGAGACCCACAGTGTCTTCACTTCACAGGGACACCGCCCACCCCGCAGGCTGGACACACACTCACCAGGGCACGTCCAGAGCTGCACCACCAGGAGTCTCTGACGCCCCTTCCCCGCCCATCGGTCAGGGGCTGTGGGATGAACTCAGCCTTTGGAGGGCTGCCCAAGAAAGCCTCTGAGAATTGGGGCTGCTGGGTTCTGATGATCACCTGACCAGCCTGTATGACTCCCCAGATGCTCCCTGGGTGGACGCCTCACCTATGCCCGAGACTGTTCCCACGGCCCCCGTTACAAGTCACATCACGTCCTACCATGACCTTATTCCTCATCTGGCACGTTAAAATTTCCCCTCAAACCTGAGGCTTCTCTCTTGTCCTTGCCTTTATCACAAGGGGAGACTTTCTCATCCCATCCTCCTGCTCAGGATGGAGTTAACAGTCAGCTTCACCGATTTCCCTGAGTTGGAGACCACGAGATGGCTAATTGTCAGGCACGGGCTCTGAATCAAGCAGGTCACACAGATTTTTTTAAGTTCTGGTAAAATATATATAACATAAAATTTACCGTTTCAGCTGTTTTTAAGTGTACAGTTCAGTGGCATTCAGTTCACGCACATTACTGTCCGTCACTACAGTCCATCTCCAGAACTCTTCCATCTTCCCCAGCTGAAACTCTGTACCCAATGAACAATAACTCCCCATTCCCCCTCCCCTGCAGCCCCTGGCAACCACCATTCTACTTTCTGTGTCTGTGAACTTGGCTAATCTGGGTACCTCACATAGGTGGAATCATACAGTATTTGGACCTTTGTGACTGGTTTATTTCACTTAGTAAAATGTTTTCAAGGTTCATCCTTGTTGTACCATGTGACAGAATTTCTTTCCTTTTAAGACTGAATAATAGCCCCTTGTGTGTATAGACCACATTTTATTTATCCATTCATCTGTCTATGGATACTTGGGCTGCTTCCACCTTTTGGCTAGTGTGATAATGCAGCTATGAACATGGGCGTACAAATATCTGTTTGAGCTCCTGCTTCCATCTTTTGGGGTATATACCTACAATATAAGACTTTTTCATTTCCATTGAACTCATTAATTTCTTACAGACAGAAATCAACTTTTACTGTTCCACATTAGCTTGGGACTATGTGAGATCCAGCCTCCTATGTAAGATCCAGAGATCTTGTGTGGATAGTTCTTTTCTTATGTGTTTCCAACCTCTCCCTGCCATGGGAATAGTTTCTCTCTATTGGTTTTCTGGGTTTGGAAACATTGCTAGGGAAGCCATTGACTAATCTAAAGCAGGGTTTGCACCTTTTCAGGCACTGGGATGGGCATGGTAGGTGCGTGTGAAGAAGATGGGGTCCTCTGGCTTTAGGCTGTCCTGGAGGTTAGGCCACCAGGCCTCTCTTCTGTGACCATCTGGTGCAGTCTGGGCATTTGGGTGAGGGGTTGCCCAGGCACTGATCACACACCAGTCCTTCCAAGACAGAGAGAAACAGTAACCACACACCTCATTTTCTACCTATATCATTGCCTCCTAAACTCTAACCTATTGGGTTACAATGAAAATTTACTATCCAGTTTTATACTCGCAGACTTCAGCTAAATTATCAAACCGTCTGGTGAATAAAGAAAGTCTTGTTTCAGGGTGCCATCTGCTTAGGGAGTAGGGGTGGCAAGTTACAAAAGGGAACTGTTCTGGATACTCTCTATCAAGACACTTCACTCCATCTCCTCTTCCTAAAAGGGGGAGAAAATGCCTACTTTCCACACCCAGACACTGTGCCAATGCATTAGGTACCTTGGAAACTCTGGGGCAAAAGGGATCAGTGAAAACAGCCAATGGAGGAGTGGCAGGTAATAAAACTCCTGCTGTTTAAGTGCGCTCTGTGTGTGCCAGGCACTTTACATACATTATCTTATTTAATGTTCTTAAAACATTATGACATAGGCACTCATATTCTCATTTTATAGATGAGGTAATAGAACCCGGAGGTGACAGAGCTTTCCTCCATGTACGAGTCTGTTAGTCTCTGATTCCAAAACCCATGCTGCTACAGGGATGCTCTTTCCCTGCAGGTAGCTTTCCTAAACCTTCCTTCCCAGGGCCCTGAGCCTTGCTGCCCAGAAGGACGTGCAACCAGGCCAGGGAGTCCAGAGCACAACCTCCTCCTCCTCTCCAGGTGTCACAAGCCAAGCCTGCACTTGGCTCCCCTGCCCTCGATGGATGGCCACCTGAGCTCCAGGAGGCCCTGCACGGGGCGCTGCAGGGACTCAGAGCTGGCTTCCAGTCACCTCCCAGGCCCAGGGGTAGGCGAGACAGGCCAAGGATGCGGAGGATGGACGGGCGCTCAGGAGCCAAGCAAGCTGGGGTTTGGCCATCCAGCCCCACCCTCCACCAGCTGGCTGGCCTTGGGAAGCCACAGTAGCTTCCCTGAGAGGCTGTTAAAAGAGGGTCACGAGACGGCTTCATTGGACCAATGTGTACAGTGCGCCAAGACTGTCATTTGCCCGTGGCGGGAGCCCAGGAAGTGGCATTGTCTCTTATCATCAGGACAAATCAGAGAAGTGTCTTCTGAGAGGTCTGAAGGAGAGGGGAAGTAGAACGTGTACGCCTGCGTGGGAGGGGCTGTCTCGGAGTGGGGGGCTGGGCAGTAGGAGACAGACGTCTGGGCAGGTTGAGGCCCCGCGCAGTGGCACAGTGAGCTGGCCACGTCTCCCTTGCTCTTCCCTCAAGAGCCGCCGTGGAGTGGGGGACTAGGGGGGCCAGGCAGGAGGGAAGCCAAAGCTGGAGACCTTGGGGAACCAGAGGGTCGCCAGGAGGGGCTGTGCTGAGAGCCAGGAGGAATCGCAGGTGGCCTGGCCGGCACCACCCTGGCTCTGGTGAGCTCTGCTCTCTCCTGAGAACTGCCTGGAGAGGTACCAGCCTTCCGTGTACCAGCACAGCTGTGTACCAGCACAGCGGCACAGGAACCGCGGACGGACCTGTTTTGGAAACACGCGTGTTCCTGACCTGTGGGGGCTGCTGGTGCCAGGCAGCGGGGGTTCGATGTGAGTGCCTCTCTGGAGAGTTCAGGGGTCCCCCCACCGAAGGGGCCTTGAGACTGTTGGCTGACCGTCGGAGGGCAGGGCCTGGGTCTGCCTGGACTCTGCTGCAGCCAGCGCCTTGCCCCGAGCCCGGAACACAGGCTGGCACCGTACATGAGTGGCATGGACTTTCCGGCTCTGCATCTTCTGGCTTCGTGGGCCTTGGCAAACAGGGTTTCTCTGGCAACTTCCATCCTCCCCAGTTTAAAACCTTTAGAGTGAAGCAGGATGAAATTGCTGCCATTCCATAACTGGACTGTGATGGTGCTGAGGCTTTTCACACACCTCGTTCCGTGCTCTCAGGAGTCCCGGGAGGGGGCAGGACACGGTGCCAGCTGCCCAGATCATGGCCCGGCTCTGACACTTCTCTTGGGATCTGGGGAAAGTTCCTTATCCTCGTGGGACCCTGGGGTAATAATGGCACCTACCTCGTAGGCTGTTGGGTGGATTACACGGGTCAGTATTTCTAAAGCATGTGGAGCTGTGCTTGGCATAGAGTAAGGTCTGTATACGTATTAGCTGCAGTACCTTCATGTTGATAAAGGAACTGAGTCTCCTAAGGGTCCTGCAACTCACAAACAACTGTGATGAAGTTAATGCAAGCTCAACGGGCTCTGAAACTGTGTTCTTTACTGCTCCATACGGGGCACTCCTTCCCAAGGACCTGGTGCATTTACCCTCCCTGCCCCCACCAAGGGGGACACATCCCTCAAGATGAGGCTTCGATGGCACCTCCTTTGGACGCCCCCCCTCCTCCAGCATGCCACTTCCCACCAGATGCCCTACTCCGTGTTCTCAGAGGGCCTTCCCTCTAGGGCAGAGGCTGTGCTTCATTTTTTAAGTGAACTTTTTGTTTTAATGGAAGTATACAGACAGAGCAATGCACAAATTATCAGAACACAGCTCAGCGCATTTTCCCCGTGTGAACACAGCCGTTAAGCCAGCACACAGATCGAGAAGCAGAACATTACCAGCCTCCCAAAGTCCCCCCGTGCCCCTTTCCAGTCACAGCCGCCCCCAGAAAACCCTTTTTTTCCCATTATTGATGAATTTTAATTGTTTTTCTTAAATCTGGATTTAAATGGTATTGTCCAGTATGCTCTCTATTGTGCCTGGCTTTTTTCTTTCAATATGTTTGCAAGATTCATCCCTGTTATTGTGAGTAGCAGTGGGTCCTCCATCCCTGTTGCTGTGAACTGCACTGCAGTTCCTGGAGCCCCCCTATTGTTCCTGGACCTGTGGTTGTTTCCCATCTGGGGCATGACGCATGGTGCCGCCGTACCTATTCTCGTGCATCTCAGAGACACATCCTCCATGCATAGCTCGGTCGCTGGCTCGTGTTTGCTGAGTGGATGGTACACCCTTGCACCCTTGCATGGACCTCCCAGTGAACAGAAGATGCAGGCAGGAAGACAAAACCTTCTTCCTCCCCTTTCCCTGCATGGAGCAGGGTCTCAAAAGGAATCCCTAAGAAAACATCAGATGCTAGAGTTAGGGAGTGCCTGAGAGGCTCTTGGGCTTAAGCTTTCCCTTTTTGCAGGTGAATGAACTTGGGCCCCCAGAGAAGTAAAGGGACTTGTCCAAGCTTATATGGCATGGGGATGTCGGAGCCCACGTGGAACCCAGAAGTCCTGACTCTGAGGCCACTGGTCTGTCAACAGGACCCCCAGGGCCAGAGACAGGTCAGCATTAGGTTAGCCAGAGGCCCAGGTTTGGTGATCCCCCAGCAAGGGTGTCACTCACAGCAGCCCCGACCTCCTGGAGTCCCTACTTGGGACTATGATGGTGGTCTCCAGTGGCGTGGCGTCCCCTTGTCAACGCCATGCTAATGATGACGTTCTCTCTGTCTGTAGAGACAGTGACCTGCCTCGTGGGCTGTGATGGAGGTTAGGTAGACACCAAATGTGGCACCTGGCTCTAGATAAGGACTTGGTGGCATCAGCCAGGTGGCCTGTCGTGGGTGAATGGGAGGGTGGGAGGGTCAACAGTGTGCACGGCCCACCCGGTGGGGTGTCTCTGGGGCCCCACCAGCCTCGCCCCTCTCGGGCGGCAATCAAGACCCCCGCACCCCGGGGTCTCCCCCGCAGGTCCCAGGCTACCGGCAGGAGCGCGTGGAGAAAGGCCTGAAGCTCTTCGCTCAGCTCATCAACAACAAGGTGTTCCTGCTGTCCTTCATCCGCACGCTGGAGTCTCAGCGCAGCTTCTCCATGCGTGACCGCGGCAATGTGGCCTCGCTCATCATGACGGTGCTGCAGAGCAAGCTGGAGTACGCCACTGACGTGCTGAAGCAGCTGCTGGCTGACCTCATAGACAAGAACCTGGAGAGCAAGAACCATCCCAAGCTGCTGCTCAGGAGGTAGGGGTGCGGCCCCGGGGGCCCCGACCCAGCCCAGCACACCGGCCTGGCCCTCCTGCCCTTGGAGACCAGGGCAGGGCTCCCAGGAGCAGCCAAGCCCCCCAAGGTCAGGTACTGACCTGGCCAGAGGCCAGGGTGCACCGCATGCCCTCTTAGAAGAACCTGTCCATCATGTTGGTGCCTCTGACTCAACCACGGCCCATCTGCTCACCCCGTGGTTTTTCTTCTGCCCCTAAATCCACTTTCCATTCTCCTCCTTCCGCTCTAACCCTCCCCTGATTTGACCCTCTCTGTCAGAGGTTTTCTCTTGGGCACTCTTCAGAGGCCATCTTTCCATCCCCTCACCTTATCTAAGTCAGAGCTTGAATCAGGAGAGATACCTCAGGGCCCCTCTGGGAACCCACCTCAGCATCTCAAGTTGGGAAACTTCAGCCCCTGCACCTCTCACTGCTGTCCGGTAACAGGAACAGAAGCATCACCTGAGAGGTTGTTGGAAAGGCAGAATCTCAGGTGCCACCCGACACCTACTAGATCAGAATCAGCGTTTTAGCGAGAAACCTAGGGGATCTGAATGTGTAGTAAAGTTTGAAAAGCACTGGTCCAGTCTGTGTTTGAATTAGAGGTCTTTAGCGGCAACTTGCCTGATGCAACACAGCAAGTATTTCCTGGCCCCTGCTATGGGCTCTGCCCGGGTCCAGGGTCCACCTCTCAACACTGTGGGATGCCTCATCCTCGACACTGTTGAAATCTGCACGGTCACGTGTGCAGACATAGCCATATCCCGTGGCTTTGCCTTATAGGAAATCGAGACCCTCTGCCTCTATCTGTGCTGCCATTCAAACTGTTCATGCACTTGAAGGCCATTTCTTCTCCAGGCTGTTACTCCAAAGCCTTTAGCCTTCGAAGAGATGAAGTTGGAAAACTCCCCCATCAGGCCATCACCTCCAACCCTCTGCCTGGACCACCCCATTTACCGTTTGCCTCTGCCTGTCCCCTGCCCTCCATCCTTGGTCTCTGAGTCTGAGGTAGGGCCTCCTGCTTGGTCCAGTGAGTAGACTTGGCTTTCTGAAGTGTTTACTTCAGGCTTTTTCCTGGTGCCATGGGCACTGGCCTGCACAGCTGCAAAAGGCTGCTACATATAGGAGCAATCATACGGCTTTGGAAACACCAAGGTAGATCATTCTGATTTTTGTTTTACTTTCCCCATGCAGCCACCCACCGGCATAATTCTAGGGTTGCCACCACCTGCCAGAACTCCCACCGACAGTTTCCCGGCGTGGTCTCGCTCTGTTTCTGTGTGTCCCCTCCTCTTGTCTTCCGTTTGCTCTCTCCCGGTTGCCCTCTCTCTCTTCTGCTCTCCTCTGTCTCCTTTTCTTCTTCTTGCCCTTGGCTGCCCCCCTCCTTTCAATAGTCTTCCTTCTTTTCTCAGCTTCATTTTGTGCTGGCAGCTGCCCAGCTGCATTGGGATTTTAGTTAGTAGTATCTTCTGGCAACTGCCACTTTCAACTCTATCCAGACGTACCGGGATGGGTGCTTTCTCTCGGGAGCTGGCCACACTCTTACCGCAAGTTTGAATGTAGTTTTTTTCTAAATGCACGCAACCAAACGTGTCCTTTGGTTCATAATGCTGCTGTGGTGTTTTCACTTCCAAAGTAAAAGAATAAATAGGTTTGGGTAGCAGCATGAAAGATGCAAATTAGACTCAAGAATGAACTCCCTGTCATTGCAAATAAAACACTAGAAACGTTCCCAGGAGAAGTTCCAAAGTGCATGGAAGCCTTTTAAATAGGACAATTTGGGCATCTGTTGGAATGAGCTGGATATCCAGCTGCATGATACTACCTACTCTGGGAGTCTTTAGCTTAGGGGATGGGCTCAGTCTAGTCTATCTGACCTTTCTCCATGACCCTCTTCCCCTGCCACCTTCTTTTCTATCCCTTGCCAAATGAGTATCTCCCAGATTTTTTTTTCGTTTCTTACCCCAAGGAACACACCTATCCTATAAAGTTCTCTAAGGCTATCACCAATGTGGTAGCTATGAGCCACATGTGACTATTTAAATCTAAGTTAATTTAAAGTAAATAAAATAAAAAATTCAGCTCCTCAGATGCACTAGCCGCATTTCAAGTGCTCAGTAGGCCTCTGTGGCTGCTGGCTACCATGTTGGACAGCACAAAGTGCTATTGGGCTATTTCATCAACCCCGAAAGTGCCATTGGACAATTGGACAGTGCTGCTCTAACGCATTCTCACAGAAACTCACCCGGGAGCCTGCTCACAGAAGGTCATCTCCCCGCTTGGTAGGCAAAGCTTGTCTTATCATTATGGTGTGTCTAGGAGTCCAAGTAACTCAGGTATCCCTTAGGGTCTTAAGATTTGGCCTGAAAGCCTTAACCAGCAAGAGCCATGCAGATCCCCCTGCCCTCCCAGCCCCTGAAGTCTGACCAGCTGCCTCTGTCTTTGTCTTGCTCCGCTGGGTCCCTCTGTGACTGGTGCCAGGACTGAGTCGGTGGCTGAGAAGATGTTGACCAATTGGTTTACTTTCCTGCTCTACAAGTTCCTCAAGGTATGATTGGATTCTGGGGGCTCTCTGGGCCTACCTCAGTTTCCCCACCAGCCTGGGAATGAACCAGCATCCCCCCTATTCCCTCCATGGCCCCCAAGTCCACAGATGCTGGGGCCCAGCTCCTAGAACCCCACCAAGAAGTGTTGTTTCCCTTGTCATGGAGGGGACAGGCTCCTGACCATCTCAGGAGGCAGAGACCCACGGTCAGGCCTGGCTTGAGAGGCACGGTCCCCACAGGCCGCTTTCTCACAGGTGAGGGGAGATGAGCCTCTGAGAAGACCCTGCATTCCCATTTCAAGCTGAAGACAAGTCACCCCTTTTTTCCCTCTTGCTCTCCTCCTGCCCCTCCGGCCCCAGACTTATTGAGGCTGATGAGGGTCCTGGGCAGGTACAGGAGCGCGTGTGGCGGCAGATAAGCCGAGGACATGCCTGGGAGGTGGAAGAGCTGCTCAGCCTCCAATTACTAACTTGTTTTCTAAGGAGTTCACGCCACCGAGGACTGACCTCTGTCTCTCTCTCTCTTTTTTTTTTTTTTTTTACATCTTTATTGGAGTATAATTGCTTTACAATGTCGTGTTAGTTTCTGCTTTATAACAAAGTGAATCAGCTATATGTATACATATATCCCCATAGCCCCTCCCTCTTGCGCCCCCTCCCTCCCACCCTCCCTAACCCACCCCTCTAGGACCTCTGTCTCTTGATAGGGCTGCAGAGAAAGCAGGGTGGAGTGAGGGCGGGGAGAGGGGCAGAGAGGGGGCCGGGGAGATGAAAAGAGAGCTCAAGAATGGCAGTGGGAAGGAGCGGGAGAAGAGAAGTAAAACTGAGGAGTGGAAAGCAGCCCTTCGGAGAGGCAGAGGCTGGGGGAGGCCGGGCTCCGCACACCTGGGGCTCAGGGTCCACCCAGCACGGCTCTTCTCTGTGTCCAGGAGTGTGCCGGGGAGCCCCTCTTCTCCCTGTTCTGCGCCATCAAGCAGCAGATGGAGAAGGGGCCCATTGACGCCATCACGGGCGAGGCCCGCTACTCTCTGAGCGAGGACAAGCTCATCCGCCAGCAGATCGACTACAAAACTCTGGTAAGCCAGCCTCCCAGCTCCTCCCTGTGGCTCTGGTGGGTGGGTTCTGGCCCTGTGCAGCCCCTGCCCCGCCGAAGGGATGGTGGAAATGCTGATGACCATCCTCTCTAACACCTCTTTAACGCCACTGCTCTCAGCCACCTCTCTGGGTGCCCACTGCACGGGGCCAGCCTGGTGTTCCACCTGTGCCGGTCACCCCGACTTCCTTGTCCTAACATGCCAGGGCACCTGGATTTGAGGACCGGTGGCTCAGACACACCTGAGCAACAGCAAGAGACTGGTGTGCTTTCAGGCCGGTGCGCTGGATTGTGGGGCAGTAACCCCTGGCCGACAGCTGGCTGACTGACCCCAGGGAATGAACTCCTTCTCAGCAGTTCTCCCAGTGGAGAACCCACACTTTGCAGACCAGTTCCAAGCAGGTAGCACGTAGAGCACGAAAGAGGGGAAGCCAGAAATGGTTGCTCGTGCTCCTGAAGCCCGCACCTACATGACCCGAGCTGTAGGATGGGAGGCCAGGCTGGCCTAGCGGTTTAAGGTGTTTGACCAGGGAATGGGGGGATCCCCTCAGTCAAGGTTACACTCCCTTTCCTGCCAGAAACAGTCATCCTAGGAGGCAGCAAAGCTCAGCATTTAGGAACACGGGGTTTGGAATCGGGCAGAGCTGGATTGGAGCTATGACTCCTTCTGACCAGCTGGGGGATTTGGGGCTTAATCTCTCCAAGTTTGGGTTTTGTTTTTTTAATCTGAAAAAAAAAACAGGGATAATAATAAAAGGGATAATGACAGCATGTGCCTCCCGAAGGTGTCCAGAAGGTGGAGTGGGATCTGGTGTACCAAGCCGGGAGCCCAGGGTCAGCCCACCGCTGGCTCACAGGGGCTCTGCTTCCTCCTTCCCGCCATGACTGTCCGCTGGTGCCCACTGTCTGTCCAGGCGGGGGAGCTCACTCTTGGGCTTGTTTTGGAGAGAGTTGTGATCTCCCACCAGCTCTTTTCCAGGAAAGAGAAGAGGAGGTAGAAGAAAGGAGTGAGAAAACAAGATGATAAAAGATAAATGTGGAGGGTGGTACGTGGGCGGAGCCCAAGAACGGAGGTGGTGGAAGAGCCAGCAGTGGTGTTAAAGAGGACGGGGAATCGGTGGGGTTTAGAGTCACTGGGAAGTGAGACGCAGCAGGCCGAGGCGTGGCAGAGCCGGGCAGGGGCCCCGAGCCGAGGAGGAACCCCAGACCCCGAGGCCAGCTGGGGAGACGTCCCTGCCCCTCTGAAGAAAGCCAGTCCCGCCGGCTGGGCGTGCTGCGCCCGTGATGCACCTGTCCCACTCCATCCGCGGAGGGCCCTGGGAATCCCAGCAGGCATCTCAGCAGATTGGCCGGGGTTGGCTCAGGTGACGAGGCTTTGCGGCAGCAGGGTGGGTGAGGGCCCTGCTGCTTTGCAGTCGTGGTCTGCCCCGGAGGAGGGGGTTAGAGGCTCTGAGTAACATGGGAAAGGAAGGGCTTCCCTGGTGGCGCAGTGGTTGAGAGTCCGCCTGCCGATGCGGGGTCGTGCCCCGGTCCGGGAGGATCCCACATGCCGCGGAGCGGCTGGGCCCGTGAGCCATGGCCACTGAGCCTGCGCGTCCGGAGCCTGTGCTCAGCAACGGGAGAGGCCACAACAGTGAGAGGCCTGCGTACCGCAAAAAAAAAAAAAATAATGAGAAAGGAAGAAAAAAACCTTCCAGAAATAGAGACCTGAATAGATTTCTTAATGAGCTAGAACTACTGTTGGAATGTCTCCTGCCTGGTCTCTCCCTCCCTTTCTTTCCCATCTCATCAGCGGCTCCCCAGTATTGAATCCAGCACAGTTGTAATAACACTCTGTCCCCAAATTGCAGCATCCTTTATTCCAGAGGCCAAACTACTGTTAGCACACCCAGCCTGCTTGCAGATGACTTCAGGAGAATGTGAGGAAATGGGAGTGGGTCAGGGACGCGCATCCATTTGGGGTGGAAAGAGCTGGGGGAGAGGCACCGCGAGGAAAGGGGAAGGACGTTCCGGTTGTCCTCCTCGGAGAAGAAGTGGCTGCGGGGAGGTTTCATAGCCATCCTCAGGCCTGTGAAAGGAAACCCCCGACGTGGAAGGGGGAGCAGCCCCGTGGTGGTGAGGAGGGGCCAGGAAGAAAGTGTGTTAGCAGCAGACAGGGCTGACCCGAGACTCCAAGATGGAGGGGTCAGAAAAAGACAGGGTGGCCTGCAATTCAGCACTGGCTGGAGGAGCCCAGGGTACTTTGGGCCAACTGATGGTAACCTTGTGCTGGGCAGAAAGGGTAACCACAAAGAGTGAGACAGGTGCTGAGAGGCTCGGCCAGCATCACTTGACAGTCAGATGCACCACCTATGTGTTGAGTGATGAATTAGGTTGAACATGGACTAGCATGGCCTAGGGCCCTGCTGCTGGGGGTGCCCGAGGGCATAAACTGGGAGCCTGCCAGAGTGCTAGGGGCTCCCCTGCGATCCTGCCTGAATGCAGAGTCTCAGACCCCATCCTCGACCTCCTGAGTCAGAATGTGCGTTTTCACAAAAGCCCTTAGTGATTCTATTCACAGGAAAGTTTGGGAAGCACTGACCAGCAGAACAAACCCCAGGCAGTTGCTCTGAAATAGCCAAGACACGTGGGCGTGGGGCTGGGGAAAAGAACTTCCAGGTGGAGCTGGGGCACGGCCAGGGAGCCCTGTCCCTCCGTGGGACCACTGCTGCTTCTCTGGATGCCCTGAGGCACCCACAGAGTTGTTCTCATGGGGCCACCATGAACCCCACGGGCAAGCAGAAATGTCAGGGGGGCATACTCGGGTGGCAGCCCCCGCTTCATGGTCTCACAGCCCAGGCTCCACCACCACTGGCCCAGAGCTCAGGGCAGCACCGAGTACTAGGCTGTGCTTGGCCACGGAGGGGGGCTGGGAGGGGTCCCGGAAGGCTCTTAGGAGGCAGGGAATGACTGGGAGAGGGCACACAGGAGGAGCACGTGGTCCAGAGTTCCGTCCAGAGTTCCTTCCAGCATTGTTTTCGGTTTCAAACATTTTGAGGGTGACAGTTCGGTTTTATAGATTTAGGAGGTTCTCTTTTTCTTAATGGAATGAGCATGCTCCCTTGGGAGCTCACAGCAGTCTGGTCGCTAATGAAAGGCAGGCGTCCGGGGGCCAGGGTTCTGACCGCCGCCACGTGGACCAGGAGCGGGTGGGGATGGGAGGAAGGCTGTCGTCTGGATCTGCAGACCAGACGTAGGGTTGGCAAAGGGTTGGTGGGGGAGGCGGTTCAGTGAAGGTTCTGAGAAGGGAGCGCACAGAGGGCGCAGGCAGCAGGGTCAGACGGGCAGCAGAACCTGGCACGGCACGGCCACCTGGCAGCACCTGTGACCCACAGCACCCACCCGGATCCACTCTGGTCCACCCAAGGATCCCACGGTCTCACCACGGAGAGAGAGCCCATGCTGAGGATAGCAAGAGAAGCAAAGCTGTTAGAAGTGGCCCAGAACTTTTTTTGTTGTTTTTAAATAAATTTATTTATTTATTTATTTTTGGCTGCGTTGGGTCCTCGCCACTG
The DNA here is from genome assembly GCF_025265405.1 of Mesoplodon densirostris. Classification (NCBI taxonomy): domain Eukaryota; kingdom Metazoa; phylum Chordata; class Mammalia; order Artiodactyla; family Ziphiidae; genus Mesoplodon; species Mesoplodon densirostris. The sequence continues at coordinate 93,273,230 of NC_082669.1, read as the reverse complement.
CACACGGGCTTTCTTTTCAGTCGTGGCGAGCGGGGGCTCCTCTTCGTTGCGGTGCGCAGGCTTTTCACTGTGGTGGCTTCCCTTGTCGCAGAGCACGGGCTTCATAGTTGTGGCACGAGGGGCTCAGTAGTTGTGGCTCGCGGGCTCTAGAGCACAGGCTCAGTAGTTGTGGTGCACGGGCTTAGCTACTCCGCGGCATGTGGGATCTTCCTGGACCAGGGCTGGAACCCGTGTCGCCCGAATTGGCAGGCGGATTCTTAACCACTGTGCCACCAGGGAAGCCCTGGTCCAGGGCTTTTTAAAGGAAAAAATATAGTTTGGTGCATTAGGCAGAGTCTTATCTTATCTGACTAGTTCCAAAAAGAGAAATGGAGGTCCTGAGCCAGGGTGGCCTCTTCCCCTGATACCAGGTTTCAGGTTCGGAGCCAGGAAGGGCTCTCAGGTGGCCTGAACTTGAAGTTTTTTAAAGGGCACCTTTTTATTTTTAAACAACACACTAAGCTTCTTACAGATTCTCCAACCTCCGATCAGCCCAGAACCCTCACAAAAATCGAAGCACATGACATCTTTGGAGAAAGGAGCCAGATTCCCATTAGTGTGGGTGTGTGTATGGGATAGACTGACGAGAAAGACAGACTGACACACAGGGATGGGGGATGGGGGTTTCAGAGGTGGGCGAGGGTCTGGGTGTGCTGCTGAGATGCTGCCTAGTGAGTGTGTGTGTGTGTGTGTGTGAGTGAGAGAGAGAGGTGGCAGGGGGACATGCAGTAGTGTCCCTTCTCTGACACATTGCCCCTCACTGCCTCCTCCTGCTTGGACATTGTTCCCTTTGATAAATCAGGATTTTAATGGAGTCTCTCGTGAAGAGGAGTGAAATATGCAGCTCCTACTCCTGCAGTGATGCTGAAGCTGTACCACTTTCCTGCTGCTTGTGGGGACTGGAAGGGTAGAGGGCTTGGCTGGGGTCGCCCCACCCCTGTCCAGTCCAACCTGCCAAGGCGGAGCCAGTCAGGATAGGACTCCGGGATGCGGCTGGCATTCCCAGGGCTCTCCATGCTGCCCTCCCCACTCACCACCTCTCCCCACCGCCCGCAGGTCCTGAGTTGTGTCAACCCAGACAGTGCCAACAGCCCTGAGGTCCCAGTGAAGATCCTCAACTGCGACACCATTACTCAGGTCAAGGAGAAGATTCTGGACGCCATCTTCAAGAATGTGCCCTGCTCCCACCGGCCCAAGGCTGCAGACATGGACCTGGGTGAGTAGGGCCGCCCACCTAGGGGGCTGTGCTGTGACTGGTTGGAAGCCCCTCTTACCGACCAGTGGAGCCAGGGTGCAGGGAGCAGGCGTGCACGGCCCCCAGGAACCCAGGAGGTGCACCTTCATGGCCACTTAGTGAGCAGTGAGCAGAGGGGGGACCACAGTCTGCTGGTGATGTGACTGCCTCTGGGATCTTTTGAGTAGCCGAGGGGTGGGAGTGGAGGTGTCACGTCGGCAGTGAAGAGGATTTAGTCTGAATCTGTGTGGCCCAAGGTCTTACCACTACCTGCGTTGTTCCCCCAGGCCCTTCCTTTCGCCTCTGTTCTGCGCCTCTAGTTTTTGCTGACTACCGAAGGCATGAGGGATCTGGGTCAGTGATGGGAGGATGGAGAGAAAGGATAGAGAAAAATGAGATATGACAGCCTACTGGGGAGCAAGATGGCATTTTATTAGAATGTTCCACGAATAGATCGCATAGCCTGTATAAACAAGGGCATGCCACTTAGGGCCAGCTGTCCTTGAATTTATGGCTTGCCTGAGTGTTTAGTAAGATATCGTCCTGGGGAAATCCTAGTGGGGAGCCCCAAGCCCCAAAGAGGCCAGGGCTGAAGAGAGGCAGTTTGGCACTGTGGATCAGCATCAGACATGCCTGGGTTTGAGTCCTGGTTCCACCAAGTCCTAGCTGTGTGACCTTGGTCTAGTTACTTAACCTTTCTGTGCCTTAGTTTCCTTGCCTATAAAATGGAGATTAATAATAGTGCCTGCCTCACTGTAAGAATGAAAGGAGATGATGCATGTAAAAACCTCTAATGCACTGTCAGGCCCATAGTACGTACTCAGTGTTGGCTGCTGCTGTTACTGATTATGAAGGTAATAGTGGTAAGGAAATGGTATGTGTCTGTTTGTTGGTCCTGGGCCTGGAGGAAAAGGTGTTTATGTGTGTGTGTGGTTGGGTCTGGAGATTGGTGGAAACATAGAGGTGGGAGGACCTCCAGAGGCCCCTAATCCATCCATCTGGCCTCTCTAAGCTGGCTTCAGCTAAGCCATCCAAGACAGATGGGCATCTGTGCTATTTTCTAAACTCCACAGGGAATTTGATCCCCTCCCAGTGCTTCACCCCACCTGCCCCGAAATTCTGATGCCTAAAGACTCAGGATCAAGAATGTCTGCTCACTCACCTCAATTCTTACTGCTTCCCTTCCCCCATCTCCTCCTGGCTGGCTGTTGGCGGGATGTGTTTGGCCCTGTGCCTGGAGCTCCGTGGCCCCAGGGAGAGAGACTGGCTGAGCATGTGCTCCCCTTCACTTTGGAGGTGTCTCTGTGTATGTTGTTTCTAGGACCAAAAGGAAGCATTTGTGAGAGCCTGCAGTGGGGGTGGGGGGAGTGTTTGGGCGAGTGTGTCCATGTGTGTCCCGGGCACTGGTCCCTAGAGTTGGAGTGGGCATTTGTGTCTGTATGCGGGTGATTCTGCTGCCATGAACGTTCCACAGACTGATGGAGCCAAGGGCTCGCTTATGGAACCAGTGCAAGAGAAAACAAGTTCCTGGGAAGGAAGACCCCTGTGTTCCCCACCCCTAAACAATTAAGTGGGCTACTCCATAATGGGTCTCCCAGGGAGAGTTGAATTCACTAGGGTAACCAGGTAGCACTCGCCATGCCTTTTGTTCATCTGTGGGAGCCATGGCAGGGTCCACCCTCGGCTTTTCAAAGTCCTTATCTGCAAAATGGGTGGGTGGGAGGAGAGCCCCGGCCTAGGGGGGCCAAGAGGAGGAGCTGTTATAAGAACCTGTATCTTTATGCCGAAGGTGTTTGGAAAGCTTGTGCCAGAGCACAGCGAGAGCTCACGGGTGCGGGTGCGTGTAGAATTGTGTGCTTCTGGTGCTTGGGAATGGGGTGACCTCCCATGGGGGAGAGAGACCGTGTCATGGCTGGTGGATGCTGCTCAAGACCAGCCCTCTGCACCTGGAAGCCATACACCCAGAGCTTGGGAGGGGAAGGGGCTGGTTTTTTGTTGTGTTTTTTTTTTTCGGTACGTGGGCCTCTCACTGCTGTGGCCTCTCCCATTGAGGAGCACAGGCTCCGGACATGCAGGCTCAGCGGCCATGGCTCACGGGCCCAGCCGCTCTGCGGCATGTGGGATCTTCCCAGACTGGGGCACGAACCCGTGTCCCCTGCATTGGCAGGCGGACTCTCAACCACTGTGCCACTAGGGAAGCCCAGGGGCTGCTTTTTAAAAAAATAATAATAATAACTTCAGGACATTTGCTGGGTTCTAGCCCGGCAAAGCATCATTAATGAAAGGATGTGATGCATCTGGAGTGGAGGCGGCAGCATCCAAAGCAGCCACGGCCACTTCTGCCACCCACCTCCTGCCGTCCACTTCCTGCCGTCCACCTCCTGCTGTCCACTTCCTGCCGTCCACCTCCTGCCGTCCACTTCCTGCCGTCCACTTCCTGCTGTCCACTTCCTGCCATCCACTTCCTGCCATCCACTTCCTGCTGTCCACTTCCTGCCGTCCACTTCCTGCTGTCCACCTCCTGCTCTCCACCTCCTGCTGTCCACTTCCTGCCACCCACCTCCTGCCACCCACCTCCTGCTGTCCACTTCCTGCTGCCCACTTCCTGCTGTCCACTTCCTGCTGTCCACCATGAGTGAAGGAAGCCTGAGGGCTGAGCAGCAACCAGGAGCCGCCGGAGAGTTGCTGCTCTCTCAAGCTAGAGGCTGCTCAGGCCAGGGGCTGGACCTGCAGTGACACAGTGCTCGCCAGGTCCCAAGAGGACAAAGGACCTACCTTTCCCATCAGAGGAGCTGCTGGGGAGGATGGAGGGGCCACCCTGGAGGCACAAGGCCTCACAGCAGGGAGGGTAAAGGGGAGAAGCCAAAGAAAGGAGGCAGTTTGAGTCTCAGGGCCCCATCCTCCTGGGGAAGGGGAGTCATACTGAACTTCTCACAAAGGCCTCCCGTGATGGGTGCTCTTCCGAGGAATTTCCTTCTTTTCTGTTAAGTCCAGGGTCTGGAGCTGCTCCCACAACTCTGGTCTTCTTTCTACCAAAGCCAGATAACAAAGAAAATGGGGCCTCCTCAGAGACCCAAATGCTTCTTCCGCAAGATTTGATTTGACTCAGTTGCATGGCCCCCAAGGAGAGAGAGAGAGGCAAGGCGAGTTTTTCCCATCATGTAGGTGAAAGTGCTTTGAAAGCAGTTTGCAAATATAAGGTGTGATTATAATCAAAAATTAATCTATGCCAAAGGGACACATAACACATAGGCACAGAGAAGACTCTGAGCCACATGCGTTGACAGAGGCAAGACAGCCAAGCATCCCCCCTCCACTTCACTTCCCACCCCCCATGCCTCCTCCTCCCGTAGCTGAGGGCATTGGGCAAAGACTGCCTTCCCCCTCCTGATGCCCAGCCCCTGGAAAGGCGAGGACATCTGTCCCAGGCCAGCCCAGAAAGAAGCAAAGGCATTTTAAGCTGCCTCTGTAATTGCCCCAAGTAAATCCAGCCCCAACCCCTCCCCCTGCCTTTCATCATCTGTGGTGCCTGGCCTGGCCTAGCCCCTCATTCCCGACACTTCTGTTCATTGCTCCTCTGACAGAAGCTCTCCCACGCCACCCCCTCCACCCCTTCACCTGCTCTTCCAGGCATTAAGGAGCCAAGATGGGGAACTGTATTAGCCAGGGTTCTCCAGAGAAACAGAACCAATAGGATATGTTTACATAGAGAAAGATTTATTTGAAGGAATTGGCTCATGCAATTATGGAGGACTTAATTAATAATAGACTAGGAGGAGTCTGTTTGGGCTGCCATAACAGAATACCATAGACTGGCTGGCTTATAAACAACAGAAATTTATTTCTCACAGCTCTGGAGGCTGAGAAGTCCAAGATCAAGGTGTCGGCAGACTCAGTGTCTGGCGAGAGCCCGCTTCCTGGTTCATTGATGGCCGTCCTCTTGCTGGGACCATACATGGCAGAAAGAGGGCAAGAGAGCTCTCTGGGGTCCTTTTTATAAGGGCACTAATCCCATTCATGAGGGCTCCACCCTCATGACCTGATCACCTTCCAAAGGCCCCCACCTCCAAATGCCATCACATTGGGTGTTAGGATTCAACATGTGAATTTTGCGGGGGACACAAACACTCAGTGTCTAGCGTGGAGGCTGGCATGTCCAAAATCTACAGGGTAGGCCAGCAGGCTGGAGACCCAGGGAAGAGCCACGTTGCAGTTCAAGTCCAAAGGCAGCTGCTGCAGAATTCCCTCTTGCTCAGGGGAGGTCAATCTTTTGTTCCACCCAGGCCTTCACCTAATTAGACACATGTGTGTGCCCGTGCACCAACCTACATTATGGAGGGCAGTTCGCTTTACTCAAAGCCCATCCATTTAAATATTAATGTCATCCAAAAATACCCTCATGGAAACATCCAGAATAATTTTTGACCACCTATCTGGGCACTGTGGCCCAGACAGGTTCACACATAAAACTAACCATTGTAAGAGCCAAAGTGAAGGACACAGAACTTGCCTTTCTTTCAGTCTGTTGGAATCTAGGGAAGGAAAGATATCCCAGGCAGGAGTTAGGGACTGTGCTGGAGCAGGTGGGCCTTGGGAGTTTTCAAAGCCCAGTGCCAGGGGCTCCCTGCTCTGCTATATGTGAGGCTGTCCTCACCAAGCTGATGCCCCTTTCCACTCACAGGTATCGGGTAAGCTGATGCCCCTTTCCACACACAGGTATCAGATATAGGTACCCCCTTACACCACCAAACTCTTCAACCAACATATCATAAGAGCCTGCCATGGGGCAAGCTCTGTGCCAGGCACAGAGGGACCAACGTGACTAGGAGTTCCTCATTGCTTCGCACAGTAGCAGGAGGCTGGACACTTCTCTTTCTGAGCCAAGGGACTCTTTGTTTCCTCCCTTCACTCCCCAGAGGAAATAACTGATGCCATTCTGTTCTACTGAACAGAAGACTCTGCAGCTCAGAGAGGCACAGAGCCTGGGCCCTGGTCACACAGCAGGGAGGTGGAGAGAACATCCATTCCCTTTCCACGCAGGCTCCTCCACAGGCCGTGACCTGCAGAGATTCCTCTGGTTTAAAGCAAATGCCCCATCAATAGCCCCGGAACTCCGCCACCCCTTCTGTCTGAAAGGGTATATTTTTTCAAATAAGTAATTCCTGTATGCAATAAAAAGATACACTATCTTCTGAGTGAAATATAAAGAGTTCACAGCAGCTGTCGCCCCAGTTTGCATTTTCCACTGCACGTGATGGGAAGGACAGATAAAGATAATGGGATTTTTTTTTCTTTTTTATTTCACCTCCCTCTCTCCCTGGAAGGTGGAAGTGTAACAAATTGGATTGTGAGTGTGTCTGTCCTTTGTGCTTGGAGCCTGGAGCAGGGCACGGGGCTGCGGGCAGAGCTTCGAGGGAGGTCAGAGCCAGCAATTTTCCCTAGATGCCTTGCATATGAATACCTGGGTCACCTTTCCTACCTAGGTCACCTTTCTTCCTTCCCACTGCCCACCCGCTGCCTCTTGAACTCTTCTTTGACACAGCACAGCATGGCACACCGCCCTGGAGCTCCACCAGAGCCTCCTCCGCGTTATTCCATATTCAAGAATATCCACTAAGCTTACCTCTCTTAAATCGAGTAGCAGAGCATGGTCTGCTTTTTCCTTTAGCTCTCCGGACTTCCCTGAATAGCAACAACTAGCCGGTGCACAGCTCTTCACAGTTTACAACGACCCAAGGCTTTGAAAGCAGATAACACCGTTCAGTTTAGGAATTTCTTCTTTTAAGCACCACGTTTCCTACTTCGCTTATTTTGTATTTTAGAACTTGCTCTCACCATAAAATTATACCTGTTTTAAGTAAACAATATTTAGGTGGTCCCCCCCCCCCATTCCTGAGTCAGTTTCCCGACTGTTTGCAGTGACTCTGATTCTGTCCCAGCTCTTCTCTGATGCTGCTCCCGCACTTGGGAGTGGCAGGGTGCCGAGGGTGTCTGGGCTCTCTGTCTCCTTGGGGCTCACCTGCCGACAGGTGTGTGGCGGTAGAGTCGTGTCTCCTCCTCCAGCCTTCTGCTCGGGACCCTGGTTTGGGAGGTCAAGAGGACTCCGTGCAGGCTGGCGAGACTCTGCTCAGCGCCCCACGGGGAGGAATGGTGGCCCGGGGTGGGAGGGCAGACAGCTGGCTCTGAAATTGGTTCCTTGTGGATCAGCAGGGTTGACTCGGCCAGTTCTACCCAGCCTGGTGGGCGCCTCCTTCCCCCTCATCCCTCCAGGTCAGTCCCTCCTAAAGCTTCCTTTGGTGGGTCTGAGGAGAGATGAACTGGACTGGGGGCGGGGCCGGCAGGGGTTGGTTGCTGCAGAGCCTTAAGTGTCCTCAGCCTGGGGTGAGATGCTATACTTGTGTGTGTGTATGTGTGCATGTGTGCATATGTGTGTGTATGCACACATGTGTGTGCCCGTGCACCAACCTGCATATGCACACGCCACGAGGGTCAGAGCTGGTGAGGCGCCATGCTCCCCAGGGAGGGTTTGCCTCTCTGAGTGGCACCTACTGGTGGGTAGGGGACCCTCCAGGAGCCGGACCAGCAACGTGCTGGGTGCCAGTGTCTCCTTCCAGGGTTGGCCTGCAGATAAACCCCTCCCTCCTCTACACCCTAGCTTCCCACTGTTCCCCCAGACACCTCACAAACTTGGGGGCACACCGTGGTGCTCCCACCTCTTCCTCCCTGAGAATCTCCAGGTACCATCCTATCTCCTGAGCATCCCTGAAATCTACGCCCCCGCCCCCTCTGCCTCGGCCAAGGGCAGCCGTCTTTGGCGGGGCTCCTCCTCCCCTTGTCATCCACCTCTGTCTCTGTGGTTCTCAGCTCAACCCCAGACGCCTTTGCATGGTATTCCAGACCTTTCTGAACTCAGTTCCTGACTTGTATGTGCCTCGCCAGCCTCTCCTTGCCATGACCTCCCACAAGGACTCATCCACGTGGATCCCTGGAAGCGTCACAGAAGTGGCACCTTTGGACCAGAACGCCTCCCCCTCCCCCACATACCCTCCTCGGCCTCTCCCTCTTCTGGCTCTGATCACCGGGCCTGTGAGCCTTTGTTGTCCTGCACAGCCTTCTACACAGAGAGCACTTCAGGGGCCAGGGCTTTTATTAAGTTTCCTTGTTTAACTGTCTGATGTCCCGCTGGCACAGTGCCTGGCACACTGTGGACACTCACAGTTTTGAGCGAGTGAAGATGGAGCTCTAAGACTTTCTGGATCTGGATTTTCAACGTGGTGGCCGCAGAAGATGCCTCTTGTGTCCTAATCCCGGGGGAGGCAGATGTCCTGGTGCAGCGTGGGCGTGGCGAGGGGTCACTCTGTCTCAGGATTCACTGGGACCATCACCGAGCTCACATCATTTGGTGCCTTAAGGCATTTTCCAGTCTCTCACTGTGCCCCATGGGCAGGCAAAGCTGTCCAGATGGCTGGACGTTCACCCGGAGGACAATGGCCATTGGCCCAGCTGTCACATTGCCCCTCGGCTGTTCTAACAGGATCACCTGGTACATAGCAAGGTGTGGACACAAACGAGAGATATATTTTTAGTGCTGTTTTTATAGGCAAGACAGAAGAAGCCTGTTGGGTGAAGAGAATGCTGAATTCGGGATGAAGAGACCTAGATTCTATTGACTTTCATTACTGTTATTAAAACTAAGCATATGTTGAATATGCAGCAGCACCCAGAGCACAAAATTAGCTGCGCCCTCGCTCAGGGGCCTCCTGACCTGACCAGCCGCCCACACTGGTTAGGGCACCAGATCTGAAGGTGGCAGGCCTGCCTCGCCCTCAACTGGTCCACCTGCCCTTAGGGTTCTTTACCACTGGGTAGGGATGAGGGTGCATGAAGCCAGCTATGCAATTTGCAGGGTGGACTCTTCCCGGGACAGACAGAAGCCAGCAGCTTTGGTCTTTGACCTTGGCTGTTCCTGGTCCCAGCTTGAGCTCCACTGCTCATACCTCTCTCAAGAGGAGGTCATGAAGTAGCGCAAGAGCACTCCAGAAAGGTGAGCCCACTCTGCTAATCTGATTTTCTTGAGACATTCCATGATGAGTCTGGGAAAATAGAGGCCCTGGCTGGTCTGGATGAAGGGTTTCAGGAAAGAAAGGAAAAGGGGTAACTGTAAGGTGGGATCTTAACAAACGGCACCGCGAAACAGACGAAAGCTTCAAGTGAGCTTTATTAGGGGGCGCTCCCGGGCGAGGTTCACTGGTCCGAGAGAAAGGGGCCAGAGAAGTCGCACCCGGGCGAGGGTTGGGCAAGATTTTATACGGGAAGAAGGGAAAGGGGTGTGGTGAATCTGGGAGGGCAGTCCTTATTTGGTGGTCTCTTCGGGTGTCGTGGCACTATCTGGTGCCGGTTGCATCAGTCTTGGGACCGTTAGTCCCGCCCCTCGAAAGGCGGGAAGGCTGGGCGGGGTGGAAGGTCCCCAGGTCAGTTCATGGAACTGGGTGGTCCGGAAAGTCTCCAGGTCAGTTTCTGGAACTGGGTGGTCCGGAGAGTTTCGGTCTGATGCAACCTGTGAATCTGATTGCGTTCCCCTGCCTCGGGCCAGTTGGCCTTACATCCCGACATCTTTGGTGTAATGGGGCAGCGTTCTGATCCCTGGCTACTTCATGCTGAATGGGGGCGTCGAAAGGGGAGTCGGGTGACCAGAGGTCCGAGGCTTAGGGGAGACCAGTGGGGGGTTCTGTAGGAAGCAAGGTGTAAGGACCGAGGAGCATTTGGTTTGTGGCCACCCAAGAGACTTCCTCCATGCGCCTGCGAAGGAACCTAAGAAAACGGGGCAAACATGAGCAAGATACAGATGAGAATTAAGGGGCCTAAGATTGGTGTTAGCCAGGTATAGAGGGTGGATCGCCACCAATCGGGAATTGGGGAGGCGGACTGTTGGTGTTTGTGTTGGAGTTCTTCTCTTAAGTGATGGAGGGCGTTTACAGCAACATTCCTCCTGTAGGAAGAGGCAGGTACCTCCTTTGTCGGCTGTCAGGAGATCCAGGGCTCGTCGATTCTGGAGAGCGACTCGGGCTATGGAGGTGATTTGGCGCTGGAGAGAGGAGATGGAGGCGGCGGAGGCTTCAATGGCTAGCTGGAGTTTATGTTCTAAGTCGCGGGATGTTGAAACACTATGTGTTAGAGCTCCCCCCCAACCCGAGGCCTGCAGCGACCAGGGAGGAGGCGAGAGAGATGCCTGCGACCAGAGGAAGAAAGATAGCTCTTTTCCGTCAGGTAAAGGGCGGCGTGATTAGCGAGGAAAATTCGGCTTGGCTATACAGTGTGAGTTGTGGGACGAGAGTAACGGGGATACATGGGAAGGGGGAGGAAGAATTGATCTCTTTTGTGAGGGAACCATTGCACCACAAAAACATGCCTGGTGGTGCTTCAGTTGATGCGTTTACCGTGAGGGATGAGTTGCAAAGAAACCCAGTATCGGCTGGATTTGGGCGGCTGCCGTAACAGATGGTGAGATTTTTTGAATCAAGGAATATGGGGACTTTTAACGGGGAAAAACATGGGTTTTGGGAGTTTGTAGGAGGTAGAATTGCAGGGCTGGTCGAGTGGGACAGCAGCCAAGGGTGGCCGGCCAAGCAAGGCACATAGAAAGCAGTCGGAGATGTTACCTATTCCTGTGTGGTTGAGTATCTGTAGTGTTTGGTCAGTTCGGCTGCTGCTGCTAGGGCCCGAAGGCATGGTTGCCATCCCTGAATGGTTGGGTCTAGCTGTTTGGAGAGGTAAGCCACGGGGCGGTAGGAAGGCCCTACAGGCTGGGCAAGGAGTCCAGTGGCTATTCCGGCCCGTTCATCCACAAAAAGGTGAAAAGGTCGGTTTGGGTTGGGCAGAGAAAGGGGAGGAGAAGATATCAGAGCGTTCCGGAGGGTGAGAAAGGCCTGTCGAACGGCGGAAGGAGAGGTGAGGGGTCCTTGGGGGGTTTCTTTAGCGGCTAGATATAAGGGTTTAGCGAGGAGAGCAAAGTTAGGGATCCAGTGTCGGAAAAATCCTATAAGGCCCAAAAAGGAGAGAATTTGTTCCGCTGTTTCCGGAGGCTGGAGTTCACGGATAATCCGGGTGCGATCGGCTGTTAGACCTTTTGTGGTAGGGGTAAGGTGGAGCCCCAGCTAGGTTACAGAAGATGCAGATAACTGAGCCTTGGCTGGGGAGACCCGATAACCACGAGAGCCAAGGTGATTGAGGAGATCTGCAGTATGTTGTCTTGAGAGGCTGAGAGATGGGCTACAAAGGAGGAGGTCATCTACATATTGAAGGAGTGTGCTGGGGGTAAGGGAGCAGGACGTGAGGTCCCGTGCCAGCGCCTGACCGAAGAGGTGAGGACTGTCGCGGAAGCCATGGGGAAGAACTGTCCAGGTGAGCTGACTGGAAGTATGAGTATCCGGATCCGTCCAGGTAAAGGCGAGAGGAAATAGGAGTCGGGATGTAGGGGGATAGTGAAAAAGGCATCTTTGAGATCCAGAACCGTAAAGTGGGTTGTGGATGGGGGGATATGGGAGAGCAAGGTGTATGGGTTTGGTACTACTGGGTGGAGAGGAATTATGGCCTCATTGATTAGTCGGAGGTCCTGGACCAGGTGATAATCCCCAGAGGCCTTGCGGACAGGCAGGATGAGGGTGTTGCAGGGAGAGTCAGTGGGGATAAGGAGTCCCTGGTTTAGGAGTCTGGTGATAATAGGTTGTAGGCCCCTAAGGTGAGTCTCAGAGATGGGAAATTGGGGCCTTGATGGAAATTTGGAGGGGTTCTTTAGGCGAATGAGGACGGGGGAATGGTGTGTTGCTATTATGGGCTTAGAGGTATCCCAGACCTGGGGATTGATTGGGTTCGGTGTGATTGGAAGAGGGGGATAGGAGGGGGAGGGTTCTAGAGACAGGCCGAGAAGAGGAAGCAGGAGTTGGGAGGAGGGGACCTTAGGGTCAAGTCTAACCAGCTGGAGGGAGGCCCCTAAGTGGAAAAGGACATCTCGGCCTAGCAAGGGAACTGAGCAGGATGGTATGACTAAGAAGGAACGAGTAAAAGGGAGTCCTTCAATGTGACATGGGAGTGGACCGCTCTGGAGTGGGAAGGATGGTTTGCCATCAATACCCATGACCGAGATCTGGGAAGGAGAAACTGGCCCGGAATAAGTAGGCAGGACCGAATAGGTAGCCCCTGTGTCCACCAGAAATGAGATGGACTTACCCGCTCCCCGTAGCGTTACCCTGGGCTCGGCGAGGGTGATGGGGGTCTTCGAGTCCGGGCGCCGTCAGTCGTCAGCCAATCCCAGCAGTTCGAGTGGTAATGCCGTTGGGTCGGCCCGCCCCCCGCGTGGAGACGCTGAGGGAGGGCCAATCGTAGGGCAGTCAGTCTTCCAGTGGCCCGTTAGCCTGCAGCTGGGACAGGGCTTAGAAGGAGGTCGGGGATTGGGACATTGACGAGCCCAGTGGCCTTCTTTTCCGCATTTGAAGCAGGCCCCCGGCGGGGTTGCCTTTTGCGGACCCCATGGATGCTGTGATCCATGGGACATGGCCGGCCTTAGGGCGGCTACAAGAGCTTGGGTTTGGAGGGCCACCTTCTGGTGCATCCGAGCCTGTCGGCTGGATTCTGCCAAATCCTCACGGCCGTTGTAGACTTTAAAGGCCATCTTTACCAGATCTCGAATAGGGGTTTGAGGGCCGTCTTCCCGTTTTAATTTCTTTCGGATGTCCGGGGCTGATTGGGTGATAAAATGGGTGGCTAGGACCGCTGCCCCTGCCGGGGTGTCGGGATCCAGCCGGGTGTAGAGAGTTAAGACCTCTGTAAGGCGATTGAGAAAGATAGCTGGATTTTCGTTAGGTTCTTGGGTTATCTCTTTTAGTTTTTCAAAATTGACTACCTTATGAGTGGCAGCCTGCACGCCAGCCAGGAGGCATTGGATCATGAGGTCGCGTTTACGACAGCCGTTTTGGCCATCCTGATAAGTCCAGCCTGGATTGGTGCCAGGTACGGCAGTCGCTCCGACAGGCATGGAGTTGTCGGTAAGGTGAACCTGATCTGCATGGTTTCGGGCAGCAGTTTGAATTCTTTCCCTCTCGTCAGGGGTCAGAGTAGAAGATAGGATCACAAAGATATCGTGCCAGGTTAGATCGTACTTGAGAGAGGTAGTGAAATTCTTTGATGTAGCGGGAAGAGTCGGCAGAAAAGGAGCCTAATCGCCTTTCTATTTGAGAGAGATCTTGGAGGGAAAAGGGAACATGAACTCTAACTAATCCTTCCGCTCCTGCCATCTCCCTCAGAGGGCAGAGGAGATTTGGATCTTGGGAGTCGTGAGAGCGTGTATGTGCACTAATTGGCGAGACAAGGGGCGTGGCAGGAGAAACCGTTGAGGGAGGCGGGGGAGTGGTTGGATGGGCCGGAGCGGGTTCGGGAGGAGGAGAGACCGCTTCAGGGTAGGGTGGAGGTTGGAGAGGAGCTCTGGAGGGGGGAGAGGCGAGAGATTCGGGTGGGTCGGCTAGTGGAGAGGGGTCATCGTCAAAGGAAATTAGGAGCTTGGATGTAGGAGATGTCTGTATGGCAAGAAGGATCTGGGAATTGGAACAATCGATGCAAAGGGAGGGGCGGGAGCGTAAATATCAGAAGGCCTGAACATAGGGGACCTCGGACCATTTGCCCGTCCTGCGGCAGTAATTATCTAGATCACGGAGGATGTTAAAATTGAAAGTCCCTTCAGGAGGCCATTTTAGATTGATTATCTAGAGGATATTGTGACCAGGCCACAGTGGAAAATAGAAAATAAGCCGTCGGCGACGGAGATCTTGGGAGAAACCGAGGGCTGTAAAATTGGCTAGGACACCCCCCAGGGGCGTCTTAGAATCTGGTTTCGATTGTGAGGTTCCCATGACCCCCAGTCTGTCCCTGAGTGAATGGAGAGGGAGAGAGGCACCCCGGGTCTCAGTCTCCAATTCACGGCAGGCCGGAGGGCGGTCAGGCGATTGGGACGTCTCCACAGTTGCCCGAGGCCCGGAGAGAGGACGGAGGAGTCCCTGACGCGGCCGCGATTAGGGACAGGGAGTCCGGTGGGTAGGGACTCTGGGGTTCGGAGGGAACAAGGGAGGGGGACTTATCCTGTTTTCTGCCAGATCGGGTGGATGAGTAGAGGTTCCCTGGTTGTCTCCTGGGGGAGGGGAGGAGTGGCCCGCGCGGTAACCCGCGGGGCTTGGTACCCCTCCCAGGTTTCGGCACCAAATGTAAGGTCGGATCTTAACAGACGGCACCGCGAAACAGAGGAAAGCTTCAAGTGAGCTTTATTAGAGGGCGCTCCCGGGTGAGGTCCACTGGTCCGAGAGAAAGGGGCCAGAGAAGTCGCACCCGGGCGAGGGTTGGGCAAGATTTTATAGGGGAAGAAGGGAAAGGGGTGTGGTGAATCTGGGAGGGCGCAGGGTAGTCCTTATTTGGTGGTCTCTTCGGGTGTCGTGGCACTATCTGGTGCCGGTTGCATCCGTCTTGGGACCGTTAGTCCTGCCCCTCGAAAGGCGGGAAGGCTGGGCCAAGTGGAAGGTCCCCAGGTCAGTTTCTGGAACTGGGTGGTCCGGAGAGTTTCGGTCTGATGCAACCTGTGAATCTGATTGCGTTCCCCTGCCTCGGGCCAGTTGGCCTTACAGTAACAGAGAAGTGAAGTGTGTTCAGGCCACAGGTATAAGGACCCCGAGCAGAAAAGAGTGAGATTTAGGGACAGGTTTCCATGTTAGCACACTTAAATCACTCGATGCCAGGGAATCCCTGCCCTGATGTTGCAGCCTCTTCCGTTCTGGGTCAGCTGGGCAGGCTGCCCATGGCCGTGCTTCTTTCCTGCACATCCCAGCTGCCAACACCAGGCTCCCATCTGTCTGGGGTTCATTCATCAGGACTGGTTTGGGGATGGGACAGAGAATTTCACTTTTTTACCTTTCTGATATTTCAGGAAAAAAGTACTTAGCAATTTTCCTGTAGAAGAGGTAACCAAAATAACAGGCTTGAGAGATCTAAAAGCTCAGTATTCTCCAGCTCGCTATCTTCACATTGGTATTTAGAGGACCAGTCTTAAATTTTTGAGATAATTGCCAAAAAGACACTAGTTGATGCCTCCCTGCTGCCTGCTGGCATCCCGTCAGAAGCAGGGGCTGGCCTCGGAGGACCATAGGACTGGGACACCAGAATGCCTCTTCTTGCAGTCCCTGAACGTGTGACTAAGCACTGGCATCAGTGAAGAGCAGGCTTCCTGCTGCCCATGGGGTATCATCACTGCCCACAAGGCTCAGCCAGGGGGAAAGTGTGCGACGTCCCCATCAGCACAACTTTTGTGGAGGGGGAAGTGCTATGTCCCACTGGGATTCCTGGAGCTCAGAGTATGCACTTGAGGGGAGGCAGCTACCCGCCAGCATCCCAGTGCAGCCACAGCCCAGGTTCCAGTCTGGCCATCACTGCCCTTCCTCCACGCTCCCGACACTCGGTGGCTCACGCACGTCGTGGGCACCACGCCGCAGAGCTCTGAGTTGGGATGACCTCCAGGTCTGTCTTCCCAACCTGTTTCTTTAATTTCCCAGTCGTAAAATCGGAAGAACGAGTGAGAATCTCTTCAGAGAGCTTTCACTTCTGGCAGTGGACGTGCCCAGTTGAGGTTCTGGAGTTCAGCTCTTCCTTTGTCCCAGGTTCTAAGAGCGCGGCTCACCTTTCACTTCTCACTGTAGCTCACTGTCTGCCCACCATGGAGCAGCAACAGACAGGTAGAAAATCCTTTCACTGCTTGGAAAATAAGCCACCGTTACTCGCTCACTTACTCTTTCCCTTTTTTCGTCTATTCACTCTTTCACTTATGTATTATTCATGTAATAGGTACTCATCAGGTATTTACTGTGTCCCAGGTGCTGGGCTAGCCCTGCTGGTGGGCATCTGGCAGCATCACTTTTGCACTCCTAAGGACAAGCCATCATTGCTTGACTGCCCTGGGGGGAGCATGGCCACACTCTGTCCTGGTTTTTTTTTCGGTTGGGGACAGAGATGGCAGACTGACCTTCATCTACTTACGTAATTACTGGACATGATTCAGAGTCACGGCTGCTGAGTACGGCTGCACAGGCTGCGCACTGCACAACTTCAGGCCAGTTGTGGAACAAGGAAGTCCTGTCTCTCACTCCCGAATTAGTCACCAGCTGTCACTGCTCAGTCCCCCAGGCCCTGTGGCTTGTTCAGATCCCCCCTTGTGCCAAGTGCACAAGGCAGGGAGGAATCAGTCCTGGACCCCCAGCTCAGCCTTGACAGGAGGGGAACAGAGGGAGGGAGGACAATATGTGTGTCTGCGAGCTGTAGGGAAAAACCCAAGGCAGGGGTCAGACGAGGACGGCGGGGAACTCACTCCAGCCCCCAACCACATGCTGCAAAACCCGGTGGTCTTGCCTGTTTCAGAATTTCAGCATCTGTGAGGCGTCGAATGGGGTAGTGGCTGCCTGGAAACCAGATTCCTGGCTTCCTGGCAGGAACACATGTTGTATTTAAATTGAAAAGGCCATTTTTCCTTTCCGGTGTGTGCATGTGTAGATGTGTACGTGCCCGTGCACGAGAGCTGGCCTGTGTCTGGCATGCACCTGGGTCTCCATGTGCAAACAATTCAGGATGGAATGTACGTGCCTCCATCTCCATGTGATTTGTACCACATGTGGCGATGAGGATTTGGTAGATGAGAAACAGTCTCCTGTTTTCCCACGTGGGATCCGTCAGCAAGCCCGTGTGCTGTAGGTGTCTGGGCCCATGAGAAGAACATGGGATGTAAGCGTATACCTATGGCATCAGATAATCAGGTGTTGGACATCACCAAGAGGCTCTTATCCCCATCAACTTTGTGGGGACGAGGCTGTTCTTGGGCATGAGAATAGGTTTTGCTGGTCCCTCCACACTTACTCAGTCTCCCGGCCAGGGGTGGCCCACCTGCCAGCTTTCAGGTACGGGGTGCACCCCTAGAACAGGAACAGGGTGCACAGTGACCGAATTTGCAGCCCTGGTCTCATGAGCTCCAAGGCCTGACAACCAAGCGAAGAGTACGTGATGGTGATGACGCCACCTTGCATTTGCTTAGTACTTTCTGAAGTGCCTTCACCTGCCCTTTTCATTCAGCTAATCAGCATAGACTTCTTGCAGATGTGGCCACTGCGGGAACAGGTGGGCCACGGGGGTGACGTTATTCCTACTTCTGTCACATAGTTTGTTGGGATGAGAACCAGAACTGGAATTCAGGGCCCCCCACCCCGTGCTGAGAGCTTCTGCACCCCTCCTCTGGGAGTGTCTGCTAGCACCTGTCTGTGGATGCACCCCTGAGAAGGTGCCATGTATGTGCCTGCACAGGGGTCCTCAGGATCCCACGGGAGGGCCCTGAGGACCTCTCTGAGAAGTGACTGCTCTTCCTACAGAGTGGCGACAGGGAAGCGGGGCAAGGATGATCCTGCAGGACGAAGACATCACCACCAAGATTGAGAACGACTGGAAGAGACTGAACACCCTGGCGCATTACCAGGTGGGGTGACCGTGGAGTGGAGGGGGGCTAGCGAACTGGGCAGCCAGGTCCCTGGGAGTCTCAGTCCTTGAATAGCAAGGCTGCCCTGAGGCTCGTACCAAGCCCTAAATCCACTTCTTCACCAGCACTGCATGTGCCCTTAGCGACCCAGGGAAAACATGGCCCCCAGCCAGGAAACCCTGACCTCCTTGGAGATAGGTTGCCAGGTGTGTGCTTCCCGCAGGGCATAGGCACAGACCCTGTGGTACCCAGAGTTTAAGGCTGGGTGCTCCCCCAGGGAAGCATCAAGACAGAGGATGCTGGTGAGAAGCTCTTGCCAGAGTTGCTCCAAGAGTAAACCCCAACATAGACTACGGTTCTGTATTCAGATCTGTCGTGCGGCGTCAAAGGAAAGCTGACAGCCTCCTTGGTCCCCTGGTTCTCGGTGAGGCGCTGATTACCCCTGAGGTCCACGTTCATCCTGGCTTGTCCTGATTTCCTGGGGTGGCAGAGTTTCTGTGCCCAGGCCCTCACCTGTCTTTTCCCGGTAGGTGCCGGATGGTTCTGTGGTGGCTTTAGTGTCCAAGCAGGTGACAGCTTACAATGCAGTGAACAACTCCACCGTCTCCAGGACCTCGGCAAGTAAATACGGTGAGTTCATTGAATCATTCTGGGGAGGAGAGGATGCCCTGAGCAGCTGTTATCATTGCTGGCAGCACTGCTGGAAGGCAGTGGATGCCGGGATGGGGCGCGGGGGTGAGGAGTGGGGTGGGGGGAGTCAGGCAGGCTGGCCACCAGAGAGGAACTCTGGCCTGATGCAGGAGCAGGACCTTCATCCTCAAAATCAGGAAGAAAGTCTAACCTTCCTGAGCCTCCTACAGTCTCTAAGATGCTTTCACATTTGTGATAACGTGTTATGAAACGTCAGGTTCATAATAATCAGTGAATTGAATAATTATTATTTCCCCCTCTTACGCAGATTAGCAAATTATAACTCAGATGCACAGAGGCTAGATGATGTGTAAAGGTCACACACTATGAAGCAGTTGAGGGAAGGCACAGACCCAGGTCTCTGCTCCTCGGGGTGGGGAAAAGGGCGCTGGATGTGGGCTGGAAGCCTGCAAGACGGGCATTGCAAAAACTAGCAACTTCACGGGATGGTTCTGGAAAATAAACAGAAGACGACATAGAACGGTGCCCGCACACAGTGGGGCTTGCCTCTTCTTTTCCTGCTCAACACTCATCTCACGACACCTTACGTTTCAGCAAGTAAGTGGGAGGAATTGGTCCAGGCGAGAGGGGCGGATGAAGGTACACAAGTGACGGGGCGATCACTAAGCTGGTCAACCGTCATTTGGGGAGACGGGATCCCTGCTCTTTCATTGGTACTTAACTGGCTGCACAAAGCACACCCTGAGACTTGGGAGCTCTTATAAGGAAAGATAAAAAAGGACAAGCTTGGGCTTCCCTGGTGGCGCAATGGTTGAGAGTCCGCCTGCCGATGCAGGGGACATGGGTTCATGCCCCGGTCTGGGAAGATCCCACATGCCACGGAGTGGCTGGGCCCGTGAGCCATGGCCACTGAGCTTGCGTGTCTGGAGCCTGTGCTCCACAACGGGAGAGGCCACAACAGTGAGAGGACCACTTACCGCAAAAAAAAAAAAAAAAAAAGGATAAGCTTTTATTTTTACAAATTGAATAACAAGGACTGGAGAGATGCAAGTGCAGGAGGGAGGGAAATCTAAGTGGGTGGAGGGGCCACAGAGAGTTTCCCGGAGGTGGTGGGAGAGCGCCCCCGATTCAGGAATGGACGGAAGCGAGGCAAGGTGACAGCGCCTGCAAATGCAGGAAGGATCGGAGTTGGCCTTGGCTGGAGCCGAGGTGTGTCGTGAGTAATGGGCCGGAAGGCTGGGTGGCCTTACCGTGTGGGGTCCTTGCATTGACAGAAAACATGATCCGGTACACGGGCAGCCCTGACAGCCTCCGCTCACGCACACCCATGATCACCCCTGACCTGGAGAGTGGCGTCAAGCTGTGGCACCTGGTGAAGAACCACGAGCACGGGGACCAGAAGGAGGGTGACCGGGGGAGCAAGATGGTGTCTGAAATCTATCTGACACGACTGCTGGCCACTAAGGTATGGGACTTCAGACGGGGTGTGGGGCACCTGTGGGTTATGGGATGGGACTGCCTCACCTCACAGACATGCCACAGCTGGCAAATGCCTAGCATCTCTGCTGGTGCCCCCCTCTCTCATCCATTCATGCAGGCCCTGCTCACCAGTGCCCGTCTCCTTCCCAGCACAGAGCCTCAGAATCCTTCTCAACCCAGTGCTGCAGCCAACCCCACCCATACATCCGTGCTGGCATGCGTCAGAAGTTTCGATTCCGTCCCTTCTCTTGCCCTTGCTCAAATAGAGACACTAACCATGTGTATTCATAGTCTTCTGCCACACCTAACAGAAGAATGACTATTTCTCTGGGGTGTCGTGATGGAAATTGGGCTCCATCAGTGACTTTCCAGGCACCGTTTCTAATCCTGGTTCTGGGGACATCCAGCACGGATCCAGTATGGGTGGGGTCGGCTGCAGCACTGGGTTGAGAAGGATTCTGAGGCTCTGTGCTGGGAAGGAGATGGGCACTGGTGAGCAGGGCCTGCATGAATGGATGGGGGGGTGGGCAGCAGCAGAGATGCTGGGCATTTGCCGGCTCTGCACGTCTCTGAGGTGAGGCGGTCCCACCCCAGTTCGTCCCTCACTCCTGAGACTGGCCTCGGCTCCGCTCTCTGCAGAGGCCAGTGAGTAACTGTGCATTAGCTGGCGTGAGTAATGCCTAAACAGAACCAGCAGATTGTGTTTGTCTGCTCTGACCGAGTGAGTTGTTCATTAGCATTTGTGAAAAGTGCTAAAATAACACCATCAAAGGGTGTTAAACCAAACCGAGTTGTTGGCAGAGGAAGGCTTCCTTAGGTCCAGTTATCGGTGTTATGTCTGTTTTCCACGTGCCGGGGAAATGTAAAGCTGCTCGAAACAGATGCAGGCGGGCGGGGGGAGGGTGCCGATTTCACATATGCAGTTGCAGGATTTCCCCCAAGCAGGCGTGGCTGTGCGCTGTCCTCCCCTCCGCCCGCCATCTGGGAGGCCAGTCGACCTTAAAACCCAGCCTCGGAGCTCACGGGGCAGGCGAGCTGTGTCCGAACTTGTGCCCTCCTCCACAGGGCACACTGCAGAAGTTTGTGGACGACCTCTTCGAGACCATCTTCAGCACGGCGCACCGCGGCTCCGCCCTGCCCCTGGCGATCAAGTACATGTTTGACTTCCTGGATGAGCAGGCGGACAAGCACGGCATCCACGACCCGCACGTCCGCCACACCTGGAAGAGCAACTGGTGAGTGAGGGGCGAGCAGATGAATCAAGAGAGGCCAGCCTGGAGTCCATGAGCTCAGGTGGGCCTCAGGCCTTGGAGAGGGGGAGAGGGGCCGTGGTCCACCTTCCCAGCAGCGACTCTACGCAGGCGCTCTCTCGGGGCCTCCATCTCCTCCCCGATTATTTGTGTGCTCACTTCCTCTCTCCCTTCCCTCTAGTCGAATCATCCTTCACCTTCATTCCTATCATCAGTCAGTCAGTCAGCAAACATTTAACCAACTAAATGAGCAAAAAGGAACATGCCAGATGTGGCAGCCAGGTGGCTCTCACATCCAAGTCCCTCCCCTGTGCCTGACACTGTGTTAGACCCTGAGGCTTCTGCCCTCCGTAGGCTGACAGTCACGGGTAAGAGACAGGAGGGCAGCTGTTCGGACAGAGAGGCACATGCAACAATGGGGGAGGCATGTGTGCAGCTGGATTGTAGAGGGGCAGCATCTCACAGTGACCTTAAGTGGAGTCTGAAGCACGTCTAGGAGTGACCTAGGTGAACGAGGAGTG
Organism: Mesoplodon densirostris; assembly: GCF_025265405.1. Classification (NCBI taxonomy): domain Eukaryota; kingdom Metazoa; phylum Chordata; class Mammalia; order Artiodactyla; family Ziphiidae; genus Mesoplodon; species Mesoplodon densirostris. Next base: position 93,251,510 of record NC_082669.1, on the reverse strand, counting down.
TTCCCATTCTATTCAAGAAGTGGTCTTCCCTTTCCACAAACCCCCTTCGGGGAAGGCACCGTCCCATAACTACCGTGTCTTTGAGACGAGGGGATCCTGTAAGTCCTAAATGCCCCTCTAGGTGTCTCACCATGGCCCCCTCTCTCCTTTAGCATGTATCATCCTTTCCCTTCATTTGTGTGTCAGTCGTGTTTCACTTTGAGACTGCAAGGTCAGACATCAGTATTCAGCTCTTGTGATGAAACCTTGCACAAAGCTGGGACTCGATAAATATTGATGAAGATGCAGAGCCAAGACAGTCTCTACTTGAGAGTTCTACCTGGGATAAAGCTGCCTTATATTTGGTCCCTTCCGTTCCAGAATCCCCTCCCAGTAGTTTTACACGGTCCCTGTCCTGGGGTGCTCACCCCAGAACATTCTTCCAAAGCAGCACGAGCCTGCTGCCCAGCACCCACCAACGGCTAGGACTGACATGGTACTAGGGCTCAGCCAGGTGCCCTGACAACCAGCCCCAAGCCCCAAACCCAAACCTAGATTTAGGTAGAAGTCAGCCTGTGGCACTGAAACGTTATTTAATGTAGGATGCTCTGGCTTCTCCTCTCTTTCACCTGAAGCACAGTGCATCACTACTAAAATTGGGAAATCAGGCAGGTACAGAGCTTTGGGCCATAGACCTGAAGAGTAGGGTTTGCTCCCACAGTAGTTCTGGGTGAGAGAAGATCTTTTGCATTGTGGAGTTCCTGCAATCTTTCTGAAATAAGACTCTTAGACTCTGGATTCCCATCTAGTACAGTACACGGCGTGAAGGCTGTTCTTTCCTCTGAAAGGCCTGCAGGTCTTGGCCCTCCCAGCGCCTGCCTCTAGGTAAGACTGCATTGCATTCTGCCCATCTTTTTAGCATTACTCTGCAGAGCTGTTCCAAGGGCATATGCCCCTGATCTACCCAGTCTGCTTCTCTCTGCCACCAAGGCTTCCTACTTACCACCCCAGCTGAATGTCTGCAGCCTTCAGAATTCAAGGAATGCCCTGCCCAGACCTTATCCAGATGCTGGGAGAGCTGGTATTTCCAAAACATTCCCCCTTGCTCTTGTAGCCCTTTACAAGTACATCCCCCTGAAACGGTATCTAAACCATTTGTTTTCAGCTCATACCTCCCGCTGGGGTAAGGTAAGGGCACCTCCAACGACGAGATGCCATGAAGTCCTTGGAGGGAGGGCAGAACCTTCCTTCCTGCCCGCTCTTCCAAGAGTCAGGCGTGTTACCGTAACAAGCTCCAGTGTCAGGGAAGGAAAGCCCGGGCAGGGGACAGCGGTACCAGCTCTCGGGTCCTCTCACCAGAGGACACACTCCCCCGATCCTGATCGTGGCCACCTGGGCAAGACAAAGTTAGTCCAGGAATTATGAAGCCTGCATACTGACTTAGAGTTAATTGTCCCTGATTGAAGAGAGATTGTTTCTTTATTCCTAGCCAAAGTTGTTAACTCGCCCTCTCCCCTACTACCTTCCTCCACATTCCCCTGCCTTTTCTCTTTTAAATAAACCTCCTGCTCATTTAGCCTGAGTGGCTGCAATCAACCAGAGATTAGTGCCACCACTAATGTTAATAATATGCTAATATTTCATTAGGCAGGAGCTTCTGTGGTTTCCCTGTTTGATCTGCCTGTCAGCACAACTGGCTGAAGGAAGGGGAATGTTGGGGAGAAACAACCATGCAGCAAATATGGGCTCCCAGAGTCCCTTTCCAGGTGGGACTTCCGGAAACGGGGAGATGTAGACTGGAGACTTCATCAGCTGGGCAGCCGGGAGTCCTTCATCCGGGGCTCTGAGCCCAGCTCTCATGGTCTCCCCTGGGCAGTTGCAGTGACCCTGACTTTGCCCTGAGTGTCAGAACTTTCTGTTCCATCCCTTTCTTTCCTCTTCTGGATTTCCCAGGATGAAACAAGGGCCACTTACCATTGTTAGACCTCGGTGCTGCCTGCATGGCACACTTTGTGGGAACTTAATAAATACTTGTGGACTGATTGGCAGTCTTGAATATGAGGCCGTACTGTATTTTAGCATTTGTTGTATGTACGTGCTGGCTGCTGGGAGAGATACAACAAATATAGAAATCCTGTTCCTGCTGGATCGAAATAATGTAATTCAAAAGAGTTGAAGTTGTAAGAGGCAAGCCAAACACACGCAAACATTATAACTATTATTACCAACCCTGAGGACAGCAACCAAGCAACAGTAAAGCATCAGGGCACATGGCAGGAGGTAAGGATGTGGAGGCAGAGGGAGGGAAATAAGTGATCCCTTGCTGGGTGCCACCCCATTTCCTGACCTGCGTCTCCACAGGCTGGATGGAAGCCGCAGACTCTGAGAGCCAGTAGAGTACAGTCAAAAGCAAGTTTCACCTCCTCTTTGTCTTTGGTTCACTCCCCTTTGGCAGTACCTTCCTCTCCTCTTCCTTCAGCTTTCATCCAGCTAAGGAACACCTCTGCATCTCTAAAACTGAGACCATTAAGTGTCGTCCTCTCAGTGAAGACTTTCCAGATAATGCCCCTCTGGGTAGACTTGCTCACACCTCCCTGGCTCCCACACTGGACCCCACCCATCCCTCAGGTCCAGCGCCCAAAGTTGCTGATTGCACGTCTGACATTCCCCACGAGCCCAGCAGTGTGCAGACTTCTGGAGGACAGGGGATGGGTCTTATTCACACTGGACCCCCAGTTGCTAGCATAGCTCCTGGTCTACAGCAGGTGCTAACTGGAAGAAAGGGAGGGGAAGGAGGGAACACAACGGGGCAGGTGAGAGGCCGGGAGTGGGGTTCGTTCAGCCTGCCGGCTTAGGGATGGGAATCAGTTAGCTGCACTTGAACTGTTGAGTGCCAGGGCCCTCACCACGTAGGAATGAGCCCATACGGCCAGGCAGGAAGGGCGAGGGCAGAGAATAAGATACAAAGCCCAGGCTCCAGGCTATTGAAGGTTTGCCAGCCAGACATGCCTTGTATCTGTGGCGCAGGGGCAGGCGGTGGAACAGAGTCAGAAGTTCCATTTCTAGTACCCGTCACGGCTGCCTCGGACCCCAGCGCCTTGTGTTCTCAGGGCAGATGGTGAGTCCTGTGGTCCAGGCTGGGCATCGAGCCCTCCAGTTCCCATCAACGCTGTATCTCTGAACAGACTGTTCAACCTCGCTGATCTCCACGTCCCTGGAAAGTGAATTGATGACATAGAGAAGGCCCCTCAGAACCCTTGCTTCCCAGCCTTTTCTCTTTCTCCCGGGAACTCTCCGGGCCAATGTACAGTGCCCCCCTGCCCCCCAGCTCCCTTGACCGTCTGCCTCTTCCCCCCACACAGCCTGCCTCTGAGGTTTTGGGTCAACATGATCAAGAACCCCCAGTTTGTGTTTGACATCCACAAGAACAGCATCACTGACGCCTGCCTGTCTGTGGTGGCCCAGACCTTCATGGACTCCTGTTCCACGTCGGAGCACCGGCTGGGCAAGGACTCCCCCTCCAACAAGCTGCTCTACGCCAAGGACATCCCGAGCTACAAGAACTGGGTGGAGAGGTGAGTGCTGGGCCGGGGAGCCCAGGTAGGCCCCGGGCCGCAGCAGGCAACTTCCTTGGTGGATGTGGGACCCCTTCCTTCCCCTCTGCAATGGGCAGGGCTTTTGCAGACTGGTCCTGCGCGAAGCCCCAGCCTGCAGTGGTGACACCCACAGCCCACGGACCCAGTACTGTCAGCTGAAACAAGAATGGGACATGGCTAGAAGCTGCCACTGCGTTCTGCTCCCCTGCATGGAGGGCCCAGCTCTTTCTAGGCTCAGGAAGGAAATAGAGTTCCCTGCTCTGGTGCCCACTAAAAAATAAAAAAAAAAGTAAAGACTCCAAGGGACCGAATAACATCCGGCCACAGGCAGGCTGGAGGCCTGTCCCCATCTGCCCGTCCATCTGGCAGTTTTTCCAGTGTCCTGTGGGGACATCCTTGTCACACTGAACAGCTTCACACAGTCCCAGTCCCCTGACTCTCAGCACGATGAACTCTTGATGCCCGGGCCTTCCCAGCCATAGTGGCCCTAATCTAATCCAGTCTCAGCTATGCACCTGTGATGGGAGGGCCACCTGTACGCTGTGCAGCTGGGTTCCTCTTGGTACAAAGCTAACTCACAGTAAAGAACATTCATGGTTTGGCTGGGCTGTATCAGCTCCATATGCCAAGCACCTGAGCTAAACAACCAGCTGAAAGTCTATTTATTTATTCATCACAGTAGCTCCGGAACATAAGGGGACAGGCTTTATAACCTCATTTTGTGCCCGTGAAGGTGAAGAACTATACATACAGAATGGTTGAGTAATCAGTCCAAGATGACTTAAGTGGCCAAGAGAAAAGTAGATCCCCAAATTCAGCTGACTCCCAAATCTCTTTTCTACAATTTATGGTACTTTTTAGACAGGGCTTTTGCCAACCCATGTGGTATCTGTGTGAATTAAGGCAGGTGCCCCTTCCTACCAGACGATGTGGCCCCATGCCAGGATGTATGGTTTGTTGAGTGACAGGCTAGCTGTCAGTCCTAGCTCACCCTCTCAACCAAGCACCTTTGTGCAGTGAACAACCTGCACACCTCTACATGGCGGTCTTGATTTTAGAGTCCCTCTTTCTTCTAAGTAGCTTAAAGATAGGAAACCTGGATGGAAACTCAGATTTGGTGCTTTTTTGAAGAGTTAGAGACCAGAAATTGTTCTTGACTCAGTGACTGAGACAAAATGAACAATATTGTTTCACCCATGGAAGAGAGACAGTCTCCATCTTTATAGTTGAAAATTGCCTTCCCTTTTACAGAGGGAATAACTGAGAGCGGGGTGGGATCCTGGCCACCCCAGTAACATAGTTCTGCTGGAAGAATTGCGTTTTGTTTTCCCTCTCCCTCTGTTCTTTGATATCTCCCCCCACCCCTTCCTGCTGGTGCATGTGGTGGGCTTCCAGCCTTGGCTGTCAGAGAGACAGCTCACTCTTTTGTCCTCATATCTGATTATGTCTGAGTCACCAAAGAGGCTCTTACCTCCCCCTGCTTCGACAGTGGCTCATTCTTCTGACAACAGAGCTGCCAGGAGGAGCAAGCTCTCCTGTGTGGTCAGCTGGCTCTTCAGCAAAGAGAGAGAAGAAAGAGGCAGCGGCTGGGCTCTGGTTACCCCTGTGCCGGTGCAATGTCACTGCAATGGGACCTCGGGCAGGGAGGGAGAAAGCAGGGATGTGAACGGCTGGGAGCATTTATGAAACATCTGTGTAGAGGATACTTCCCCAGAATGGCCCGGTTAGTCAGAGGTGAGAATAGTGCACGTGCCAGGCTAATGGTCTCCCTTTCACTTGGTGCTAAATGAGATCTGTGCCACGCAGCTGCTATAGCTCACAAGTAACCCCAGTCCATTTGGTTATTTTTAGGAGTGCCTTGATGGTCTCCATTTCTCATCCCGCCCGTTTCTTACCAACCAAAGGCACTCTCAGGAAAGTCATCTGTCACTTGCTTGGGGTCCCAAATCATTTCTCCTCCCCTTCTGGGATGAGGGTACAAAGACAGAGGGGTTGGGAAATAGCACAGATAGGTCTGGAGATCAAGCCTAGAGTGCTTCTTCCCTCGGTGATGAGTGGATCAGTTCCAGTCTCCCTTCGCGAGGAGGCTGGCCTCTGAGCTTGTCTGGCTGCTGGGAAATGAAGTCCAGCAGCACAGAGCTTGCTCAGGACCCACAGCCAGCCTGATCGCCCCCCCTGGCCTGCCGAGGGCACTGGCAGCCTCCAGTTCAGAAGTGGCCAGGGCTTGCCCACTTCTGATTTCGATGTTCAGTTCCTGTGAGCGTGCAGGCAGCGCACACAGGGCCCAGGCTCACTGCCTCAGTGCTGCAGAGCGTGCCCCGCACACATCTGGGGGAGGGCCTGCTGTCCTCAGAGCTGAGAAACGGGGTTTATTCTGGTGGCCCTCTCTATAGGGGGGTGGGACGCACACGGCTGCAGGAGTCCTCACTAACTCTGCTGGTTGAGCAGCCCAGGTCACTCTGTCATACCTAAGCAGGCTTTACCTCCTAGAAGTTCTTCAGCTACCCATCCCCCCACCATCCCCTCCCATTCTCCCACAGATCCTCCCATCCCTCATCCCTCCCATCCTTCTGCTTGTCCTCTCATCCATCCTCCATCCCATTCCCGCCTCCAGGTACCTTGCAACGCTTGTGGTTGGTGGCCTCACTGCAGACTCCCCGTCTTTGCTGCCTCCATTCCAAGTACGAGGGGTTTTGCTTACGGCCACGTCTAGTGAAAGGGAGAAGAATCTCTTGGTTCCCCAGTAGCAAAAGCAACTGCTACCCTCATCTTAGCAGAACTCAGCAGTGTTGTCACCAAACTGGTGTGTCATGCTCAGCAGTAATTTCTATTTCACTGTCAACAGCAGTAACAGTTTCATGTCAGAGTGATTGCCTCTCATTTTAAATTGGAATTAACCCCGTGGCGACGGTAGCCTCCCTCACCTGCAGGCACAGGTTTTCCACACAGGAGTGAATGGAATGGAGCCACAGTTGGGCCCCTGGGAACTGGGCCGGGGCATGCCACTCACTGGGATGCCATCTCTCACCTGTGTCACACGTGAAAAGGGCTCAGAATCTTAAATATTTAAAAATGCCTCCTAAAGAAGCCATCCATTCAAAATATAAAACTTGGGACAGTTCACCCTGGGAGCAATACTGGAGGTGAAGTATGGACATCTCATTAACTTACTCATTCATCCATGGGTCAAACATTTATGGTGTCCATCGTGGGTGCACTGGACACTCGGGATGGATTAGACTTGGTCCTTCCCTTGTGGTCCTCATCATGGTCAAGGAGGACACACAGGCCCTCTGCAAGCCCCATGAGCTGTACCAGTGGGGGCTCAGGGAGCAATGTCCTGATTCTGCTGGGCCTGGGGAGGTCAGTGAATGAACACAGAGGAAAAGACTATTATGCAGGAGCTTGAAAAGTAAGTATATATACATCAGAGCCTTGGGCTCTAACTGTCTTTCACGACTGCACCTTCATCCTTGAGGTGTTTGAAAGGATGAGGATACTTTGTTCTTCTCTAAGAGTTCAGGGCATTGGAGACCACCTTCTCAATCACTGGGGCCATCCTAAAGGCAGAGATGGGGTGCCCACCGTCACACACTGGGTGCATCTCACAGAAGCACATGAATGTAAAACACTGCAGACTGGTCAACAGCAGAGAATCCAGCTCTCTGGGGCCCTGCCCTTTATAGCAGCTCCTGAGGACCAGTATCAGGACCACAATGGGGCTGGCATCCCTTCTGGAGAAGGACTGGTTCCCTTCTGGAGAAGGACTCGCCTGCAGGAGGACATCCCATGGGAGCAAGTTCAAGCACAGGAGCCCAGGCTGACCCTTCCCTTCCTCACTGCACAGCTAGCTGATAAGAGCACTTGTGTGAAGTTCATTAATGGGACATAATTGCATTCTCCACAATCAATAAGGCTGCTCAGTGGCAGAGCCCGGCACAAAGCCCCAGCACAGCAGGCGCTCAAGAGAAAGCAGTTGTGCACACAGTGCAGAGATGCCAGAGCAGGGCCACTGTCAGGCTCAACAGGTGCTGGCCAGGGAGTGGGGTTGGGCAGAGCCCTGGAGAGGAGCAGGGAGAGGTCGAGGCAAGGGCAGCAGAGACCTGCAGGGGGGACGGGCCCACTTAGCTCCAGGCAGGGCTTGGGGTGAGGATGGGCCGAATGTCAGCAGACCTCAAGCCCCACACTCCTCTAGGACATCAGACTGCCCAGAGTCTCTCAGCTCAGCCATTTAGAACTTGCTGAAGATGAGGACGTGTGGTCGAGCCACTCGTAGGCTTGTGTGTGGCACTGACGTGCACTGGTCCCATCCAGCGCCCTCTGCACACAGGCAGCAGAGGAGGGGCGGGTTGCCCCGTGCAGACGTGACCTCACTATGAGCGGGAATCACGCAGAGCACGTCCAGGCTGGCTGCCCCCATGGCTGCAGGTGAGCAGTTAGACCCCTGCCCTCCCACACACTCCTCTCAACCCCACCTCACACTCTCTCCCTCTCTTTCTCACAGACTCATTTTCTATACATCCTCTTTGGAGCAAAGGACTGGGCTTTTAGTGCGGTAAAGGCAGGCTATTGCAAAGGGACAGTGTTTCCCATGAACCCATGAAGACAGTGGTCCCTAACCTGGGCTCTGAGGCCCCTCACAGCCATAAAGGTCGCAGTAGGAGGCCTCATGCTATTTGCAGAAAGCCTGACAGAGCCGTCCCCCTACCTGTAAGGTTTCACGAGCAGGTAACGGGAAGGGCAGGAGTCGTTGCTTCTCATGACGATCACGTCCCATCAGGGGGAGCCTGGGGTTTTCCTCGCGGTCAGTAGGTCTGGCTGTCCGTGGTGACAGAGTGAAACTGTCTGCAGGAAACTCTGGGCCCAGCCATGTTGCCAGAGCTGTGTCTGGCTGCTGGCTGCGAGACAGCAAGGAGAGGCTCGTTTGTTCCTATCTCCTCCCCCCATACGACCTGTGGACGTGACCCTTTACCGGACAAATGTATTTGCTCACTAGGCATGGAGTCACGAGGGGACGACGGCACGTATCTCCTTGGGAGCGGCAAGGTTGGGGCCGCCACTGATGCCCTGGGTCTCTGCTGTCAAAGGGAACATTGCATTTATTGCCTTCCAGAAATAGAGGCAATGCATCGAGCCTCTCACTGGAACTTTAGCACCTGGGATGTCATTACCTGGAACCCTGAGGGACCCTAAAGATGTTTTGGGGTGGGATTCAGGCCTGGAAGAGAGTGGGCTCCTCTGGGGTGGAAGAGAGGAACCAAAACGAAACAGGACAAGGAGCTGAGGGGCCCAAGGGCTCTGGAGACGAGGGAGGGCGAGGGAAGAGAGGACCCCACGCTGAAATAACGTTGTGAAGAAAGGAAGTCTAAATGAGCCGGAGGCGGAACGGCCTCCGTGCAGGGCTGTGGTTCAAGTAGGGCGGCCAGGCCACCCCTTGCCAATCCTTGCCGGCCTGGGGATGCTCTGGCGCAAACTGACCTGTCGTTCACACAAGCCCTTGAGCATGATGCTGGAGTAGCACAGGAATGCCACCTCTGATAGTCTGCCACCCAACTCCTGGGCACCTAGGGGCAAAGGTGAGGGTGGGCACAGGATGGAGAGATTCATGGTCAGCATGGTAAGGGATGCAGAGGGAGAGATGCAGCGCTGAGGTCCAGGGTGAGGATGAACCAGAGCCTCTGAGAATACGCCCTCCACTCACCTGATCAAGCCTAGAGTTCTGGGAACCCAGGAGCTGTCATTGTCACCTGCGTGACTCTCTGAAAACTTTGTTCCCCAGCTGCTTCACTTGCCTCACCGGAGTCCCCGCCCTGCTGACTGTCCCCGCCACCCTCCCCTGTTCTAAGCTCTCAGGCTCACTCTCCCCAGCAATGAAGCCACGGGCATTCAGCGTGGGCTGAGCTGGGACACCGCAAGGACTCCTGGGCGTGCTGCCCCACGGCCCTGATGCTCCCCCGCCTTTGCAGGTGCCTGGTCTCTTTCCCGTAGCCCACAGCCGAAAGCACCTGTCTTGGGGGGCACCAGGGCCCTTCAGTTCCTCATTAGGGAACGACACAACTCCCCTCTGGTGGGAGAGTTGGGGGTTGCTGCATAAAATGTCAAACTGCAGAAATTAAAAATGTAAATGTTGGCATCTAATTAACCAGTTGACAGGAGTGCACAGCTGCAAGTGACAGTGACTGATTGCCTTCTGCCAGCCTCTCCCCGCCAGCGGCCCCCAGCCCCACCCTTCTCCTGGCTAACCTCAGAGAGGGGAGGACATCAGGGCAGGGCAACTGCCTAGAAGAGCCTTCAGGCCCCATGGAGGGGACGTCTTGCGTCTGTGGGAGGGGGCGTTAGAAGGACACACAAGGCAGGCTGGACCACTGTTCTGGGAGCCGGGAGCAAAGCCAGTGCAGGCGATAGTCGCTCCTTCCTCCTGTCCCCACCCTGTCCACCCTCTGATAGTGTCTGGGTCACCCTCCGAAACCGCTGGCCCCAGACCCGGCACTGGGAGTTTCCACCTCTCCTCTGCCCCACACGCACGGTTCCTCACTCCCATGCCTCGGCAGGTATTACTCAGACATCGGGAAGATGCCGGCCATCAGTGACCAGGACATGAATGCGTACCTGGCTGAGCAGTCCCGGATGCACATGAACGAGTTCAACACCATGAGCGCGCTCTCCGAGATCTTCTCCTACGTGGGCAAGTACAGCGAGGAGGTGAGCCCTGCCCTGCTCGGGGCCCACTGGGAAGGACGGCGGCAGAGACCCAGAGATCCCTGCCTGGAGCAGCCTCTGTGCCCAAGAGCACCACGCCAGACTCACCCCTCCCCCATGTCTGCTGGGGAAACTCTACCACCCGGGACTTGGGGGCTGTGCTCTAAAGACAGGGATGCTAGAAACATACCAGTCTATCAGTTCTGCATTAATGCCTGTTCTTTTCAGATATATAGATCAAGTATCTCTTGTTTTTTTCTCTTTATTTTCTCTTCCCTGCTGTTCCCTCTCCTTTATTTTTTCCCTCTCTCTGATCGAATTCTCTTTAAGCAAGCAGTTCCCCACTTCCATAAGGAAAAGAGAAAAGAAAAGAATAGAATAGAATAGAAAAGAATAGAATAGAAAATAGAATAGAAAGAATAGAATAGAATAGAATAGAAACAAGATGATAGGGTAGGAGAGAATCAGAACAGAATAGATACAGACTAGAGCAGAATGGAGTCTATAGTTGCTGCATTCCCTAGTTAGGAAACTTCATCTGGGGTCATTGCCCCTGCAGACGCTGCCTGCTTTCTGGCCAGCACAGAGGTGCCTATGGTTTTCTTGGTCATACCGGTATAGACCAGGTAGGTTCAGAATCCAGGCTCCCCATGTCTGAGCAGCAGCACAGCTGCCCTGTGAGTGGAAGGTGGTAACAGGAGTGGAAGTCACCCCGAGACACTGAGCACCGTGCTTCCCGCTGGGCATGGACCTGTTTGCTGTCTAACCCCTAGGTAACTGCAGCAGCCTGGCACAGGTGTCTTGTGCCCACTCAGCTGTCTTCTGTGGGCACTGAAGTGTACACATGTATTCAGACATGCTGGTGCATGCACTGGCATCCTGCACTCACTGACACCTGGGTGCCCACACGTTTGTTCCCTATGCCCGAGCGCTGCCCCGCACCTCCCCACCCCGTCACTCAGGCTGTCTGCCTCCCCAGCCACCTTGTGTGGGCCGCTTCACCTGCACACATCCTCCCAAACCCTCTGACCATGTCCCCTGTCTGTGTGTACCCTAAGAACACAGACACACGTACGCAAACTAGTGACTGCCCCCTTCTTGGCTCTTCAACAGATCCTTGGACCTCTGGACCACGATGACCAGTGTGGGAAGCAGAAACTGGCCTACAAACTAGAACAAGTCATAACCCTCATGAGCTTAGACAGCTGAGAACCGTCCTTCCAGGCACCCCCTGGAGGGAGGGACACACCAAGCCGTGCCTCAGTCTAGATTATCATCTTTACCAAGTGCAAGTTCCGACTGGCGTCAGCAGCATCCCCTGAGCAGCGCTATCTCCCTCTCTCTCTGCCTGTTTCTGTCTCTCTCTCCTTCCTGGATCCCCTCTCTTTCAGTTGCTCTACCAACATGATTGAGCCACGCCACCGACCCTCGGTTAGTCCAGGATGGCCCGCCCCGCCCCATGAGGGACCTGACCAGAAGACATCAGAGGGGGCCCTCCTTCCCTGCTGACCTCATGCATTAGCAGCAGGGCCCGAATATGGATGAGGAGCCACGGATGAAGGATGTTTCTGTACTGCTACTTCTCCCACATTTTGATAGCCCCGCATTGAGCCGAGCGTTGGCCTGCGGACGAGGCAGTGAGCTCTGTATTACCTTCACTGGGAAGACGTCTCCTGGCCCAGGTTTCCATCTCCAGGGGGTCTGTCAGTGGAGTGGTCCCTCTGCAACTGTAAGAAAGGCTGCACCTCCTGCGTGTGGCTGGACTGGGGAGCGTGAGGCATCGTGGGGTGCCTCGCATGCTGTCTCCCACTTGTTGGATTGGCATCCAGAGGCCTTTTTGTTCCCTTCCAATCTTCTTGGAGCCTTTCCAAGTGCCCATAGGGCCCTGCCTGCCCAGTCTCCTCCCGGGCCTGTGGAAAACCAGACAGGAGAAAGAATAGCAGTTACAGCCCACTGTGGAGATCCTCCCAACCTCCCAGTCTGGCTCACAGTGGCAGAAATGTAACATGTAGAGGGAGAAAAGAAGAGAGCTGCATCTACCCTGGAAGCAAAATTGGTTGTTTTCCATTCGCCTCCATATGCTAACAAGTCACGACCACAGTCATGGGTCTGACCCCTTGCAGATCCCCGAGTGCCGTCTAGAGGACACACCTCCAACCTCCTCGGTCATCGCTCATCAGGGGTCAGGGTAAAATGCCGAGTGCATCTGGGAGAGTCTACCTCCAGCTGTCTCCGTGGCTCCCGTCCCCACTGTCCTTCCTGAGAACTGTAGAAAGTTGGGGCAGACAGCCTTGCCCCTGGCTCCCTGCAGAATCTGGTGCCGTTGCAGATGCAGATGACTTTGTCTCTGGACTGTTCAGACCTCCTTGGGAGTTATTTCATCAACATCTCAGCTGTCTCTTTAGTCACTCTCCTCCCTCAGCTCTTCGGCAGTCGTCATGGAAAGAAACACACTCAAGCACAGCCTCACAGAGACAGGCCAAAATGCCAGCCCAACTCAGTCCCGAGTGTGTCGTGTTTGGGAAGGACCGAAGAATCAAGAGGAAGGACCTGGCTGGAAAAGGGAGGAAAAGGAGGACATACAACTGACCTTGGCTCTGGCATCTGTTCCTCCATCTGTCCTTCCATCCATGGCCAGCCAGACTAATGTGTGCTCAGACATGTGTCCTAGGTGAGCAGGGGCTATTATGAGAGACGGTCTGACGGAGGATCGTGGAAACCTATAACCTTGAAGGGACCTTAGACACCATCTCCATCTGTGGTCCAGTCTCCGCCATAGACTCGCCTGGCAGCCCCGGTGTGGAGTTGTACCCCACTCTGGGAGGCAAGCGGCGGCATCATCTCAGGTGGGGTTGGGGACAAGGTTCCACAGTCCCGCCTTCACCCCCCGAGCATCAGACATCCTCCCCTGCCATCCACTCCACAGGGGCCCCACGTGGAAAGAGGAAGGAACCACACCATTTCCAGCAACATCTGTGGAGCACCCTGTGCTTAAAGAATGCTAGCCCCTTTGGATATGAGTGTGTGTGTGTGTGTGTGTGTGTGTGTGATCTCATGTGCACATGCACGTGTGTGTGTGTGTGTGTGCCCCAGGAGTAGGCAGAGAGCTCAGAAAGCTTCCTTGTCCTATCAGGGGATCTGAAGCATCTCCCTTCTCTGCCCTTGCTCACCATTCATTCTGCAACTTCAGGACATTTCAACACTTGTTTTCTGTGCTGAGTGCAGAGGGATGAGGTCACCTCTCCGTAGGAAATCAGGGTGGTCACTGGCCAAGGGGATCCTGGACAGGACTGGAGGCCGGGCAGTGGTGACGCAGAGCAGGGCGTGATGTGGCGTCGAGCAGGACAAATGATGGGCAAAATACAAGTAACCTAACCAACGGGAAGAGGAGAATGAGAAAATATGCATGTCAAGGGGGAAAAGCATAACCAAAGGTTTTGGCAAATGAAGTGCCAAGTGAAGAAGCATGGAATTTCTACCCTTGATCATTTGATTTCCTCCCCAGAAGCCACAAGCCCTGGCAGGCCAGGAAGGAAGCGTGCAGGAGGGCTGAGGAGGCACCTGGGCCGCTAAAATATTTTTGCACATGTGAAGGGATTGGGGAGAAGAAAGACACAAACATATTTAACACAGATGTGCTGAGTGGAAGCTGTGAGTGTAAGTATGTGTGTATGAGTGTGTTTTGATTTATTTTTTAAGTTTTGCACAGTTAGAGAAAAAAAATGAACATTTAGAAAAAAGACTGTTATCATGGTTCTGCTGAAGCTTTTCTTTTTTTGACCGGATTATTATTATTGTTTCATTGTCGGTACAAATTTTCCCCCCATGTTTTTGTTGTAAGAGAAACTTCAGTCACCTCGGAGAAATGTCAGGAAGAAAGAGGGGAGGAGGAGGGACAAGTTTCCATGCCCTCCTCCTCTCTCCTGGGGGACGGGTTTGGGGCAGGTTTTATTTTAATTGGTGGGGTGGGTGGTTTCTGGCGCTTTGTTTGCCCAAAGTCTCTGTGGCCTGCTGGGGGGATGGAGAAATAGGATCGAATTTCGCAGCGTCACAACCCATCTTCCCCATAAGAGCTCTTTTTCCTTTTGCTGTTTGTTTTCCATTTCTTTCGTTTGGATTCTTGGCGCATGTGTGATACGTTTCAAAGTAAAGACAAGGCAGCGTTGTCAAAAAGCCTCTCTTTCCCCCAGATCTTCTTTCCACACTTGCCCTTGGAATGCCCAACCTCCTCCATGCTGGCCAGTATGTGCCAGAGAAGGGACTTGGGCAGACTGGGTCCTCTGGAAGGGAAGTCTCTTCAAGGCCCCGCCCCGTGTCACAGTTAATGTTCAGGGTCACAGTTCTGTTTAAGGTGGGACCTTTATCTGACTCCTTGAGTTGTGGGCAGAGAGCAGGGGAGAAAAGGCCATGTCTCCTCACCTCCCTTTCATCCCATCTCTTTCACTCTTTCAACCCCTTGAAACCACCAGGGTCCAAAATGGTACCAGGAGATCACACAGTCGAAATAACTGACCTGGGTGAGGTAAGGAGTCTGAATGTTGAAGTGAGATGGGATGGCGCCGGGAAGGGAGAACTTTACAAGGTCCTCAATCTACAAGAATGGGCGAGAGAGGCTGGGAAAGTTAACTGCAGGCTGGTCATCTCTCCCGGGAGCACAAGTCTCCCCCAGGTCTGGGCTTTGCCATTCTCTGTCCTTCCTTGGAAGGAGAAACCCTGACATTTCTTGGTTAACTGCAAATAGTACCTTTAAGTGAAGTCGGCTATTGTGTCGGTTACTTCCTCAGGAAAACATTTTTTTCTTGCCTTCTGCTTTCAAGGTGGTTTGGAAGTCAGGGACCCAGGATAACCTGAGCGTCCCATAGGCCAACCGTGATGTGCACACCCAGAGCCCTAGAGCCTCCCTCTTGTGAGCCTGTGGGCCAGTGAGTGAGGCCAGAGATGCTAGAAAGAGAGAAGTCGGTTTAAAGAAATCCTGACATTTGAGGCAGACTGACCTGGACTGAGCGGCGGGAGGTCTCTAATCTTGGCCCTGCGGGCCCAGCTCTCACCTCCCAGGCCGGGATCAGTGTCGATGTACTGTCCCAGCACCACACCCCCTTCCCCTCACCCCAGGTCCTCGTGCTCTTGTCCCCTTCGCATGCCTGGCTCCTGAGTGCCCCCTCCCCCCTTGCTCACTTCCCGCACGCATAGCCTCTGCCCCAAGACCCCGTAGCCACTAAGTTCAGGAGCTGCTCAGCCCCCAATGGACAGCTCCGCCCTCAGTCCAGCCCCCTGGGACCGCCCTAGCCCCATCCAGCCCTCCAAAGATGCCTCGCCTCGCGAGTAAGCGCTCGGGGCTCCCTGGTCCAGCCAGGGCCGGTGGGCCCCCCAGCAGAGGAGCCACAGCAGTGATTTCCCAAAGGACCTCCATTCCACAAGGCAAGCCCTGCTGATGTTTCCAGAGCCCTAAACAACCCCTCGCTCTCACCTAAAAGGGAAAGCTCCTTATCCCATCCGTCTCAGCTCTTAGGACAAAAGGGCACTTCCTTTGGCCTCACAGGATGCCAAGTCAAATACTTAACGCAGTGAAGGCTACGGTTAATTACTGTTAATCAAAAACAGAGCCCTGGAGAGAGGAGCTTTGGCCCTGGACCACGGCCCTTCCAGGAACTGGCCCCGCCAATGAGAACCGCAGCGCGGGTGTCTGAGAGGTGATCCCATGAATGAAAAGCGTCTAGGTACCAGAGTCCGCACCGTGCCCCCCCGGCAGATCCGCCCCGGGCAGATCCCACCTCCTTCCTGACCCTTTCTCTTGCTTCTAGTTCACGTCCTCAAGAACCTTCTCTCAGCCCCTCACTTTCCCTGTCAGCTCTCAGGACAGACCACTAAGCCCCACTCCCATCCCTCAGCCCTTCCCTTTGTCTTGAAGCCGTAGGTAGGCTGTTTATTTGGGGTCTGTAGCTGATTATTTTTTGTTTGTGTATTTTAAGGGTCCGAGATTAAGGAGGGAGCCCAGGCGTGGATGTAAAGTCCAAATACTGGGGTGGGGCGGGGGGGACACAAAACTCTTTTATCTGTGACTTCCAAGGGGATGAGGAGAAACTGGAGACCGGAGGACAGGGGGGCTCCCCCTGTTGTTAAAGAAATGGGTCAGGACACGGCCAGGCGTGGCCGTGCCAGGGGGAGCAGCCTCCGTGGCTGCTAACGTCCTTGGTGCTTCCCTTGGCTGGCTGCAGCCCCGCCATGCTAACCCCTGCCCCTCCTGTCTCTGCCGCCGCACCCCACAGGCATAGCAAACGAGTCATCTTACAGACTGGGAGGCTGAGGGACAGCCACAGGGGACGCCGAAGAGGCAGCTCCTGGGAGAGGCTGACGCTCCGCTCCGGAGCCTCTGGAAAACTGAATGACCCCCGCCTCCCACTCGGAAAGGAATCTCTGCAGTAAAAGTTCATTCAAGAGACAGCTTTTTTAAACTACAAATCTTTGATCCCCAATAAAATGATTTATTATTAGGGGGAGTATCCAGCTTTTATAAAATGTAAAGGATGCTTTGGTTGTAAAAGTAATACATACTCATTATGAGTCCCAATTAAATTCCTTGAGTAGGCAGGTGACTACCCTAAATCAGAACAAAACAAAATCCCTATGAATAAAAAGATTTCTGGTTTGTACTAGCAGAGACTGAGCTGGGCCAGGGTGGGGAAGGCCCGGTGACCTTGATCAGGCGAGCCCCACCTTCCCTCCACGCTACCCTCTTTCACTTCTCTCTAGGCGGCCCGTGGTGTTGCTGAATCCTACAGCTTCCCCCAGACAGCAAGGAGACCCTGCTAGGGACTGGTTGTGGAGGGACCCCTCTCCTGAGAAGGCAGATGCTCACGGCTAATAGGTCTGTGCAGCTCATCTTCCACCAGGTTCTTTATCTGGAATTAGAACTTCTTTTGTTGGTATCTTTGATCTTACAACTCAAGCACATTTTGGAAGGGCTCCCTTACAAGAGTAGAATTCCAAACAGAGGATACGGTCACAGAGCAAATGCAAAGGACACTTGAGAAACTGAGACACCGCTTTACCAAACAGGACTCCTGAACGCAATACAGGTGGACAACTAAGAAGCTGTATGTGTCCGTGTGTGTTCTCCTTCCCCGATGTTCCTGTCAGCTTGTTTTGGCCTGTTAAACCTTCCGTTCTTTAAAAAGAAAAGCGAGTTTACCTCAAAGAATCTTGTTTCCATTTGGAAACCACGACTTTGTGTTTTAGGGTGGACGACTCTCCCCCGCCCCATCGCTCCCTGCCTGGGCCTGGCATCCGTGAGGCCAGAGGTCCTGGCTTAGTCATGAGTTGGCTGCACTGACCAAGGACAAGAACCCCAGGCCCTGAGATGGGAGGGAAGGAGTGGAGGTAGCCGCCCTCCTCCCCACTTTAGCTTGTAGAGACCAGCCTATCTCTTTCAGCAGGGTCCTGCCAAGTTACCATAGCAACCAACAACTCCAGGGTACCACAAGAGATAATGGCTCCGTGAGCCAAGGGGTGGGGGGAGAGGAGTCTGGCCTGGTCAGATGACCCAGAGTTAAGTCTCAAACACTAGAGAGAGGAGGAGGATCAGGAAAGGATGAATGGGCGGTTTAAGGAACAGGCAGGGGCCTTTGAGTCTCAGAGACAGGCTGCTGAAGGCGGTAGGGCGGTCATTCCTGCTTGGGTCACCCACTCCCAGCCCCGCCCCACTTCTGTTTCCAGAAAGCTCCCACCTTGAACACCGACCCTTTGTTAGAACAAAGCAAAACATATCTTTAGACAACAGTGTTACAATGAGCCTCAAAGATATCTGGATGAAATCTATTAGAGGAAGAGGGTCTTCTGGTTTTGATTTTTAAAGAAGAGTATCCGAGTAAGGTTAAAAAAAAAAAAGATTAAAAAAAAAGTTTTTAAAAAGGAAACCTATGCTATTTAAATTGGAGCCCAGTTGTGACTTGGTAAAGGCAAGCTTCTGTACCTTTGTTATA
The DNA here is from genome assembly GCF_025265405.1 of Mesoplodon densirostris. Classification (NCBI taxonomy): domain Eukaryota; kingdom Metazoa; phylum Chordata; class Mammalia; order Artiodactyla; family Ziphiidae; genus Mesoplodon; species Mesoplodon densirostris. The sequence continues at coordinate 93,233,257 of NC_082669.1, read as the reverse complement.
ATTAATTGTATACCTGTGTATGTAAATATAAGGCATTCCTATTTTGCAGTTCAGAACAACAACAAAAAAAACCTATTTGTAATATAGAATAAAGTTTATTAAAAAATAATAAAATGCAGTTTGGGATTTGGGGTCTTTCTTTATGTGTCCGGCTAGGAGGGGGAGGGGGAGAGGCTGGGCCATAAATAGGCTATGGTGGCCTCTATGATGTAGAGAAACAGCACTTTCTCTGTCCAGCCACATGATATGTGTACTCAGCCATATCAGATACATCCTTTTACCTAAGGCTCTGTCCTCAGCTACAAAGCAGGCATCGCAGGAGGCGAAAACCCTGCAAAGCTGGGGAAAGCAAACTTACTCCCAGTCAATGCTGTTAGCGGACATCACCTTGGCACAGAGTCGGATCTGCCTCTGAATCTCTCTCAACACAATCCTCCAGTCACACACTCCGGAGATAACGCTAGGATTACCATCCCCGCTTCAAGTCTTCTTGGCAAGCCATACCTAACTGTAAATGATTTTATGGGTCCTCTTCCCCCAATTTTGACCGAGGGTGGAGACCTTGAACCCAGTGCTGTCTCTGGAGTAGAAATAGGACAGGGAGAAGAAAATGGAAAGGGTGGCAAGAGAGGCAGCGGGGAGGGAAGAAGACAGCTCATCTGCTTGCGCTCACGTCCATCATGGCCTGTTCCACGGCTTAGAGGCGGTGTGGGAGGGGAAAGGGAAAGTGATGCAGATGATGCAGGGAAGTCCCTGGCTGGGCCCAGGAAAACTGTCCTCTGCTCTTCATTCCACTGGCTGCCCTTGAGCAGACACTTTCCTCTCTAAGCCTCAGGTCAGCAGATGGAGAGGGCTGGGCTGGATGTCGCCATGAAATTCCAACGTTCTTATTATGCAAAGTGAAAACCATGAGAAAAGAGAATCGGAAAGGAAGCAGGATCAGGAAGGAGAGGCAGAAACACACAGAGAAAGGATAATTAAGAAAGGAAGAAAGGAAAGAGAAGTGTGGGGAGATGTAAGACAGACTGATCTCCTGCTGCCCCCACAGCCACCAAACCCGAGGCTCCTGGGAGTTAGTGACCTCAAGGTCTAGCATAAACCAAAAGGACTGACATCAGCCAGAGGTTCTGTGGGTTGTTTTTTGTTTGCTTGTTTGTCTTGGTGGTTAACACTCACACAGAAAGTATACTTCATGGATAGGAAGGAGATGTGTTTCCTTCTCCTAAAGAGTGAAGCAGGCTGTGGTGGAAAGTTCAGTTTGGGATTCCACACATGACCCAGTTCCTGCCCTGTCCTCAGACTCCTTTAGCTATATGATCTCATATTTTATCACAATCAGTCACTGTGACCTTGAGCGGATCATTTCTCTGTGATTTTGTTTCCTTATCCATAAACTGCAGACACGTCTAACTGCACTATGAAATCCAGGAGACTGTGGGGAGGACAGATTCCTGTAACTAAAGTGCAAAAAACCTGGGGTATTATGAAGGGTCACACATGCATGGAGTACTATTACTAGTCATAAAAATGATATCATACAAACAAAAGAGTGGATTGGGCCTGGGCCTCAGTAACAAATTTAGAGTCAGCTTGGGCTGCCATAACAGATCAGATTGTGTGGCTTAAACAACAGACATTTATTTTCTCATGGTTCTGAAGGCTGGAAGTGCAAATTCAAGGTGCCAGGGTTGGTTTCTGGTGAGACCACTTTTCCTGGCTTGCAAACAGCCACCTTCTGTGTCCTCACATGGTCTTTCTTCTGTGTGTGTGTTTGGAAAAAGATCTCTGCTGTCTCTTCTTATAAGGACACAAGTCCTATCAGATTATAGAGTCCCACTCTTATGAGCTCATTTAACCTTAATTACCTCCTTAAAGGTCCCATCTCCCAACTTCAGTCACACTGAGGGTTAGAGCTTCAACATATGAATTTTGGAGGGACATAACTCAGTCCATAACAGATTCCTTATTTATCACTGCAAAAGACTAAATATCTAACACCTTATGAAATATGTATATTTTTGATCATCAGACTGTGAGATTATTGAAGGCAGAGTCCATATCTCAGCTGAACGAATGTTACCCAAGTTTAACAAGTACCCAGCACAGAGTAAATCACAGTAAATCAAGAACAGATGAAAGAGGGGACAAAGGCAGGAGGACTAGGGGAAAGCGACCAGCCACAAAGTTGGTCCCTTGATTAGCTTCACAACTTTGACTGACATGCTCTCCATTATTTTTCATATTTGGCCACACACCCCCTGCCATGAATGTTTTATCTTTAAGAAACTAATTCCTTGAGCTGTAGCTGGTGGCTGTCTCTGGCAGGTGAAAAGAGCAGGTGTTGTGGTCAAAACCTCTCCCTGATTGGCAGAGCGGCTCCTGGCTGAGCAGGGTGAATGGAGATAGGAGCAGGTCACTTCCACACCATCACCTTCTCTAAACCTGCCCTGCTTTTAACAAAACTCCCACCTTGAATGCTGACCCCAAGCCTGCGGTGCTGCTGGGAGTATCTGCTAAAGCTGAAGGCAGGTGTATGAGGTTGGACCCACACGTAGGGACATCTGGTAGACTGTGACACTGTTCAACAATTCCCACTTCCCCTCCCTGAATGAGCATTACAGTTTCCCACCTAATAAAGGTGAGCTGGCCAAGCCCCTTGCTTTGGGCCAATGAAATCTGAACACCTGTGATATAGGTCCCCTGCAAGGCTCCCTCAGCCTGGACCACAGAGTGAGAACAACGACGTCACAGAGCAGAGCCACCAGATGACCCTGATGGTTATGTAGTACGGGTAAAAAATAAACCTTTGCTGTTTTGAGTCCCTGAGGGGTGAGAGCTGTTTGTTACTGCAGCATAACCTAGACTATCCTGTGCATTACAAGGTACAAGAAATTCAACCTGACCGACAGTTAGCTCCTTAGTTGACAGCTGGATGTGTGGAGTCTCACCTTTCACCTACAGAGAATTATTCTTTTGACCGAACTCTTTTATTTTTTTAAAGGTATTACTGGCCATTTACACTCAATGTGAATCATTCTGTGGAAGTTCCTAATTTTCCTGAGCTGGATTTTGGACAGATTAGGAAAGAATTGGAAGACAGAAAAAGAAGGCACAGCTCCATAGAGAAGAGGAAAGAAGGAACTTGGGGCTGCGTGCGGGCGGGAAGGATCGGGAGAGAGGAATCAGAAGGAAGAGGCTGGGGGAGGACAGCACCTGTCGCCAACTCTGTGCAGGAGGTTTTCTGCCTGGTCTTCTCGCAGCCCGCCTGCCCTGGTGGAGAGCGTTCAGCCCCAGGTGCAGGTCGCGGCACTCGCCTCGGGAGAGGCTATATGGACCATCCCGGGATGCATCCAACCAAGGTCGTTTTAAAACACAGCCTATAGTCTTCTAGGAATTTCAATAATGACCAACTTCTCAGGAAGGCAAAGAACTCATCCTTACTGGGGCACAGACCATGTTCTCTACCCAGGTCCTCACTCCAGACGGCAGCCACCTCGAGGGGACCGTAAATGACAGCTCCTTGTGATGCCTACAAAGGCCTGTCCACACACACAGGCTGGCTGCTCTCGGCAGCACCTACTGCTGGCTGATTCTAATAGAGGCCTGATGATCCCTCTAAAATACAGGCAGGGGGCTTCCCTGGTGGCGCAGTGGTTGAGAGTCCGCCTGCCGATGCAGGGGACACGGGTTCGTGCCCCGATCCCGGAAGATCCCACATGCCGCGGAGCGGCTGGGCCCGCGAGCCATGGCCGCGGAGCCTGTGTGTCCGGAGCCTGTGCTCCGCAACGGGAGAGGCCACAGCAGTGAGAGGCCCGCGTACAGCAAAAAAAAAATAATAATAAAAAAAATAAAATACAGGCAGGGGAGAAACTCATGCGCCCCAACAGAAGGGGGGCCATTCTTATCCCTGTTCCGCTTTGGAGTACAGACCTGGGCTGCTGCTTTCCCACCTGCCAAGTTCCCCAACCACCCCTGGTTAAGCCTGTCCAACTCCAGTGATGCAAAGGCAGGGCCTGGGGGGTACAGGAAGCAGAGTGGTAAGGGAAGGGAGGCTGGCAGGTCACTAGGGATGCGCTTTCGGCCCCATCCACCAGGAGTGCGTCCACTGCGAGGACTGGCTCGTGGCGCCCCCTCCCCATGGGCCTGCCTGCACTGCCCCTGACTCCTCAGTACTCTTCTCATTCCTTCTTCATCTGTGGTTTGCCTCCAGCTGTATGAAAACCCAGGGGCAACACAGGGGGCATATGGCCCCTACTCGGTACTGTGTGAGCACCCCACCTATCCAGACAGCTGTGACCTCAGTCTTCCTTTTGTTGCCTGAACATGTTTTCCGGGTAGAGTAATGGCGAAGACCCTGCCCATCACTGTCCAGCCCTGCCACCTGGAGCAAATTCCTGTCTCTAAATCTTGGTCTTCTCATCTGTAAAGTTGGGAATAATAACGCCTTCCTCACAGAGCTGTTGAGAGGATCAAGTGAGGTAAGGCTTTCAAAGGACTTAGAGCGGGTCCTGACATCTTACAAGCTTTAGTGGATGGTGGCTTTAGTGTGGAGTGACAGGCGCCTGAAGGAAAAACCCCACCTGTTCTCTCTCTGGACCTAGCTCATGGGACAGGACCCAGCGTATAGCAGTCACGCTAAAAGTGTCAGTTACATGAATGAATAAAGTTAGTGCAAGAATCTCCGCCCAAATCCTGAAATGCAAGTGTAGAATATAGCTTCCCAATAAAGTACAGAAGTGGGTAACTGAAAATGATACATGCCTGAGTTTTCCCCCAAAGCAGAACCTGAGACAAGGGCTTATGAGCAGGGGGTTTATTAGGGGAGGTGGTCCTGAGAAACAGGAGTGGGGTAAGGGAGAGAAGACAAGACAACTCAAGGGTGGATTATCAAGCGGGCCTCCACTGTGGGCAGCAGGTAACCCACTAGAAAGGGCCCTCCAGAAACAGCACCTCAGACCGCGTCCACTGGCTCCCATCCCCCAGAGCGTGAAGGCTACCCAGTGGCTGCTTCATCCTTCAGACTTTTAAGATTTGCGAGTGTGTAGCAATGGCTACGTGGCTCCCCCCAGGGACCCCAGTGGCAGGCACAGTGGTGCCCTGGGGCAGAGGCAAGGGCTATGCAGGGTCTGTCCCGAAAACAGATGCTGTCAGGCTACATGCATGCCACCTGGTTGCTATGGCAACAGCTGGGGCTGAAATGTGGGTCAAGAGGGTATGAGGTCGGGCACGAGGGAGGTCTACAGTGCAATATGTAATCCTTTAAAACCCTTAATAATTCTGCACAAGTGAGATCAAAGTCATTTCACAGAGTCTTTTCTTGGGAAGAGCCCTCAGTCTTCCTCCACCTCTTCACCTTTCCATTACTGCCATCGCCAACCTCCTTCCCATTATTCACCATCAAACCAAGTTTTTATTCCACCTTGAAAGTTGTGACTGACATATGTGAGACAAGGACATCAAGTGACACCAAAAGCTGGACGTTGGTGAGGGCTGGATGCGCCCACTGGCTCTGTGACTCAGCACATTCACAGGTGACTTCTCAGCGGGACTGGTTACTACTCAACCTCCCCAGGCACCTATGCCCTTCTCTCCTGCACCACACAATTAGCATCTTATCCTGGATGGCTATAGCCTCGAATTGCCTGTTAATAACACCACTCAGCACTTTATTTTAACAGAACCAGTGCTGATATGTACATGATAATTTTATTCCCTAATAATTTCACCTCTTTCTTATGTCCCGTCTCCTCAACTCAGTAATAGACCAGGTCTTAACATTTCTTTTCTTCTGAACTCAATGCTGGACACTGAGTAATAAGATAAATGCCTGCTGTTTTCTCTAAAGCACTGGGCCGCAAGATCAGGTACCCAAAGAGGATATCATGTAATGAAACCAAACTGATCCTGAAGACAGGGTTTTCTAAATGATCTTAGTCTTTTGTATCCCATCAATTAAAAAAAATTAGGTCCCTTAGGGTTGATAAGATACTGGGAGGAGATGAAGAAGAGAATACAAGTGTAGGGTAAGACTGTAACCCTGATTTAATGCCCTGTGACAGAGGGTCATCAGCTCCCAGGCCACAAAGAACTTTCTCAGAGAGATGATTTTTATAAAGTGAGTTGAGGTATCACTTACATACATTACCTCATTCAATTCTCAGGATCCAGCCTTATGCAGTAGTTGTCACTACTACACCCATTTTATGGATGAGTACATTGAGGCTCAAAGCGATAACAACTCCAGTCCCACAAATGGCAAATGATAGAGGTGATGGAGCTGGAATGTAAACCTAGGTTTCTCTGACTCTAAAGCTTATGCTCTTGATTGTGCTATATTACCACAAACTCTAAATAAAGAGCCTCTCTCTCCCTCTCTCTCAATAGTGGGTTATCACCAGAGCATTGTAAATGCAAAAGACATCGCAGAGAAAATGAGAAAGGATAGGCACTGGACTGCAACTGTGAACTAAAGCAGGCAGAGAGGAATAGAAATTGAATGGGAATTCAGCCGAAAGGTTTAGGGACTGACATTGACAGGGATGAGATGCTGGCAGGCTCCCTGGCGGGATGCCCAAGAGTGACAGAGGGATCTGGGTTCTAATCTTCAACACCGTACTTAGCTGTCTGTGTGTGGCTTAGACAAACTGATTTACATCTCTATGCCTCACTCCCCTCATCGGTGAAATGGAAATAATTTGTGAGATAATTGTGAGAATCTGTGAGAAAATGTGATTATGTACATGATGTCTGACATGTAGTACCTCAAGAAAGGTAGCTATTTTTTTTAATTGAGGTAACATTGATTTAAAGCCTTCTGTAAGTTTCACGTGTGCAGCATTATGTTTCTACTTCTGTACACCCTACAATGTGCTCACCACCAAAAATTCAGTTTCCATCTGTTATCCTCCCTCCTGCCCCCTCCCCTCTGGTAGCCACTACTCTGTTTTCTGTAGCTACGTGTTTCTTACTGTTTGGTTTGGTGTGTTCATTTACTTTGTTTTTATTTTTTACTGGGTTTTTTGAATTGTAGTTGATTTACATTACTACTTAGTTTCAGGTGTACAGCCTAGTGATTCAGTATTTTTACAGCTTACACTCCATTAAAAGTTATTACAAGATAATGGCTAAAATCCCCTGTGCTACACAATATATCCTTGTAGCTTATCTATTTTATACGTAGTAGTTTATCTCTCTTAGTCCCACATCCTTAATTTGCCCCTTCCATTCCCTCTTCCCTTTGATAACCACTAGTTTGTTTTCTATACCTGTGAGTCTGTTTCTGTTTTGCATATACATTCATTGGTATTATTTTTTAGATTCCACATAAAGTGATAACATACAGTATTTGTTTGGTTTCCACTGCCTGAGGAGACATATCTAGAAAGATATTGCTAAGAACAATGTCAGAGAGCATATTGCCTATGTTTTTTTCTAGGAGTTTTATGGTTCCAGGTCTTACATTCTAGTCTTTGATCCATTTTATGTTAATATTTCTGTACGGTATGAGATGGTAGTCTAGTTTCATTTTTTTGTATGCAGCTGTCCAGTTTTCCCAGCACCGTTTATTGAAGAGACTACTTTTCTCTGTTGTATGTTCTTTGGTCCTTTGTCATAAATTAATTGTCCATATATGCATGGGTTTATTTATGGGCTCTCAATTCTGTTCCATTGGTCTATGCATCATTTTTCTGCCAATACCATGCTGTTTTGATTACTATGGCTTTATTAAATAGCCTGAAGTCAGGCAATGTGATGCCTCCAGCTTTATTCTTTTTTCCTCAGGACTGCTTTTGCTATTTGAGGCCTTACATGGTTCTGTATAAATTTTAGAATGTTTTACTCTATTTCTGTGAAAAAATGTCCTTGAGATTTTGATAGGGATCACACTGGATCTGTAGATTGCTTTAGGTAATATGGACATTTTGACAATGCTAATTCTTCCAATCCATGAAAATGGAATATCTTTCCATTTATTTGTGTCTTCTTCAATTTCTTTCAACAATGTCTTACAGTTTTCAGTGTACATGTCTTTCACGTCCTTGGTTATATTTATTCCTAGGTATTTTATTCTTTTTATTGTGATTGTAAATGGGATTGTCTTCTCAGTTTCTCTTTTTGTTAGCTCATTGTTAGCATATAGAAATGCAACAGATTTTTGTATATTGATTGGTGTCCTGCAACTTTGTTGTATTCATTATTTCTTTTTTTTTAAATTTAATTAATTTATTTTGGGGTCTTCACTGCTGTGTGAGGGCTTCCTCTAGTTGCAGTGAGCAGGGGCTACTCTTCGTTGTGGTACGCAGGCTTCTCTTCTCATTGCCGTGGCTTCTCTTGTTGCAGAGCATGGGCTCTAGGCACGCAGGCCTCAGTAGTTGTGGCTCGTGGGCTCTAGAGTGCAGGCTCAGTAGTTACGGCACACGGGCTTAGCTGCTCCACGGCATGTGGGATCTTCCCAGACCAGGGATTGAACCCCTGTCCCCTGCATTGGCAGGCGGATTCTTAACCACTGTGCCACCAGGGAAGCCCTCATTCATTATTTCTAACAGTTTTTTGGTGGAGTCTTTAGGGTTTTTGAAAGCTATTTTTAACAGTTTGTCACTGACTTGCCATTGGAAACGCACTTCCCATGGCCCTTTTTTAAAACCCTGGACATGACAGAGGCCACAGCTAGAGGCAGGGGATGGTAGGCATATTGTCAGCCACTCCCTCCTCCTCCCATGGGCATATCTCCCCAGCTGGAGGAAGGTCAGTGCCAGTTGCCTCAGCACACGGTCCGCTCTCAGTCTGTGAGCTCTTCTGCGGCCGTGCTGTGTATTCGTTCCCTGATAAGAGGCTGGTGGTGGCCGTTTTGTTAAAGGGCCAACTGGAGACATGGCCCAGACGAGGGAGAAGCGGCATGACACGCTACCTCACCCAGAGAGAGATGCAGCATCCTTGCTGTGTGGGTCCATGGGACCTTGCAGACGGTGGCCGCCTCCCCATGGAACCCCACAGAGCCCTTTCCATCTGGTGTTTGGGTCCTGCAGCTCACGCTGGCCTCTTCAGTCTCGGTCCTTTGGAACTCACATGGATATAGCCCCACGGAGTCGCTAAAACTGAGGCCAGCTGCCAGCACCCAATGCATAAACAGTCATGATGGCTACCTCCCCTCACGCTCCCCAGAGAGCCTAGAGGGGCCTGCCTAAGGCCTCTACCAAGCAAGGCTCTCATCCTTGGCACCCTGATCAATCTTCCCCGGGGGGGCCCAGAGGAGGAGCTGAACCCAGGTGGAGGAAGGAGTGGGCCCCAGTGAGTTACGAGGCTGTCATTCCATCAAGGGCTTCTGGAGAGATCATAAACTCACATCCCACATCTCCCCATCCCCCTGGCCCTTTTTCTCCCCAGTATGATTTACAAGCCTATAACTCTGAGGCGGGACTGCTTCGTATTTCACATAATTCAAATATTTTCCTAAACAACATCAGGCCTTCTCTTTGCCAAGGAGCAGCACCAGCGCCCTCTGGTGGCTGGTGGCCCAGGTGGGCTCTTGGGTGGAATTTCCAGAGCTTGTTGGAAACCTGAGTCCTGCCTGAAACCCAGTGGGTAGGAAGGGCCTCTCTAGGGTTCAGGGTCATGCAGATGTGGGCCAAGAGGGACTTACAAAGCACTGATTTCTGAGGCTCCACAGATTCAGTTGACAAGCATTTACTGAGCCCCGGCTCATGTGGCGCTCCCTACAGACCCCATGAATCACACTGCCAAGCCCAGTCTTCTTTCTGCGCCTGTGTTTTGGCCCTTCACATCCCTTCAAATACTAAAGACTGTGTGTAAACGTTTCCGCCATCACCACAGCCCCTCCTGGCCCAATGCCCCACCCCGAGGCCAGTGGAATGTACCATCACCTCACCTTGTGGTTTATGCTTCCATCATCGGTCTCTCCCATTAGAATATGAGCTCCGTGAAGGCAGGGACCTTCTCTGCTTGGGCTCTGCTGCATCTCCAGCATCTGGGACAGTGCCTGGCCCCACGCAAGTGCTCTAGAAACGTCTGTTGAGTAAAGCATGAAAGAAGGAATGAGCAAATGATTGAACACGTGAGGCAGCTGGATGGCCTACAGCACTGTCCCCAATCGATGACAGTGGAAGAGAGGCTGGCCTCAAATCCTAGACCCAAGCTTGAGCATGAAGGCCGGTGGGGCTGGTACAGGACGCTTCCTGCCGCCTTTCCCTTACTGCTAACTTTGCTTTGGGTGGAGGTCCATAGATAGCGGGCTGCATGGTGGCAAAAGAGGGTGACTCTTCTGGAGCTGCCACTGGGACAGGGCCAGAGAGTGGAACCCCTGAAGGGTAATCCACCCTGCTGCTGTGATGAAGGCCTCTTGTCAGCCTGCCTCATGTCCTTCATGGGCAGCTGCAAGGGCGATGTGCCATCACTAGGTTTCCAGGGCATCTGCCTCTGGGATCAAAATAACTTGAAGGCCTCAGCTATGTATAGTGGTGGCCGCCCCCTCTGGCCCAGATTCCTCTGGGGCCCAGCATCCTCCCCACCTTTCTGACTTCTGCCTGTGCCTGGCTTTTCCCTTTAAAATCTGCTCATGTTCTCCTCGGTGGTAGCTGGTAACTATGGAAACTACAATTAGGCTGTTTTGCTCAGTGTCTCTAAAAATTGCCAAGTGCAGGCAGCAACAGCCCCTGACTTATCAGAGACCCTGCTCAGGCTCTTCCATATGTTCTTTTAGGACACACCCTCTGAGCATTTAAGAAAATGCTCCTCTAGCTACCTGAGATGAAAGACTACTTTCTCTTTGTAAAAATTTTCATTTCATAGCAGTCCCACGTTTTTATAAAACACGATGAAAACAAATGAGAAAAATGAAAAGAAAAAAAAAAGTACAACTGACAAGACCCAATTTTATAATCGTAAATTCAATAGTCGTAAGAGGACTCTTTCTAACAGCTATAAAAGTTTCTCAACACTTACTCTCAATTTCCATCCTGTATCATCGTGGGTGAGTATCAGTTTGTGGACAGGCTTCAGTCACGGACTATGCTTTGAATAGCTCTGGCCCAGAATGCTACTCAGGGTCTCGCCCCTTCCAGACACATCTCTGACCAACCCTGCTGGCCCTGTCCAGCTTGGGCCTGTACCGAAGGGTGCCTCAGGGTGGAAGGTGGGGCCTCACTGGGAACACTGACAACCCACAGACATGTCTGCACTTGAACTTGAGCAAATGTGTGTGAGGGAAGCAGCTGCAGAGGACTTGCCATGCCAGGAAATGCTCTCCCAAAGCCAGGAATTAAGGCTTACTCATCCAGCCATGAGAGGTTTTCCATCGCCCTGGATTCTAGCGTGGGATCTGATGGCACAATCCTGGGGTCACTCAGAGATCTGACTGCCCTGCGATTCACCAAATAACCCCACCACTGTCCCCATGCTTGCTCCTGGAATAGAGAGTACAGTTTGCATGGCCTGGATGGACATTCATCATTTTTTCTACCTGACCTCTGAGCCTCCTTCCCCTTTAAAAAATTGAGGTATGTTTTGTACAGTGAATTACGCATATATCAAGAGTACAGCTGTGAATGTTTATATATGTGTACCAACCAGATCAAGATATAGAACACATGCATCTCCCCCAAAAGTTCCCTCATGTCCTTTCCTAGTAAATACTAACTTTCCTGCACCCCCTTGAGGTAACTACTATTCTACTTTTTATCACCAGATTAGTTTTACACGAACTTCCTATAAGTGAGGTCAAACAGTGTATATTCTAGTTTTTTACTTCTTTCACTCAATATAATATCTGTGAGATTCATCCACGCTGCAGCCTGGTATCACTGGGTTCTTTCGTTTTGCTGCATTGTGTTCCATTGCTGCTGTGACCATTCTTGTACAGCTTTTCTGTGCACATATATTTCATTGCATTCACATAAATATTTAATAGGGAAATTGTTGGGTCCTAAAGCAGGCATGTGTTTAGGTTTTTAAGTAGACAAAAAGTTTTCCAAAGCAACTGAACAAATTCATACTTCTGTCAGAAATGTCTAAGAATTCAGGTTGCTCCACATCTCTGCAAGACTTGGTTTTGTCACCCTTTTCACGTTACCCGGTGGGTGCGTGACGGTGTCTCATTGTGGTTCGAATTTGCCTCCGTCTGATGAATAATGATGTTGAGGACCTTTTCATATCACTGACCATCGGGATATCCTCTTTTGTAAAGTACATGTTAACTCTTTCACCCTCTTTAAAAAAATCAGGTTTTTTATCAGATGTACAGGCATATGTTGGAGATATTGTGGGTCTGGTTCCAGACCACTGCAATAAAGTGAGTCTCACGAATTTTTGGTTTCCCAGGGCATATGAAAGTTATGTTTACATTATGCTGTCGTTTATTAAGTGTGCAATAGATTAAGTCTAAAAAAAATAATGTACATACCTTAATTTAAAATACTTTATTGCTGGGCTTCCCTGGTGGCACAGTGGTTGAGAATCCGCCTGCCAATGCAGGGGACACGGGTTCGTGCCCCGGTCCGGTAAGATCCCACATGCCGCGGAGCGGCTGGGCCCGTGAGCCATGGCCGCTGAGCCTGCGCGTCCGGATCCTGTGCTCCACAACGGGAGAGGCCACAACAGTGAGAGGCCCGTGTACTGCAAAAAAACAAAAAACAAAACAAAAAAAATACTTTATTGCTAAAAAATGCTAGCCATCACCTGAGCCTTCAGCAAGTTGTAATCTTTTTGCAATAGTAACACCAAACATTGCTGATCACAGATCTTCATAACACATATAATAACAATGAAAAATTCTCAAATACGGCAAAAATTACCCAAATGTGACACAGAGACACAAAGTGAGCAAACGCTGTTAGAAAAACTGGTGCTGACAGACTTGCCTGAGGCAGGGTTGCCACAGACCTTCAATTTGTAAAAATCACAGTATCTGCAAAGTACAGTAAAGCAAGGCACAATAAAACGAGGTTCGCCTGTATTGTGAATATCTTCTTCTCGTCCGTGGGTTACCTGTTCACTCTCTAAATGATGACTGTGATGGAAAAAGTTCTTATTTTAATGTTGTCCAATGTACTACTCTCCTCTTGCATGATTAGTATTTCTGTGTACTAAGAAAATTTTGTACACCCCCAAAGTCATGAAGATATTATTTGTTTTCTTATAGAAACGTTCTCAGATAATTTGGGGTTGTTGTATTACTGCTGTTTGTTTTCACGTTTTCACAAATGGAATGTGGCTTGCTTGCACTCAGAGGCTCTCTCAGTAAAGGGAAAACAGAACCTCTGAATATACAACTAAGGCAGAAATGACTGCCTCATGTAAGTCTGGTGGGCCCACTGGAATGAGATGACCTGGGGCCAGGATGGAGCCAGGGATGATCCAAGAGGAGACCCCCATGCCCAACCTTCCTGCTAAGATGGGACGACATCTCCCTCTTAGCCCTGATCTATGCCACACTTTGGGGGTGATGTAACTGGTTATTAATTATTGTTGTTGTTAACAGGCAAGACTTGTACATTTGTACAAGACTTGTACAATTCAAGAGGCACAAAAGAGCCTCCATCCTTCCCACGTTCCCCGGCCATTAGTTCCCTCCCCCAGGGGTAGCCGCCATCTCTGTCCATGTCTTCCTTTCCCAGAGACAGCCCATGCGAACTCTGTGATGCAATTATTCAGTTTGATGTTTCCACGGAACACAGGCTTAAACTCAGTAAACAACAGCATGAGTATCTAAAGCCTCTCTAGCTACCTGTCAAAGCTCCAGAAGCAGGGGTCTTGTGGGGTTTTCTTTAGGCGGGGGCGGAGGGTAGGTATTTTTTCAAAGGAAAGAATGACAGGGCCATGGGGAAAGAGAGATAAATAAGGCAAGAGAGAGGGAATGAAAGGAGAGAGCCTGCTCTATAATAAAGCAATCCATCTGCCCAGCGCGCTCCAGCCGGGTTCCAGATTCTGAGCCCTCTGCTGGTACCCAGGGATCAGCCTGGACTTGGCTGGTGATGCGTGGAAGCCATCCGTCCACAGCTCAGGCCGGGACCTCCCCTGCTGCTTCAGTGGCTCTTCCTTACTTGTTCGCACTGTGCTCCTGGAAACCTTGGATTTGCCTGAAAATTCCTTTTTCTTTATTTTTTAAATATCATTATTGTATAGTCTGGAATCTCCTTACTCACAGTTTCATGAGAGGCTAGCCCTGCCTTGTGGGACCAAGATGAGAGCCTGCACGGAGCAGGGCGGAGATGGAAGGGAGATACAAAATGAAGCCACCTTTCCAATCACGGATATGTGAAAGCAGGGGAACATTTGGGGAGCAGCACCCCTGGGTTTTGTCACTGGGAAGTGTGCGAATGCAGGACCAGATCTAAGAGGAGCACGTATATGGGCTCATTCAGGCCAGTCCTGCATGTGCGCCAGCCCTGGACGTGCTCCTACCAAAGGCTGTGACCTCAGAGACAGCCACGAAAGGCCATCTTGCTCCCAGCTCTACTTCCGGTGGTCGTCAGTTCAGCTGGTGGAGGAAGCTTGCCCATACCCACCTCCCTTCCTGCCTGGAATGAGAGTCCCTGTGAGTAGACCACACCCCAGGCAGAGTCAGCATTTGCTGTGCCTTCACACAAAATAGATGGCATTCACTGCTCTGGTCATAGAGCAGAATCCAAGACCATAGAAGGCCTGGTCTTTGCCCTTCAGAGCTTACAGTATAACTAAATGGACCATAAAAGAGAGCAAAACAGGGCTTCCCTGGTGGCGCAGTGGTTGAGAGTCCGCCTGCCGATGCAGGGGACACGGGTTCGTGCCCCGGTCCGGGAAGATCCCACATGCCGCGGAGCGGCTGGGCCCGTGAGCCATGGCCGCTGAGCCTGCACGTCCGGAGCCTGTGCTCCGCAACAGGAGAGGCCACAACAGTGAGAGGCCCGCATACCACAAAAAAAAAAAAAGAGAGTAAAACAGATGACTTAACCACACTTTGATGATGGCAGAAAGAAATGCTACAAGACAGTTCATGACTAATTGGTAAATGAGCGGGAAAAGTATTCTTGCCATAGCTCTGTGGATGGAGCGGATAGCAAAGGGGAGCTGAGATGTGAGTTGTACCTTGGAGGGTGGATGAGTGGCAAACAGCACAGAGGAAGGTGACTGAGCCACATCAGAGAAAATTAGCAGGCACCCCAGAGCTCAGAGAACTGGTTCCCTGCCCACCCATATACAGTCAGGCCCTAACATCTGGGAGAAGCCGAGACCTTGCCCAAGGTCAAGAGTCGGAGCAGGCCAGGTAGCAGAGCTTCCGGTTCCCTGTGCTGGCCCCAACAATGCCCCCGCTTGCCCTTTCTGCTCAATCACCTACCCCTGCAGGAGCCTGAGAGGCAGTGGAAGGCAGGCCACCACCCTGGGTGGGGGGTGGCAGGAGGGGGGTGCAGCAAAGCCCTAGTGTGAACATCTGAGGTCCTCCCGCCCAGTTCCTCTTGGCCATCTGATGGCACCTCACCTTCTTCTCACTTGCCCATAGCTAAGTGGTATAAACTGCTTTTGCTGTTCCTTTTTTGTTCTTGTTCCCCCGCATTTTCAGGGAAAAAAAAAATCCCAAGACACAGAAGAAAATTGCCGCTAATGTCTCCTCCTCTCCCTGCACTAGAGCTGATGCTTATAAATATTGAAGAGCCAAGCTCCACCAAGCTCAGCGAGTCCCGTTGTCTGGTGGCTGTTCCCTCCCCTCCTCCGTCTCCTAGGGCAACACATCCCGGGAGGTAGAGGGAAAGACCATGCTCCAGGAGAGTCACGGAGGCAGGCAGGGGCTGCCTGAATGAGCTGGGTCACGACGACGGTGCAGGGGAGCCTGGTCTTACTGGGGGAGCTGGGAGCCCAGAGGGGGAGTGGCCAAAAAAGCTGCAGTCCCCACAGGGGCACAGGGGAGCCTGACCTCAGGGAGGTGGAGGCCAGGGACAGGGACCCTGAAAGGGAACTGGGGTTCTCTGGAAGACATGCGAGGTAACAAGTCACTAAAAATAAAAGGGCCCTGATGTAAAGAACAAAACAAAACTTGCTCACACGCACCACGCCCACCGACTCACAAGTGAGATCCTGAGCTCAGGACTCAGGGGGTGCCGATGAACTCTGCTATTCTAAAGCTTTGAGGGAGGACACCTCAATACCTGGGAATGGGGTGCTGAGCTGCTTGACACCCAGGGGTCCTTGACTCATATACCCAAACAGAGAAGCCAGAGCAGGACGGGGCCGTCAGGAGCCACGCCCTCCCCCATGCATAAGGATGGGATATGGATGGGTAGACCCATGGCTACTAGACCCTGGCAGCCCCTCACATGCATATCAGCAGTTTAACATAACTTTCTAATTATTCCACTCGTGCAAATTTTTCTGCTCAAAAAACTCAATGCCCTCCCCAGGCCCTCTCCAGAAGTGTTCCGGAGCCCAGCTGTGGCCGTCTGGACGGTAGCACATCCTTTTTTTTTTTTGCGGTACGCAGGCCTCTCACTGTTGCGGCCTCTCCCGTTGTGGAGCACAGGCCCTGGACGCGCAGGCTCAGCGGCCATAGCTCACGGGCCCAGCCGCTCCGCGGCATGTGGGATCTTCCCAGACCAGGGCACGAACCCGTGTCCCCCTTCATCGGCAGGCAGACTCTCAACCACTGTGCCACCAGGGAAGCCCCAGCACATCCTTTGAGGGTAGGTGTGGAGCTGTCAGGACACGCACTGTACACCAATAAATCAGTGGTCCCAGCCCTAGCTTGTGCCCACATTAGCTTGGCGTGGATTACCATATAAATTAGATTTTACTGCCATTTACAGTTTCCCCTTCCTAATTTCCCTTTTGTACTTCTCTCTGCGCCCGTGAACCTCTCTCTCAAAATTCTTCTATTTCTAGAGGAAAAGAAATCCTTTCTGTCTGGACTCCAAGTCCGCCCCACCCCCAGTTTTGCTTTACTCACCCGTCCGATCCAAAACGGTGATGCCTCTGGTTTGTGCCACAGACTTGATGTGAGTTAGCCTGACCTGTCATTCTCGATGCCTCTGTATTTTGTAAAGTACACCTGCAGTCTGCTTTAGCATTCACTGCCGACCTACCGAAGTCTATCTCCTCAGTGTGGATGGTCTTCTTGACACACACTGAACCGGTTTGGATGCTTTGTTCTATACAGACTCAGGTTACCTAGATGTAGGAATGATCAGTGGGCAGAAGGATTTTTGCCCTCTACCACCTTGGCCTCTCCAGCACTATGCCATCTCACTGCAGCAACTAGCAGTTGCTAGAACCTTCTCTGCTCTAAGGAAAGGAAAATGGCTCTGAGTTGCAGATGGGTGATTGGAGGCTGACACCAAGAGGCAAATGAGCAAGAAATACAATATAATGAACACAGGGCTCTGATGATTCCCACTCAATGTCTTATCTTTTCCAAGCTGCCAGGGGCTTTCATTTGCTCCCCTAAAGATTGAAAACTGTCACTCAGACTAAGGTCCACAATTCAACTCATAGAACAAACAAGGGGAGACTTTGCCCATCGCCTACCACCTACCTCTTTCCTATTTCATCAGCTAGAAGATGCTGAATATTGAGTCTGGGAACCAAGGTCCATGGAGGAGATTTCAGTCCCGATCAAAAGCATGGTGAGCTCTCAAATCAGCAGCTTTTTTATCTTGCTCCCTACGTGACAGCCAAATCAATGCTTCCCTTTTTGCAACAACTTTTACTCTGACTCTGATCAGTTCACAGCTGGTGGAGAGAGATATTTTTCTCCTAAAGCCATTTCCATGCTCTGGATTGGGGTTTCTTAGGAAAAGGAGGAGGAGACCCTGACTGCCTGTGGTCTTTCTGGTCTGGCTTCAGGAGGTATGATGGATGGTGAGGTCCCAGGGAAGCCACAGAACAAAAAGATCTCTAGAAACTGGAGGTTACTATACTCTAGGAGAGAGATTCACCTTCAAACAAGTGGAAGCAAAGAAAGGAGCTCGGAGAAGGAGCAGTAACTGAGTGTTCACCATGTGCAAGGTACTGGAAGGCAATGTACACATAGAGCAAGGACAGAATGTATTAATATATTAATTTACCACCTCTCTCATTCCTCAGCCTTCTGATCAACCAGACTTGCCTCTGATTACCCCCACCTCCACCTCCTGTGAACACACATACACTCTGAAGGAGAAATCTGCATCAAGATTCTCAGGTCTTCTGATGTAATTAGGAGAAGGGGTGGTTAGAATCAAAGACATTAGATACAGGGGGAAAGCAGGAGAGTTTAGCCCAAAAGATTAAGATCACATACACAATTTAAAAAACTAGAAAAGAAGGAGAAAGCCAGAGAGAGTGAGAAAAGCCTGAAGGAACATGGCTCGAGAGAGAGTTTGGGAGACTGGTGGGTAGGTTCCAAAGAGGCACGAGATAGACAAGAATAATGGGACAGAGGGTTGCAATGGGTTTGGGATTTGTATTTTCTTTAAGGTTCTTCAAGAGATGCAGGTGAAGTCTGGAATTCCTTTTCAGTTGCCATTTGGCTGGTTTCTTTTTTTCTTTCTTTTTTTTTAATTGAACTATAGTTGATTTACACTGGTGTGTTAGTTTCAGGTGTACAGCAAAGTGACATATATCTGACTATATACATCTTTTTCAGATTCTTTTCCATTATAGATTATTACAAGATATTGAATATAGTTCCCTGTGGTACACAGTAGGTCCTTGCCGTTTGACTGGTTTCTACCTGTACCTCTTTAAATGCAGTTCTAGACAAAGACAGTGCTATAAGGGTCCACAAGATCTACTCAGGTTGTATATCAAGACTCATTTTGAATCAAAAATGAAAAATTCAACTACACCTCAAATAACTATCCTAGACTTGAAAAAAAGAGCACAGAGCACAGCTTCTCCCTGCCTACTCAGCTACCAGAGTCACCCTGAAAGGGGGGAGGGGCAGGTGAGGCAGGTATCAACCCGATGGGCAGAGCAGTTGCCCAGAATAAATCTGAACTGATCAGGCATTGACATCCTCTTACTGCTCAAATACGATTCCAGTTTCTTAAGAAAGTCAATTTACTGAAGTTGGAATAAAGATGAATTTCTCAGCTTCATAGTGGATTTTTTTCTTTTTCTTCTTTTTTTTCTTTAAGTATTTTAGTTCAGTGTTCTCACATAGTGCCACCTGGTACATCCTGTGCCATACCCTCTGTTCTCCTGCAAATTGCAATGCTGGCTTCATCGTCATCTCCTTGATTTTTCTGACTTTGAGGTTGTACCGAATAGCCACAGGGGGTCTTGGGATTTATTTTGGTTATGGATACCTTTATCCTTTAATGAGATGAAGACACAGTTTTGTCTTCAGTCTATTGTTTGTACTTGACGCTTTAAAATAAAATTGTGGCATCTGACCCTTTTGGATCCAGTGAAGCTGGGATAATTATGAATTAAAAACAGTTTCAGGGCTTCCTTGGTGGCGCAGTGGTTGAGAATCTGCCTGCCGATGCAGGGGACACAGGTTAGTGCCCCGGTCTGGGAGGATCCCACATGCCGCGGAGCGGCTGGGCCCGTGAGCCATGGCCGCTGGGCCTGTGCGTCCGGAGCCTGTGCTCCGCAACGGGAGAGACCCCAACAGTGAGAGGCCCGTGTACTGCAAAAAAAAAAACCAAAAAAAACCCACAACAGTTTCATCCATGATACACAAAAATGGAAAAAAAAAAGCCAACTATAAAAGGACTTCTCTTTTACCTCAAGTTGCCCTGCCCTATTTTATCCCCACATCTTTTAAATGAAAAAGTCATACATAATGCAAAGGTGACAGAATTTTACAGTGAACATACATATACCTCACTAATTTCTTCCATTAACATTTTACCTGACTTGCATTATCATGTTTCTGTCCATCTATCCTCCCTGTATTCATCCATCAGCACACTTTATTTTTTATTTTACTACTTTTCTTTTTTTTTTTTTTTTTTGCGGTATGCGGGCCTCTCACTGTTGTGGCCTCCCCCGTTGCGGAGCACAGGCTCCGGACGCGCAGGCTCCGGACGCGCAGGCTCAGCGGCCATGGCCCACGGGCCCAGCCGCTCCGCGGCATATGGGATCCTCCCAGACCGGGGCACGAACCCGTATCCCCTGCATCGGCAGGCGGACTCTCAACCACTTGCGCCACCAGGGAGGCCCTACTTTTCTATTTTTTATTGAGATAAAATTTGACATATAACCTTGTGTAAGTTTAAGGTGTACAATATATTGATTTAGTATTTTATATATTGCAATACGATTACCACTACAGCATTAGCTAACATCTCCATCACATCATGTAATTATCATTTCTTTTTAGTGGCTGCAATATTAAGATCTAGTCTCTTAGCAACGTCGAAGTTTGTAATACAATATCGTTGCCAATAATCACTATGCTATGCATTACATCTCCAGAACTTATTTACCTAGTAGTTGCAAGTCTGTACCCTTAAATAACATCTCCCCAATTCCCCCAGCTCCCACCTCCATTCTACTCAATGTTTATATGAGATCAGTTATTTTTAGATTCCACATATAAGTGATACATACAGTTATCTGTCTTTCTCTGTCTGACTTACCTCACTTTGCATTGTGCCTTCAAGTTCTATCCATGTTATTGCAAAATGGCAGGATTTCCTTTTCTCATGGCTAAATAATGTTCCATTGTGTGTGTGTGTGTATGTGTGTGTGTGTGTGTGTGTGTGTATACTATCAATATATCTTCATTATCCATTCATCCATTGACAGATACCTTGGTTGTTTCTGCATCTTGCATAGTGTAAATAATGCTGCAATGAACATGGGAGTACAGATATCTAATTTGATATCCTGTTTTTATTTCTTTTGGGCATATACACAGAAGTAGAACTGCTGGATCATATGGTAGTTCTATGTTTAATTTTTTGAAGAAACTCCATACTGTTTTCCATAGTGGCTGAAACAAATTGCATTCCCACCAGCAGTGCATAAGAGAATGAAGAATGACTCAGTGGGGAAAGGATAGTTTCTTCAACAAATGGTGATGGAAAACCTGGATAACCATATGCAGAAAAATGAAATTGGGCCTCTAGCTTACACCACCCACAAAAATTCACTCGAAATGGATTAAAGACTTAAACACAAGGCCTGATAACATAAATCTTATTTTGCATGTGCAACTATAGAATAACTTCTCTAATTTCTCTTATTTTTGATGCATTTCAGAGTAAATTGCAGACTTCAATACAATTCTCCCTAAATACTTCAGCATAGATGTCATTAACTAGATTTCAAGATCTGTTACAGATTTCTTTTACTTTGAGGTAAAATTTACATGCAAGGAAATGCACAAATCTTAAGTGTACATTTGCTAAGTTCTGACAAATGAATACACCTTTTGTAACCCTAATCCATATCAAGGTATAGAACTTTGCCTTCACCCCAGAAAATTCTCTAATGCCCATTCCTCATCAATTCCCTCACTTCTACCCCTCAAGGCAACAACTGTCCCAATTTTTTTCTGCCATAGATTAGCTTAGTCTGTTCCAGGGCTTCATATAAATGAAAACATACTGTATACTCCCTTCCACTTTAATTGCAAAATAAACTAACCTCTAGCTCTCTTCAGTGTAGGGGGAAATTGGGCATTTTTCCTTGCATGGATCTAGAAAATGGGGACTTTGCTCATTTCTTTTTTTTTTTTTTTTTTTTTTTTTTGCTGTACACGGGCCTCTCACTGTTGTGGCTTCTCCCGTTGCGGAGCACAGGCTCCGGACATGCAGGCTCAACGGCCATGGCTCACGGGCCCAGCCGCTCCGTGGCATGCGGGATCCTCCCAGACCGGGGCACGAACCCATGTCCCTTGCATCGGCAGGCAGACTCTCAACCACTGCACCACCAGGGAAGCCCCGCTCATTTCTTTAAAAGACCAGGGTTCTATGGGTCATCAGTCCTCATGCTGGATGGTCACTGCGTGTAGAATCAAGTGGTTTAGTAGAACTTTCCAGAACAGGAGAGGCCCATGAAAACACAGGATCTCTACCGGTTGAACGAGCCTTGTGGGTTCCCGCAGCCCTTCACTAATCGGTGGGAAACGTTTCACGAGACTTCTTTAGTACCTGGATCTTCCGGAGCTTCACGGGACTGCTTGGGCTGCAGTGGTGCCCAAGGTTGGGAATCAGGGTGTACAATCCACCTGGGCTCTTATAAACCCAGCCTGGGTCTGATTTGCTTCATCTCTTTGGCACAAGGGATTGCAGGCATCCGATCTTGGGTTCTCGGTCCTGGAATCAGAGCTAAGCTGTGAGGGCTCTGCAGAATTTGTCACAAGGGAGAAAGGTCTTGTTTTCCTCATGCTCTCTATGGGAGGAAGCAGCCAAAAGAAGGAGCTGTCTGCATTGCCTGTGGTGTAAGACCACCCGCCAGCACAAAATAGGAAGCAGAGGGAAGTAAACAGACCAAATTCTGAAATGCGCTCATCAGCACAATCTGTCCTCTGAGCATTTTTGTTTTGTTTCATTTTGCAGAGAGAGATGGTAGGATGCAACCGAGCGGAAGGAACTAATCAGCCGGCCTCGATGACAGCATTAAAGAGCGGGGAAGAGGCATCCAGACAGCGATGTCAAGCCCTCCCAGGTGCGTCAGGGCAGGACGCTCTACCTCGGATGCAGAGGGCGATCAGCCTCAGTCACATGGCTTCCAGGCACACGGAGGTTTTCCATGAGTCACTACCGCCTTGGGCGCCAGCACGGCGCTGCTGTGTGTCCAGTACTGAACGCGAGGGCGGCACAAATGGGAAATAGATGATGAGGACAGTGGTGGTGGTGGTGATGATGATGATGATGATGTAAAATGAGGCTGTACAGTAAGGCTTCTTTTGAACCTCCTCTGCCTGTATCTCAAAGGGGGGTGAGACTGGATATTCACAGCAGAATTGTGCAGAGCTAACCTTGAGAAGAGTCAACGTGCAGCCACATGGCCAACGAGGGAGGAGGCGGAGGAGGAAGGAGAGGAGAGATCTCCTCTCCCTGGTGTGGCTAATTCCGAATTAGTCTAATGTTCATAAACAGTAAGACTCACATCCTGCCTTAATGGGGCCGCAGGCACGGAGACTGCTGAAGGAGAGAGTCCACGGGTTCAGAGTTTCTGGTTTGGACCAAATAAGACGTAATTAGAGACCGACTGATGATCAAGGATGGATTGAGGAGTGTCATGGGCTGGTATACATTAAAGCTCGAGGACCATGCGTCCGGGAAGCATGCACCAGAGTGTGAAATCCCCAGCTTCTCAGGAGGGGGTGGGGAGGCACGGAGTCCTGCGCACCCAGCCAGGGAGTGAAACAAATCCATAGCAGGTGGCAGCTGAAGAAGCACCCACAGCTTTACCTAGAAGCTAAGGGCCAGTGGGAAAGCGAGAAAGATATTTTTTTCTATGTCTTCCTGCCTGTAAATCCCAGTTTTGAGCCGTGGTCCTCCTTGGAAGCCTCATTCAGCAAATATACAATGACCCTATACGCTGTGCCAGAAAGGACTTTGTCCTTCATGCTCGTGATCTAACTCAGGGACAACAGCTTTACCCCGTTTCTACTTCCTCGCCTGCTTCATTTCCTCCTCCCGCCCTGACACAAGAGCGGGAAAGAGAAGGGACCTGAATATTTTAAAAGCAAGGCAAAGGAAGGAGAGAGCAGACATGAGATTACCCCGCCTCCTGTGCTCTGGATGTATAATAAAACACACATGGCTACCATCCTCAAGGGATTTACTATGAAGGGTCAGGCTAAGAAACAAACTGGGGCCTCCCTGGTGGCGCAAGTGGTTGGGAGTCCGCCTGCCGATGCAGGGGATACGGGTTCGTGCCCCGGTCTGGGAGGATCCCATATGCCGCGGAGCGGCTGGGCCCGTGAGCCATGGCCGCTGGGCCTGCGCGTCCGGAGCCTGTGCTCCGCAACGGGAGAGGCCACAACAGTGAGAGGCCCACATACCGCAAAAAGAAAAAAAAAAAAAAAAAAAAGAAACAAACTGGATGAACCAAAGGTTTTTCAGATGGGGCATCTGAGTTGGGGACTAAGGGACTACTCCAAGTTCCAACAGTAAATGCCAAAGCCAAGAACTGATCCTAGCATTCCGTGATATATATCAAAATTTAAAACCCTCCAGAAAAACTTTCTTGAGAATTGACCCACCCTTACCCCACCTGTTTGCACCTTTCCTCACCCAAGTCCCAGTCTCACGCTGCCTCTATGCTGGCTCCATCTGTCCCCGATCACACTCCTTCCCTTCCCCTGGGTGGTCCAGGACTCTCCTTCCTCCTGGGCCACCTCTTCACCGCACCCAGGGACAGCCTGGAAAAGTGCCCACGTTGTACCTCCCAGGCAGTTCTTTTTATCCCACATAAGAAACCAGGGGTACCTCCTGACTTCCTACCATCCCAGCTCCAGCCCAGCTGTCCAGCTATCCATGTGGAGTCCCATCCCAGCAAGAGCCCAGAGTCATCAATGCTTGGATCGCCAAGCGGTACAGCCACGTGCCTCAAGGGACAGAGTCATGGGAAATGGCTTAAGCAGGGCTTGGTCCCTCCGGTGCCCCCAGAGGGTCTGCTGCATCGGGCTCAGTGAGTGCTGGCCCCAGATGATGCGGCCAAGCTTCCCTTCCCGGGGCCCTCGTGGCCTGACCATCAAACGGCCTGTCGAGCTCATGTTGGTCACCCTGCCCCATCTACCTGTTTGTCTCTCTGTCCCTATTTCATGTTCCCAGAACAGTCATGGAGGCAGAGGTGACTCTGAGTGGGGTCTCCCTGCCCTCCCAGCAGCTGCAGTTCAAACCACCTTGCCTTCCTTGACAATTTAAAGAGCAAGAACTGTCCTATCCCAGGTTTCTGTGCTCAGTGAAGCATTGCCGATTAAGTCTCCAGGGAGACTGTGTCTTCGGAGAGCCACTCACAGGAGGGCAGAGCCTCCAGGGCTGAAAACAAGGGGCCCCCATCTGGGGATGCTGAGGGGCCAGCTCCAAAGAAGGTTTGCTCGGGGAGCTGATGTTTTCTCTTGGGCCTTTCTAGAAGCCTGGAGACTAAGGTAAAACTTCCCCTCTTCCAGGCATTTGAACCCCTAGCCAACCAGCACCTTTCTAACCACACACACACACACACACACACGCACCAGTTTCTACTGTCCTACGAGGTACTGTTATCCCCAGTCACACTTCACTACCTGAGACAGTTCACAAGACAATTGCCCAATAAAAAGCTACCAAAGAACTTATCTGTAATTTCTCAGTGTGCAACCACGTCTGAGTGAACGTGTCTATGTGCTTGTCCTTGTCAAGGCCACCTGTCTACGGAGGATGCTCCTAAAGGGTCCTGACAGAGCTCTGCACTGGGGACTCGGTGCCCACGCAGGTCCGCCGGCAGTGATCCTAACGAAGCAGAGAGGGGATCCAGTCCTAAAAAGAACATCCTCCACATCACACTAATTGAATTCCAAAGGTGGGACAGGATTTGGCAGAGAATGCTTTACTTAATATGAAAAGGGTTTTCAGTTCCCTGAGGGCACAGTGGCCCTTGAGATGCGGTTTGGGGGAAGGCGAGTGAGTGCACACGTGTGCTGCGAGGTGGGAAGGAAGCCCTAGGATCAGGAGAAGCCTCCCGTGAAGGATTTCCCAGGAGGTCGCTGAGGGCTTTCCCCTGGCCTGTGAAGACAGGAGGTCCTGGCTGTGCAGTTCAGGGAACCACAGCAGCAGCAGATCTAGGGGAGACCTCAGAAACATGCTCTTCCAACCAATCCACACCCAGACGAGGACCCTGAACCCAAGGGGTTAGGACCTGATGGAGGTTACACACACAAGGGCTGGATCCGGACCAGCCTCTGGATGCCACACTTGGTGTTGCTTTCCCCACAGCCCACAGACATGTCACAGTGCACGGTTTTGCCCCCAGTAAAACACTTGCGGCAGAGCCTCCCTCAGGGTGACAAGTGGAAAAGGCAGATGAGTCACGTCTCCAACCCTAGGACAGTGAATAGGCTTCTCTGTTCTCCTCTGGACAGGGGGTCCTGGAGGTCACATCTGCACATCCTCTGGGTCCCCAGAAAATCTGTTTCCAGAGCCAGCATAGTGTGACTCATGAGAACGGTAGAAAAGAGAGTCCCTGACTCCCTAGAGCTGAAGTTATCTGTGCATTTGCCTCCTTCTCTCCCACACAGTGCCACTGCCACTATCCAAGCCCCACTGGACTGTTAGCTCCTCAAGGTGGGGACCACACACTGTGATAACTCCAGGGCCCAATCCAGAGAATTCCACACTCAGGAGCTCGATGTATATTGAATCAAGCTGCACTGGACTAGCTGGTAAACAGTAGCTGGCTTTGCTGAGACTTGGATACACCCATGAGGGCAGCAGTTCCTGGAGGTGGAGAGACAGCCCTCTGCCAGGTGACAAGGACAGAGAAACAGATTAGAAGGTTGAGTCAATAGTGGGCGGAGTGGCCGCACTTGAGCGACAATGTCAGTTCAAAGGAAAGACTATTTAAAGTGCTGATGGGAATTTATAGGATACCTATGTGCCCACATGTAGTTCAGAAGTGCTGTCGGTTGGATTCCCAAAACATGGCAATGGCCCTGGAGAGTCATGAGGCTTAAATCAAACAGATGCAGATGTGACGCAGATCTTGAAGAAGTTCAAACATCCAGAAATGCTGGGGATGGAGGAACCTCAGGAATCATCTAATCAAACCCTGTGCCTTCAGAGGAAAGGACTGTTGGCAGGAAAAGGGAGGCAGATATTGAGTGACGAACGCCCTAGTCCCAGGCTCCTGCCCCTACATCAGCAGCCCCTCCCCACTCCAACCTGCCGTGTAAGGAAAGGTCCCTGGGATAAGACACCCACACGACTGAACTGAAGATAACAGGGCTCAGGGATGGAGTCTGGAGGTTTGCCTGGGTTAAAGCCAAGTGGCCACCTACCATCCCCACAGAATCCGAGCCAGACTTCAGAAGAAAACACAGAGGACTGGAAAGGCCCAGATCTCTCTTTTCTCCCCAGTGCCTCCGCCTGGACTCCTCCAACTCGCTGTCCCACTCCCCACCCTTCCACACAAATGGGGAATGAACAGAGAGGAAAACACACTGAGCACAGAGGCAGACTGAGAGAGAAGGAAGAGCAGGCTGAAGCGAGGTCCTTTAGAAAAGGCTCTTCCACCAGCAGGAGTTTCGAACCCTGCGCCCAGGACTGGGGGGCAATTGAGAACAAGAAGGGACCCTTGTGCTGGAACCCTCACCTGCAGGGCCCCTTAGTCCCTCCTCCTGTCCCACAAGACAGAACCCTATGTTCTTCCCCAGGGTCCAGCCCACAGCAGCCCGGTGGCGGGAGGAGGACGTGCAGCCGGGGGGACGGGGTCCTTAGCATGCCTCCTCTGGATACAGCTACCAACCTCCATGCTGGTCAGCACAGCTCCAGCCCCTCACTGCAGGCAACACGAGCCCCACCTTAGGGGCCCAGGCAAGGGAGCTGATGGGCCTCCCAGCTGAGGGCAAGGCCCCCAAGGGGCTCACGAAGCATGGAAGAGAGGTGTGGGTTCCTGCCGGCTGGTTATCAGCACGCCTCTCCCGTCTGTGATCTCAGGACCTACGGGGGCGGGTGTGGCTGCCTTTTCACTCTTCCGTCCATTTCCCCTCCAGCTCTCAGAGGATGCAGTAAAATGAAGCAGAGAGAGCACCGCACTTGAAACTCCAGGTTGTCAGAGGTTCTAATCCCAGCCTTACTTCCTACCAGCTGCTGTGACCTTGGGCAAGGAAGCAAAACTCCTTAAGCCTTTTTAACTTCATCTGTAAAAGGAAGATAATGCCTCCCCTCTCAGGCTCCTGGTGAGGATAAAGGGAAATACAGAAACAGATGTGCAGATGAGCCCTGGCCCATGGAAGGTGCTTCATTTCCTTTCTTCTTCCTTTAATGGCCACTGGAAGGCTTGGCGCTGCTCTCAAGAGCCCCTTTACCAACCCAAGACATAATGAGAGAGGAAAGAGGGAGCAAATAATAATAATATTTACGGAGAATTTACAACAAGCCAGACACCACACTCAGAGGTCATAAGGATCTCCCACAGCTCTCTGGACATAGCCTGTAAGCAGGGGAGCTATGGCTGTGCTTTTGACCATTAGCAAGAGGAAGGCAATGAAGAAATGGTGCCCAAGGAGGGAGGCAAGTACCGCATCTGGGCTGCTTGATGCATCCAGCCTTGTGCCTGGACTCCGCATGTGAGCAGAGGGTGGGGGACAGTGAGGCTTGGCTCCAGTCACCTCTGTCCCTTCAGGAGCCGGGCTGAGATTAAGCATATTTGATGATGGATATTTATTATGGAAATTACCTAATGAGCTACAAGATTGTTATCTAGCACCCAAACAGTATTATCATAACTATTACAAATTAAATTAGGCCACCTTTGCTAAATCAAACAAATAATAAGAGTAATTGAAATGAAATGATAATAAACCAAAGGATTCCAGCCCGCTTAGTTCTTCAAGATGTTCTTGTTGATTTATGTATTCACTTTGGACCATGTGGGCTGGAGATGAAAACTGATCCCGTCCTCTGTCAATCCTGTTGTTTTAATGAAATTCTCCCTAGGAACGAAGCGAATCTACGTGTGTGATGTGATGTGCAGGTCTGTAAACGAGAGAAGCGACTCTTTGGTTCCAGACTTCAAAGTGATGTCAGGCCTTGGTTCTTCAGCAAAATTACACCATTCTCTGCTTTTACTTGCAGACCAAGATGCACTTCATTTTTGACATTTTTATCCATAGTTTAAGAGCACATTTTCTATTGGGATTGGCTGCATGACCGAAATGGTTTTCTTTTATCATCATTAAAATGTTGAAGTGCTGCTTTAATTTATTGCAGAAGAAACTGGTCTTCTCTCTTTCCAATACTGTGCGATCACCCTCTCTCTTCTTAGTCTTCTCATTCAACCATCAATTGAAATAATCGACATTTTATTTTCGAACAAAAGCACTTAGTTTCACTTTCACCAGCCCAGCATTGGATGGCACTGAAGAAATTTAGTTTTGAGCCCACAAACTTTGGTTAAGATGATCCTGCAGAAACTCTGCTCTGTGCTCACTGCTGTTTCCTCTTTCTAAACACCAGGGAGGCTCTGTCTCCCAGGGCCCCTTGCAATAAGGCCAGGGCCACATGAATGAGCTCTGGGCAATGAGATGTGAGCAGAAGTGATGTAACCCACTTCTAGGCCTGAACCTCCGCCACAGTGACCTCAGAGGCCAGGTGTGCCAGGTGTTGTATCTGCAAGATGAAGACCTAAGTGAAAATCTTTGTTGCACTAAACACTAATTACTGATTAATGCAATCATGCTATGGCAGCTCAGATTCAGCTAGTATCTGTAGACCTTTTTTCATGTTCTGGGTAATCATACATCTGAGGGTGAAAAGCTCTTTGTGTCTATCCTCACCACTAAACTCATCTAATCTCTCCAATTCTGATCACACTTTTTGGTCAAAAAAGCAATCACCTTTTGTTTGTTTTTATAAAACCTCATTAAGAACATGTCCCTCTGGCAGTTCACTTGGCAATAAAGAAATAAAGCTTTTATCTCACATAATAATGAGATGGCAGCTGGTGGTTTAGTACATCTCTCACTGTAATCCTCACGACAACCTAACAGATAAATATTATTATTCCCATTTTACAGATGAGGCTATGGAGGCTCAAAGAAGTTAAATAATTTGTCCGAGGTGACATAATTGGGTTAAAAGAGGAGCCAGGATGTAAACCCAAACCTTTCTGATCTCATGCTTGTTTTTCCTTAAGCAACAATGTCTCTTGACTCTGGAATATTTTTTTTATCATTATTAACATAAGGTAGAAGAATTCACAACACGACGTGTTGAAGGGTCTCCTTTGTGTCTTCAAGCCAAAGGTTAGGCTGAAGATAAAGAAATGCACCTTGAAGGAGCTCACACACGTAAACAGGTCAGATTTGTTTTAAATTAATAGACCTTATTCTTTAGAGCATTTTTTAGGATTACAGGAAAAGTGAGTGAAAAGTATAGTGAGTTTCCATACCCCCTCTTGCCCACCTTATTATTAACGTCTAAAATTAGTGTGGTACATTTGTTACAATTGATGAGTCGATATTGATACATTATTATTAAGTAGAGTCAATGGTTTACATCACGGTTCACTCTTTGTGTTGTACAATTCTATGGACTTTGACACATGTATAATTACATGTACCCACCATGACAGTATAGTACAGAACAATTTCAATGGAGCAAGAATCAGGGAAAGGTTTCACAGAAGGAATGGAATGTTGGACTTTTAAAAATAGATAAGATTTTCAGATGGACCAAGAACCCTGAACAAAGCCAAAAAGGAATGCACAAGGCATTAGTCAAGAGCTAGTGATTAGATGTGGTATATACATACAATGGAATATTGCTCAGCCATAAAAAATAATGAAATGTTGCCATTTGTAGCAACATGGATGGACCTACAGGTTATCATACTAAGTGAAGTAAGTCAGACCGAGAAAGACAAATATCATATGACATCACTTATAAGTGGAATCTAAAAAAATGATACAAATGAACTTACTTACAAAACAGAAACAAATGCACAGACATAGAGAACAAACATGGTTACCACAGGGGAAAGGGGAGAAGGGATAAATGAGTTTGAGATTAACAGATACACACTACTATATATAAAATAGATAGATAAACAGTAAGTATCTACTGTATAGCACAGGAAACTATATTCACTATTTTGTAATAATCTATAATGGAAAAGAATCTGAAAAAGAGCATATAGAATATATATGTGTATATATATAATAATAATATATTATACATATATATCTGAATCACTGTGCTGTTCACCTGAAAATAACATAACACTGTAAATCAACTATACTTCAATAATATTAAAATAAAAAAATACTTGCTTCAGAAAAAAAACAGGCAGTGGTTTGATCAGTTTGTCTTAAGCAAAGGGCCCATATTTGGGAAAATAACAACAACAAAAATGAACATTTATTTGGCACCATTAGGTGTCAGGCAATCACTAAACATTTTACATGGATTACATGGATTAAATGATCCACAGAACAATTTATAATATAGGTGCATAACTACCATTTTTTGATTGTATATTTTGTTTAATACTTGCATTGTTTCTATAGCGCAATTATAGTAGTCTTTAAATTTACTTTTCATTACAAATATTTGTCAAGTTTTTTTTCAGAAACACTTTTCCTAGTCTCTTGAACATGTACCCAGACACACTACAAAAAACTCATTCATAACCATAACTACCATTTTTAATAAAAGGTGTGAAAATTAAAACTTGGAAGTATTTTTTAAAACTTCCCTGAAGTGACATAATAGGTATTTGGAGGATCTGGAATACAAACAACTAGGCAGAATGCCTCTAAAAGAAAACCAAAAGAAGATAGCAGATAAATTAGAAAAGGTAATTTGGGGACCATTTGAGATTGACTCGGATGTCAGGCTAAAAAATTGTTTTCTTTCAGCAACAGAGTTTTCAAGATTAGCATATACTAATATTTCCTTTTGGTCATTGAAACCAGGAAAAAAGCACAGGTATGGATCTACAGAATTTTGTCTGCTTCATAACAGCTTATATAAGAAAAACAAAACAAAACAAAACCTCTGTTTAGGAGAATGACAGGATAAAATCATATTTGGGGAGTGGAGTAGATTGGGCAGAAGACTTAGAGCTAAAGGAGAATTAGTTAGACGTTGACTGACATCCTTCAGGTGCTGGGCCAGAAAAATTTGGACATGAAATGGCAGCTGTATGAATTGAAATCAAAGGATGATTATGGCAGAAAATGTGAAGGAGGAATTGACCGGTCTTGGGGATGAGGAAGGTGTCTGGAAAATTAAAAGTGACTGGGAGAGGAAAGAACTATTTTGAGAAACCCTAAAGGTTAAAGGAGGGGATAGTTTCAGAGGAAGAACATAAGCGTGGATTTCAGCTGACCAGCGGACGTCGTGGTGGAATGGTCCAGCAGAGGGTTGGAAATAACGTCTGAAGTTCAGTGAGAGGGTTAGGTCTAGAGTTACGGATTTGAGAGTTACCTTCATAATAGAGAAGAGAGTGAAGGATGGAGAGGGAGAGGCAGAAAGGGAAGAAGAAATGACTGGACCATGCGTGGAGGTAGGAAGACATCTCTGCAGAGACAGCAAGAGGCATTCAGGGAGGCAGCAGAAGAGTCAGGGTCAGGAGTAAGTGTCAAGGTCAGGGGTAAGTGTCAGGGTCAGGGGTAAGTGTCAGGGTCAGGGGTAAGTGTCAGGGTCAGGAGTAAGTGTCAGGGTCAGGGGTAAGTGTCAGGGTCAGGGGTAAGTGTCAGGGTCAGGAGGATGTGTCAGGGTCAGGGGTAAGTGTCAGGGTCAGGGGTAAGTGTGAGGGTCAGGGGTAAGTGTGAGGGTCAGGAGTAAGTGTGAGGGTCAGGGGTAAGTGTCAGGGTCAGGGGTAAGTGTCAGGGTCAGGGGTAAGTGTCAGGGTCAGGGGTAAGTGTGAGGGTCAGGGGTAAATGTCAGGGTCAGGAGTAAGTGTCAGCGTCAGGGGTAAGTGTCAGGGTCAGGGGTAAGTGTCAGGGTCAGGGGTAAGTGTGAGGGTCAGGAGTAAATGTCAGGGTCGGGGTAAGTGTGAGGGTCAGGAGTAAGTGTCAGGGTCAGGAGTAAGTGTCAGGGTCAGGGGTAAGTGTGAGGGTCAGGAGTAAGTGTCAGGGTCAGGGGTAAGTGTGAGGGTCAGGAGTAAGTGTCAGGGTCAGGAGTAAGTGTGAGGGTCGGGAGTAAGTGTGAGGGTCAGGGGTAAGTGTGAGGGTCAGGGGTAAGTGTCAGGCTCAGGGGTAAGTGTCAGGGTCAGGGGTAAGTGTGAGGGTCAGGAGTAAGTGTGAGGGTCAGGGGTAAGTGTGAGGGTCAGCAGTAAGTGTCCGGGTCAGGAGTAAGTGTGAGGGTCACGAGTAAGTGTCAGGGTCAGGGGTAAGTGTCAGGGTCAGGGGTAAGTGTCAGGGTCAGGGGTAAGTGTGAGGGTCAGGAGTAAGTGTCAGGGTCAGGGGTAAGTGTCAGGGTCAGGGGTAAGTGTGAGGGTCAGGAGTAAGTGTGAGGGTCAGGGGTTAGTGTCAGGGTCAGGAGTAAGTGTGATGGTCAGGGGTAAGTGTGAGGGTCAGGGGTAAGTGTGAGGGTCAGGAGTAAGTGTCAGGGTCAGGGGTAAGTGTCAGGGTCAGGGGTAAGTGTCAGGGTCAGGAGTAAGTGTCAGGGTCAGGGGTAAGTGTCAGGGTCAGGGGTAAGTGTGAGGGTCAGGAGTAAGTGTCAGGGTCAGGCCTAAGTGTGAGGGTCAGGGGTAAGTGTCAGGGTCAGGAGTAAGTGTGAGGGTCAGGCGTAAGTGTGAGGGTCAGGGTCAGGAGTAAGTGTGAGGGTCAGGGGTAAGTGTCAGGGTCAGGAGTAAGTGTGAAGGTCAGGAGTAAGTGTCAGGGTCAGGGGTAAGTGTGAGGGTCAGGAGTAAGTGTGAGGGTCAGGGGTAAGTGTCAGGGTCAGGAGTAAGTGTGAGGGTCAGGAGTAAGTGTCAGGGTCAGGGGTAAGTGTGAGGGTCAGGAGTAAGTGTGAGGGTCAGGAGTAAGTGTCAGGGTCAGGGGTAAGTTTCAGGGTCAGGAATAAGAGGGCTTCGGTAGGAAGATGGGGACAAAATTGTCAGATGCTACATTGAGACCAGAGGTGAACAGGAAAGGGCCTTTGGGGTCTTTCAACACAAACTGGAGATGGTAGAGGAGAGAAAGAATGGAGAAGCGGATGGCTGGGGAGTGGGGAGCAGGGCCTGGGGATGCTGGAAGCACAAGAAATACGTGACTTTTCTCTGGCATTGAAGACCCAAGAGAGTAGATTTGCTTCAAGCTGTTGTTCAGATGCCAAGGGAACAAGCATCAATATCAGGGCTCAAGTGACTGTGAGAAGAGCTGTTTGTAACCAAAACTGAGCAGCTGACTTAATGGAGCAGCAAGAAGGGACCGTCTCCTGCATGGTCTTCAGAAAGCACTGCAGTGGAGATATGGAGAGAAATGGGGGAACACGGAGGAAGGGAGACTGAATGATCACTGTATTGTATCTTTCTTAATTCCATACAGCCATGACCCATTTGAACAAATTCAGTATTAAAATAATAAAAGGTGGCAGGAAATACTGAATAGGACCAAGAACCAGGAGTAAAAGTAGTCCGTGGGCTCCAGGGCAAACAGGTAAGGGTCATCAACATCACCATCATCCCAATGAACTAGGCTGCATCAAGCTGGAGTCCGAGACTCGAAAGTTATACATAGAAAAGGAGCTTTCCCCTCTGAGCAGAACATGTGCAATAGGCTTAGGTCCTGAGGTCTGAATCCACTTTTCATTCCTCCGCTAGTAGTGGCAAGAAAAATCAAACCGAAGCAAAGCTGAGGCTCCTCCCGTACCACCTTTTTTACCTTTTTGTCTTTTTTTCCCTCCTGTTTTTTTTTAAAGGTCTTTTGCATCATATGCAGTGGATTCAACAATGTTTAATAGCTGATTTTATTGTTCATTGGAAAGAAATGGCAGTTTTAACATTAGTCCAAGGAGAGAGCCTGATTAGGAAGGCAAATCAGCTCCCAAGAAGGATCAAATGGTACATTTCAAGAACACATGGTAATCATTTAGGGATTATCCACTGGCTTCAGATTACTCGTGCTATTGCTCACCTCCATCGGCACCACTAACCATGGTGCCGACGGACTGTGGAATCCACAAAATCCTTTAAAGCAAACGTCCCAGCCATCACCCAAAGCCTAGCTTTTCCCCCATGGGACTGATTTAGACCGCAATCAATTATGCGTGTGCTCAGAGCGGGGGACGTTAGAGTTATCACTCGCTAACAGCTAATCAAGAGTCCAGGGATATTTTAGTTTGAAACTGATTTTGTTCTCTCTCTCTCTCCATCCACATACACACATGCACACACACACACACACACACACGCGCGCGCGCGCATGCTGCAAATGTGGAGAAACCCAGGCTAACCTCATTGCTGAGTGATGTTAATGATGGGATTACTCTCTTGAAATCCAAGGCTGTGTTATAGCAGCCCTGGGCCCACAGGAAGGGGAAACTACTTCACTTGGTAATGACTGGATGCTACTCTTTGCTCCTGTAGACATTTCTATTTTAGGTGTCTGATGTCTTTCGAGCTCCAGAGTCAAGTCCTTAAAACAGAAGAGAAAGGCCAGTGATGGAAGAGGCAAGCTATGACCAGGTTCTGCCAGTCGCTCGGAGCTGGGAACCAGGCGCTGGAGTGGAGACAGAATCTAACTCAACGGCTCCGTTTTCTAACCCCATCACGGGAGCCTCCCAAGGCCAAGGCCGGTGAGCTGGCCCTGGGCCTGGGAGGCCAACTGGGGCCAGAGGAGGAGAGGGCAGGAGGCTGAGGTCCAACTGCCCTTTGGGGTTCCAAAAGACGCCAGGACCAGGCTCCAAGTCAAGTACATGGCTTGTGGTCAGGCAAAGGTTTTGTGCATGCTAAGTGTGAAAGACAGTCTTGGAGAAACAGTTTGTGAGCCACAGATTCCAGACGTCGAGGGATATTCTGAAGGTTTGTACAAACAGTTGAGTGGCCTGTTTGACAATGCTGGCCTGTCCCGGGCGCTTCAGGATGTTTGCTCACCCTCTACACCGGATTCGCTCCCCACTCACCCCATCTGTACTTGACCTCATGGTTCCCAGAGGAGTTCCCGGCAGCAGAGACAGCATCTACCAGTTCCCTTTAGAAGTGAGCTCGGAAGCCCAGAAGGAGACTTGGTCTTGACAATGAGGCCTCCTTTGGGCAAAATCAGGCTCCTGCGTTTGGACTTATAGGGCTGGGTGTGGGACAGTCTGCTTCTTTGGATGACTCCACCAACTGGCCAGGAACCAAGTACCCTTCCTGACCCCTGGGCAGCAGGATTGGGACTCAGGATGCTTTGCACATTCCAAGAGCCCGTATGGCATAAGAACACTAGAGAGAGAGAGTTACTAGTATTAATGTTTAAGATTCTGACATCCAGACAGGATCTTACACTCAGATAGCTCTGGCCCACCATGAAGTAGACAGCAAGAGAGAAATGGGTCCGAGAGAGGGATTTGTCTCCCTCCCCAAGGAACCTGTAAACATCACTATGCTTATCTCTTGTAGGTGGACCTGGAGCACTAAGAGTTCCAAAGGAAAGAGGAGAGAACTAAAGATTCTCCTTCCAGCAAAAGGCTCATGGAGGTGCTTGGCACACACTTCTGCCCTGGCTGCTTGTACCACTGAGGCGAAAGCACCATCCTGCCAGAGGGTGCCTGGCAAGAGGTCAGCCACATATTGCCAGGATCCAGGTGTAGACCCCAGAAGGACAGGAAAGGCAACCCAAGAGGGTGAGAAGCATCTGGAAGGTTCATGCCTCCCTTGAGGGTGTCAGGGGATGGAAGTTGTACCGTGTGGTGTCAGGCAGCCATGAACTACAAGGCCCTGGTACAGAACTGTCAGCCACTGCTGTACTCAGACGAGGAAGACAGAACCCAGGGACTGAGGGCAGAGGAACAGGCCTGGGAAGAAACCCAGAACCCCAGCCCGGGAGTGAGTACAAATTCAGGGCTTGAACAGACCCGACTAGGGGCCAGCAACTGGGGCCAGGGAATAAAATCAGGTGACTTGGTGTTGAGTTGGGTTGGGGAATTATTGGTGTAGACCAAGATTATAACTTAACAGGCAAACACAGCACCAGTGGTGAACACAGGGGTTCATTCTTCTAACATTCAACAACCTTTCCACACTCTGGGGATGTAGATAAACAAGACCATTTCCTGATCTCCAAGGAGCTCATAGCAAGGTGGAGGAATATAGCCCTGTAAACTAGTAATTTTAAAAGAGTAGCTGGAGTGTGCAGCATACCCTCAGGGTATGGAGCACTGGAACTTAAGAGAGAAGAAGGGGTGGGTGGGCTCCCAAAGTGAGCCAGGACCGAGTCAAGGGATGTCTGTATACCAGGTCCCACTCTGGACCCAACCCACAGATGATGAGAGGCCATTGAGAGGCTGCTGACATCACTACGGGATCTTTGGTCGTAAGCAACAGAAACCAGTTCTCACTTAACGCAAGTAAGAAAACACATGTAATGGAAGTATGAAGGTTGCTCACCTACCTGAAGCACAACCAGTAGTTTAGGAAAAGGACTGAGAACCAGAGCTGCTCTGGGACTCCAGAGCTTCGGGGAGCTACCAACAGGACAAATCAACTGTACCCCATCCCACTGGCGAGCCAGAGTCCAGCGAGAATCTGACACCAAGCTGGGGCCACATGCCTGATCCTTAATTGACAGTTCCACCAAGACCAGGCAAGGTGGGTGGCTCTTCCTTAAAGGGGAATCAGGGTTCTAGAGCCAAAGAAGAGGACTGACTTCCGGGTGGCCAAATATTAATTGATAGCAGGCCTAAAGTGTTTACGCTGGGGAGTGACATAAACACATCTACAGTTTGGAGCCCTTTCTGTAAAGGGCCAGAGAGTAAATATTTTCAGACTTGTGGGGCCATATGGTCTCTGTTGCATGGACTCAACTCTGATGTGTAGCATAAAAGCAGACAGACAATACATAGGCGAATGGGTGTGCCCATGCTCCTGTAAAGCTGTATTTATAAAAAGAGGCAGTGGGCGCTCTTGACTGTACCGATCCCTGATTTATGCTAAATTAAAGTGAAAAAGAGCTACAGAAGGGAAAAGAAAGGAAGCAAAGAAAGAAACCGTCCCCTCTATGAAAATATCTCCTAGGCCGCTTTCTAGCTAAGAGCAGTCTATTGGGAAAATTTCTTCTTTGGGGGATAAAACGACCCCTAGGTAAAGAGTCCCTTTACAAACTTTATTTTCATGAGCATTAAGTTGTGTTTCCTCTTGTATTTAACTTGTTTCTGAATTGTTTGTTTCTGTAGGGGGTTCTATTTGTTTGGTATCTTTTGTAGGCTTTTTATTCTGGCAAAGGCAGCAGCAATCCCCCTCAGCAGGATACCAGCAATGCATTGCCTTTTCTCCCCCCTTATTATTGTACTGGAACCATGGGTTTCCCAGTGTGGTACACCTGTATTTATTTGAGTCAATTTTTTAAAATACAGCAACACAACCACATCTGCACTTCCTGGGTTGCCATCTAGCTCACTGCTGGCAACCTCAGAGCCTTCGTCTGTAACACTTCTCAGTCGTTACAGCTCAGCCAAGGAGAAGGGGCAAGGGACTTGGACATGGCATGCACAGTCATGGCAAGGCGAAAACCCACCCCTCTTTTGTAATCACCTCTTCAGGATGAGGCAATATGCTATGAATTTGTGTGTTCCAGGCCTGGAGTGGTAACATATGGTGTATCTCTGCTCATTCTACATTAAATCCTGACATTTTGCAGCTGTCAAGATAAAGCTGTTTATATGAGTAACATTGTAGTTTGTTTATAGGGAAATAACGTGTGGCAAGTTATGATTAATCAAGGTGTCTAAAATCTGCTGGAGGCTTCTAAAGAGATTTGTTTTCACTGTCGTGCTTTCTGTCTCCTAAATTAGGGGTTTAGTCACCCCCTCCCATGCCCTGTGTACCTCACCCACTTCTTGGTCCCGTCTCCCAGGGCCACTGAGAGGTTTGGTTGCAGAGGCAAGAAAAGACAGGATATTGCATGGGGCTAAGTGACAGGAGGAAGTCACCCAAACTCTTCCGAACCCTAGAAAGCCCTTCGAAGAGCCATTGTGTTCTTCATCCCCGTATTTCTGCCTTTGGAACCCAAATCTCCAATTGGATTGTTGTCATGAAAAGCTGTGAGGTTTTCCGGGGTCCACGAAGTCATGAAGACTTAAGGCAATGTAGATTTCGGGGGGTGGGTATCTCAACTTCTAGAGGTTATTTGATCTCCTTATGCCTATGGCTCCTGGTTCAGGTTTCCTCTTTGGAGGATAACTGGTTAGAACTCAAGGCTCTTAAAAGGAAAGATCCTCACACAGTCTCTCGCTGAGTTTCCTCCAAATGCAAGAATCCTTCAACTGAGCGGACAGCTGGTCTCAGGCACTGCCTTCTCCCTCTCGACAGGTGGAGTGAATGAAGCCACTTGTATGATTGTGGGGAGGGTCAAATTGGGGGAGGAAATCAGTCGTCTGATCCTGTTCTTCCTCCATCCTAGTTTCGCCCTCTGGAGCAACTTGGAGCTGGCTGATTACTTTTGCACGTGAAAATCCTTCAAGATCTTTGTCAACTGCCACCATCTCCCCTCAGGCCAAAGCTCAGGGCTCCCCAGCAGTGCTTGTAGCACTCAGGCACCTTCCACCCTGGCCACAGTACCCCAGCACTTGCTGGTTTGTCTTTACTCACCCAGAAACATGGGCTCCAGAATGGACCCATCTCCATGTCCAAGGTGGCAGGAAGCACCAGCCGAGCTTTCTCGCCCTTTCTCCTTCATTCGCAGGCTCCCCATGGGGGTGTGCTCTGACAACACTGTGAGTAACAGAGTCTCAGGAGAGTGATCACTACTGTTATCAGCCCTGACATTTCTATGCAGCTTCTTAACATTGTGAAGGACTTTCCTTCTGTTTAGGTACAATGATGTCTTCAAAACAGCATCTCCCTATCAGAGTACCTCTTAGGTACTATTATGTATACTTATTCTATGCCTTTGAGCCACATGCCCAGGTATTGCTCCAAAATGAATCTCTGCGTGCAAGATGCATGCTTGGATACACATGCACCTGCATCCTTCAGTGCTGGGCATGCAGCGATCCTTGCCCCAGGGCTGGCCAGGTGGAGAGGTGAGAAGCCAGCTGCCACCAAAGAGGCATTCAGCAATCCAAGACACTACGGGGGCAGCTTCATGCAGCGATGAGAAGACGCATAAGCAGAGACACATTCTTGTGTCTCTGTTCGCGGTGCAGCGTTGAGGACCAGCTTCCTCTTTGGTTATGGAGGCAAAGCCAGCAGTAGCAGCAAAAGGAGGAAGCAAGTTGCTGTAGCCTCACAGCCCTGCTGAGTCTCCTGCTTTCCTAGGCGTGCAGAGGCAGCTGGTAGGAAGGCAGGCAGGAGGACAGGCAGGGCAGGTAGGAATTTGCTGCCTGAGAGGACAGGGCAATTCCACTGCCAAGGACAGGACATTGTGTCATCACCAAACTCTTTTTCAGCAAACAGCCCACCCTCCTCCAGATCATTTGCACGTACTTCCAGAAGTGTCCACTGTGAATGTTTATAGACAAAGGTAGATGGCCCAGGCTGGAGTCTTAGGAGATGCCCCAGTTCAGAGTGGAGGGGAAGAAATGAAGCCATTCAAGGAGTGGCTTGGGCAGGACTGGGCCAAAGGGCAGAAGGAGACCATGAGGACAATTTTAAGGATTAGCCAGGCATAGTCAGTCTGGAGACATGGGTGAACGGACCTTGCTGGGGTCCAGGAATTGAGCTTGGGTCAGAAGGTACTGAGTCTAACATCACTGAGCCCTCTCTCCTGGGGGTTGGAGATTACTCCATCTAGTCAGTTTGGAGGTTACTTCATATCCTTAATCGGAGATCTGAGAGACCCCCTCCAGCCTTACCACGTGGCCAAGAGAGAGGAGCATCGAGTCTCCTATTTCACGTGTAAGAGAACCCAGGAAGACCAAGTAAAGGGCAGAGCTCATCCAGCCAGGGAGGAAGCCTGAAGGAAGAAAGGATTACTGCAGAAGGTGGGGCCTTCAGAACAGGCGAATAAATAAAGAGCTGAAACCGATCAGAGCCTCGCAGTCTCCCTCCACCACCTCCCCACCTTCCTTTGCCCGCCAGACAACTGAGTGAGCCTCTTGTTGGAAATTAACGTCGCAACGGACAGTTAATCAAAGCCGAACTGCACATCCCACCACCCCTATAAGCGAGCGGTGCCCAGAGCTGAGTTGACAGCCTGGCAGGTGAAGGAAGAAGTGTTGGCAGCCCTCCCCCAGCAGAGTCTACCTATGTGGGGGGGCGGGGATGGGGGGGAGGAGTGCAGGAGAAGCACAAAGCCAATTTCTTCCCATAAGAAATGACATGAGGGGAAAAACTGTTTACTGCACATTAGGATCCACGGTTGGGCCATTTGTATGTTTTACTGGGACGGTTATGTCACTAAATGAAGCCTGAAAAATCCATCATGGGCAGGGAGCCTGACGGTGGCCCGGTCAGGGAGGGGAGTTGGGGAGGGGGACTAGGCGGAGAGGAGGAGGAATGGGAAGGGGTAGATGTTGGTATTGTAGGGGACCCTTGTCCATGCACTGTCCCCAGGTCACTCAGGGTCACATCGAAGGGCCTGGTGAATCCCCCAGCAGCCCTGTGGGTACTTGTCTTTCTACACAGAGGCTCAAAAGATTCGCTCTACCCCAGTGCTTCTTCTTCTTCTTCTTCTCTTTTTTTTCTAACATGGTAATTTTATTTTTTTTTAATTTTTTAACATCTTTACTGGAGTATAATTGCTTTACAATGGTGTGTTAGTTTCTGCTGTGTAACAAAGTGAATCAGTTATACATAGACATATTCGCAGTGCTTCTTGGCTGGTTTTGGGGATGCACTAATCCACCACCCCCGATTCAATGGGTGACTTTTAATTAAATGCCTATGTGGTAGGCTGGGGATCCAGAGGTGATCACAGTTCTGTTGTCCCCGTCAGGACCTTCCCCTCCATCCTTTGAGCCTTGACTAAATCACACTCATGGTTAGAGAAAAATGTGACTAAGAAGCTCCTAGAAAGTTGGGGAGCAGGTATCCAGGTATCGAATGGAGTGGAATGTGGCAAGAGGGAGTCTGGGAAGGTCATTTGAGCGGATGCTGTTAATCAGGTGCCTTGTTAATGAATGCCAGAGCTGGCACCTGAAATGCCAATTCTCACTTCCATAGCCCTCCCGTACCTCTCCCCTTTCCTCTGAGCACAGTGTCTGGCTCTAACAAACGGATCAGCCCCATGCAGTGTAATTCTAGGAATGGAGTGCCTACCTGGCCTCCTTGTTATACCACTGACGCCCCACCATGTATGACCCTTGGACTTCAGAGCCAGAAAAGCCAAGAGAATGTCTGACCTGAGCCCTTTGTTATCCAGGTGAGGAAACTGGGGCTGGCACCAGAACAGTTCTCCTAATTCCCAGCCCAGCCCTCCCTGCCCTGCTGCTGCTCTACAGCCGAGTTTTGCAAGCACAGGGAACCCAGAATCACTAATAGCCATCTTCTCTGACCACCCAAGGTATAACCCCCCACGGCTTAGTCAAAAGCAGTGAGGACATTTGCTAGAGCGCACAGCGTTCTCATCCCAGCCTCCTGCCCCCCCATCTCACTTTCCCTTTTCGTATCACATTGAGAACACAAACTGTGGGGACTGGTATACTACAAGCAATTCCCAGTGCCTGAAGGAGAAGTGCAGGAATATCACAGATGCCAAGGGAATAGATGGGCTCCCTGATCCTGGAACCACAAACAGCCACGAGATGGATCAAGGACAAGATGAATGGAATAGTCAGTGAAGGTCCTTGACCATAACTGGAAACAGTGTGCAGCAGCCAAGCGGACTGGCATGATGCCGATTTTTGTCACAAGTTCATCTGAGGACAAATCAGATGCTTGCATTTACACAGCATTGACTCAGCTCTTCGATTCACCCTTCCAGGTAAAGGAAATGGATGCCAGAAGGAAAAAAATCTCACATGTCGGGTAGCAAAGATGTGTGTCCACTCCTGACACATGCAATTTCCCGTGGAGTGAGAACAAGGCAAGAATCTCCCAAGGACCTGAGTCCCAGAGTAGATGTCCACAGCGGAGGGAAAGGAACCCCGTAGCTAGGAGGCAGCCTGGGACAGCAGGCAGACACGCAAACTCTGGCACCGGGCGGCCTGACTTTTAATGCTTGTTCTGCTAGGCTTACTAGATGTGTAACTTTGAGCAATTTCATGAACCTCTCTCTGCCTCAGTTTTTCCATCTGTAAAATGGGGAGAATAATAGTGTAAGGCAGCCTTGCTAGGCTGTCTAAGAATTTAATAGATTATTACTTGCAAGTGTTCAGAATAGTGCCTGGCACGTGGTGAGTGCTATAGAAGTGTTAAATGAAATAAATGAGTCTAATGTGAACCAAGAAAACCAAGTTTTGAAACAAAAGGCAGAAATATTTCTCAACCAAGAATTTCTCTGTAGGCAAGGCTGGAAGTGAGTGATGGAGACACCCCAAACACACACCCAGTGCCTGACAGGTTGCCCGAGTTTCCCCCAATTCCTGTCCCTTGTGTGCAGGTGTGCTCTGCAGCCTAAGAATGTTGCCTATGAAACAGGTTCCCCTGACATGCATCTTATTTTCTTATTCAATTTCAAGATAAAATTAGGGCTGTGTCCTTTAGGGAGAAAATCTGCCCCCAAATACAAGAAACTCCCTAGAGAAAGCCTGTTAAAATCATGTATTAAAGGGACATCAATATTTTTCTGACAGAGTATTAGTAACCATAAATAAATTGCCAAATAGAACTGCAAACTAGCGAGACC
Organism: Mesoplodon densirostris; assembly: GCF_025265405.1. Lineage (NCBI taxonomy): Eukaryota > Metazoa > Chordata > Mammalia > Artiodactyla > Ziphiidae > Mesoplodon > Mesoplodon densirostris. Next base: position 93,189,780 of record NC_082669.1, on the reverse strand, counting down.
GCTCAGTATTTGAGTGACAGTTGATGTCTCACAGGAAATAGCAGTGACAGCTTCACATATCACCAATGACATGGCCTCGATGGCACAGAACATGAGGGGCTCCTGCCGGGAGTGGGGCAACCCGGGGTGATGACAGCCAGGGCAGGAGAGATCCAGGCTGCAAGGGTGGACTGTCCACAGCAGGGTCAGCCTGCAGCCCAGTGCCCTGTGTCCAGGCAGGGGCAAAAGGCAAGGTCCAGGGCTTGGGGCCATGGGGACATATCAAGGCCTCCCCAGCCCGGGGTCAATGAGTCAGAAATCGACCTGAGTGGGGAGGAAGGACTAATTCCAGAAACTGCAGCTAGCCCTGGGCAAGGAACCAACCAAGGCGGGTAGAATGTTGGGGTTGAGAAGGGTGGAGCCTGCCCCCTGACATGCAGAGAGGACAGGGAGAAGTAGGGGTGGGGAGAGAGTCTAGGCGCAGGACACCCAAACAGAAGGCCAAACTGTGGGGCTTGGGTGAGGAAGCTGCCATTCTCAGGGAGACCACATCCAGCCCAAGGGACACCAGGCGGGGGGTCAGTAGGATGGTTGCAAACCTTGCCGGGTGGTGGGGCAAGGGCGGAATGAACAGGGGATAGAGGGGGACTATGAGATGCAGTGATTGAACCCTTGAGTCTTGGAGCTTCTACCAAATTTTCATCATGGGCTGATATTATAATAGGGAAGAACAAATCTGATTCCATTATAGATCTGTTTCTTTAACTTTAATCTTTGTTTTCTATTGCTGTGAGCTAAGAACGTTACCTATGGCCTGATTTTATATACAGGATAGCCCATTCTCAAGGCTCCAAGCTTTAAGGGTATAACACTTTTCCATTCATATAGAGATAAAAAGTTGCCGAACAGAGAATAACATTTGGCTCGTGACCTGACCTACACGGACAGCTGTAAGAACAAAGGATTCTGACACCAAGAAGCCTGCAACAATCAACCACACGACCTCTCCTTTTTAGTACAAGAAGCTCTAATTCTGACTTGGGTAAGATGGAGCCATTGTCATAGCCTAAAGCCCGTCTCCAGGGATGCCCTGGAAGCAACTGCATTTTAGAAATGAGTAGGTCACCCTGGAGATGCAGAAATCCAGTCCAAGCCAAATGTTCCTGACACTGAAGGAAGGAAACAAGTAGAGAGGCACAAACACTGGGCCCTGATAGGAGGACACAAACTAAGCAGGGATGCTCTTCCCAACTCACACGGCCCAGGGCACCTGGAAAGGGCTTTCCTATACCACATCGACCGAGCAGGAACATGTGACTAATCAGCTTATCCCTAGATCCCCAAACCTTGCTTATATAAATTGTTTCAAAATGTCCTGTGGACGTAACGCCTGTTAATGGACTTTTGGTTGGGAAAGAAATGAGGGACCTGATCACAGAGTTCAGGGGACCTTCACCTGTTATATTATATATTTCTTCCATACTTTAATTTTTAAAATAATCCTACCTTACTTTTATAATAAAAAGATATATTAAAGAATGTGTTATGGGAAGACATATAAGATTTTTTACAATAACTTCTGGAAAGCTTCTCTAAGAGTCAGTTTATATGCGTTTCTGGTATCTTCGCACAGTTGAAGCCATTGTGTCCGGAAACAAGGAAATTCTTAGCAGTAGGTTGTAAGGGGAACTGTACTCTCCCCCTCCCTGTCTTTCTGCCTCACCCCAGGAATTAGGAACTTGCACCCTTGCTGAGCTGTCGGGAAGATACTTTTCACCCCATTCCATCCTGTCCCTTGAGTAAGCCCTGCCTGCTCTGAAAGAAGAGTGATGTATGACTGGATAGGCAGGCTTCAAACCTCCAGTAGCTGCTTCTCTCTGCCCAGCAGAGTTCACGTGTTAAAGATGGCACACACCTCGGGCCTCTCTGAGCCCCCTGCAGGATCTTTGCCCTTGCCCATGCAACCCTCCCCCAGAGCAAATCCGGGTCTAGAGTTGGGGAGAAATATTTGGAAGAGCAGTTCTTGGGTCCAGTTTTCTTTCCCTAATCCAGCTTTACCAGCAGTGAAGCTGATTTGTTTCATCTTTATCTGACTTTTGGTCTATTTCTGGAAGATTCAGAACTCACAGAGGGAAGGATGTGATTAAATGCCACTTTTCTTTTTTTTTTTTTTTTTTTTTTTGCGGTACGTGGGCCTCTCACTGTTGCGGCCTCTCCTGTTGCGGAGCACAGGCTCCGGACGCGCAGGCTCAGCGGCCATGGCTCACGGGCCCAGGCGCTCCACGGCATGTGGGATCTTCCCAGACCGGGGCATGAACCCGTGTCCCCTGCATTGGCAGGCGGACTCTCAACCACTGCGCCACCAGGGAAGCCCTAAATGCCACTTTTCTAGTTGCTCAAAAGGAAAAAAAAAAAAAACATCATTAATGAAGGTTGGCAAGGAAAGCTTCTGATTGGAGGAAAAGGGTCAGGAGGATTTATCACAAATAACAAATCAACACAACTACAATTAACATTTATTTATCGAGTGCTTACCAGAGGCCAGGCACGGTGCTAAGCACTTTACACAGTTTTCGGTTTTGTTTTCATTTGATTCTCACCACCACTTTCCAGATGAGGAAACCGAGACTGAGAGAGAGCAGGAAGAGGGCTGGTGACAGCAGAGCTGGCGTTCACACCTGGGCTGACTCCACAGGCCACGCTCTTAAGTACCACCCGCTATAGCTCTCCGCCCTCCTGCCTTGTGGGAGGGCTGTGCATCTGCCTCCCTGGAATGGCTGGGTAGACAGCTGGGGTAGGTGGAGGTCACAATAAGGCAGGCAATGCTCAGATGAGCAGAGAAGGTGCAAAGGGACAAGGGCAGGATAAATAAGGACCAGTACATGTGTCCAGCTCCCCAAATAATGGGGCATAAGGTTCAAGATAGTCTGAGGAGGAGGACAGGTCTGCCCCGTTATTCCCAAGAGAATCACACAGAGGCAGCCCTTTGGGAGAGAAATCCCTCAGGGATCCCTCAAGTTTGAAGCTCAGGCTCACCCTGTTGGCTTTACCCATTCCCTACACCAACAAGGTTGTTAAAATACCCTCATTTCTTTTTTCCAGGCTTGGTCATAAAATCATGGACTTTGAACTACTATGAGGTCTTAGAGAACTATTCAACTCTCCAGTTTTAGAGATGAGTGAACGGGCCTGGAGATGTGAATGCATTGCCTGAGGTGACAAAGCCAAGTAGTGAGGGAACCCAGGAGTTCTGACTCCCCTTCCAGTGCTCTTCCCATAATACCACGGTGAGGCTTGGAACTCTGCCCCATATCTGGTCCTACCAACTTTTAGGGAACACCCACTTTGGGTTAGGCACTGTGACACCCGAATGTGTGAAAAGCCCGGCGCTGGTTTCCAATCTCAGCTGCAGATTTCTAGCGCAGCTCATGAGACCGTGGCCGAGTTTTGGGATACCCCAAGTGTATGTTCAGCCCTTCGGACTGATAAACATACCTCTTAAACCTTGCAGGGTATAAACAGATGACAGAAAATGTGACAGAGGAATAGAGGATTGATTTTCTATGCCAAGAGCTACTCCTAAGGTATACAGTCTATAATTGCCAATATTCCGTATCTTGAGAGACATCTATTCCAGCAGCTCAAGATACGATCTTATCTCCCTCTTCCCCCTTCCCTTCCCTAAAACACAGCCGTTAGACTACAAAAGGGCCTTGGAGAATTCAATGGTCTTTCCAAGATCACAGAATAAGCCAAGGGCAGGACAGAGAGAGAGCCCCATGTCTCGACTTCCCAGGTCTCAATGCCGGGCCCCCTCACCTTGCATGGATTTCTGTCACAGAGGAGAAAAGATCACTCAGTCAGGAACTTTATAAGTCACTGGAATAAGGAAAGACAAGGGTCTCATCCCTGGGGAGGCCCAACGCAGGCAAACAGAGGTGCTAGGAAGGGTCCTCAGGCCAGGTAGCACCGATTTAACAAAGGTTTTATAGGCAATGACAAAAGAAGACGCCAAACTCCACCTCTCCCCTCAGCTAAGCCTCCCTGCTGTTCTTTTACTAGAGCATTTTCCCTGCCTACCTCCCCTCCCTCCCCAAAACCTCACAAATATGGTGTGTGAAATATCAGAACTAATTAGAACAAATGGTGTTCATATCTGTCACTGGTTTTTCTGGGGGAGAGCAGCCGGTGTCATGGAGGAAAATTCTGTTAACTAATTAAGGACAGTTTTTAGGGGAAAGTGTCACGTTGCTGTGGGAAAGAGGGTTGGGAGGATTGGAGACCGTTCTTGGATGGGCTGATTAAGGAAAACCAAGAACAGAGATTAAAACTGCAGTGGGGCCTCCCTGGTGGCGCAGTGGTTAAGAGTCCGCCTGCCGATGCAGGGGATACGGGTTCGTGCCCCGGTCTGGGAGGATCCCATATGCCGCGGAGCGGCTGGGCCCGTGAGCCATGGCCGCTGGGCCTGCGCATCCGGAGCCTGTGCTCCGCAACGGGAGAGGCCACAACAGTGAGAGGCCCGCATACCGCAAAAAGAAAAAAAAAAAACAAAAAACTGCAGTGAACGCAGGGTGACCCGGAAGATGACGTGGGAGAGAGGGAGGCACGCGAGTGAGTCGGCCTCGTGGGAAGCCAGTTTCACAGTTCTTCTTATAGTCAAAAGAGGACACGCCAAAGCGGAATGGGATACGGACCAGTGGAAAGCTGACAACTGTATCAGTGACAGCACAGAAGCCCAGAGTGAGCAGAAAGAGCAGGAGTCAAGTGAGGTGAGGATAACCCCTGACACGTGGGACCTGGACTTTTACTCAGTTTAGGACATGCCATTAATGTGTCCAAGCAGGAATACCACGGGCTCCTAGTCTGTATCTTATCTCCAGCCATGAAACTGGCTAAGACAGTGATCTCCCACTTTGCTCATCTAGAGAATGTGCCACTGTTCCTAGGGTAGACGAGAAAAGGACATAACACAAGATAAATAAATTGGAGATAAATAAATTGTAGAAGAAAATGCTAATGATAAGATTAATAACATTAAATTTGGCTTGCTCTTATAAAAAAAAAAAAGAGGACACGGCTTGTACACAAGTATGAGTGCACTTACCACACCAATAAACAAATCCATAACAAGAAGGAGGCAGTTTGTCCAAAGTTGGTACTTCGCAGTTGTTAATGCTGCGATTACACAACCAAGGGCAAAGACCACATCTTATTTTCTTTATAGTTTCCAACTCTCAGCGCAATATGTGGTGTTGCCCAAAATTTGGACTGGAATGTGGCAGAGGAAGAACAGGAAGCATTTATATGAGTATACTTTGTGCTAGAAATGAACTGAGATCTTCTGATATTTTTGAGATCAGACTTGGACTGACTAGTAGAAGTTATCAGGAGGGGGACTTTGACCCAGGGAAGAGCTTTTTAATGATTAGAACTGCTCAAGAAATGAAACGGGCTGCCGTGGGATGGAGGTGGCACCCATGTTCCTGCGTGTTTGAGATGAGGCTATATATGGTCTCAGGCAGAGATGTTTGGAAGGGATTCCTGCAGTGGGGCATTGACTCTGGGGTCCCTTAAGCATTGAGCTTCCATGAGTCTGTAGATTTTGAGCTGCAATAGGCTGTATATTTCAGCTGCATACAATGAAGACTATTTTGCATAAGGAAGTAATAGGGCAAGGCCCTGGAAAAGCCTTTGAAACCTTTGAAACCATATGAAAGTCTTTACAAATGGGAGGATAAACAGGAATCCTTCTGGAAATAGCCAGGTGTGGCATGGCTCAGGCACAAGGTGGGGTTGCAGGCGGGCAGGGACACGACTTCAAGAGTTCTTCCCTCCTCTCACCTCCTCTGCAATGCCCACAGTTCCCAGGCAAAGGCATACTTGGGGGAGAAGTGAGGAACTAAAAGGTGTATTTAGTTCAGTTGGTGCTCAGACTCCCAACCGCTTTAATAGTCGTCTTGACCCATACCTGGGCCACACGGCTGCCTGGGCAGGTGGCCTCCGGCCCGAGAGCAACTACTGACGACTTTTCACTTGGCAGCCTGGAGGACCCACCCAGCTTGAGGAGGGGGCAAGGGGCAGAGGTAGGGGGAAGCAGCCAGATGCAGAGGGCAAAAAGGTGAACCCAACCCTAGGCTGGATTCGAATTCTGGCTCTGCCACTCACTGGTTATGTGGGCAAATTTCTCGGCCAGAGCCCCCTTCTGCTCTTAAAAGGGGATGACATCATACTTAGTTCATAGAATTGTTGTAAGGATCGTGAATTCATATGGCAGGTGGATGCTGAGAACAGAATATGGGATACAGGAAGCGCTACATGAGTGTCCTGGTCCAGGAGGGCACTTGGTACTGTGCCCTCCAAAACGGCACCACTGTCCTTTGAGGGGATGACAGTGATCTGGGATTCCAGGAAAGCCTCCTCCAGTGGCTAAGACATCATATGTAAAGGACTGTGCTGAGAGTGGAGATGGCGCAAACAAACTAAATTCTGAAGGAAAAAAAACCAGATCAGGGAGTGAAGAAAGGAAGACCAGAGCAAAATGTTCCCTGGGGACTGGGGCACTGTCTGCATACCATCTCTTTGACCCTAGAGGTCACATGGCCCTCTGCTGGGGGCTGCAAGGGAGGTTTCCTCCAGCAGACAGGCTCCTCCACGGACCCACACAGGCATCCTCCCACCAGGCTCTCTGCCAGCAATGCTTTTCTCCTAACAACCTGTAAGCACCTCCGAGATAGACTTTGCAACTCACATAATGGATGGGGGCACTGAGACAGGTAGCTTCAGCTTGCTCAGAGTCACAGTGTGAGTCTATGTTGGGCCTCAGGCCAGAACCCCCTCCTGCTGCTGCTGCCAGGCCCCCCAGACATGGCTCCACTCCCTGCCTGCCTGTCTGCTCCACGCCCTCCACCAGCATCTGTTTAGCTGGTCTAATAACGCTGCCCCTGCTCCTTGGATGTGCTTGCTTTAATATAGACAAAGATTACAGCTACATTAAAGAAGCCCAAAAATACCATAGCAGAACTAAAGCAATTATCATAATGCAGCCTTAACAGCAGCTGTAATGACATGGAATTAAACATACACCAGCATAAACACAATTCACTGTTCCCAATGACCTTCCAGAACTGCTTTCATTTGGAAAGTAACATCCAGTCCTGAACGGTCAGATGGAAGGGGAAAATTCAATTGTGTCTCCCAGTGTGGCCTGGTCCCTGGCTACTGAGAGATCCGGCTCTTCTGTACCAAGACATCTGTCCCCTGGCTGATGCTACATGGTATTATCCATTTGCTTAAGTGGGGGGCAGGGGGAAGGGACATAGGGGCTGGCTGTTCCTTCGATGGCACACAAGGCTGGCTTATTCCTCTTCCCGCCATTTGTCACCGGGCCTGCCTGTTCCACCCTGGAGCAAATCCAAGTCTGAGCAGCATTGTGCCCAGCTCACCGCATGTGCCACATGTTGCTGACAATGACAACTCACATTATTTCAGCTGATCCCCACAACCACCCTGAGAGGCAGCTTCTATTATTTCCCCAATTTATGACCAAGGAAGCAGAGACTTAGGGAAGTGAAGTGACCATTCAAAGCCACGCCAGGTGGGTACCAGAGCCAGGACTCGAATCCTCACCTCCAGGCTCCAGAGCGTGAATCCTCACCCTGACTTTATGGAACTGATGTTCCAACAGAAGCAGAGGAGATATCTATATAATACTTCATTAAAAATAAATATTTATTTTATTTATTATCATTTATTTTTGGCTGCATTGGGTATTTGTTGCTGCACGCAGGCTTTCTCTAACCGCGGCAAGCGGGGGCTACTCTTCGTTGCGGTGCACAGGCTTCTCATTGCGGTGGCTTCTCTTGTGGTGGAGCACAGGCTCTAGGCGTGCGGGCTTCAGTAGTTGTGGCTCGTGGGCTCAGTAGTTGTGGCTCACAGGCTCTAGAGCACAGGCTCCGTAGTTGTGGCACATGAGCTTAGTTGCTCTGTGGCATGTGGGATCTTCCCGGACCAGGGCTCGAACCCGTGTCCCCTGCATTGGCAGGAGGATTCTTAACCACTGCGCCACCAACCAGGGAAGCCTCTACAATACTTCATTTTGACACAAGGGACCAGGGAGGGGAGGGCAAATATTGAGGGTGAAAAGATGGAAGGAGACAGAAAGCACACCCAGCAGGAAAGCCTTCCCCAGGGAAGCCATTTCTGATGGATGAGTCAGGAGCATCCATGTAACAGAAGCACTTACTCATCTCTCCTTCCCCAGTTCTGTACGGAGAACTGAAGAAGGCAAAGTGCCAGGAGATAAAGGAGCTGGCAGAGGGGATGGGGGAGGACGCAGAGGAGGTACAGGCTCCTCTCCACAAGGATGCTTAGGAGCAAACACTGAAACTTGATGACTTTGCCAAGCCTGCTCCTGACCCCGAACTGAGCTTTCTGGAGCCTCACCAAAGGCAAGTTGACCACTTCCTTCTGAGTATGTTCAGTTTACCCCAGAGAAAGAGATGGAAGTTACCTGACTATTCACTTGTGTTTGGTTTTCACAGAACTGCCTTCACATCGACAAACGTGGGATGGCTTCGTCTCCTCACGCAGGCCCGGCAGGATGAATGAGAATGAGGCACCGCCTCCGTATCTTCCTCCCAGCTGAGCCAGCTGTGGTCCCGGGGGGCAGTCGGCCTGCCTTCTCTCCCCCAGCCCCCGGCAGGTGGAGCCCTGCAGCTCTGGTGCTGGGAAGATGTCCTGAGGATTTGGTTCCAGAAGCCCAGTAGCCTTGAACGCCTTCTGACATGTCAAGCAGGTGCTGGGTGTACAGAGGGAAAGGCTCTCCCCTCCAACCTGGGCTTCGGAGAGGGTGCTGAACACCACGCCGCAACCTCTCCCCGGGGCCCACTCGCCACTCCCATCTGGATGAACTTTGTGAACTTTGCGATTTCCTCACCTTCGGTAAGAAATGGTAACAAAGCACTTTATGATTTGACAACGACTGCATAAAGGTTCATTGCCATTTCCAGGAACCTAGCTCAAAAATGTCATTATCGGGCTTCCCTGGTGGCACAGTGGTTGAGAGTCCACCTGCCGATGCAGGGGACACGGGTTCGTGCCCCGGTCCGGGAAGATCCCACATGCCACGGAGCGGCTGGGCCCGTGAGCCATGGCCGCTGAGCCTGCACGTCTGGAGACTGTGCTCCACAACGGGAGAGGCCACAACAGTGAGAGGCCCACGTACCGCAAAAAAAAAAAAAAAGTCATTATCAAGATGAATTATTTGCCATACCAACATTGCTGGTCCCCAGCTTGCCCTGCTTCCTGGGTGGACAGGACCCCAAAATCAAGCTGCAAATGCTGGCATCATGGCTTGTCTTTGCTGGGAAAAAAGAGTCCTTGAGAGAAGCCACCTCCTGTTCTTTCCTGTGGGCTGTCATCCCTCTCTGTGAAAGTCCCTCCTTCACCCCCAGCCCTATTTTCTGGAAAGAGAAATGACGCAAATAGAGTAGGATAAGGTGCATTAGTTAATGCTGGGGTAGAACAGACTGGAAGGGAAAATCTGGGAGAACGTGAGAGGGCACAGTGTGGCCAACACACTAAGACCAAGAGGGGAAGCCGGACAAAGCGTTCCCAGTATGGTGTATAGTGTCTGTAAAGAGTAAGAAGATCTGGACTCAGGTCCCAGCTCTGTCAAGAGCTAGCTGACCTTAGACCAGGCACCTGTCCTTTCTCTGGACTGCAGTGTCCTTCTCCCCAACTGTTAGTGGTCCATGCTTTTCTAGAAGAGCACTATGATTGTTCCAGACCACGTATAACAACACCCAGGGCCACACAGGCTCATTTATTCATAGAAGTCACTATAGAGTTGGAATTTGTTACAGATCTGGGGAGAAGAGGAAAACACAGGCTTTTACATAGATGAGATTTTTGACCTCAGCCACCCAACACCAAGCTCTTAATCTGCCCAGTCACTGGGGTCCATGCTGTATTGATTTTCTCTCTTCGTTTATAAAGTCCAAGATACATATTTGAGTGTCTCAAACAATATTTTACTTGTTTCATGCTCCATGGGCCACCCTCCTGTGGGATCTATCTAAAGCAGTGTGTTCTTTATCCAGAACCCATTTCTGGATCACTTCGCATCAGATCCATTGCTTTCTCGTCTGAATTCCCAACACTTGCTGTTTGAACTTCTCACCTGATACTCATCTCATGCTGCCTTATACTGGATTTGACTTTTTATGTTTCCTCTCAGCTATATTGTTCTTTTTGTTGAAAGGTAATGAGGTGCTTCATTCTGAATTAATGTGGAGGGTTTTTTTTAACCTTAAATATATTTTATTTGCTATTTATTTTAATGCATCAGTTTTGTTTTGGTTAGTATTTTCACAGTATGCCTTTCTTGCTTGCTACTGCTCTCAACTGTTCCGTATCTGCCTTCTAGAGGTGTGAATGGATTTGACAAAAGATGAGGAAAGAGGGAAAAAGAAGAGAAATTAACCACAACCCCCCCTCACTAGTATATCAGCATCACCACCAACACACACTCACACACTCACACACATACACAAATACACACTCATATTATACAGGCAGCCAGATATCTGCTAAAATAGAGTATGGCCAAAGACCAAGGCAAAAAAAGCAAGCTATGTTTTAGGTCTTTCTTATGAATTGCATATTTCTTTAGACCCAAACTTAGAAATTCTGTCTTTAAAAAGGCAAATTTAATCAATTTCTATTTATTGTGATTGCTGGTGTGTTTTAATTCATTTCTTTCATCTTGTTTTGAGTTTGGTAGCTGTAGAGAAACCACTCTCTGTCTTGTTCCTGTTTCTCCATGACTTGCTGGGTATGCCAAGAAAGAAAGGCTCAGGCTGCTCATTACCTGGGTCATTTCTCAGGGGAGTGTTTGCATCAAAAAAAATCTTATAGCATGAGGTTAATGTCTCCCTTTAAGACACAGAGCAAGTTCACTGCCTGCTAAGAGATGGATTCCCCAAGCACAGTGTTCCTCAGCTGCAACACAGACGCACCAACCTGCAACATCTATCAAGGTCCCTCTGTGTCACCTTGCATGGGACTTAGGGACCAAGAGGAACTGAAGCACACGTGACGTGCATGGCGGTTGCCGAATGAGAGTATTAAAGTCCTTTGTCTCTGACCCCCGAGTCTCATGTCTCCCAACAGCATCCATGAAACAGTAACAGGCTAAATTATCAGCTTGTAAGTAGGATTTATCAAATCCCAGACACTTCACAGACCTGATAATAATTACCACGGTTATTTTCTCCTATCATGCCTCCTATTGGAGTGATTCTGCTTTATGTCCTTTTTAGCCTCTACTGCTTTGAAAATTGTACATTGTATTTTTCTTTTACTGGTTCCCCTAAATAACCACTTTTTTAAAACCCCTCAAGTTTAACAATGTTTAAAGGTAATCAACATCTCTATCACCATCCAGGACAGTAAGTACACTTCCCCACTTCCCACCCTACCCCCATCTTCTGTGCTATTTACTGTTATCCAACATTTTATCCAATATCCAAAAATAATTAAAAACATTGTTTTTAATCTACTTCTTTGCTACTGGTGTTACTATAGTCAGTGCTTATTTAGATTGACCAAAATGTTTATCTTTCTATTGTTGTTATTTTTCTCACCATTGCTTCTGGCTTCCTACTCCTTCCATCGGGTTCAGCTCCATCTCACTGAGTTGTACACTTTAGTTGTTTTTTCAACTAGGATCTGTGAGTCATAAATTCTCTTGGGCTTTGTTTGTATTAAAAACTCATTTCCCTTCATTTTTGAATGATGGTTTAGTTAGGATTTGAATTTTAGGGTGCTAGTTATTGCCCTACAGCGATTTGAAGATATACTTCCTAATGATATCTATTTTTACTGGTGATAAGCCTGCTTTTAGTTGAATTGTAATTCCTTTGTGTAATCTTCCATCTCTAAAACCCTTTAAAGATTTTCTCCTTATTTTTTATTTTCTGTAATTATCTACAAAGTGTCTAGAGGGGCATTTGTTTTTCTTTATTATTCGTGGGACCTGATATTCTTCAATTTAAGAATTTAAGTTTATTTAAATTCTGGAAAATTCTCAGCCAATATCTTTTTAAATGTTACCTCCCTCACATATTCTCTGTTCTCTCTTTCTGGTACTTGACTAGATGTATTTTGACTACATACCTGTTAACTCTCTTTCATATTTTTTATTTCAAATTCATTTCAAAGTTTCAATGTATCTTCCAGGTCACTAATTCTCTCTTTGGCCATGTCTAATATACGACTTCACACATCTAATAAAATTTTTATTGTAATGACGTAGTTTTTATTTCTAGAAACACTCTTTGTCTACTTTTAATTTTTATGTTTATATGTCTTATATGTCTTATAATTTTTATGTTTTTAAAAAGCTTAAATATACTTAAATTAGAGTCTATTTAAGATTGTTCTATTTCCCCTAGATCTTGGAATGCTAATTATCCTGTTTACTTCTCCTTCCAAGTGTCCCTCATGATAGCTTGTGGTTTTCCATAGATTCTAATTTTTATTGTGAGTTCATTCATCAATGGCATTAGTTTCCTTACAGAATCTCATGTCCTCTGTATACCAATGGTGGTGGTATCTCTCTATATAATACTGTATGTTTGCCTCTGTTAGCACCCCACTGGCTTTGCTAGTTCTGGACCACCATTTATGTTAGTTTCTAAGCATTACTTATGTGGTATACATTTGTACAAGTATTAGGGGCTTAGGTTTCCAATTACTGGTACCTGACTCTCTTCTACCCAAGGCCTTGGTGGATGGCAAACTTTGTTGAAACTTTCCCCAAACAGATCTGCTGAGTTTTCCTACTCCCCTCAGAAGTTCTACATTTAAGCCAGAAGTTCTCAATCCCTGCCTCTCAACTCACCTAGATTTGAGGCCTTAACTCCTATCCTTGGATGGATGTTAAAATATACACACTACTATACATAAAATAGATAACCAAAAAGGATCTACTGTATAGCACAGAGAACTATACTCAATATCTTGTAATGACCTATAATGGAAGAGAATGTAAAACAAAGAATATATATATTTATATATGTATGTATAACTGAATCACTTTGCTGTACACATGAAACTAACACAACATTGCAAATCAACTATATTTCAATAAAAATTTAAAAAAAAATTCAAACCTTAAGGCGCATGTCTGGGCCTTCAGCCCCCTTGGACTAACATGGCTTCAGGTTTCACCCAGCACTCTGGCTTTGAGCTCCTCCCTCATCACTGACACTGGAAAAGTTCTCTCTTTCTTTGGAGTCCTGTGTGTAATTTAATTTATTCTGTTGTATTGTATGCAGATTAATATATGCGTGGTTGGAAGGAGCACCTTTCCATATCTCCTCAGTCCATCATACTGGCTGGAAGTCCTCAGTTAAATTGTAACTAACTAAGAGCAGAAACCTGTCTCACCCTTCTGTGTGTGCCTATCCTGTATAAGCCAGGCTTAGAATCATACTCAAAGTCAGAGCTCAAAAGGGGTTTGTAAGAACCTCAGGGTCTAACAATAGGGACTTTGTTAACTGGACCATGGTACAACAATGTAATAGAGTGTGATAGAGCCATCTTAAAAGATACTGAAAAAAATTTTAAGTGATATGGGAAAACATCATCAACATCATTTTTAAGTGCAAAATACAGGTTAGAAAATAGTATGCACTGTCCCATCGTATAGAAAACAGACTGGAAGAAAATGTACCAAAATGTTAGCATTATTCGATCCCTGTACAATGAGAGTGTGGGCCGTTTTTATTTTCTTCTTTTGATTTGTATTTCCTAGTGTTAACATTTATTTCTTATAGAGTAAGTGTGACAAATAAGAATTTAAGTTAAAAGCTAGTAAAATCCCAAATACCAAATAAGTAGAAAATCTGAGACACTCTCTTGAGCTCCTTCATCCTCAGAACATTTGTGGGTTTACACTGTCTCAAAGGAACGTCCATCTGACATCCACACCAGGAAGGTGCTGCCTTCTGAGCCAATCAAAATGGCCCCACTTCTCCCTGCCACTGGAGGATGCTCTTGAGCACGGGGCCTCCCCAGACTGGCAACTGTCCATTGGTCCTTTGTCACCATGCCTCCTTGGCTCATGTTCCTGTGGTAGCCCTCATGGAGGATGATCCAAGGGTGCCCCATGCCTAGAGTCCCTCTTCAGTTCCCACTTTCACCTTAGTTACACCCCCGCATACTCCCTGGGGGCACAAGTGCTGTGCCATATTGCTGAGTTCAGCAGGGATTCTGACAGCAGCCACCAGCTACGCACAAACCTGCACACCTCTGACATCCTGGGCTCTTCCTCATTAGCCCACGTTCTTTCTTTCTTCAAGTTATTATTTTTTTTGCTGGACCCTCATTGTTCCCCGCTTCTACCAGGCCTTGATAGGATGCTCTCTATTCTATCTTTAACAGGTTTCCCTGGCTTTGAATTTCAGGAAGCAGGGACTGGGGTGTCTGTCTTCCCTATGCAGAAGGCCCTCTGTGCTCCTTTGGGAAACTAAGTCAATTTCTGCAGTGACCAGCTTTTCCAGTTCCAGTAGAGGCATTCTTGCTTGGGTCACAGGAGGTGTTTTTATACCTTGACTGCAGAAAGATGGCTTCCTACCCTCCATACAATTGCCCAATTAGAAGATAACTCAGATAACTCTATGCTAGATATAGGACAGCATTTCTTATATATATATAGTAAGTTATTAAAATAATAGAGAACTGTAAAGTGGCTAGCCAGCATAAGGATTTGTATGGTGTCCCACAGATAAGGGTGGGATTGCAGAATGCAAGACCTATAGCCCAGGAAGAAGCCAGATGGTGCTGAGGTTCTACCCTGGTAGCTCACCCCGGCCCAGTTATCAGCCTCACCCACCTGCTCAGTGGAGGCTAACGAGCTATGTAGAAATTGGTAGTTTAGATTCTCCCTGTGGCAGCATCCTTCTCTTCCTAGCTCCATTTTTGGCTGTTTTAGTTCCCTGAAGCACCCTGCAAGCAGGGATCAATTAAAAGCAGGGGTGATGACCACAGGAAGGACTGGGGAAAAGAGGTCCATCGGAGGCCCTGGAGTCCCTTTGTCTGAGAAATCATTTTTTCCCTACCTATCTCCACTTTCCTCCCACACCCAATTCTTGCCTCTGGAAGTCAGGGAGGGGCAGACACTGAGCCAGGTGGCCCTGGCGGGTGCCCAAGCTAATGAAAGGTTGGACGGGAAGATGTTGTCAGAAAATGGGCCGAGGCTACACATGGCCCCGAGTTCCCGGGGACAGGAGGGGAACAGGCAGGAGCAGATGAACTGCTAAGCAACAGGGTTGGTAATTTCAACCAGGGAACTTTCCAGCGATAAGAAATAAGGGAAGGCAGCCAGTGGGGGAGCATGGAAAGGGAGGCAGAGGGACACAGTCGCCTGTCTCTGCACAGTGATGTCTGTCTATTTCCTTTTAAAAGTAAAACGCTCTTCTTGTAGGAAGCTTTTGCTTTTCCCAAATCGCAGAGCCCCAAACAACAGAAAGCCATCAACACCCGTCTTCACCCTCCCTAGAGGATAAAGTCCCTCACACTCACATTTAAATTATTTCTGAGCTTCAGGAGGCCCAGTGGCTGAACTTAAACCCAGATCAACGTACAGGGAATGGAGTGCTTGGGGGCTTTAAAAATAGCATGGAAGGAAGTATACCAGGGTGATAACTAACAGTGGTTGCCTACGGGTGATGGGTGATTTTCACCATACTCTTCCCTACTCTTCACGTTTTTATGATACGCATGTGTTTTTTTTTAATAATTTTAGGAAGCTATTTTAAACCATAGACAAAGGCAACACCGATTAATAAAAAGAGGAACATCTGTGGACTGATGTTTCTGGAACCTACCATATGGCAGAATCTAGGGTTGATCTTTATGTCTGGTATTTGACTGGACCATCACAAGCATCCTACAGTATTGATTTTACCCTTTATACAGATGAGGAAACTGAGACTTGGGGAAGTTAATCAGCTTGTCCAAAGTGACACAAATGGTCACTGGCAGCGTCACTGGTCAGTGTCTGGCGTCAGGCTGGGTATGGGAGTGGCAGGTGGTGTGCATGTATGTCCTGTTGCTGGGTGGTTACTCTTACCAGACAACTTCATGATAAGAAGGCCAGAGAAAAGACTCAAAGTGCCAAGGTCCTGAGTGAGAATGTGTCTGGGGTGTTTGAGGAAGAGCCAGGACATGAGGACAGCTGGGGTGACAGGCAGGAAATGAAACCAGAGGTGGTGGGGCTGGATTCCTCAGAGCCTGACAGGCCTCCAGAAGAGTTTTGGGAAAACTCTAGGTTTATGCTCCTGCTGATATGCCCGTGGCTCAGCATGCTTCCCTCAACCCCTAGGTTTTCATGATATTTCAACACAAACACCCGTCAACTAGAAAGTTCTCCTGCTTCTCTTAGTACAAATTCCCCAGGGTGGGCATCTCATTGGCTGAGCCCAGGCTGGACACTACATTAATTGAGGTCCTTGTCCCCTCAGCCAGAGGGTTGAGTGGACTGGCTGCCCTGTCCTTGGCTGGGCCTCTGGCTGGTCAGGCTGTGAAGATATCCCATGAGGGGAAACTATGAATGGGACCTGGAATTATTCATGGGACCCAGGCAGTCAATCCAGAGACGGAATCAAGTCAATGGGAGAAAGTCTCTCCTTCTGTTCTCTGTTCTGCTCTCATCCCTTGACAGTGCCTGTTAGAAGGGGCATTGGAAAGGGGCAGGAAGTCCTACGTACACTGTGGGCAGTTTGATTCTAGTGAAGGATGAGACTAGGCAGGGAGACAATATCTTCATCTACTGATCTGCCTGAAAGTATGATGGGATGAAAAGACACCTTGATGGGTAGGAAAGATTCAGAATTAGATTTGCTGAATCTCTCCAAAACAAAACAATTTTTTTCTACTTCTTATCACTTGGTCTCTTGAAAACCTGGTCCCTGAGTTTTCCTCGTGTAGCACACAATTATTTTCTAAGTATCAAGAAAAAGCTTCTGTGAACCCTGGGACTGAGTTCTCACCCTAATTTTCTCAGCTGGGAGATGGCACATCCTCCTGCCTCTCAGATGATGCCAACTGACCCTCAGAAGCCTCTACTGGCTGAAAACAAGAGACAGACTCCCAGCATAGAGCAGGGGGCTGGTGAAGGTCGCGCACGAGGCTCAGTCACTCCCGCCATCCCTGGGTCCAGGCCCTGGATAGGGCATCCCTACTCTGAGCCCCCCACAGAGACCACAGAGAAGAGAGCACAGAAGGTCAGCGGAAGGGCAGTTGCCTCATCTGTTCTCCTCCCGACCGGGAGCCCCCCTTGTCAGGCTGTCCCTGGTCCCCCTCCAGCAGTGCGGAAATCCATCACTTGCCACTCTGGTTTTTACCAGATCTTAATTTCCTAGTGTCAGGAAGGCTCGCGTTCTCCATAGCAAGTTCACGTCTCCTTTTGTAGGGGGAAAAGGACTCAAGTTCCTCTTTTTCATACAACAGCTGATGTCTCTGCATCTGCTTTCACCTTCTCCTGAGCACAGAGCCCAGAGGAATCATCATGGAAATGCAGTGCAAGATGCAATAACCCTGGCTAAGTCCCACTGTCTAGTTTAAGTACTACTTGTGTTGTGCTGCCCAGCTCTTTTTCTTCCACCCACCTGGGCCCTGAGCCACCCACAGCTCTCCCCTCATTGACTTCTTAGAGTCAAGCCCAGAAGTTGGACGCCCAGCTGCTGAATGAGGAGCACAGTTACAGAATAAGGAGGTGGAGTGGGCAGCTGTCCCCAGGACGCGGCAGACCTTTGGGTGCAGTGCCCTGAGTCCGACAGGCCCAACCCCGGCCAAATGGAAAGACACTTGCCTCCCAAGTCTCCAGCCCAACTCTCCTGCTCTTTTCCTGGCCTCCCCCTCAGAACAAGGAAGGTTTTGATACCCGCTGTGACATCCAGCCCTCACCGACTCATCCTCATGAAGCACACGACTCTCCTGGCTGTTTGCATTTCAGGACATAATTGTTGAGTAGTGGAAGACCTGCTTTGTCTTGCATTAAAGGAATTGCAAGAGAAGTGAGGTAGGGGAGCTACTTGGAAGGAAAATTCTTTCTCCACAGTTACGAATAATTCCTTAATGAATGCACATACACACACACACACACACATAAATACATAGTATATTCATATACACAGAAATACATATATAAATATGTATACATAAGATAATTACCGAAAAGTGGAATTGCTGAATCAAATAGAGTGCACATTTTTCTAAAGTTTTTGACTCATTTTGTCAACACTGCCAATAGTCCTTCAAAAAGATTATACAAATTCACCTCCAAAGCAGCAGAATATGAGAGTACACTTTGTCTCACAGCCCGCTAACACTGACTATAGTTAATGGAGTTTTTTTTCCTCTGTCTTTAAAAAAGTTTTATTGATGAATAATAATATTTTGCTTTAATGAGAATATCTTTCTTTACTTGTAGAGTTGAACATTTTTCATATATTTGCTGTATTAAATCTCATTTTAAATCGCCTATTTATTTCCTTTGCTTTTTCTATTAAGATGATTCATCTTTTATTTAAAAATTAATTTTAAGAGATCTTTTTATAGTAAGTATATTCATCCTTTATTTGATATGGATGTTACAAAAATGTTTTTCACTTTATCATTTGCCTCTTTATTTGTTGTTGATATTTCCACATATGCATTACATTTATGTCATCAAATTTATGAGTCATTTTCTTCAGGGTTTCTGCCTTTAGAATTATACTTAGAAAGTCATTCTACACCCTTAGATTATATAACCATGTCAACAGTTTCTCTTGGGACGTTCACTTTACATTGAAATCTTTAATCCATCTGGAATTTATTATGATAAATTATGCAGATAGAAATCTTATCGCACACTAAAATCTGGTACATATATTTGGGACTGTTTCTGGGTTGTCACTGAAATCCACTGATCTGTTGAACTACTAATATGTCAGTATTACGATCCTCGATTTTGATGCTTTGAATAATACATTTTGACATGAGGCGTTACATTTCAAGAATGACATTGATAAACCAGAAAGCACTCCAAAGTGGAGTTAGAAAACCACTTCATATAAAAAATATTTTAAAAACTAAGAACGTTTAACTTTGAGAAAAGAATACTCAGTTCCTGTCAGAAGTAGGAATTCAATAAGTAACTGAAGGGGGTTACATCAGAGCTAGTTTTCAAATAGTTAAAGATCTGTTACATGGATTGGAATAAATCTGGATGGCTCTAGAGGAAAAAACTAGGGCTAAGGGGTGGAAATTACTAGAGGAAACTTTCGGTTCAACAAGGGACCATCCCTTGTTCTTCAAGAGAACAGGCCATCTCAAAGGAGGGTGGGGCCACAGAAGTCAGCTCCTCTTCACCGAAAAAGTTAAAAAATAGGTAACTAATTTTTCCAGGATGCAATGAAAGGGACATTTGCAACAAATAAGTGGCTGGGCTATCTGAAGGACATTCAAACTCTAAAACCCTGGCATCTACAATTGTATTATCCTAAAGAAAACCAACAGCCTAACTTTACTGACATCAAGACTCAGTCACGGAGGAATCAGCATTGAGGGATCCTTAAGGCAGTCCAGCTGAGCCATTGTTTTCCAAAACCTCAGGAGCTGTGGTTCATTTTTTCTTTGTCTATGAGGTGGTGTGTGCAGGGCTGGGATTGGGTTGCAGGATATAGAGCAAATAGAAATGTATTACGTCCCCACAGAGCCCTCTTTTTTTTTTTTTTTTTTTTTGTGGTACACGGGCCTCTCACTGTTGTGGCCTCTCCCGTTGTGGAGCACAGGCTCCGGACGCGCAGGCTCAGTGGCCATGGCTCACGGGCCCAGCCGCTCCGCGGCATGTGGGATCTTCCCAGACCGGGGCACGAACCCACGTCCCCTGCATCGGCAGGCGGACTCTCAACCACTGCGCCACCAGGGAAGCCCAGAGCCCTCTTTTTTGTCTGCACTTTTAGGCATGTCTCAGGATGCCCTGGGGTACAAAGGGCCATTCCCCCAAACAACAAGAAAAACGTGGCTCCAGAATCCTGGGATCTCATTTTCGTCCTGATTCTACAGACACCACAGCACTGAGCAGAAGTCTGTTCTGTCCCCTCTTCACCTCCACGCAGGGGTGGGGAAGAAAACTTCCTTTAATGCCTCAGTAAAATATCCTGAGGTCCCAAGAGCTGTCCTATTCAAACGCAGCGATTTTATCTATTATTTATCCCATGGCTTTTGGAGAGGAGATGTCTCAGTCATGCAAAGAAGAGAAGCAGATCTTTGAAGCAGCCCTCTTTGGGCCGTTTCCTTTGGAAGTAAGCAGTAGCCCAGAACAGGAGAGCAGACGTGTCTTCTCTCCGGGGTTAGCATCCCTGTGTAGGAGATCTCACTGCTGAGGACATGAGCTCAGCAGGTGTCCAGTTACCTAAGTACCCCGGCTGTCATCTTCTGAAGACCCACAGGTTTGTTTGGGTTTTTTTTTTAAACATCTTTATTGGAGTATAATTGCTTTACAATGGTGTGTTAGTTTCTGCTTTATAACAAAGTGAATCACCTATACATATACATATATCCCCATATCTCCTCCCTCGTGCGTCTCCCTCCCACCCTCCCTATCCCACCCCTCTAGGTGAAGACCCACAGTTCTGACTTCATTAAAGGCATAGGTAGATGGGGAAAGCACTACAGTCCGTCAAGGTCACCAAAGCCCATCAGCTGCCTAAAGTAAAGATACTTTATGGGCACAAGAGGTGAGTCATACAAGATGCTACAAACTATTAAGATGGATATAATTAAGCATTAAAATATAAAGAGGTGAGTATACGGGCCTTATACACATAATGTTGAGCGAATAAAGCCAGACACAAAAGTTTTATATTAATCTATTTATATAAGCATGTCAAAACAAACTAACTTATGAAGTCAAGGTAATGGTTATCCTTTGGGGCGGGGAGATGTTAGTGCCTGGAAGGAGGCACCCAGGGGCTTCTGGGATGCTGGTGATGTTCTGTTTATTAAATGAAGTGCGGGTTACTTGGATGTCCTCAATTTGTCAAAATCCACTGAGTTATGCATTTATGATTTATGCACGCATTTGGATGTGTTATACTTCAATAAAAAAATTCTGAACAAGAAGGGAGGCAAAAAAAAGATAGTTTTTCCGCAGGGTACTGATTACATTGGCAAATACAACAAAAAGGAGGAATTTAAAAAAATAAACCAAAACAAGAGGAAGGTGGTAATTGCCACTTCTCAGCACTGTTCTGAGGGCTCCCGTGGTTTTGTGCCATTTAAATCTCCTAACAGTGTGAAGGTGGGGATGTTTTCTTCACTTCTGCAGTGAAGGGTACAGAAGCACTGAGCGATTATGTGATACAGTAGAATCACATGGTCTGAGTCTTCTGGACTCAAATCCTAGGCTCAAGTTTTCACTAACTATTTACAATATAGAGAGCAAAGTTATATGGCCCCAAAACCCAAGGAGAGGAGAGCTCGATTTAGATCCTCTCCAGGCTTAGAAACTGAAATCCAAAGGCCAAGGAGACCTTGCAAGTCAGGGAAGAGTCCAAGTGCTCCCAGGGACCCACTGCTTAGGCTTGGTGCAACACTGGAAATTCACTTTTTGGGGGTCCTCTGTCATCAGACCGTAACAATCCCTCCAGCTAGAGCAGCAGCTGAGTCATGGTGTTTTACAGACTTCTCCCGAGCCAGAGACGGGGGAGGGGGTGGGGGAGAGAGGCAGAAAACGCAGGTGGCCTGTCCCAGTTCAGACACTTAATCAGATCAGTTAAGCAGAAACATGGGCCTCCAACAAAATTAAATTATGGTTTCTTCATGCCCTAATGGGAAGTTCATTGCCCCAGGCTTCAGGAAACTGTTCCAGTAACTGGCTCTGCCATTAAGTATCTGTTCTAACCTCTCTGGGCTATCTGTTCTAACCTCCCTGGGCTTCGTTTTCTTCATCTTTAAAATGAGAAATTTAAGAGATTTTTCTCTGCATCCCTTCCAGCCCAGACTTATGACCTAAAATACTGGGGTTCAAATATCTGCTTGGGAAAGGATTCTAACCCCAGATTTGAGCACAGGATTTAGAGTTAGGAAACCTGAGATTATATTTTAACTCAAAGTATGGTGCTCTGCAATTTCTTTGGCCTCAGTTTCCTATTCTGGAATAGGAAAGGACTGTTACCAAGATTGAATGAGCTAATGAACGGTTCTCCAACTTGACCTTGTACAGAATCAGATGGTGGGGCGGGGGGTAGCAAAGGGACGCTTATTAAAACACAGTTGCTGGGTCCTACTCCCAGTACTTTTGACTTATTAGGCTTGGGATGGAACTAAGAATTTGCATTTCTACCCCATCCCCAGGTGATGCTGATGATGCTGGTCCTAGGATCACACTTTGAGGACCTCTGAGTTCATGTATTTAAAAGCTCATAATAGAGTGAATCTGAACTGTTTGGGCTTTAATCTAAATGGGAAATGGTTTCTCGATGCTAAAAATGCAGCCATGCAGATGATTCATGTTCTTATCTGAGAAGCAGTTGGGTGATAAACCAAATGCCCCGAGGCTCTACCAGCCTATGGGTTCTGCTGGGATAGTATTAACACTGATAACCCATTTTACTGTCCCATAGTCCCCAGCCGACAAATTCCTGACCAGGTATTTGGGAGACTCTGTCGTCTACACATGGGTCTCATGTTCTTCTATGAGGTTCTCTCTTTGTTAGTGTTATTCCTCCCTACACCCCAAACCACTTGATAGTGGTCCCTTGTCACAGCTGGTTTACTCTGGAGGACCACACTTTCCTGACCAGGGGCTATTCTCCCCACAGTGCTGCAGCTTCAAAACCATGCAAGTGTGACATCTCCTCCAGCCTTCACAGAGGCATCGTTCACAGAAAAGCAAGAATGGCCCTCTGTTCAACCCTGCTGCCCATGTCACCTGAGCCCTGATGTAACACTGTTTGTATCCTTCATGGAAATACTTCATTACAGAGACCATATTCGGTTTTCACCAAGTCCCTTTCTCCTCCCGGGACTGCATTCCAAGCTTCTCCTGCAATTAAGTTGGGGCCACGTGACTAGTTCTGGTTTATAAGGGGCAATGATGTATGTGCAACTTCTGGGCCAAATCACTGAAAAGGGGCTGTGATTTCCCCATGCCCTTTGTTCCCTCTCCAGGGATGTGGGTGCTACATGTTCCAAAGGCATGGTAGATACAAGTGCCTTGGATTCCCAAGTCACTTATAGAGAGGAGCAGCCTTGGGGACAGACAGCCGACACTGACTTGGTGAGAAATAAACCTTTATAATAAGCCACTGAGATTCTGCCCTCAACACAAGTTCGTCCAGCCTAAGACAGAGTTCCTTTAGCTTTGCTTACTAGTCCATGCCTTCTAGGGCTCAGCCAAAAACTAGGAGCAAGGCCAGAGAACAGACACTGTAAACTCCTTCCCATCTCCACATCCTTCCCATTTTTCCCCTTAATACAATTCCTTCCTACTCTATGTAAATATCACCTACAGATAGTCCCAGGGGAACAGAGTCATAAGCCTATTGCTCAGGTGACCAGTCAGATTTTAAGTCCAGTAGGAGCTTGGTGGTGGTGGTAATGTATAGGGAAGAGAGTATTTGTTTGTTATTGGGGAGATGGAGTGATAATAGTACAGCACTGACTATAAACCACTCCCCAGAATATAATGCTGCCAGGTAGACCTGAGAATTGTCTGTGTAGAGAGAATCACCTTTCCTGGGGGGTGACTATATGGCTTTCTTTTGGGGATAATCCTACAGGGATAAAAACGTGTTAGTTCCCCTCAATTTGCAGTAACGAGACAAGGAGGGGCACTGAGGTTTCTCATGCACCTAATTTCAACATCCTCCAATGGAAATGCCCTTAGAATATTGCTGGGATCCTGGAACATGTGCATGGATCCTATTCTGGTTCTCCTCCTAGTTGCTGGGCAAAAAATATACCCAGTTTGGCAAATCTTTTGCTAGGTGGTCATACCAGTAGTAAAATGGTCTTCAGAGTACAGACAGAAAGAATGCATGGCTCAACAGGCGAAATCTCAACTAAGGAAAATGCAGCTAGCTATGACCAAGTACCATGGCCCAGTAATGGTGGTAGGGCCAGGATAGATGTGTTGGAAGGGAGTATAGATTTGCCAGAGCTTGGGCTCACTATGGGTGGGCAAGTTCAACATTTCTGCAAAAGGTTGACAGACAGACCCGCCATAGCTGGGTCATATTTCTGCTCCGTCCTTAGGTCAAGGAAGGTGGTAGCATCTATAAGACAGATGAACTTAAACTGCTGACAAGTTTGCCTTGGGAATAAAAACTTTTCATCATATACAATATTTCACCTTTTAAAATCGTTTTCTTCCTTCCCTTCAAACAATTTTTGCATGTCCTTGTTGTATCTCATCCTTACAACTATGCTATCTGGTAGATGTAATAAAAATGAGGGGCAAAATAGGAACCGTTTACCTGGTCTCCAATAATGCCAGGTACTGTGTGTAGGACAAATGGACTCATTTAATCCTCGCCATTTTCTTGTGAGAAATGTCATCTTCGTTGTAAATCAAGAAACTAGGACCCAGAGACGATACCTTTCCCACCGTCACATAGGTAGTAACTAACAGCAGTACCCAGATTCCAAGCCAAGTATATATGAACTCAAAGCTCATCCTCTTTCCGTGGTCATTATTATATTTGTTAACCAATGTCATATAGCAAATCCACAGTGCAATGAGGCCCAGGAGCAGTTTCTGCTAATTCCCCCGATGGTGAGTTCTGAGCTTTGTTTGTTAAGCCATAGTGCATAATAGGGCCTGACGGTGAAGCGAAAGCCCCCACCCACCTCCCACTGCTTCCCCACCCCCAACCCCACACACTCCCAGTACCTAAGCAAGCTCCAAGGTACAGAACAAAGATCATTTAAGAGCACTTACAAAAAACTGCATCCAGGACCCAACTTTTAAGATTTACCAGTGACACCCTCCTATTATACTACTGTAGTGCAGAAATAGTAAAATTAGGGAGTAAAGTTGCTCTACATTTTTAAGTTAAATGTTTGTACCCTGATTATTTCCCAAGTTCATTTGAGACAGTTTATGAAATGAAATACTATATGAAATAAGATAATGAAAAAAAAAAGACATTCAAAAATCACGTAAATAGGGGTTATCAAGCGCTTGAGATGAGTTAATTATCACTGCTGAGCCTGCAATTTAGCTGTATTTCCTAGCAGGTAATGCATAACAAGGAAACATAGTTCTCAGTATTCAATGATAATAATTTTTAAAATAATTAGTTTTAAAAAACTATGTGTGTGGGCTTCCCTGGTGGCACAGTGGTTGAGAGTCCGCCTGCCGATGCAGGGGACGCGGGTTCGTGCCCCGGTCCGGGAGGATCCCACATGCCGCGGAGCGGCTGGGCCCGTGAGCCATGGCCGCTGAGCCTGTGCGTCCGGAGCCTGTGCTCCGCAACGGGAGAGGCCACAACAGTGAGAGGCCCGCGTACCGCAAAAAAATATATATATATATATTGATAACTTTTTCATAGGACATCTGGGTTTTTTTTGCAGAAACAATCAAATAGTGTGTACACAACAATTACATGTTTAAATTTCCAATTCTTATCCTCTTTTATTTTTCTGTTTAATTTCATTTGTTAGAACCTTAAGCATAATGTTGCCACTAATGGTGATTCATAATGGACATTCTTGCCTTTTTCCTTAAATTTATGATCTTTTATAATTAATTATAATATTTGCTGTAAATAGTAGATGCCATTATTAGGTTAGGAGGCTACTCCTAATTTGCTGAGATCTTTTTAAAATCATGAATGGGTGTTGAGTTTTATTAAATCCTTTTCTCTGCGTATATTAAGATGATCAATTTTTTCCCCACTTCATCACTGAAGAAAACAACTGTTGTAGCCAGGATAAATCAGAGGGTATTAGATTATTAGAACTGGAAGCATCTTGAGATATCATCCAGTATTCTCAATGGGATTCCCTTGGCATCTGAGCCGGGGAAATCTTTACTGTTCGAGATTGTCCTACATATTACAGGAGGGCTAACAAGCCTGGTGCCCTTATAGGAAGCCAGATGCACTCTTTAAGTCATCTGGAAATCAAAAGCTGTCCCCACATATTTACAAACGACCTCGAAGATGCCATTGCATCACTTTGACACCACAGGGACCCACAGATGCCCAGGGACCTATAGGGGCTGTCCTGAAACTGAGAGTTACTAAGTTCTTCCTTCAGACTCGCTTTAGAACTATTTTGACTACGCTGCTCTGAAATCTCCACTTCCGCGCCCCACCCCCAATCCTTGCTAAAGAGTTGTTGAATTATTCTGACCCCTTCTAATTTCCTTTTGCTCCTGCCCTAAGCAATCCTTTCAGGATCCCTATTTTCTCTCGCTGTAAACCACTCTAAAGACCCATCTCTTTTCCCCCACTCCTGCTGGCACTTCTCTGGAGTGTCATACCTGACCTGACACCAACCAGTCCCACCAGAGGTCTCTGGGAATACGGTGGACCTCAGCAGTCAGAGGGGAAAGAAGGTGACTTCGTGAGATTGAAGAAACCAATCTTCTGCTGCATTCTGCCCCTCCTCACTTAGCCATGGCCTTTCCAGTAAGAGAGGAGCATCCAACAGCTCCAAGCTCCCTCCCCACCTTGGGCACACACCTGGGCTGCGAGGCACAGTGCCAGCAGATACCCAGGGAGACCCTGCCCAGTCTTCTTCAAGCCTGACCTCTTGTGGGTGTTGGGCGAGCAGCCCGCAGCCTCCTGGGTCCTTGTCATATGTCCTTACTTTCTAAACCACTGCAGCAGGGGAGGGGACGTGGAGGCTCTGGGCTGGAGTGTGTGTGTCTGTTTGGGGGACGGTGGTGGTGGCAGGGGTGGATGGACAAAGCTCCGTCCAGAGGACAGACTTCATCGCCTTCCATTTGGGAGGGAAAGTCAAAGCAGCTAGTTCCATTCGGGATGTGAGAGTTTACCAGGAGCCTTGTGAAATCATTCTGTCTTCCCCAACCAAACCATCACATATACGTCAGAAGCATATCTTGGTCTTAATGCATTTTACTCCTGTCACTCAGACATTCAAATAAATAAACCAGTTCCCAAGCTCAAGTGCTTCCCAGTCAGGTGGGGAGAAACCCAGGAACATTTCAGGAGAGGGTGCCCAGTGTCCCAGCAGAGGTATGAACTAGAGTCTATGGGAGGGGGGCTCAGAAGGCTTCACTGAGGGGAGTGATGGTTGTCCCTCTGTCTGAGGCTCGTTTCACGGGTAGGCAGGCCAGTACAGTCATCCCAGCAGACATGTGGGTGGGCGGCACCCATTCTGCAGCTCTCCCTTTCCCACCACTGCCTGCCCCTCAGGAAGCTTCTGCTCCAGCCACATTGAGGCTCTAGACTCCACCCTTCAGTCAATAAGCAGGAGAGAAAGAGGAGGCGGGAGCAGCGTGACACAATCCCAGACGCCTGCACCAGGGAAAGAAGAGGTGTGTACAAATCTGGCTGGCCAGCTCAGCAATGGACAGCCAGCCAGAGATGGATTCTGAGTCCAATATGGGCTTCTTGGGGTTCTCAAAATATGTACATTTGGGTTAAGAATCCGCCTGCCAATGCAGGGGACACGTGTTTGAGCCCTGGTCCGGGAAGATCCCACATGCCGCAGAGCAACTAAGCCTGTGCACCACAACTACTGAGCCTGCACTCTAGAGCCTGCATGCCACAACTACTGAGCCCATGTGCCTAGAGCCGGTGCTCCCTAACAAAAGAAGCCACCACAATGAGAAGCCTGCACACTGCAACAAAGACCCAACGCAGCCAAAAAAAAAAAAAAAGTACATTTGAATCACAGATGCAAGCAACTGAAAGACATTTTAGAAATTATTATTCCAATACTTTCTCGATATAAAAGCTGCCATAACAATTTCCTAAGTTTCAACTGTTTGATTTTTTGATAGTCATGAAATGAATACAGATTGTTAATGAGGAAGAGTAAAAAATAGAACTCCTAAACCCCTTACTAATTTATATTTTGATGGACAGCAAAACACAGAGGGCATTCTTCTCCTGCCATTTGTTAGCTGTGTGATCCGATACAAGTCACTTAACCTCTCTAAGCCCTTTACTCATCTATAAAGTGAGGATAAGGCTATATACCATGCAGGACCGTGGTGAGGACAAAAACAACATGCATTTGGCAGGTGCTTGATAAATGACAGCTAGTATTATTATTCCTGGGAACTAGCATGGAGATAGCTCCTGTGACTACCATTTCTAAGAATGATTTCTAAGCCAGAGCTGTAGTACAGACCAACCCTAGCAAGGATTACATTCCAGAGTAAATAAAAACAGGGATTCGGTTAACGAAATCTTGCCAGGTCAATAGGCAGAGGGGAAAGTCACTATCAGTTTCCTTGTTATAGACCCGTCAGGAATCAATAAAGAGGATGTGGTACACATATACAATGCAATATTACTCAGTCATAAAAAAGAACGAAATAATGCCATTTGCAACAACATGGATGGACCTAGAGATTATTATACTAAGCAAAGTAAGTCAGAAAGAGAAAGACACATACTATATGGTATCACTTACATGTGGAATCTAAAATATGACACAAATGAACTTACCCACAAAACAGAAACAGACTCACAGACACAGAGAACAGACTTGTGGTTGCCAAGGGCAGGGCGGAGGTGCAGAGAAGGATTGAGAGTTTGGGGATTAGCAGATGCAAACTATTATCTATAGGATAGATAAACAATAAGGTCCTATTGTATAGCACAAGGAACTCTATTCAATGTCCTGTGATAAACCATAATGGAAAAGGCTATGAAAAAGAATACATATGGATAACTGAGTCACTTTACTGTACAGCAGAAATTAATGCAATATTGTAAATCAAGGGACTTCCTTGGTGGCGCAGTGGTTAAGAATCCGTCTGCCAATGCAGGGGACAGGGGTTCAATCCCTGGCCCAGGAAGATCCCACAAGCCGAGGAGTAACTAGGCCCGTGTGCCGCAACTACTGAACCCGTGTGCTGCAACTACTGAAGCCTTCACGTCTAGAGGCCATGCTCCGCAACAACAGAAGCCACCGCAATGAAAAGCCTGCGCACCGCAATGAAAAGTAGCCCCCACTCGCCACAACTAGAGAAAGCCCACACGCAGCAATGAAGACCCAACGCAGCCAAAAAATAAATAAAATTTTTAAAAGCATTGTAAATCAACTATATGTCGATAAAATTTAAAAATTAAATAAAATTTTAAAAATAAAATAAAATTAGACCTGTCAGGAGACACACCAGGAAATGCTGCTCATCCAGACAACCATCCATCTATCCATCCATCCATCCATCCATCCATTCCAGGCAGGGAATGGCAGTAAGAACACACAAATGCTATGAGTTCCTGGAAGTCACAACCATGTCCTATCATGGAGGACATAAATAGCAAAGTCAACAGAAAAGAAATAGAGATGACCTAATAACAAATTTAAAATATTTATTTGGACTTATTAGCAATTTAAAATCTGTAAATAAAAATAATACCATTTTTCCCACCTAACAATGCAGCAAGTGCATTTAAGATGAGAATTCTTGGTGCTTATACGGGATCTGGAAACTAACACAACATTGTAAAGCAATTATACTCCAATAAAGACGCAAAAAATAAAAGTGGTGCTGGGAATCCAGATTGTTGTAATCCTTCCAGTGGGCAGGGGGGAAGGGTGTGGGGGGCGGGGGCAGGTGTAGAGCAGGTGTGTCCTCCTCTGTGGGCTGCCTGCTCCTGCCCCAAAGCAAATCTTCTCACCCCATAAAAAATGTGGATTCGCTTTGACCTCACTGCTTCATCTCTAGAAACTTATCCTTGCAGATAACAATGGCATGTGCAAAACATACAGCTATAAAGATGCTCTTCAGAGCTCTGCTTGTAACGTGTAAAAGCCGGAAACAATCTAAGTGCCAACAACGGCTGCTTGGCTAAGGTAGCAACACATCGCGGAAGCCAGTCCACTCGGGAGCTGGAGAGACTGCAGGGGGCGTCAAACCCCAGCTCTTCTACAAGCTCCCTGTGTGACCTTGGGCAAAATATTGCCTCCAAACCTGTTTTCTTCTCTATAAAAGGCAGACAGTAACAGTATTTACCTCACAGATTTGTGGCGCGGAATAAATTAGATGATGCGTGCAAACTTAGCCCATAGGAAGCATTTTATAAATAGTTGCTATTATTAAATAAATTATGCTATAACCATATGATGAAATTCATTGCAAACATAAAAAAATGCTGTAGAAAACTTTCTAATACGCTGGGAAATGCTTATGGGCATTGTAAGTGCAAGGAGCAAGTCATATTCCTGTAGGATATCTGCTTTTGCTAAAACTATATTTTTTCCACAGAAGTAGACTCACAGACATAGAAGACAAACTTATGGCTACCAAAGAAGGGGGTAGGGATAAATTAGGAGTTCGGGATTAACAGATACACACTACTGTATATAAAATAGATAAACAACAAGGACCCACTGTACAGCACAGGGAACTATATTCAATATCTTGTAATAACCTATAATGGAAAAGAATCTGAAAAACAATATATATATATATGGATAACTAAATCACTTTGCTGTACACCTGAAAGTAACACAACATTGTAAATCAACTATACTTCAATTTTTAAAAGTTCTATTTTTTCAGAGGGAAAAAGAGTAAAATAATTTACATCAAAATGCTAACCGTAGTTATTTCTGAGTAATGGGATGGCAGGAGATTTTGTTTCCTTATTTGGGCTTTTCTGCGTTTGCCAATTTTTCCTCAAAAAGGAGGCAGAAGGAGGGTGTCGTTGGGAACGTGACTGTGCTTGCTATTCATTTTTTGATGATAAAGATGGAACAAGAATTGTTTTTATCTGTAAAGACACTCTAGAAAATGGAGGTAGAGAATGGTGTCCTGCAAAATTCCCAGCAAGGTGTCCCTGCCCCATGCCCTTCCTGGGCAGAAATAGCCTAAGAAACTCCCTAACCCAGAGGTCAGCAGGTCCCCCAGCCTGTGAGCCCATCCTGAGGGGCCTCACCTGAGGCTGTGGGCGCCGCTGCCCACCTATCCCCAGTCCACTCACAGCATGAAGGCAGGTAAAGGAGAGCGGGGGAGGGGCGAGGACTGGGAAACCAGGGGAGGAGGAGGGGAGGGACCGGGCCAGGGAGGCAGGGGCAATCTCCTCCCTCACTTTACACGCCCCCCCTTCCCCTGGACCGGACCTTGCTGTCCCCTTTGACCCAACTTGCACAGGGTCCCCGTTTCCCCACTGTATAACGTTTTCACGTTTTTCTTGACCACAGGATCTCCCAGGGCAGAGCCAACTTGGCCCCAGTACCATAAGGGAAGGTCCAGGGTAGGTATGGCCATTTCCTGGCTGGGCCCCTTCCAGGTCAGGCCAGAGCAGGGCTGGAGGGGATAAAAGGAAAACAAAAAAGCAAGCCGAGGAACACAGGTATAACCTTTCTGTTGGACCAAGGAAAGAGAAGGTGGGTTTGGAGCGACTCAGAAATCAATTCAACTGGCCTCCACTCCTTTCTGCAAATCTAACCCCCAAGTAAACAACGTGTTCCGAGAGCACAGAGATGCGGAGCACCCCACACCCCCAATACAAACGGATACCGAAGTAGCCTTCAGGTTTCGGTTTTTAGGCTGGAAGCCACGGCAGATGCGGAGTCCCGCTCAGTCCCGGAGGCCTTATCATTATCATTTAGCACCTGTGCTGCATGGCCACGTCCACAGAGCACCTGCCCATCCCATGTCAAAGGTGTCTGTGGAACTGCAGTGGCTTCCCAGCTACCTGCAATGACTCTCCGGCTCTCCTGGGGCTTGGCACACTTTGGGATGGCTTTCTGAGGAGGTTTTCTGGAGGGTTAGCCTTTGTCTGGGTGTACCTAAACAACTGTGATTTGGGGTGATGCTCCTAGGGTAAGAAAAAGCTTCTCTCCTGTGTCTTAAAATTAAAATGACAGTGATATTTGCTGACTTGCCAAAACCACAGGCCTACTGGTGATGAATGAATGGGACTGTCAGAGAAAGACTTGAGGGCCCCCAGGAAAAGAGGTATTTTAACACAGAGAGGCCCAATTCTGTCAGAGGGTAAAGCCCTGTTCTTAACTGCTACAGTCTACCATCTTGGGAATAACTGTAGCTTGCAGATTGAGCTGGCTGCCACGTCCCAGGAGACCCCAACTGGAATGACTGCACTATACTCATGGCCCGGAACTTTTCTGTTTTGAAAACTTGAAAGGCCAAAGTATTTCTTTCTGTACCATCTGTAGACAAGAGCGTTGACTCCCACCTGCCTGATCCTTGGCATTTCTTGATTTCCGGGGAAAAGTGGCAAGGAGTGCTATTTGGGGATAAAGATGGAAAAAGGGAAGGCATTCCGAGCAGGGCTCCATGGGGCTGGTGGCAGCCATTCCCTTGGTGTGAAAAGTCCTACCATTCTTCCCCTGCTGCCCACCCCCCTTCCCAGCATTGGCTGGAACGCAAAGAGGGCGTTACTGCATCCCACCCTTACCCTTGACCAACAAAAGATGTCTTCCCCTCGGTGGGAGCTGTGTCTTTTGTTCCTGAGAGCTTAAGGCATTTTGGAATGCCCTACGGGCAATGACAGAACTCTGAATAGTCCTCCCTGGGACACCTTAGGAGTGAGTCATAAGCTGTGTTTGCCTAATGGAGTTAGGACCTGTCAGTCATCAGTTATGTTATCAATACACTGAGCCTAGAAACTCTTCTCAGCTAGGAAAATAATGGGCTATGCAAAGTGCATCTGGGGCTTGGAGATGGAACAGGTAAAAAGAGGAGGTAGGCGAACCAGCAGATGCCTGCGTGCATGACCTCCAAGGAGGCAGACACACCTACCCATTACCACAAGCCTCTCTCTCTCTTTCTCCCTCCCTCCCTCTCCCTCTCTCTCGCGCGCGCCAAGGTGAGTGCAGGATTCATAGATGAACGGGGACCTATTCTTGGGCATGTCTGAGTCAAGGTCTTGGCAGATATGATTCTAGAGCAAGCTCCTCTCTCCCTCAGGGACCCCCTAACAGATTCCCTGTTGCCCTCAGAGGAATTTCCCATCATCCTCCCTTCCTCTTGTCAACTGCTGGAACTGTCTGAGCTGGAAGGCAGGCTGACAAGGTTAAGGGGAGAGGAGATCTGATGTGCTATCATGCTTCTCAGGTCCGTGAGAGGCAGGCTTGTGTGCAGCGGGTCCACGGCCTCCCTCGGCCCCCCTCCCCACATAACCCTCCGATGTGCCAGTCAGAGACGAAGACAAGAAGCTGGCTCTCAGTCCTCCTCCCAGAGCCTGAACCTCGAGACAGTTATTTACGGGAGCTCTGCAGAGTCTACCAACCAGCCTCAAGCCTGGGGCCTGATTTCCACGTGGTGCTGCCATGGAAGCCGCCACAGCAGCGTGGACTGCACTCTGCAGGGGACGGGAGGTAGTTCTTACACATACCTGTGCATCATCCCGGTCACCATCACCTGACAGTGACAGCCACTGAAAGTTCAGGCCGTGTCCATTGCTGAAACTGCCGGCTACGAGACACATCTGTAATCTGTGGACGGGGGTCCACACACCCACTGCAGGTCATCTAGACCAGGGCTACTCAAAGTGCGTATCAGGACTAAGCTGCACATTTTTTGTCACTGGTCCATAGTGAGGTAAGTACAGAAATCGAGAGCCTTTGAAACCTTTATAGCAATCTGGCAGAGTAATTTAAGGTGTTTATTCTAATAATTTAAAAGGGACTTGTATTTTTATCTTTGTTTCATTTTCCCAGAAATGTATTCTAAAGAATACATTTTTTTAGAAAAATATATATTGTATTAAAATATCATTCTGCAAGAAATTGTCCAAGAAAAACCCTGTTTCTTCATGGCAGATAGTTTGAGGAGCACGGATCTAGTTGCATCCGCGGCTGCATCAAAATACGATATGGCATCGAAAACCCCCGCCTGCTAATTATTTGATCTTTCATAGGAATTCTGAAAGTGAGCGAGAGTGAAGCCTGAGAGAGGGAGACACAAGACAGCAGAAGGAGAGGGGTAGGTTGGAGGACGGAGACAAAGTGCATCCTTCCAGGGCAGCTGGCGCCACCTGAAACATGAAAGTCTGCGTTCCAATAAACTGATAGGAGAAATCCCGTCCTTTCTGGCTCTCTTTCCTGAGATGATGGCTGTGGAGCAAGTCAGAAGGAAGGCAGTACACCATAGACATGGCCTCTCTGGGGAGCTGACCCAGGAAGCCCAGGGCAAGGGGATGCAACACCGTCAGGACGCAGCCGTCCTAAGCAGCAGTGCTCTCCTGGCCCGGCCTGGCTGCCCCAAGGCCCTCTAGACTCTACCTGCCTGTCTGGAGGGCCTCACCTCTAAAGAGTACAGGGTGACCAGAACCCCAGCCCTCCCTATCATCTGAGTTGAGCAAGACTTCCTGAGGGAATTTTTCAGCTCAGGCAGGATACCCAGGGATTAAGAACAAAAGCATCGAGTCAAACATCCTTGAGCCCGAGTTCTGGCCCCTCTGTTCCCTGCCTATGTGACACGCAGCACACACGTATTGAGGCCTCGGTGTCTGCATCTACAGCATGGACACAGCAATACCTAATATTTGTTGACAGTTACACTATATGCTAGATATTGGCTATTGGCTTTATCTGGAATATCTCAAAATAACCCTATGAGATAGATATGTTTATTCCCATTTTCCAGGTGAGTCAACTGAGGCTTAGAGAGGTTAAGAACTTGGTGATTTCACACAGTGAGTGAAAGTCAGGACTCAGTCATCGGCGCTCTTCTTCTCAGAGTTATTGTGTTTAATCATTATGGGATACTCAAATCACAGGATTGCTATAAAGATAAACAGTGCATTTATCACAGTGCCTTTCTAAATATGAGTTGCTACTGCTTTTGGCATTATCTTCCCAGGGATATCCCAGGGCCTTTGAATGTCCCCTGGCTTCAAGGCTACAACGTAGGGCAGCAAAAGCTTGGCAAGCTCCAGAAGGAGCCAAGCCAGGGTTTCCTTGGCAGGTGGCCCAGCCTGCACATCCTTTAATAGTCCAGGGTCTCCTATAAATATGCCAACAGCAAATCAAAGGCTCTGAAGCAAATCACAATAGTCACTCAATTTCAGGCTCTAAAGCATGTTCAGTCTTGCACCTTTCACATCAGCTAAAAAGTTCTTCCAAGTTCCCAGCTCCTGGATCCCTCTATCTCATCTTGCTAAATGCTGAGCCCCTCTCTGCAGAATACTCTAGATGACAACTATTAAAAGAAGGGTGCAGGGCCAAAGCACAGGGAAGACATTTGGTGAGGTTGCCTGACTCTCTGTAAATATTTATGCCACTTGATGAGTCTGTGTTGGTGCCAGGACCCCCCACCCCCACCCCTAGTTTCCCATGGAGGAATTTTAGTGCAGGATGAGGGTAAAGCTGAATGTCAGATTCTATCCCAGACATGCCCTTGGAAACCTCAGACCCCTGCTAATTGGGTACCTTCCATTGAGGGTTGGCGCTGTGCTAGGCAAGGTGTCCTTAGTTATCTCTCATCTGTGCACCACACTGCAGGGTAGGGATTAGTGTTCTCATTTTACAGATATGGAAACTGAGGCTAGAACAGGTTAAGTAGCTGGCCTGAGTGATACAGCCAATAAGTGGAGGAGCCCAGCTCTGCTTAGCACTAGTATCTGAGCTCTTCCCCTCCAGGAGGCCCTGTATGTTCTCCCTCTGGGACGGGACCCAGGGTCTCTACTAGGTCTTAGTTGGTTCTCCTCCTTCCCTCTCCCCTGAGCTCTAGGGAGGGGGCTGCTCCACTACCAGCACGCCGAGTGGTCCCTCATGAATTCTTGCCTCGACACTGCCCTGCCGGGGGTGGATGTGTACTCTCTTTACCTGGCCCTCTTTGTGTCTCATTTATTTCCAAGCTGGTGATATGGAGAAGAAGAGATCATCTCCCTTATTGGGCTGATGCAGGGTGATTGGAGCCCTTGCTTATCAGTGGCTTAACCGCCTCCTGGTTTATAGGAGTGACTCATGTCAGAGCCCCTATTGGACGCACGCCAGCATAGCTTTGTTCCAGGCTTACAGGTTTCTGGAAACACAGAGTAGAAAAATGTCATAGCCCTTGGCCCCCAAGGGACAGCGATGGGTATTGTCAGAGACACAGTCTACGCCCCTGGGTAACTGTGTCCCATGGGGATGATGGCACAGTGCCCAAGTGCCACTATATGAGAATCCCACTAGGTGCTTGCTTGTGAAAACACAGACTCTAAATCACAACACAGTCTGTGACAGAAGCCAGGAATATTCCCAGGCTCCCGGTGATGCTGATGTTTACAGAAATTGTACAATCTTTGACTTAGAGCGTGGGTTTTGGATCAGAACCATTTGGATTCAAATCCCAACCCTGGGAAGGTTGACTAACTTCCTTGAGCTTCAGTCCTCTTCCCATTGTGAAATAATAATAATAGCAACTCCTAAGACACCGGGAAGAGACGGAGAGAACGTAATTTAGTTTGTGGCAGCCAAAGAGCTCTTCAAAGTTGCCCTCCTTAAGAGTCCTTCCATCCCAAATTTGACAGGTGGTAAGTATTCAAGAAATAACTTGGACTTGCTCTTGTAAGCCAGGCAAAATGGAGAAAACCCACTGATGAGATCATCACAGGTGAAGGAGAGTGATTAGAACCAAGCTCTTCCTAATTCTAAGCAATCGATCAACACATCTGTAGTGAGCATCTGCCGGGGTTCAACATCACAGAGCAACCAAGTTCTTACTGATAGCAACTCAAATTTAAGTTAAGGAGATGAGGCAAAAACATACAAGTTTAAGTCAAATAACAAGTTACTAAATGAACAAGACAATCATCCAAAGATGCCCCGTGTTCATTAATTCATTCAGCATGTATATTCATGCATTGCCTCTGGTGTACAATGGACTGGACCGGAAACCAAAGATACAAGGTTGAATAATATGGTCCCTCCCTCAAGGTGCTGAAAGTCTAGAGAAGGAGACTGATGAACAAACCAATGCTCAGGACTAATTCAGTCTCTTCTGGCTCTGAGTATTGAGAAAGGCTAAGTCTCACGGTATTTGAAATACTTCCTTCGGGGCCTGGGAGATCAGCTCTAATCAGCAGGAAGGTAGTCAAGGTCTGGCGACCCACCTCAGCGCATTCAGAGCTTCAGACCCAATGTCTAGAGACAAATATACTATGTAGACCATTATCAGAGTAATGACAGCAGGCAGTTTTGAAACTCTTGTCTAAATGTAGTTGTGAAGCATGAAAACAGGAGTAAATCATTTCAAAATGGTTAATCACAATCCAAGGGAAAAGGAAATATAGAGAACTCCCAGCCCACCTTTAATAACCCCAATGGTGTGAGGAGGCGGAAACAAAACTAGAGATGAGGGAATCCAACCATGGCCACACTTTCTGCAAAGCTCACAGCTTGGTTCCTTGAGGGGAGGAATAGCATCTGTTTGTTTACCACTATGTAGCCGGCACCTATCAGAGTGGATACACATTAGGGATCTAAGAAACATGTATTGGATGAATGAATGAATGAACAATGAAATTGTCCAGATCTGAGAAAGCCAAGTGGCCAGTATGCAGCCAACCATAAGCCCAGTAGATTCGTAGCGGATAGCTCTTTTTAGAGTCCAAGCTTCTCTGAGTTCTAGACCTGTGTATCCAACTGTCTATTTGTCAACTCCTCTGCAATGTCTCCAAGTCGCCTCAGTCTCCGAAGGGATGAACTTGTGATCTTTACTTGCTCATCCTTTCCTGCAGCTCCACAGCTCAGTGAATGCCACCACTCTGTGTCTAGTTATACAAACCAGAAACTAAGGACACATCATTTCACAGCCCTCTCCTTAGCACCAATCCATCCCTCAGTGCTATCTATTTCCTTCCTAAAATTCCCTCAAACATATCCCCTGCCATTTCTCTAATCCAAGCTAGCATCTTTCTCCTGGGCTCGTACAGTTGCCTCCTGGCTCATCCGTCCATGTCTTTGCTCCCTAGCGTCTCTCCACCTTGCTGCCCCCTCCGCCCTCAACAGCCTTTCTTCCCACATGCTCATCATTAATACTTTCTCATCCAGTAGATCTCACAGACACGTGCCCTCTCCTTCTGGACT
This sequence comes from Mesoplodon densirostris, assembly GCF_025265405.1. Lineage (NCBI taxonomy): Eukaryota > Metazoa > Chordata > Mammalia > Artiodactyla > Ziphiidae > Mesoplodon > Mesoplodon densirostris. Next base: position 93,151,548 of record NC_082669.1, on the reverse strand, counting down.
ATGCCATGAACTCTAACATACTTCTCTCCCATGACATGCGTCCCAGTTGCAATTTTACAGTCTACTGTCCAGAGGCCAGTGGGCAGCTCCTGACCCAGAGTGGCCGAGTATATATTTTATATTCATGTGCCTGGTAACAGGCAGGACGGTAGTAGAAGGGAGACAGTTCCCAGAGTAGGCACTCAGTTTAGGTCAAAGTCTTTTTCGAAGAGAGGGAGAGAGAAAACAGTCATTTTGTGCTGCCAACAGTTTTGAAGGTTAAGAAAGGAGTGAGCCCCTGGCCCCTGGGCTGCTTGGCTTAGGGAAGGTGGTCGGTCCCATCGATGAGAAAAGCGGGCTCAGGGGAGACAAGAGGAGGGTGGGGCTGGTGCACACAGAAAAGGACGGCCACCTGAAAGGCAGCTCCAGCTGATTTTTTGCCCGGTGGGAACACCTGTACGTGGGTCTTATTTTATGTTTCCAAGAGAAGTCAAGTCTGAAATCAAAATTTTATGTGAAGTCTCTTGATTTTTAAATGCTGGCAACTAATTTAGAAAAACAATTCCAGAGCCAAACAAAACATATCTGTGTCCTGGGTTTTGCAGGCCGACTCCAGCTCACCACCTGTGTGTTGGAGGAGCTCTGTTCTCCCTGCCCCAGACCGACACAGCCTCAGAATTAATTCCTCCTCCCTCCTCCGTGACTTCCCGTGAACCAGACCGGCTCCGGCTGCTGGTGAGCGCGGCATTCAGCTCCTTCATTTTGTTCTCCATGGATTCTCCCCACTTGTCCCTTCCTTCCTCTCCCTGATCCTCCCCCACAAATGACGCTCAACTCAGGTCTCAAAGGTCAGGCTGGAAGAAGGGAGCCTCCTTGCACCATGAAATTGATATCCACAAATACCACCACCCGGCCATCCTCTAAATGCAGCTGTCAGGGTGCTACTGCTTACAACGGGGGAGGGCGGGAGCCCAGGGGTGCTCACTTCAGAAAGTGGGAGTTAACGGCAAAAGAAAAAGGGGTGAGGCTCCAAACTGCTTGACATTTGTATGTCCTTCAGGCACCTCTCAATGTGCCTCCTCTGTGCATCCTAAGGCCCCTCCCTGGTCCTCCTCTCCTCCCCATCTCCCAGGATGGCACCCCTTGTTGCCAAATCAGACTCTTTTTTTCCATTATAGTTTATTACAAGATATTGAGTATAGCCGGGTGCTACACAGTAAATCCTTGTTCTTTATTTTATATATAGTAGTGTGTACCTGTTAACCCCAAACTCCTAACTTATCCCTTCCCCCCCTTTTTCTTAGGTAACCTTAAATTTGTTTTCTATGTCTGTGAGTCTGTTTCTGTTTTGTAAATAAGTTCATTTGTACTATTTCTTAGATTCCACATATTAGTGATATCATATAATATTTGTCTTTCTCTGACTCACTTCACTTAGTATGATAATCTCTAGGTCCATCCATGTTGCTGCAAATGGCACTATTTCATTCTTTTTCATGGCTGAGTAATATTCCATGGTAGATATATATCACATCTTCTTTATCCTTCCATCTGTTGATGGACACTTAGGTTGCTTCCATGTCTTGGCTATTGTAAATAACGTCCCTATGAACATTGGGGGTGCATGTATCTTTTCAAATTAGAGCTTTCATCTTTTTTGGATATATGCCCAGGAGTGGGATTGCCGGATCATATGGTAACTCTAGTTTTAGTTTTTTAAGTAACCTCCCTACTGTTCTCCACAGTGGCTGTACCAGTTTACATTCCCACCAACAGTGTAGGAGGGTTCCCTTTTCTCCACACCCTCTCCAGCATTTATTTGTAGATTTTTTTGATGATGGCCATTCTGACTGGTGTGAGGTGATACCTCATTGTAGTTCTGATTTGCATTTCTCTAATAATTAGTGACGCTGAGCATCTTTTCATGTGCCTGTTGGCCATCAGTATGTCTTCTTTGGAGAAATGTCTGTTTATGTCTTCTGCCCATTTTTTTGATTGGGTTGTTTGGTTTTCTACTTTTGAGTTGTATGAGCTCAAACCTGACTCTTTTGACAAGCCACATTGAAACAGTCACTCAATCACCAAGTCCACGGATTCTATCCTTCAGGATCTCCCAAATCCATCTCCTTTTCTCCATCCTCCCACCCAGAGCCATAGCTCAGGCCACAGTACATTCACCTAGGCGACTGCTATCATCGTGCGGACGATCTCACTTCCTCTGGTCTTCCCCCCAAATAATCCCCCACGATGCTGTCTGAACAGTCTTCTCAAAACCGAAATCTGATCACAACACTCTGCTCAAAACCCTCCAGTCACTCCCCATCATCTTCCAAAATATAATCCAGACTGCTTAGCATAGCCTGGCCCCATCCTGCCCCAGGGGTCTCACTTCAGGCACATCCCCAGGTGCCCCCGACGCTGCAGCCTTACAGGACTGCTGGCATTTCCTCAGAGCACACCCAAGCTCTCTTTCGCCTCCACATCATCACACCTGCTATTCCAGCTGCCTCCAAAGTCCTTTCCCTCCCCTCCTCGTTGGCGTGATAATGCCTATTTGTCATTCCATACTCAGTGAAGGTGTCTGAATCTGCAGAAAGTCTTTCCTAACTCCCGACCCCCATCCACCTTTTCCCGCTTCCTTCTTTACAGGGTGACTTTGGATATTGTCATCAGATTACTTATCCCGTGATCCTGCAACACTCTCTTTGTGCATCTCCCACTATAGGCTATGAGTGACTCGAAGGCAGGGACCGTTATCTCAGACACATGCTGGAAGCTCAGTGCCTAGCACAGAGCAGGCATTTACTGTAGGTGTACTGAATAACTGAAACATTCCAACCTCTGTATTGTGCCTGGCGTCGGCTGATTCCAAACAGCCCCTTTTCCCAGCACACACGGCTTATGTTTAGCATTAGTAGTTTATCTCCGGGTGAAATTTGGTGCCAGCTGTGGTCACCTGTTTGATTGCTCTCTGAGCTCTGCCTTTAACTAGAAATTAATTTGGATTACTTAAGCTTTCCTTGCCCAGTGGAGAAACTCCGGCAGGGTAAATCCAAAGCTGCTGGCAATTTTACTTTTTTCTCTTTAATCTCTTTCTCTCATGCGCCAACTCCAATTTTGTGCTTTCTGGCTTCCTCTCCCTCCCAAGGCACGTTTTTCATCTGCTACCTCTGACCTTTTGCAGATGGTGACTCACCTTGGATCTTCACCTTCCGACCTGCTCATCTCAGGGAAACTGAAGCCCGTCCTGCCAAGGGAGTCGGCCATATCACTTGGGAGCTCTGGAGCAGCTCTGAGAAGGAAAACCAGAAGTGAGATTCCTGAACCCCAGTCTGCTCCCCTCTGAGCCCCAGACCATGCCTCGATGCTGAGGAAGGTCGGGGATCTTAAAGACCAGCTCTTCAGCTAGAAGTTCTGACCATCAGCAAAGAGGGCACAGAGAATGGTAAGGAAGGCAGGGATGAGCACGGACCCTGGCTCTCAGCAAGCCATATTTTTGGTAAGATCGTGTCCTCCCCCACCTGCAGTGTCCTAATGGTTTATGCCTAACTGGGAATGCTTCTTCTTCCCAGCTGACCCATCCTTAAGGCCTTCTTTTCCCTGATCCCCCTCCCATACCCCGATCAGCCTCCTGTTCTGTTCTCTTGACAAGAGTCCATTCATACCTCACACAGGCTCCAAAAGCAAGACTGGCATGTCTCCGTTGAGAAAGTTTGCAAAACCCTAAAGGAGGGCTAGGGTAGGGGGGCACCTACTGCTCCCACATGGGACTGAGAACCTGCCAGGCACTTGAGGGAAACCAAGGACAAAAATCCATGGTGAGTTTTTCAGGGCACTGAAAAGTTAAGGAACTTGCCCCAAAGCACACAGGAACTAAGCAGAGGAGCCACCACCTCAAGGTTTCACTGTATGAACAGCAAATGATTTTGTCCACACAAAGTTCATGGCCTCTGCTACATCACCCTGCAGAAAGTTCCTGTAAAATGAATGTTCTTATTTAGGGAGAAGGTTCTGCAATGTCAGATCATATCAGAACTCCCTGCTTTGAACAACCAGCAGCTGCCAGACTTCCAGAGGAAGTCACGTGTGGCTACACTTAGGGATTTGACAAAGGTCTCCCCAGCACCTGCCCGAGCAGGGCACATTCTCCATCACAAGGTGCGCCTGCTCTCAGGGAGCTCACAGTCTTGTGGCGAAGATGGCAGAGGCATAAACATAAGTGTGAAATTAATGCAGAAGATTGATCCGTTAAATCAAGTTCCTGGGTGTAAGATTATATAATTCTTTGGAATTCATAGAAAGGAACTATCAAGCAAATCAGCCACCTTGTCATTTTAACTAAAGTGCCAAAACCAGTTTTAGTTTTGAAAACAGAGAAATTCAAGATTCATACTTGTCTGTAAGTATGCAAGGCAGTGTGCAATTTACCTTTGGTAGAATTAGCAGCAACAGCCAGAATTTGTAAATTCTCCTTTCATTTACATTTAAAAGAGAGAAATCCAATTTAGTCCAAATTCATTATTCACGAGTACATAAAACGTGCCTGGGCTTCCCTGGTGGCGCAGTGGTTGAGAGTCCGCCTGCCGATGCAGGGGACATGGGTTCGTGCCCCGGTCTGGGAAGATCCCACATGCCGCAGAGCGGCTGGGCATGTGAGCCATGGCCGCTGAGCCTGCGCGTCCGGAGCCTGTGCTCCGCAACAGGAGAGGCCACAGCAGTGAAAGGCCCGCGTACTGCAAAAAAAAAAAAAAGTGCCCCTTGCTCCAATCTAGTTTTTGTTGTTGTTGTTGTTTTCTTTTTGGCTGCGTTGGGTCTTCATTGCTGTGCACAGGCTTTCTGTAGTTGCGGCGAGCGGCGGCTACTCTTCGTTGCGGCACGCGGGCTTCTCATTGTGGTGGCTTCTCTTGTTGTGGAGTATGGGCTCTACTAGGTGCACGAGCTTCAGTAGTTGTGACACGTGGGCTCAGTAGTTGTGGCACGTGGGCTCTAGAGTGCAGGCTCAGTAGCTGTGGCGCACGGGCATAGTTGCTCCACAGCATGAGGAAATATGTAAACTGTACTGACCATGAGCTCATATGCAGCAGGAAAATGGAGAGAAAGGGGTCCCTTCTCGCTTGCTGATATATGTCACCATCATTGCATGCAAACCTAACTATTAGGCAGAGTTCTAATGAGTCCCCATCCCCACCCCTCAAAGCTCAGGAGAAACCAATAAACCCCTCCAGTAAACTGTGACAGAAGGAATAAAAGCTAAGTGATAAAAATGCTAACTTGAATTTGCACATGTGATGAAGTTCCTTATAATGTCTTATTAAAAGGTTGTTTTATCCTGGACCCTTGTGTTCCTGCTCCTCATCCCTTTTCATTTCCAGCATCTGACTCTTCTGGGTGAAAAGAGGCATTTCTACTGATGTGGTAGATCAGTGAACCCAAAAGAGGGTAAAAATCAGTGGCCTCGATTCGGCAACACCTATTAAATGTTTAAAATGTTCACACCTTTTGACTCCAAACTAACACTTTTAGGAATTTACTCAAAGGAAATAGTTAACAATGAATATAAATATGTATCTGCAAATATTGTTTAAAATAATTTAAAAATGGAAAACAAATGTTCACAGATGTTGGCTTTACGTAAACTATGATATGTGTATACATTGAACTGAAAGTGATGCAGAAGCTATAACAAGAAAATAATTAATATATTAGACTATATAAAAATATGAACATTTTCTATGGCAAAAAAAAGCATTTACAATGTCAAAAGACAAATGGGTGAATTATTTGCAAGATATATGACAGGCAAACTAAATTACTCGATATAAAAAGAAGTCTTTAAAATCAATAAGAAAAGAAAAACTCAATTTTAGAAAGGCCAACAACCATGTGAAAAGATATTCAATCTCACACAGTTAAAGAAATGTAAACTGTATTAGTAGCAAAAGTCAACTTTTCATCTATAATCTAGGCAAAGTCCAATAATAACCTCATTTAGAAAAAAAATGTTCTCATTCATCTTTGGTGGAAATGTAAATCTGAAGGACAATTTGGTAATCTACCAAAATTTTGAATTCTTAAATATTAAATTCTTTAAATTTTTCCTTATGCATATATAAGGGTATTTACAACAGTGTTGTTTGTAATATCAAATACCTGGAACAAAATCGATAAATTATGATACATCTCTAATGGAATACTATGCTGTTGTTAGACAAAAGGATGTAACTCCATATACACTGATACGGAAAAAACACCCAAGATATACTGATATACTGAATGCTAAGTGAATCCAGAAAGTTGAAGAATATTAGATATAAGTACTGTCATTTATTATATATACATATATTTTTTCACATAAGCATAGAAAATGTCCTGAAAGATATAAACAGCGGAAACTTCTAAAGGATAGAACTTGAAGAGAAGGGAGATTTTATATTTTATTTCATAGCATTCTGACAGTTCGAGTTTTTTCTTTTGATGATTATGTATTATTATTTTTTCTTTTCTTTTTTTTTTTTTTTTTTTGCAGTACGCGGGCCTCTCACTGTCGTGGCCTCTCCCGTTGCGGAGCACAGGCTCCGGACGCGCAGGATCAGTGGCCATAGCTCATGGACCCAGCCGCTCCGCGGCATGTGGGATCCTCCTGGACCGGGGCACGAACCCGTGTCCCCTGCATCGGCAGGTGGACTCTCAACCACTGTGCCACCAGGGAAGCCCTATGTATTACTCTTATAATTTTAAAAAAACTAGCTTGAACCATTAGTTGAACCTGATTAATCACCTCCTCTGCTACGGGAATTGTTTAGACACTGGGGCTACAGTGGGGAGTTGATATCTCAAGTCAAGAGATAGTCAAACTAGATCCTCTCTTCTCAAGTAGAAAATAATAACATGAAGTGAAAGGGAATGTTGCAATAAGTGAAGGGAGACCACGATAATAGAAAGAATGTTCTGACCTGAACATCTCTGAGATTCTAAGTCAAGCAGAAAAGGGCTTTACTTTTACAGGAGGAGTAAAGAACTGGGTGTGGCGGAGTAGGAGAGCAGGGGGCTGCGTCAGACAGTGGTTGAGGGACGGCTTTTCTCTAGAGTCAGCCTATTTTCAGGAGGGCTATGAAGGAGTTCCCAATGCTTCCAGTGCTGGTTCAGGCCGCGCATGGGTCAAAGTTCAGGGGGTTGGGAGTACTAAATAAATCGGCCAAGACAAGTTAGCAACTTAACAGGCATTTTGTCCAGGTACATCAGTGGGAACAAACAGTTCAGCTAATCATTTATGAGACAAAGAACTGGGATTTGGAGGGCCTGTGTCTGCCCTTGTCATAGGAGAACAAGGGGGTCATACCCGAATCTCATCTAAGTCATATTTGTGAGGGTGATTCTTTGCTGTACACCATTTCCATTGCTGTTTTCCAGGAGAACAAGTCTCAGATAAAGTTAAACATTGTCTAGGACAATCACAGTCCTCAAGGAGCTTTAATTTGGAGGTGATTTAAAAATTAAACAAGCAAATAAGTAAACAAATGAAAGTTATATAACTGTCTCCGGTGCTTTCTGACAGAAAGTGGCTCTTGGTCCCTGACGAGGACATATCAAGTCCACAGCTGACATCGTAGCCTTGCGGTTTCAAACATTCATCGGTATCTGCCCAGGACCAGACTGAGAGATCACTGTAATTGAACAGATGGCACTGAAATGGACCCAATTATGTACAAAGATGTAAGATTCATTACAGCTCCATGAGGGGATGAAAGGATTACCCAATAAATGCTGTTGGGACAATTATCCAGCAATTTGGAGAAACAGTAATTTTAGAACCTCACTTTATGTTATGTGCTAAAATAAATTCCGATTGAGTGGAAGAGTTAAATGTGTTTTTGTTTAACATCAAAATCTCAGAAAAATAGAACTGAATATTTTGCCAACCTCTAGAGGAAAGATAACTTTATAGGCTTAGAAGCAATACAAGGAATATAAAAGAGTAAGATCTATAAATTGGACTACAAAAAGTGTAAAGTATAAAAGCAAACATCAACCAAAAAATATTGCAGCAAATGTAGCAAAGAGGCATTATATTTGGTGTTTAAAACCTCGTATTGGTCAAAAAAAAAAATTAAGACTCAGAGATAGAAGGGCAAAAGATACTTACAGGGGCTTCCCTGGTGGCGCAGTGGTTGAGAGTCCACCTGCCAATGCAGGGGACACGGGTTCGTGCCCCGGTCCTGGAAGATCCCACATGCCGTGGAGCGGCTGGGCCCGTGAGCCATGGCCACTGAGCCTGCGTGTCCGGAGCCTGTGCTCTGCAACGGAAGAGGCCACAACTGATTTGAGATGTTCCGTCCCCAGAGAATATAAATTAAAACTTCAAGTTACCATTTCCTTTGTTAAATTAGCATAAATTTTAAAAATAATACCTCTGGGGCTTCTGTTTCTGGTTAGGATGTAGAAAGTCACAAGTGACTGTGGAGCCTGCCCTAGCAATGAGAATGAGCTAAACCATGATTTCTTGTTTGTTTTTCTTTTGTATCATGATTTTTAAAACCATCAGAGAGCTCAGTATGTAAAGAAACCTAAATAAACTAAATTCCAGAAGCGACCAGCTCTTCCTAGGATCGAAGAGATCCATGGCTGCTTCGATCCATGAAAAAGTGGCAGCAAGGGGTGCAATCTGCCATAAACTTGGATGAAGAGCTATCAGCCAAACTTGTAACACTTAATGGCCGTTTGTGAGCTAACATGACAGATTAGAATCCCAAAAAGCCGCAGCCACAGAGCAAGTCTATACCCACCCACCTGCCAAAGCTTTCATATAGTTCTCCATGAAGTATGCAGAAGTTATAGACCAAAGGCTAAGGACAAAGCAGGAGAGCTGAGAGAATACCCTTGAGGCATGCAGGATCTTCCCCAAGTGCAAGACCTGCTGGAGACTGGGAACAGGACAGAGAGCTGAGAGAAATCCCTTCAGGGACACCGTGCCTCCACCATGTGGAGCAGGGCTGGTCTCCCAAGTTGCAGAAACCTGCGGACAGGACCTAAAACCCAAAGCTGGCAGCTGGCAACAAAGCAGAGAGAGACGTTCCCTGGTTCAGAAAGCTGACAACAGGGCTTTCAGACCTCTTTAGTCTCACTGGTGCTCAGAGACCCAGCCCTGATAAAGGGAGAAATCCTGATACCTTCTCAAAATATTTGAAGCCGGTGGTGAACTGGATCAAACTGAAGCTGCAACAAAGCCCATAACTTGCTCAAATACAGCTTTAATTGTCTCAGACCCTCACATTAGAGGGACCATAAACTTTTCTGTGGGTAAATATTATTTACTTCAGTCTCTACTGATCTTTTACACACAATATCCAACATAAGGAAAGAACTGATAGCAAGAAAATGTGATAGGGTTAAGAGAGGAAGAGTAAATAGAAGAAGACCCAGAGATGCCCCAGATGTTAGAATATCTAGATAGTGACTGTAAAATAAACAGAATAAATGCAGAGTATTAGCAGAGAGGTGGAAACTATAAAAAAGATCCAAATGGGCAAGTTATTAACTCTTTAAAAGACTATTAATATTGTTTAAAACAAAAATTATAACAATTGAATTATAGAGTTTACAGCATACATATCAGTAAAGTATATGATAACAGGAGTATAGAGGGATGGGGGTGAGATAAATGCAATGATATTGTTGTAGAGTTCTTAGCTTTGTTCATGAAATAGTATATTGTTATTTGAAAGTGTATCTTCATAAATAAATGATTCATAGGGTAATCTCTAGATAAATCACTAAAAATTTCAAATATAGGTATATGTAAAAAGTCAACAGAGGAGATATTAAAATGATACATTAAAATATTTAATTCACCTAAAAGAATACAGAAAAGGGGGAACAGAGGAAAAACAGACAGATGGGTCAAACAAAAAACAAATACCAAGATTCTAGACCTAAACTCAATCATATCAATAGTTGTATTAAATGTAAGTCAACTAACTGCTCTAATTTAAAAGCAGAGATTGTGAGACTGTATAAGAAATCAAGACTTAACTATAGCCATTTATAAAAGACACTTTAAACAAAAAGACAAAGACTGGTTAAAAATAAAAGGATGGAAAACATATACCATGCAAATATATACCATGTGGCTATATCAATAACAGAGAAAGTCTTCAAGACAAAGATTATTATTGAAGATAAAGAGAGCCACTTCATAATGATAAAAGGTAAATTCAACAAAATAACATAACAATCATGAATGTCTATACACCGAATAATGAAGCATTAATATACATGAAGCAGAATGACAGAACTAAAGGGAGAAATAGAGAAATCCAAAGTCATAGTTTAGGATTTTAACATCTCAGTAATTTACAGAATGAGTACACAAAATATTCATAATAATGCACAAAATTTGATAAACAATTTGATATTTATAGAACACTGCACCTTCTTGAAAGCTTCTTTTCAAATGAACATGAAATAAACACATAAATAGACCACAAATAACTCTCAAAATAACTCTCAAGATACTTCTATGGATTGAAATTGTATAAAGTATATTATTTGACCACAATAATAGGTTTAAAATCAATAACACTAGGATATTTAGAAGATCTCCAAATATTTTGTAGTTAAACAACACAAGTCTAAAAACACAAGTGTTTTAACTCATGCACAGAGAAGAGATCAAAGGGAAATTAGGTATATTTTGAGCTGAATGGTAATAAAAACACAAAACATCAGAATTGGTGGGATGCAGTTAAAGCAATGCTTAGATAGAACTTTATAGCTTTCAATACCTATATTTGAAAAGAAGATATAAAGCCAATAATTTAAGCTTCCATATTGAGAAGCTTGATGAAGAGCAAAATAAATACAAAGTAGAAAAAAGTAAATAATGAAAATAAGAGTGAAAATCAAAGAATAAGAAAATGAATAAACAATAGAGAAAATTAACAGTCATAATTAGACACTTCGACAAAATTAATAAAACTGATGAATCTCTAGCAAATCTGATGAAGAGAAAAAAGAGGACACAAATTATCAGGAATGAAGGAAGTGTTATCATTATGGATCTTTTCAAAAATTAAAAGGAAAATAGGAATATTATGAGCACTTTAATGTCAGTAATTTGACAACTGATATGAAAGGGATAATCCCTTGAAAAAATACTATTTTTCAAAACTGACCCAAGAAAACATAGAAAATCTAAATAGTTCTAAATCTATTTTAAAAATTGAATTAGTGATTTTAAATAAACACACCAAAGAAAACTCCACTGCCAAATGGCTTCACTGGTAAATTATGTCAAGCATTTAAGGAATCATAATGCCAACCTCACACACTTTTAGAAATGTTGAGGAGGAGGAAACACTCCCTTATTTATTTCATAAGGTAAGCAGAACCCTGATACTGAATCCTGAAAAATATTTTACAAAAGAAGAAAAAAAAATCCTTAACAAAATATTAGCAAATCAGATCCAACAGCAACGTATAAAAAGAATAAGATAACATGACCAAGTGAGATTTGTCCCAGGAATGCAAGGTTTGTTTACCACTCAAAAATAATCAATATAATTCACCAAATTAACAGAATATAAGAGAAAAACTATATGATTCTTTCAATAGATGCAGAAAAAGCATTTGCTAAAATTCAATACCCTGGCATAATTTTTAAAAACATATAATCTCTAGGATTTTTCTTAAAGCTGGGAATATAACAAGTTTTCCTCAATCTAATTTTAAAAAAGCATTTATAAAAGCTACAATTAACATCCTACTTAATGGTGAAATAAGATTAGGAACAAAACAATGTCCAGCTTCACTACTATGGAATATTGTACTTGGGTCCTAACCAATGCAATAAGGAAAAGAAAGAAATTTCACATGAATTGGAAAGGAAAAAGTAAAACTATCTTTCACAGATGACATGATTTGTATGTAGAAAACCTTTAAAAATCTACAGAGATACTACAAGAAATAATTAGTAAATTTATTAAGGTTGCAGGATACAAGCTCAATATATAAAAATCAGTCTCTATATTCTCAGTGAATACTCTGGGTGAATAACTGAAAAATAAAATGACTGACATACAAAAAGCTGTGTATATTAATTCTTCCAATCTGTGGACATGGAATGTCTTTCCACTCATTTGTGTCTTTAAAATTGTTTCTCATCAATGTTTTGTAGTTTTCAGTATACAAGTATTTCAGTTCTTAGATTAGGTTTACTCCTAAGTATTTTATTCTTTTTGATGCTAATATATATGAGATTGTTTTCTTGATTTTCTTTTTGGATACTTCATTGTTAGTGTATAGAAACACATGTGATTTTTGTATGCTGATTTTGTAACCTGCAACTTTACTGAATTCATTTATTAGATCTAACGGGCTTTTTTGTGGAACTGTTAGGATTTTCTACATATAAGATCATGTCATCTGCGAACAGAAATTATTTTACTTCTTCCTTTCCAATTTGAATGCCTTTTATTTCTTTTCCTTGCCTAATTGCTCTGGCTAGGACTTCCAGGACTATGTTCGATAGAGGTGGCAAGAGTGATCATCTTTACTTTATTCCAGATATTAAAGGAAAAGCTTTCAGTTTCTCACCATTGAATATAATGTTTGCTGTGGGTTTTTTTTTAATGATCTTTATGTGTTGAGTAAATTCCTTCTGTATCTAATTTGTCAAGAGTTTTTATCATGAAAATGTGTGTGAATTTTGTCAATTTTTTTTCCTGCATCTATAGAGATTACCATGTGATTTTTTATCCTTCATTCTTTTAATGTGATGTGTAACACTGATTGATTTGCATATATTGAGCCATCCTTGCATCACAGGGATAAATCCCACTTGGTCATGGTGTATTAGCTTTTTAATGTGCTGTTGAATTCAGTTTGCTAATATTTTATTGAGGATTTTGCATCTATTTTCATCAGGGATCTTGGCCTATAGTTTTCTTCTTTGTGATGCTTTGTCTGGTTTTGGTATCAGGACAATGGCAGCCTCATAAAATGAGTTTGGAAATATTCCCTCTTTATTTGGGGGGAGGAATTTAAGAAGGATTGGTATTGTTCTTTAAGTGTTTGGTAGAAGTCACGTGTGAAGCCAAACTGGTCCTGCGTATGACAGCCCAAAATTTTAAACAACTCCAATGTTCATCAACGAAAGAATGGACAAACAAACTGCCATAGTCATTCAACAGAAAACTATTCAGCAATAGGAAGGAATGAAGAACCACTGCTATGTACAAAAACACGGATGGATCTCAAAAATGTTGTGTTGAACAACAACAAAAGCCAGACAAAAAAGAGCACTATTATCTATATCTATTTGAACAGGCAAAAAAAATTTCTTGGGTGACAACAATATTCTATTATCTTATTTTGGGTGGTGGTTTTAAAGGTGTATGTAATTGTTAAACCTCATCCAACCGAACTCTAAAATATGGCCATTTCATTTCATATACCTTATACCCACTGAAAATTTTTAATAATAACACCCTTGACTGATACTCCTATAAACTGGACAATGATTTTAGAAACCACTGTGGCAATAATAGTCAAGAATTCTAAAAAGTCCAACCGTTTTAATTCAATGATTCATTTATGCAAATCTACTCTTAAGAAATAATTCAAAACAAAATGTAAAAAGCACAAAAATGTTGACCATAGTATTTGTGTAATTGTGTAATCCGAAGCACTTCAAATTTCAACATTGGGTAAAAATTAAACAAAGTGCAGTAAATATACTTTATAGAATATATTTAAGTCACTAACAATTATATTTATTATGACTACATAACAAGCTGAAGACATATTTATGCTACAACCCTTCACATTCTTATAAAAATATACATATGGGAAAACACTAGAAGGAAATAAACCATAATGATAAATTGTTGTGTTGGGCTTGTGGGAGTTTTTTTTCTTTCATCTTGGTTATCTGTTTTTTTATATTTTTCTTTCCTTGAAAAATATTTTCAATTTACGTGGTTTTTCTTTTTTCTTGGTATTTTTGCAATATTGCTCGTTTTATCCAAGAACAAGATATTTTCCTCCAGTTACTCATGTATCATTTATGTCCTGCTACCATTTTCTTAGTTTAAATTGGTTTTTTATTGCACAAGAAATCCATGGTTACATCTTCATTATAAAAGGACCTCAGTTTTACCCGATAGTTTCTGATTTCTAGAAAATAAATTTTTTTTTTTTTTTTTTTTTTTTTTTTTTTTTGCTGTACGCGGGCCTCTCACTGTTGTGGCCTCCCCCATTGCGGAGCACAGGCTCCGGACGCACAGGCCCAGCGGCCATGGCTCACGGGCCCAGCCTCTCCGCGGCATGTGGGATCTTCCCAGACCAGGGCACGAACCCGTATCCCCTGCATCGGCAGGCGGACTCTCAACCACTGCGCCACCAGGGAAGCCCCTAGAAAATAAATTTTTTAACTGAACTTTAATTTGTGAATATTAAGGTACAGGCCTTTCCAATGACCCAAATACTCATGCCTAATCACACAGAATCATGATATACAGCTAACTATTATGTTATTAATGTAAAACATTAAATATATTGATTTGAAAATATTTGAAAATATTAGCAGTGGTTAGTCTCTGGGTAGTGAGATATGGTTAAACTTCTTTTTCCTTATCTTCTTTTCCTACAGTGAATATGTATTATTTTGTGATAAAAAGACATGGTAAATTTAAATCCCAATTTCAAGCCCTGGGCCCAATCCTGATCCAAGTCAGTGTCAGGGAATTGCAGAATTCCCTAGGCCAAAGCTTTCCCATCATGCATGTCATCTTGCTATTCATGACCCACTTCTGGCCACTTGACCTTGAACTTCCTCTTCCTGTGCTACTCTCTTGTCTTAATAACCTGATGCTCTGGGGCTTCCTATTCTGGCCATTAGCCTTCCTCCTACCAGTCCCACTGTCCTCACCCCACCCATGGGATCAGGAAACCTGCTGAGTAAATGCAGGAAGCAGAGACCCTCAGTCTGGTCTCTCTTGGTCCTCAGATTCCTTGCTGTCACACAGGCAGCTGCAGCAACAGCTACACCTACCTTCCCTCCCCCAAATCTCCAGCACCAGAGCCTGCGCTAAGCCATCCCAGCTCCCGTTCCTGCCAGACCTTTATTAAGCATGACAAGGGTTTGGAACACCTACGAAACATCATAATCTCCCCGTTTCCCTGTAGAAAGAAATAGAGTTAAAGGAGGCTGTGAGGCTGGAACGGTGGCAGATGCATCCCTGGAGAGCCCAACTCTAGCCTCCCTCACCTGTCTTGTGTCTCCCCCTCTAGGCTCAGATCTCCTCTCAGGAGCCTGGCCAAGCCTGCTGAAGGGGAGCTAAAGAGGTGACTGCAAACTGAAATGAACATCCTGCTGAAAAGAATTCAGAGTGGTGATAAATAGCTTTATGGGGCCCTGGCGTATTGTGGACAGCAGAGGACTCTCTCTCCCCATCCGCCCCTGAGTATAAATTAGAGAGAGGTGTAAGTTCCTGATCACTCAGTCCTTCGAACCCCTACAGTACTTAGAAAAAGAGTGACCACGCCCAATGAGGAGGGGCAAGGAACAGCTCAAATTAGAGGGAACCTTATTAAAATATGTCTCCTCATAGTTATTCAATCACTAATTGACTTATCTTCCTCACTTTAATTTTGATGCTGGTGTCTTAATTAATTAACTCTGTCACCAAAGCCCCAGGGTGCCACAGCAAGGCTCACCAGGAGTTTATCTCTCTGCGCTCCAGTCAGCTTGACAGGTAGGCTCTCCCTGGCCAATGGCCTGAGCCATCTTGGTCCCTGGAGGAAACAGAGACGCACTGTAATTCTTTAAGCCACAGGGCCCAGCCGGCAGGAAGAGAAGCAGAAAACTCTCCCTCTCTGACAGCATCTTAAATTCCCTTCTCTCTTTCTGCATTCTCATATGTACACAAAGTTCATCCCAGAGACTGCGGCCAGTGGGAGAGGTGGATGACAAGTGTCGTTTCTAAGCCTCCCAGGAAATCATTTGTTCACTCACTCGTTGATTCATACCAGTATTTTACTTGTTTTTGACTGGCCTGTGCTGGACTTGTGTGTGTGTGTCGGGGGGTGTGGTATGGGACAGGGGAGTTCCCAAAGAAGTAAAAATTGTGACATTTATCATTTTAGTTGAAGAAATGTGACATACTCATAAAAATAAAAGCCTGAAATTAATACAACATTGTAAATCAACTATACTCCAACAGAAATTTTTAAAAATAAAATAAAATAAATTAAATTAAATTAAAGCCAAGATTTGTTGTTCAAAGAAAATATCCAGGTGGGCAAAGTCAATTGTCCTGGCTAGTATGTTGGTCCTGTGTCCCCTCCTCACTTCTGGGTCCCTCTGGCATATTTCAAACATGCAGTGAGGAACCACAATGGAACCACCACCAGGTGGACCTTTGGCAGGAGAAGTTAAAAAGTCAAGTGCTCTTCGTATGGCTTTCTCCATCCTCTCTCCTGGGATGGAGGGATGAGGGAGCAGTAGAAGGCACTTAAGAGAAAGGAAGCTCCCATTTCACCCCCTCCTCACCACAGAGGAGGAAGATGGGTCCAAACTCATCATTTTGATAGTTTGGACTGGACTACCTGTGAGCAGAGCCACCCTGCCTGCCCTAAAGGTGGGCTGAGGGTCTGCAATCTGATCTACACTGCACTGGGAGCTCCTGGACATCTTGCTTCTTTCTCTTTTCTCTTCAGCTTGGTGGCAGAAGTGGGATACTGCACCAGGGACCCACCCTTCTCGAGCAAGCCCAACCATCTTACCCTCTTCTCTTTCTCCCTTCCATGTAGGAAAGAAAAAAGACTTATGACCAGGGATAGAATTTTTTTCTTATGAAAGCTTGTGTGGGAGGGGGAAAAAACACAAGCCACAGTTGTTTCTTTTTCCTCCAGCCTCACTTACAAAAGCCTTCTCCCTTCTCCAGGGGTTGGGGTCCACCCTCATTAGCAATGAGGTGCTATTCTATTTTCCACTTACAGTTTTCATCACATACATCTTTTTTAGGAGATTCATAGGGAGGAATGCTGTGATCTTGGGAAGAACCCCAGTATTCCAGGGTCCCTTGTCCAAAAACCATCGAAGAGTTTCTCATATCTCTGTAAGTGGAGAGACTAGGAGGCCAGGCTATGCCAAATCATTTCCCCACATGGCTCCTGTAGAGATCTCTGCCCTGATAGTATTTTCAGGACTCTACCCTAATGGAACTTTACCATGTGCTCAGCATCTGGGACATACTTTTCTAGATTACCCTGCTTCTTATATCTCCTGTTTTCATTCTGGATCTACTTTTTAACCTACCTTGGCAACCAATATTAATACCCTCTGTTTAAAAAAAAATCCGAGTGGCTTCCTATGTGGCACCCTACCTATGTGGTAGGTTGTAATGTTGATCCCAACATCTGCTGCTTGTCTCTGTGGAAGGACTGAACATCCCCAGCCGCATCACATTTAGCCACATAATGTGCTTTGGCCAATGGAAGTGGCACATCCACTTCCATGCAGATGTTTTAAGGCCATCATATGGTCCTCTACCTTCTCTCTTCCCTCTGCTAGGAGACCAGGAATGTCCCAGATAGGAGCTGTCCCATCTACCTGAGTCCTGGAGTGAAGAGGATGTGCAGCCAACCCACAATGGGTATGGAGTATGAGTGGAAAACTTCTTTATTGTATACTACTGAGATTTTGAGGGCCATTTGTCACCATGCAGTTTATGCTAATCTGACTGATACATTCTACAGTGTGATCTGATAACCTCTGACCATTTCTCCAATCTCATGTCCTACCTTCCACCTCCTCTCCCACTACACTCCAAATATTCTGGGCTTCTTTCTCTTCCTTGAACATGCCAAGCCTATTCTGACCTCAAAGACCTTGCATATACTGTTCCCTCTGTCTGGATTGCTTTTCCCTTAAGTTTTCACATGGCTGTCTCTTCTTCATTATTCATAGCTTGGTTTGAATGTTACTTTCTCAATGAATGACTTCCCTGAACCCCTGCCTAACGTAGCCCCCAGTTACTCTCTATCACATTATCCTGTCTTGCTTTGCATCTGATCACTAGTATATTATTTACTTTCCCTCCTTGGAATGAACATTCCATGAAAGCAGAGACCTTGTCCATCAAGTTACTGCTGTATCTCCAGACACCGGAATGTCACCTGACACACAGTAGACACCGAGGAAGTGTTTGTGTCATGAATAAATGAACGTCTCTCCTCAACTTTAAACCCTTTTTCAACCACCAACTGGACATCTCTTCCTGGAAATCCTCAAGCTCAACAGAGTTCATAATTTTGTCCTCTCTTTCTTCCCCTCTTCAACCTCCCCATCACCCTCTATTCCCTGATGAATGACACCAGCATTCACCCTGTCACCCAAACCAGAAACCTCAGTGTATTTTCCACTCACCCTCTCGCTCACGGGCCCCACTCCCAATCAGTTACCAGGCTGAGTCTCTCTAATCCACTTCATCCTCATTCCCATGCATCTGCCCTCACTCAGGCCCTCATCATCGTTGCCTGGATTATCACAATCTTTGCAGAACAGGGTCCCCTGTTTCCAATTTTCTCCCCTCCCATCTGTGCTGCACACTGCCACCAGAATTATCTTTCTAAAATCTGATAATGTCCCTCCCCTGTTTAGAAGGATTGCAAAGGAGCTGCAAGACAAAGCTTAACTCCTTAGAGGCCATGAGATACCTTGGGGTTCTGGCACCTGCCAAGTGCCCAGTCTCTCTCCTACTACTCCCTGTCAGACCCTCATCCCATCCAGACATGAGGGATGCACCAGGGGTCTGCAATTCTGCTCTCTCTCCCCCCCCGGAATGTCCCTCCCCCATCAAACCTTCCCCACCCCCAAACACACACACACACACACACACACACACAACTACTGTCAGCATCCACCTACTGAGAGCTTTCTCTGCTGCTCTCCCAGTTCCCTCAGTTATGACTCCCTCTGTGTAGTCTCTCCCAGCTCCCCCCTCCCCTCCTCCTGTAAAAATGAAAATAGCTCTAATTATGAGCTCCATCCTCTTGCATCCGTTAACACTTGGTGCAAACTTCTATTATAAGACATCGCGTGGCATCGTACGCTTTCTGGGTACAGGTTTGTCTGTGTATTCCTTAAAAGCCCAACAAGCAACCTTTCTTGCTTGAGTCCCCAGCACTTCACACAGTGCCTGATGGACACATAGTATATGCTCAATTAATCTTGTTCCAGTGAACAGATGGCATTAATTACAAAGAGAGAGAATAATAGATGGACTAAATATATTACAAGCTGGAACCCTTGTTTGCATGCTAGAACCAGCAAAAACAATGCAAATGAGAGTGGAATCAACTTTCAGTCTCAGCTCTGCCCTAATAAAGTTACCTGACATGATGGAGTCTCACCTGGCACAACAGGAAGAGGACCCCGGAATTTAAGGAGCCCTGTGCACTCATTTTTGCTCCAGACCTCACTGTTAGGTTGACTTTAGCTGTGGCTCCTGAATTCTCTGTCCCAGGCCTTCTCATTTACTTCTTACATAGTTTCCTCTCGTGTATATTACAAGAAAGCGCTTTACTAATGCTGCTCCCATTTTACAGATTCTAAAAGAAGAATCAAGTGATGTCCCCAAACCACACAACTAGTAAGCAGCAGAGTCACAGCTTGAGCTCAGAGTCTCTGTAAACTCTGTGCCCTCCTCACCCAGCTGGGCTGTCTTGCCCTCAAATAAGAGCCTTAGTAAGTAGATGATCTCAATTCCCACCACCTGGGGCTTCCCTGGTGGCGCAGTGGTTGAGAGTCCGCCTGCCGATGCAGGGGACACGGGTTCGTGCCCCGGTCCGGGAAGATCCCACATGCCGCGGAGCGGCTGGGCCCGTGAGCCATGGCCGCTGAGCCTGCGCGTCCGGAGCCTGTGCTCCGCAACAGTAGAGGCCACAGCAGTGAGAGGCCCGCGTACCACACACACACAAAAAAATTCCCACCACCTGGAAATGCTTTCATTCCAATACTCTCTTCCCCAGGCTGTCTGGAGTCACTCTTCCCACCTAACCTCTCACAGTCCCAAGAGCCGAGCCTCTGGGGAGTGGGCCACGACCAGCGGCTCCTCAGCCAAGACGGGGAGGCTCCCTTCCGACGGGGAGCAGCAAGATTCCCAGCACAGCCAGTCAGAAGCCTGCTGTCATTTTAGAATATTCAGTATTATTCCAACTTAATACTATCTGAGGCTGAAAATAACCCCTCCAATCTTTCTGCTTATTTCTTAAATGCAGTTCTTAACAGTAATGATGGCACCTGTCGGGGAGGAAAAAGAAGGGATTTAGGCTGAGAGTTGGTTTCATGTCCCCTAAAAGGATTATTTTACACCATCAGAAAGATAATTCCCCTCCTAGCGGGGGAGGATGGATTAGGTCTTTACTTCAGAGGGTACTTTATGAAAAGATTATTTAAAGATTATAAAACAAAGCAGATACATTTGACAACATCTGCTAGGGTTGGGTTTTTCTGGCTGCCTGAGAAGCCATTGTTATTTATGCAATTAGTAGACTGCTTGCCTTGGTGCTAATCTAGAGGCTGTCTGTACACAAAAGTGCACACTCCTGCTGTGGAGTTTCCTTCCCCTTCTCCTCCCATCTTTCACTGAGAATAACACAAAAATGCCACCACCTCCACGAAGTCTTCCCTGATTTCTCCACCCAGAAATGGTCAGTCTTGCCTCCTGACTCCCTCCCCTCTTCAAAGGTCTTATCACAGGCTGCTTTGTGCAGGACCTCTATCGGCCTGCGTCTTCTCCTCCTGGCCCTGAAACGTCTTACACTCATTATTACTCAGGCCC
The DNA here is from genome assembly GCF_025265405.1 of Mesoplodon densirostris. NCBI lineage: Eukaryota > Metazoa > Chordata > Mammalia > Artiodactyla > Ziphiidae > Mesoplodon > Mesoplodon densirostris. The sequence continues at coordinate 93,130,726 of NC_082669.1, read as the reverse complement.
CACAAGGCTGTGAGTACAACAGGCAATGAGAAATGTAAATACCTCTCTGTGCCCCGGTCTCAGCTGTCTACCCAGGCAGTGCAGGGAAGGAGGGTCTTGGAGGCCTCCAGGGCTCAGGAGGGCACTGGCGTGGCTTGGGGTGGGGTTCCGCAGATCTGAATCTTGCCATGTTGTTGTTATCTGCACGGGGTGTTAGGAATGATGAGACCGTGGTGGGGTCTGTCATCCTGAGGGGCCTCTAGGAGGCACTGCTGTCCAGAGCAGCTTGGTCAGATCCCCCAGGACTCCCTTATTTTATGATGGGGCAGTTTTGAGAAAGGCCTGAGGAATGATCCTGCAGTACTTTTCTGAACAGCCCTTGGCACCGTATGACAGAAGCAAGTCTGGGTTCACTCTTGCAGAAGTCTGTCTCCTGAATCTGCAGAAGGCTGTCAACGGCACCTCTATTCTTTCAGAGCATGCCATCCCCAACCGCTACTGATACTTCCAGCCTCTCTCCCATCACTGCCTCCCACCTGCACTCAACTAATGCCAGTCCTCATGCTTCATACTTGTTCCTGCGTCCAAGACACACACGGTTTCTTCTGCCTGGACTGCCCTCCCCTCAGCCCTCCTCCGTCCCATGGATTCCTCCTCCACTCCTTTAGACCCAGCTCAGACGTCACCTCCTCTGTGAAGCCTGCCTTGCTGCCTCTGGTCCATTCAGGGTCTCCTTGTTTTCCCAGTATTCATTATCTGAGGTATAGAGAAGCAAAGATCACCAATCTGAAAACATTCACTAATAAATAGACACTTCTCATAAAAACTCAATCAACAGCTATGTATTGAGGGCCCACTGCATACCAGGCACTAATCTCTGCACTTGGAATACAGCCAATGAACATAGCAGACAAATAGCCCCGCCCTAGCAGGGACATGGCAGGGAGGCGGTGGGGGGGTAGGGGGGAGTTGGTCAGGACATCAGTACACAGTGAACACAGTAGTAAGTAAATTATATAATATGTTAGCGGTTGATAAGCATGTGCAAAAAGGAAAAATCAGAGGAGGGTAAAAAAAGATGGAGAATATTGAGGCAACAAGAGTGTGGGTGGGGCAGGGGTAAGTGGGGAGGTCTTCACAAGCCTCGTGCAGAAGGTGACATTCAACCGAAGACTAGAGAGAGAAAGGCATGGTCCAGCAGATTTCTGTAGGAAGAACATTCTCTGCCAACTGTGGCCCGTAGGTCAAATCCAACCTGCCGCTTGTTTTTAGATAGCCCACTAGCTAAGAAGCTTTCTTACATTTTTAAATGGTTGGAAAAAATCAAAAGAAGAGTAATATCTCACGACACATGAAAATGACATGAAATTCAAATTTCGGTGCCCATAAATAAAGTTGCATTGGAACACGGCGACTCTCGTTCATTTATGTATTGCCTGTGGCTGTCTGCAGGCTGCGACGCAGAGTTAAACAGCTGTGACAGAGACCCTCAAAGCCTCAAATATTTACCATACAGCCCCTGGCAGAAAAAGTGTACCAACTTCTGAGTTAGAGCAAAGAGCCCAGGGCAGGAGCAGGAATAGGAAGGAGACAGCAATGCTGGGGTGTGGGGTGTAGGAGTGGGGGGATTAATGAACAGGGAGGATGACACAGGGGGAACAGGCTGGGGGCGGAGTACAGATCGTGGAAGGTCTGTCAGGCCATTTGGTTTTAACTTGGGCAGTAGGGAGCCACTGCAGGATTCTGATTAGAAGAGCCACGTAGTCTGACTTGTCTTAAGAGAATGGCTTTAGCGTCTCTATGGAGCACAGACATGTCTTAGCAGGCTACTGCCGTTGTTTATCCTTATCAAAGGATAGTGGCTCAGACTGGGGTGGTAGCACTGAGTGTAGCTGTCAAGAGGTGGCTCAGGGACTTCCCTGGTGGTCCAGTGGGTAAGATTCCGCGCTCCCAATGCTGAGGGCCTGAGTTCGATCCCTGGTCGGGGAACTAGAGCCTGCATGTATGCCGTAACTAAGAAACCCACATGCGGCAACTAAAGAGCCTGTGTGCTGCAACTGAGACCTGGCGCAGCCTAAATAAATAATAAATAAATATTTTTTTTAAAGGGGTGGTTCAATTCTTTTTCTTTTTCTTTTTTTTTGAAGTACAGCTGATTTACAATGTTGTGTTAGTTTCAGGTGTACAGCAAAGTGATTCAGTTACACATATATATTCTTTTTTCAGATTCTTTTCCATTATAGGTTATTACAAGATATTGAACATAGTTTCCTGTCCTATACAGTTGGTCCGTGTTGTTTATCTTTTTTATATATAATAGTGTGTATCTGTTAATCCCAAATTCCAAATTTATCCCTCCTCTTCCGCCCCCTTTCCCTTTTGGTAACCATAAGTTTTTTTTCTATGTCTGTGAGTCTATTTCTGTTTGTAAATAAGTTCATTTGTATCATTTTTTTTTTTTTTTTTTTTTTTTTTTTTTTCGGTATGCGGGCCTCTCACTGCTGTGGCCTCCCCCGTTGCGGAGCACAGGCTCCGGACGCGCAGGCTCCGGACGCGCAGGCTCAGCGGCCATGGCTCACGGGCCCAGCCGCTCCACGGCATATGGGATCCTCCCAGACCGGGGCACGAACCCGTATCCCCTGCATCGGCAGGCGGACTCTCAACCACTTGCGCCACCAGGGAGGCCCCATTTGTATCATTTTTTAAGATTCCACATATAAGTCATATCATATGATATTTGCCTTTCTCTGACTTACTTCATTTAGAATGATAATCTCTAGGTCTATCCATGTTGCTGCAAATGGCATTATTTCATTCTTTTGAAGAGGTTTCTACAAAGGAGAGAAATGGGACATTGGCGAAAGAGGAAGGATATGTTGATGAGAATAATCTAAGTGAGAGCAAAACACCGATGCTCTGGGAGAGAGGGGGCATTTTCGCTAGAGCAGGGGAGACTGGATCAGACTATGGAATGTCTTCTCTCCCCACGGAACTCTAGCGCCCATCCATACCATGGTAGGGACTGTGCCACTCTGTTCAACTACTTACTTACTTACTTACTTACTTATTTATCTTAACATCTTTATTGAAGTATAATTGCTTTACAATGGTGTGTTGGTTTCTACTGTATAACAAAGTGAATCAGCTATACGTATACATATATCCCCATATCCTCTCCCTCTTGCGTCTCCCTCCCACCCTCCCTATCCCACCCCTCTAGGTGGTCACAAAGCACGGAGCTGATCTCCCTGTGCTATGCGGCTGCTTCCCACTAGCTATCTGTTTTACATTTGGTAGTGTGCATATGTCCATGCCACTCTCTCACCTTGTCCCATTACTTATTCATTCATTTATTCATTCAATCAACTTTCACTGAATGCCCTCTACATGCCTGGTTTGGATCTAGGTACTGGGGATACACAGCAGGGAAGAAGTCCGCTGGGCTCTGCTCTCTTGCAGGTTACATGCTCGTGGGGGAAGTTTGTGGAGTAACTGAAAATCCAGAGTTCAACTAAATCAAAAGACCAGGACATTTAATACCTGCGATGGTGAAAGTCCAGATAAATGCTCAGTTATGCCATTATCACGTTCTTAGTCATCAGGGACATGCCCTTATTATAGCCTTAATCAAAATGCATCACCATTGACTACTTATCTATGCCCTACTCCGACAGTGATTTTCTTTAAAGAGACAGTATTTACAAACCCAGCACCTACTGCAGCTTCTAACGCAGGGAAGGAATTTTTAAATGTTTGTTGAGTGAATACATAAAACCTGACAGATGGGGGGGAAATCCCGTTTTAAGTTTTTTCCATAATATTTACCCCTGTGGGTTACCAAGCTACACTTTTCGAAAGCAGAATGTCCCTGCGAAGTTCAACACCTTTTGCACAGTCATTCACACAGAAGTATGAATTAGCATTCTTGGATAATTGTAACAGCCAGATACGATCAACTCTCCCTTACCAATAGGATATTTCCATGGAGGGGGATGAAGTGGAGATCTTAGAGGGATCATTTGTAAACTGAGGCACTACCGGGAAACATGAGACTAGTTGTCCTGACACAGAGGTTGCTCCTGATGACGGCATGAGGACACCAAACACATACCATTAGAGGGGACATTAGGATGAAGAGATGGGCAGAAGGGGTACAGAGGGAGGAAAGAGGTGAAAGCGCTCATGCTACCTGAGGCCTTGCCACTGGGAAGCCCCTTGGCTGACTGTCCTGACCTGCATCCCAAGCCATGGCGGGGGGGGTGGGGGGTGGAGTGGGGTGTTACAGGTACAAGTCAGAGCCCCATCTCCAGATTTCAGGAAACACACCTTCCCATTTTAAATTTGGTCTTTCCAATTGTTTTAATTAGTGAGCCGTCTATCTCTGATTAATTTTCCATCGTTTCAAATGTTCCATCAGCATTTATATTCAGCCATGAGTGGCATCCTGTTTTCCCTGGACAGTCCTAGCCTCGTCCACAATTTTGACTATTGATGGGTGAAGGAAACTTGAATGTTATCTACCTCCCTTAATTGCTGTTCTGATGCTGCAGGATTGAGTTGGGTCTGACAAAGATTTTGGAACTTCTTCCAGGCACACTTGTGTGTGAATTTGACCTTATGGTTTTAGATGTCTTAAACTATCATTACAAATCCAACACTCATGTGAACTGAGAATTTTGTACTCTGGCTTGTGAGGTCATAGTAACAGTAATGACTCATATTTCAACGGCTAGAGCTTATTCAGAAGCTCAGAAACCTATCAAATGCCTCCGGGCAAATGTTTCTGGAAATCCGGACACACAAGAATCATCCACGTGGGACCCCATGTCCCAGAGCCCACATGGGGATTTGACTGAAGTGAAAGTGGGCAGAATGTCCCTCTGCTCCATCCTGGATACCCGGGGGACCCAAGTAGGACTGTGAGTCCCCCAACCCCACAGAGTCCTTCGGGAGAACTCCTGTCTACACCTCCATTTTCCACAGTGTACAGACCCCAGTCTGGGGGTCTGGAGAGACCAACTCAAGCTGTCTTCCTGCATCCCCATCTCCTTCTTCTCTGGCCCCTACCCCTCTTCTGCTCTGTCTAATGTGGCTCCCGACCACCTCCATCCACACTGACCAGTCAGGGATACTACAGTGCAAGGCAGAAGCCAAGGTCACAGGTTCTAGAGTCAAGACAACCTGGGGATCCGTGACAACAGCACTAATCACAAACTGTGCACCCTTGGCCAGAGGACTTACCTTCATATGCTTCCACTTCCCCAAACTCCAACTGGGGACAAGAATACCGTCACTACAGACTCATTGGGAGAATTAAAGGAGGTCATGCAGGGCAAGGGTTCGGGATGGCAACTGGCATGTGGCAGGGCTCAATAAATGTTAACTAACCTTATTTTTATACTTTTTTTCTTGCTGTTGCTCCAAGCCTAGTTCCAACCAATTCTCATCACTTTCACCATTAATATCTCAGAATAAGTCCCCATCATCTCTTGCCAGATTACTCTAAGAGCCTCCTTACGCTCATTCCTGCCTCCCTCTGGTGAACTTGCAGAGAGCAGAGAGAATGCACCTTTCCAAACATGGGTCAAATCATGTTTATCTTCCACAAGAAACTCCCATCGCATTAGAATAAAGCCAGCCTGCTCTCCATGGCCCCTGCCCATCCCATCTCCCATCCTCCTCTCCACCCTCCCAACTTCCACCCAGCCTCCATGGCTATCTTGGTTTTCCCAGACACAGTATTACCCACCCTCCCTCATGGCCTTTTCCTTGATATTCCTGCTGCCTGCACAGATCTCCATATCACTTACATTTCTGCTCAAATGTCACCATTTTGTCCTTCTTGTCCACATTATTTCTAATAGACGTCCCTCCCCAATGGCACTATCAACCCCTTCCCCGCTTTAATTTCTTCATAGTACTCGTTACGATCTGAATGTTTGTGTGTCCCCCAAAGTCATATGTTGAAATCCTCATGCCCAATGTGATGGTATTAGGAGGTGGGGCCTCTGGGAGGTGCTTAGGTCATGAGGATGGAGCCCTCATGAATGGGATTAGTGCCCTTATAAGAGAGACCCCAGAGAGTTCCCTTGCCCTTCCCACCATGTGAGGGCACAGCAAGAAGTCAGCAGTCTACAGCCCAGAAGAGGGCCTTCACCAGAACCTGACCATGCTGGTGCCATGATTTTGGACTTTAGCCTCCAGAACCAAGAGAAATAAGTCTCTGTTGTTTGTAAGCCACCCAACTGATGATATCTTGTTATAGTAGTCCAAACAGGCTAAGACAGTACTTTTCACCATATAAACTTAAACCACTTATGCATTTATTTAATGCATACTATTTATTTTGCACAATATTAATAAAATGTATATTTATTGTGTGCAATATTAATTTAATGCAAAAAATAATACCTATCTCTTTATTGTACTTTATTCATCTGAAGAGCACTTATTACCACCTGACATGTATTTATGTTTTTTTACCTACTTGTAGCCTGTCTATCTCCATGAGAATGCAGGCTCCTTAACAGCAGGCATCTTGTTGGTGCCTAAAACAGGGCTGGGTAAGGAGCAGGCCTTCTATAAATACCTGTTGAATCAATGAGTAAGTTCATGCTCACTTACAGTCTTCTTTCTGAACCACAAGTCACCTGTCCACATCTCTGTCCTCTGCACCCCCATTTCTCCCAGGATCCCCTCCGTGTTGGCGAGACCCTTCTCATCTCCGGGCACCAGCATCACAGGCTCATTTCCGGTCAACGCGGCCCATTACAGAGCAGCTGGCAAGGAAATTCCCTGCTTGTTCAGTGCTCTGAGTTCAGGGAGTGAAGTCACGGTCATCAGACACGGGCCAGCCATGCAGCTATGCAGTGTCATATGAGGGGCCCCTGAGGAGACAGCAGCCGCAGGCCAGTGTCCTTTCCTTGGCGTCGGGATCGCTGACTGAGGCAAGAAGGGCATGACAAGGCAGCCTGTGACCTCTCTGGACTCGAGACCAAAATGCCTGGTGCCCCCGTCTGTCCCGCTGCGTCTTGTGTACTTGACAGACTTGCTGTAGGGTTTCCTAGTCAGGTGTACCTGGGGCGGTGGCCTTAACTCCTGGCCAGTTCATCCTCTCCGTTTTGAGCTATCAACACAATGCACTCTCTCAGCCAGCAGGGTCGTGCAGTTTGCTACGCGCGAACGTGCGCGCGCAAGTGTGTGTGTGTGTGTGTGTGTGTGTGTGTATCTGTGTCTAAGTGGTAAAACATATATAACATAAGATTTACCATTTGAACAACTTGAAGTGTACAGTACAGTGGCATTAAGTACAAACTGCTGTATAACCATCATCACTATCCATCTGCAGACTCTTTCATCCTCCCAAACGAAAACTCTGTACCCATTAAATAACTCCCATTTTCCCACCTCCCCCCAGCTCCTGGCAACTACCATACTACTTTCTCTGTCAGTTTGACTACTGTAGGTGCTTCATATCTGTGGAATCATACAATACTTGTCCTTTTGTGTCAGGTTTATTTCACTTAGCATAATGTTTTCAAGGTTCATCCATGTTGTAGCATGTATCAGAATTTCTTCCTTTTAAGGCTGAATAATATTCCATGCTATGTATATAGCACATTTCCTTTATCTATTCATCCACTGATAGACATTTGGGTTGTTTCCACCTTTTGGCTATTGTGACTGATGGTCCTATAAACATTGATGTACAAATATCTGTTCAAGTCTCTGCTTTCAATTCTTTGGGATATATAGCCAGAAACGGAACTGCTTGATCATATTTATAATGCTATGTTTAACTTTCTGTGAGCAACTGCCATACTGTTTCCCACAGTGGCCACACCACTTTACATTCCCACCAGTCATGCACAAGGGCTCCGATTTCTCCACATCCTCGTCAACACTATTTTCTCAGTTTTTTATAGCAGCCATCCTAATGGGCGTGAAATGGTGTCTCATTATGGTTTTGATTTGCATTTCCATAATGATTAGCGATGTCGAGCATCTTTTCATGTGCTTATTGGCCGTATGAATTGCTGCTTTACTCTTGTAAGAAAAATCTGTGTATAACAAAACTGCTTAAAGTCTAACAAATTACAGAAATACTGAAGAGTCACAGTCTAACTTAGCCCCATTTAAGACATCTGACTTGATTTTGTTCTACTTCACAAATCTCCCTCTTTTTAACCCAAAGGGGTTTTATCATAGACCTTCCAGGAAACCTCAAGCTTCATCACACCAGAGGCAGCCTCCCAACACTTGACTTCATTGTCACTGCTTTCTTGGTTCCTATAACATAATCCAAAATCTCTTCCTATGTCTTCGTCTAGGGTATCTCATCAAGACCAACCTATCCCCATTCGTTCCTCAGCTACCACTAAGGTGCTCTATCCTTCAGAGGAGGCTGAGTTGGAAAGCACTGGTCCCAGCAGCCACTGCCCAGCACTCACCACAGCCACACCACGGCCCCGGTCTCCCACTCTCCTGCATCCACTCATCCCTCACCCTGCATGACGATGACACATGACAGTGACAGAGGGTAAGATCAATGCCCTCGTCAAAGCAGACGGTGTACAGGTTGGACCTTCCTGGTCTGGCTCACCTGCAAATGCCCTGACCAAGGTCAACATCAGGAGGCTCATCTGCAGTTGGGGTTGGTGACCATGCCCCAGCAGCTGGTGCTACACCAGCAGGAGAACCACCCTAATTAGCTATATTTTCTATCTTTGCATTCTGTTCATTTCTTTCAGAGCATGTATTACAATTTGTGTCCAGTTGATCATTTAAGAATAGTTCTTGGGGCTTCCCTGGTGGCGCAGTGGTTGAGAGTCTGCCTGCCGATGCAGGGGACACGGGTTCGTGCCCCGGTTGGGGAAGATCCCACATGCCGCGGAGCGGCTGGGCCCGTGAGCCGTGGCCGCTGAGCCTGCGCGTCCGGAGCCTGTGCTCCGCAACGGGAGAGGCCCCAACAGTGAGAGGCCCGCGTACCGCAAAAAAAAAAAAAAAAAAGTTCTTTACACCTTCTTAATGTCAGACACTATGCTAGGCCCGGGGGATACAACTGTGAACAAAATCTCACAGAGTCTATAGTCTCACAGAGCTTTTAGTGTAATGGAGAAAACGCATTAATTTCTTTTAAAATCACAACCATGGGTGTATAATATAAAGTGACATGAGTACTATGAAGAAACTTCTATTTCGGAATATAACCAAGAAGCTAGCACTGGACTGGGGTGTGGGTAGACTTCCCCAGAGAAGTGATGCTCCAGCCGGCATCTGAAGGATTAGTTAGGGGTTAACCGGGCAAAGGGAAGAGGGTAGCTGTCCAGGCAGAAGGAAGAACACCTGCAAAGATCCTCAGCAAGATGAAGCAAAACGCTAGCAAACTCAGGGTGGTAGCTGCACAGAGAAGGACGTGGGGAGTGGAGCATGATGTGACAGGGGACCCCCATGCCAGGCCTTGTAGACCATGTGAGAGAACCTGGTTTAATCCCAGGAGGAAAAGGAAGCTGTTCAAGAGTTGTAAGTAGAAGGTGGGTTTCAGGTTGGGAATCACGTGATCATACCCAGTTTTGCAGAAGATCATTCTAACGACGGTGTGGAAAATAGTTTGGCAAAGCCATGGAAGAGCTGGGAGACCCATCGGTAGGCTTTCATGGTAGTCTGGGGAGAAAGGATGGGAGTGGATTGGAGGGGTGGCCACAGAGGTAGGGAGAAGTGGACAGACTGAGAAGATATTTAGAAATCAAATCAATAGGGATTTGTGATGGATTCAATCTAGACATTGAAGGAGAAGGAAATTTCTAGGAAACCTTCTAGATTTCTGACTTAAGAAAGTGAATGGATTGTGTGGTACCACTCACTGAAATAGGAAAAACTAAAATACAAACTCAGAAAATTAGACCTGAATCAGGCAGGGGCTCCCAGAGGGAGGGGGATCATGAGCTTGGTCTTAGACTGCTGAGTTTGAGGTGCCTTTGACAAATCCAAGTGGAGATACAGTAGGATTCAGAAAAGCAGTGGCAGAGTACACCTGGGTCAAGAACCCAGTAGAGAGGTATGAGCCACAGATCTCACCGAGGGGATCACTGATGTATATGCAAAGAACTGGATGTTTGCATCCCCCCAAAATTCAAGTATTGAAATTCTAACTCCCAATATGATGGTATTAGGAACTGGGGCCTTGGAGAAGTAATTAGCTCATAGGGTGGAGGCCTCATGAATGGAATTAGTGCCCTTATAATTAAAGGTAACTCCATGGTTTTGAGTCTGAGGAACTGAAAGTACAGAGTTTACCTTTAGCTGGGATGGGAGAGTCTGTGGAAGCAGGAAGATTCTGGGTGAAGATCACCAGCTCTGTTCTAGCCTTTTAAGCTGGAGGTACCTTTAGAGCTGTTAAGAGGCTGCTGAAGTAAAGAGTTCTGAGGAGTCAGGGCTGGAGATGGAAAATGTTGAGCCATCAGCCCAGAGATGGTGCTTAAAGCCCATGGGTTTGGACCAGGTCACCACAAGAATGTGTAAAGGTTAAAAAGAGAAGAAGTCTGAGCCCTACACCCTGGGATATCCCAAGGTTTAGAGGACAGGAAGATGGGAGAAGCCAACACAGGAGCTTGAGAGGGAGAGGCCAGTGAGGAAGGAGGAGAGCCAGAAAAAAGGGGTGTTCTTGAAGCCAGGAGAAGAAATGCTTCAAGGAGGAGAGTGTGAACCATTGAATTAAATACAGCTGGTAGGTCCAGTTAGAGGAGAACCAAGGAATGACCACTAGAATGGCCAGGTGGACATCACTGCTGGTCTTGTAAAGATTAGTTCCCTGAGTCTGGCAAAGGCTCAGGAGAGAATGGGAGGAGAAAGGTCAGAACCAGTAAGCACAGACCCCTTTTCTAGGAGTTTTGTTGTAAAGCAAAGAAGATAAGTGGGGTGGGAGCTGGAAGGGAGAGTGAAGCCAAAAATGAATTTTAGGTTTTTTTTTTTTTTTTTAATGGAAGAAATAGCAACATACATGAATGCTCATGGGAATGGTCAGCACAGTACAGGAATAAAATGAATAGGAGAGAACAGTGGAAATTGCTGTAAAAATGCTCTTGAGTAGTAGAGAGAGAAGAGCAAGTCCTCAAGTGGAAGGGTTGGTCTAAGGCTGAAGCAGGGACCACTCACCCGCAGAGACAGGAAAATGTGCCCACATGACAATTCAGCAGCTCTAAACCCAACCAGGCTTCTGGGCTTGCACCCCGGGCCACCTGGCTCCACCTCCCCACCCCCATCCAAGGGTGTGGGTGGATTCTGACATCCATTCCTTTCCCAGAATCACATTTTAGGTACTTCTTACTGTTTACTGTGTGATCACTGGCTGGGGCCACTGTATTAGGTACCACCTGTATTAAGACTTGTATTCTTTTACAGTGAAAACACTGCAAAAAGAGTATTCTCACCCCCATTTTGCAGAACCTGATGCATGGGAAGGTTATAACCTGCCGAGATCACACAGCAAGTAACTGACAGGACTGAGACTGGAACCCAGTCTAATCCAAAGTCCTTGCTTTAACTGCCCTTACATCACCTCTCAACTTCTCGCTGAAGAGCAGAACAGGAACAACTTCTGCTAAGAAAAACTCATAGTAATTATCATCTCCTTCTCTCACTGAAATTCCCGCAGAGCCAGTTTTCTCTAAGGTGATGTCTCAATCCAGCCTTGACAGGAGAGAAGATCTGCACATGAATAGTAGGTCCAGGCTGGAGATAACCAACTGAAATGCTAATGCTGCCGCTGGTGGGAGGGGGAGGTGGGAAGAAAGATGAGGGAGGAGGGAAGTGAGGGACCACCACTGTGGTCCACGTGACAATGGTCCAGATGCTGTGTTCAGGACCCAGGTGAGACAGGTGGAAAACTGGCACTGGAATGTCTGACAGGGAAGGATGCTCCACAGTCTCTTCCTCCAACGAGCTCCTCATTATTGTATTTCCCTACATGTCTGGTATTTGCTACCCACGTAATAATTTATCTATTGCTTGCAACCTCAACTGAGATCTTGGTCATGACTGTTCTGGCAAAGCATTCCACTTCTAACTGGTCTTGTCATGGCATGATGGCCACCCAGATCATTCTTCTCAGAATAGACTACTGTTCAAAATTATCAAAGAGCACGACACTGAAAAAATAGGACAAAGGAGAGGTGCACCTCAGCAGCAGGACTCTGGAGAACCCCAGAAGAGAGCCATGAAGGCAGTGCTTGGCTCTCCCAGGGGCCAAGGCAGGGAGAAAAAGGATTATTGAAATCAAATATTGCTTACTTTTCCCCAATATACATTTCCATGAAAAAAAAAAATCACATAATCTTTTGTGTAAACATATGCATTTGATTCCTTTCCCTGTCAAACGTAAGCCACACAACCTCAAATTCTATTTTATTTTCCGTAATTTTCTGTATTTCTGAAAATGTCTGCAATAAGCATATATTGCATTTATAATGGGGGGCGGTTCGATTTTCATTTGTTTTTCAAAGACAATCTGGAAATATAATGCCCAAGAAGGTAATGAAATGGTTGGTGTGCAGCAAGAAAGACATGGGCTCTAGCAGAAATGCCTCACCCAGGTTGGATGCCTTCTAGCTGGTGAGTGTGGTATAAGAGCAGGCGCTGCAGTAGCAGTTTGGATCATGAGTGGAAATGTGCGGGGGGCTGCACTATACTCAGAGCCTGCAGGAAAGGTATTGGGCTGGTCCTGGGGCTCCAGGAAGAGCAATGCCACTCATCTCAGGCTACTTAGCAAGGAGAGAATTAACCCACACAGGGAGGCAGCCTACAAAGGCGTGAATTAGTCCTTCCTGGCTCTCAAGGCTCTCTAAGAAGTTCCTTTTCTTTCAAGGGAAGTGATGGATTTCCAGGCATCCCAAGGGAATCTTACTGTATTTAAAGAACATATGTGCTCCGGATAAGTTGTTTTGGGGAAGTTAAATTTTCATATACCAAATGCTACTTTCCCGTCCTTTTTATTATCATGTTAAGAAAGCTTCTTGAGAGAATACAGTCAATCCACCCTTGGAAATATGACACAAGCAAAAGGCAGCACAGCACGCCTTTCTGTAACACGCATTTTTTTAAAAATGGTAAGGCTTATGAAGAACCTAGGGGCAGGACAGGAATAAAAACACAGACTTAGAGAATGGACTTGAGGACACGGGGTGGGGGAAGGGTAAGCTGGGACGAAGTGGGCAGTGGCATGGACTTATACTACCAAATGTAAAATAGATAGCTAGTGGGAAGCAGCCACATAACACAGGGAGATCAGCTCGGTGCTTTGTGACCACCTAGAAGGGTGGGAGGGAGACACAAGAGGGAGGAGATATGGGGATATATGTATAGCTGATTCACTTTGTTATACAGCAGAAACTAACACACCTTTGTAAAGCAATTATACTCCTATAAAGATGTTAAATAAAAATAAAAATAAAAAACGGTAAGACTCTCAAAGTAAAGCACAAGTGGTACGTTTCTGAAAATAAGTTACAAAGTATGAACACAAGTAGACAGAAATATTTGTCTCCTTGGCTAGCAGCTTCATGGTCCAGAGGAAACCCCAGAATGATAGCTGAACTGAATAAAAGACCAGAAGGTCTCTAGAAGGGTCTTCTAAAAAAAAATCCAGAGTGTTTGGATATTAAGCTTTGGTCTCTCAGCCTCAAACTTACCCTTCTCGTCTGTGCTTTGTGATAGGAAGGCTGGGGCTCTGAGAACAGTCTTTCACCTTTGCCAGCTAGATCCCATTAGGCTGGGTGACTGGGAGTGCTGGAGGGAGGCTGGGTGGCTGGAGGAGAACGAAGGGACTTGATCCTTCATGCTTGCCGCCTGTCCCTGTCAGGGTCACCCCAGCAATGCTACTCCAGTCAGGAAGTGGCAGCTGGTTCCAATTTCCAGTTCCTTCCATGCTCCCAGAACTAGCTTCACTGTGCCCCCTTACTTGCCATGGTGTGTTGAAGCAAGCTTGCTTAACAGAATTTCAGGAATCTTGTGAACTAATGCTAAGCACCGTTACCGTTACAAATGAAGTTATACAAACCTACTGTATTAGTTTGTTAGGGCTGCGGTAACAAAGCACCACAAACTGAGTACCTTAAACAACAGAAACTTATTGTCTCAGTTCCAGAGGTCCAAGATCCAAGATCCAAGATCCAAGATCAAGGTGTCTGCAGGAGTGGTTCCTTTTGAGGGCTGGTGAGGGATGCTATGTTCCGTGCCTGTCTCCTAGCTTCTGGTGGTTTGCTGGCAGTCTTGGGCATTTCTTGGCTTGTAGAAGAACCACACGCATCTCTGACTTCATGTTCACATGGCATCCTCCCTGGGGTCATGTCTGCCTCCAAATCTCCCCTTTTTATAAGGACCCCAGTCATATTGGCTTAGGGCCCACCCTAATGACCCCATTTCAACCTGATTACCTCTGTAGAGACCCTGTCTCCTAATACGGTCACATTCTGAGATACTAGGGGTGAGGACCCAACATAGCATTTGGCAGGGGGGACACAATTCAGCCTATAATACTTACAAATAAACAAACTATATTTAAACTTTAAAGAGAAGGAGAACAGACAATGGTTGCCAGAGACTAGGGAAGGAGAAGGAAGGTGTGGCTATAAAGACGATAAAGAAGCAGCAGGGGGGAGTCTCTCTGTGGCGACGGGACACTTTTGTATCTAGATTGTGGCAGGAGTGGTTGTAAAAATCTAAAATATGTGACTAAATGCCATAGAATTATACACGAAGACATAAAAAACAAGTAAACGTAAAAACTGGTAAGATCCCGGCCTGTAATTCAATTAATTGTATGTAGCATGCTAATCTACCACCCAGTCTGGATGATGTACAGGTGCCGCTGTTGGAGGAGGCTGAGTGATGGGCACAGGGGCACTGCTTCTGCAGCTTCTTGTAAGTCTATAAGTATTTCAAAACAAAGACGTTTTGACTGACCTAGAGATGATCAGACCAAGTGAAGTAAGTCAGAGAAAGACAAATATCATATGAGATCACTTATATGTGGAATCTAAAAAATAGTACAAATGAACTTATTTACAAACAGAAACAGATGCACAGACATAGAGAACCAACTTACGGTTACCAAAGGGGAAAGGAGGAGGAGGGATAAATCGGGAATTCGGGATAAACAGATACACACTACTAGATATAAAATAAACAACAAGGATTTACTGTATAGCACAGGGAACTACATTCAATATCTTGCAATAAACTATAATGGAAAAGAATTGGGGAAAAAAGAATATATATATGTAGCCAAAGCACTTTGCTGTACGCCTAAAACTAACACAATATTGTATATCAACTATACGTCAATTAAAAAGCTTTTTAAACCAACAAAGGTAATTAATACCCCAAACTCGTTACTCCCTAATTACTGGTATTTGACTATCATCTCTGTGCCTGAGGTCCCAGCTCTGCAGGTCCCTTCTTCCAAGCTTCCAACTCCTTCCCCTGTTCCCCCAGCCCTAGGGATGGCAGCTGTTTCCTGCAGTTATTACCTCTGTGCTATACCTCAATGTTCACATTTTGCTTTTGCAGTTCCCTAACACCTGTTTACGTAAATCCTTACATTAAATTCTCTCTGTTAATTCTGTTTGTTCTCCTGACTGATGTTCCAGTCAACACAAATATTCTCCAAATGATGCAAACGGCTCACATGATAGTTAGAAGGTAAAGCATTTTCGTTTCCTAAAACTACAAAAGGCCCAGACCTACAGGCCTCTTCTGATTATCCCAGGATTTTATTTTGGAAAATTGGCCTTCCCAAAGGATGCTTGGGAAGCAGAGCCTGCTTTGGGCCGGAAGGCAGCACAGGTGGTAGCTTTCTAAGGAGCCTAGATACGTGATGTTAGAGCAATCTCAGAAAATCAAACTTCATTTTAAAATATTAATAGTGATTTCCTTCCTGATTATGAAGGTAATCCATGCTTGTGTAGTACACTACAATGAGTATAAATAAATAGACACAATCCCAATATCCAGAGATCTATCGCTGTTAATATTTTGATGTATTCTTCCATAATTCTTGTGATATATAACATAAACAATTCATATCTGTATATATACACACATATATATGCTTTTAAATATGGAAAGTGAATTGGGTTCATTTACAGATACTGCCACCGTTTTTAAGGTAATTATCACTCTGATGAATAAACATAGGCTTTAGGTAAGGATTCCTCTGAGAGGAAGCTCAGAGAACATGGCTGGGGCTTGTGGCCAAACAAGCTTTCTAGTTCACATCCCATTCCCACCTCAGTCTTCAGAATGGGGTTCTCAAGGCAGACACCTCACCAGTCAGCTGCTAGTGGGATGCTGTGCTGCTCTGAACTCTCTGATCCCCAGAGCAGGGGCACAGCAGACCTTGGGAGGCAGGCCTGGCCCCACCTCCCGTGCACACACCTGGAGCGGGGGGGCCGACATCCTCCCAGCATCCGGGTCTGTCCTTTCCGGGGAGCAGCCACGGTACACTTAAACTCCCCTAAAAGAGGGATGAGGAGCAGTGGGAGTCCGAGCCCATCATCTCACCAGCTAAGAAAACCATTCCTTCGCTTTTGCTGAGAAGCAAGTGAGGAAAAAAAGTGGAAAGAAAAACTGAATGTTTTCTTGCCAAAGTTCCCTCTTAGAAGCATGAGGTCCAAGGAATAGGGAAACCCTCAACGACAGTGTTTGTATCTTGTTCTTTTCAGGTAATGCAGATTTGTGAGCATCTATCTGTCATCAAAATATCTTCAAAAACATGATTTTATACTTTTTGGTCTTATTTTGAAACAACAGGGGGACTTCCCTGGTGGTCCAGTGGTTAAGAATCCGCCTTCCAATGTAGGGGATGCGGGTTCGATCCCTGGTCGGGAAACTAAGATTCCACATGCTGCGGGGCAACTAAGCCCGTGTGTCACAACTACTGAGCACGCAAGCCACAACTAGAGAGCCTGTGTGCCGCAACTACAGAGCCCACGTGCTCTGGAGCTCATGCGCTCTCGAACCCACGTGCCACAACTGGAGAGCCCACGTGCCACAACTAGAGAGAAGCCCGCGCGCCACAACTAGAGAGAAGCCCATGCACCGCAACGAAAGATCCCCATGCCGCAACGACGATCCCATGTGCTGCAACTAAGACCCGAAGCAGCCAAAAATTTGAAAAGTAAATAAGCAAATATTTTTAAAAATAAAAAATAAAAATATGTAGTCATTGTAGAAATCTGAGAAATAAGGCAGCTGAAGAAGAAAATGAGAAGCAGAGTAATCCTACCATCCAAAATAACTACTGCTAGCATTTCCCTGTAAATCCTTCTAATCTTTGTTCTATGCATACATATGCATTATTTTTTAACTGAATTATACAGTATATATTGTTTAGTAACATGTTTTTCATTTAATGTGTCTAAAACCCCTTTACATATTTTCCCACTTCTCTGTTGCTGTGTAACAAACTATATGAAAAGCTGGTGGTTTAAAACAATAATTTTACTTTGCTCATGATTTTGTGGATCAGGGCCCAACCACATTCCAGGAAATGGAGAAATGGTCTCCACCCCTCAAAGAGAAGCTTCAAGGTCACAAGAAGGTCACACTGCAGAAGAACATGTAGGATGGAAGCTATTTTTATAGCCATCTTTGGAAAATACAATGTGCTACATATGTTATTAAAGAATCTTCTTCATAACTGTAATGGCTGTATAATATCTTTTTTAAAATGTGTCATTATTGATTTAACAAATTTCAATGTTTGCAAATTTTAGAAACAACATTATAAACACTTCCATGATGAACATTCTGATATATAAAACTTTATCTGCATCTCTGAAAATGTGTATTAGGATAAAATACTAAAGGCGGAATTACAGGGGTAAAGCTGCTTGATATAAATGGCCAAAATAATTTCTAGGAAAACACTAATTTCGACTCACTTCATTTAAAAATGTTTTACTCTCTGAAAGAAAAATAGTCCCATCAATGCTCTTCTTTAAAAATACTATTGACTATTTTCATCTATTATTTTTCCAGGGTTTTTTTTTTTCAGATGTGAAAGTAATTCCCACTGAAGTTTTCACTGGAGATTAATTAATCCTATAAATGAACCTGGGATGAATGGGCCTCACTTCAATATGCTGTCTTTTGGTCTGGAAGTCTTTTACTTTGGTTTTCCTCTATACTCAGGGGAAACTGACAACATTCATTGTTGAATTATTCCTAGCATATTATACTTTTGTAATTGTTTTAAGTAGGATCACTTTCCCAATTATATTTAAACTGATTATTGATATTAAATTGGGAAAGTGCTTATTTTGTATATTTATTCATACTCAGCCATCTTTCTAATCTTTTATTAGTTCTAGTAGTTTATCAATTGATTCTCTTAGGTTTTCTGGGTAGAATATCATATTAGCTTCAAGTAGTGGCACTTTTGACTTCCCTTCCAATAGCCCACCTAATTTCTGTTTCCTACCTTTTTGCATTGGTTAGGATATCCAGGACAATATTAATTAATATAGTGAGACCAGACTTTTTTATCTTATTCCTAATTTTAACCAGAATATAGCTGATGTTTTCCTTTAAATATGATATATGCTATTATTTAATCTAAATATTTATCATTTAAAAAATCCTCTATTTTTAGTTTACTAAATTTTATTTATTCAGAATTGGTGCAGAATTTTTCTGAAGTGCCTTCCAGACATCTACTGAGATCATGCATATTTTCTCTTTAGACTTACTAATATCATATTTCATAATATTAAGTGATTTTTGTATTCACAGAATAACCCAATAAAATCATCATGGATTATTTTTATTTTATACTACTACAACTGATTTGTCAGTACGTTTATTTAGAAATTTTGTGTCTATATATGTGCGTGTGTATGTATATATAGTGAGAATGTATATATGTATATATAATGAGAATTGTTTGTATTCTATTTTATGTCATATTTCTCAAAGTCCGTTACAGGATTGTACTTGTTTTGTAAAGTGAAATAGGAAGGTTTAATATTTTTCTCTACTTTAGAACAGTTTAAATGGCATAGAAATTACTTGCTCTTTTAAAAATTAAAAGCAAAATCATCTAAAAATGAAGTATGTTTAGATGTCAATTCTTTTACTTCTTAAGTATTAATCAAATCAGACTATCTAATTTTTCTTGAATTAGTCATTAGTTTCAGGTAGATTTTTTAATATATTAGTATAAAGTTGGTTTGTTTAATTATTATTTGAAGTTATTGTATCTGTTAATACATTTCCTTTGTAATGTAAAAATACATGTGTTGTTTTTGGTTTTTTTTTGCTATACGCGGGCCTCTCACTGCTGTGGCCTCTCCCGTTGTGGAGCACAGGCTCCGGACACGCAGGCTCAGTGGCCATGGCCCACGGGCCCAGCCGCTCCGCGGCACGTGGGATCCTCCCGGACTGGGGCACGAACCCGTGTCCCCTGCATCGGCAGGCGGACTCTCAACCACTGCGCCACCAGGGAAGCCCCTACATGTGTATTTTTATCTCTACATTTTCTGTTGCCATGATAATATTAGCAATAAATTGTTTTATGATTTATTAAAAAATCATTTGGATGTGTCTAAATTATTATTTTTGTTTTAAAATGAACTCATTTTTTAATAAATTTCTAAATACTGATTTCTTTATTTACTCTTATTTTCTAGCTTCTTGAGATTATCAATTCTTTTATTTTTTTTCTTGTTTAATTTTTAAAAACACATTTTAAAGCTATGCATTTGCCTTCAATTACAGCTTTGGCTATATCCCACAAATTAAGATAGTGTTTTTATTTTTGAATACTCTTCTCTTTTACCTAGTATTTTTAAATTTTCAAGTGCTTGAAGGATTTATGTGATCTCTGAGATTATTTCATTATAGTAAAGGAATGTGGACTATACAGTGCCTGCTTTTACCAGTTTATTGATGTTTATTTATGATCTAATGCTACGTATTTTTTAAATGTTCTCAGCACACCCCCAGAGACAAGGATAAAGCTAGAAAGGCTCCCTTCCACCAGAGTATGAGTCCCTACCCCTCCACTCCCATTCCCTCTTCAGTGCCCACCTTAGAAAGGAAAGCAGATGCACAGGAATAGATGTGAAAGAGCAAACATCTCAAATATCCTGGGTTAAGTTATTAGGGTAGAATTACATTATTATTATGAAAATAATGCCATGTTGTCTTGTCTCCCACCTATTCCACACTTCTAGATGGCCTCAACTCTCTGAGGAAAGGACAGAGAGAGCAGTGGACTGCCTAGATCAATCTGAAGCCTTGAACAGAGGGCCAGGGGAGTGAGCATATGACTTTTCCTCATCCTGGGTTCCTGAGTATCCAGTTTTCTTCCAAGCCACAGCACTTAGAGATATAATAGGGATATACACTTTATATATGTTAAGAACAATAACTTCAACCAAATTCAGAAGAAACAGGTTAGCACTACTCAAAACACTATCTGGACTACATGGATTCTATATAGCATTCTTATACCTGAGCCATATTCTTCCTCTTCATGACATTTTGTTGCTGTTGTTGTTGTTAGGTCTTCACTAGACCATTCTCCAAGGTAGAGCTAAGTAAACCACATAGAATCTATTCCTCTTTAGTGTAAAAACCGTGGCTTTTCTCATCATAATGCCATTTCCTAAAGGCCACGGATACACACAGTATAGTTTGAAGGTGGTGCACAGACTTCTTTCTTGTTAAGACAGCACATGCTCCCTTCAGGATTTGCACCCAATATCCCTTCTGGCCATCAGACCAATATCTGGAGACAAGGCACAACACAACCCTCTCAGTGAAGTGCTGGTTGAGCTCAGAGAAGAAAGGAACTACGTCTCACAGTAGTTGCAGGGCCTGATAGAAAGATGGTCTGCTTAATGCTCAGCTGAGGCCCAGCATGGAGACATTACCCTACCAGGAAAGGGTGCTGTGCTTCAGGATACAGTATAGACCTTAAATCAGTGATGGCCATATGGTGCTATGAGGTACTGTAGGGTGCTACTGCAGGCTCTGGCCCACTCAATAACTGAAATACCTAACAGTTTTTGCCAGAGTTCTTATCACTTTCATAGAGAAGCAGATTTTTGGAGGTTCTTACTCTTCCACTTTGGAAATCAAAATTTTCTCCACCTTTCCCCCACTTTGTTTGACTGAGAGCACTTGAGGATACTGATAACGTGTCTCTTCAGAGAGAATTTATATTAGCTGCTGGCAGGACACATGAGCACTACCAATCCCAGATCACTAGAACCCACTCAGAGACTGAGGTGGCTCAAAGCTGGGCTTCAGCCTCTTCCAGACTATTCCTGGTTCACCTTATTCCAGGGATGTGACCATTCATGGCCTTAACCCAAATCATGGTGCTTTCTCAGAGCTTCCCATCCTTGACAGGCTCCTGGCTCCCTAGGGCTGTTCAATGTTCTGCTTGTCATCTTAGCTCTTCGGCCACATTTTCTGGAATTGTCAGACACTCTTAGGAGAAAACCAGCCAGAAAATCCAGGCTCACCTCGCCGGGTTTCCCTCTTGTCACAGAACTTGGCCCAATAATTCTTCGTTGACTTGTAATTTTCCTGATACTTTTAAACAGATTTTTAAAGATAGACTTTGTCTACCTTTTCTAGCCATCCTCAGCAGAGGAACGGGTCTGAACTGCCAATCCAGCTGCTACTAGAAACAGCACTGTGTCTGCTATCACATCTGCAGGGAGAATAAGGCAAGAGACATGACAAGAAGGGGTGCACCTCCCAGAGGAGTAAGATACTTTGGGCAAATCTTCTGGATGGTCGATATAACAGTTCTCCTGCTATCTCATTGCCCAGAAGTTAGTCACATGGCCATGCCTGACTTCAAGGGCAGGAAGAAAATGTAGGCCATTAACATGTCATACTGCCACCCTAAATAAAATCTGGGTTTTTATCTTATGGGAAAAAAGAAAAGAATGGATATTGGGTAAGCAATACAGTCTTTGCCACATTCCTCATCTATAAAATGGAAGTAATATTAATACCTAACTTATAAAGTTGATGTGAGGATTAAAGG
Organism: Mesoplodon densirostris; assembly: GCF_025265405.1. Classification (NCBI taxonomy): domain Eukaryota; kingdom Metazoa; phylum Chordata; class Mammalia; order Artiodactyla; family Ziphiidae; genus Mesoplodon; species Mesoplodon densirostris. The sequence goes on along the minus strand of NC_082669.1, from coordinate 93,108,684 downwards.
ATATAATGAAGGTAAGGTAAACCTCTTAGCACAGTGGCTAGTATATGGTGAACAGTAAATAAACGTTAGCAATAATACTATTTGTTACAGTACAGGGATTTGAATACAATAGATTATCACATGATAAACAGGGAAAAGAACCAATCCTTTGAACTTCATTTCTCTAGTTTCTCATAGTCACCTAAAGCCTCTTATAAATTCAGTCAGATAAACTTAGGGATAAAATTTCCACTACCATTGCTTTGTTTCAAATAGTTGAATATTTGTTTGATTTATAATAGCTGATTACAAATCTAGCCCCTAGGAGGTATTAAGACACGTGTAAGTTTTCCTTATAATTATACTCTGGATTATCCTGGACTGTCCACTTTGTTTTTTTATATAGTTTCACTTTTTTCAATCTAGCAAATGTATTAATAAATGTTTTTTACTTTTCAAACCTTTGTAAGACCCATCATATTAAACAGTAATACAACCCACACTTCAAAACAAATCCTTTTGTCAGGTAAAGGTCCTGACATTTAGCTGCACATATATATAGTACTCACCATGTATAGCTTCTCATGATATTTGGGGATATTTTGACAGTTCTCTGACCTGCTTTCTACTTCTTATGACAACCACACCCACACTGTCTTATATATATATATATATGGTAATGGATAAATTTTAGGGGTCACAGAACTTATCATCCCAACAAAACAACCACAGAAACTATGACATCCACCTTCTTCCAGGAATCAGACAGAAGTGAGTGAGCAGGTGTGTGTGTCTGTGTGTGAGTGTGTGTGTGTTGGAACCCCAGCACGGGAGCAGTGTCACTGTTGGTGGTCAGGAGAAGGAGACAAAATTACCGGAGTGACACAAATTACTAATTACTTTATTATGCAGTGAGCAGAATAAGAAGCTGGAAGTTGCTTCAGCAAATTCTATTTTTAAGCAAATAATTGTTGGGTTTCCAATGCTCCAAATTAAGTAATTCTCCTTAAGACCTTCCTTAAGTCTCCCTCTTTGAACTGCAGTGGCTGGCAAAGAATTGCAGCTGCCTCTGGGATGGGCTTCGAATTTCGTTTCTAATTTTTTTTTTTCAAACGTGCTATTCTCAAAATGAGATAGCTTCAGGGGCGTTTTTCTTTCTTTCCCCCTGCAATTAGGAGTTACTGGGTCATCCACGGCTTTTCCACGCATCCTATAGGGAGGTGACATTGATTAATATAAAGATATGGAAAAGAGAAAAAAAGAACTTGGAACCCATTTGAAAACCAGGTGCTGCCCCTTCCCGGACTGTGTGACCTTGGGGCATACCCTGTAACCTTCACTTGTGCTGAAGGAGGGAGGTAGGATGCTTTTTAAACTGAGAAGCACTGTGCATACTTATGCACTGTTATTAAGATGGCCGAGAATGGCAAGAGCAAGAGAGCTGCACAATAAGAATTATAAGAGTTCACATTTTTTAGGAGGTGTTGAGGATTTATCATATGCCTCGTGCTGGTCTAAGGGCTTTACGCGCATTCACTCACACACCCTCTCTACTGCCCTTGGAAGCAGGTACTAGCGTTTCCCCATTTAACCCATCAGCTGCAGAGAGGGTGAGGAAACTGCCCAAGACTGCAGAGCTAGGGAGTGGCAGAGCCCAGGTTCAAGCCCAGACATCCTAGATCCATAGTCTACGCTCAGCTGTCACACGCCATCGCGGAAGTGACATCGGCCCACAGGCCTGCACACGTGGGCTCAGTTCTCAGGCCCTCTGCTTTCCAACCATAGGCCGAGGCATCCTCTTAGGGCACCACGAAGATGTTCCTCAAGCAGTGACAGTTACAAAAGTGGCCAATTTTAGCCAGAGGTAACCGAGATGGAGAGAGAGGGTAGGAGGAATGATGTGACTAAGTTGCTGGGGTGTGAGGTAATAGTTACACACTGCGCTGGTAAATCACCATCCGGGAGCCCAGGGCTGCTCACTGCCCCCCAGACTCCCATCGATACCCTCGAGAGGGATTCAGGATCACGGACCTCTAATTCTTAGATCCGTTTATCTGGTCACCAGCAGACTCTCAAAGTTCAGAGAAACAGGGTAGGTAAGATTTGATAAGGGCAAGCGGGGAGGGGAAGTTCTGAGCGGAGGGACAGACACTGTGGCCAGGCAGGGCTCCCCTGAGGGCAAGTGTGCCGGTCCGTGGGCAGCTCTGCGGTCTGGAGAAGGCCTGTGCGAAACGAAACAAGATCAGGGGATGGCAGCAGGCAGAGCAGAAGGATTGAGAGAGCCTGTGTCCCCTCCAGCGTCCTGTCTCCATCAGATCTCAGAATCAGGAGCTAAACGATTTCCTTAACGGGAGTCAGTAGATGGTGCCTAGGCGGGGTCACCTGTGCAAGGGGGCTGTGGAGAGCTCTGTGGGAGGCACAGGGGAGAGAGCACGGCCATGCGCACAGGTCTGGGTTAGGGTCTGTAGTTGACCTTGGGTGCCTCACTGAATTTCAACGTCCCCTCTATAAACGAAAGATAATCATCCCCGGACTGGCTGTCTGCACGCGGTGCTCAGGAGTAGCAGCCGAGACAGCATACTCTGTAAACAGCATCGGGGAGCCCAGTGAAGACACTGACCAGGAGGGATGCAGCGGTCCCCAGTGCCTGGACCCCGGGGGGCAGCATTTCTGCCCAGCCAGACCTTAACCCAGCTGGCAAATTCAAGCTGGAAAGACAGAATAGAGGAACAATCAAGAGAGCAAAGCTGGAACACGTGGAAGATCACCTTGCTTGGATCCCAAAGTCAAGGGAGCAGAAGCCACGCAGTACAGTCCTTGCAACCTCCAGAAATGGAATCTCACTCAAGGTCGGCGTTAAACAGAAGAGGTGTTCCTGGGCCCCAGGCAGCTCAGAACCTTGGCCAGGTTGGCAAATAATTCAGCAGGAGGTTAGCAAAATTGATGTCAACTTAAACGAGCCTCCTTTGTGGCTCTGCAAGAGTCCGTGTTTGCTCTGCAATATTTTCCGTTGCTGTGTACAGAAGAGTGACTAGCGCGTCGGCAGTGCAGGCTTCAGTTAGCGAGCCCCCGAGACACAGGTGGGCCATGCGCAGACAGGGGTGCACTGAGGCAGTGGGAACACAGGTGAAGCTGGTAAACACTGGGAGAGCTGGGGAAACGTGTCCAGGCTGGCAGGGCATCACGAGGTTGCATTTCTGCAATAATGTGAGTACCCTCAGCAGAGCAGCAATGCTGCTCAGAATATGAGATGAGGGGTTCCGATCCCAGACTGCCAAGGTTTGCGTGAACGCGGGGAAAGCAGCTTCACCTCTCTGAGCCCCATTACCTCATGAATGTCATTAACATAAAAAACTTAATCCTGACCTTAACCCGCTTAAAACATTCCTCTGGATAACGTGCAGATATCTGGATCATGTGATGACGGAGTGAGATGATGTTACGTGCTACAGCCTATACAGAGGATATGCTCAGTCATTCCTGGTACCCATGCCTGCCCCTGCCCTGACCACTGAGTTCTATCAGAGAGGATTTCTGACCAGTGACCGATGCTCTGACTTGAACAAAGTGGAGATACTCTGGAGGGAGAGGGGTGTGCTTCACACTGGCTTCCCTGGAGAGCCTCGACCCCAGGGGAGAGCTGCTGGCTGGGTGGGTGGGTGTGCAGGGACTGAGCCCAGCAAGTCCTGAGCCTCTTTCTCTGTGCTGTCAACCCTTTTTTTTTTTTTTTTTTTGCGTTACGCGGGCCTCTCACTGTTGTGGCCTCTCCCATTGCGGAGCACAGGCTCTGGACGCACAGGCTCAGCGGCCATGGCTCACAGGCCCAGCCGCTCTGCGGCATGTGGGATCTTCCCGGACCGGGGCACGAACCCGTGTCCCCTGCATCGGCAGGCGGACGCTCAACCACTGCGCCACCAGGGAAGCCCTGTCAACCCTTTTCCTTAGTCTCAGTCACGAAGCCTGAAGGAGAAATGGAGAAGGACGAGGAGGGTGAGGAGACTCGGACTCTGGGGACCACCAGAGGTTGGCATCAAGCCTCTAGGGGCTGAGACCTCAAGGGGCTTCTTAGCCAAGTCTCTGTCCTGAGGGCCCCCAGTGTGCAGACAGCCCCGGCCTGGGGTAGTGGAGGGACCCACTGCAGAGTAGACACCCAGGCCAGGGACGGGAGACCAAGAGAAGGATTTCCACCTTGTCTGCATTTCAAGGACACCCCACTTCCTGCAATGTCGCATAGCACCTTCACCTCCCATGCACAGTGTGTACCGTTTATAAGCAGCCCCCTCGAGAAAAGTGGCAGATCGATGGGAGTGGGGACATGAGAGGGTGAAGGTGTGGACAGATGACTAGAGCTATGTACGTAACGAAACAATTCTTTAAATGATAAAGCGTAGATGAAAGAGGTCATCAGGTGTATTTACACAATGTCTATCCTTATCACAGATGTCCTTGGGGACAGGGGTCTGCAGTCCTAGCACCACCATCAGAACTGGAACGTAGTAGGAATCAACAGAAAAATTCTTGAAAGAATGAGCGAACAAATGACAGATGCTCCTACCGTCCACTTATGGGTTGTGTGCAAGCTACAAAGCACCTGAACGAGGTTAGAGGTGGAGCAAATGTGGAAAAGGGTCAAAGGAAAGCCAGCCCCTCCAGCCTCTCTCTTTCCCTCCTCCCAGGTCTCAGACCTTCCTGCTCACTACTTCCCTCCACACTCACATGCCTAAAACACCACTTCATTCTGTCTCTCCCTGCTTGACAACCTTCCATGGCTCCCTATTTCCTTCCATGGCTCTTAAGCCTTCGCATTCCCCTCTTACTGTTCACTCATTCTGACCAGCCCTTCCCATTGGCCACCATCCCTCCTGCACCTCCCCCATCGCTTCCTAACCTAACCCAGACAGTCTCTGAGATGCTACTTGTCTAACGGCTCCAGCTGCTAAGAATCTGCCTTGTCTATGAAACCTCCAGGAGTCCATGGTCCCGGCAGCAAAATTCACCCCTGACAGATCGTCGGTCCCTATTCTCTGGGTTAGTCCTCCCTTACCACGGAGACTGGATTCCCAGAGGAGGGGGGAGTGTTCCCACATCTTCTATATCCCACCCCCAGAAGCCAGTTTGCCACTGACTGATAAATCATGTCTGAAATTATAAAATACTTAACAAGCACCTACTGGGCTCCGGGCACTGGGGACTCACAGATGCAGAAACACCGGCTCCCTGGGGAGAAAGGAGGGACCAACAGCCAGTTCTAACACGATGGTCAGTGCTCCAGTGAGGTGGGCACTGAGGGGAAACACCCAGCTCACCCCCCCCAGAGCTTGAAGAGAATGTTCTTCCTGGGGAGGTGACAGCTGAGGGGACTCAGCAGGAGTTAGCAAGGCAGGACGTCCACAGGCAGGGACAGGGATGCAAATAGAGCAGTGGCCAGCTGATGCGGTGGTCAGATGCCTCCCCTGTCCCGCCTCAGAGTTTTCACTTTACCCTGAAGCTTATGGGATATTAACAAGGGCAATGCACTCATTGGCAGATACTTGATTTACTCACAACTTTCAAAGGGACACGCCATCTCTTAGGGTTACCAGGAATAGTAACAGGTTTGTGGAAGAATATCCAGAAAAGGGACTCTGAGCATTCTGTCCTCAAAGAAAGGATTTTTCTCCCTCTCTAACTGATATTACTTTTTAATCTCAAAGAGCAAGCTTTACAGAAGGCAATCAGTTTTTATACCAAGACTGGCTCCCCACCAAAACCAGGAAGTGGTCACAGACTCTCACAGGCCCTCAGCCCCTCACACCACTCACGTCCAGCTCAGCCCCCCATCTCTCCCTCCCTCCCTGACCCAGATCAAAACTCCTATTTCTCCATCCCACAGGTCCGTCCCACAGGTCTAGTGTTGACAACTCTCATCTCCTCTGCTGGATTTGGGCAAGTTGCTTACATTACGGAGTCTCTATGACCTCATTTGCGAAATGATTATAAGCAACCCAACCTTCATCTGAATCCTGACCCTAACCCCGGCCCTAACTGTGCTCTGGACAGGATGATGAGCCATTATCAGAATTATGTGATGCAAGCCATACAAACCCATGCCATACTCAGGACATGGAAGTGTCGATCATTATTGGTCCTTTGTTCTTCCCTACTCAGAGGGCAGACCTGAAGCTCAGGGACCCAGCCTTGTTTAGCTCAAACTGGTGCTCAGTGTTTGTAGAACAAGATGTCCTGAGAGAGAGTTCTCAACTAAGCAGCTGTTCAAGTAAACTGAGGTCGGTCTGCTTATGGATTGCAATGCCTAAGACCCAATTAAAAATGTACGTTCAGATACAGATGGCCAACAGGCACATGGAAAGATGCTCAACATCACTAATTATTAAAGAAATGCAAATCAAAACTACAACGGGGTAGCACCTCACACCAGTCAAAATGGGCATCATGAAAAGTCTACAAATATGAAAAAAAATGTCTACAAATAACAAATGCTGGAGAGGAGAAAAGGGACCCCTCCTACACTGTTGGTGGGAATGTAAACTGATACAGCCACTATGGAAAACTGTATGGAGGTTCCTCAGAAAAACTAAAAATGGAGTTGCCATATGATCCAGCAATCCCACTCCTAGGCATATATCCAGAGAATACTCTAATTCAAAAAGATACATGTTTCCCAATGTTCATAGCAGCACTATTTACAATATGACAGCCAAGACATGGAAGCAACCTAACAGATGAATGGATAAAGAAGATGTGGCGCCTATATATATATACATACACACACACACACACACACACACACACACACACATAATGGAATATTACTCAGCTATAAAAAAAGAATAAAATAATGCTATTTGCAGCAACATGGATAGACCTAGAGATTATCATACAAAAGTGAAGTCAGACAAAGAAAGACAAATACCTGATATCACTTATATGTGCAATCTAAAATATGACACAAATGAACTTATTTATGAAACAGAAACAGACTCACAGACGTAGAAAATAAACTTATAGTTACCAAAGAGGAAAGGGTGGGAGAAGGGATAAATTAGGAGCTTGGGATTAACAGATACACAATACTACATATAAAATAGATAAATAACAAGGACAAGGATAGCACAGGGAACTATATTCAATATCTTGTAATAACCTACAATGGAAAAGAATCTGAAAAGGAATATATACATATACGTATACATATATATCACTTTGCTGTACACCAGGCACTAACACAACTTTGTAAACCTACTATACTTCAATTTAAAAAATATGGGAACATAGAAAAAGCAAAAAAAAAAAAAAAAAAAAGTATGTCCAGAAAGGAGAGACAATTAACTGCACACCTGCAGAGATGTCAAGGACTTTATGTAAATTTTTTGGTCTAATCCTCTTAAGAATCATGGAAATGGTTATTACCCCCATTTAACAGATGAGGAAACTGATGTTTATAGAGGTCAAGTGTGCCTCATTCAAGTCACTACGTCTAGCCGGGCTCAGAAGCTGTGGTGTGCCATTGTTTGGGACTAGTTGTCTCTGCCAACGTCTGAGCTCCTCTTCTTCCTTTGAAATAGACTTCCTGATTTTTTGCTGGGCACACTTTTCATCCGGAATGAAAACTACATTTCCCAGCCTCCTTTGCAGGCAGGTATGGCCAAGTGACTAAGTTTTGGCCAATGAGATCTAAGACAGAAGTGTTGCGTGAAACTTCCAGGACTGAGCATAGACTTTTCTCCTCCTATCTCTGCTGACTAGCGCAGATATGATGATTGGTCCTGAGCAGGTGTCCTGGACCATGAGGTGGCATGCTAACCATGTCAGAGCAGGTAGTTTTGGACTGCCTACCCCCAACTTCTTTACATTAGAACTTCTATGTTGTTTAAGTCACTTATAATAGGCCTTTATCGCCCCAACTGAATCTAATGCTAGCTAATACAGAGACAGAAGAGAAATAAATTCAGACATCCCTCATAAGATCCAGAGACCTAGGTGGTGCACTGGTTAAGAATCCACCTGCCAGGGCCTCCCTGGTGGCGCAGTGGTTGAGAGTCCGCCTGCCGATGCAGGGGATACGGGTTCGTGCCCCGGTCTGGGAGGATCCCATATGCCGCGGAGCGGCTGGGCCCGTGAGCCATGGCCGCTGGGCCTGCGCATCCGGAGCCTGTGCTCCGCAACGGGAGAGGCCACAACAGTGAGAGGCCCACATTACGCAAAAAGGAAAAAAAAAAAAAAAAAAAGAATCCACCTGCCAATGCAGGGGACACGGGTTTGATCCCTGGTCCAGGAAGATCCCACGTGCCACGGAGCAACTAAGCCCGTGCACCACAACTACTGAGCCTGTACTCTAGAGCCCACAAGCCACAACTACTAGCCCTTGTGCCACAACTACTGAGCCTGCGTGCCACAACTACTGAAGCCCGCGTGGCTAGAGCCCATGCTCGGCAACAAGAGAAGCCACCACAATGAGAAGCCTGCGCACCACAACAAAGAGTAGCCCCCGCTCGCCACAACCAGAGAAAGCCCGCGCGAAGCAACAAAGACCCAATGCACCCAAAAATAAATAAAAAATAAAAAAATGAAAAAAAGATCCAGAGACCTAGACAGTGGAGCTGGTCTTGCAGAGAGTTAAAGTGAATTGAGAAGAATTCTGACACTGACATTCCAGAGGACCTAGTGAATGTTCTAGATAGACCAGTGGTTTTCAAACCTGATTGCATATCAGAATCACCTGGAGAGCTTCCAGACTGCTGGGCCACACCTCAGAGCTTCTGATTCGGTTAGTTTGGGAAGCGGGGCCTGAAAATTTGCATGTCTAATGAGTTACCAGGATGCTGATGCTGCCGGTTCAGGGGCCCACACTTTGAGAACCACTGTTCTAGACTTTTCAAAGATGCTCACCTAAACTCAGTTTTCTTGGGTGGGTCTCAGCTTTGCATCTCTGACAAGGAGGTGTGATGATTTTCAGCTACTTTCCAGAAGGAATGTGGGGACGCAGGAGAGGGTCTGAGCGACAGCCTGGGTGAGCTGAGCATCCAGTGAAGAGAAGATTTGTGATGCAAATGATTTACTGGTGTTCAGCTGGCAGCAGACGGGATTTCAATATGGTGAGCCAAATCGAATTCATTACCTGAAAATTAGCTCCAAATTAATGCGAGATTGTGCTGCCCGACTGTGCTCTAAGAAAGAGGTTCCCTGACAGCTTCAGATGGGTAGGATCTGAGACCTCAATCTTAGCTGGATGCAGGCAGGGCTTTTTCCCAGTTTGCAAGTGTACCCCGAGCTCAGAGGATGGCCAGCGCCCCCCTCAGAGGCCCTCTCCAATTTCACCCCCTCCAGACTTGGCCCTTATTAACCCAACTCAACCCCATCGAAAATGGACTTGTCTCCCAATGCCCTTGTGCCTCCAGGTTTGTTCCTCGGGAGACTGCCTTGGGCACGCACACAGGCTGGCTGCTAATTCTTCAGCAATGAGATGCTGCAGGTTGAAGCTCATTATGTTTTAGGGGAGCAAACCGTTGGCATTATGTTGAGTATATCTGACCTCCTTAACTGAAGCTGCAAACCCCTGGAGGATAGGAACAATTTTCCTTATTTCTTTTTTTTTTTTTTTTCTTTTTTGTGGTACGCGGGCCTCTCACTGCTGTGGCCTCTCCCGTTGCAGAGCACAGGCTCCGGACGCGCAGGCTCAGCTGCCATGGCTCACGGGCCCAGCCGCTCCGCGGCATGTGGGATCCTCCCGGACCGGGGCACGAACCCATGTCCCCTGCATCAGCAGGCGGACTCCCAACCACTGCGCCACCAGGGAAGCCCTTCCTTATCTCTTTAGTTAATTTTCTCCCCATTCTTCCCATCCCCTCCCCTCCCCTGCCCTTCCCACTCTGCCTCTACTACTTCCCCTCAGGGCCCCTGATAGGGGGCACACAAGAGATGACCATGATAAATGATGGCCAGTGGATTGAGCATCCTTGGGACTTCATTCATTTATTCATTAAACATTATATGCCAGGATACAGGTCCTGATGGCCTCTGACCACATAAAACTCACAGGCTAGTCTAAGAGATAGGCAAGGAAGGAATTTTTTAAAAACCAGAAAGTTGTGCCCTGTCGTCCTGGAGTCCTTACTCCATGGAGTAAGGCACAGGGCACTCTGCAGACCACTGTTTGCCAACTGAAAAGTCCTATAAGCATTCCAGCTCAGGATGTGGACCCTTCTGCTTCTTTCCAGGACAGTGGTCAGTCCTGCCATCTGCCCACAGCTCCCTCCCCTGCTCAGGGCACAAAAGGTCACCATCCAAGGGCACTCTCCTGAGCTGTGTCGTGCCCACAAATCCTCAGGATCAGTGATTCTGAAAAGTCAAGTTGAGCAAGGTAAGCAACGCAAGAGGGGCAAAAATGCCTTGGAGCGGCCTCAGCTCCACCCCGAAGGCCTGACCAAAGCCTCTTCCAGGTGGGGGCTTTACTTCCCATCGTTGCCTTATGACACATATCTGCATCCCTGAGAGACCTCACGTAAAGGACTTCACTGGTTTTGACAAATGGCCCCCAGTGTTTTCTCTTCTTGCTTGAACTGTGCTGAACTGACACTCAGAAGGAGAACCAAGCCCATCTCTACCCGTTGGTCACACTCTCTCTAAGTAATAGGTATTTGATACTTACCTCAGATAATCTGAGGGCTGAATCTGGGTTTTAAAAATTAAGGATACCAAATTACATGTGTATATTGCTTTACAAAATGCTTTAACTTCCATTACCCTTTTCCTTTTAAAAAAGTTTTTATTTTTTAACTTTATTGAGGAATAACTTACAAATATAGTTGTATATATTTAAGGTGTGCAATGTGAGGATTTGATAGACATTGCATTATGGAATGATTACCAAGGTCAAGATAATCAATACATCCATCACCTCACGTAGTTCATCCTGCGTGTGTGTCTGTGAGTGTGTGTGTGTGTGTGTGTGGTGAGAACGCTTAAGATCTACCCTCAGCAACTTTCAAGAATACAATACCAAATGATTAACTATAGTCACCATGCTGTACATTAGAGCCTTAGAGCTTGTCCTTCTTATAACTGAAAGTCTGTACCCTTTGACCTAAATCCTCCCATTTCCACCCCCGCCACTTCCCCAGCCCATGGCAACCTCCATTCTATTCTCTGTGTCTATGGAATGAGCTTTTTTGCAGATTCCACATGTAAGTGATACCATACAGGATTTGTCTTTCTCTGTCCACGACCTTATTTGATTACCCTAAGCATTCTTGGGCTTCTCTCCTTGATACAGAAGAGCAGTGGTCAGTCACAGAACCAAGGCCTCAACACTAGCGTTTGATTCTCAACCTGGTGCTCTTCCCATCAGACCATGCCCTCCTCACCACCTGCAGCAGGCAGGCAGGCTCATAAAACACGCGCGTGTGTTTGCACGCCAACCTCACCTTCCACCCACCTCCAACACCATCATCATCACACCTGTTGAACCCTCGGATCAAAGAGCTGTCCAGGAGAATAAAAAATAGCAGGACCACATGACGTACTCAAAATAGCATCTGATCAGGCAGTGTTCTCCAGAGAAAGCGACCCAACAGAAGATGCCCGTGTATGTGTGTATAAATATGTGTGTATGTGTGTACGTGTGTGTGTGTGTGTGTGTGTGTGTGTGTTTTAAAGGAATTGGCCCATGTGATGGTGAGGCTGGTAAGTATGAAACACACCCAGATGAGTGTGGATGATGAGCAACGTCAGTCTGGTCCATTACATCATCACATCTGCCCAGGTGTGGATGATAACACGCTATGACCAGGACCACACTTTCTGGCCAGCAGTCCTCCTGCTGATGTTCCTCAGCATCTACAAGACCTTTGTCATGGAGGCCTTCATCCCCATCTGTTCCCTGGGCAACTGGACAGCACTGCTGGTCCGAGCATTGGTAATGGGACCTATATGTAACCATTGTCAACAGGCACTCCTAGACTTGGTGTCCCAGACATTCACGTATCTTTCCCTGTCTCTGGGTTTTAGTGAAGTATTTGGGGAAGTACTGGGGGAAAAATTTTGGCAACTCAGTTAGGATTTGATGCTGGGACAATTCTTTTTTTAAGCTTATAAACAACATCAATTTTTTTTCTCACATTTCTAGAATCTGGGAAGTCCAAGGTCAAGGCGCATGGTTCTGAGGCAGAATTTCTTCTCCAGAAAACCTCCGTTTTAACTCTTAAGGCCTTCAACTGATTGGACGAGGCTGACCCACGTTACTGAGGGTGACATCCTTTACTTAAAGTCAACTGGGGCTTCCCTGGTGGCGCACTGGTTGAGAGTCCGCCTGCCGATGCAGGGGACACGGGTTCGTGCCCCGGTCCGGGAAGATCCCACATGCGGCGGAGCGGCTGGGCCCCGTGAACCATGGCCGCTGAGCCTGCGTGTCAGGAGCCTGTGCTCCGCAACGGGAGAGGCCACAACAGTGAGAGGCCCGCGTACCGAAAAAATAAAATAAAAAATAAAATAAGGTTAAAGTCAACTGATTTCGGATGCAGCCACATTTACAAGATACCCTCACAGCAAAGTCCTGGTGTTTTATCAAATAACTGGGTACTAGAGCCTCGTCAAGATGAGACATACAATTGTCATATCATCTAAAACAAACTTCTGTCAAAGCCAGAAGAGCTCTGGGGACACAAAATCACCTCTTCTTACCAGAAACCCAGAGATGGAATATAAAAACGGGGAGAAGTCCCCTCTCTGTGACTCAAGGGGAGGGTGGCTACTTTCATCCCATCCTGCCAGGAATTTGACAAGCAGGTTCCTGCCAGGGAGAGGGATCTGGATAAAACTCCCTTTCACATAGCATTGGCCCCTACACCCTCCCATGGGTGCCCTCATGACAGATACAGAGAAGATGGGGAGAAACAGCTGCTACCAAATAGACTCAAAGACCCCGAAATCCACTCACTGCCTAGTCGCCTTCAAATCCTGGAGCACCAGTGAGCTAATTCCCCACACTTACCCTCACCCTCCCGTGAAACTGTCACCCTGGGATTGATTTTCTTGATTAGCTTATTTCTCACATTTGATAAATAACACCTGCCCTGTTCCAGTGCTTTCCTCTGACTCTGTTTATTAACAACGTTCAAGAGATTTTTCTTCTCCCATGATGGGTACTAAAGGCGCAAAATTCTAACTAATCATGTCGAGGGAAGGGCTCCAGCCATCCGTGGCTTTGCGCCAGGCAGGGACATTTTATTTGTCGAGGGCTGACCGGGGCAGCACAGTGTTACTGGAAGAGTTCTGCTTCAGGGGGTCATCCTGGCCCTGCCTTGAGTGGCCTTGAGCAAGTTTGTAACCTCCATGAGCTTTGGCTCGAAGATCATCTGAAAAGAGAGTTCTCCTGCCTATAAAGTGGGAATTGTTGATGGGACATTACTATGGAAAAGCACCTTTAAAGTACAAAGTGCTTCATGAACCCAGGGGCTGGGCCACTTCCATCCTCACTGTCCCAGATCCCTTCTGAGCCTTGTCACCCACGCGGCCTCAGGCAGCCCTGCTTTGGGGCCTCTACTGGTTACTATTGCTATGTACGTACAACCGTAAATGCACTGACATTAGCAAAAAACATTTTCTTATGCTCAAGGATTCTGCTGGTCAGGAATTCAAAAAGAGCCCAGCAAGGATGGCTTTCTTTGCTCCCTGATGTCTGTGGCCTCAGGTGGAAAAAGTCAAAGACTGGAGTGACTGGGCACTGGAATCATCTGAAGACCTGTTCACTCACAGACATGTCCACTCAGGTTCATGGGTAAGAAATAGGGGCCACCACCTCTAGATGGAAAGTCCCACTGTAAGAACAGTGTGTAGGATGGAAGATATTGTTACAGACATTTTTAGGAAATTCAGTCTACCAGGGGTCTGAGTCACTAGATGAATGAACAAGCTGGCAGGTTAGAATTCTGGACCAGGGATGGAATTTGGCAGATGTAGTACCCCTCTATTCCTGGTCATTTCTGGCTCCAGGCATCCACTGAGACCAGCACAAATTGTACCCATCCCAGGAAACCCGGCCAGCACAAAAATCAAACCAAGAAGTGTCCCAAGGAGGGAGCGGGACAGACGGCACAACTACCCTTTCCACCCACTCCTGACCTCTCTGCCTCCGCCACGGCCTGAGCTAGTCTTGGTACTTAAGTCTCCCCATTTCCCAGAATGATCCCAGCCTCCCATTTCCTGGTCAATGCTCCCCAGGGTCACCCCTTCAGGGTATTTGTAGTAGACTCTCGCTATGTAAACTCTGTTCCATGGAGAGCAGCAATGGCATTACCGGGGAACTTACTATAAATACAGAATCTCTGGGCCCACCTTAGACCTAGGGAATCAGAACCTGCATTTTAACAAGATCCCCAAGTGACTGTGATGTGATAAAAGCTGGAATAGCACCAGAGCAGGAGAAAGAGAACTTGATTTGAACAACTCAGGCTACTGGGTGTTGATTCTGGCTCTGCCTATTTAATAGCTGGGCCAACTCAAACTACTGAACCTCTCTGAGCCTCAGTTTCCCTAATTATGTAAATTAGGTATCATAGGCACGTGTGTGTGCGTGTGCTTGTGTGACATTATGCCTCCCAGGGCTGGCAGTCAATAAAGTTCAACCCTGAGGGCCAAGCACGGCCATCAGCCCCCCGGCCCCCTTCCACTTGGCCAGGCCTGTCCTGAAGTCTCCCCTCTGCCATGGGGTGTGAGAGAAGCCAGCTGTCAGAGCGGCCCAGCAGCATGGTGAGCATTAGAGGGAGGTGTAAAGCTCAGGGAACTCCTCCTGGAGACAGCAGCCTCCTTGAGAGGAGAGGGATTCAGGACGTCTTGCTCTCCTTTGCAGAACTTATTTATTTTTTCCAACAGACACTGTTTATCGCCCACTTACAGGAGCTCTGACTGGAGCCTCTGTCGCTCTTTAGACTCTGCAAACTAGGTCAATCCCCTCCAGAATTTACTTGCGCTGGGAAACCTGCCTGGCTGTGGCAGCGAGGGGCCCCGACAGGGACCAGGGGCTTCGTGAGGATTCACAGAACCGCGGTCCCTGCACCCAGCAGCAGTCCCCAAGGTCACCGAGCTTCTCCCGCTACCGACGCCCAGGCCTACCAGGCTCCAAGTGTGTGTGCAGGGGTGTGTATGGGGGGACTTTACATAAAAATCATGCTTCAGTATGATCTTGGAAAGCAGAAGAAGGGCTGGTAAAAAAAAAAAATGTTAACAGGGGGCTTCCCTGGTGGCGCAGTGGTTGAGAGTCCGCCTGCCGATGCAGGGCACACGGGTTCGTGCCCTGGTCCGGGAAGATCCCACATGCCGCGGAGCGGCTGGGCCCGTGAGCCATGGCCGCTGAGCCTGCGCGTCCGGAGCCTGTGCTCCACAACGGGAGAGGCTGCAACAGTGAGAGGCCCGCGTACCACCAAAAAAAAAAAAAAAAAAAAAAAAAAATGTTAACAGGATATTCATGTACTCCAAGCCTTTGTTTAAAATGTACATCAAAACGATCCCAACCGTCCCCTATGCTACAAGCTTTCAAACGAAATTTTAAAAATATCATATGTAAAGACTATGAGCAGTCCTTACTCTTATCAGTACTGCTAGATGCCAGTCCTTCTTTAGATCTAACTTCAAGTCCTGCTGCTTTAAGTGTCTGCAACTAACTGCTCAGCACCAGGCACACAGTAACTTCTCAGCAAGTACACAGCAGGTGGTTGTTCCGGAAGCCTATGGCCTGAGGTGGGTAGAAAAATCTCTCCATCTCTTTTGATTTCCCAGGAGGTCTGCTTCGCTAGGGTCAGATGGTCCAGGTGTGTTCAGGGTCTTGCTAAGTCCAGCTGGCCTCCTCCCCAACCAAGAGTCTAGACAATCAGCGATGCTCAAATCGCCCTTCGAAGATGGGCACAGCACCGTGGGGACATTTGATTGTGTTTCCCAAAAGAAATAGGCATTGAGGTTACATAGTGAAGTAAACGTAAAAATAGGGAAATACTGAACCACAGAGAGAAGGGACTTTCTAGAAGGAATATGTTATGGGAAATGATCCTGCTGCTAGGCAGCGGGATGACCAGGCTCTGGTGTCTCTTCTGGACGCCGGCCTTTATGTCAACATCTAACTGGCCTGTGAGCTGCCCTGTCTAGTTAGGAGGGTCACATCTGCACAATTCTACAGACACTATCCTCCAAAGTCGTTTATTAGAAGATTTCAAAACTTTTCAACTGAATGTGCAAGCGCTACATACGCGTTAATATAATAATTCTCTCACAGCAGAGCCACCAGAATTGAGCACCCTGGGAGGTCACCCGGAGGGTCCATGGGGCAGGGATGCAGAGGTCCAAGCTCAGCCTTCTCTGACTCACTGTGCGGACAAGGTCCTGCCCCAGCACGGGCCATGAGAGGGATCAGCCATCCCCGCCTCCACCGGATGGAGACACGCCAGAGACAAAGTGATGTGCTTAGAAGCGGGAGATGCTGACAGCAGATCACACCCTGGCATGGCAGCTGCCCCGCAGGAGAGCCAGGCCTCCTCCGCTCCATCTGGCTGATCCACAGTCACATAATCTGGTTAATACAGACGACTTCTGATGACTGGGTCCCCAGAGAACCGTGTCAGGGCCAGATCTCCTGGCCAGAAATGGAGAGATCCATTTCCATGGGAAGGGATCGCTCCTGGCCCACACAGACGTGGGCCTGGCTTTGGACTTTAAAGATCAAGGTCGAGGAGTCTCTGATAGTGGAGTAGGGGTTCTCAGGTCCCACTTGTCTCAAGGCAAGATTTGGAGGACTTGCTAACCTTTCCTCCCAAACCGAGGGCTGATTACGGGCTACAATGTGAATGAGTTGAATTGACCCGTGGATGACCAGGTCCCTTACCCAGAACTGCCTCTACCTTCTTGTAAATACATCCCCACTTTCTGACCCGAACTTCACTGCTCAGCATCTCAGTTCCTCGGAGGAGCGCCATCCAACCTTCCAACAAGCCAGCAGCCCTCAAACCTGGCTATGCATCTGCATGTGCCAGTAGGAAAGCCTCCTCTTCCTTCTAAGAGCTTGTCAGAGGCAGACAGGACAGAGAAGAGGACAGTGGGGGAGACTACAGCATTAAGGACCCAGCGTGCAGTGGCTGGGAGAAGAGAGGAGAGGGATCCGTGACAAAACCGGGGAGGTGATGTTTAGGAGGGACGGGGCCTTGCAAGGCGACGCCTGTTTATCACAGATGCCAGGGCCAGACAGTTCAGGCATCTGCAAGAGAAGCCAGCTCAGGGAGCCATCCTGAGAGGTGCTAGAAAACCTCATGCGTCATTTCACGTGTCTCTACATATGGGTCTGCCGAGGGGGCGGCACAAGAGGAAGGAAGTTCACACTGCCCACTACAAGAGTTCCCCTTGAGGATGTGCCCGAGGAAGTTTCTGGAACCCCCAACCTTGCCCACACTCCTGGCTGTGCCCCAGCTCTGCATTCTCCCCACCTCCCAGTCAAAACACCCAGCCCTAAGTTCCCTGGCTCAGGTTTCATTTGCAGCTCTCCCTGGAGACTTCCTTCCAGGGGTCCCCGTTAGAGCAAGCTCATGTACACAATAAACGGAGTCACTCAGCAGCAGCTGGCGAGTGTTTTCAATGAGTTGGAAAATCAGGTTGAATGTATCATTAAATATGGTGCTTACGCCGAAGCCCAGACATGAGGGCTAAGTGCTTTGTGATTAGACCTGCCTTTACCCACTCCCCAGCCCCCTTGCCTTCTCTTCACCTTCGTCTCTGCTTCTCCAGGGTTTTTAAAGTTAAAATCTGCCTAAGTATTTTATTAATATGTTGTAAGAGATGCTTCTTCAAGTAAACAGTTCTTTGCCTTAGGGGTCAATGTGATCTTTTGCTAACAGCAGGTGTGTTGGCTTGTGTATGTACATGAGCTTATGAGTGCGGCCCTGTGTGTGCGGGGGCTGAATACATGTTTACCGTGGACATCAGCCCATACAAGTGTCACTGTGCTTGTATTTCTGTCCCATGGGCATCTGTGCATCACACACACACACACACACACACTCACACACCCTGGCCCCCAGAGCTGTAGGTGCTTTAGTTTCAGTTTCTGAATGTCTTGAGAGGCTGCAGTCTGTCTAGATGGACGGACAGAGGGCACTCAGATGGCCACCAAGATGTGTTTTCCTAGCTGACCAGGACCACCACCCCAGCCCCCATAGTCTCAGGACCTTCAGTCCAGGGGGTTCAAGTCTTCAAAGGTCAGCTGCCCACTTCTGAGCAGGCATAAACCAACCCAGCACAGCCTTCCTTTTTTCCTTTCACCCCTGCCTCTCTGCTCTCCTCCTAATGGTATCTCTTCCCTCCCAGCCTCCTCTGTCTTCACTTCCCTTCTCCAAGGAGCCAGATATTAGACAAGCTTGACACGGACCCAGAGAGCACAGACGTCGGAATGGGAAAGGCAGGGGAAACCATCTCCAAACTCTCACTTCACGGATAAGCAAACTGAGACTCGGAGGTGCAGAGAGGTTTCTCCCAAGTGCCCAAGGAAGTAATGGGAGAGCCAAAACCAGAGCTCGGATTTTCCCAGCCTTTTCCACAACTCTGCCCTTGGAGGAGAAAAACCATTTCATGGGCTCTTTTGCCACCCCCCTCAAGCCCCACCCATGTCAGAGCGTCAGGATAGAGTGAGTGTGACCAGGGAAGGTCCCCAGTAAGGGAGAGAAGTCTAACCTCCTTCCTGGGCCAGGAGTCATCAACTGCTCTCTGGGAGGTAAGGACTTCAAAGGGATTCTCTTCCCAGTGAGCGGGAAGGAGGGGGCGCTGAGACACGGAGGCAATGGCCCTGCAGCCATCAGACCTTTGGTGGGACTTTACAGGTGCCGCCTTGGTCCCCACACGCCCCCAGCTCTGCCACGTGGCCACCAGAGTGCTGGCACCGACCGGCATAACCACGGAAAGAAACGAGAAAGTGCTGACATGAGTCCCAGCTTTTCGCCCTGGAAGGGGCTGCAGAGGTAGACGACCCTCCGGTTCAGTCCCCCGTGTTATGCAGGAACGCTGCACACGGGGACCGAGGACTTGCCCCAGTTCGCTCAGGTAGGTCCAGGGTTGCATCCCTAGAGCACCTTTCTGTTTACAGACCCTTCGCATCCGTTCTCCCACTTGGAGCTGGTCCTGATGATGCTCCTATGAGGACAATGCTTGGCAAGGCCTCAGATGAGGACACTAATTCGAGATAACGTGCCCACATGGCAATAGTGTCCCCACAAGCCCAGCTCAGCTGTCTCTCGTCTGTCTACCACAGCCTACCGTTCCTCTGCTTCCCTGGAGATAGAGCAGATGACAGAGGCACACGGAGGGAGGAAGCAGAGATCGGGGACACAGGTGTGCCTGGGACTCCCCCCAGAGCACTGCCCTCCGCAAGGCCCCCAGGAAGCCAGGCTGACGCGAGGGCTGAGGAAGGGGCGGGGATGATTCGTTCTCCAAGGTCAGGGGCGCCCTCTGCTGTTAGCACGGTGAATTGCACGGCCCCAGCCCGTGCTCAGAGACGGTCCATTGAAAAATCAGGCAACCGGCCTGCATCCTCCCAGAGGAAGGGCTTATACAACAGGGTCAGTGGAAATGGAACCAGAAGTACTTCCTTTTCCTGGGTGTCAGAGCTGAGTCTATCCTCTGAGGACTCAGATGGGGAGGGTGTGGGAATTGGGGAGGAGAAAAAATAGGGGGCTGCCTTAATTCTCTGGGACAGGGGAGCCTTTTATTTGGGATTTAGGGCAAAGGCAGTGCCCCTCCCCCCTCCTCTCGATGTACTGATATTTCCAGAAGCTCCTCTCACTTATTCAAAGACCAAGCTGTGCCAATGGAGCTCAGAGGAGCCACAGCATCCATGAAGATTTTACTCAGTCACCCACCAGCCTAAAAGTTAAAAAAAAAAAATGTCCATTTTGGCAACTTTGAACCTGGGCCAAAGCGGAGTGTAGCAGCAGGAAGAGCACAGGACTAGGAAACCTGGGATCTGGTTCTATGTCTACCATGTATTACTTATCGTTGACTAAGGCTTTTCTCTCTGTGCCTCAGTTTCCTCTCCTGCAAAATGGGCCTTCTAATACGCTGCCTTACAACTCAGAGATGTGTCCTGGAAAATTCACTTAGGTAACAGATACATAGCAGCGTTAGCAAATGGTGGTGATGTTGCCTTGCTCCGTTTTCTTTCCCACGAAATGGGCAGTTATGGTGGGAAGGTGTGGACAGAGACTCTTGACTTTGAAATGTCGCTGGTGGTTCCATCTTAGCTCTTAACCATGTCATTGGGCTCCCACCTTAAGGCAAGGCATTGCCAAGGTTGTATAAAAAAAAATGCTGTTTTAGTGGGGCAACACAGTAGCCGAAAACTAGACAGTCCCCTTAGCAGTCAGCCTCCTGGAAAGCAGGGGCTGCTCCCAGCTAGGTCCAGAGGATCTAGGACTGGGGGAGGGGAACTCTGATCAGGAAGGCAAGAGAGATCAGGGTCAAGGTCCCAGCGACAGCATGAGGACCCTAAGATAGGGGCATGGAGGGAAAGGACAGCTTTCTCTGAGTTTAGGATTATCCTGGGACCAGCCCTGAGTTGACTTTACCTGACAGACAGGTCAGGAGCATTAGTGAGAACTCGCTGTGAGGTGGGGTTCCCTCTGTCCCTGTGCCCAGGACAGATCCTGGACTTCACTGACCTCAGCACCTACCCCGGTGCAGGCAAACTGCTTCCCCAGTAAGCGGCATCCAGCAAGCGCACACAAAGCATTACTGTTATTATTATTGTCTCAATCATCCTTGTGATTACAGTCCTAGCCCTCTTATTTCCTGCATGATGTTCTCTTATTTGCATTTCCATTTCCTCATCAACAAAACCAAGAATGATCTTTGTCCCTCCTCAGCTCCCAGGGTTGCAGCGGGGAGAGGGAGAGAGGTATCCCAGGTGCATCTGCCAAGGAAGGTTCCAGAGGGACCCAAAGTGCTATTATTGAAGGCTAAGTGTTCCGTGGCAAAAAGCTGCTGTAGCAATCTCTGCCTGCACTTGATTTCAATGGGCACATTACTGTAATGTCCCAGGGCTGCCGTCAGCACCAGAAGGTTGAGCTATTTGTAACCACGAGACGCATGAAGATCAAACGGTGGAGGGAAGCTCGTCTGGCTTACCTGAGAAAACAGGGCCGTCGGCTTTGAACGAAACTGGAATTGAGGCGTGGCCACCTGCATCACATGCCGCTGCCCAGGGCTTCCTGTGGGGAGAGCAGGAGAGACAGGCGGGGGTGAGAAGACAAAGGCAAGGAGAGGGTGCGTCCTCCCGGGGCACCATGAAAAAGAGAGAGAGAGAGAATCCAGTTATAATCCCACCCCGGGTGCCATTACGGATGCTAGAAGTCCTGTCTCCCTCCACCTGTTGCTCTGAGAGCACCGCCTGCCCTCCACAAAACTTCCTGGGCCCCTCGGAGCTGGGTTGAGTGCCTGGTCCTTGGTTTCAGGCTATTCCTCTCCCTGCGCTCTCATCCAGAGCGACAGAGGACCCCAAGGCAGCCAGTCTCCACGGCTCAAGTTGCGGGGAGGGCATGGCAGTGAGGTGATGCCCTGACTGGACTTGAGAAGCGGCCGGAGGTGGAAACCAATGGGCAGGACAGAATCCTGTCGAGACCCTCATGAATGTCCCCTCAAGGCTACGGCTGCCTTTTAGTTATCCCCAGGCCTCTCCCTCCTCATGGTAGGTCCTCCCAACTTTCCCACCAGGCCTCCCTTGATGTACATTTGCAACCGTTTCCAGTACTGGCGGGGGTGGGGGGGTGCTGGGAGGGATGTCATCTTGCCTAAACCTTACTCCCCATGGGATGGCCAGACACTCGTCCCCCTTTTTCTTTTCCCTCCAGACCTTGGGAAGATCTCTGGGCCTTGGTTTTGTCATCTGGATGATGGCAGTAGTTGTCAGTCAATGCTCTCCGAGGCCCCGGCTCACTCCCAGCACTCTCACTGTCCTCATCAGGCCCCCTCTCCCGACACCACGGGCCAGCGAGGCCTGTGCCCCTCGGTGTAGAGATTCTGCTGGTCACCTCCTTCTCCACTTCCCCTATCATACTAGGAATTTCCCCCCACACTTGCTGCTTCATTTCACCCTTTGGTTATGACAAAACATACACATTTATCATTTTAACTATTTGTAAGTATACAATTCGATGGCGTTAAGTACACTCACAATGTTTTATAGTATCGTCACTATTTATACGCAAAAGTTTGTCATCGTCCCCAATATAAACTCTATTCCCATTAAACAATAACTCCCCCCATTCCCCCGCCCTCATCCCAAGTAACCACTATTCTACTTTCTATCTCTATAAATCTGTCTATTCTAGGTGCCTCATATAAGTGAAATTATACAATATTTGTCCTTCTGTGTCAGACTTGTTTCATTTAGCATAATATTTCCAAAGTCCATCCATGTTGCGGCACATGTCAAAATTTTATTTCTTTTTATGACTGAATAATATTCCATTTTATGGATATATACCACATTTTCTTTATCCTCCCGTCTGTCCATGGACATTGGGTTGTTTCTACCTCTTGGCAATTGTCAACAATGGTGTCACACACATGGATGTACAAATATCTGTTTTGAATTCTCTCGGGTATATACCTAGGAGTGGAATTGCTGGGTCACATGGTAGTTCTCTGTTTAACTTTTTAAGGTGCTGTCAAACTATTTCCCCCAGTGACTGAACCATTTTACATTCCCACCAGCAATGCATGAGGCTTCCAATTTCTCCACATCCTCACCAACCTTGTTATTTTCAAGGTTTTTTTAATCATAACTATCCTAGTGGTGTTAAGTGGTTTCATTTCACTCTTAAACCCCCTCAACGCCCAAGATGCTTGTAGTTTTGTATGATAATGGTCCTAATCTTGTATTCTATTAGGTATAAATGATCCAGTTTAAGAGGGAAAGCTCATAGAGGGCAGGAACTGCGTACGGTTCCCTCAAGACCACCATTTTCACTTTCATGTCTCACTAGGAGGTGACCGGGGTGGCCTGCAGAGGAAACAGCTTTCTCCCTTAAGTCCCAGAGTCCAGCTGTGTCCGCCCTTCCCATTGACAGACACTGGAATGCCAGAGGCCTCAAGGACAGTCTTTGATGAACCGGGAGAAAAAGAAATAAAAGAGAATAAGAAAGAGTTGGACGAGCCTGAGACAGAAAGGGCAGGACCCAAGAGTGAAAGCAGGGAGAGGAGAAGAGAGATTGAAGGGAGAGCTAATCACAGAATCCAATCTCCAGAGAAGCAGATTCCGCGGCTCCTTCTCTGCACCTGATTCTTCACCTCACGGATCTGAGCTGGAAAATTACAGAGATCCTGCTGCCGAACTCCCTGCCACCTCAGCCCCTGCCGCTGAGGCCAGAGACAGCCTCAGGTGCCCCCCCCAAGGACGCCAGTCAGGGCCCAGGCAGACTGGAGAATCCAGCTGTTGTCAACACAGCTGTTGCTCTGGGCTTTGTCAAGGGACTTGTCACTGCGGGCCTTTGAGGGGTGCAGGTTACTCCAGGAGAGGGAGGGACCAGGAACGGGGTTGGCAGTGGGACCTGTGGGTGTGGTTGACTAGCCAGTGGCTACATCCCTGCTTCTTCTTGTCCAAACATCCATGGAAAGGCAGGAGAGATGCTCAGAGGCTCACTCACCCAAAGGGCAGGATAGGGAGATGCGTGGAAAGGGACATGAAGAACCCCGGGGAGGCCAGGAGAGCGGACCTGGGGCAAAGGGAGGCCTGGGACACGTGGATCAAATGTAAATCGACTGTGCGGGTCTAAACTGGAACATTTTTCCCTCTTGGCTCCCTCTCTCTCCATCTCTCCCCGTCTCTCTCTCCCAGTTACTATCAAGGCAAAATTTATGAAGGGCTTGAGGCACTGGATATTCCTTGTATTTCAATCTAACTTTTTGCAATCTCAAGTGAACAGCTTGGCTGCTTCTGCCTGTCAGGGAATTTAAATTGCAGATGGGATGGTGAGCCAGCCACCCGGGCAGGAGCAGCCCCTCTAGCGCGCACCATCATTGCCTAGCAACCAGGCTGGGAAGAACTTGACGAAGCTGTAGAAAGTTCCACTCTGGAAAGTGCCCTTGACCCAGGGCACCTCCTGGGAAAAGAGAGGGAGTTTCCCGGAGAGAAGAGACAGCCAGGTAAGAGGTCTGCTCAGTCAAGGAACACAGCCAGGGAATACAACCAGTGCCACTGGTGTGTCCTTTCTGACATACAGAATCCCCTCTGGCCTCTGCCTGGTTTTTGACATTCCATTGTTTGGAGATTGTTTTCAAACCAAAGATGCCGTCCTTCTTCTCTGTGTGTCCCTCACACCTCACACAGCGACAATGTGTGGAGAGAGACGAGAATGAATAATCCAACACACACACACAATTACATGCAGAGATAGGTAGGTGCTTATGCTGTTAAAAACTAACCGCCAGGGCTTCCCTGGTGGCGCAGTGGTTGAGAGTCCGCCTGCCGATGCAGGGGACACGGGTTCGTGCCCCGGTCCAGAAAGATCCCACATGCCGCGGAGCGGCTGGGCCCGTGAGCCATGGCCGCTGAGCCTGCGCATCCGGAGCCTGTGCTCCGCAACGGGAGAGGCCACAACAGTGAGAGGCCTGTGTACCCCCTAAAAAACCTATCAAGTCTGCTCCTGCTTGGACCTCAGTTCTCCAGGATGGAACTGGTATGATTATGGCCTTTGGCCTTGATCAGAGTTAGTAAAGTGTTTGCTACACCTAACATCCTAGGAAAGAGCACCCCAAATGCGCTTAAGGCCGTAATCAAAGCATATGCTTTAACTTAAATAATTGGCTTTGAGAATAAAAATGTAAATAGTACCCCAATGTGTCTGTCAAAGTTTACACATATTGGTGTCCCATCAACTTTGAGGCAAAACAACCCTCCACACACACACTCATGGAAAACACACCCACATCAGACACACCCTTTTCTACCGTGTGTCCAGGAGATACCTAATGTATTTTCTGGGTTCCTGCTCTGAGTTGAATTGTGTCTTTCCTCCAAAAAAAAAAAATATATATATATATATATATATATATATATATATATATATATATATATATATATATATATATATACGCTGAAGTCCTAATCCCTGGTATCTCAAAATGTGACCTTATTTGGAAATAGAGTCACTGCCGATGTAATTAGTTAAGATGAGGTCATAGTGGATACGGTGTCCATAGGACTGGGGTGTCCTTCTAAGAAGTCGGACGGGCCATGGCGAGACACAGAGACATGGGGAGGATGCGATGTAAGGATGAAGGCAGAGATTGGAGTGCTGCAGCTGCAAGCAAGGAGCACCAAAGATTGCAGGCAAACCAGCAGAAGCTACAAGAGGCCAAGAAGGATCTTCCGCTATAGGTTTCAGAGGGAGTGTGGCCCTACTACACTTGATTGTAGACTTTTAGCCTCCAGAACTGTGAGACGATACATTTCTATTGTGGTAAGCCACCCAGTTTGCAGCCCTAGGAAATAATACAATCTGCTTTCTGTCACTCTGCTGAAGGGGACCAGAAAGGCCCATGTGCTGGCAGCGCCAGCTCAGAGCGAGATAGAAATGGGTCTGCACAGGAACAAGCTTGGGCCCTCTGGATGCAGATGCTGGTGTTGAGTTGAAGGGTTTCAAAATCTTTGAGACTTTGGGCAGAGAGCTGGATATTGGCTTTTTGGCTAAATTGTGATTTTTTCATTAAGGGTTTGTTCAGTGGACAATCCCATGGCCCTCGAGCATCCCGTGGGGGAGCAGACTGCTGAGGCCGGTGCCCTGGCCCGCATCTTCTTCACAGTTGTCGACCCCACTCACTGGGCACTTCTCCACTGCTGCCTGGCCCTGTCCTTTAGCTTGTCCTGCCCCTCCAGGGGGGCACATCTTCCAGGGCTGGCACCACGCTGTGTCCTTCACTGGGTCATGCAGAGTGTTGTGCACTTAGTAGGTGCTCAATAAATGTGTGGGAATCAACGCACAAGGCATACAAATATGAAAACCATGATTCGCACAAAGACGCCTAGTGAGTCACCACCAGTGGAATCAGCACACCAACCCATTCATTTCTGAGTTGTTATTATTGCTGTGTTATCAATACCCCAACCCCATTCATTGTGTCTGATTCAAGTGTATTTGCTTCGGGTACCTATGTCTTCCTGGAAATTCCAGAAGGTAGGTAAAATGGGTGTGATCACCCCATAGGTCAGAGATGAGACAGAGGTAGGATCTGAGTACTGGACCAGTGAGGAAGCTGGACGTGGAGTGGGCCAAGAGTTGGAAGCATATGGTTCTAGACCTGCCCACTGATAGAACAAGTTACTTCACCTCCCCTGACTGAGTATCAGTGTCAGCAATCTGTTAAATGAAGGTAGTTATGCCTTAACCAACCTGCAAATGACTCTCTGACCTCTGATTTCCCAACCGTGGTAGACACAGAAGAGTGCCACCCAGGTCCCCTTCTGTGGTCGGCGTCAGCTTCAGCTGAGGGCACCGAGCCCACAAGATCAGGGGGATGAATGAAGCACGGGTATCAAAGGCCGGGTCCTTTTTGCCTGATGAGTGGTCCTCAGTCCAGAGCCCCAGGCTTTGGGGGCCACACCCCAGATTCAGTCCAACGTCCTCCTCTTCCCAAACCTACCTCCTCCCCCTTCCTTCAAAAGTGTGGGTCCCCAAAGTCACCTTGCAGCCCAAACTCCACCTCAGCATCTGCATCTAGAAGGCCCGACCTGCAGCACCAACTTGCCCCTCTGAAGACTTTTTAAAAATTGTGGTAAAATACACATAACATTAAATGGATCATTTTAACCATTTTTAAGGGTACAGATCAGTGGCGTTCTGTACATTCCCAGTGTTGTGCAACCATCACCACCATCCATCCCCCCAACTTTGCTGTCTTCCCCAACTGAAACTCTGTACCCATTCAACATTAACTCCCCATTCTCCCCTCCCCAAGAAACCACCATTTGACTTTTTGTCTCCATGAATTTGACTGCTCTAGGGACCTCATATAAGTGGAATCACACAGTATTTGTCCTTTCAAGTATGGCTTACGCCACTTAGCATGATATCTCCAAGGTTCATCCATGTCATAGCATTTGTCAGAATTCCTCCCTTTATGGCTGATTAATATTCCATTGTATGTATAGACCACATATTGTTCATCCATCCATTCATCTGTCAGTGGACACTTGGGTTGCTTCCACCTCTGGCTATTAAGAATAATGCTGTGCATCTTTACTCCCATCCTGCCCCTAGGTTCTTCATGACCACTTTTTTTTCAAAGTGAGAGACTGGCATGGACATATATACGCTACCAAATGTAAAATCGATAGCAAGTGGGAAGCAGCCGCATAGCACAGGGAGATCAGCTCGGTGCTTTGTGACTGCCTGGAGGGGTGGGATAAGGAGGGTGGGAGGGAGGGAGATGCAAGAGGGAAGAGATATGGGAACATATGTATGTGTATAACTGATTCACTTTGTTATAAAGCAGAAACTAACACACCACTGTAAAGCAATTATACTCCAATAAAGATGTTAAAAAAAGAAATAATATAATACATGTAACATACTGGCACTGTAAAAAAAAAGAGAATAATGCTGTGCAGATATATTTTTCTCTCACACCAGCTTATCTCCATATACAAATGGGCCTTCCTAGCCTCCTTCAGGATGACCAAGAGGTAAGAGGAATGGCAGACATGGTCAGAATTCCCAATCATGGGGTTAAAAAGGCACAATTTCTCTAGCTCCCCTGGCCTCAAGGATGGTTAGCTGGGCAGTATCCTGGGCAGAGGTGCCGGTGTAGACAAAGAGACAAGGCAATATCTGTTTTCCAAGGTGCAAAAACTGCACAAGGTATGGAAGTGAGGAATGACGGAAAAGCACTGGGGCAGCCCAGAAAGCGTTCATGTCCTCTGTCCTTGCTAGGCCACCTTTCCCTATAATACTGCCTGTGACATTCCCTGCAGAGAAGGAAGTGAGCAAGGGTTCCCCACTCTGCAGTTTGCCTTGCCCAGCACCCTCTATCCACACAGCCAGGGGGAGCCCCGAGAAGATGACTGTATTAGAAACAATCATCCCTGACCTCAAAGAAAAACATGATGGATTGCATTAATTCAGCGACAGCTTCTGAAAGCCCAACTACACCAGGCACAGTGCTAGGCGTACGTCACTTCGCCACTGAGACCACCCTCCCAAGAGCTCAGGAACCTGTTAACTGGGTCTCCATATATAACGGGCAGAATAATGCAACCAAGCACAGGAAAACTGCCCTAATGTGCTGTCCTCTTTGGGAGGAGACTGTCCCCGCTCTAAAGACCTGGCCCCTGGACCCTTAGGGCAATTCCCAATTCTTCTGCTCTATGTATTCATTCATCCAGGCATCCCACAGTTGTCTTTTCATCTGCCAGGCACCGTGTTGGGGAAGCAAAGGTCAAGAGTGCCTCCCAAGCGGATAAGAGGAGCCCCCGTCCACATACACGCATTGTGAGCAATATTGCTGGGGATGAATATGTGCCCTTCATCGCAAAACGGAAAGAGAGCCTCTGACCCAACTCTGGTAAAAATGTAAGCACACTGTCCTCTGCCCACATGGTCAGCAGTCAGCGGGTTTGGGAACAGCATCTCTGGCAGCTTTCTCCGTCAGAGACCTTGGGCTGATCGACATTATTCAACCACCAACAGAGCAGTGGGCCAGCCCCTTACCTTCAGAGACCGCCCCCCCTCCACTGCGACCTTAATACCCACCTCAGCACCAAGTGGCCCCTGACGAAGCTTCAGGGACCAGCCATTCAAATAGGGACTTGGAGGCCGGCTGTCACCTCAGGAAGGAAGGAAAAACCCAAACTGAAGGCACGTGAGCTTCCCCTGTGCCAGGAACCCTGCTGCCTGTCACAAGCCAGACATGATGTATGGGAATAATAAGGCCCCTTGAATTGCCCATTAAGTACTGTCAGCAAATCACATGATTTCTTTTTTCATATTGCACGTATCTGGCCCCTGGAAAACGATGATGATGCTATCTCCGCCGGCTGGATAATAAACAGAGCTCCCCCCCTCCCCCACCGAGCCAGGGAGACACAGCCCCTCCTCCAAAGTCATCTCAGAGCAAAGGCAAGGAAAGGAAGGAGAGACTCAGCCCACACTCCCGCTCCTGCATCTTGGGCTTCAAGCCAGCACTCTTCTGGCTGCCTTCACGGATACAGGAGGGTTCACAAACTTCCCTACCTTGTTCCTCTCTCCAGCCAACTTTCCATGGCTTCCTAGGGAGCATGGCTGCTGTGTAGATGTCACTTGCTCAGAGTAGCCATCCCTGACTCCCCTGTGTAACTAAACCAAGAACCCTCCACGAGTCTCCCACCAAGTGCCTGTGGTTTCACGTCTAGCATCCCACCTGTTTGCTTGTTCAATGCATCAGTCATGAGACAACATGCCCCGGGAAGGCAGGAACCATGGCTGCCTTGTTCACAATTCAGCCCCACGACTGGCACACAGCAGGACCTCAGGAACCACATGCTGAGTAACTTAGTAGTAAATGCTCAGTAAACCCTGCGGGACTGAACTGGGCCACATCTCCTAGAGCTGATCAGCGCATGGTGAACTTTGGCGAGCATCAGAATCACGCCACAGGGTTTTTTAAACCACAGACCGCTGGGCCCCATCCCCAGCTTCTGATTCAGTAGGTCTGGGGTGAGGGGAGGGGGGGCCTGTGGATTTGCATTTCCAACCAGCTGCGAGCTGATGGCAATGATTCTGGTCCAGGGACACCACTTTGCGAAGCACATCCGGAGAGAATCGCCCATAAATGCAGATACCCGTTTCCTGCCTTGCTGCCTTCTCATCCAATTTATTGGAGCTGTCCAGGTGCATACAAGTGACAAGGACAGAAAACAGAGCCCTCTGGATCCCATGTGTCCTATGTGAATAAAATTCTTCTCATTCCTAAGAGTGGGAAGGTAAACTGAGGCGAATGGATGCGAAGTGAGGTGGATTGTTCAGGAAGCTGGCACAAACAACGCAGCACCCCGCACACCAGATCCACAGCTTCCTGTTCCAATCACTGGGCTGCACTTTTGTGACACCAACTGTAGAAATGAGTTGGCTTCCAAGTGGCTTATTAGAGAACAAATTATTCCCTGTTTTGCTACTCTTTCCATTTGAGTTAATCTGCAAGTCTAAAGTCCAAGCAGGTGCCAGAGTTATTCCTGCCACTGGCACCAAACTGCATTCAGAAAGCACAATTAGCACTTCGTTAATGCGCCTCAGAATGGGATCATCTACATATTACCCAAAGGCCGCCTCAGTCCCCACTGCACTTCACCTTCATGTGCCAAAGTGCAGGTTGCCCTGCTCACGGGCCTTTACAAATCCAGCATTTGCCAGGCAGCTGTCCCGAGCTTTTCATTTGAACAGAGCAGGGAGGACCCCCTGGTGACAACAGTTAAGAATCCCAGATGCAGCCTCTCTTCTTTTCTTCCTATTCCTTTTCTTCCTGAACTATTCAGGCCACAAACCACCCGGGGGTGGGGGGTGGGGGCGGACGGGGGCATCCTAGAAAAGTGGGCACCTGTGCCACGGCACTGGGGAGACACAGTGGCCCAGAGCCAAGTGTTGGAGCCCAAGTGTGGAGAGGAGGACCCAACCAAGGAGAGCTCAGCTCAGGGTCTGGAGCCTGAGCACTGTGAGAGGTTCCTGCATGGGACGAGGGCCACAGGGGGAGCCTGGTGTGGGGTGCTGGAGCTCCAGAGGGTAAGGAGGGAGTCCCAGGAGGGGGCAGCCAGGCGAGGGGTATGGGTACCTAAGAGGATTGGGAGGGTCTTCCTCACCAGGTTAGGGGGGACAGCCTGGGACAGGCTGGGAGGCCAGGAGGGATGAGGAGGGCATCTGTGCCAGGAAGGGGTGATGGTGGCAATGGAAGATTACATAAGGGGAGATGGATCAAATAAGAAACATAGGGGCTTCCCTGGTGGCGCAGTGGTTGAGAATCTGCCTGCCAATGCAGGGGACACAGGTTCAAGCCCTGGTCTGGGAAGATCCCACATGCCACGGAGCAACTGGGCCCGTGAGCCACAACTACTGAGCCTGCGTGTCTGGAGCCTGTG
The DNA here is from genome assembly GCF_025265405.1 of Mesoplodon densirostris. Taxonomy (NCBI): domain Eukaryota; kingdom Metazoa; phylum Chordata; class Mammalia; order Artiodactyla; family Ziphiidae; genus Mesoplodon; species Mesoplodon densirostris. The sequence goes on along the minus strand of NC_082669.1, from coordinate 93,077,582 downwards.
CTCCGCAACAAAAGAGGCCGCGACAGTGAGAGGCCCGTGCACCGCGATGAGTGGCCCCCGCTCGCCACAACTAGAGAAAGCCCTCGCACAGAAACGAAGACCCAACACAGCCAAAAATATAAATAAATAAATTAAATTTTTAAAAATGTTTAAAAAAAAAAGAAACATAAACAGGAGCCAGATTTCCCACTGTTAGAGAAGGAAGCTACAAGCATAAAAAGGATGAAAACTAAAGTGAATCCTGAGGTGTGAGATTGGAATTTGGGGTACCTATGTGAACTGATGGTTTTTAGTATTTAGTTAGATAAACATATAAATACGCATGCCATTGTACGTGTAGACATACCTGCACATATTTCTCCACTCTGTCCACCAAGAGGGTCTGGGAGCCACCCCAGTACCCATGAGCACACCTAGCCCTTAGATCTTGGTTTCTAAATATCATTCTCCACTGAAAGGAATCAGGGCTCCCTGAAAAATGGGCTGATTCCAGACAGGGGCAGGGAGAGTACAACACGAATTTGGAATATCTTACTTTACCGTAAGGAAGGAAGCACTCAAAGAATGATGGGGACTTGTGAAAAGGACACTAAAGCTAGCGTGAAGGGATTCCCACCGGGCAACTCTGAGACAATTTCAGCATCAAAAGACATAATAATAATAAGGTACCATCCATTGAATAAAATATGAAACACAAGTTCATCCTGATATAGATAAATGAATAAATTGAAGTTTGATAAGGAATGGGATCTTCACCTCATCTCAAGGCATCTCCACACATGGTCACTTACAAAGAGGAAAAGAGTAACTCTGCCGTGGAGAAGGCTGGTGACACCACCTTAAACAAAAGTCATCAAAGCCTATCTCACCAAGTCTGGGACAAATCAGAATCACGGGATGCCTGCTAAGCTGCAATAAGAAGGGCACAGCATCACTTCTACGAAACTCCTGCCTAAGATGCATAGTCTGAATCTAATCATGAGGAAACATCAGACAAACCCAATGTAAGGGACATTAATCAAAAGAGTCGGCCTGGCGTCTTCAAAAGTGTCAATGTCTGGAAAGTTAAGAAAGGACTGGGAATCTGTTCCAGAGTGAAGGAGATTAGGGAGACACAACAGCGAAACGCAGTGTGTGACCCCAGACTGGATCCTTTTACTCTAAAGATCATCACTGGGGCAGCTGGCCAAACTTAACTGGGGTCTGAGGATTCAATGTTAGTCATGAATCAGGTCACTTCCTGCCTTCAATGATTGTTTATGGTCACATAAGAGCATGTCCTTGTTTGTAGAATATATAAACTATAAAGTATTCACGGGGATGGGCATGATGTCAGCAACATACTCTGAAATAGTTGAGGAAGAAAAAAGTTTTTTGCACTGTATTTGCAGCTATTTGGTATCACTGAAGACTGTTTCCAATAAACCATTCAAGAAGCTACAGCAATAATGAGAGCAAAAGACTTGAGTCTCCTTCAGCCAGCACTGTCTGGCCGAGCTCTCAATGGGCTCAGTCGGCTTAAAGACACTGCATGAGTCAGCCTCACGCCACCGGGGTGAGGTCATCAGAGTCGTGCCTGCCATTTTAAACATCCTGAGTGGAAGAGTGGCTTGAGGGGAGATCAGTGGATGCTGTGCCCTCCGGGAGCGCTGCACTGATTATGGGAAGGATCCAGGCCACTCAAATTGGGAAGACGGAAGTCTATCGCTGATGTGAACGCTGGGTCTTTGGGGAGGGGAGCAGTGTCCTGGCTTCCGATCCCAGGTCTGGTCCTCATGGGTGCTACTCTCTAGGGCTCTACCCTCAGAGGCTTTGCCTCCTCTCCCTTTTCATGCGGAAGGCTGGCTGGGCAGGAATGTCTATGCCAAAGCCTATCCCGGAAAGCAGATGTGGTCCTCTCGGGGGTCTGACCTGCTTGCCAAGGATGAGAAGCCTCCTTCAGTGTAGACTGGCGTTCACACCCGTGCTCCACAGTGCAAACACGGCAAAGACTAACTAACTGATTCACCCCTAGAACAGGGGGACCAGGTGGTGAGGGGTCTGACAACCACATCGTGAGAAGAGAAGACCCAGCAGAGATGGGACATCTGTCTTTAAACGTTTGAGGAGGTGGCCCATGGGGTGACTGGATTTATGTCACATAGCTCCAGCTTAACACCTAGAACCAATGGTGGAGGATGAAAGGCAGTGGAGTTCAGTTCCACATAAAGAAGGGACTTTCTAATACTGGATCTAGCCAACGCGGGCCAGGGCCCCTGGGTGGGCTGGGATCCTGGAAGTGGGCAAGCAGACACTGAAAGGCCATCTGGGAGGGGAGCTGCAGCAGTGACCTCATCAATGTCAGGATGATTCCAGGAAAGACCAGATTACCCTGTATGGCTCTGACTAGGAAAAGAAGCCAGAGCTTTAGTGAGCAGAGCGAAGACAGCATTCCTGGGCTTTGCTTAGGCCAGCAGGACAGTCCCACCAAGCCAGGGCACCTCTGTCTCCCTGGCAGCTCACCTTCTGCCACCCGGCCCCAACTTTTCCAGCATCTAAGGTGAGTAGACGCAACACAAATCCTGAGGAAGGACCAGGACCTACGGCTCCTCAACACTGTGTCTGGGACTCCGTGGCCTCCCAGATGTGTGGCTTCTCCACCACCACCACGGAGGCTGCCCCCCCGAGTCCAGCTTGAACCATAGTCCCACCTGTTCCCAAAGACCTCTGGCCCCTCCCAAAGGCAAGATGGCTGGCCTGCCTGGTGAGTCTCCTCCTTCCGTCACCTGTTTCTCTTCCTTCGACCCTTGAGTCACTGTCCCTACATCACACAGGTGAACAAGCCTCAGGCTTCAGGTTACAAATCCTAAGCGGAACCGGAGGGCTGTGCCCTTCCTCCCACTTTACCAAGAGCTGGTGAAGAAGAGGAAAGGTCATCGGAGCCCCCGGAAAGAAAGAGTAGGGTGCTGCAAGATTCCTCATTACGCCAGTTCACCTGGAGACAAAGGTTAGGTCAGCGCGGAGAGCTTCCCACAGGCAAAGCCATCAGCCACGGACGAGTCCAGCAGATACACATATACTGTACAGTTTCACATTTGCGTTCATTGCTCTGGTTGGATTTATTAAAAGAAAGAGACAGGGCTTCCCTGGTGGCACAGTGGTTGAGAGTCCGCCTGCCGATGCGGGGGACACGGGTTCGTGCCCAGGTCCGGGAAGATCCCACATGCCGCAGAGCGGCTGGGCCCGTGAGCCATGGCCACTGAGCCTGCGCGTCCGGAGCCTGTGCTCCGCAACGGGAGAGGCCACAGCAGTGAGAGGCCCGTGTACCACAGGAAAAAAAAAAAAAAAAAAGAAAGAGACGGTGATTTTTAAAAAGGCAGAGAAAGGGGATTTACAATAGCACACAGGGATACTGGGTTGTTGCACTGGACGCATTATTCCCCAGGGGCCTGAATAAAGAATTAGAGCAGTGGGATCTTATTTGATGTTTCCATACGCCTGTTGAATTTTCAGCTTGGATGCAATACCAAGCAGACCCAGTAGCCAGCCCCTCCCTTCTCAGCACTGCCACGACAAGTTTTAAGGGAGACCAGTTCAGGTTTATTAGACACTTCTATTATTCAGCTTATACCCCACCCAGCTCCATGGGCACAAATCACTTTTACATAACCCATGTATTCACGCACATATAGTTAGCAACTTTGTGTCTCGGAGTTTAGCAGCAAACTCAAAGTTGAAAGCAACCGACAGCCAGACTTTTATTTTTTTTATTTTCACGGTACTGCTGATAACCCCTCTCCACGGGCTAATCTGCCCAGTGAACATGCCATGGGCAAGAACGGACGGTGGCCTGGCACACCCAAGACCTGGCCTCTGCATTGGCTCTACTGCTAACTTACTGGTGGCCTTCAGAAGGCAGAACCTTCCCTGCCTCTGTGATCGTACCTGCTCTATGTACTTCAGAGAGGAATGGGGAAGAGATCATAAGATCATCAACGGGAAAGTGCTCAGAACAATAGGAGGCGCTTTAAACCTATCAAATTAGGTGCCATGGAGTCAGAATCAGGTTTAAAAAATGGGATCTGCTTTCCGCGCCAGACAGGGGTCCATATGGCTTTGTTCTGGATTCCCGTCGTAACTTAAAGGGAAACTTTCACAATGCCCGGAGCCCTTGATGTCCTGCAAATGAAGGAGGAGGATGTCCTCAAATGCCTTGCAGCAGGAACCCACTTAGGTGGCACCAACCCTGACTTCCAAATGGAACAGTACATCTACAAAAGGAGAAGTGATGGCACCTACATCATAAATCTGAAGAGGACCTGGGAGAGGCTTCTGTTGGCAGCTCGTGCCATCATTGCCCTTGAAAACCCAGCTGATGTCCGCGTCGCATCCTCCAGGAACACTGGCCAGCGCGCTGGGCTGAAGTGCGTTGCTGCTACTGGAGCCACTCCTACTGCTGGCTGCTTCTCTCCTGGAATCTTCACTAACCAGATCCAGGCAGCCTTCTGGGAGCCAAGCCTTCCGGTGGTTACTGATCCCAGGGCTGACCACCAGCCTCTCACATTAAGAGGCCTCTTACGTTAACCTGCCTACCATTGCCCTGTGTAACACAGAGTCTCCTCTGCAGTATGTGGACATTGCCATCCCAGGCAACAACCAGGGAGCTCACTCAGTGGGTCTGATGTGGCAGATGCTTGCCCGGGAAGTTCTGCGCATGCGTGGCACCATGGGAGGTCATGCCTGATCTCTACTTCTACAGAGATCCTGAAGAGGTGGAAAAGGAAGATCAGGTGGCAGCTGAGAAGGCTGTGACCAAGGAGGAATTTCAGGGTGAATGGACCGCCCCACCTCCTGAGTTCACTGCTCCTCAGCCTGAGGCTGGTCCGAAGGTGTGCAGGTGCCCTCTGTGCCTATTCTGCAGTTCCCCACTGGAGACTGGAGTGCTCAGCCTGCCACTGCTCAGGCCACTGAGTGGGTAGCAACAACCACTGAGTGGTCTTAAACTGTTCTTCCACAAACTCTTAAAACGGAAATAGGTTGAAGAAAAATAAAGTTTCTTAAAAAAAAGGGGGGGGGATCTGAACACAGGGCTGTGAAGCATACAGAGGTCTGAGTCATGCTCTGGTCCCACCCCTCATTTCACAGGTAAGAAAGTGGGCACCATGGGAGTCACGGCTACTCGCAGGACAATGGCAAGACCAGTCGGGTTCGATGAGACAGTTAAGGTGCATCCCATACTTGAATGCCCACCCAATGGCCACCTAGCCTCTGCTTGATTATCTGCATTGACGAAGAGCTCACTTCCTCAAAGGCAGCGCCTTCCACCTTTGAAAGGCTTAGGAGACTTTTCAGAAGCATGAGGAAGGAGAAGCAATTTCTGTGGCCTTTTCTTTACCAATCATTTGGTCCAAGAGATACTAACGACGCCCCATAGACTGCTTCTGCCCCCTTTTCTATACAATACCTGGTCAGTGGGGCTGTTCCCCATGACACTTCTCTCCTTCAGTCTGTGCATCCCTGCATCGCTGGCTCCTTTGTTCACTCCTCACATCAGTCTCTTTGCCACCCTGGTCACCCTGCAATCAACAGGCTCTAATTTGTCCAGCACTAGTTCCCAGCTCATCTCTTTGGCGTGGCCACCTTGTCCTTGGCAGCTGACGGTCTGAATATTCAGGACCTCTTCAGTCACCTTGTGTCAGAGCAGCTACTGTCAGCAGCTCCTGAAACTGAACAGGAAGCTGAGGGACCAGGCCTGGACAAGCAGAACTCCACGTGCTCCAGTCCACTGTTGATACCTGGCACAAAAACTAAGGCCTTGAAACAACCCAGAAAGGCGGACACAGAGCCTGCGGCTTGGCTAGGCGCTGGTCAGGGGCCAGTACTCCGGCAAGGAAGCACCCTGCACTGTAGAAGATGGCAAGAGAGACCGTTGCCATGGTGACCATCGGGCAGCCTAGACTGCTGCAGCCGGTGAGGAAAAGGCACTAGGAAGGATCGTAGTGAGAGGCAGGAATTCACCCACAACCACTACCCAGCCCGCCAGGGGCGTCACCAACTCAAGCTGTGCCTGGGCTGCTTCCCTTGTGGTCCACGAGGAGGAGGGGCCAGGGCTGACATTAATCATCCTATAGGAGAAGGGGAGGTCTTCAAGGGTGTGTGTGTGCATGTGTGTGCGTGATATGTCTGTGTGTGTAATGTGTGTGATTGTGTAGTATCTGTGGTGTGTGTCTTTGGGGGGGGGTGTTCTATGTGTGTGATACGTGATGTGTGTGATACGTGTGATGTATGTGATGTCTGGTGTGTCTGTGTATATTTGTGTGATGTGCGTGGCTGTGTGTGATATGTATGTCTGTGAGTGTCTCTATATGATTGCGATGTGTGTCTGTGATGTCTGTGTGATGTGTGTGTAGTGTGTATCACGTGTGTGTAATATCTGTGATGTGTGTGTCTGTGGGGAGGATGTTCTCTGTGTGTAATACGTGATGTGTGTGATGTATGTGATATACGTGTGATGTGTGTCTGTGTGATGTGTGTGTACGTGATGTGTGTTTGTGTGTGATGTGTGTCTTGTGTATGATTGTGATGTGTGTCTGTGAAGTGTGAGGTGTCTGTGTGTGATGTGTGTATGTGTTGTGTGTGTCTGTGTGTGGTGTCTTGTATCTGTGTGCTGTATTGTGAATGATGTGTGTGAGGTGTGTCCGTGTGTGTGATGATGCGTTGAGCTGACCAAGCATCAGTGCCTTCGTGGGCAAAGCCTCTTTCTTTTCAGGCCCCAAAGCACAGGAACTCTCTTGGAGCAGCTGGAGGGCGGTGACTGGAGGCTGAGCGAGTCACCCCTCCCCCGTGCCCCGGGAGCAGTGTGCAGGCTCCTCTATTAGCATTAATTACAAAGTGCTCTAATCATTTGTTTACAGGCTGCCTCCCCCACTGGAGGAGCTGGAGCCCAGGGGCTGCGTCTTCTTTTTCTGCCCGAGTGCCAGCACGACTATGTGTCCTTGGCACAAGGTAGACGTCCAGCGAGTGTCCCCTGACTGAACGACTCTGACAAGGACAAGATCAGAGTATCTGGACTTCGTGTAGCAGTGCGCAAGATCAAGCTCATTCAAGGAGCAGCAGTGGGGCTCTCGCTCCGCTGGGCACGGGGCTGTGATGGAGTCTCCTCACCACGGAGTTCACGCAGAGCGAGAGGGACACTCAGACTGTGGCCCTCCTTCTCCTGTGGCAGGGACACGGCGCCGGAGGCAGGCCTGCTGCCCTGTGGCAGTGCTGGAAGAGGTGCCCAGAAGACCTCACCACGCGGGCATCCACTCTGCAGGCTACCAAGGAAGGACTGGTCTTGTTTCACATTTATTTAGTTGCTTTTAATTTACATCCAGTCCACCTGTTCTTTTTGGTGTACAGGTTTACACGTTTTGGACAAAGTGTAACCACAATGAAGATACAGAACCATTCCCTCACTGATCTGTTTCATTTTCTTAAGTAACCACCCATATTTTTTCTGGCCCCGTTTTTACTTCATAGCCCCTTTTAGTGGAGACGTGTTAACTGAAAACTGAGTCAGTTCCTTCCAGTAGCCTAGTCAGATCTGCCCCTCCTCGGAGCCCTATTTGACATTTCAAAGCAAAAGAGGGGAGCACAGGAAAAAGTAAGGTGGGATGTACACCAACTCATCCTGAGAAAGAAGTATTTTCCTCGAGAATATCCCCCTTGAATCGGAAGGACACACAAGCCAGAGAAGGAACTCTGTGAGGACAGACTTTGCCATACACCACTGGTGCACTCCTGAAAATCAGGATTATACCTAATCCCAATTTGATCAAACAAGCTATCAATCTTGGTCTCTGCTGGTCAGCAATCCTTGGCTCCATTTCCGTCACCTTCCCACCTATCCATGCATACCCCTGGAGTTTCAGGGAAGCAGAAAATGGATAAAACTCACTTGCAGATAAACTTAAACGTCACTAGAGACTGCTATTATTTAGAAGGAAACTTTAAGAATATGTTTAAAGGAATAAATATTATGCTAGGAGAACGAGCACATGAGAGCATTTTTTAAAACCATAAAACGTTGGAATTTGTCTGTTCACATTACGTTGCTCTTCGAAGCGGTTCTGTAGGATGCGGCTGACTCCTTTCAAGTTTGCTGTTATTACTTTAAACACTGATGGAACTTTGCCTCTGAAACTGCCTTCAGAGTCAGTATATGAAGCATTCAAGAAAACCAGCTTCACTCTTCACGTCACATATGTTTTTGTCAAGTATATGTCCTCCTCCTTGATCCTTGAGAGCTAGTCTCCATTGATTTTCATTAACCTAATGTCCAACCCTGAGGTTGGGAATAGAGTAGTGAAGCATCATTAATTTGGAATCCACCATTTTGGAATAAGAATAATTCAGACAGTAAACTTCAGCCATCCAATTGCTCTCTTCGAAGGAAGGAAACTGGTCATATATGTAAATCAGAAGGAAACCATTTAAAGCTACTTAAAAGAATAAACTTCGCAAGCATTCTCAAGCACACCTTAGATTAAATCACCCTTTACCCAACATATTTGTAGGCTCATTATAAATTGTCTTTATTAACCAGACATGCCTCCATGGACTTGTAGAGACAGTATATTTTTTTGACCTACTTCCTGTTACTGTCAGCGCTGGGGTGCAGGAAAGTTGCATGTCTTTAAAATGATCTCATAATTCAGACTTTTTTGTGGCACTCCAGCAACTTCAGACCAACCTTCCTCGCATTAGTCTGAATTAACGAGGTTTGATTGTACTGGATTGAACCATATGAAATCAGCAATATTCAACCATTTTTGACCTTTAAAAACGGTGACTTTATATGGTTCAATCTGACATATTTCTTTTCTGGGACTCCCTTCCAAGCAACCAAAAACATTCCCCATTTCCATGCTTTCTTTGTATATTTTAAAGATACAAGTAGGAGAGTGGGATTGAACACCCAGCCCCTAACCGCCTGCCCCTCAGTTCACAAGTACAGAAACTGGGAGAGTAATAGAAAAAAATCACTCAAACCACAACTGCTGCAAAATGGGATGAAAAAAGTACTAAAACAAAAATAAACAATGTCAGAGAACTATCACCACTGCTTTCCCATCACCCAAACTCTCGCCCTCTCCTTCAGACCAGTCTTCCAATCTGGAAATCACTTCAGGGAGACAATATACCTTGCCTACCCATAAGTGTAATCCATTAGAGCCCAAGAGATTCTGACTGTGTGAAGAAAACTCCAATATCAGACTCCTGAAAGGTTTGGGATGAGAGGGGAGCAAATTAAAGTTTAATAGGATGGAACCTCAGGAAATGGACAAATGTAAATTAGGAGAAACAGAAATTATTCTCACTTTTACAAGGCTCCTCATTAACTTATTTGATAGCATTCTGAGAATTTGTTTAAAAAATGCAGGGGGCTTCCCTGGTGGCGCAGTGGTTGAGAGTCCGCCTGCCGATGCAGGGGACATGGGCTCGTGCCCCCGTCCGGGAGGACCCCGCGTGCCGCGGAGCGGCTAGGCCCATGAGCCATGGCCGCTGAGCCTGCACGTCCGGAGACTGTGCTCCGCAACGGGAGAGGCCACAACAGTGAGAGGCCCGTGTACTGCAAAAAAAAAAAAAAGAAAGAAAGAAATGCAGGGATGTGCAAACCTCAGAAGAGTGTAAGATTGACTCTCTCTGCTTCCGGGCAAGGAAATGGTTTTGCACTGCAGAAAGAAAGGGTTTCTGCTGAGTATTAAGAACTTCCTGGATTGTGAAGGCTAGGAGAAGCTGAGGAAGGGGAGGGCGGCAGACTGTGAAATGTCCTTGTCTGGGGCTATTATAGTGGAGGAGCCCCACTTTGCGAGACTGGGGTTGATTCTGTCTTCATTTGACTTCTTTCATCTTCTGCCAGAGCAGACTGGTCCCCCTTGGCCACAGGGTGCCTCTTGAAGGCTCTGTGACCACCGGGGCAAGCATCAGACGATGGCTTCCTCTGAGGGCTTGGGGGCTCATCCAGCCCTCAGGGGAGCTCCTCCAAGACTATCATTCTCCAGCAAAGACCCTATTTATAGGAGCCATATGAGGCTTGCTGCCACCAAGGCAACAAATTCCTGAAACAGAGAGGGAGAAACAGCTACCTAAGGGAGCATCTCCTCTGCACTGAGGGGAGGGGGAGGGGAGCAATTTATGTTTAGCTTATTTTTATTTTTAATTTTTTGTTTTTAAAAAAGATGTAGTGACTGCATCTACTCCTTCCTTCAACAGGTTCAACTGGTGTTACTGAGACTCCACAGTGTCATCAAGAGCATTGTTTCTTTCCTGCCCTCCCACAGTGTCACCTTCATCCAAAGGTCAATCCTAATTAAAGTCTCAATACCTCCCAACACTTCTGCAGCTACACGTCCAGACAGAGAAGCTGGGTCTCTTCAAGAAACACTCAGAAGGCTAAGAACATTTTTCCTGGTGTGTTTAGCTTATTTTTAACCAAGTGACACACAGGCATGGAGGAGGAGAATTCAAGCTGGGTTTGAAGCTACAACCTTTCCCGGGGGAGCTGCTACGAGAGGCGCTCTCCATGGACCAGCCTGGTCTCATATGCCCCATGTTACAGGAAGGGAGCACTTCCCACTCCTGCAAAGCCAAGCAGACCCACCACTTGAGTCTCCCTCTCCCACTGACTTGGGCACAGAGTGGTAGTTTATGGCAACAATTAATGTGGCTCTAAAGGTAAATTGAAAACGCCAAGAGGAGCAAATTTTCACATGAAAATGCAAACTGTTCCTTATATGGGCTGTTCCACAGATGCTATGATTCATCATTGACTGTTCAACTGTATTTCCAAGTAAGATCTCAGTAAGAAGGATAGAAAGGCAGAGCTCAAGCCTGGGGAGATTTACAGCTCCTTTTATCCAGATACAAAGCACACAGCGTTACAAGGGAATATTAAACCTATAAAATCTCCATCTATCTTGTAGTCCTTATTTGAGGAGGGCCAAAGGACACACAAGCATATACTTACATCCTCCAGAATTTGCCCTCTCCAGACACACACACTCCTTTACTTTCATGCAGTTCACCTTTACTTTCCCTTCTTACATGAAGGCAAACTCATCCATCCACCCATCCATCCATCCATCCATCCAGGCTTTACCGCCAGCCACATACACAGTTTCTGATTAAGAAAAGGAATCCAAGTGGGTTTTCCGACGTTCTCTTGTGCCAGCATTCGTAAAGGACGCTTATCAAACAGGAAACACCAAACACCAGGGCTCAGTGTGTGACCCAAAAGCAATCGTCTAAAGGCTGGAACTCAAGGAAAGCCGGTCCCTTAAGGAGGGAACGCTTACATAGCACTCTTGATGTGCCAGCCCGGCTCTGAGTGCTTTATGAATATTAATTAATTTACTGAGCCCCATAGATGAGTGTGCCCTGAGTGAAAGCCACTGGCACATCACACTCTACTTCTGGAAACTACCATGGAGAAAAATCACTTAAGCTCAGGGTGCTCGCTCCTTGAGGGGCCACACGCTGGGTCCTGTGTGGAGCCTCTGCACGTCCTATTGTGGGACAAACTAGGACCTGGGTGACTGGGCTGCCGAATGGGTGGTTTTCCCGGCCCCCCCAGGTGCCCAGATATCCTCGTGATTCTCTGTGTGTCTCTTCCTTGTCATCTGAGAAGCCTGACCAGTAAAGAACCATGCAAAATGTTATTCCAAAAAAAACAAAAACAAAAAAACAAAACAAAATGTTATTCCACAGATAACTTCCTGGGTACCAGGGTTTCAGGCAAAGAGTTCCTGCAGGGGAGGGGCGGAAAGGGAGCTAGAGCCAGCGCCAGGCCCTGTTGGTTTTTGAGAGCTGCTGCAACAAGCTAGGAGACCTAGAACAACAAAAATATGTCACACTTCTGGAGAATTCTGAAATCAAGGTGTCGCAGGGCACCTAGTCCCTCTGAAGGCACTAGGGAAGAAGGATCTATTCCAGGCCTCTCTCTAGCCCCTAGGAGCTCCTTGGCTTATAGCAGCATAACTCCGATCATCATACAGCATTCTCCCTGTGTGCATGTCTGCGTCCAAAGTTCCTCTTTTTCTAAGGACACCAGTCATATTGGATTAGGGGCTCACGGTACCCCAGCCTGAGGTCATCCTAACTAATTACATCTGCAACTGCCCTGTTTCCAAATAAGGTCACATTCTGCGGTGCTAGGGGTTAGGACAACGACATAATGAAATTCGGGGGCATACAATTCAACTCACAATACTAGCTAAAGGATTTGAGCTTCACAGGAGAATGTCTGGGGACTGCAGCCTGCAATGATGGGGCCCCTGCATTTGAAATCTGGCCTTAAAAATCCTTCTGCCATCCTTCAGCTTTTCGGATGTCTAGAAACAGATTGAGGGGCTATGTTAGGGGCCTCCTACCCCAACCACCTGTGAATGTTTCAGCAGGAGAGACGCGACGATCGGCATTCCCACAGCTCACATCACATGCAGCTGGCAGAGCTGCCTTGTGCATCCCACTTCCCACCCCCAGCCCCATCCCTTTGTTACTCGATCTTAAGAAAGGTATGGAATTGCTCCTTGCCTTAAACTCACTGGCTGTCCTCCCAGCATGAAGTTGCACTGAGGATTAGTTTTTTTTATTTTTTTGTTTTTTTTGGCCATGCTGTGTGACTTACGGGATCTTAGTTCCCCGACCAGGGATTGAACCTGGGCCCACGGCAGTGAAAGCACCGAATCTTAACCACAGGACCACCAGGGAATTCCTGAGGATGAGTTTTTGACCATCCTTCTCATGCAGAGATACACACTCCTCCCACCCACAAGGACCACTCCTCAGATACCCGTATTCTATAGCACAAGAAATTGAGAGCTGGTTAGACCATCTGTGGAATGGTCCATCTATACTTCCCTCAACTTTCTAAACCAGGCAGAGTAAGCACCTAATTTTTTTTATCAGCTTTAATGAAGTGTAATTTATATATGAGAAAATTCACCAAATTTTATATATAATTCAGTGAGTTTTGACAAATATACACAGACTGTAACCACCACAATCACAATATAGAATATTTCTGTCACCATAAAATTCCTTTGTGCATCTTAGTCACCAATCTCCTTCCCCTACCTCTCTGGCAACCACTGATCTGCTTTCTGTCTCCATAGTGCTGCCTTGTACAGAACGTGATATAAATGAAATGATAAAATATGTAGTCTTTTGTGCCTGGCTTTCTTCACTTAGCATAATGTTTTTGAGATTCTTCATGGTGTTGCTCACTCCTTTTCATTGCTGAGTAGTATTCCATTGTATTCATTTGCCAAAATTTGTTTATGCTTTTACCTGCCAACAGACATCTGGGTTTTGTCCAACTTGGGGCAATAAGAATAAAGAATGAAGATTTGAGTATAAGTCTTTGTGTTGATATAGTATTCATTTGTCTTGGGTAGATACCTAGGAGTGGGGTTTCTGGAAGGAAGAGTAAAAGTATGTTTAACTCTATAAGAAACTGCTAAACTGCTTTCTAACGTGGCTGTACCATTTGCATTCTCAGCAGCAAGGTTCATGTTCATCAAAACTTAAAGTTGTCAGTTCCTTAAGTTTTAGTGATATGGGTAGCTCACTGTGGTATTAATTTGCATTTCCCTAATGACTAATAAAGTTAATGATCTTTTCATGCATTCATTTGCTATTTATCTATCTTCTTTGGTTAAGTGTCTGTTTAAATCTTTTGCCTATTTTCTATCAAGGCATTTGTCCTCTTAAGTTTTAAGGATTCTGACCCGTGAGCATGTTATATATCTCCATTTATTTAAGTCTTTAATTTCTTTTTTTTTTTTTTTTTTTTGCAGTACGCGGGCCTCTCACTGTTGTGACCTCTCCCGTTGCGAAGCACAGGCTCCGGATGCGCAGGCCCAGTAGCCATGGCTCACGGGCCCAGCCACTCCGTGGCACGTGGGATCTTCCCGGACCGGGGCACGAACCCGTGTCCCCTGCATCGGCAGGCGGACTCTCAACCGCTGCACCACCAGGGAAGCCCTAAATCTTTAATTTCTTTTGGCAGTGTGTCATAGTTTTCAACGTCAAGGTCTTGCACATATTTTGTTAAAATTTCCATAATTATATCATATTCGTTCTCCATTAATTGTGATGATCCTACAGTTTTTCTTCTTTAGACGATTATTTTCAAATGTTAAGCCAATCTAGTGTTGCTGCGATAATCTCACGTGGTCATGATACAGTTTTTGTATGTTGAAGGATTTGGATTTGTTAAGATTTTGTTAAGGAAATTGTGTCTACGTTCATGTGGAATATAGTTTTCTGTTCTTTTGGTTTTGGTATCCAGGTAATGCTTCATAAAATGTGTTGGGAAGTGCTCTCTTCTATTTTCTGGAAGAGTTTGTGTAGACTTGATATTATTTTTCTTTAAATGATTGATAGAATTAATCAGTGAGACCATCTGGGCCTGGAGTTTTCTTTGTTGAAACAGGTTTTTGCTTTGTTTGTGAAAGATTTTAAACTGTGAATAAATTTCCTTAATAAATATTGGGATACTCAGGTTTTTTCTTTTAAGTGAGCTTTGGTAGTTTGTGTCTTTGCAGGAGTTGGTCCGTTTCATCTAAGTTATCAAATTGACTGGTATACAGTTGTTTCTTTCTCTTTATTATCCTTTCAGTGTTTGTAAGATCTGTAGTAATGCCCCATTTCTCATTCCCGTTATTGGTAATTTGTATCTTTTCTCTTTTCTCCTTGATTTGTCAGGCTAGTAGTTTATGAATTTTATTCATCTTTGTGAAAAAATAGGTTTTGTTTTCATGGATTTTTCTATGTCGTTTTTCTGTTTTCTGTTTCACTGATTTTTGCACTTATCTTCATTATTCCTTCTGCTTACTTTGGGTTTAATTTGCTCTTCTTTTTCTAGTTTCTTAAGATGGAAGCTGGGACCTTTTACATGAAATCTATCTGCTTTTCTAATACAAGAATTTAATGCTATAAATTTCTCTGTAATCACTCCTTTGGTTATATCTCACACATCTTCATTTTCATCTTATTCAAAATATTTTTTAATTTTCCTTGTGATTTCTTACTTGACCCATGGATTACTTAAAAGCACATTACTGATTTCCAAATATTTGAGGATTTTACATACTTTTTGTGGATTTCTAGTTTAATCCTGTTATGGTCAGAAAAGATACTTTGTTATAATTTTAATCCTCTTAAACTTATTGAGACTTGTTTTATGTTTCAGAATATAGTCTGTCTTGGTGAATATTCCATGTGCACTTGAAAAGAATATGTAGTCTGCTCTTGTTGGGTAGAGTGTTTTATAAATATTAATTAGGTCAAGTTTGACCTAATAATGTTCAGGACTTCTAGATCCTTACAGAATTTTTGTCTAATTGTTCTATAAATTTTTGAGAAAGGACCACTGGGGTTTCCAACTGTAATTGTAGGGTTTTCTATTTATCCTTTCTATCAGCTTTGCCTCAGATATTTTGAAGCTGTATTTTTAGGTGCCTATGCATTGAAGATTGTTATGTTTTCTTGGTGAGTTGACTCTTTCATCATTATGTAATCTTCCTCTTCATTGCTTGTAATTTTCCCTACTCTGAAGTCTGATTTGTCTGATATTATATAATAAAACCACTCCAGCTTTCTTTCAATCAATGTTATCATAGCACATCTTTTTCCATCCTTTTACTTTTTTTTTTTTTTTTTTGCGGTACGCGGGCCTCTCACTGTTGTGGCCTCTCCCGTTGCGGAGCACAGGCTCCAGATGCGCAGGCTCAGCGGCCATGGCTCACAGGCCCAGCCGTTCCGCGGCATGCGGGATCTTCCCGGACCGGGGCACGAACCCGTGTCCCCTGCATCAGCAGGCAGACTCTCAACCACTGCGCCACCAGGGAAGCCCCATCCTTTTACTTTTAACCTACCTCTGTGTTTATATTTAAAGTGGATTTCTTATAGGTGCGTATAGCTGAGTTTTGCTTTTATTAATCCAACTGAACAATCCTTTTATTTGGAATGTTTAGACTATTTACATGTTATATATGTAATTATTTATATTACTGAGTTTAAAACTACCATCCTATTATTTGTTTTCTATTTGTGCCATCTGTTCTCTTTTTCTTGTTTTTTGTCTTTTTTTACTAATCCTATTTTTATGACACCATTGTATCTCCAATACTAGCTACAGCTTTTTGTTTTGTTTTGTGGTTGCTTTGGAGTTTGCTAACTTATCCCAGTCTGCTTTCCAATAACATTATGCCTCCCACATATAGAGTAAGAACTTTACAATAGTATACTTCCATTTCTCCCTTCCATATCTTTTGCTATTGGCATACATTTATTTCAACTAATGCTATAAACCATAAATTATATTTTTTTGCTTAAAACAGTCAATTGTCAGGTAACACATTTTAAAATGAGAAAAATTTTATTTTCTATCTATTCATATATTTATAACTTGCAGAACTCTTCATTTCTCTGTATAGTCTAAATTTTTTTTTTTTTTTTTTTTTTGCGGGTGGGGCCTCTCCCATTGCGGAGCACAGGCTCCAGACATGCAGGCCCAGCGGCCACGGCTCACAGGCCCAGCCGCTCTGCAGCATGTGGGATCCTCCCAGACTGGGGTACGAACCCATGTCCCCTGCATTGGCAGGCGGACTCTCAACCACTGCGCCACCAGGGAAGCCCTGTATAGTTTAAATCTTTATCTGTTTTCATATTTCTTCTCCCTGAAGAATCTAATTTTTTTTAATTCCATCCTGCTGTAATGTATTCTCTCACCTTTTTTTTTGTCTGAAAACGTCTTCATTTCACCTTCACTGTTAACAAATATTTTTGTAGGTTAGATTTCTAGGTTGAGAGTTTTTTTTTTATCATAACTTTAAAATGTTGCTACATTACCTCTGGTTTGCTTGGTTTATGATAAGAAGTCTGCTATCATTTCTATCTTGGTCCCTTTATACATAATATGCCTTTTTTCCTTTGGCTGATTTTGTGGTTTCCTGATTATCTCTGGCTTTTACCAATTTGATTATGATGTGCCTTGGTATGATTTTCTTTATATTTCTCCTACTTTGATCTTGTTGAAATTGATGGATCTATGGGTTCATATTTTTTATTGTACTTTAGAAACTGGCTATTACCTCTTGAAACATTTTTCCTGTCTCACTCTTCCCTCTTTTCCTTCTGTGACACCAGTAACATACAAAAGACCACTTAATATTGTATCATAGGTCACTGACTGATGCTCTGTTTATTTTTTTAGTGTTTTTTCTCTGTGCTTAATTTTGAATCACTTTTATACTATTTCTTTCAGTCCATTGATCCTTACTTCTACAGTGTCTTAACCACTGTAATTCCATCCAGTATATTTTTTATTTCAGATACTGTTTTTCATCTCTGAAAGTTCCATTTGACCTTCCTTTATATCTCTCATTTCTCTCCTCATGTTCACATTCTCCTATACTTTCTTGAATATATGTATAATTTTTATAATGATGGCTTTAACATCCTTGTCTACTAATTTCATCATTTCTCTCATGTCTTGGTCTATTTCTCTTGACTGATTTTCTCAATTATTCATCTTATTTCCTTGCTTTTTTATGTCTTATAATTGTGTGTGTGTGTGTCTGCGTGTGTGTGTGTGTGTTGATTCTGCTCTCATGTATAGTGAAGTTACTTGGAATGTTGGATACTTCTGAGACTTGCTTTAAGCTTTTTTAGAGCAGGTCCACAACAACCATTAGCCTAGTGTTTTGGCTCTACTACTGAAAAAATACCTCTTCTGAGGGTTCTACCCAATGCCTCATTTATTAGGAGATCTTCCCACTCTAGCTGGTGTGAACATGAATTATTTCTGCCCCTCTCTGTGCTCTAGCAACTGTTCGGTCTACTGCTTTCTAGTGAGTTCCCCCAGCTGTAGTGAGTTTCCTCTCATGCATGTGCACATCAGTACTCAGCCAAAGACGCAAGGGAACTTCTGCAAACCTTCAGAGCGCTCTCTCTCTCTCTGTGCAATTCCATTCCATCCTCTGTGCTACCCCACCCTGCAAATTCCAGGCACCTTGGCCTCCCCAAACTGATATCTGTCTTCTCAAGAGAACAAGGTCACCCAGCTACGTGTGGTTCTCTCCATCCTCACCTCACACTGCGACCTAGAAACTGCCTCAGGGAGCAAGCTGGGACCATCTTAGGGTTCACCTCTCTTGTTTCCCTTCTCTCAGGGATCATCCTCCTGTGTTACCTTCTGTCCAATGTCTGAAAACCATTGTTTCTTACATGCTGCTTTGTTTTTTAGCTGTTTAAAGTGAGAACATAAATCTGGTCCCAGTGATTGTATCATGGCTGATGGACATCAACACCTATCTTTGAGGAACTTTGAAGGATAGATGTCCACGTTTCCTGCACCGATCTATCCTACTGTCCCATTTAACCTCATTATTACCTCTTGTCTCCTGCATATTTTCTCTGGACTCTCTTCGGAACTGCCATATTTTAGACCTACTGGAAAGGACTCAGCACAAGTTCCCAGGGTACTGCCAGAGCTTTACCAACCTCAGGCGTATATTCTTCAGGATGTAGAAAAACAGAAACTCAGCTTTAATACAATGGTCTCTTGACCTCCAGAGCGACTTCGCCTCTGTCCACTTCGACAGCCAGCATGGTGTCCTCTTCCCCAGCCACCCCCTCAAATATTCCCCATAAATTGCCCTAGCCAACCGCAAAGGAACCTTCAGCTACGCCTCAGATCAGCCACCTTACAAAAACCACCAGTGAATCTATTTCCAACCTTTTGGAGGCCGGCTCAATCAAGAAAGGAGAAAGAGAGCTCAAAATTGGAGACTGAGTATTGGAGACGCGGGTTTGATCCCTGGTCTGGAAACTGAGGTCCCACATGCCGAGGACCAACCAAGTCCGTGCGCTCTAGAGCCTGTGCGCCACAACTAGAGAGAAGACTGTGCGCCACAACTAAGACCCGATGCAGCCAAATAAATAAATATTAAAAAAAAAAAAAAAAGGTGACAGTCGCTCTGTCACCTGTTATTACAGAGACAGGTGAACCTGGTCTGATGACCTGACCCACATCAGCGAGGGTGCTGAATGGAGTCCTGGGCTGGAAGCTGAGGAAACCATGTTCTAGTTCCATTCTGTGGCTTAGCAGCTGTATCCATTCGGGCATGCCACTGAGTTCAGTTTTCTCATCTGAACATTGAAGGGCTTGAATCAGACCGTCTTTAAGTATCCTTCTAATTTTAAGGTCCTAGGATCTATCAACAAAGTAAACCTGACCATGGTCCCTTTCTGTTCCCTTGTCCACATGGATAAGTTATGCAAGAACCAGTCATGCCCTGGTTCTGAACACCACCACCCATCAGTTCTCTATAAGGCAGAAGAGGGTCTTCCGGGTTGGGGGACCCCCAGTGGGACCATCCTGCCTCCATGCTCTCATATGAGTGAATGCAGGACCATTATCTAACTGGGCCCACCCTTTATTTTGTTTACTCAGAAAGACATCCATGTGTCATTCCATTTGCCAGCATCTTCTTTCGCATCAACAGTGTGTCACCATATATAAACACGGGTTCCATATCCCTGCTGAGTCAACCCTGACAAATCTAGTCTTCACTCCCCTCCCCAAATGCCACAGGGCAGAGGATCTTTCCTTCCCCACTCCATCTGTTCCAACCTCGACAGCCACCCACTGGGTGCTCCAATCGTCACTGCACAACAGCTCTGGGCCCAGCACGAGGAGAAAGGAACAGTGGGGAGCCTGCGGGGGGTTGCTAAGAGCATTACATCAGCCCAGTCTCCAATGCTCCCAAGGTCTGGCACTCAAGTCCTGAGAACACATTTTAGTCCCAGAAGAAATATAGTGCAGGAATCTCAGGAAGCAGATAGTCATCTTCCGGCTCTGGTCACTCCAGCCTCTCCAGCCTTGGGTGACCCTGGGCAGGCATTTTCCTTCCCTGGACCTTGGTGCCCTCCTATCTAAAAGGGGGTACACCATTTCTGGAGCCTCCATGATCTCAGTGTTGTTGATAGGACAAATAAGATCCTAAATAAAAGGACAGAGTTTACTGAATGCAAGGTGGTGGCGACAGTGCTGAGATAATTAGCTTTCCTGTACTGAGGAGCTGCAAATACACACACACAGGAGCTTTCTTTTCAGGCTTTCAGGCTGTTAAAAGATATTGTGATTTCCCATTTCACCCCTAGAGTTTCTTTGTGTTTTCCTGAAGAAAAAGACAGAGGAGGACTTCCCTAGGGGCGCAGTGGTTAAGAATCTGCCTGCCAATGCAGGGGACACGGGTTCGAGCCCTGGTCCGGGAAGATCCCACATGCCGCAGAGCAACTAAGCCCATGCGCCACAACTACCAAGCCCTCGAGCCACAACTACTGAAGCCCGCGCGCCTAGAGCCTGTGCTCCACAACAAGAGAAGCCACCGCAACAAAGAGTAGCCCCCACTTGCCGCAACTAGAGAAAGCCTGCACACAGCAATGAAGACTCAACACAGCCAATAAAAAAGACAGGGGAAGGAGGTGGGGGGTTGCAGATTTACTCCACAGTTGCTGTTTTAGTCTCCAGAGGAGCCAGGCTTGTTGATTCAGAGAGACTGTTATCTCTCTTAAGGCTCAATGAAGCTCACCTTCAAACCAGATGCTCCTTTTCTCCTAGTGCTCAGTGCAGGCAGAACCTGGGACAGCAGTGGATCAAGAATGGGTAGGGGGTGCTCCCCTGGTGGCGCAGTGGTTGAGGGTCCGCCTGCCAATGCAGGGGACACGGGTTCATGTCCCGGTCTGGGAAGATCCCACATGCCGCAGAGCGGCTGGGCCCGTGAGCCATGGCCGCTGAGCCTGCGTGTCCGGAGCCCGAGCTCTGCAACGGGAGAGGCCACAACAGTGAGAGGCCCGTGTACCACAAAAAAAAAAAAAAAAAGAAAGAAAGAAAGAAACAGACTCAGATCCATCACTCACTAGCCATATGATTTAACTTCTCTGGATCTCAGTTTCCTTATCTGTGCAATGGGCACCATAACAATATCCTCACTGCTTACCTAGGAGGGTTAAAGGAGTTAATACCTGTAAATGAACATTCTGAACTGGGAAAGAGGTGGACCAATGAGAAGCCTGTACAGCATGAAGGAATAGTCTGAGCTCTGGAGTCAGAAACTGTGGATAAGTTACTTAGCTCTCAAGCTTCTGTTTCCCCACACACAAAACCAATGATCCTCAGGCCTTGGGCTCATTGTAAAGGGTCAAATGAGATAGCGTACGTAAAGCTCTTGGAACACAGAAGGGGATCTCTGAATGTGAGGTCTCTTCCATATCCGCTTTCTCAGCCTTCCTCTTGGAACAGACTCCTGGGATTCCCTGAATTTTTTTTTTGAGTGGTGATTGTTTGAGTGTGCTGCTGGGCACAGGGGTCCTGGGAGTATTCATCAAAACTCAATTCAAAAAAAAAAAACAAAAAAAACAAACAAAAAAAAATGGGCAGAAGACCTGAATAGACATTTTCCAAAGAGGAAATGCAGATGGCCAACAGGCACATGAAAAGATGCTCAACATTGCTAATCATCAGGGGAATGGGGATCAAAACCACAACGAGATATCACCTCACACCTGTCAGAATGGATATCATCAAAAAGGGATCTGTGTTTTAACAAACCCTCCAGGTAATTCTGACACATGCTAAAGTTTGAGAACCCTTGGTAAGGAGTTCAAGTTTTGGTGATAGGGTCAAATGGAAAGATTGGGGTCAGGTTGTAGAGGGACGTGTGAACAGCCCAAGTAGCCTGGACTTTGCCATATGCAATTGTGTAGAGAGCAGTGATCAGCATGTAATTGTCTTATGTTGGGGAGAGAGCTGAATGGTGTAGACTTAGGTGAGTCTCCTAGTCAATCTTTTTATGTTTGAAATGTTTCTATAATTTGGTATTCTTTCTTTAATAAACTGTTCATTTATGCAAAAAAAAAAAAACTCAATTCAAGGCAAGTCAATTCATCACTTTTATTTTGCCAAATGGTGATGTGGCTTCCCATCAACTGAGTCTTGGAAAAACTGCTTTTGGCAAGTGAGCCTGCCTTCCGGAAAGATTCTCTAGGGGAACTGGGCTGATCCGGATGCAAGTTTCGTGAGTCCTTGGCTCAGAAGCAGGAAGCAGTTTGCTTTCAGCACTATATGTTGGCAGCTGAGCCCTGCACTTGGTGGCTGCTGTTCTGTGAGGTCTCCTATGGGCTCCGCATTGTCACCAGGGCTCATTTATCGATACATAATCCCCCATCTATGAGGTCAGTACTACTAGAGATCGGGGGACGAGGGCTCCCGGCAGGTCCTAACTCACCCAGGGTCACACAGCCCCCAAGTGGTGGTGACAGGCTGCCCACCTGTAATGGCACTTGCTTTCTTCGCGAAAGCATTTATGCCCACGTCTTAAGACTCATTAGGTTGTACACCTGTAACAAGTTGGTAAATGAAGGCTCAGGGGGAGCAGGTAGCTGACTCCGTGTCCCAACAAGGCAAGCCTTTGTTTTCCCTGAGGGGGCATGTGTCCTTCTAGCTCAAAACACTTCAAGACTTTGGTCTCTGTGGCCTAACACGTGGTCTTCTCCCCCCAAATTCTAAGGATTGAGGACTTGCCTGTTGCCAAATTACCCTCTAGGATTATGGCTCCTCTAAGCCAACTCCCTAATCCATCTGAAGCTCTCAAATAAAAATTGCCTATGGAAGCATCCAAGGCAACTGATTGATAGGCTGTGTCTAAGGTAGCCGATCAGACCAAGCTCAGGGAGTTGAGAGGCAGCTGTATCTACTTCCCTGAAATGCAAACCCCACCCCTGAGCCACTGCAGCCTCCAGATTTCAGCAGCATCGAGACCCATCAAGGGCTGCTTGATTTGCCTTCAACATCTGAAGGTTGTCAGCAGGGAGGGCACCACCAATTACCATCAGTGAGCGGGAATCAGATATAAGGTTGCAATTGCCCTGGGATCCACATAAAAGGGTCAACATTCTATAGGAGATTGACAGGCCCAAGAGTTTATAAAGATTCTGGCTCGAAGAGAAACAGTAATCACTAGCAGAGAATACATAGTTCTTTAGCTCCTGGATGTCCTGCTATTAAGGAAACAAAGTCCTATAAATTCCTTCTCTTAAATTCCTCTCAAATTCCTAGCCTCCTTCCCTTTCCCAAGGCTGCCCTGTGGGCTCTTCTCCTCTCTGACTGCGAGTCTATCAACAGGCTCCTAAATGCTCAAGACAGTATTTGACTTCCACATGCCAACTGGGTGATCCATCCAAAAGAAAATTCCATGTGCTTAGGGCAGAGGCATGTATACACCCCAGGGAATACATAACACGCACTGGGGTGTAGAAAGAAAAAAATTAACTTCTGCTAATTTTTCTAAGAACAAATTTAAAGAAATTAAGCTTTACTAATATATAATATTCATCTTGATACTTACACCCCTGCTCAGTCCATTGGGGGAGCAAGCAGGGGAGTGGAGGCCCCACAACTAAGGGGTTGACAGGGGTGTCCTCATTCAATGCTTCATTTTCAGCCTTTTTTGTATAATCAATCCAAACTGTACTAAATCAGATTAATCATAATCCCGATCCATATAATATTTCATCGTTAGTCACTAATTCATTTATATATTTATATATTTTTAACAATGCAGTAAGCACACATCAATCTACCACCCAACAAGAAAGCTAGGACCTCAACAATCATTTCCACCCAGCTAGGCAGCCATTCCCCATCCCATCCTCCTGCTGTCCCCACTGAAGGTAGCCCACCATCCTGAATCACAGGTCCATTGTTCCTTAATATAGGAACAATGTTGCTTCTAATATAGTGCTAACTCATCGGTATGTATTCCTTAAAGGTGAAGATTTTTATATTAGTTGCTTTTACCGCTCTAAAAAAGGGGGGAGGCATTGTGCTGTATGTAATCTTCTGGGCTTTTCTTCCTTTACTTAATATTACTTTGCTAAGCTACAACCATATTACTTCATGTCACAGAGGTTCATTCACTTTCACTGCTGTGTAATATTCCTTTATGTGCCTATACTACACTTTATTCATCCACTCTCCTGTTCGTGGGCATTTGGGCTGTTTTCATTAATAAAGTTAAAATTTATTTTAAAATTAAAATGAAATGCAAATACCCAAGGATAGCCAGGACAGTCTTGAATACATCTATACGGCATATGTAAATATATCCTCTGGAAGGACTCATATACAGAATATATATCCCTGGAATGTGTCAAAATACTGCTATGCTATTGCTGCCTTCATCAACTAAGATGTGCCTCATTGTTCTAAACCACCTTTTGTTAGTAAAGAGAAACCTAATCACAAGATCTGCTAAGTAAAGAGGATGTGTACATGTCAAATTGTATCCAGAGGTATCGCTGGGGATAAACCCACTGCAGATGTAAATTAAATAAAAACACTTGAGATGCAAAAAAAAAATATATATATATATATATATATACACACACACATATATATATATATATATAGAGAGAGAGAGAGAGAGAGAGAGAATATCAAAATTCAGTAAGAGGGAAGAGACTCAAACACTTCATGAGGAAGAATATCCACGTGACCAATAAATACATGAAAAGATGCTCAACCTCGTTAATCTTCAAAGAAACTCAAAATAAAACCACACTGAGATGACCTCACACCCAACACAATGATGAAAACTTGAAAGACTGACAACACGAAGTGTTGGTGAGGCTGTGGAGAAACTAGAACTCTCACACCTGCTGACAAGAGCACAGATTGGTACAACCACTTCAGAACACGGACACTGTCTATCAGAGTTGAACATACATATACTCTATAACCCAGCAATTTCACTACTAGATATACAGCCAAAGGAAATGTATACATATGTACACCAAAAGACATGTATAAGAATGTTTATAGAAGTATTATTCATCAGTTTAGTACCACTTATAAATGTAAATTCTGCCCCAGAATTTATACATCCTTCAGCATACCTACGACAGGATGTAAGAGAGACTGGAACTTGCCTCTCCCCAAAAGGGTGGGTGATGAGGGTATTCCTGGGTACACTGTGCGATAGAGAGGTACCCGCCTCAACCTCCTTAGAAAAAAGTGACTGTCTTTCTAGAATATCAACTTGGGGATCCAGTACTAAATATCCACTTAACATCAGACTTTTCTTTAAATGAAAAACAATTGTACTTTGGACTCCAGTTACTCAACTTGGACTAAACATAATCCTTGCTCATGACCCAGTGCCAACATTGTTCCATGCATGGCCTGCTGGTCCACTCATGCATTCATGCATTCATTCATTCATTTTTGTTCATCCAATGCCAAATCTAGAATAATGTAAATAACATATCCTCACCTTGGCTGGCCCTCTCTCGGTGCTCCCCACCTGTGCCAGAGATAACCATTACACTAAATCACCTACATACGTATACCTTATATTATGTATCTTTTCAGTTTTAATTCTGAAGTTTAGAAAACAGGTATTGTACTCTACACAGCCTTCTAGGACTTGCTTTTTCCCATTCATTATGTTACTAAGATTCACCTGTGTTGTTACATGCACTTCATTCATTTTCACTGCTATAAAAATCTCCATTTTGTAAAGATATCATCATTCGTTTATCCATTCTTCACTCTGTGGGCCTTTGGGTTGTTTCCAAACAGTGCTGCTATGAACACTTTTTTTTTTTTTTTTTTTTTGCAGTATGCGGACCTCTCACTGTTGTGGCCTCTCCTGTTGCGGAGCACAGGCTCTGGACACGCAGGCTCAGCGGCCATGGCTCACGGGCCCAGCTGCTCCGCGGCATGTGGGATCTTCCCGGACCGGGGCACGAACCCGCATCCCCTGCATCGGCAGGCAGACTCTCAACCACTGCGCCACCAGGGAAGCCCTATGAACACTCTTATTCCTGTCCTAACACCCACCATTTCTCACACTATTGTTAAGGCTATATTACGCTTCTGGACTTGTGTTTCTGGAAAGGTGATAATGATAATAATAATGTGGTGATGATGGTAACTAACACTTGTCTGATGTGTTACCTGTTACAAAGCACTCCTATCAACGTGATCTAATTCGACAACTCTAGACACAGGCCAGCCTATCACAGGGTTGGGAAGTAGCTGAATCCACAGCTGCTGGGTCTTGTTTAATGAATTATTCTGATCCACGTTCAGGCATCAGGACTTAATTACCATTTCTGTCCCTGTAAAGACTAGTTTCAGTGCAACATGCTATTAAAAATGGGTGGGACATTTTATGTCAGTGGGCATTTGAGGAAACTGAGGCACATATTGAATACAAAGGCCATCGGCAAGCAGCCAGAGCTGATACCACCAAAGATTCCTTTCCCCTTCTCCAGCCAAAGGTGAGATGCTCCAGGGCCTGTGAGAGACCTGGGCTGTCTGGGAGGTGGGATTCCTCCTGGAATCAGCCACCTGGCACCCTTTCTCCCAGGATGAGAGTGAGTTGCCCTTGACCCTTTCCTGGCTGTCTGTCTCTCCCAGTTCCCACATCAACTCCTCTCCTGGGAGGCCAGGCTTGGCAGCAGGATGCCAGCCCTTCTCCACTCCTCATCCCCTCACTGAATAATGAATACCAGCTAAGTGATGGGCTGGTGCCAGTGACCTCCCAGCAAATCTTCCGCTTGGAACTTGGATCAATAACACTTAGCTGCTCCTTTTCAGCTTGGAAGGTGGGCAGAAGGAAACCTAGCCTCGGCCCTTCCCCTCAGGGAGACACTGCTCTAACAACCCCCAAGCCCACCCTCACAGGCTCTTACTGATCCCCCATCTCCCACGGGGTGTGAGTGCAGGAGTGAAGCCGTGTGTCCACAAAGGACTGATTACCCTTCTGTCTGCAGCCGAAGTCCCCCATCTCCCATGAGAATGTGAGTGTTACGCTCCATCTCCAGGAAAGGGCTCTTGTCCTGGGAGCTCTGGCCTGGGCAGCCACGGGAGCTCAGGGGAGACTGTGTTCTGGATCCTTTGGGAGCCATCAGCCATCTCATAACCTTGAGCTGCTTGGGTTGGGATTGGGGAGGATGAGAGGGAACGAAGAGGCGTTTCTACATTGATGGTCAATTCAACAACCTTGGTTGGGCTCCGTGTCTGATCTAGGCACTGTCAGGTCCAGCCTGGTCCTGTTAATCACACCCTCTCACACATTGAGAGGTCATGTTGCAGAGTTTGTATGAGTAAGAACAGCCAACACTCCCAACGTGCTTCCTCTGTGCAGGCTCTGCTCCAAGCCCTTGGCTTATAGCTCTTTGAATCCTCTGTTACCTACAAGGTGCACACTAGCATCTCCACTTCAGAGATGGGGAAACTGAAGCACAGAGAGATTAAGTGACTTGCCCAGGGTCACAAGGCTAGTGGGCAGTGAAGCCAGAGATTAAATGCAGGCAGTCAAGTTCTAGAGTGCGTGGTCTATGCCACTACACCAAGCCTTCCGTGACTCCAGCACCTGGGAAAACAGGGGCTCTGGAGGCAGATGTTCCTGACTCTGAATCCAGCTGTTATTTACCAGTGACATGAGGGGCAAGTTTTGCAATCTCTCTGTTTCCCTGAGTCTCTCTTTCCTAATGTGAAAAATGGAGATCATGCTTACCTCCAAGGGCTGTTGTAAAAATAAAAATGAAATAATGTGCAGAGTAGGTGTTCAATAGGTATTAGTTTTCTGATTCAGAAGCTGGGAGTCCCTTGATCCTCTTTGTGGAGGGAGGACTTCTGATCTGGGGCAGGAAGGCCCTGGCCCATATGTGGGGTCCTGGTATCATAGCTTCTCCTTCTTCTCTGGTTGCTGTTTCCAGGTTCCTCTTCCCGACACCTTCCCAATACCCCAGCCCTCTTCAAGGGTTGGGGGAGGCGGGCAGGGCCTGTCACCACTCCCCTCCCCTGGTCTGCTGGCTCCTGCCCCCCTGCTAACCTCCCTGGCCGCAGCCCATACCTGGTTATGTGGACTTCTGAGGCCACTCTCCATAGTCATGCCCTTCTCAAGGAAGGTTTGGCCACATCATCTGGGACACACTACTCTGCTGATGCACAGCTTAGATCTGTGGCCAGAGAAGTTCCTCAAAGTGGCCTCCCCCCTTACCTCTGAATTAAATGTCTCATTCACAGCAGACCTGGTGCATTGGTTATTCAATGCTGCGTAACAAATCATCCCAAACTTAACAACTTCATACACCAGTGATCGTGTATCATCTCATGCTTCTGGTGAGTCAGGAATTTAGACAGGCATGTGGAGGATGTCCTATCTCTGGTTCCACGATGTCTGGAGCCTCAGCTGAAGAATTTGGAGGCTGGGTGGCTGGAATCACCTGAAGGCTCGACTTGGGTGGGAGGATCTGCCCTCAAGGTGGTTCACTCATATGACAGATAGGTCGGTGCTGCCGAGCTGCTTCCTCTCCACGTGGGCCTCTTCACAAGGCTGCTTGAGTGTTGTATTAGTCTGCTCAGGTTGTCATAGCAAAGACCACAGATTGGGGGCTTAAACAATAAAAATTAATTTTCTCACAATTCTGGAGGCTGTAAGTCCAAGATCAAGGTATCGACAGAATCAGTTTCTTCTCAGGCCTCTCTCCTTGGCTTGCAGACTGTGCCTTCACCCTGTGTCCTCACAGATCATCCCTCTGGGCATGTCTGTATCCTAATCTCCTCTTCATATAAGGACACCAGTCATAATGGATTAGGGCCTAACCAAAATACCTAATTTTACCTTAATTACCTTTTTAAAGGCTCTATTTCTAAATACAGTCACATGGTGAGGGTCTAGGGGTTAGGACCTCAACATATGAACTGGGCAAGGGGGACACAGTTCAGACCATAACGAGTGTCTCTGTGATGTAGTGACCCCAGAGACCAAGAGGGCAGGAACCACGTCTTCTATGGCCTGGGCTCAGGAGCCACACAGCATCATTTCCTCACTCTGCTGTTGGTCACATGGGTCAGTCCCATTCAGTGTAGGAGGCAAGGGAGGAGAACACATGCATGAGAATAAGCTTCTGAAGGAGAGACCTGGAAGGCACACAGTCACTCTGCCAAAGGCTCCCGTCGCCCTCAGTGGTCAGGACAGTGGCTCCAGAGAAGGAGTGAAGAGAAAGGGCTGGAAGCGTTCCTCTCAAACCATTACCTCTGGGGTAGTCAGTGTCACTGCCCCTGTGGAAACCTGGGACTGATGTCCCCAGTGTAGAGAGAGGTTCCATCCTGCCCCCTGGTTCATGCCCCCCGCTGTGTAGTGTGTGTACCCTGAGCAGCATCGGCCAAGTCTCAGGGTGGAGTGGACACTGCCAGGTGGACATCGATGAATGAGATACACGCTGTTTGCAAGGAGCTTGTCATGCAGCACATGGCATAGAACAGGTGACAAAAGACTAACTGGCAAGTCAGACTGCATTTGTTCATTCCCAGTGCACACTGGGCCACATCGTGGCTGAGGAGAGGGAGGCTCCACTCCTTTGTCCTGAGTAGACCGGACTTCAAAGCAGAATCGTTATTCTTTCTCCCTTATTTGTTTAATCCACAGAGAAACAGAATTGCTGCCGTCCAGCATCGGCTACTTTTTTCCTGGGTCAAAGATCTGTGTCTGGGACCCCGGATGATCTGCAGTCCATTTATTGAGTCCTCACTGGGTGTATGTCCATGGAGATATGGAATGAACTTGAGATTGGGTCCCAGCACAACCCTGACTTAGAAGGAGCCACTCAGCTCTGATGACCGCTGCCTTGTCCAAGTGGATGTGGACTTGCCACTGACCTGGGGCTGGAGTCATAACGTACAGCTCTCAGTCCTGCCTTGGAGTTGGTCCCCCACAGGCCTGCCAGCCTTCCTCTCCTCCCTCGTCATATATTCCTGGGACTTGACACCAAAAGAGTCAATCCTCCCCACCCCGCCTCCCCGTCACCTTCCTTCTTGGCTAAAATCACCCAGCCCAAGTTCTAGGGGAGAACAGCTGATCCTGCGATAGCGCCTTCCCTTCCTCAGGATCTCTGGACTTGATTTAAACTTCCCACACTCCCCCCCCCAGCCATATTAGAGAAAGGGAGGATTCCTCCAGCCCCAGCTGGCCACATCCCTCGTTCACCTCATCCATCATCCCGACAGATGGTTCCTAGAGAGAAGCCATGAGCAGCACAAGGGTAATTAGGATCCATTAAGGAGATGAGGCTGAGCTGCAGGGGGACCATTCATTGCCCAGCCCCCTCTTCTAAATGGGGCCATCAGCCACTGCGAGCTTGCTCCCCCTGCCCCCCAAGTTCCTGGGGAGGATGAGACAACAGTGGGTAAATGAGCATCTTGAGGACAGAGAGCCTGGATTTGAGGGAAGGGACCACAGGCCACATTCCGGCAAAGGAAGCAGGGAGCCGAGAAGGTGAAGCAGGACCCCCAGCAGGATCCCATGAAGGTGCTGTTCCTGAGCCAGGGCCTCAGCTTATGAATCCAAACTCTGCAGTCAAGGCTGCTTTCGGCGGCCTCCCCACGTAGCCCAGCCCAGAGGCAAAGAAGAAGGTAGTCCCCACGTGCCCGGCGGTGGCTCTCATGGAGCCGTCTGCAGAAGGCCCCTGCCACGAGAGAAGGTTATAAATGAAACTCACAGCACTTTCATCAAACACCTTCTTCCTGATTCATTTGTCAGACTGGCTGCCTCCCTGAGAGAGTGAGAATGCTCAATAGCCAGACCAATTAATTTTTTCTATTTTGATCAGATCAGAAATATGGGGGGGTGGGGGGGTCAATGGCAGATGGTGATGGGGTGGAGAGTAGACAAAGGGGTGAAGTGTGAGAAGCACCCACTGCAGGGGAACCAAGATCCATGATCCCCTTTCTCCTAAACTCAGGCTTGACTCAGTCAGAGGAAGAGGGGGAGCACGAGTCCCAGGATATGGGGCCAACCCTGGAAAGGGCCGGTGGCCTGAAAAAGCTCACACACCCCCTGTGCACAGATCACGACTAGAGAGTGGGGCTCCCAATCTTCAGACGGTGCCAATCACCAGAAGCCCTCAGAACCCTCAGTAACAGCCTGGTTGTCTTGTCCTGGAGGCTCCTCCCTCTGGGGCAGTGAAGACGCACAGGAGAGCATCCACCGTCCAGATGCAGGTGCACAGAGAAGATGAGGCAATGATTCCTCAGTCAAGGTGTGGTGCCCTGCCATCCATGACTGGCCCCCTCCTCAAGGTGGTGGTAGCCACATTTGTCTCCATCTTCCCACCAGGAGACAGGCTCAGAGATGCGGAGTGACATGCCAAGGTCACACAGCTAGTAAATAGCCAAGTCTGGACCTAACCAGCCCCTATTTTCAGCAGAAAGTCCAGATGTTTAATACATGAAGACCTGTTTATATCACCTAAACCCTGACAAGTCATCCATACCTTCATAATCCAGTTCCTCCTTGGGGATCTGAATTCTTCACTCATTCGTTCATTCATTCAGAGCTGATAAGAAATTGATCCTATATGAGGACGTGGAGAAAAGGGAACCCTCCTACACTGTTGGTGGGAATGTAAGTTGGTACAGCCACTATGGAAAACAGTGTGGAAGTGCCTCAGAATACTAAAAATACAATTACCATATGATCCAGCAATCCCACTCCTAGGCATATATCCAGACAAAACTCTAATCCAGGGACTTCCCTTGTGTCACAGTGGTTGGGATTCCATGCTCCCAACGCAGAGGGCCCGGGTTCAGTCCCTGGTCGGGGAACTAGATCCCACACGCATGCCGCAACTAAGAGTTCACATGTCAAAACTAAGGAGCTGGCGAGCCACAACTAAGGAGCCCACCTGCTGCAACTAAGACCAGGTGCAACCAAATAAATTAATAAATAAATAAAATAAAAAACTCTAATCCAAAAAGATACATGCATCCCTATGTTCATAGCAACACTATTCATAATAGCCAAGACATGGAAACAACCTAAATGTCCACTGACAGATAAATGGATAAAGAAGAGGTGGTACATATATACAATGGAATACGACTCAGCCATAAAAAAAGAATGAAATAATGCCATTTGTAGCAACATGGATGCAGCTAGGATTATCATACTAAGTAAGTCAGAAAGAGAATGACAAATACCATATGATGTCACTTACATGTGGAATCCAAAATATGACACAAATGAACCTATCTACTGATACAAAACAGAAACAGACTCATGGACACAGAGAACACACTTGTGGTTGCCAAGGGGGAGGGGCTTGGGGGAGGGCTGGAGTGGAAGGTTGGGGTGAGCAGATGTAAGCTATTACATATGGAATGGGTAAACAACACGGTCCTACTGCATAACAAAGAGAACTATATTCCGTAACCCATGATCAACCATAATGGAAAAGAATATTAAAAATGTATAGGTATAACTGAATCATTTCACTGTACAGCAGAAATTAACACAACATTGTAAATCAACTATACTTCAATTAAAAAAATTTTTTTAATTGGTCCTATGATCTTGATACCTACATGCCATGCCCTTGGTAACTGTGCTCACGCAGTGGTGGGACAGCTCACAGCCTGAGCCCTGATCTACACCAGGCCATGGAGTTGAGGCAAAGTCTGGTTGATCAGGGCTCCACAGCATCACATTTTGTGGCCCAACAAGAGCCCAGAAACAAAACTTTCCACCTTTGGTCATGTAGTTGAACCCCATACCTCTTGAGTAAAAAAGCAAGAAGATGTATTTTGAATATAATTCAATTTTTGGTGTAACATAAATGCTTTCTGAAGTGTGTTTGTTGGGTCTTTAGCAGTTTGCTGTTTGTTTGTTTGTGACATCAAGTTCCATGATGTCTGCTGAAAGGAGCAAGGAGAAATAGTGGTGCAGGACCACAGACAGCAGCTCAGGAAACCTCTACCCACTGTACCCTTCATCCTGCTGCCCAAGACCCCCTGGAAGGCACTTCTTAGCTTCCTCTTTCCCAAGGCCCTTATAGAGCAGAAATGGATGAAACCTGAATCTTGGGTACCTGTGTCTGGCTGAGCTTTCTGCAGGGACTGAGCTACTTTTGCCTTTCTTTGCTGGTTTTAGTCAAGGTAGCAGTTAAGCCCACGTGAGACCAGGAAATGGGAGATGACAATTACTAATGTGCTGAGATAGACTAGATGGGTAGATAGATAGACAGTACTGACGCTTGATATTAAGTATAAGAGAGACTAATGATTCAGACAGGCAGAAACTTTGGAATCTACCTTGAGGCTTCCCAAGGCAGAATGCAGTGACTGGCCACACATCTGTATAATAGTTTTCTTGTTGTTTCCTTTGTCCTTTTGTTGCTTTGACTGCTTCTAAGCACCCTGTTATTTCTCTCATTCCTCTGAAAGGATCGTGATTTGTAAAATGGTAACTTTCACCAGCACAATGCCGTCATACATTTGGGAATATGAATGGACACAAAGCTCTTGATCGAGACAGCGCCAGGAACCACTCCTCCTGTCCCTCCAGGAAATGGGATATGACAGGTGTGCCACCTCTTCAGCTGTCCCATGCTTAGAAGGGCCCTCTGATTAGAAAGGTCCTATGCTCGGTTTAAAGCAGGGGTCCCCAGTCCCCAGGCCGTGGACCAGTACCAGTCCGTGGCCTGTTGGGAACCGGGCCGCACAGCAGGAGGTGAGTGGCAGGTGAGCGTGCGAAGCTCCATGTGCCGCTCCCCATCGCTAGCATTACCGCCTGGACTATCCCCAAGCCCCACCCCCGCCCCTGAAACTGGTCCCTGGCGCCAAAAACATCGGGGACCGCTGGTTTAAAGCATGCAGTCACTGTTTAGAATTTCTCTGTCATTTTTTAGCAAGGAGCTCCACATTTTCATTTCATACCTGGCCCTATCAATCACGTATGCCTCTCTCTCTAAGTCAAGCTTGGCCGGGATATGGCGGAACTCCAATGGCAAGTGGGCACCATGTGACAAAGCCTCCCAATAATCCATCCATCACAGCATCTCTGCCTCCTCTGGTTCTCACCTAGCTCCCCAGCACCCTCGATGGCCATGACTCATAGCAGAGGCACAAATCCCATTAGCCAGCACTCAATCTGATGCCAGATTTCCTGAATTCAGCTGTCAGGCTAGCCTGGCTCATTCATGAAGAGATGGAACAAACAGAAGCACAGAGATTGTTGTCTGGACAGGACTTTTAATAGCTGAAGTCACTTCCTTTGTGCAGAAAACCTGAGTGAGTTGGGAGTGATTTCTCTGGTCCTAGGGATTCTAATGGTCCCAATAAGAAGCTTGGAGCTGCCGTGCTTATGCTGCTCATACCTGCGCCCTCCTCCCTTCTGCACTGTTCCAGAAAAACGTCACTCATCTATTCCTAAAATAAGCATTACCAGAGAACTCCAGGCTGTCCCAGGCATTGGGGATCCAAGTGTAAACAGAGAGACTCAGTCTATGCCTTGATGATCTTATGGTCTCATCACAAATGAGACCCAAATGCCTCATGCATCCATATGCACATTCACGGGGGAAGGGCCAACTGCATGTTCCTGCCTTGGAGCCCATTGTTATCCTCACTGGAGTGGCTGCTCCCCTTTTCTGACAACTCATGCCTAGTTAACTGGATATCCAGAACCCAGCTCAAAATATCCTTCTACGAGGAGTCCTTCTCTGTCCAGCTGCATGCTGGTCACTGCTTTGTGCCGCTCCACTCAGCTGCATCCACCTGAGGACCCAAGTGCTTCTGTGTCTCTCTGTGCTCTTCAGTTCCTACGAGGATTATAGATTTCCTGGCTTGACAGGAAGTGAACAGATCTGGGGTCTGTTTCCCCATGTTCCCTCATTACTGTCCCTGATGTAGCCGGTACTGTTTGCTGCCCACATAAACCCATCGCCCTCTTCTGCCTGGACAGTGGACCCCAATTTGGTTTCCACAGTCACATTTTTCTCAAGCCTGTCTTGTTGGGAGAGGTGACCTTATCTCTATCCTCCTTCCCTAGGAAGATGAGGCATGAATGTTGATGGGTCTGTGGGGAACCCCTTCTTCTTCCATCATTGGATTCAAAAGGGTCATGTGACCTAGGCTTAGCCAATGAGATGTGAGAGGAGTAATGGGGGTGGCTTCTAAAAAAAGATATTCAATCAATAAAAATAGAATCCTGGGGGGAAATGGTCCCTTCTCTTCAGTCGGATCATGTCATGTCTGCATGGGATGCCTGGAACTATGACAGCTATCTTGTGACTATGAAGGACAAGACCAACAGGTCGAGGATGACAGTGAACAATGACTGAGAGAACCTGGGTCCCAGATGACACAGGTGAACAGATGTTAACCAATCTGGAACCGCCCTACCTACTTGCAGGATTCTTGCGGTGTAACTTAAAAATTCTCTGTATCACTTCATACATATTTATTTAGGTTTTCATTCTTTGTAGCTGAACATGTCCTAAATGATAAACAGGGTTTTGCCTATAATAGATGTGCCTTATGGGTTTTCTCTGACTACATGTTAGGTACAGGACAGGCAGGCAGGCAGATCTCCTTGGAATTGAGCTATAGACTGCTTGTAAGAAATGTGAGTGGCCCATCAGAAAAAGAATAAAGCCATCCTGGTGTTTCTGAGGTGCAGTTCTCTCTCTGTCCCTGACTGTGACATTGACAGGATGGAATACAGGAAACTGAGACATTGAGGAGGAAAATCTTGACCTTGGTTGCACCACAATCTAAAGAAACTCAATTTAGACCACCTACTTGGAACCAATCCCAAATAAAATTGGGGCATAGGAAAAGTTTGTCTTTGGTGAGCCAAGATTCTTCTGTATACAACTGCTCAACTCTTTGATGGTAAGTTCATCCCAAGTAATTGTTCTATGCACCATTTTCTATCCCTTATTTTATGCTCAAGAAAAAAAAAAGGGCCTACCCATAAATAGGAATGTTTGCATTTTAATTGTTTTAGAGATGATTTATAAAGCCGAAAGAATGGATCTCTAATGGTAGAATTTCAGACTTTATCAGTTCTAGATGATCTACTTTTAGACAGACTGATGTCCCTAAAATCCCATTATATCAGTAGTCACCAATTTCTCCTGCTTGAAGGCAGGCCTCACCCCTGCCTTACTCTGCTATGACAGGTAAGCTTATCTTAGCTGTCATGACTCTTTATCCACTCTCTGCCCTAAGACAGATTTTGGCTGACCCTACTGGCCAGTGGATATTTTTGTTTGCCCCAATTAAAAAGGTGAAAGGAAAAGAAAGGGGTAAGAAGACCTGCAGGCATGGGTCTGGCAGTCACTCATCCCCTCTCTACATCTCAGAAGCAGGAAGAAACAACAACAACCACTTTAGCTAATGCAGTGGAGTGGCCAAAACACTCTGGGCTGCCCCCAGCAGGGTAGAGAAGCTCACAGATGTAGCAGTCTTCTTCAGCATTGCCCTGGCTTCAGGGAAAGAAGGTGGTCTTTGGCTACAGGTCCTATTTCTTCTGCATTTCCAAGTCTCACCTTGCTGAGAAAGTCCAGCTTTGAAAAGACCTGGGAGAGGGGTCCACTGAAGGGGCATAACTTCTGCCAAGGAGACAAGAGAATGGTGAGGGAGGGGCCCAGATCCTTTGACCACTGTTGAGCCTTCATAGTGGAAGAAAGGAAGGGAGGGAGACAGGGGATATGGGGATGTATGTATACAAATAGCTGATTCACTTTGTTATACAGCAGAGACTAACACAACATTGTAAAGCAATTACACTCCAATAAAGATGTTAAAAAAAAATAAAGGCAGTTGATTTTTTAACTTGCTACTGCTTTATAGCTTTGTATAAAATGTTAATGCCATGTCATTTGTAGAACTATTAGATCATTTTAATGAAAAAGTAAAAAAAAAATTCTCTCTTCTGATGAAAAGTCTAATTCAAAAAGATATATACACCCCAATATTCATAGCAATACTATTTATAATAGCCAAGACATGGAAGCGACCCAAATGTCCATCAACAGATGCATGGATAAAGAAGATGTGAGATACACACACACACACACACACACACATACACACACACACAATAGAATACTACTCAGCCATAAAAAAGAATGAAATAATGCCATTTGCAGCTACATGGATGGACCTAGAGAGTATCATACTAAGTGAAGTAAGTCAGAGAAAGACAAACATCATATGATATCACTTATATGTGGAATCTAAAAAATAATACAAATGAACTTATTTACAAAACAGAAACGGACTCAACAGACATAGAAAACAAAGTTAAGGTTACCAAAGGGGAAAGGGGGGGATGGGATAAATTAGGAGTATGGGATTAATAAATACACACTACTATATATAAAATGAACAAGAAGGATTTACTGTATAGCGCGGGGAACTATATTCAATACCTTGTTATACCCTATAATGAAAAAAATCTGAAAAAGAACATATATATGTGTGTGTATATATATATATATATATGTCACTGAATCACTTTGCTGTACACCTAAAACTAACACAATATTGTAAAACAACTATACTTCAATTTAATAAATAAATAAAGAGACTACAAAAAATATATATATAGTCTCTCTTATTCTTAGATTCCTGCCCAGAGCGACTCAGTTACGTGTTCCAGAGTTTCACAAGATCCTCTCCCGTAATCCTCTAGCCTGTGTCTCAGCCTATCGCTGTCCCTCAACCCTCCATCACGATGGTGAGGGCACAGCAGCCACCGCTGAGTGGGGCATAGTGACCAGTTGTCCAGGCCCAAGAAGAAATGTCCAGGCCTCACAGGAGCTGGAAGGAAATGCGTCTGTTTCGGTGCTTTCTCAGAGACGCAGACACCTGGGCCTCCCTGGGAGGGCTCAGAGCCTGCACAGACCAGTGTGGACCAAACCATTTCCCACAGAGCAGGCAGGCAGACAGCACTGGGTGATTTTCTGTCCGTGATTTTCTGTCTTAGCACATTAGAGACAGAAGGCACTAAGGTGTAGGAAAAATAAGACTCCAAGCAGACGGAGGATGTCGCACAGCTTAATAAAGTCAGGGAGAGTCAGGCATTCTCCTAAGAGGCTGGGGACAACAGGCTTGAGCTGGAGCAGTGGCCCACAAAGGGGCAACCAAGGGGTAGTCATAAGCTGAGAGGTCCGTGAGCTTTCAGTATTTTTAGGCAAAGAGAAAGGATCTGAGGCACTTGGTTCCAAGGCAAGAGTGGAAGCTACTGCAAGACCAGATGAGCCCTTCCCAATGGCAGGCCCCTCAGAGAGATGCTAAGGTCACCCCTAGGGGACCCCGCTCTGTAGCCAGCAATTTCCCTTCTGCGGGGCAAACCTGCCAGCCAGCCTCTCACCAGCACACAGGCCTCCTCCTGCTTCCAGGCTGAGGGACGGAGAAGCAGTGGGACAGAGTCGCAGTCCCTCCTCGGGGATCAGCCAGGTGGGGCCACCCTCACCTTGAGTCTGGTTGCTCTGGGGGGAAGAGAGAAACCTATAGCCGTATTGACTATAATAATCAAAGTAATCACAATGATTCTCCCCACCTGCACAGAGCTGCTTAGCTAGCAAGACCCTTGTTTCTTTTTTTATAGTCTTTTTTTTAATTAAATTTTATTTTATTTATTTTTTACTGTGTTGGGTCTTCGTTGCTGTGAGCAGGCTTTCTCTAGTTGCGGCGAGTGGGGGCTACACTTCGTTGCGGCCTGTGGGCTTCTCATTGCAGTGGCTTCTCTTGTTGCGGAGCACAGGCTCTAGGCATGTGGGCTCAGTAGTTGCGGCACGTGAGCTCAGTAGTTGTGGCTCATTGGCTCCAGAGCGCAGGCTTGGTAGTTGTGGCGCACGGGCTTAGCTGCTCCACGGCATGTGGGATCTTCCCAGACCAGAGCTCGAACCCGTGTTCCCTGCACTGGCAGGCAGATTCTTAACCAGTGTACCACCAGGGAAGCCCAACCCCTTTGTTTCTACTGTCATCCCTCATGTCCCTGGGTAGCTGGCCAAGGAAGGAGAAGGATCCCCGCTCCATGCCTCATCTGCCCAGACTCAGGCCCACGAGAGGCCGTCCACACAGGGTCTGGCCCTTGCTTCCACCACTGGCGCTTGTGGCCTTTGCCTGGCTGTGCCCTTCCCATTTTCTGGTGTGCGCCATGCTCCCATGACGGACCCGCCCTGGAAGGAGGCACTGTCCACACTCCCTGGGGCTGGAGGGACCCTCAGAAGACG
This sequence comes from Mesoplodon densirostris, assembly GCF_025265405.1. NCBI lineage: Eukaryota > Metazoa > Chordata > Mammalia > Artiodactyla > Ziphiidae > Mesoplodon > Mesoplodon densirostris. Next base: position 93,038,453 of record NC_082669.1, on the reverse strand, counting down.
TTCAACAGCTGCTCCTGCCTCTGGGAAGGACAGGCAGCTCCTGAGTCATTGCAGGCAGATGGGAGCCCGTCCTATTTTTTTTTTCAAAATATCCACAAGGAATGCCACCATCTGCTTAGGTAGTCAAATGTGTCTGATAATCTGACAAGGCCAAATGGGGAACCGCGACAGCACCATTCACTGCTGGGAATAGCAACCCGAGGAAATGGAAAAAATCCCTTCTCTCAGAACAGCCATTTTCAAGTTTGCAACGCACTGTCTGGGGAGCTTTGCAGTTTTCGGGGGTCCTACCTATGGAGCCTTTAAAAGAAGCACTTTTTACATGTGGGTCCCATCCTCAAGACTCGGAATGAGTAGGTCTGGGATGTGATCTGGCCTTTTGTGGGTCTGAAAAGGTCCACAGGTGATTCTGACGCACAGACAAAATTGCGAGCCCCTGGGCTGCGTCATCTCATTACCTCCTCAAACAAAGAAAGACTTCCCTGAAAGACTGGAGACACATAATGTTATTTTCAATTTGTAGATGAGAAAACTGAGGCTCAGGAAACCTAAATGGCTTGCCCAGGCTAACACATTTAACTAAGCTTAGATCTAAGAGCAAAATCAGGTCTTCAGTCCACTGGTCCATGCCTTCCCATCTCACCATGCCGCCCATCAGAAGGGGGATGGGGAGGATGCTAGGAAGCTCTTCTTGCTCAAGAACGCACCTCCCAGGAGGGTGGAGCCTGTGAGTCACTCACACTTTAGTTAATCTCACAGTGCTCGGTCACGTCAAGTTTCCACATCACTGTGGGGAAAGACAGCAAACCAATGAAACGGAGGTTATCTTTCCAAACTTTGAGCAATGACAATATGGAAGACCAGCCCTCCAACCCCCAGGAGTAGTATGTGTGCTCTCAAATTGTTTAAGGCACTTTCCAAACTTTTCTGATGCTAAAAATCTCCTGAGACACTGCAAATTCTTTACTTTAAAAAAATTAAAGAAAAAGAAAAAAAAAAAAGAACTGAGTCAGAATCTCCACAAAAAGGGATGGAGAAAACAGCTTCCACAAGCTCCTTGGTGACCCTCACGGTCACAGAAGGTTGGGGGAAATTGCTCTAAGGTAGTGGTTCTCCACAGCACAGGGTGGTTATTCAAGCATGACAGGACTCCCACTCAGCACTTCCACCTTTAAAGCTGTCCTTGGGGCCTCTCAGGTGACAAGAAGTTCCATCTAGAGCAGGATTTCTCAACCTTGCACCACTGACATCTGGGAGCAGATCGTTCCTTGCTGGGAGGGGCTATCCCGTGCATTGCAGGATGTTTAGCAGCATCCCTGGCCTCTGCCCACTAGATGCCAGGAGCAGCCCCCACCCAGCTGTGCCAACCAAAAACGTCTCCAGACATTGCCAAGTGCCCTGGAGGACAAAGTCTCCCGGAGTTGAGAACCACTGGTCTAGCGGAAAGGGTGGAGGTTGGTGTGTAGACAGCCCAGCTGGTCACGGGCTGCTACTGGCACCATGTGCACTGAGGTGACAGTTACAACTTCTTAAAGCCTCAGGTCCTCCATCTGTGAATAGGGATGATGTCTGTCTTGCAGCAATGTTGTGAAGATGGATTCTGATCCAGAAAATAAGGGTTCTGATTAACTTAGTAAAAGTCATTCAAAGGTGGAGGGAATTAGCCATGGGCCCCCTAAAGCATCTAGGATTAATCCAGCAGTAAACCCCATAAAGGCCTTATTATGGACTGAAGTGTGCCCCCGCCCTCATATGTTGAGGTCCTAACCCCCAGTCCCTCAAAGTGTGACTGTATTTGGAGAAAGGGCCTTCAAAGAGGTAATTACTTAAAATTAGGCCATTAGGGTGGGCTCTAATCCAATCTGGTGGGTGTCCTTAAAGAAGAGGACATGTGGGGCTTCCCTGGTGGCGCAGTGGTTGAGAGTCCGCCTGCCGATGCAGGGAACAAGCGTTCGTGCTCTGGTCCGGGAAGATCCCACATGCCGCAGAGTGGCTGGGCCCGTGAGCCAGGGCCGCTGAGCCTGCGTGTCCGGAGCCTGTGCTCCGCAACAGGAGAGGCCACAACAGTGAGAGGCCCATGTACCGCAAAAAAAAAAAAAGAAGAGGACATGTGGATACACAAAGAGACACCAAGGATGTGTGTGCACAGAGGAAAGACCACATGAGAACACAGCGAGAAGACAGCCATCTGCAAGCCATGGAGAGAGGCCTGGGGAGAAACCCATACTGCTGACACCCTGACCATGGACCTCCAGCCTCCAGCACTGTGAGATAACAAATTTCTGCTGTTGAAAGCCTCCCAGTCTGTAGCATTTTGTTATGGGGGCTCCAGCAAGCTAATACAGGCCTCTTCCTTGATTCTGCTACCAAAGCAGACACTTGCCTGAGCAATGATCCCAGATCCTGCTCTTGGCCCATCTTCACCACTCTGTGGATCATCTCTACTGGACCTCATTTCTCTCCACTCTTCCCTGGGAAGGCGTCAGGGGGTCAGGAGGGAACCACACAGCCCCTCACAAACAAATCCCAGGGTGGTCAAGTAACCTTCTGTGCCCAATACATTCACTCACTCTCCTGTCCAAAGCCCTTTCGGGGGAGCTTAACAACGGCACACAGGGCTAAACCTCCAGCACAGACTCTTTGCAAAACATAGGTTTTCAGCTCAGGGTAGTAATACTCTACATGCCTACACCACAGTGATAAAAAGCCATCTGGATGAGAAGGTGTGCTTTCCCAGTGTTTAATAATCAGCATTTCAGTAGAAATTTGGTTAGAAATCTGATTTTCTGGAGAAGGCACCTGGGGACCAGGCTTTTCTTAATAATTTAAAAGCCATATACCACATAGGCGACCCTCCACTGACACAGGACATATAAAGATATAGAGCGTGTCCTCATAATAGCTTTAACCTACATCGATCATGCTGGGGATCAGGCACAGTTATAAGTGCTGCACCCACAGGCAACCCTATGAATTGGTACTACTGTTATCTTCGTCGTAAATAAGGAAACTGAGGCACAGAGCCGTTATGCATCTTATTCAAGGTCCATAGCTAGGGAGCGGCCAGACGAGGCAGGAGCCAAAGCTAAGGAGTGTGGACGTCTTGAGGAGAGGAAGTGATTCCCGTTCATTTGGGCTGCAGCCCCTCCGCACCCCTGCAAGGCCGAGCACAGACGTACCCACTTATGCTACCCAAGCGGTCCCAACACGAGAAGCACTATGGGGTCGTGGAAAGAGCATGAGCTTTGGAGTTCCATGGACTTGGGGGGGGATCAAACAGCTCTGTGATTCTGGTCAGGCTACTTACCTCTCTAACCCTGAGTTTCCTCGACTGTCAAAATGTGAAAGCACCTCACACGCTATTTAAAGGAAATAGACAGTCTCTGTCATAAAACGCCAAGCATGGCACCACGCGCTAGAGTTCCTCAATCAACATTTGTTCCCTTCCCTCTCCCTCACTACTGTTTGTTTTGGGTTTTTTTTTGCGGTACGCGGGCCTCTCACTGCTGTGGCCTCTCCCGTTGCGGAGCACAGGCTCCGGACGCGCAGGCTCAGCGGCCATGGCTCACGGGCCCAGCCGCTCCGTGGCATGTGGGATCTTCCCGGACCGGGGCTCGAACCCGTGTCCCCTGCATCGGCAGGCGGACTCTCAACCACTGCGCCACCAGGGAAGCCCTCCCTCACTTCTTGTTGAAGGACTTTGTCACTGACTCCTCAACTGGGAGAAACCTTCCTCCTGTGTCAGAAATCACCCCTCAAGACCACTGGTGTCTCCAGTTTGTTCAAAGGCAGGCTAACCGGTGCACATAACCAGGGGCTTGTTACTCTCTGCATTGAACTTGGTCCCCAACCTTCCCTCTACCCATACTGGAGTGTCTACCATGCGCCCGACTGTTCTAAGCCCTCGGATCCTTCAGTGAACAAGACAGAGATGGGCTGCCATCCTTACAGTGCACACATTCCAAACTTACAACGAACTGTGTTTGGTTGCTTGCTTAACTGTGGAGTCCTGTCTACAGGGTCATATTCACCTGGTTCTATCTCGAGGACTGCTCTGGCCCACAGGGAATTTGAGGGGAATGGATAACCACCCTTGGACCCATTCTCTTGGTTGGGGGATTCTTTTGTATGGCCTGGAGTTAAGCCCTTCTCAGTTGTTAACACCTGGGAGCGAAAGAATTTATCCAAGAAGCAACACTCTGTCTCCCATCCCCCAGCCCAAGCTCTACAATTGTGTCTCCCAAGTGACAGTGGGCAGGTTCACCATTTCTGTGATACGGCGGAGGAGTACAGGAGAAGGGGTGAGACCGGAACCTTTGGGACCTCTACTCTGAAGTGGGTCTGTGGGGCATCACTTTGGTGCCTCAGCCTCCACTGCCTTTCCTGGACCAGGTGAGAGCCGGGGCCCAAGCCCTCTCACTGCTGTGAAGCAGACATTTAAATTTAAGTTTTAGAAATCAGACTTCTTTGGCAACTGCAATGCCTCCCCCTGCTGTCTCCAAGGTCATGGATATTACAGAGAGGAGTCATTCCTTGCCCTGGGGAGAGAGAGAAATTGAATCTAGAGACATCCCGTGGATCATCGAAGCGGCATCTCCTACATTAAAAAAAAAAAAAGAAAGAAAAAAAAACACCCTACCAAAGAGGCAGCGGCCAAATGAACTGTTTTCCTGATTAACAAAACACAATTAAGCCCCAAATGCTGCCGCTCAGGGGAAGGTTGTTCGCATTTTTTTCTGGGGACCTTTCTAGTCATCGAGCAATGACAGCTTCATTCTGATCCCAGCAAGAGGGGCCGAGAGAGAAATAACGCCGCAGACTCATTGCAGCCACGCTAATTCCTCTCCAGGGAAGCGAGACCCAGCCTCAGACGGAGGGACATGAAAGCAGAGGAAGTGCTGTCACTGGGCAGCAGTGATCATGGCCAAGGGGCAGCCAGCATCCCCAGGAGTGGGAGAGGAGGGAGGAGGTGGGTGTGAGCTGGGGCTCTTGGAGGACAGGGACCCTAAGAGTCAGGGGACCCAGAACTGCTCCACGCGGAAACTAGCCTCTCCACGAATATCTGTTCAGTGGGTAAGGGAAGGAGGGAAGAAGGAAGGGATTGATTGATGTGCCTTTATGAAACCACAGAGTGAGGACAATGAAGCATACTCCCCAGTTTTGAAGGCAGTAATGATAATACTTATTTACTGAGCATTTACTTGTGCCAAACCCTCTGCTGGAAGCATCCACTGTCTCATTTCACCTTCCCAATAATCCTGCTCATTTTATTTTTTTGGGTTTTTTTTGCGGTACGCAGGCCTCTCACTGTTGTGGCCTCTCCCGTTGCGAAGCACGGGCTCTGGACGCGCAGGCTCAGCGGCCATGGCTCACGGGCCCAGCCACTCCGTGGCATGTGGGATCCTCCCGGACCGGGGCACGAACCCGCGTCCCCTGCATCGGCAGGCGGACTCTCAACCACTGCGCCACCAGGGAAGCCCAATCCTGCTCATTTTAAATGCAAGCAAACCTAAGCTCACAGAAGTTGAGTAGCCTGTCCGAGATCACACCTGGGGAGCAGATTTACACCCAAGTCTCTGGGACTCAAGCTCACATGTTGTCAACCAGAGTCTCAGCGGCATTTTCTCCTGGAGGCTACCAGCCGAGGCAGGCACCAATACTCTCAGGGACAGGGCTCAAGGCAGCGGCGTCAGCTGCTCCATCTGCTTCACCAGCCCCTTTCTACTGGTCCAGGGTTTCCATGGAGCTAAATCACAGCGGCTGGGGAACCCCTCAGGGCCCATGTCTGAAGATACTCTCCACGCTCATGTTGGCCTCTAAAGCTGGAGGTGCCTTTCCACCCACGGATAGGGAGCTAGTGGGGTGAGAGGCAGGGATGAAAGAGGGAGGGACAGCCAAGGGCAGAGGAAGGCAAAGAAGCAGGGTGAGCTGGGCAAGCAGATGCAGTTTGGGTTTTTTAATCAGCGGGGACCCAGAACATGCCACCAGATCCTGCCACACCACATTCCCTCTGGCCAGGGCTCCAACTCCTTCGGTGGGAGGACCCAGAGCAGCACATTACTGTCCCCGGGTGCTCCCCACCGATCCAGGGCTCACTTATCCAAAGTCCTCAGCCACGTGGAGAACCTCTGAGAGCCAGGTATGGAGCTGACAAAACCTCCCAGGGGGAAAACTATGGAGGTTTAAATAGGCGATGACATAAAGTGAAGAACTCCAGATTCTCAGCTGGAGCTACGTTTCAACAGTGAAAAAGCATCTTAAGCTACTTGACTGTATCTTAGCTCTTCAGATTTTTTATGCATTAAATAACAGCTAGATCTTAATGAAAGCTCGTTACATAAATTTGGGGAAAACAGCAACAAAAGCACTTCTTTCTTATAACACAAGACATCAGCTCCTTTATTGTTTCATTGCTCTTGGCATGAAAGCAGGTTACTGAGAGCAAGTACTTCACAGGGCTACATAATTTTGGTATTTTTCACCTTACTATCAGGGCTACTGACTCCAAAGATCATTTACCATCAGCAAAGAACAATCCATTTCTGATATCCTTTTTTTCCCCATCTCTTTTTTTTTTTTTTTTTTTTTACTGATTCAACACCCATCAACTGTCAGAGTGCACTGCTCACCTTTATCCACAGCTCTGGAAAACAACATGTGCTACAAAAATTACTTGGGCCACTAGACTCTAGCCTCATGAAAGTATCACTTAGAAAGTCAAACAAGGGAATTCCCTGGCAGTCCAGTGGTTAGGACTCGGTGCTTTTACTGCCATGGCCCAGGTTCAGTCCCTGGTCAGGGAACTAAGATCCTGCAAGCCACTCAGAGCCGCCAAAAAAAAAAAAGTCAAACAAGGCTTTGTACAAATGCCATCATAAAGGAGCCCAAGGAAATGTACCAATACGTGGGATTGGGGGGAGCAGTACAGTGTTGTGACTAAAACCCATGATCTGGAGTCGGACTGCTTAGGCTCAAGTCCTGGTTCTACCACTTATTGCTTGTGTTTGAACAGCATTAAAGCATCTTAAGCCACTTGACTTCATCCCAGCTCTTCAGATATTTTATGTATCAGAGAACAGCCAGATCTTAGTGAAAGCTGTGAACCTGGGGCAAGCATCTTAAACCCAAGCCTCAGTTTCCACATCCAAAAAATGGGGTGGTAATGGTCTCTACCTCAACAAAATGTAGGGATATTAAATTCACCTATCATTGTGAAGCGCTTGGCACAGAAACCTCCTGATAAAAGTAAGTTATCATTACTGGATTTTTATTATGATAAAAAAATTATTGAAAATAACTGGGCTGATCAGTCAGGATTGTAAATGTTTATTGTTACCGTGAAGTCCATGGCCAAGGTCAGTGGATAGGCATTGTCATGAATGTAATAAAATTGGCTTCTGCCCCTAAGCCTCCTGTGACATCATTTGGCAAGAGCTGCCTCACTCACTCTGGGCCCTGCCCTGTCCCTCCCCTGCAAGGTGGGTTAGACTACCCACTCTCTGAGGGTCCTTCCACCTCCAGTGCTGTGTCCACTGTCAGGGGAAGGGTGACGCAGGGAGGATCTACACCATCTGCACTTGGGAGAAGGGGAAAAACTCTGCTTGGAAGTGATCTAACCGCCGGCTGGCCAATTTTCATCTGATTTACGCTCTCCCTCATGCATGAAGCTGCCCCAACCTCCCCTGGTGGGGCGTGAGTAGCCAGGATGATAGGAGGAGGACCCACTGCCCCCTCCCGCACACACGCACAGCCGTGCACATGTGCACACACACCTCCTCTTGTGCCCGATGCCTCAGGTGCAAAAGACAGGTTGATTTAAGTCTCCTCTGGGGGCGGTGTCTGCACTAGCTGCTGCATCCCATAGAAGATGCTGTTAACCCTCCCACAAATGGTCTGGAATGAGAACAGCTGGATTCCTGGCAGGAAGAAGAAGAGAAAGAAAGCAGACACCCCACCCCACTGGACCAGTTCTCTTGCTTGGCTTTCTCTAACCCAGGCACTTAGGCCCAATCCAGGCTGATGCCTGCCGGGGCCCAGCTGGGATGGAGGCACGGAGTGTGCAGCACAAGGGCCCCTGACCTGGCAAGGCCCTGTTCCGCCTGGCCACCCTGAGAGATGAGCTGCTCACTCAGGAAGGGAGGCTCGAGGGACTGTGCTTGGTGGTTGAGTCCCAAACCCTGGCTCACTGCCATTTCAAGCCTCAGTTTCCCTAGTTGGGCTTCATGCCAGCTGCTCACGCCCTCCCTGATCACTGGGCGATCAAGATTGAGATAATGTACACGAGGTGTAAAAATGGTTCAGAGAACCGTCCCAAACCTCAAGATGAGATCAGAACCTGCCATTTCAAAGCCGAAGCACCCGGGGCTAATCTGCCACACTCAGTTACCGGATTTGAAGACAGATGCCTCCTCCGGGTGCTCTGCCTGCCCCATCGCTCCTCTGGGGCTCCCTGGGACGGAACTTCAGACCTTCTCCACAAAGCCTGCCAAGCAGCTCATCAGCATCTCCTTCCCTTCAGACTTGCTGAATCCCCTGCTCACCACTCCCCATACCCACAGGCGCTCGGCCCTCACCCCCTCCCCGGGAGACTGAGGCCAGGGGCTTTCCTACACAAGGCGCTAAATCATGGGCTCTGATCAACAAGCATTGTTTGTTTGTTTCCCATCCACCATAGCCTCCAGGAGCAGGAGCGGGGCCCTCAGAATCCCCCATCCAGTAGAGAGAGTTACGAGTACTTTCCTGACTCGGGGGCCGCCATGTGATCTGGTGTACATCCTTAATCCCTCTCTGCTTCAGTTCCCACATCTGTAAAATATGGACAATCATCTCCATCCTGCCTAATTTCAAGGGATGTTCTGAGAAGCAAAATGAAGGCATGTTGAGTGGGAAGTATTATTTAAATGTAAGCTATTTATAAGGGTTTTATAACTCTCTTGTACTACTTTTGTGTGTGATTATTTGGAAGGGAGGAGAAGACCTCTTTAGGGGTTCCGCTATCCTACTGCAAGTTGATGAACCAGAGAAAAGTAGTAGTAAGACCGGGGGGAAAAATACAAAACAAAAGCCCCCTCTGGAATCCAGGGACCAAGAGTCTTCGTGCCTCCTCTGGACAAAATTCTTCCTCTCTGGAACACTACACCTTCCTCACAGGGGAGGCAACGGAACGTAGGGGTCAACATCCTGTCCAACAGTCCCTGTAGGACTCACCCTCCTCCCTCTCATGGAACTCTGCCCCCTGGCCTAGAGCTTGAATAAAAAAGCCAAGAAAATAAGAATGTATTAAGTCACATCTGTGCCCCCAGGTCTTAAGCATTCACTAAGAGAGCAAGGTCCAAGTGGTTGTTAAAATCCTACACTCGGGCCTCCCTGGTGGCGCAGTGGTTGGGAGTCCGCCTGCCGATGCAGGGGATACGGGTTCGTGCCCTGGTCTGGGAGGATCCCATATGCCGCGGAGCGGCTGGGCCCGTGGGCCATGGCCGCTGGGCCTGCGCATCCGGAGCCTGTGCTCCGCAACGGGAGGGGCCACAACAGTGAGAGGCCCGCATACCGCAAAAAGAAAAAAAAAAAAAAAATCCTACACTCTTCGGGACTTCCCTGGTGGTCCAGTGGTAAAGAATCCACCTTACAATGCAGGGGACACGGGTTTGATCCCTGGTCAGGGAACTAAGATTCCACATGCCGTGGGGCAACTAAGCCCACGCACCACAACTACCGAGCTTGCGCGCCTCAACAAGAGAGCCCGTGTGCCGCAAACTACAGAACCCACGTATTCTGGAGCCTGTGACGCAACTAGAGAGAGAAAACCCGAACACCACAACTAGAGAGAAGCCCATGTGCCACAACGAAGATCCCGCATGCCGCAACTAAGACCCGATGCGGCTAAAAATAAATAAAATAAATAAATAATAAATAAATCTTTTTTTTAAAAAAAAATCCTACACTCTTCTGAGCTGTGAGCCATATGTCCTCTCAAGCTAAAAGGAACTTCCAGAGAAGACACGGTGTTGATCGTGAGGACAAGCCACTCTCACGACCAACACTTATTGAACAACTCACTTGACCTATTTCAATGATAAGCTTTACAATCTCCTTGTAAGGTTAATAGTATTATCAGTCACGGCAACAGTTCTCAAACGTAAGCATGTTCCAGAAGCACCTGGAGGGCTTTGGAACCCAGACTGCCGGGCCCCACCCGCTTAGTTTATCATTCAGTCCGTCTGGGGTAGGGCTCAAAAACTTGTATTTCTAACAAATTATCAGATGGTGCCAATGTGGCTGCTTGGAAACCACACTCCAAGAGCCACCCAGTTAGGTGTTCAGGAGAGACTCCATTCAAATGAAGTCCTCTACCCTGGGTCATCTATCCACAGCCACACAATCTAAAATACCTGCACTGAGATTCAAACCTAAGTCTACTGATGCCAAATCTTATACCAGTTCCTTGCTGCCTCGTTGTCTCTTGGGACTGAACCCAGTGGGGGTGAAGTGTGCAGGGCTGGCCCTGAAGTTACCTAGTGTCCAAAGCCTTTTGAAGAAGGTCTGAAGATAGGGCAAGGAAGGGAAGTAGAACCAGATGTGGGAAACTGGGAAGAGCCCTGGTGGCCACTTGGGCCAAATTCTGCAGGAAGGAGAGGTTTACAGAAGTCATTCGGGGATGCTTTATTTCCATGCCCAATTCCACCACTTGCCGGACATGGTCTTCATGGAGACCATGTCTAAGATCCCAGGTCAAGTGCTCACCCCATAAACTTGCTGTGAGGTTGACCTCTAAAACCCAGGCCAATACCATGTGACAGAAACGAAGTTGCAATGAAGCCAGTCCAACAGATGGCTGTGACTCAGTTTCCTTGTTTATTAAAAAGGAAAATGATTCCTGTCACCCCAAGGCCGCAGCACAACTGTGTAAACAAGTAGCACTTAAAAACAAATACCCAGGGCTTCCCTGGTGGCGCAGTGGTTGAGAGTCCGCCTCCCGATGAAGGGGACACGGGTTCGTGCCCCGGTCCGGGAAGATCCCACATGCCGCGGAGCCGCTGGGCCCGTGAGCCATGGCCGCTGGGCCTGCGCGTCCGGAGCCTGTGCTCCGCAACGGGAGAGGCCACAGCGGTGAGAGGCCTGCGTACCGCAAAAAAAAAAAAAACAAAAAACAAAAAAACAAATACACAGCACTAACAGCTCTTCTGCGATGGGTGTTCTCTAAACACCAGCCGACTTTACCGTATCAGTGACGTGGAGTGCGCTCTGTGAACGGGAAGGTTTGCAAAGCACTTTCCAAATGTGCTCCTCATTGCTGATGCTGGCACGAGCTTTAAAAGATTCCTAGATAGGGGCCTCCCTGGTGGCGCAGTGGTTGAGAGTCCGCCTGCCGATGCAGGGGATACGGGTTCGTGCCCCGGTCTGGGAGGATCCCATATGCCGCGGAGCGGCTGGGCCCGTGAGCCATGGCCGCTGGGCCTGCGCGTCCGGAGCCTGTGCTCCGCAACGGGAGAGGCCACAACAGTGAGAGGCCCGCATACCGGGAGAAAAAAAAAAAAAAAAAAAAAAAAGATTCCTGGATAGGAGCATTTCCTGTAGATTTTAACTTGATCCTCTCCCCTAAAAAAAATTTTTTTTTTTTCGGTACGCGGGCCTCTCACTGTTGTGGCCTCTCCCATTGTGGAGCACAGGCTCCGGACGCGCAGGTCCAGTGGCCATGACTCACGGGCCCAGCTGCTCCGCAGCATGTGGGATCTTCCCGGACCGGGGCACGAACCCGTGTCCCCTGCATCAGCAGGCGGACTCTCAACCACTGTGCCACCAGGGAAGCCCTTTCCTAAAATTTTTATTAAAAGAAAATAAAAAGACAAGTGTGCTTAGTGGCCATCCCATTTCAACTGCTTGTCTCCTGGACTCAGCACCCCTATGCTTGCTGCCACCAGAGGCCATGTCAAGCATTCATTAAAAAGAAATTGGGTTTTTAAAAATAGTGAGACATCTGCATATAATGGTGTTTTAGCACTACAATTAGGCACATCGGCTTCTACATCAAATGTGAAATCATTTCAGGAGGATTTATAGTCAGCATAAGACAACAGCGCAAAGCAGGCCCTGGACAGGTCAGCTGCACCCCTGTACATCATCCAGCGAAGCTACCGGAAAGGGAGCACGAGGGGGAACTTGGCAGCAGCATCCCTGCTCTGTCCTCATCGTGTTCACGGTTTCTGGGACTCTGTGTGGGGTGATTCCTGGCTCTTAGAATCCAGCCTGTAGAAGGTAGGATCCTTTCATCTGTGTCCTGGGACCCTTCAAATCTCACCCAACAGGGAAGCATCAATTTACTCTACCTGTGGGAAGCACCAGCCAGCTGCTAAATCCTGCCCCAGATCCATTCTGCCCCGGATAAGTTTTCAAAACGCCAAAGGCAGTTTTCAGAGCCAATCACATAGAAAGAAGGGGTCAGTGATCATTATCTATAAGCGCCTTATCAATGTCTCTTACGTTTGTTATCCCCTTAAACAGTTAATATTCCCTTACCAAGAGGCATGCCTTCTTAAATCAGACAGCGAGGCCTGGTCACCCATCTATTCCCCTTTTTTGCCGTGGCTGCCAGACATCTCAAAACTAAGTTTAACATTCAGTTGCAATCACTTAAGTAGCCTAGATTTTTAGTGTAATTATCTCTGCTCCTTCTTCTCTACGGTTTTGAGCTTTTATTTTATGTCTTAATGAACATACACCAGGCTCAGAGCTTACATTAACCCTCCCTTTTCAGCTGAGATGGAAGGGATCTTACAGTGTTTCAGGGAGCTGGAAGTGGCCCAGATTCATTAATGAGCTGAGCCATGACCAATATTCCTAATCAGGGTTCTTACGGTGTTAGAATGACCCCAAAAGGGAAGTGAAAAGGGAACTCTGATTCTAGTTATCAAAGTGCCTTCTCTGTCTCCGTCACCTTAAATATCTTATTTCATCCAATCCTCACCATGACCCTATGAAATCGGTTCAGTCAGTTTCTATAACCTCAGTTGCCTCATCTGTAATCTGGGAACAAGTTTCTTATTCAGGTTCTCATGGTTAATTAATGGGGCTAAGATTAGATGCAAGATACATCTGACTTCAGAGCACACCCCAGCCCAGGCTACAGCTACACAGTGCTTTTGTGTAAAACAGAGTAGGACGTAGCTCTGGGAGGACACAGTCCTACAGTGACAGGGACACTGTCCTCATGCAACTAGTGTGTATGCTATAGAAAGGGCCAGGTTAGAAGCCGCTACTTCATTCTCAGAAACAGCCCTGAGATAGGCAGAGAAAGCTAGTTCTCACCAAGATCCTTGTTCTCCTTCTTTTTGGGGCCATATTTCCCAGTCCCCAAACACCTAGGTGGGGCCATGTGACCACACCTATTGAATAAAATGACAGCAGGCATCAAATATGTCACTTCCTGGCTTGACCTGTAAACTCCTAGGCAGTCCCCTACTCTCCATCCCCGTCCCCTGGCTGAACGGAACACCTTGAGGACAAGGGAAGGATGCAAGCACAAATTGGAAGGAGTCTTGGGTTCCTGAATGACTTTGTGGAGCTGAGCCCATTCCATCTCCTTCGAACTGCATTGGACTACATGATATGAATAAGAAATATAATTTCATTGTGTTTAGGCTTCTGAAATTTGGGGGTTATTTATCATTGGGGATTATTTGTACTTCACTCACCCTACTGCAAGCCTAACTGTCTTGCTTCCTTTTAACAGGCTTGACTGAAAAGATTCCAATGACCTAAGTTTAAAAACTTGACCTCCTGATTCAAGGGGATGGAGGCTGTGGGGAGATGATTCCACTTCCTTGTTCCTCTAAGTCAAATTGTCCACAAATCACCCCTACTCGAAGGCCAAGCTTCAAGAACATTTCAAGTTAGTCTCACTTTCTACTCAGAGCTTCAGTCATACCTATGAGTCATAGAACAGCAGGGTGTTCGAGCTGAAAGGCACCTTTGAGATAATTATCACAAATTTGGAAGACAGGAAAACGAAAGGCAAGATGTATGGCTCGCCTGGGGTCTCAGAGCTGAGGCTGAAACCCAAGGTTGGTGACTCTGGATCCAGGGCTCTTGCTCTCCCTGCATGGATGGAAGCCAGGCTCAGGCAGCTGAACAGATGAAGGCAGCCCAGGCCTGCCTAAAAGCCGTCCTAGGAAAGCAGGGAGTGTTCAGAGGAAGGCTGCTCTATGGATGGAGTCCTCTGGCGCCCTCCACTGGACGGACACAAGTCCTCCACCTCCAGACACGTCCAAATTGCAGGACTCCTAATGAGTGATGGAGCTATGGCAACATTCTCTAGGTGTCCATGGCCACAATCAGCGCTGTGTTAAAACCCCTTTGAGATTGTGAGCTATTCACTGGCATGTCCCCACGTTTTCCTGTCAATGGATTCTGCCTCCAGTACAAAGGTAATGTCACTTCAGGCAGGGACACTTGAGTCTACTTCTCTTTCACACCAAGAGCAGGGAGCACAGCTTCCCGAATCACAGCCTGCTCTCTTCTTCCCTCTGGTTCACTCACGCTATGAAAATAGAGAATGTCCTCCCTCTACGGTCCCTATCTCCTTTTTTAAAAACTGAGTCTCCAGTTCTCCATGAAATTAGCATTTGTCCTCTCATTGTGTTTGCGGCAGCATCGGAATAGGGAAGAAAGGAACCCAAGAGACAAAGAGGTAATAAAAGCTTCCATCTAAATGACACCTGAGTGGAAAATGAGAAGCGGGACCCAGAGGCCAGTGGGCTTGCTGCAGCCTCTCTGCAGGCTGCTCTGAACAAAAGCTTGCTGGGGACAGAGTGTGGTCTGGCAGCGGCCAGCGTGCTGAACAGGGAACCAGAGAGTAATTGTTCTCTATTCAAAAGGCAATTTTCTCAGAGACGGTGACAAGCCTCTGCCTGACACTGAGCCTCGATTTCCCCAGCTCTTTAAAGCAAATGATTAAATAACCGTGGAAAGTCAGACATGACATTTTATCTCCCCAGTTCCCTTTGCAGAGGCACAAACCCAGGGCCAGAGAGGGACAGGACTTGCCTAAAATCACCCAGCTGAGAAGATCAGCCCAGAGCTCAGCCGTGCCTCCTCCTCCCCACACAGGAAATGCAGCTCTCCGCCTGCCTCGGCACCGTCCCGTCCATCCCCAGAGGGACAGAACAAGCAATATTTTAAGCGCTTTAGCCACAAGAGTTTA
Source organism: Mesoplodon densirostris (assembly GCF_025265405.1). NCBI lineage: Eukaryota > Metazoa > Chordata > Mammalia > Artiodactyla > Ziphiidae > Mesoplodon > Mesoplodon densirostris. The sequence goes on along the minus strand of NC_082669.1, from coordinate 93,023,257 downwards.
GGAATCAGAGGAGTTCTGGTGTACACTGAACATGCAGTAAGGGGCTGATTCTGGATGTCTCGGATGAACCCGGAGACGTAAGTCAGGGGAACTCAGGGTTCTAGACAAATCTACCAGTAATACCCTTTGTGGATAATGAGGCTGGCCAGCCTGCTCCATAAGATTAGCATGAAAGGTTTGATGAAAGAATATAATCCAAAATTTTATTTTGCTTTGTATCTAGAGAGGAGGCCCTTAGAGTGAATCTCATCTATTCCTTTATTTTCTTTTACAACCATTTTAGAAAAGCAGGACTCAGAGAAGGTACATGAAATGAACTTCAGGACTCTGCACCCTAAGCCAGCTTGCCCCAGACGCAGGGGTCCACACAGGAAGCTGGAGACCCACAGACTCCAGAACATTCCCAGAGCATAACAGGAGACCCAGTGCCCAGCCCAAGGAGGGCGGGCGTCGTGGCTGCCGCGGGGAGCCACCTCCTCCTTGCCTGTGGCTCAGCCGCGTATTTACCCAAAGCCTCCTCCCATGCCGATTCCCCCGCTGCATCGCAGGCATGTGGCTAAAGCCTTAGTGGTCACTCTAAGATCTACCACCAAGAACTGTTCACAGACCCCCCGCTCCAGAACCACCGAGGGAGTGTTTTTGTAGCTTTTAAGGCTTTATACCAGAGTCACTGAATCAAATCTTCAGGAGGGAGGGCCAAGAAGTTATACACATTTATTCCTCCTAAACCAATAGCTTCCCTGCATTTGAAGTAAAATAAAATAAAACCCAAATGCCTTAGCCCCACCTGCAGGGCCCCATGGGATACTGCCCGACCCTCACCTCTCTCCACTGCTCTGACCCTCGTTGCAGACACACTGGCCTGCTTTGCGTTCCTCACGCCAACTCTTTCCTGCCTCAGGGCCTTGGCACTTATTTTTTCCTCTGCCTGGAGCGGTTCTCTTCCGGATCTATTCATGGCTGCTTCCTCTTCATTATTTATAAAATGAATGTTTACTCGAGTATCATCCTCTCATTATCTAGGTCCCAGGCAGCTCCCTGATGGATGCCTGCCTTCACCATCCCATCTAATACTGCCTCCCGCCCACCAGGTCCTTTCCTATCATCAGAATGCCTTGGAAACAGGACCTTTGCCTTTTTCCCTTCTGTATTCCCAGCAATGAGGACATCTAACATGTCATAGGTACTCAATAAATATTTGTGGACTGACTGAATGAATGGCATTACCCCGTTTTGTTCTAAGATTCTCTTCTTTGTCTATCTGTTACTATCCATCCATCTATCATCCATCTCCCCCGCTAGAATGTGAGTTCCCTGAGAGCAGACACCCGTCTGTCTTCTTCCTACCATATCCTCAGTGATAGAATAATACCTGACCCATAGTGGGTGCTCAATAAAGAGATGTTGGATGAATGTTTCAGAATCCTTGGACTGGGACTTCCGTTTGGGCTGGGGACAAGGTGATAGTCTCAAGCAACAAACATGTCTCCCTCCAGTCATGTGTAAGAAGTTGGGATACTTTTTTTAAAGGTATAAAACATGTACCTTCCCCCCAAATTGCCCACAGATGCATGGGAGAGATAGAGGCCTGAAGAAATTATGGCAAGTGCCTCAATAAGGTGTGAACAAGATGCTTTGGAGGTACAAAGCAAGAAGCCACCTCTAATTCGGACATCAGGAAGTCTTCAGAGAGGATGTGATATTTGAATATGGCCTTAAAGTAAAGATGAAGTAAAACAGGGGGATGGAGAGGTAGAAACAGACATTCAAAGAAGGAAGGGTTTAAAGGCAAATGCATGTTGAAGAAAGAGTCCAGTGAGTGGGGAATATGAAGGGGATGAGGATAGAACTTCTGGTCCAGGCCAGGTCATGCTGAGAAGTTTAATTTTGGTCTATAGGCCAATAGTTCCCAAACTACTCAAGTGGGAACAACTGCTCCCCATTTTAAAGGCTCTTTATAAGCAAGCTGTACAAAGATCAAATAATCATTCACACAGAACAAATAAAACTTCAAAGTCCAAAAACCTATGAAGTCCACATTTTTACTCCAGAAACATAAAACAAAGATAAGCAATTACAATTTAAGAAACAAATAACTTCTGTGTTTCACTGGCCGTCATTTGATAAGTATATTTTTTAAGTTGTTTAATTAGAAAACAAAGAATTGTGTAACTATGTGACATATGCGAGGCTTTTAAAACAAATTTAGTTTGCCCTGCATGGATGGGCACAGCATTTACATGTATGAAAACAACAAAACGTGTCTCCTGGATGTACTGACAATGTATGGAGCCCATGTGGGTTACCGAGCCCCAGTTCTCCGGCGTGTCCCCTATAGATCGGAACCACTGCTAAAGGTAATGGGAAGTCTTAAAAGAATGGTGAGCAGAAGCTTATTTGGATGAGATTTGGGTGTTAGCCAGCAAGCAGCAGTTAACTTGCAGATGGGAGAAGGGTGCACTGGGGTACAGGAACAAAGCTGTCATCCTCTGTGAAAGACATGAGTTTAAGAGGCAAAGATCTCACCCCCTTTCCTTCTCCACATCCTACCCCAGCTCTGAAAAACAACCGGCAAGTGATGGCCCATAGGTAAAAGTAAACCAAACTGCCCCCTCGTGCTAATTTTCAACCACTGACCCCTGACCACCAGAAAGGGAGAAAATCTTAAATGAATCGTAGGAGTCCTGCAGGCTGGGCCACACACTTCCAAGCACCTAATATTTTGGTGAATTTCCTTTTAGACTTTTCTCTGGGTGTATCAGGATCACGCTGCCATGTATCCCTTGTCTTCCCACTCTCTATATTATTCATACTGCTGTATCATAAAACATTTTTCTAAAAACATGATTTTTAGTTGTCACATAATATTCCACTCAAAGAATGTCCCACAATTTACCACGCTCCCACTGTTGGACACTTAGAGAGTTTCCAATATTTCACTATTATAAATAGTGCTGTGAGGCACATCCTTGCACATAAATCTCTGTACACATCTCTGATTATTTCCTTGGGGCAGATTCCTAGGAGTGTGATTGCTGGAATGTTTGCCATCTTGATGGATCTCATGTCGCACTGTTCCCCCCTGCCTTGTGTTTTAGTGGCAAAAGATAAATACCCATGAAGGGATGCATGTGGGGAAGAAAAAAAAAAAAAAAAAAGGAGCTCTAAGTGAGAGCCAGCTGATGCATCCCAGCAGAAAGGAGATACTTCCCAAGGACTAATCTGGGTGACAGGCGAGGCTAGTTATTTATTCGTGACGTTTAACTGACTCCTTCCGTCCAGAGGGGACTGACCTAGAGGAAGAAGAACTAATATATCATATGAAAACATCAGTCGGAGTGGGGAAGAGAAGGATGCCAATGGTGCAGTGAGTTAGCTGCCCAAGACCCAAGGAGAATGACAACGGGGGGAGTAAGAGGACTTTTCATTGTCTGTCCTCTGCTGCGAGGATTGTCCAATAAAATACAAGAGGCCCAACTAAATCTGAATTTCCAATAAACAACAAATAATTATTTTAGGAAGTGTGTCTCATGAAATATTTGGGACATAATATTACTAAAAATACATATATTGCTCTGAAATTCTAATTTAACGGGCACACTGGATTTTTATTGGCTATGTCTGGCAACCCTACCTGCTGCACCATTGTTACACAGGAGCTCTTAAGAGCAGCCACCACACCATTTGGGAGGCGAACACGAATTGAGGGGACATACGCATGGTGCCCAGGAAACTGAGAGCGCTAGTTAAAGGAAGCAGGGCTGCAGCTTCTTACCAATGAGGGGATTTACCGGGAGGATCTCAGCTCAAGGATCCCCGCCCTTGAGAAAGCCACAGAGAGATCCAGAGATACTGAGGCGGCCCTGATTGCAGCCTCTTTGGGGCACAGGGCTCTGGGCGTGCACTAGGATGGCCCAGCAAAGGGGTGGACGGAGCACACCCGACTATGGTAAGGGAAGGCTGTGCCCATGGCAGTTTTTTCAAGGAGGAACGGGGGGAGGCAGCTGCAAACAGGCTGAGGCTACAGACCCTGAAAAGTAGCTTCTCTCCCTGACCTCACTTCTGCCAGCAAACTGCTTTATTTAAGAGAGGAGAAGGGAAGGAAAGCTCCCCCAACACACACACGCCCCTTCCTGTGGTCGTGTCTCAGCAGTCCCTCGCACAATATGCTCTAAATTAATAGCTTCAGGGAGGTAATGGTTTATAAAGCAGGAGTTTGTATGCAACCAGGGAAAAAGCTCTGCCCCTTATTATACAGCTATATTTTTCTCTTGCAGTCAGATTATGGGCAAACAAGGTTAAATGCACACACAGACACACACACAGAGGCAAACAGGCCTCCATGTTCTGCTCCGTGACCCACTGTCTCAAACCCCCTTCTTTGGCTTCGTTTTGGTTGTTTTTCTTGCTTCCACGTTTCTCCTTGCCCTTACATCCCTCCTTATTTTCTCCTGCTCATGATGTGTGGCCCTTGTTTATTTTCTTTTCCCTTTTTTCTTTTTCTGTGCTTTCTTGGTTTTCTTATTCTTCATCTTTCTCTTTGAGGCAGAAGAATGGCCCAGTCAAAAATAAATTTAAAAGCATAAAATGTAAGAACGAGAAGGTGTCTCAGAAATCATTCTGACACAAGGAAACCGAGGTTCGTGAACGTGAAGGGACTCTGTCAAGATAACACGGTCTCTGAGTATTTAGGACAGGGGTCCGATCTCCTCTCTCCAAATTCAGTTCCCTTTCCACTGAGTCTAACTTCTCCTGGGTCTGGCACCATTTGGTGAGCCGAGTGGCTTTCTGTTGTGGGGTGAACGGTGTCCACCCAAATGATCTGTCCACACCCGAACCACGTCTCCCTGTACCTGTGAACGTGACCTTATTTGGAACTAGGCTTGTAGCCGATGGAATCAGGTTAAGATGCGGTCATACCGGAGGAGGGTAAGTCTTAAATCCGATGACCGGTGTCCTTATAAGAAGGCTATGTGAAGACGCAGGGACACTGAGACACACAAGAAGAAGGCCAAGTGACAGCAGAGGCAGCACTGGAGCAAGGCAGCTGCCAGCTAAGGAACGCCAAGGGGCCAGCAACTGCCAGAACCTGGGAGAGAGGCGCGAGACAGACCCTCCCTCAGAGCCTCTGGAAGGAGCGAATCCCACCAACCCCTTGAGTTTTAACTTCTCGCCTCCAGAATTGTGAGAGAAGACTCTTCTGTTGTTTAAGCTGACCGTTTTGTGATGATTTGTTACAACATCTGCAGGAACAAATACACCTTGTCACGTGCACACTCGGCCGACATGGAGCGGACCAGGGTCTACAGTGTGGATCTGCAGCCCCTTGGCCCAGGCTCTCCTCCCTCCACCAAGAGCTGCTCATCCAGAGAAAAAGGACCAAAGGAACACCTCCCACGGCAAGAGGGTGGACCCTATTTCCAGATTTGGATGCCCCTCAGACCCTCCGGGGATGGCGGAGTTCAGGTCGAGCAGCCCATCATGGGGACACTTCTGTGAGCCAGCTAGCTGCCTGAGGCCTGGATATGCAGGCTCAGGGCTGTGTGTCCAGAGGCTGAGGCCCGCCTTCCCACCCACCCCTGCGTGCCCCTGAGGAACCCAAACATTCCCTAGAGATGGCCTTGGCTTGACCAGGGCAAGTGAGGAAGGGTGGGGAGGGGCTTTGGGAGCTGTGAGGAGGGGAGTCTCATGCTAGCTGAGGCCCCTCCTTGAACATCCACACACCCCAGGCCTGCATTTGGGCCCAGCCTCTGAGCCCTTTGGAGGTTGCTGTCGGCTCCCAGAACTGCCGAGTGGCTCCCCCAGGCCCAGAGGGGAGCTCTTCTTCCTGTGTGTGTTGGGGGCGGGCAGGGGGGGAGAAGTAGGGGGACGTGGCTCTTCCAAAGCTGACCATTGTGTCCCCAGAGCAGCAGAAAACAGGTGGCGGGATCGAGAGCTCTGGTCCCTGTTCAATTGTGACTCTGGGTGACTTGCCTGTTCTTGGCTCCCAGCAAATTAAAATGCCTTTTATAGTTATAACAGGGACAATAATCCGTCTTAGGTTTTGAAGTCAAGGCAGAATAGAGTCAATTCTGCTCTCTTGTCAGATGCTAATCGGACTCACTGATAATGAAGAAAGGAGACGGGGATCAGAGGGGAAAACCAGGTTGGTCTGTGTAGTTAGAGGATTTGCAAGGGAAGGGGGACGTTGAATTAAAATTCAATATTAGGAGGTAGGGAAATCAAATGCAGAGAGACTGGCCTGAAAGTGATACAGCAGTTGATGGAGAGAGAGAGAGAGACAGAAACAGAGAGACTGAGAGAGAGAGAGAAAGAGAATGACAGCTGCACCGGCTTAGGCAGAAAAGAATTGGAAGAAACAGAATAATAATGCTGTACATCTGAAATCAGATTACAGCTTCCCCTCCTGAATTAACTCTGGGGAGAGTGCTGGGGGCGAGGGGAGGGGGTGCCAGATAACAGTGGGTATGCCACAAGCATTTATTTTTTATTTTAATTTCTCCATTTAGTTTGTGAGTTTAGGCTCTTCTGGGTGGGGAGGGAGGTCGGTAAAGCATTAAGAGCTAAAGGAGAGAAGCAGGGGGAAAGAATGAACAAATGGCATCTTCCGTGCGTGGCTCACAAGAAAGTTCAGGATCAGATTAGGTTGCTTTTGCCCCATGTCTTGAATTAAAAGGTTAAACAAAAAAGTAGTGTCTTTATTTTCTTTTCATCCAGAAAACGGAGAGCACAAAAAAAATGTTCTGTTCCCAAAGTCTGAGTTTACACCTGGCATGTCCCTTTCAGTCAGTGCCATGGGTGTCTTTTTATTCCTGTCTGGGGGCGGGGGCCAGTACAAGCTCTTTGAGATGCTCTGGAGATCCCCCAAAGTGAGACGTGAGGACATCGCACGGCATCTATTTCAAGGCAGACCATCCCAAACATGCTTTCCAAATTTACCGAAAACTCATCTAGCTGTTTTCACATGTTGTGGGAAAAATAAAAACCAGAAGTAAGTAATTTTATTTATATAAGTAAAAGCTGTGCTATTGTCAAATGATTCTACTGAGTAAGTGTAAGAAAGTGATTCCTTCTACACTGAGCTTCAGCCCCTCACTTCCGCCCATTGGCTGTCATTTTCTAGACGAGAGTTGCTCCCATGCTGCAAGGTGCCTATCTTGCCCTGTACGTTTCTCCACATTAAATAAAACTGGGTCCCTTGACTCTCCCTCACTGTCTTAGTCAGCTTGGGTGGCTATCACAAAGTGCCATAGACTGGGTGACTTATGAACCACAGAAATTATTTCTCATAGTTCTGGAGGCTAGAAGTCCAAGATCCGGGTGCCGCATGGTCGGGTTCTGGTGAAGACCCTCTTCTGAGCTGCAGGCTGACTTCTCCTTATGTCCTCACATGGTAGAAAGGGGGTGAGAGGCATATGATATGTAAGTTAGAGCAAGACAAGGTGGGTACCAGCGAGGTTTAGATTGACAATAAATAGCACAGGACCAGGTAGCAGGCACTTTTCTGTCCTACTGGCCCTAGCAATCATCACCCAGCATTATCAATATTTATTTGCCTTTGCTGTTCCCTGCTAGAGAGTGAGCCTTTGAGGATGGGGATGCTGTCAGGTAAGCCTTGGGTCCCCAGGATGTACCATCACATCCATCCCCAAGGCAGGAGGATCATGAGAACACGCTCCCCAGGACTCACACTCTGCCTTAGGCTGCTTTGTGCCCTGCTGCTCTCTGATGTTTGCCCCACACAAACGATCCCCCCGCCCCCTGGCTCAAAAAAAAAAGTCCTCCCTGGAGAAAGCCCAGCTATTTATTGAGTGCCACCTGCCACATGGGTTAATCCAGGCCCAGACTTTTCCTTTATGGCCAAGCCCAACCCAACCACAGCTGATGTCCCATCTGACCCTTCAGAACTGTTGAGAAATGAGGGGCAATACATCGCCGTCCGCTGGCCCAGCCCTGGCTCACTGCCACCGCCGCTGCCTCCACACCTCGGAAGAGAGGCTTAGAGGAGCCACAGATGACGCCAACTTCAATGAGGCCCTGTTGGCAAATTAGTCACGCAGGGTGACATTTTCCAATCATGGAACATTAGCATCCTCCCTAATTACCAAATTGTGGAGCTGACATGTTTGGGAGCAAACAAGACCAGCGTTCTCAGCATCTCGAGCGTGTGTGCAGAAGCATGCGTGCCCAAGTGTGCGCACACGCTCAGGCACATGCACGTGGGGCCACAGGGCCACGGGACCTGCTTCTCCTCCAATGTCGTTAAAAGTTGACTTTGCAGTTTGCTTAGAAGGAGAGAGGAAAACAACATGAAGGAAACCCCTGAAGCTCAGGGAGCACTTCTAAGAATTTCACAGACGAAGAGAATTGCAGAAAACAATGGCTGCAGTGCTAAGAGTATTAAACCAGCCTGAGACGAAACCGTCTGCTCTTTCCATTCAGGTCTAGTAGCCAAGGGCACTCGCTCGGGGGTGAGATGCAGCAGCTTCACTCTGCCACTCGCCTACTCTGTGACTCCATGGAACTCATTGGACCTAATCTCCCCTCCCTCGCCTGTAAGACGGAAACATCTACTTCCCCGAGTTCATTCATTCAACAAAGATTTATTGAGTGTCTACTCATGCCAGGCACTGCTCGAGGCCCTGAAGACAGTGGTGAACGGGGAAGTATAAAGGCATCTGTACACATCTGCATGTGGCTGATGCTCTTACAACTTTAACGTGAGGATGCCAAGCATCACGGCAGGATCACGTGTTGCCCAGTGGCCAGCAGGTGGCTGATTTGGGTTTTCTCTGGTTGCACGGGGGGCTTTTCCCAGGTCAAGGGTCTGTTCTTAGCAGCTCTCCCTGCTGGAACCTCCCGATTGGTGAGTATTAGACACAGCTTGTGTCACTGAAAAGGAATGAACTTTTAGAGAGTGTAAAAAAAAAAATTAAGTATATGAATGAGCAGATATAGGCATTTCCATATTAAAGGTGAGGGAAACAGAGAGAGAATAAATGACTGGCACATTATACATATTATATATATGTAAGATATATATAATATATACACATATGTATATATGTGCGTGTTTATATAAATGTGTATGTTTGTGTATGTATATGTGTGCATGAATGTTTATATCTGTGTATATGTATGTTTATATGTATGTGTGTATGTATGTGTGTCTGTGTGTGCTTGTGTTTATAGGTGTGCGTGGATTCATACATCCACTTCACCATTCTGTCTCTTTCAGAGTTACTTTAAGGTATAACTAAGCATGTTAACTTTCTAGCAAAGGGTCTAGCACACAGCGGAAAGCATTATCTATCAGTCCTCTTGCTGCCTTCGCTTTAGGGCGATCGGAGTTGATGACAAGCTGCCTCCTCCATGCTGTACCATCCAGTACTGCACTTCTGAAGAACATGTCTGTGCTTGCGGTTCTACTAAAATAAAGCCTGACCCCCACCCCACTTCTTCGTAACACCGCTGCCTGGCCAGCCTGGTGACGCCACCTGCCTCGGTCACAGCCGGATCCACCGTGTCCTGTTGGAGGGTGACACGGCTGGGGCCGTGGGCAGAGACAGCCACCATCTTACCAGCAAGCCCAGCGTTGCCTCACAGCGAGTGTGGGGAATACAGCTACTCGTTTGGATTTACGCTTTGCACATCCTCTTTCCTCCCACCTGACGTCGCCTCTCTATCCACACTCCATCAGGGCACAAACGACTCCAGGGGCTCTGCACGCAGTGGAGCTGGCTCAGGCTCTGGAGCTCCCTGGCCTTGGTCTCCTGTCTACCCACCATTGCTCCAAGCACACCGGCTCTAGTTACCAGCCAGAGGCAGGACTTCTAGGCCAGTGTGTGTTTGACTTATTGCTCTCTCCCCTTCTGAGTTGCTTCAGAACAAAATAGCCCAGAGAGAGCCCGGCCCCGGCCCCGTGGCACGCTGCCAGTCACGAAGACGTCACTGGAATGTCTCGTCTTATTTTTTTTTTGAATGCTTCTCCTCGTCGCCACAGATTGATCCGCCAGTTAAATATTTAGACGTGCTCATCCGCCTCTGTCATAAAACACCGCTTGACTTTGAGCGCTGAGCAAGGAGGCACTGGGGCTGTAGCTATTCCCTGCCTGGGACATGGGGAGAGACGAAAGCTGTGACAGGAGGAGAACACCATCCCCTGCATCTTCACTTCTCTGCCCAAATCCAACTACCCCAACTTCAGCAAGGCCAGCACATCCAACCTCCAGAGCTTAAGAAGGGCCGAGAAGGGGGAGCTCCGATCCGTAGATGGCCACGTTCCCGGGTTCTGCTCAACCAGACGCGCCGGCCCCTCTCAGTCAGTCTGTCCTGCCCCAGCCCTGCCAACTGTCAAATGGCTTTCGTGTCGGTTAGCTCATGTCATCGTCACAGTATCCCTAAGAAAGCGAGAAGTGCCAGCAATGATACACATTATCTCATTTGTCACAATAATGTCCCGTGAGACTTACTGTCCTGACTTACTACTGAGGCAGCTGAGGCTCACAGAGGTTACATGAATGGTCGGCCAAGGTCACTCAGGAGGGAGAGAGGGGTTTGTGACCAGAACTCATATCCCAACTCCCACGGACGTGTTCGGTCCACCAGACGTCCATAGAAAGCCACCACCTACGTGGACCCTCTAAATTCACGCTTGCTCACCTCAACCAAAAAACCCCTTCATTCCTCTGCAACTTCTGCAGAGGCACAAGATCCTTCCTGGGAAATCTGGCTTGTTCCTGTTTAGAGGAAGAAGTCAAAGGCCAAAGAGACTGAACCACTCAGCTCCCAGCCTGAACGTTTAAATTAGAAGGTACCTTTCAGAGCCGTGGCCATCAAAGCCCTGGGACCCTGCTCTGCGTGGACTGCAATGAAGTGGACTTCAGAAAATAGGGTGGGGTCATTAGAAACTCTTCAAGGGCAGCTCGGGTCTTGGGCAAGGTGAGGGCAAGGTGGTCCCATGGTGGGCCACAGAGGACAGCACGGCGTGGAGGCTATTTAAATGTTCCTGAGCCCACAGCGCCTCAAGCCCAGTGTTTGCCCTGATGGCAAAAAAAAAAAAAAGTTTGCAAAGAAACCCTTGCTTTCATTCCCGTTTCCAGAACAAGCAGGTGCTCTTTCATCTAAGCAGTCGGCAGAGGAGGGGAAAGGAGGGGAAGGGTGGATGGAATTGTCTGAGAAGAAGGCTAAGGTGAGTACTGCATGGGATCAAAGGCTCCAAGAAAAGACGCAGCCTCTGCTGAGAGTGTTCACAGGCTCTGCAGTGAATAGCCAGATGGAAGGGAATGGACACTGGATCCAACTCTCTCACTTTCCAGATGAGAAAACTGAGGCTTCGAGAGAATTCTAAGAGCCTTACAGAGAATCCTATGCTTGTCAGTGGTGAGAATTCAGATTTCCTAACTCGCAGTCCAGCTTGCTAGCTCTCTCTCTCCAATCCTTTCATCTCTCAAGTCTGCTCCTCTCTGCGTGTTGACGCCAAGTTCTTTCCTACTGCACGTGTTCTTACATGGAATGGATAGGGGCCCAGATGGCCCCATCTTACACAACTTCCACGGGTGACATTCAAGAAGGAGGAAGACTTCCTTCTCCCGGTCCATAGACCAGCCTTGCTTGAGCCACATCCATATTTATTGGCTCAATCAATGCATCCACGATGGGGGAGACACAGATACTGGAATTAGCAGCCTCTACCAGAAGGACAAGAAATGGAAGAGAGGAAGTTTCCCAAAGGAAATGGCAGAGCCCTTGCCAGAAAAGAAATCAAGACAAATATAGTAGATGCTCACGTACAAAAACAACCCAGCCATTCATGCTTCATGAGATTCGCTTTAAAAAAGAGCAGTCTCAGAATTTTCTACAGAATGTTTTCTATTTTAGGTTCAAGGAACAGGGAAGAGGAAGCCAAACTCGGGCCTCTTGTCCAATCTCATATTTTCCAAACTGCATTTTTTTCAGAGGAGGCCTGTCTTTGGAGTAATCAGGAGCTTTGCCAAGCTGCTACTAAAATGGTATGTTTTCCCATTTGACTACTGTTCCTGTGAACACCTTTCCTCCATCAGGAACCTTGTAGGAGAGGGATAGCGAAAAGTAAGATTCAGAGAGATAACACTCCATCCAAACCCCTGATACTCCTTCAACCCTCTGTGCCCCCCCACCTGACTATGACCAGTCATCTCTCTCCCTCCAGAACCTGCACTTGTAAAAGCCAGTGGAAATGATCAAGGAAGAAGACAGAGGAGAAGAGAATAAAGTAGGATGTGCAGTCAAGAGAGGTTGGCACATGCTCCTACCTGGGAGACAGACTTCAAAAGATGCTAAGCCAAGCATCAGAACTCTTACCCACCACCCGACCTCCACATTATCTCTTTGGAAGGCTCTGTATTAGAAGAGTCTCACATTTCTCCAAAGAAGACATACAGATGGCCAATAGGCACATGAAAAGATGTTCAACATTGCTAATTATTAGAGAAATGCAAGTCAAAACTACAATGAGGTATCACTACACACCGGTCAGAATGGCCCTCATTAAAAAGTCTACAAATAACAAATGCTGGAGAGGGTGTGGAGAAAAGGGCACCCTCCTACACTGCTGGTGGGAATGTAAGTTGGTGCAACCACTATGGAAAACAGTATGGAGGTTCCTCAGAAAACTAAAAATAGAACTACCATATGATACAGCAATCCCACTCCTGGGCATATATCCAGACAAAACTCCAGTTCAAAAAGATACATACACCCCTATGTTCATAGCAGCACTATTTACAATAGCCAAGACAAGGAAACAACCTAAATGTCCATCAACAGAGGAATGGATAAAGAAGATGTGGTACATATTACAATAGAATATTACTCAGCCATAAAAAAGAACAAAATATTGTCATTTGCAGCAACATGGATGCAACTAGAGATTATCATACTAAGTGAAGTAAGTCAGAAAGGGAAAGACAAATACCATATCATATCACTTATATGTGGAATCGAAAATATCACACAAATGAACCTATCTCTGAAACAGAAACAGACTTAACGGACCTAGAGAACAGACATGTTGTTGCCACGGAGGAGGGAGAGGGGTGGACTGGGAATTTGGGGTTAGCAGACGCAAACTATTACATTTAGAATGCATAAACAACAAGGTCCTAATGTATAGCACAGGGAACTATATCCAATCTCCTGGGATAAACCGTAATGGAAAAGAATTTTTAAAAAAGAATGCATATATATATACCTGAATCACTTTTCTGTACAACAGAAACAGAAATTAACACAACATTTAAAATCAACTACGTGTCAATAAAAAAATTAAAAAATAGAAGAGTCTCAAAGACCACAGCTGATGATATTGATAATACTGGACAATAGTGTTAGATAACCCAGGGACCAGTGTTTGTCCCATCACTTTCCAGCTAAATGACCTAGAGCAGGTTACTTGGCATCTGTGATCCTCAGTTTCCTCATCTGTAAAACAAGAATAGTGTTTGCTACCTACCTCCCAGAGTTGTCTTGAGGAGTAAATGAGATGATGTCTTTAACATGCCTAGAATGGTGTCTGGGGCAACGTAAGCACTCAAAAAAGTGTTGGGTGTGTTGCTGTCATTAGCAGCCATGTATATGTTGAGTCCAAAGACCGAAGAAAAATTATGTCTCAATCAGATATGCACTGTTTCTCAAGTGTGCTCTTTTAATGAATTAACTACAAACTCTTTGAAAACTGGTACTAAATACAGTGTCCCCTATAGTAACTATATGTTTTCTCAATCAGTGAGCACTCAGAGTACAGCTACTCCCACGGTGAGGCCTTTTTTCTTTTTTTTTCAATTAAAAGAATCCACATACTCAAAATTAAAAAAAGGTTGACAAGTACCAGTACACATCACAGTGTGGTCTTTAGAGTAACTTAGATTCTGTGGATGTTATTAACTCAGATCCAAAGTTGAGTACTGGATCTCTATTATTTTCAAAGAATGATGCTCTTTTTCTATTGCCCTTTACTACTATTGCTTACAAAGAAATTAGGTAGAATTCATGGCATCAGCAAGCATTAAACATCCCCATCTGTCCTGCTTACCCTAGGAGTTTTGTTCACCTGGATTTTTCTCTCCTACCCATGATGGATGGCCAGAAGTCACACTGTCAGATTGACTTCCAATCCATAAATAGCTCTGCCATTTAGATGCCATGGGGATAACATTAATACCAAACACAAAGACTAAATAAAAAGCCTTTAGCAACTGAATGGCCCTTAGATTTCAGAGTTATTGATCCAGTGGAGCCTGCTAAGTTATTATGGCTACAGTTCTGCTCAGAGAAATCTGTTATCCTGAGAAAAGTTAGCAGAAGTCACAGTCACCTTTAACTACAAAGGACAGCAAAGGGACTGTGGGGACAGTTCATTGTCCCATCTCTACTGCTGTATTCCACAGCCTGAATCCATTCCTCCACATTCAGAGCCAGCCTGGGGAACAGGTCCATGACTCAGTTTCCTCAAACCAACAAGAACTCAAAACAGACAGCACTTCTGACTTTTGTTTTTCATCTCATAAAACCTCTCCAGGATGGGGTAGATATCATTACACCTCTGCATATGAAGAATTTACAGGAGTGACTTAAGTGCTAAGTTTACTCACAGACCTGGGGCAACAAGGGCAGTTTCTCCCAGGCTATGGAAGCCCCCAGATTGGCTCCTGGATTCAGTACTCATTTGCATCATCTCCTAAAGCCCTACCAGACTGAGAACTCAGGCTCCACCCGGCACTGAGCGTTGCGGCCACTTGGAATTATTGATGCCCCTTTCCCTTAATAATTCCCCCACACTCCAGGCTTGGGCTAAGCTTAACACACTACCTTGGACGTAGGGTCGAGCCAAAGGCTTGAGGTGAGCACCAGCCAGTGTTGCTTGGTGTCGCCTGGAGCTCATGGAAGAAGGCCCGGTCTTGCATGGGTCCTGCATTCTCTGAGCATCTTGCACAGAGGCAATGCTGGGGCTGGGCTGCAGACTGACACAGGGCGGGACTGTGCATCAGCAGAGGGACCCACACCCTGAGGTTCTCCTTTAATGGGGCAAGCATGACAGGGACCTTAAAAGTCAGTTAGAACCTGCCTGAACTTGGGTGCCAAATGCTCTCAGTTTGGGTACCAGCTATTCACAAGAGTCGCTGGGAATGCTGGCTGGGGGGCACCTGGAGAGTATGGAGGCTGAGGAAGTCAGGTGCACACAGCTCCACCTGCTGATGCGGGAAGGCAGACCTGGCCTCAGTTCGCTTGGTACCAAATTACCTGAAGACACCACGGAGACATGCAGTGGCCAATCCTGCTTGCTCTGAACACAGCGGATTCTGGACTGTCGAGCTCTCCCTATGGTAGGGGTAGCCTAAAGAAGAAAGAGGACAGAAAAGGCTTTCTAGGCTCCAGTGACCTTCTCTGTCTCTTCTTCCTGGGACAAGCTCTCCAATAGGCTGTACATCTTGGGCGATGTGATTCGTCATAAAGGCAAAGTAAAGAAACCACAACGGCGCAAACGCAAAGGGGTGGTGACCCACTCAGAGCGATCCTCCCTTGTCTGGGTGTCGTCCTGGAACGTGGAGCTTTGACCCTGCTCCTGGCCATGGCCGACGCATCCATTTGTAGACCCGGAAGTATACCTAGGCCAATTACATTCTCTTCCCACTGGGGATTCATCTTATGGGGTATCCAGATCCCCAGCAGGGAAAGGCGGGCACTGACTTACACAATGGCAGTGACCAGGGGGAGGGAGGAGGTCCAGGACCCTCGTGGGGTCTCCGGACACACTGCAGGTTTTTCCCCTTTCTGGTCTCGGTTCTTTAACATGTTTCTTTGAGCCATGAGATTTCCCATTATCCCTGCAAAAAATTCCCCTTTTGCTTAAACCAGCCAGCACTGATTTCTGTTATTTGAAAACAAACAAACAAGTCTCTTAATTAGTGTGCATGGAATAACTGTTTTCAAGCTCTCCTGTATTGTTCTCATAGGGAAACTATTCTGAAGGGAAAAAAATGGGTTCCTTTCATAAGTCTCTGGGACAAACACTTAAAAAAAATCAAAGACCTTTTTATAATTGGCAGAGAGGCATGATTTTCCAAATTTTCCATTAACGTAAAAGACATGCTGGTAAAGAAAGAGAAAAAAAGTTGCCTGGGAAAGCCCTGTCATAAGCGCAAAAACTCAGCCTTTGAGGGATTTTTTTTCTGCTTGCGGTGTGTGGGAGCAACCAAGGGAAGGCGGAGGCAGGGTGCGGGGAGAGGGCAGAGCTCAGGGACAGAGCACAGGGGCGGACTGGGAGAGCCGGATTCGAACGCAAGCATCCCTCACCGGACCTGATCTGGGGGCGCATCGTGGGGCATGGACTTGGTTGCCACTTCTCAGCTATCAGGTTCTGGGCATCCCTACTGGCAGGCTATAACCTTTTCTATTTATGTCTGGATGCATGTACAGTGCCTGACATCACTGCCCAGTGGTTAAGGACAGGTTCTGAGCGACGCCACCCACATTGAAATCCTGGCTCTGCAAGGACCTTGAACAAGCTACTTCAACTCTTTGAGCCTCGGTACCCTCATCTTTAAAAGGGGAGTAGGGCTTTCCTGGTGGCACAGTGGTTGAGAGTCCGCCTGCTGATGCAGGGGACACGGGTTCATGCCCCGGTGCGGGAAAATCCCACATGCCGCAGAGCGGCTGGGCCCGTGAGCCATGGCCACTGAGCCTGCGCGTCCGGAGCTTGTGCTCCGCAACGGGAGAGGCCACAACAGTGAGAGGCCCGCGTACCGCAAAAAAAAAAAGGGGGAGTAGTAGCAACCTATACCTCACAGGATTTTTGTCATCATTAAATAAGATTTAAAATGTAAAATGCTTAGAAAACTAACTGCCCATACGTAAGTGCTCACCAAAATGTTGGCTGCTATTATTATTATATTATATTCTAGCACCACTCTAAATTAGATAGTTAGGTAGACAGAAAGAGAAATAGGACATATTCTAGGAGCAAAACTTAAAGAAATTTTTTTTGTAAAATGGTTTATTTTTGTCAAGAAGCTGTTATTATCCTCTAGAACTAATTAAAGAAGTGATGAAACACTTAACACTTTGCCTCCTCCGATAAAACTTAAGTAGGGTTATTAGACGGATCAGCAGGAGAAGAGCTAGAAGTGATTTTCTGAAAAAACCCTGCACCAGGCTGAGGACATTTTTGGCACTTGAACCACCAAAAGGAAGTTAAGTATTCTCCTTGTAGTTGAGTAGGGAGACCAAGATGACGTTAAAGTGGTAATTAATGGCCTAAGAGGATGAGATGAAAAGGTACTTAATTTGAAGACAGACATTTTTATTTCTCTTAATATTGTTCTATATTGTTCCCCTTGTTTTATCTCATAATTAAGAACTGGTAGTTATATTGACAAAGAGTTATGTTTTTGTAGGAAAATGTATGAGAGGCTTGATCAAACAGTACATTTCTATTTCATTACGGTAACTCATATGCTGGATCTTGGTGTCAAGCTGCACCATTCACCTGGTGAAGGCTGATACTTTAGATATTTTATCATTTACTTCATTTCATGCCTTATTTCACTTCATTAGTTCACTTAATACAAACAACTCTCTATGGCAGGTATTGCTGTCCTCATTTTACAAGAAGGAGAGCTATAAGGACTTGCATCAATTCACACCAGGAGGGCAGTAATGATAAAATCTAACATTCTATTGAGAGATTTCCATGTGCTAAGCACTGTGCAAAGCATTGTTTCGAATATAATCCCTTTTCATCTTTATAACAACCTATTATTATTCTCATACTTTTTACAGAAAAAGAAACTAAGGCTTATATAAGTTCTGTAATGTATCAACTTAACACAGAGGTGGGGGCTGGATTTGAACTTGACTCTTTCATGACTTGATGCCAGTAGGACAGGAAGATTCAAGTCCATGTCTTTAGTGGGGACCCTTCTCTCCGACTCCTCTGTGCCTTTCAGGTCCCAGCAGAAACAATCTGCCTGTATATTCTTAGTATTAAAAATGCTATTCTCGGGGACTTCCCTGGTGACGCAGTGGATAAGACTCCACACTCCCAATGCAGGGGGCCTGGGTTCAATCCCTGGTCAGGGAACTAAATCCCACATGCATGTCACAACTAAAAGTTCACAGGCCACAACTAAGGAGCCCACGTGCCACAACTAAGGAGCTGGCGAGCTGCAGCTAAGGAGCCCTGGAGCCGCAACCAAGGAGCCCACCTGGGCTTCCCTGGTGGCGCAGTGGTTGAGAGTCCGCCTGCCGATGCAGAGAACGCGGGTTCGTGCCCCGGTCCGGGAAGATCCCACATGCTGCGGAGCGGCTGGGCCCGTGAGCCATGGCCGCTGAGCCTGCGCGTCCCGAGCCTGTGCTCCACAACGGGAGAGGCCACAACAGTGAGAGGCCCACGTACCACAAGGAGCCCACCTGCCACAACTAAGACCCCGTGCAACCAAATAAATAAATAAATATTTTAAAAAAATAATGCTACTCTCATAGTAACTAGACTTATCATGGTGATCATTTTGAAATGTATAGAAATATCGAATCACTATGTTCTGTACCAAGAACTAACATAGTGTTGCAGGTCAATTATACTTTAAAAACAACAAAACAAACAAACTCACAGGAAAAAAGAGATCAGATTTGTGGTTACAGAGGCAGGGAGTGGGGGAGGGGGAATTGGATGAAGGTAGTAAAAAGGTACAAACTTCCAATCTTAAGATAAATAAGTATTAGGGATGTAACGTACAACATGATAACTATAATTAACATTGCTGTACATTATACATGAAAGTTAACAGAGTAAAACCTAAGATTTCTCATCATAAGGAAAAAAATTGGTTTCCGATTTCTTTAATTTTGCATCTATATGAGATGATGGATGTTCACTAAACTAACTGTGGTCATGATTTCATGGTGTACGTTAAGTCAAATCATTATGCTGTACACCTTAAACTTACACAGTGCCGTATGTCAATATATCTCAATAAAATTGGGGAAAAAATGCTATTCTCCAAGTGATGGCAAACAAAGCTGTCTTCAAAACAAAAATATTTCCAGAGTATTTTGTGAGTAGTTCATTCTGTTGCTCAGAGGAGCTTTCAGGGACCCTGAGCAGACCCTGGGCAGTGACTGTACAAAGTCAAGGGTACTTAGCAAGAAGCCTGGTGCTTCCACAGCCATCGAGTCCGCAGATGGGCCCCCAGGGGCCTTGCACATCATTTGCTTCCCCTTCAGGTCACCTGTCCAGCAACTGCAGCTGGAGCCAATCAGAGAATTCGTGTAGATCTGGGCTCCAAGGAAAAGAGCTAAGACTGCCTTTACAGTTAATAAAAATCTTTAAAGGATGAATACGGAGGTATGAAGTTTTTTACACTTTGAAGCTAAGACCATAACAATAAAATGCTAATAATGCCAGTCTAAGCTCAGGCTCTAGCACAGCATTTAGTAGCGTCCCCCTCCTGAGATCAGCCCGCTTTCATTTGTATTTTCTTTTCATCTTGGCTCTTTATTGTGTCCCCTTATTGCCTCCTATGCCTAAACTAGTGTCGTGTGGCCTTCAACAAAGGGAACTATGTTTTATTATCATAATGGTATACAAGTTAATAGGAAATTAGGAAATGGGGAGGAGGAAACAAGCGTGTTTTACCGTGGATGCTGTTGGTGGACATTGGTGTGGGCTCTTGAGCCTCCGAGAGCTGCAGCAGAAGCCCACCTGTCACTCTGGCTGCCTCACGCTGGGAGTGGACACACCTTGAGAGCTGGCTGAGTGGATGGGAAGGGAGGCGCCCACATTGGAGACTTCATACCTGCAAGGTCCTGAACGCTGAATCTGTGGCACTAACTTGTACTTCATTGAGTGGGATGCAGAGGCAGTTTTTTTTTTTTAATTTCTCACTTGTCTGGCAGAAAAGTCCTTTGATCTAAAGGCCAAGGGCCAATGTCAACTGCAGCTGAGGCTACCAGCTATGACCCCAACTGAGCGCTCAGAACAAAGAAAACCTGCCGCCAAAGATGGGCAGACCTTTGCAGCTCTTCCTCTATCCCTTACGCAAAAAGGCATAGGCCAATCAGTGCACCTGAAAACGGAACTGAGCAAGGGACGCATGACCTTCTGGACAGGGCACTGTGTGGGTTCACAGGACACTGGGGTTCAGGGTCAGGATTTCTCCAGGATCCTGAGAAGCCACCACTTGCAAACCCAGCCTGCCCAGAAGCAGAAGCAACACATCATAGATGAGAGGGGGCGCTGACAGGTTAATGGCAGAGCTCTCCCCAGCACTCCAACACACATACACCCACTCACTCTCACCCCCTCCCCGCAGGGCCTCTTGCTAATGAGAACAGATTTATAAGGCTGCTCCTGGGAGAGGGCTGCTCAGCTGTCAACCTGGCTTCCCCCCAGGTCCTCAATGGGGCCTCCAGTTTCCAGAGCCAAGAGGCAGGGTTTGACTCACTTAACATACGGGAAGTGCTGACATGACCAGATGCTGTGCAGGATTCCCGGGACACCAAGAAGGACAGGTCTAGTCCCTGAGGAGCTCCCAGCTAGTGGGGGGTCAGACATGTGCATGAATAACCTTCAGACCCTCCACAGTTGACCTGCCTGCCCCAGGCCAGACAGACATTCCCATGAGGCTGACGACGTAGGTCCAAATTCCATGAAGGGGCTTCTCACAAGGGCACCAAGTAAGTGGGCTCCACTCAGCCCTTAACTGAGCCCCACTCAGATGTGAGCAGTTTGTTCAGCAAGAAATTGGGACGGCGAGACACAAACTAATATGTATAAAATGAATAAGCAACAAGGGTATATTGTACAGCACAGGGAAATACAGCCTGTATTGTAATAAGTTCAATGGAGTATAATGAATAAAAATATTGAATCACTATGTTGTATACCTGAAACTAATATAACATGGTAACCCGACTATACTTCAATTTACAAAGAGAGAAAAAAAAAAGAAATTGGGAGGGTGATGTTTCCCATCTGTCCCCAAAGCCTAGTTTTTCAAGTTGACACTACAGCAAAAATTATGTATCAAAAAAGACTTGGTGTAAAACCGTTTCAATCAACTTGAACTAACTCAGATGGATGAACCTCTACTGGCACTGGCACTGAAAAATAGGAGGCCTGCATGAAATGATGAGGTCAAAGCAGACTGGTTTCCACATGATTCTCCCCATTTCTCAGAAAGGAGACAAAGGATCACTACTGAACCACCCCCACTTCACTGCTACTCCCATCTCACAAACTCCACTCCCAGAAGGACCCTCCCCTCCATCAGCCCCTCTCAGACTTAGCAGTGAGCATGCGGAGATGGTTCTGACGCTAAGGCTGTGGCTGGGCTGAGGGTGGAAAGAACAGGGTGACGGACGTGCTGTGTGTGCATTTCCCGGGAGGGGCGGGGGAGGGGCCCCTGGAGCCCTCCCCGGGGCAGAGGTGGCAGGTGGAGCGGAGTGTTCAGGAAAGGCAGGCGACCAGCGGAACTGACAGACAGGCCACCGTCCATGGGAAGCAGAGCCTCCTCCCCAGCCTCGCCCAGACCTCCCTCTACCTGTCTCAACACCTCATATATTCAAGGTGGACACGTCATGCTACCTGGATCACTCACCTGCCACAGCTTTCTTCCAAATTAG
The DNA here is from genome assembly GCF_025265405.1 of Mesoplodon densirostris. Taxonomy (NCBI): domain Eukaryota; kingdom Metazoa; phylum Chordata; class Mammalia; order Artiodactyla; family Ziphiidae; genus Mesoplodon; species Mesoplodon densirostris. The sequence continues at coordinate 93,001,597 of NC_082669.1, read as the reverse complement.
GTCAATTAGTTTTCTATCCCATTATCAACTTCACAATAACTTGGCTTTACATGTCAGGGAAGGACCACTTTCCTGAGGAGAGAAGTTATCTCATTTTATTGTCATAGCAACCCTGGAGGATGCTGGGCTTCCTGGTACGTTATTCTCCTCTTCTGGCCAAAGAGGAAATTGAGGCACAAGAGGTTTTAAAAAAATAAAATAAAGGAAATTCCCTGGTGGTCCAGTGGTTGGGACTGGCGCTTTCACTGTCGTGGCCCAGGTCCAATCCCCTGGTCGGGGAACTAAGATCCTGCAAGCCATGTGGTGTGGCCAAAATAAATAAATAAAAATAAAATACAGTCAGCCCTCCATGTCTGCAAGTTCTGCATCTGCGAATTCAATCAACCTCTTTGATTTTAGTACCCTATTCTCCCCAAATCCTTAAATGGCTGAGCTCATCAAGTAGGTGGCTCCAGGAGAAAAGAGATGGATGTCATCTGTGTTGTGGACAGAAACAGTCCCCCACAAGGTGGAAAAGACAGGAGAGAGACGTGGGAGACAGACCTCATGGTGGCAATTCACTGAGAGACCACCCTGTTCCGGGCCTGGGCTGGACCAGGGTTGGACAGTAGTTTTACCTGACACTCAAAGAGTCAGAGACTGGGGACAGGACTGCTATTCCCAGAAAGGAGAAGCAGGTGTCCAGGCAGGAGCCCCAGCCTGGAAGAACCAGGATATCTATCAGGAGACCAGCCAGGAGCTCAGCCCCAGAAGAACAAGCCTGGTCACAGCGAATAGGAAAGGATCCACTCCTGCCAGCAGGACACCGAGGTCACATCAGGCTGACCTGCTTAAATGTCTAAGCTTCTGGCCCAGGCTCATTCGGTCCTGGTGAGCAGCCCCTGCCAAAGCCTTCCCTGCCCTTGTCCCTTCGACCTTGCCTGGGGGCCCCTGGAGCCAAGTCCTGGGCAGCTGAGGCCTTCTCCATCTCCCTGCTGAGAAGATCCTGCAGGAGCTTCCTCAGCCCCCTCTGAGGCAGGTGTGAGTGCCAGGAGCTTATGCTTTCCAAGTGACCCTCACCTGAGGAATAGGCACCCCACTTCCTTGCCCCCAGGGACAATTCCAAGGCCTGTTTCCATGGCCTCTCAGAGAATTCCAGAGGGACTGAGACCCCATCACCCACAGTGACAACCCACTCTTTAATGCCCCTTCTCTCCCTCGCCTGCATCCTGGGATCATTCCCCAAACAAACTACTTGTGCCAAAATACCGCTTGTCTCAGGGTTGGCTTTGCGGGGAATCCAAACAGAGACACCTGTTAGGGATTGAACTGTGTCCCCAGAAAAGCTCTGTTGAAGTCCCAACCCCCAGGACGTCGGAATGTGACCCTATTTGAAAATAAGCCCATTGCACATGCAATTAATTAAGATTAGGTGATACTAGAGTCAGGCGATCCTTAGTCCAAGAGGACTGGTGTCCTTTTAAGAAGGGGAGAGGGACAGAGAGGCAGAAAACAGGCATGTGATGACAAAAGACCAGTTACAGTGATACATCTACAGGCTGCAGAATGCCAGCAAACACCAGAAGCTAGAGGAGTCGAGGAAAGATTCTCACCTACAGGTTTCAGAGGGAGTGTGGCCCTGCCAACACCTTGATTTTGGATGTCTGGCCTCCAGACATGAGACAATCGTTTTCTGTTGTTTAAGCCACCCAGCCTGGGGTCCTTTGTTAGAGCAGCACCTGATGACAGAGTCTGAGGGGAGGTTAAACCTGAGTGTGGGTTTCAGTGGCTCTCGCTGTGAAGCTCAGAGGGGTATGTGGTCCCCCCAAGATGGTCACCCTCACCTCGGCAGTGTCCTCCTAAGTGTGAGGACAGGAGCTGCTGCGCTTGCAACGAGCGCTAAGGAGCAAAGACAGCTCCGGCTGTGTACGCGGGGGGCTCTGTGGACTGTCTGTACCCCTCCCCGCTCCCACCTCCAACCCCCTTAAGCCTAATACCACAATCCCTTACTGATATTAAAAACTGACAAGGAATTTTGCCATCCGCACTAGCATTTTCATATTGAAAGGCTGTGAAATCTAATAAGAGCTACAAGGAGGTTGATGAGGGTGGCGTTATTTTTTTTCTTCCCCTTTCGAGCTTCAATAGAACTGGGATTCAATAAGCAAATGTGACAGAATGTGTAATTTCCCCTTGATCCACCGCGGCCAGGCATTTCCTGTTTAATAACCTTAAGCCAGCATCGCCCCCACTCCAGAGGGTCCCCTTCCCCCGAGCATCTCTTCTCGCCATCTTATCAGAATAATCCTTCATTTGAACGCAGCTCAGACTGGCACTTTGGTGGCACCTTATCACCGCTTGAAGACACAAAGGGAACACGCTGAAATATTATTTTTCCCCTTTGTGGAAAGGTGTTAATGAGATCTTCCTGCCATCACCCTTCTTGAGATGGAGGGAGATCCCTAATCCTAGCCCTTACTGGTCAGATCCCAGCTTTGAAAACTGTCCATAAAAGAGCGTGTTCCTGGCCCATGCCCTGCCCAGACGAGGGGAGGCCAGGACAGAAAATTTCCGGCTACAAAGTGGCAAGCAGTGGTAGGAGCCCACACCTGACCTGGGAGAATAGGCTCTGAGGGTCCCTGTCAGACATACATGTGACAATGACAGCAGGAGAGGGCAGCAGAGGACCCTGGGGAGGGGTCTGGGCAGGCTGACAAGCACAGAGCAAGTGGTACCCCAGGGAGGTGTCCTACAGCCTGCCGGGCCACCTGCCCCCAGTCTCTGAGTGGGGTCCCAGCTCAGGAGAGCGAGACAGGTGCTGAGCCCCTGCAGGGATGGAAGGAAATCCTCGGTTCCTGTTTCAGCTTTCTGGAGTAAGTGAAAGAGAGCTTTGCTAGTCCTCAGAAAAGAGATTCGAAGTTTAAGAGTGAGTCACTAACCATCTGTTATGGGCTGGATTATGTCTGTCCAAATTTCATGTGTTGAAACCCAAACCTCCAACGTGACGATATTTGGAGATAGGGCCCTTAAGGAAGTAACTAAGATTAAACGAGGCTCAATACGATCCAATGATCCAATATGACCGGTGCCCTTATAACAAGAGGAAGAGACACCAGAGATGCACAGAGGAAAGGCCACGTGAGGACACAGTAAGAAGGAAGCCATCTGCAAGCCAGGAAAAAATGCCTCAGGAAAACCAAACCTTGACCTTGGGCTTCTAGCCTCCAGAACTGAGAGAAAATAAAACCCTGTTGTTTAAGCCACCCAGTGTGTGGTATTTTGTTATGGCACCCTGGGCAGACTAATACACCATCCTTCATTCTTACTCCAATCCCCTTCCTAAAGCCCAGAGAGGGTAAGTTACTTGTCCCAGGTCACACAGCTTACTCATAGTAGAACGAGAATGAAAGCCCAGGGCCCAGCTCTCAGTTCCGTGCTAATTCTGCTACACCAGCTTCTTCACAAAAGAACAAAGGACTTGCATTGAAAAGTCAGCACTACCCATTAAACACAAACATACACACTCAAAAGCACCTTAATTTTTAATAAAGGAGTAAAAATCCCTAAACTCCACTGCTCTGAGTACTCCTAGGCAGAAATGATAGAGCTTCTTCATTCTCTGCTACACGAACCACCATGGTGAGGGTTTGGTATTTACTTGGATAAACAATAATCTCCCCTAGAATGGCAGCCAGTTTCTGAGGGTCACCTGACTGATAACATTTGCAGTTGCTATGTTACTCAGCTCCGAATTTGCTGTCATGTGTTACTTGGGGTTCCTGGAATTCCCTGCAAAGCTAAAGGAGGCAGACAGGGAACCACGCTGGCTGGAGTGGGCACTGCCAGGTTCCCAGCCAATTATACTCTGGCCCCATGAGTGTCCCAGCCAGGGTCCCCAACTCTGATGGACGGCAAGCTTTCCCCACGCTTTCCCTGCTGGATTCCTTCTCCTTGGGCCACAAGGGGAAAGGACGCTAACGGGTAGGGGAGCCATGGAGGTTGCCCCAGGTAGGTAGAACAGAGGTGGGGCAGGGGAGCCAGACCAGAAGGCATCCGCTGAGGATCATCTAATGTTTAACATCAGTAGCCAGAACCCGGAGACTACGTGGTGAATGGAAAAGAGCACTAGATTTGAAGCCCAAAGACCTGGATTTGAATGCAGGCTCTACTGAAAACAGCCATTTGCCTTGGGGAAATGTTTAGACCTCTTGGAGATTTGCTTTTCTCACCTATAATGAGTTTATGGAATAATATAATGCCCAAGGGAGCTTTTAGCAGCACCTGGTGCATGATGGGCTCTACGTAAATATTTGTTCCTTCTTCTATGCTACCTGCAGGTGTGCCTCGGATGAGGGGCTGGCCTTCAGCTCTCAGAGGGCTGGGAAGGAAGAGTTAGGGATGACCAAAATGATGGAGGAAAAGAGAGAAGCACAGAAGGACATAAGTCAACTATAAAGATAGTACACAGCCGGTCCTGGAGTCCCAGGCCTTCTCTCTTCCTTGAAATCCTAGAAGACTCTTTCGAGGGAGAGAGTTTTCAGTTAGAATAACTGCTGGCAGATGCAGTGATAAAGCCAAGTGTGGGAAGTGGATGGGAAAGTGGCAAGGGGCAGGTGCATGCTCAGTTCTCCTCATGGCCTCTCACTCCAGCCCAGGGGCAGTCTCAGCAGAGGCCTCCTCCAGCCCTGTCCTCCTCATCCACCCTCTTCTGCAAATGGCCCTGAGAGCAGGAAGGAGGCATCTGAGGACAGGCTTGGGTGTTGGCATGAAGAATCTTTCTGATCTCCTCTGCCAGCTCTGGTAGAACCAAACTTGGACCAACAATGTGAACTGGCCCAGGTATAGCAAAAAGGCTCCGTGCAATTCTGATAAAGTGGATTACGTGGAGCTCTCCTGTAAGGATCTCAATTAGCCACACTTTTCTGCAGAGCCTGTGGGGCTTCTGTCTACATTTATGTCTATACAAATATTTGGGAATAAGTTCAAGGAAAAGACCCTCCTCCCAGCAAGAGTGTTATATTGTTTATAAGGTAATTTACTTTCAAACACTTCCTTATAAACAAGATGGAGTGTAGGTAAACTCTCTCTCAGTACATTTTAGAGGTGGTGGGCATTCAAGGCACCCTAAAATTAACACTCTAGGGTGGGCTGATCACTGTGGGCAACCAGCACAGAGAGGCCCTTATCAGGAACCATCTTCTGCAGAGCTGATTATTAGCATTTAAGATATCAGCGTCAAAAATCTGCTAAGTCAATTTGCCACGTGAAGATTGCCAGAAAGCAGATGAGCCTGGCCATCTGCTTATATAAGTGCCCATGCCTGGAGTGATAGCTTGGAGATTGGAAAACAGCCAGGTCTGATCAAGGTGACCAGAGCGATCCTCGGGATAGGCGTGCAGCTAACGAAGGCTGTGATCTAATCAATGGCTTGGCAGAATGCTGCCATAAAAAGCCATGCTTCCTTTTCTAGATTCTCCACACAGGATCACATGTCTGTGAACATGTCCCTCCTTCAAGGCTTCTGCCAACACTGACCAGGGGAGAGGGGCTCTGACCATGCCCAGGTGTTCTGGTCCACGTGGTGGGAAGACCTGTGTAGCTGGAGATGCTGTAAAGTGTGGTGGTCAGGGACAAGCCCTGGAATCAGACTGGCTGCTTTAAATCCTGCCGCCCACCCCATTCATCAGCTGTGGCCCTGGGCATGTTGCTTAACCTCTCTGTGCCTCAGTTAATATAGGTAAAGGGCTTAGAATCATGCTCAGCAAATAGTAAGGGCATCATCAGGCAGCATTATTCATTATCACCCCATAGAGGAGAGTTGAACACCAGGCCATCCAAGCTCCAAGACACTAGGTTTTACTATGATAATAACAACTAACTTTTAAAGAGAAACTTAGTCACTGTAAGCACACTCTACCAGCTCCTTTACATACATTCTATCAGTTCCTGAACCCTCACAACAGCTCTTTGGGGGTAGCTAGTATTATCCCCTTTTTACAGATGATGAAGGTGAAACTTAGGTAAAGTGACTTGCTCCCTGCCACAAGGCCCAAAGCAGGGGAACCAGGAAATAAACCAAGTTCGTGTGACACCAGAGCCTGGGTTCTTAACCACCACAAAGCCCACCTCTCCTAGGAATGCTACCCTCCTTTCTGGGAGTGGTTTTGCTCTCCACAGTGACTTTTCTACCAGGGAGAGAACTCATAGACAATGGAACGGCTCTCCCGCTTGGCAATTCCATTTCCCACTTCTAATTAATACAGGAGCATTCAGGTGGGGTAGGGGTTCACCACCTTGGCTGCACGTTAGATTTAGAAATCGCAACGCTAAGGCCAAACTCTGGACCAATTAAATCCAAATCTCAGGAACTGTGACCCAAGCATCTGTAATTTTACAGCTCCCCAAGTAATGAGGATGCTCCCCAAGGCCATGAACCACTGAATTAGGGTGAAACAGCAAAGTTGAATTTAACAGACTCCCGTTGAATTAAGCACCTGATCCTACAACATCCGGGACTCTCAGTCCAGTCACCATGACAAGGCGCACTTCCACTGACAACAGCACTGCCCTCCCAATGCTCAGAGTGGGGGACACAGGATAAACACTCAGCGCAAAATCAAGGCTTTGCCTCCCTCCCCACAGAGCAAAGAATGGTCCGTGGGAGCCTGGACTCTCCATTTACACCCCTCACATCCTCCCCCAGCACCAGCCCCAAGCCCTGCTCTCCAGGCAGCTCATATCAGGCCCTTCATCGCAGCCTCAGACACCACATTTGAATCTGGACACTTGATTATTATTCTTGAAATGAAGGATCAGGCTTTGCCTGGGACATAATGAGTTGAATACAATTTTATGGGTCTCTCTGGGAAGACCAGGTGGGGGGCTGGGGCAGAGGGGAGGGAAAGGGGAGGGCAGATGGGTAACAACTCCTGGGTCTCTCTCCAGGGGCAGATAAAAAGCCTAAAGCAGAATCCTCAGAAGATGCAGGCAATCAACGGCATCAGCATACAAACTACCTCCTCTGTCAGCTCCCGGCGGCCAAGGACCCATCGGGGCATCAGGCTCTTATCCCTGCAATAAATACTTATGAAAGCTTGCTCATGCCAAACCTCTTGGGAGGCCTGCGGGAGGGGAGAGCGGCCCGGAGCTGAGGACTCGTGATTCGGAAAGGGTCAGAGAGAACCACGGGCTGAGGGTAGAGGGCAGATGGATGGCCATTCGTGGAGAAGCCAAGACAGATAAGGGAACCATGTTTGCGCCCACGGAGGATCTGGCTGAGGTCTGAAGACAACCCTGGCCTGCTGAGAGGCGCAGAGCTTGGTCCACCTCTCAGTACATCTGCTCCATAATGTCAGGGGAGAAAAGCCGCTGCCCCTAAAAAGATGCTAGAGCAGCATGCCCTACAGCCCTCACCTCCAACAGCACGTGTCTGAGACAGCCTTAATGTTCCCTCTGCTTGGCTAAACTTCAGACAGGTTTCTTCTTGCACGCAACCCCAACCTCCCTTCTCTTAGAGCATTTACTCTAGAAAATGCTGGAAAGTTGTAAACGCTTGTCAACTAGAAACCTGTACATTCTTTCCTTGCCCCTTTGAGATATAAGTCTCCCAACCACCTGCCACTTTTACAAACCAGGAAAGTCTTTCTCAAGGGCCTGGGAGGCATCCTTGAAAATGCTATTTTCTAAAGAGAGAGAGGGCCCCTTTCTCCCAGTCTCCTTGGGACAACTACCTTCAGAAGCAACAACTAGCGGGCTTCCCTGGTGGCGCAGTGGTTGAGGGTCCGCCTGCCGATGCGGGGGACACGGGTTCGTGCCCCGGTCCGGGAAGATCCCACATGCCGCGGAGCAGCTGGGCCCGTGAGCCATGGCCACTGAGCCTGTGCGTCCGAAGCCTGTGCTCCGCAACGGGAGAGGCCACGACAGTGAGAGGCCCACGTACCGCAAAAAAAAAAAAAGAAGCAACAACTAGCAAGCACAGGTGTCCTAATCACATTAACCACCCTCCCCACTAACGTCCTCCAGTACTTTTCCACTAGTTCACCATCCCAGTGCTTAAAAGTCTCCACCTTTTGTTTCAGCAGAGTCAAGTTCAATCCCTCTCCCCTATTGCATTAGTCACGAGTAAAGTCTTCCTCGCCTCTTTAACTCTGTCTGGTGCAATTTTTCTTTGACACAAAGAAAGAACTCTTCATACAAAAAACTGACATACCAGAGACCTTTGAACCCTGGGAATTGTGGTCTGGCCAATTGGCCTCTACAGACTGCCTCTGGGGAAATGTGACTGGCCATGGATGTTCCTTCAGCAAAGGAATATGAGCCGTGGACGGTACCTCAGAGATCATCTAATTCAAACTCTACCTTCTTACAAAGGAGATGGTGAGGTTCAGAGACACAGACCAGCTACACAAGATGCAGGGCCCAGTGCAAAATGAAAGTACAGGACCCTTTGTTCAAAGAGGAGGAAAAGCACCATTTTCTGTTCTTCTGCAGTCTCTTTCTCGGCCTGTCTTGGTTTTTTATGTGCTATTTAATGTCACACTCCCTTGGGCATTCAACACTCATGGGATGAAGGCAGACCCTCCCAGTGTTGGGGGGTAGACACACCCAATGGCACCTCTCACTGCGCCCACACCCAGACCCCTATCGGGAGCAGAGGGCAGCAGCAGAGGTCGCTGGGCTGGAGGGCAAGCAGGCAGCTGAGAACCAGTCCCAGAGAGGAAAGGACGTGAGGAGGTGGCAGGAGATGGGACTACGAACGAGCCAAGCCCCCAGGGCACCCTCCACTGTCCCACAGACTTCACTTACAAAACACAAATTCAAAGAGAGACTTCTTACACATTTCAAGAGGGGGGCCACAGAGCATTCAACTCCAGGCGCAGGGCTCTGTGCTGCTGCGTTAGTCACACACCCATGAAACCAGTCCCTCAGAGACCTCCAGTCGATGTGCTCATGGTCACAAAGCTGCTCGTCAGCAGAGCAAAGACTGGAACCAGGTCTGTGACCTCTAGCTCATCGCTGCCAGATCCTTCCCGCTCTAGCAGGCAGTGCTTCACGCAGTCCTGGGCAAGCAGAGACTTTTCCCCCAGGCCCCGTGCCTGAGGGGGTCCCCACTTTGGGGTGACTGCCTCAAATTTTTCTAAGTGCCCACCTGGGCCTGGTGCCTGGGACTACTTGGGCCAGCACTGCAGTCTGGCCAGGACACTCCAAGCCAGAGGCAGGACCCACATGGACTCCCCTCCCCACTGGTGCTCTGGAACTCACGCCTACAGATTGCTGTGTGACCAGGCCCCTGTTCCAGGAGCCTCCCATGAGAGAGGCCTGGCAAGCGGACCACTCCTGCTGAGAGATGTGACAATTCTTTCACACGATTGAATGAGATTAGGAAGCCAGAACGGTGGACCCTCCTCAGATCATCACGGGATGAGTTCCGGACTCTGGGGCGCCCGTAATCTACCACCAAGCCCTGGGCTGGAGCTGCATGTGGGGACCTGTGCATCTCCAGTCTGCCCCAGCGGGATGGAGTGACAGCAGGCGTCCTTTACCCGGTGTGCCCTCGACACTGAGGGAGGTCGACAGGGGACCCAAGATGGTCCCTCCCCCTCTGCAGACTCCACATTATGTGTTAGGCAGTCCTTAGGCCATGGCAGTGCCCATCCCCTCCCAGGATTTTCAAGAATCCTGCTTCACAACAGCAACAGGCCCTTTCTAAGGGATGTGCTGGTATCATGCTCTACTGGGTCAGCCCTAAGCCCTGCCAAAGCAAGATGGGCCTTCTCTGCATGAATGGCAATGTGGCTGGGGACAGAATAGGGGTGGTCACCAGCAACAGGGGCTGCCACCACACCAGCGCCTCAGCTTCAACCCCACAAATCCTACTGCATGAACCGAACCCTCTGCTATTTTGAACTCTAATTTAATGGAGGGGCTTTCTCAGGTGCAGCTTACAGATGTGGTCATATGACGTCATTACGACATAATTCTCAGTTATTATAGACCAGGGAGAAGGGGTGGGGGAGGGATAAATGAGGCAACGGGGATTAACAGATACACTCTACTACCTGTAAAACAGATAAACAACACAGACCTACCATACAGCACAGGGAACTATATTCAATATCTTGTAATAACCTATAATGGAAAAGAATCTGAATCTCATTACCATGTAATTCTCAGTTAATTATTATAGACCAGGGGAAGGGGAAGGGGGAGGGATAAATTCGGAATTTGGGATTAACGGATACACACTACTATTGGGTTGTCCAAAAAGTTCGTTCGGGTTTTTCCGTAGCCTCTGACGGCCGGGAAAACCCCAACAAACTTTTTGGCCAACCCAGTATATATAAAATAGATAAACAGGGCCTCCCTGGTGGCGCAAGTGGTTGAGAGTCCGCCTGCCGATGCAGGGGATACGGGTTCGTGCCCCGGTCTGGGAGGATCCCATATGCCGCGGAGCGGCTGGGCCCGTGAGCCATGGCCGCTGAGCCTGCGCGGCCGGAGCCTGCGCGTCCGGAGCCTGTGCTCCGCAACGGGGGAGGCCACAGCAGTGAGAGGCCCGCATACCGCAAAAAAAAAAAAAAAAAAAAAAAAAAAAAAAAAAAATAGATAAACAAGGACCTACCATATAGCACAGGGAACTATATTCAATATCTTATAATAACTTATAATGGAAAAGAATCTAAAACTGAATCACTTTGCTGTATACCTGAAACACTGTAAATCAACTATCCTTCAATTTAAAATTTTTAATTAAATTAAATGGGAAAAACATTATTAGAGACCATTCTTGCTGAGGTTGGAGTTTTACTCCTCCAGGAGTCCAACTGGATGAAAAAACAAATACCTAACGTGTTAAGGTATTTAATGAGAGAGTTTGAAACTGATACAATTAAAATAGCAAACTTTATTTAGCACTTTCTATGTTCCAGCCACTATGCTAAACACCTTACATGGATTATCTCATTTAATGTTTTCAGCAACCCTATGAGGAAGGTACTAATAAAATCTATTATAGAAAAGAAAAATTTTCTTTCTTTTTTTTCTTTTCCTTCTTTACTCTTCTTTTAAGAGAAGTTGAGTGATTTGTCCAAGATCACACAATTAAGTGCCAAAGTCTAGATATGAACCCAAACAGCCTGAATTTGTAATCATTACACTCTACCACCTCCTCATTACAATGCTCTACTGTCCCTGTCCCCTAGATTTAATTCATCTCTCCCACCTGAGTCAAACCATCTCTTCTTGGCACCTGTTCTTCTTGGGTTGCTTTTGCGAAGAGAATCAGCAGTATCTAAAAGGTCCATTGTTTTACTGGACTCATCAAACAGAAGACTATTGGTCTATTGCTGGCATTCATACATTGCTATTACCACTCTCTCCCAAAACATCTTACATCAACTGTTCTATAATACTACAATGCCCACATGGCTTGGATTTTCCAGAGTAATCCTGAGCTCAATATTGTGAACTATTTTCTAGATAAGCCATAAAAAGTTAGAGAAATTATAATATATTCACAACCATAATAGATTCCCCACTCTGTTTCTCAAATCCAAGAGTCTCAAATCCCTTTGTCATATTTCCTTTGTCAAAATCCTGTGGGTTCTGAAAACACGGCCCTGGCATCATGTTAATGGAGTTTTAGCCCACTTCTTACTCACAGCTGAGGCTATTTACATGTTAGCAAAGCCATTATGCCACATGGTGTAATCACCACAGCTGAGTCAGAGCGGCTCCCAGACACAAGCTCTGGTGTTTAATTCGCCTCCACACATCTACTGACTGTGGTCATCATCACCGAGCCAATTCTTATTCATATGGACTTCTGGTGGTGGTACGACAATTTTCCAGCAGCCTGACTCTCTCCCCTAGAGAACAGACAGCAGACTGTCATAAAGCACTGAAGCAAGTCCTTACCACTCCCCGTGTCGTGCTGCTGTGCCGGGCACCAAGCCCTGTAGAAAGCTGGCCAGCTCACACAGAGGCCTAATAGGTGCCAGGAACACATGCGGTCAGGCATTCTGTTGGTCCTGGAATTTATAGACAGCACACACCCTCACCTACCCACCCATCCCATACACATGTGTTTGTACAACCCTCCTCTGTGTCATGTCCAAGAAACATGGAAAGTATCCTTGGCCAAGAGCCATGGAGACCAGTGGTTCCAAATTACTGATTCTCAACTGAAGGCAGGTAAAAGGCAGCCATTTGTATCTTCTAACTAACTATAAGCCCTCCAGGTAACCCCTTGGTCACTGAGCCTTTAATTGATGTCACCAGCTTCCTGAAAGCTGTCCCACCCTGTTGGATGGAGCACAGTGCTCATGACACAAGGGTCATTGTATGTGTGGCCTAGAGTACCAGCCTCTTTCATCCACTCACCAGTAACTCATGTATTTCGATAGATATGAAATTACTTAGCTCTTTGTTTTTGAAGTAAAAAGAAGTTTATATTAAAATATTATCAGCACGTATCAAGGTATTAAATGAAAATCAAAGGCATTCAGTGTTGGAGTTAGAGGAAAAGACAGACAGGGTCCAAGTCCTCCAGAGCAAGAGCTAAAAGCCTGGGGAAGAGAGGGTGGAGGGCAGACAAATGGTCTGGGGAGACAACAGATTGAGGCAAGCATGACTTTATTTGGCCACCACGGATCCATCACACAAGCTCAAGCAGGTCCATCTTCTACACACCAGTTGACCCGTATGGCCGCGTAGTAGAGCAAGACCGCTACAAGCTGTCAGCACTGAGATGGGAGTAATGAAGGCAAGACCAGAAGGTGAACAGTGTGGTCAGAAACTCAGAGAGCCATAGCAAGATGTTAAAGCAGAGTGAAGTTCAGGGCGTGGCCGTGGTTAGACACCGAGAGGGTAAAGCAAGAGATGCTGAATCTAGTAAGGGTGTAAGAGTCAAACCGGCACATCTAAGCAGGAGCTGGGAGGATTGCAAGGTATTATGATGGAATGGAAAGGCAGTCGAAGTAAATTCCCACAGTCACTCTTGTGGGGGGTGGTCTCTCTCACCCCCCTCATAAGCAACCATTTTAATGTGTTAACGTGACTCCTTCGATTTGTATATGTCCCTGGAAAATGCACATTGCGGTTTTGTGTGCATGCATTTCTCATTGATATGAATGTTACTGTGCTATAGATCTCATTCCCTTTTTCTTAACTCTTCTCGTGAGCACTCTGGGTTTAAGACCCTCCCGCGCTGCTGTGGGTATATCCAGTCTCTGTTTCTAGCCACTCTGCTTCTAGTCCACGGGGAGTACCTGCCACATTGGGCTCTGCACTCCCCTGATGATGGCAGATCAGACTTCCTCCGACCCCGCCCCCCCGTCCCCCCCCGCCTCGAAACGATGAGGCTATGAGTATCCTCACACATGCCACTAGGGACCCATGAAAGGACTTCTTCGGGATACGTGCCTGGGAATGAAATTGCTGGGTCATATGGAAAATACATTCTTAATTTAACTAAAGAGTGTGAGATGCCTCTCCAGAATGGTTGCACACCCTAGGCGTCCAGCAGGGCAAGGCAGTTCCTATCCGAGGGTTCTCTTTTGAAGGTCTGCAGCTCTGCCCCTTTCAATTCTTCTCTTTCCGTATCAGGCACCTAATATCAGTCAGACAGAAGCCCCAAACAAGAGGAGTTATCAACTTCTTCCCCAGGTGACCACATAAGTATCCTAAGAGACAATGCATGTTTGCCCGCAGCGATCTAATTCTTCCAGCTCCTCCCTAAATATTCCCTCTTTATTGTCAGGATGTCAAAGCACAAGATAACCAAGGCATATTTTTAGGCAATGTGTTTCTAGCCTGTCCCAAGGCCCTTGACCTACTGGCTCCAACTGCCAGCATCAATAGACACCCATAATAAAGTGGCTGTTCAAAAATCTATACTGCATCAACTATGGCTTTGTTAGTCCAATAAGACTCTATGCCAACACATCGTGCTTTATATTGGCGTTTCACTTAGTTCATTTTATTGTCTTTCTTATAGTGAGCTATCTTCTCATGTCCTTATTCCACCTTTGATATTGAGTTTCTCTAGAATTCACACCTGGGAATGAAATCTCTGTATCTACAAGGTATGTGCATTTTCAGTTTTACTAGCTGTTCCCAAACTTTCTCTCCAAGACTGTACCAGTGAAACCTTCCATCAACATATGATGACTTCCCTTGCTCCACGTTCTTACCCATACTTGCTATTATGAGATTTCCTAAATTTTGTCGGTCTGACAGGGCAGAAGTGTATCTCACCAGGGCTTCCCTGGTGGCGCAGTGGTTGAGAGTCCGCCTGCCGATGCAGGGGACACGGGTTCGTGCCCCGGTCCGGGAAGGTCCCACATGCCGCGGAGAGGCTGGGCCCGTGAGTCATGGCTGCTGAACCTGTGCGTCCGGAGCCTGTGCTCCGCAACGGGAGAGGCCACAACAGTGAGAGGCCTGCGTACCGCCAAAAAAAAAAAAAAAGAAAGAAATGTATCTCACTGTGATTTTTAATTTGCATTTGCCGGTTTACTAATGAGGTTGAGCATTTTCTCATGTATTCAGTGGACATTTAGATGTCCTTTTAATAAAACTCTTCTCTGGTCATATCCTTTGTCTTTTTTTCTGCTATGTTATTTGTATTTTTCATGTTGATTTGTAAGAGGCTTTCTCTGTTATTTCTCTTATTATTCTGGTTACTAATTATTCATCTTTTATAAGCTCTACAAACATCTCTTCCAAGCCTGTAACTTGACTTTTTTTTTTTTTTTTTTTTTTTTTGCTGTACGCGGGCCTCACACTGCTGTGGCCTCTCCCGTTGCGGAGCACAGGCTCCGGACGCACAGGCTCCGCGGCCATGGCTCGCGGGCCCAGCCGCTCCGCGGCATGTGGGATCTTCCGGGATCGGGGCACGAACCCGTGTCCCCTGCATCGGCAGGCGGACTCTCAACCACTGTGCCACCAGGGAAGCCCTAACTTGACTTTTAACTTGTATTTTGATACATGAGTATTTTTAGTTTTCATACAGTCAAATCTATCAAACTTCTCATTTTGGTTATGCTTTTGGCATTTTGTTTAAGAAACCCTTCCTACATCCAAGGTCATGAGGATATTTCCTTGCGACTCCCCCAATATTTTGAAGTTTTCCTTCTCTCATTTAGGTCTTTAAAGGTCCTGGAACCTATTTTAGTATAGGTTTGAAATGGAAATTGAATTTTTTCCATTATGGATTACCAGATTTCCCATTGCCATTTTTAAAATAGCCTATGCATTCCTAACACACTTGCAGTGTACCTTGTCAAATATCAAATTCCCATATATTTGTGATTTTATTTCTGAGCTCTCTTTTCTGTTCCTTTGATCTCTTTGTCTTTTTCTGTTCCAAAACCAAACTGCCCTAATCACTTGGGAAATTTTGTAATAAGCCTTGATTTCTGGTAAACTCATGTCCCCAATTCTTTTTTTTTTTTTTTTTTTTTTTTCGGTACGCGGGCTTCTCACTGTTGTGGCCTCTCCCATTGCGGAGCACAGGCTCCAGAAGCGCAGGCTCAGCGGCCATGGCTCACGGGCCCAGCTGCTCCGCGGCATGTGGGATCTTCCAGGACCAGGGCACGAACCCATGTCCCCTGCATTGGCAGGGGGACTCTCAACCACTATGCCACCAGGGAAGCCCTGATGTCCCCAATTCTTGTTCTTTTTCCTCAAAACTATCTTGTGTATTCCTGGTCCTTCCTCTGTTCTCCCAGATAAATTTTAGAATCAGCTTACCAGGTTCTATGAAAAAAAGTTGTTGGAATTTTGCCTTAAATTGCATTCAATTTATGGATTCATCTAGAGATAACTGACATCTTTACAATAGTGAGTCTTCCTAACCACTCTGTCTCTTGCACTCCCACAGTGTCTGATGATAATACTTTGGACAGATTTATGGCCAATTGAACTGCTGTAACCAAAGATTGCTAATTAATGGTTCCATGTCAATCCAGAGAAAAGTTTTCACTGCTTTGCTATAGGATTCTGTCCTTGGCCCTCCCCCTTCGAAAATATGTCAATCAATTATTCAGACAACACCGAGCCGGTGGGGAGAGCACATGCCATAGATGACATAATCAAAATTCAGCATGATCTCAAGCCTAGAATTCACGGCCCAAGCCAAGAAGATAACATTTAACAAGTATAAATGCACAGCCCAGCAGCAGTCTCTGAAATTCACTTGCACAAATGCAGAATGATTGCAGAGGGAATAGCGACCTGGCAGCGATTTATGTGAAAAGGATTTTGCGGCACAAGAGAGGCAGTTAGGTAGTCATTGATCACAATCCTAATATGCGGCAATAATGTGAGGCGGCCATTTAAAGAGCTAAAGCAAACATACTAAAGTAGAATATCCAGTTCATGTGAATTACGGGCTCCCTGTGCTCTGCTGTAATCTGATCACATTCACAGCACTTGCTTCATCTTTGGATGCCACACCGCCGTATCTCAGAGCATCTAAAGAAGGATCAACAAAATGGTGACACATGTGGAAAGCTTCCCGTTCAAGATCTGGACAAAGAGGCATCCGTGCTATGATTGTTCTTGTGGTGAAGCAAGAAAGTAAAAAGCTTCAGCTTTCCAGCCTATGTAGGAGAAAGCTCTAAACTCACCCTGAAGATATCCCCAATGGTGGAATGGTCAGGTGTGCAGGACATAGTGAGTTTTCTGCTGCTGAACGCATACTAGCAGATGCTTAGTGGCCATTTCCCAGGCAAGGTGTGGACAGGCCACCTGCACTGGCTGACTTTTCACTCCCTTACATGATCAGTGGCCAGGGCTTTAAGACCTCTCTCTCTCCTTTCTGCCTAGTCCCAAGCAAGCTTCTTAAATCACAGATTTGGGGAAGAAACAATATACATGTAGGCAACAGGAACATAGAGTAATTACAAAATCCGGTTTTTTTGCCCAGATTACGAAAGATTTCATTACCTTTTTTACTTAAAAGAATGCATCTATGAAATATTTCAAACATACAAAAATCACAGGGAATAATAAGACAAATACCCATGTATCCACCACAGAGAATCAACAACTGCTAAACCTTTCCAAATTGCTTGAGATTTTCAAAGAGAAATAAAATATGACAGGTATGGTTAAAGTCCTCCCCCCTACCCTATCCCATTTCCTGTAAGAAACAACTCCCCGAAATCGGTGTATATCCTTCTCCTCTATGTATCTGAGTCTTACTACACATGTTTCTTTAGAAGTATGTAGCATTATTTTATGTTTTTTAAATTTATGGAAATAGCTTCATGCTACTTATAATATTCTGCAATTGCTTACTTAGGAGACCACCATGAACAAGGCTGAAACAGTCATCTTTGTACACATCTCCTTGTCTACAGAGGACTGCCTCTAGAGGACACACACCTTAGGAGTGGAATTGCTGGATCACAGAGTCTGCATATCTTAATTTTTCCTAGATACTGCCGATTGGCTGTAACCACCAGCATTGTAAGAGAGTTCCCATTATCCCACATTCTTGCTGATAATATCAAACTTTTGAATTTTTTGCTAAACTGAAGGATATGAAACGGCATCTCACTGTGGGGTTTTTTTTGCTCTCTGGAAACTAGTAAGGTTGAACAGTTTTCATATATTTATTGGCTATTCAGAACTCTTCATCTGTGAATTGCTTCCTCTTTATCCTTTGACCATTTTTAGTGGCTTATCTTTTTCTTACTGATTTGTGGAATTCTTCATGTACTGTTCAGTACCTCAGTACTGAGTACCTCAGTACTTCATGTACCTCAGTATCCACGGGGGTTGGTTCCAGGACGCCCTGCAGATACCAAAACCTACACAGATGCTCAAGTCCCTTACATTAACTGGTGTAATATTTGCAATATAACCCACGCACATCCTCCTGTACACTTTAAATTATCACTAGATTACTTATAATACCGAATACAATGCAAATGCTATGTAAATAGTTGTAAATACAATGTAAATGCTATGTAAATACTTGCTGATGTAAATTCAAGTTTTACTTTTTGGAACTTTCTGGAATTTTTAAAAATATTTTTGATTTGCAGTCGGTTAAATCCAGGGATGTGGAACCCATGGGTATGGAGGGCCAAGTATATTCTGGATATTCATCCTTGATGGGTTACATGCAGGGAAATATCTTCTCCCACTTATGACTCATTTTCTTTCAAGCTCAGCTCTGATTCTAGTCTCACGCCAAACTGAGCCATTCTTCCCAAGTCACCTGTAATGTCTGCTGTCACGTAGAACACATGGTTTTACCAAGCAAGTCCTCTGGTGGTTGCCTGTTTTTATCTTTAGCATGAAGCTTGCAATTCTAGTAACTTCCATAGGGAGTGCTTTTGTTTGTGGTGTGAGAATTCAAGGATTAGGCCATTGAGGGATTTTCCCCCAAAGCAACCAATTCTGATTCTTCAACACCAATTAGGTGTCCAACAATTCAATTCAATTCCGCCACCAACTACCTGGATTTAGCCTCAAACTTCACAGATTTAAGAGCTCTGTCCCAAAAGGCTGCCCCCACTTCAGACGTGGACCCTTCTCTCTGACTCTCACTCCCACTGCCGCTCACTCCTGGAAACTCGGGGCAAATTTAAATTGTTCACCACTCTCCCTCACCACTTGTTTGGGAATCGCTGTCCTGAACCACAGGGTTCTGATGAATATATCTAGCCTGACCCCGATGCTGTCATTTAGGGATGCTCAGTCCTAAGATGCAAAGCCAGGCCCAGAAAGGACAGGGGCCCCCTGGAAATGATCTACTCTTCTATTGTTGTGCTTTGGGTGCCTTGTGTAATAGGCTGCTTTGTCATTTTTCATGGCTCTCCATATATGCTGTTTTTCATGTTATCCAGACATTTTTATTTTTATTTATTTATTTTTTTTCTTTTTTTTATTATTTTTTTTTTTGCGGTACGCGGGCCTCTCACCATTGTGGCCTCTCCCGTTGCAGAGCACAGGCTCCAGACACGCAGGCCCAGCAGCCATGGCTCACGGGCCTAGCCGCTCTGCGGCATGTGGGATCTTCCTGGACTAGGGCACGAACCCGTGCCCCCAGCATCGGCAGGCGGACTCCCAACCACTGCGCCACCAGGGAAGCCCTATCCAGACATTTTTAAAAGGTCCATGCCATTAGAATATTATTCAGCCTTAAAAAGGAAGGGAATTCTGAATCCTGCTACAACACAGATGAACCTTGAGACATTATGATAAGTGAAATAAGCCAGACACGGAAAGACAAACACTGTACAATTCCACTTATATGAAGTATCTAGAGTAGTTGGATTCATAGAAACAGAGAGTAGAATGGTGGTTGCCAAGGGCTTCGGGAGGGAGAAGTGGGGAACTGCTGTTTAAGGGGTGTAGAGTTTCAGTTCTGCAAGATGAAAATGTTCTGTAAGATCAGATGTACAACAAGGTGAATGTACTTAACACTACTTAACTATACACTTAAAAATGGTTAAGATGGTAAATTTTATGTTACGTGTATTTTACATTTTTTTAAATAAAGGGTCCATGTCCTCTATTTCTTTTGTAGATTTCCCCAGTAATGCCCAGCACCATGTACACGAATTGTACCCATTCTTCATCAACACATTTTTATCAGTCATTGTAGACACTTCCACAGCCATTATCTTATTTCCTGTAATTTAATCCTCACAGTAACCTTGTGAGATAAGTATTTTACCCCAAGAAATAGATAAGGAAAGGGAGGCTTATCAACATTAGATGACTTGCCCATAGCTAACAGGAAGCAAAACTGGGGGGGGGCGGGGAACTTCCCTGGTGGTGCAGTGGTTAAGGGTCCCCCTGCCAATGCAGGGGACGTGGGTTCGAGCCCTGGTCCGGGAAGATCCCACATGCCACGGAGCAACTAAGCCCGTGTGCCACAACTACTGAGCCTGCGCTCTAGAGCCCGCAAGCCACAACTACTGAGCCCGCATGCCACAACTACTGAAACCCGCGTGCCTAGAGCCTGTGCTCTGAAACAAGAGGCCACCGCAATGAGAAGACTGTGCACCACAACGAAGAGCAGCCCCCGCTCGATGCAACGAGATAAAGCCCGCACACAGCACTGAAGACCCAACACAACCATAAATAAATAAATAAATAGATAGATAGATAGATAAATAAATATATATTAAAAAAAAAAACTAGGGGGGAAACCAGGTCTCCAACTCCAACTGGGTATTATTTCCACAGTGGTACCTCAGTTTCCTTGTTGACCTGGAGATCCAGAACTCAATTCCTCACACTCAGACTCCCAGGCAGTGTTCCAGAAGTTCCTCCAACATCAACAGCTGAGGATACATATTCATATGTCAACCACGGCTCGGGAAGTGACTGCTCATGTGTGCGTGTGTGTGTGTGTGTGTGTGTGTGTGTGTGAATACCACCAGAAAAGAAAATTACCACTTCACGTGCAGGGAGGGAACACCTAAAAACTCTCAAACACTAAAGAAAGTGCAATAGTTCTCAAACACAGGTGTGACCCAGTCAGAGGAGAAGCGGCCTCAGAATCTGTTGCCATGGGCAACGTCACACAATTCAGTCCTGTGTCCTTGGCATCTACGTGGCTTGCTGTCCTCACGCCTCACAGCCTGAAGTAGCTGAGCAAGGACCAGAGAGAGTTCTTCCTCAAGGAGCGTCCATCCCCAGCCTTTTAGCTCAGGATGGAGACAACTCTGAAGATAAAGCCCTGCAGCAGAGCCCCCTCTAAGAAAGCAGAGGAGAGAGACTGGAAGGCAAAAGGGAAATGGCGGCCGTGGGCCAACAGATCACGCTCGAATGGGCTGGAGTGCATGAGGCTCTGAACACCGGTGGAAGGGATTCTTCTAAGGCAGACAATGCTGACGAACCCTGAGCTCCTGCTGCTGACACAAGAAGGTCCCCCAGTCATGCTTCTGGGGTTCAGGCAGGAAATTCTAAAATTTTTCATGAATGGTATCTATTTCAGCATCTTATTTTTCTCTAAACACATAGTATGACTCACTGCCCTCCCCCTTCTCCTGGGCTCTTTCCTCTCCACCTTCCCCACCTCTGATCCTATCTCCTGTCTCCTGTCTCCTGGGAGGAAACCATGGAGGTAAACTGGAGAGGAGCAAGGAGATGGGCCCCATGAGATGACAGAAGAACAAGGTTCCACCCGTCCTGGAATCTTCTAGGCCTTCTCAGAGCCTGCCTTGTATCGGAAAAAGCAAAGCAAAACCTCAAGTTTTTCAATTTCCAGGGAAAACCCCCAGTCTTCATACCCCATATCCCCATATCCCAACGCACATCCTCTTCTCTCTCACTCAACAGCAAAACATATGAAATCAGGAAAATATAACGAAACAGCAATGCTGGAATATTTCAATCAATCAGCAAATCTCTTTGAAGTCCCTAAGTCCACCCATGAGGTACTTACACTAAGCTTTGGTAGACAGGATTGATGCACAGGAAATATATCCTGTCCTTGTAGCCATGTTATGAATGAGTTGTATCAGTCAGGATCCAATCAGTGACCTTAGGTAAGTCACATGATCTCTCTGAGCCTCAGGTTCCCCGTAAATAAAACTGGAGAGGGGGGTGGAAGTGGAGAATACTCTCCTCCCTCCCAGCCTGCAAACGGCGAGCAGAAGCCCACCCGGTGAGACCTGTGGTCCTGTGTGTTCAGGTAAGGGCCATACAGGAAGGCCAGCCTCACTGCAGACGCACCTGGGGGCTGCAACTTGCCCCTCCTGTTTCCTGCACTTTATTAAGGAGACCTCGACTGAACCCTCAAAAATGGCTTTTTAATGGCTATTATTCCATCCAGAGCAGAACGAGGAGGAGGGGGCCTTGTGATACATCATAAAGGGCCTCCTAAAGCAGTATCAAGCTGCCTGCAAACCTACAGATGTGTCTGAGGCTAGTCTGCAGGGGGTCATTGTAATTCAGGTCAAACAGCTAGTCATTTCTGTTCATCTGCCAGATAAGACTCCTAGACAAGTCACATTACTATGTTAGGCTCTGTTTTCTAGATGATAGAGGCATCAGAGTTCCTCACTCCTGGGGATGGAAGGGATGTTCCTGTGTTATTTAATCGTCCCCCCCACCCCACCCCTGCACCTGGCCTCTCAATGATCAGAATGGCTTGGGAACTGTAGGCCTCAGGCTTTCTACCTGGTGGCATGTTTAGCAATGATCTAGATGAAAAGCTCCCCCAAAAAAGATATCAGTTTTTTACTTTAGCTGGTACTAAAAACAATAATAGCAGCTAACACTTATACAGCCTTTACCCTGAACCAGGCTTTCGTCTGTTCTTCTTTCCATATATTAACTACGTAATCCTCACTCCAGCCTAAATGATGATTGCCCATTTCAGAGGGGAAGAAACTACTCCAGGATATTTACGTTTTCGATTTTCAGAGAGGATTCTGTGATCAAGAAGCCCATGAGATCTAAAGGAATAAGCAGCCAAGGGTGGAGTTCCAAGCTCCTTGCTAGGTACAAATGCTGATATATTTCAGGAGAGACGAATGGGGATGCTGAGGTGGGGTTATTCCCGAGCCCCTCCTGTACACTGTGCTGGCCAAAGCTAGCCCTGCCCACCCCGGCGTTTTAGGACTGCAGTGCTTATGCAAACATGGGTTTAAGGACATTTGTGTGCCCTGTGAGGGAACCAGCCCAAATGGCCCCAGAGTAAGGGCTGTCTACCTCTGAAGAGCTTGCTTCTAAGTCTGCACACTACCCACATGAACATAATTCTTCCTCCGGGTGAACTGGAACAGCTCTTTGGGTTTCCGTTGTTCTGGGCTCATTAAGCTAAAGCAGCTGCTACCACATGTGGGGTGGCAGCCTACAGTACATCCGGCGGGGGGGGGGGGTCATGCCAGCTCCCAGCCTACTGGCCTGTGGGCTGGGCAAAGGTCACTGGGTCAGAGGGGTGGCTGGGCAGAACGGGCAGTCACCCTGCATCCAAAGGAGGAAGGGAAGTTGTATTTCTAGCCTCAGGACCCAAGGTGTGTCTAAACAGGACAGTGTCAGAGACCAAGGGATTAATACAGCCCTGCACTCTGTAGGCTGTGGACACAGCAAGGTGTGGTTCTCAGCTGGAGATGCACTGACAGCAGCCTGAGGGCTTCTGTTGCTGTTTTCTTTTTTTTTTTTTTTTAAGCTATAGCACCCACTGCCTGCTGTCCAGACCCTGCCTGGCTAGCTGGCTGGCCGGCCGGTCCTGGGGACTGAAAGAGACAGGAACAGGTACCAATCGTGATCAGGGCCCTTGGGAACACAGGTTCCCAAACTTACCAGGACTTTTAAAAAATCACCCTGGTGTTTGTGTAAACATGCATGGCCAGATCCTATCCTCAGAGATCAGAATTCAGTAGGTCTGGAGCAGGGCCAAGGCATTTGCATGTTAACAAATATCCCAGGTGATTCTGATGCAGGCAGTCTGGGGACTCTGGAGGCAGCCTGTTGAGTGAAGGAGAGGTCCCTCACTCCTTAAACGTGATCCGTGTACAAGCAGCATCTGCATCAATTCAAAAGCCCTGGTCCCACTCCTGTCCTACCTGCTTTAGCATGATTCATAGGCACACTGCTGTTTGAGAAGCACAGCTCTGGAGCAGTGGTTCTCAAACGAGTATGAATCAGAATCACCTGCAGGGCCTGTTACAATGCAGATTGCTGGGCCTCACCCCCATGGTTTCTGATTCAGAAGGTCTGGGGTGGAGCACAGTAATTTGCATTTTTCCCAGTTTCCCAGGGGATGCTGATGGCTTGGGGAACCACACTCTGAAAACCACTGCCCTAGTCTAGAGCAGTTTTTCTCAGCCTTGTTGCACACTGCCACCATCTGGAGACCTTTAAAAGCTACTGCTGCCTGGGTCCCACCCCCAGAAGCTCTGGTTTCATTGGGCTCGGGCCCTGCCCGGGCATCTGGACATTTAGTAGCTCTCTAGGTGATTTTAATTGGCAGACAAGGTTGAGAACCATGGTTCTGGAGTCAGACAACCTGGATACAAATCCCAGCTCCACCACTAACCAGCCGGTGACCCGAGAAAACTTACCCAGCCTCTTCTGCTGCCCACAGCCCTGCCCCCACTCAGGCTGGTCTGCCTGGAGACGAGCCTCATTACTCTGCCCATGAACCTAGCGGATGCGGATGGCATGGACATTTAATGCACATGCTTCAAAGGGTATCAAACAAGATATCAGCAGGTGAGTCTTTTTCCAGGTCCAGTTCATGAATATCTGGTGTCCTGCCTTCTACTTGTATATCCGCCTGTTTCTCTTGCCAAATTTTAGCTCTGCATATCAAGATAAAAGTGACCCCTGAGCAAGTGCTCACCATGTGGCAAGTGCCTTAAGTGTATCATCTCATTTAATTTAATCTTTACAACAGCCTTACAGGGTTGATACCATTATGTCCATTTTCCTGGTGAGAAAATTGAGGCTCAGAGAGGTCAAGTGACTCGCCCAAGCCAACATGTCTAGAAAGTGGAGTGTCAGAATGTGAATTTCGGATAGTTAGACTCTAGGGTTGCCTCTGCTGACCATTTACTACACTGTCTCCCCTCCCCAGAGGGTCTGCTTCTTCTCCACCTAGAAGCTTCTGCAAGGGATTGGGCCAGAGAGGTGGAGGTCACCCCCAAGGACACATCCTCCCCTCCCAGGTGAACCTGATGTTTTGAGCACTACCAGCATGCTTGAGACCTGAGTTGATTTATCATCATTACCGGCCCAGGGACACAGTCCCAGACACAAATAAGGTTGCATTTCCCGACAGATATAAATGGATTTTTTTTTAAGACATCAGCTGCTCTGCTAAGCCCTCCATGAAGGTGCAAATTGCTAAGCTGATCTGAATGTGTCACTGGTTTGCTTGGGCTTCATCAAAAGGTTTTGATACAAGAGTCAAGGAATAATAAATAAAACCTTCTGATATGAGTTCTACTCATACTTGAGCTTGAGAAGAATTCTTAGTTGTCTGTTATGGGAGTCAATTTCTGTTTTAAAGTGGGGTTGGCAAGCAAGACAAGGACAAGACAGAAATGAACCAATAAAATCAAGAGCAAGAATTAATTAAGGTCCTGGAGTTTGCCGCAGAAGAGGGACAAAGGAAAGATGGTAATAGTGCTTCTTCTAAGAAAGACAAGTTGCATTTTTTTAAATATAAAAGTTCCTGGAGAAATAATTTAATTCTGAGACCATCTCCACAAATCGACTGGGCTTATCTTTCTCCCATGGAGAGTAAAGACTACCCTTTTTCTGGCCAGAGGGGAATCTCATTTCCCCTCTCCTTATCATTTATTAGAGATCAAAATATTGTTTCAAAATGGATGTGTTTAATATTTCAGACTATATAATGTGTCCAGAACAAAAGGGCAACATTGGTAGGCAGGTGACAGAGAGTAGAGAGGAGACGAAAAAGGATTCCGAATTGCATGGCCAAAGATTTCTCTCCAGTCTCTCCCGCCTCATTCTATGAGGCTTGGCTCGTTGGCCATCTCCTTATTCTTGAACTTCCTTAATCCTGACGATGGAAAAAATAACATGAGGATTTCCTTCCCCTACTCAACAGTATAGATGTGGTCCAGCAACATTGATTTTTTAACATTTCCTGCATAAAACAAATTTCCAATGACTCCAATGATTTTGGCTGTATAAAAACCAAGATGTTTGCCACTGAAAACCCCACCCAAAAAATAGGTTGAAAATTCTAACAACAAAAACTTATGACCTTGGTCGTATCTATGAGCAGTATGGTCCACCTGAGTGGCATATTTGTCCTTTGTGGCCTTGTCTGTATCTCAGAGGTCCCCTTGACCATTAGCTGACACCTTGCCTCACCTCCTCTCATATCTAAACATCTGACAGCATGTCCCCCTAGAGTAGCTCCCCCATTTGTTCTTTCTGGGTATTAAAAATGCCTGATGGAGCCACCCTCCAGTTTTGTGCTTCACAGGTACTGTCGCCACTGAACACCTGATGAGCCCCAGACTCTGCGATCAATAAAATGTCATTCCTCCATGTCAGCAACATGGCAAGTTTAAAACCCAGTGCATCAAGTTTACATACAATGAGAGACACCTTCACTAACTCGCCTGACGGGATCAGCATGAGGAATAGTGACAAAGCAGCCAACTCAATTACCAGGCGTCCTTAGCGTGTGAAGTGCTATGTGAACGCTAAGTAATAATGTTATGGCTTCATCTGAAAAATGTGTGTGTCAGCCAGGAGCGTCCGTAAGTCAGTAATATCATTTGCAATAAGTCATCATTAATTAACGCTAAATGACTAGACCCTGCCTGGGGAAGCAGCGTATTAAATTGACATCAGTATGTGAAGAGTTCATTATGGTTAAGAACACAAACTAAAGGACTTAATAGTGGATTAGAAGGTGTTCACGGGGCTTCCCTGGTGGTGCAGTGGTTAAGAATCCACCTGCCAATGCAGGGGACACGGGTTCAAGCCCTGGTCCAGGGAGATCCCACATGCTGCGGAGCAACTAAGCCCGTGCACCACAACTACTGAGCCTGTGCTCTAGAGCCCGCGAGCCACAACCACTGAGCCTGCACGCCACAACTACTGAAGGCTGCGTGCCTAGAGCCTGTGCTCCACAACAAGAGAAGCCACCGCAGTGAGAAGCCCGTACACCGCAATGAAGAGCAGCCACTGCTCGCCGCAACTAGAGAAAGCCCTCACAGCAACGAAGACCCAACACAGCCAAAAATAAATAAATTAATTTTAAAAAAAAAAGGTGTTTATGTCCAAACACCTCAATGTAGGCTCCACAGCTGCTACACACCAGCAAAGATACTGGCTTGTTGCTAAGGAGGAGGATGGGAGACTTGGAGACTTAAGAAGAGGCTCTACCAGCATGGGATCAAGGGGTATTTAAAGTGCTGGAAAAAAAAGAGGAGAGGGAGAGAGCTCACCCACCCTTCTCCTCATCCTTTCTGTCTTTCACACTGTTTCCACCAGAGCCTGGGAGAATGAGACAGAAACAACGAGCAAAGAGATGCAAGTGGCACGTGGCACCTGGGGAACAAGCTCGGCATGGGTGTCAGGTGAAGGTGGGAGATGGGATATTTGGAAAACTCTTCAGGTGATTCAGTTTTGCCACCCTACATGCCTACCTCTCCTCCCCTACCCCACCTACTGTCATAGAGTGATCTTGCCATGTTTAGTACTGCTGCAAATGTTAAGGCAAAATGACCCTAACTAACGAAAATGTTTGAGGCACGTGATCATAAATCAACACTGCCATACCTAATATAATCACGAATCTATAGCTACATTATCATAAAACAAAATGAAAGACTGTATGTGACACGAATGCTGATTCTCCACACTTCAGCAGCCATAAGAGGGCTGGCAAGAAAAGAGTTCCTGATCCACACAGCAGGACGCGGCACACTGTGGCTGCAGCCTCGGGGGCCTCCCCTTAATCCCCCAAAGTGAAAGAACCTAGTGGCAAGTGCAGTTTATTTCCAAGTCTCTTTATTCAACCATAATATAAGTGTCTATTTAAAAAGAGGATCATTTCTTTTGCTACTACAAAACATGAGCGTAAAGACAAAAATTACAAAGCCTTTGTTTGAGATCTATTGCTTTTCATGCATTCATTCACTCACAGGCGTTTGAAGGGCACTTTGCTAGCTTTCAAGATACACAAAGGAGAGAGACAAAAGGCTTGCCCTCAAGGCACTTGCATGCTAGAAGGACACAGAGTCTAGGGCACAAATAAGCAAACAGTAACCATGGGAAGAAGAGGGAACAACAGGTTGTGCAGAGCAGGTAGGGGTGGAAGAGGCCAGGAAAGTGGCGAGGGATGGCCTCTCAGAGAAGGATACATGTGGGCTGAGGATCCCCGTGGGCTGAGGATCCCCTTGGGGAGTCAAGGCCAAGGTCATTCCAAGCAAAGGGAACAACCTGCAAGGAAATACAAACGTACAAATCCTACTACACCCTGGAGGAGGAAGCCCTTTCTACCACCAGAAATGACTGGACCGGGTGGACTCCAGTCTAGGCAACAAGGGGACCCGATCGGTTTCCTCTTCTAGGATAACCAGACTAAAGGCACTGCCCATCCTGGACCTGGTAACTCAAGTGTCAAGGGTGCCACGTGGGGACATGCATCCAGAGACACAATCAGAGGACTTCCGGGTAAGATGGCGGAAGAGTAAGACGCGGAGATCACCTTCCTCCCCACGGATACACCAGAGACACAATCAGAGAAAGGGGTCTCTGGAGAGAAACAGTAGTAGGAAATAAGTGCACAGAGACAGGGAGCCCCAGGGAACTGTGTGACCTCAGAGAGAGAGAGGGAGAGAGACAGAGAAAGATGGCTTTCCAGGAGCCAGTACCAGACCTTTGTGAAATTCAGCCATTCTTATGGGTCTTGAATTCTGTGAAGTACTCTCAATTCCTCTGAATAAAGTCCCTTTAATTTAAGACTGCGGGAGTGGGATTGTGGACAGGGCACATGTGAACAAGAGACACTGAACGGTCCTGGCTGGAAGCGGGCTACCCTGCCCCCTAGTCTACAGCACTGCCAGGGTGATCGCACACCCACTCGTGTCAGTCATCGTCACCGGAAGGAAGTCAGAGGACTGCTGGCAAAGGGATCGGATTAGGGACAGAGGGGCTGAGTTCACCAGAGGTCTTCACACCTACTCATCAGCTTTTTATAAAGATAAAATCTCTGAAGCACTTGCAATTTCTCCGAAGAAAGACATGAGATAAATACAAGTTATTGTTAACAAAAGGGTCTCTCTTCTTTATTATAAAGCCATCAGAAAGGAATTGCTTTTCCAGGCCACAGGGGAGCTGCACTGCTATCTCATCAGGTAACCTTGAAAATCAGACACAATAGCTGTCCCTTTGCTCAGTTCTTTCTTCCCTTACCCATCCTCCCTCCAAAAGCACACTTCTCCATTAATAGCCTTTTTCCTGTAATGAGACTGATAACACCTCATCCTCTGCAGACAGAGCAATCACGGCTGCCAGCTGGGCTGCACCCTGTCCTGCTGTCGGCTCAGAGCCCTGCCTGTCCCAGGCTGCTGCTGGATTCTGGGTGGGAGCATGTGTGGCAGAGAAAGTGAGATTTCTCATCTGTCCTTCCACAAGGACCAGCCTCCTGAGCTAAAGGTTCCCTAGAGCAGCTTAAGGAATTCTGCTTTTGAAAGCACAGAGGCAGAGTCCCTCCTGTGTCGTATCATTTCTTCACAATTCTTTCTGTGGGGACAGGACGTTGGTGTCAATAAAACTGTACTTAAGTATTTCAACTGTATATTGTCAACCTGTAGACCTACAGATGGACACAGATGAAGAAGAAGAAAACACCTGGTGTGAGGCAGAGGAGGGTGCCTAAAAGGAAGGCATTGGATACTTGGGCTTCATAGCTGAGGCCAAAGTTCAGGGAGCAGGGAATGGAGACCTGAATTGAAGAGCCCAGCAAGCATGTTCTTGGTATTCAAGGATGCTTAGAGAAAACTCCACCCTGGGGGCTGCAGCAGCAAGACACTATCCTCTTGGGACATATTCTCTGACTGTCGACCTGCTTCCCAGTAGGAGAACCTCCTAATAGTTCTGTGGAATCTATTGGGAAACACAGGATTTTGAGGAGTCTTGGTTCACGGAGATGCCCTCCCTGTGAAATAGCTTCAGGGAGTGGCTGGGCCACCTGAATGCTCTCCGGATCTCTAAGCCTAATCATGCCTGCAGTGAGACTCTGTGATGTAACAGTCTCCCGTGTCTGACTTTTCATCCCACGGATATTCTAGAAGACTGAGATATTCCTGAAGATATTCCTCTGGTCCACAGCAGCCATATGGGGCACCAGCCATAGGGGCTTGGCGTCCACGGCACAAACTCAGGTTCACTGCCATTTGGAGTGGAGAAGGCCACCCGGATTCTCCAAGTGCAACCCTCTGCACATCCTAGATATAACAGCACAGGCTGAAACATTTGGCTGTCACCTGTGGTTCTCCACAACGGAGTCCTCCCTGTTTGCATTTTATACAGTTAGGCTGTCGCTGTTAGAACCTAACTTCTGTCCAGCTGGCCACATGGCACTACTGAACTTGAACTTGCCCACCATACTGGAGGAAGCTTGGCCTAAACAAGTTCTCCAGAAGAGCTCCTTGGGTCACACCACCTCTTACAATTTGTTTTGAGGTGAGTCTGGGTTCTGTGCTTCAAAAACAGCATGATTTAGGAGACCATGTACATACTTATTACCTACTGTTGCCAAATTATCCCCAAACTGCATGGCTTAAAACAGTATCTCACAGCGGGTGGGGGGCAGGAATCCAGGCGTGGCTTCACTGGGTGGTTCTGCCTCAAACTGTCACACAGGTTACAGTCAAGGTGTCACCAGGGCTGCGGCATCTCAAGGCTCAGCCAGGGAGTATCCCCAGCTTCCCAAGTTGATTCATGTGGTTGGTGGCAAGACTCATTTCCTCCAGACGGTTGGACAGATGCCTCAGTTCCTTGTTGGCTATTGGCCAGAGGCCTCCCCTAGTTTTGAGGCAGGAGATAGATGGGCCCCGGGCTGAGCAGCTGGAGTTTGTCCCCTGTGGACAGATACTCCAAGATGAAGAGGAGGAGGAGCTAAGCCCTTTCCAGATAAGAGACCACATACTTCTCATTCTCGAGGTCGAGGAGAACTTCCCAACTACATATGTGCAGAAAGGCTACTTGGAAGTCAAAAAGGGAGTTATGTCAACCTACCCAAAGGGCTCTTTGCTAGAATTCATCTTGGCTAAGAGATGTGCACGCACACATGAGAGTACCCTGAGATAAACCAAATACGGACTCAGGACCAGGCAAAGCAAGATGACTGGCCAAAGGAAACCTGGAAGAAATGCCCCATATAAGTGATTCAAACTACCACAAGGGTGCGACTCTCTCTCTCTGAGTCCACCCATGTGTCTATCCACACATATTCTTTCTTCTTCCTAGTAAACATTTTACTTGCTTCACTACTTTCTGTCTTTGTGGGAATTCATTTCTGCAAAGCCGTATGGGCCAGGGCCTTGTCACTGGCCATTGGTCCCTGGTGGTCTAGTGGCTAGGATTCAGCACTCTCATTGCTGTAGCCTGACTTCAGTCTCTGGCCGGGAACCAAAATCCCGCTTCAAGCCGTTTCAGGCCGAGGCCACCCGAGATCAGTTTCTTGCCAACGGGGCCCCCACCAGAGGGCTGCTCACAATGTAGCGTTATTTCCATCACAGCAAGCAAATGACAGCCTCAGAGAGGATTCAGGAGATGGAAACCACAGCCTTTGGTAACCTAACTCGGAAGTGACATTCCATTAGTTGTGTTGTAGCCTGTTCATTAGAAGTGAATTGCTAAGTCCCTCCACGCTCGAGGGGAGGGGATTCACAAGAACATGAATCGCGGGAGACAGGGATCATCATGGGGCCACCATGGAGGGGGTTTACCACGGACCACCTTACATCATACCATCTTCACTTACGTGTCTCAGTTATGGGGAGTGGCCAAAAAAAAGAAACAAAAATACCTTTGACCAGATTCTGTCTATCTTTGAAGTATGCAGCCACCTCCACTAAGCTTGTGCTCAAGGGGTAGGTAGGCCCTGGTGGCCGTGTCTGTATACTTGACCTCCCTTCACACCACGTCTGCTAGGAAATCTGACCAAAGCTGGGCCAATCAGATTCCTCTCCAGGGAATGAGTCATTTAGATACAGTACGAAGTTAAACTGAATGGTCAAGCAGAAGTAAGGCCAGAGCCAGCAGGACGTACTGAACAAAGCCACACTCAGACTGCAGTTACAAGAGGGTGGAGACCAGGCATGAGCAGGAAGCGGCCTGCAAAGGAGAGGCCAGAGAGGCACATGTGCAGATAGGCAAGGGCAAGAGGTCATGAGGCTCAAGGCACAAACAGAAGCAGGGAAACTGCCTCAAGCCTGGCCTCCTTTTACTGTTTCCTATTTATTCAGTCCCTACAGTGTACCCCTGTCCACCCTCTGCTGGGCCAGCCCAAGTGGGTTTTGTTTCTGAGCAATCAATCTCTGCCTCAGCCAAGTCCTCACCAGTCTGTTGCTTCTTCTGGAAAATGGTTAATATCATCAGTTCAACTTCATCTCAGAAACTGACCTTTGAGATATGAAATTGTGTGCAGATTCCAAGCAAAACACTTTTTTGTTCAAAGCACGATGTGATTCAATTCACTTCCATAGGCCTGTATTGAGATGGGAGTTAGAGTTGTCTATGGGAATTAAGGGGGAAACGTAATCACAGGAATGGGAATTTGACGTCTCCATCAAACTGCACAGGGGTCATTAAACTAGAACTAGAGAGCCATTGCACTTAGCCCTCAACACTCCAGTACTTTACCATGTAAAAATATGCCACATGCTTATACAGATGTGCATCTGTGTGCTCACATACATACCTGGCCACAAACACATTTTATAAACTAGGAAATGATTCCCAAGCACATAGCAACCTCTCTTCAGTTTTTGTGATGTATCACAAGACAATGTGCGCCCCTTGAGTCAACTCCCATATGGATTTGCTTTCCAGAGCACATTTTCGAAGAATTCAACCGTGTGTCAATAGAGAAACCAACTCACAGAGTAGTTTACAGGACTCCCCCAGGCAATGCACGTAAATATTGCAAACAGCAAGCTTATACTGCCAACTCACTGCAGAAACCTAGACGAGTAAGATTTTACACATTCTCTTCCCAAAGGAAATCAGACTGAAAACAGAGTCTTAGTAGCTGCTATGGTACTGCCCCCCTCCATAGATGTAGCCTGAAGAAATGTCTTTTTTTTTTTAATACAAATCGTGATTTTAACTCCAAAGATAATATGCGCTCACTGTGGGGAATTTTGAAATTCCATAAAGTACAGAGGAGAAAATAAAGCTGCTTACCACCAAGAGACAGCTGAGGTTTCTTCTTATATATTTCCTTCTAGTCTTTTTTTTCATACATATATGGAAATATACATATTTGAATAATATTTTTTGTTTTTCTTTTTTTTTTCCACCTAGTGTCATATTGCATGAGAGGCATGCTAACAGGTACAAGATTCCTTTTGGTGAGATAAAAATATTCTAAAATTAGATTACATTGATGGTTCCACAAATCTCTAAATATACTAAAAAACACTGAACTATATACTTTAAACAGGTGAACATCATGGTATGTAAACTACGTGTCAATAAAGCTGATTTTTAAAAGCCCATAAGGAGTTACCACTACATACCTATTAGAATGGCTAGTATTAAAAACAAAAAATAAATGAATTTTTTTAAACCCTGAAAATTCCAAAGACTAGTAAGGATGTGGCATAACTGTAATTCTAGTGGGAATGTAAATGGTGCAGCCACTTTGGAAAAGAGTTTGACAGTTTCTTGCAAAGTTAAATGTCTACCTACTATAAGACCTGACAATCCTACTCCTAGGTATTTACCCCGAAGAACTGACAGCACACGGCCACACAAAAACCTGTACACAAATGTTCATAACAGCTTCATTCATTTTAACCCCAAACCAGCAAGAACACAAAAGTCCATCAATAGGAGAATGGGGCTTCCCTGGTGGCGCAGTGGTTGAGAGTCCGCCTGCCGATGCCGGGGACACGGGTTCGTGCCCCTGTCCGGGAAGATCCCACATGCCGCGGAGCGGCTGGGCCCGTGAGCCATGGCCGCTGAGCCTGCGCGACCGGAGCCTGTGCTCCACAATGGGAGAGGCCACAACAGTGAGAGGCCCGCGTACCGCAAAAAAAAAAAAAAAAAAGAAAAAATAGGAGAATGGATAAACAAATCTGAAATGCTTACTCAATAGAATACTTTGTAGCAATGTAAAAGAGCTATCAATAGCAGCAAGAGCACAGAGGAATCTCAAAACCATTATAATGAGTGAAAGAAGCTCTACAGAAAAGACAAAATACTGGATTGTTCTGTGTATATGAAATTCTAGAAAAAGGAAATCTAATCTATATGACAGAAAACAGATCAGAGGCTGCCTGGGCCTAAGAATAAGGAAAAGCAATGGAGGGCAAAGAAGCATGAGGGCATCTGGGGGAGTAATGGAAATATTCTGCATCACGACTGTGGTGGTGGTTACATGACTGTACACGTTTTTCCAAACTCATCAAACTGTACACTTAACATCGTTAAATTTTATTTTTAAAATGAAATTATTTTTTTAAAAAAGAAAACTCATCAAACTATACACTTAAAATAAGCACACTTTTTTCTATGTAAATTGTACCTCAATAAAGTTGAGGGGGTTTTGTTTTTGGGTTTTTTTGGCTGTGCGGCATGTGGGATCTTAGTTCCCCGACCAGGGATGGAACCCGCACCCCCTGCATTGGAAGTGCGGAGTCTTGACCACTGGACCGCCAGGGAAGTCCCAAAGTTGAGTTTTTAAAATGGAAAAAAAATGTATTGTGCTCATTTTCATGGGTCATTAAGTACTTTTCAAAAGTACCTTAGTTCTAGTATGATGCAGCGATACTATTCCATGTTACAGACGTGCCACAATTCAATTAGCCAGTCCACTGTAGCTGAATACTTGTTATTTTCTTTTCTTTTTGCCACTGAAAAGAACATCAAACATCGGTGTGCATGAAACTTTGTCTGTGTTTTAGATTCCTAGAGAAGGACTGATTGGGTCAAAGAGTAGGAATGTTTTCAATGCATTTGGAAGAACGTCTTCTTAAATTTCATTCCCTTAACTGTCGGGGTGGGAAGTCACAGTGATGCAGAGGTTGGTCTCTTTTTCTACAGCTCCTCTAGCACTGAAGAGAACTCTACATGGATTCCCAGTGAAAGGAGCATGGGGCTAAAGAGGCCATGGGTCTCTGTACTGGTCCGGTCACTTGATGTGTAACCTTGAGTCATCTTCCCTCTTTGGATACTGTTGATTTAATCCCCAAAATGAGTGTAGTGACTTATGGTAGGTAAATATTTCCTGAATAAAGCAAAAAGAGTGCTAACCAGAAAATAAATAATTGGTAATTGAAAATAAAAACTTGTGTTCATGGAAAGACATTATTAAAAGAAAAGACAAACCACAGACTGGAAAAGGTACTCACAAAACATATATTCAACTAAGGACTCATATCTAGACTTCCTAAAAGAGAGAAGAAAACAAATGAACAGAAAAAAAGTGGACAGAAGACGTGAACATTCACTTCACACACACACACACACACACGGATACATAAATATTCAAATAGCAAATCATGCAGATGAAAATGTGCTCAATATTGTTAGTCACATGGGAAATGCAAATTAACACCATACTAGATACCACTATATATCTAATAAAATGGGTAAAATTAAAAAGACTAACGACACCAATGTTTATGAGGAGGTGGAGCAACTAGCGCTCTTTTCCATTGCTGGGGGGAGTGTAAAATGGTACCATCACTTTGGAAAACCAGAAGTACCTGCTAAAATTAAACATCTATACCCTTGAACTCAGCAATCCTACTCCTAAATATGCATTTACTCTAGAGAAATCAGTAAATATGTCACTACAATGCATGTATAAGAAATTTCATAGCAGTTTGATTTCTAATAGCCAAAACCTTGAGAAGCCCAAATGTCCATCAACAGGATAACAGATGAATTGCAGCATACCTATATAATAGAATACTACACAGCAAGAAAAAACAAACTTGTGTTTCGTGCAATAACATGGGTAAAGCTCTCAGACACAATGCCAATTGAAAGAAGCCAGACTCCAAAGGACACATATCGACTGATAAGATCTGTATAAAGTCCAACAGGCAAAACTAATCTCTGGTGGTAAAGTCAGAACACTGGTTACTTCTGGTATGGATGGTGATGGTATGGACTAAGCAGGAGCGCTAGCGAACCTTCTGCAGTCAGGATATGTTCTGTGTCCTGTTTCCGGTGGTTCTTACAAAGGTGTAGACATGTATAAAACGTCATTGAGCTGTCTACCCAAGGTGTGTGCACTTTCCTATGAGTATGGTATAAGCTCCATAAAAATAAATGAATGTAAATTAAATAAAATGAAAGCATTGGATTAGATGACAGCTAAGGTTTTTCCAACCTTGTAGGGTCTCTTCACACCCTAATCTCTTTCCCTCTTTTCTTCTATTTCCCTCTTTCCCAAACTCCCCTACTCTAAAAGCTTCATCACTCCACCTGGTGAGCCCATGTGTTTGCATTTCTCTAGCAGAGCTCGGGCAAGTTCATTCCCTCTGGATGTGTGTGTCCTTCGCCTCATCCACACCACAACTTAGCCAAAACAAAACTTGGCCTCGTCCTCCTCCTCAGCCCTCACCAGAGTGGGCATCAAGCAGTGTGGCTCCCTGGCTGACACTATGTCCCCTTCTCCGGGAACAGCCCTAACATTCAGGGCTGGGCCACCAGAGAGCAAGTCTGTAAGCCATAAATCGAACCCCAGCCCACAGCTCCTGGCCCAGGAAGACACATCTCTGCCAAGCTGGGCCAGATCTTCTCTCCTGTGACTTAAAATCTGCACTGACAGGGCCTCCCTGGTGG
Source organism: Mesoplodon densirostris (assembly GCF_025265405.1). Taxonomy (NCBI): domain Eukaryota; kingdom Metazoa; phylum Chordata; class Mammalia; order Artiodactyla; family Ziphiidae; genus Mesoplodon; species Mesoplodon densirostris. The sequence goes on along the minus strand of NC_082669.1, from coordinate 92,965,126 downwards.
CGCAGTGGTTAGGAATCCGCCTGCCAATGCAAGGGACATGGGTTCAAGCCCTGGTCCGGGAAGATCCCACATGCCGCGGAACAACTAAGCCCGTGCGCCACAACTACTGAGACTGCGTGCCACAACTACTGAAGCCCACACGCCTAGAGCCCGTGCTCCACAAGAGAAGCCACTGCAATGAGAAGCCCACACACCGCAACAAAGAATAGCCCTCGCCCACCGCAACTAGAGAAAGCCTGCTCACAGCAACAAAGACCCAACGCAGCCATAAATAAAGAAATAAATAAAATCTGCACTGACAGCCTAGAGGTTGCTGAGGCATTGAAGACAATGTCACAAAAGAAAAGTCCACAGATTCCTTTCACCGATGTGTCAGAAGCTTCCCTCGGTTGTCCTCTTGCGAATGCAACTCTTCCTGGTGGTTTGAAGGATTCCTACTCTATATTCTTGCATTAAATATCCTTTTCTACTTCAACTAGCTAGTGTCAGTTTCTGCTGCTTGCAATCCAAAGAATTTAACTATATACCCTCCCCAAAGCCAACCCTTGTCCTTGGGATTTATTCATGACTTTGCCTTCCTCCTGTTTACCTAGCTGTCAACTTGATTTCCCTCTGTTTCCATTGAGTCCTATCTGGCCCAACCTGAAACCTTTCTCAACTGGTCCTCTCCTTTCCAGGCCTCAAGACTGATGCCTACATTCAGGCCCCTGTCGTTGCTAATCTGAGCTAGTCTGAAGCACGCTCCTCTCTGCTCACCCTGCAATCCCTGACCTCTCCAATGCATCGTTCACAGTTCTGTTAGAGGGAGATTCCTGAAGCCCAGCTCTGACCATGCCATTTCCTGTTCATCAACCTTGCCAGCTCCCCATCATATACTAGAGAGCACGCGTGTAGGCTCCTTAGTGTGTGGCACAAGCTCTCCACAACGGCTGCCCCAACTTGCCTTTCTAGTCTCATCTCAGGCTCTGTTATTCCTCCCAAGCCATATGGGCCACCTTCCAATTGAACTAGACACTCACATACTCCCAACATGCAAATTCACACCTCTGGGCCTTTGCTAACTCTGTTCCCTTAGTTTCAAGGTCCTACTGCACCCTTCCTACCCTCACATCCTCTATGATGGTTGAAACCCCACCCCTTCTTTGAGTCCCAGATAAAACGCAGCATGTATATGAAGCGTGCCCTTCGTAGACGTCATCATCCAAAGGGCTTTATTCATTCCTCTGTTGTGAGTGTGGAATTCCTGACTTGGAGTGACAGCGATTTGCATCTGTGTTTGTCTGTCCCCTCCAGTAGACTTGCTTCTTGTGAGCAGGGACCAGACCCGTTTCCTACTGTAACTCTCCTGCCCACCACAGTCCCTGGCATGGAGTCAGCGCTCAGTAAATGGCTGTGGAATTGAATTTTCTGAACCTGTTGTGAAAAAAAAATGAAAATGGGAGAGGAGGGATATGGGCAGAGGTGTAGGGGACACAGCAACCTGAGAGAAGGAAACAACAGGAGCAGAGGGAGAAAATCCTTTGGAAATGCATCTCTCCTCCAGGACAATTTTGTGATCAAAGGGGACTAATGCTGCCCAACTCATCTAGCTCCACCCTGACACGGGTACTAACGGGAGATGAGACAAGGTACAGATGCCAAAGCTGAAAACAGAAGCACAGAAGAGAGGCAAGGGGCTCCTGTTTCCCTAAGCTTGTCTCAGAAACACCAAGGCCCTGAGGCTAGAAGCACCACTTCAGCTGCTACCTGTCCTGAGGGACTGGTTTGCTCTCCTACGCCCAATGGCATATCAACCAGCTCTTTTAAAAATCGGCAGGATAGGGGCTTCCCTGGTGGCGCAGCGGTTGAGAGTCCGCCTGCCGATGCAGGGGACGCGGGTTCGTGCCCCGGTCCGGGAAGATCCCACATGCCGCAGAGCGGCTGGGGCCCGTGAGCCATGGCCGCTGAGTCTGCGTGTCCGGAGCCTGTGCTCAGCAATGGGAGAGGCCACAACAGTGAGAGGCCCGCGTACCGCAAAAAAAAAAAAAAAAAAAAATCCGCAGGATAAAGCAGAAAGAAATCTTTCCATGGTGTTGCTACCCCTGGCAGAAAAATGACGGAGATAAAAGAAAGAAGAATGGGACGGTAAAGCTAACCTGAATCTCGATAAAATGCCCACGAGGCCTAAGACTTCCAGGTGATGAAGAATCAGCAAGCACAGTACCAGTCTCCCTGGGAAAGGGGTTACAAAGGGAGAAGTAAGAGGGGAGGGAATCGAATGGCTTTTTATAGCCCCTAGTGTCTCTTCTGACAGTTGCCCTCACGGCTTCCATGTGCCAGGACACTGGGAAGATGAATGGATTTGTCTTTCCGTTAAATACCATTACCCGGAGCACTGGGGAAAATGAAGAACGTGTTGCAGACTCACAACCCACCTTCCATCTCTCTTCTTCTAATTAAGGAAGAACTACCAAAACAACTCCCCCATGTCCTCCCCAACCCATCCCGCTACCTACAACACACATAACCTCAGGAGAAATAGGTAGCCCACGGAGCTGCAAAGTTTGCTTCCCAGTACCAATGCCCAGCACATAGCTGGTCCTGAGGAGCTGAAGTTCAAATCCAGCAAATCAGCATGGTCAGGTCCACACTAGGTCAATAACATACTTCAAGATTCATTAAGTCCCTTTTAGGAGCCTGTTATCTTTAGAGCCCAATAGCACTTTCCGTTAAGACAAATCGTTAAGACAAAGGGTTCCACTTTGCCACAGGTGCAAATGATTCTGCTTGTTGAGGGGACTCTCAGTTACTTGAGTGATCTGAGCCATCCACATGCATCACAACAAAGGAAGAAACACAAATACCATTAGTGGTCCCACGTCCAGCAGGGTTCATGATCAGAGTCTCCCAGACCAGTGGTTCTCAGCCTCAGCTACACTATCAAATTACCTGAGAAGCTAAAAAAAACACTGGTGCCTGAGCAAAAAAATAATTGGAGAAGAAAATGATTTTAAAAGATTATTTACAGTGGCTTAAACAAAAAATACTTAAGGATAAATTTAAAATATGTGCAAGATCTGTACATTGAAAACTATAAATTTCTCACTGCTGTGAGAAATGTAGAAATATCTCATGTCAGGTAATGGAAGTAATATGTGAATTTAGCAAGGTCAAAAAATACAAGGTTAATATAAAAAATCAATTGTATTCTTTTATATTAGCAGCAATCAACTGGAAAATGAAATTTTAAAATAATCCCATGTAAAAAAAATTAAAAAATAATAATGATCCCATGTAAATAGCACCAAAAACATAAAATACTAGGAATAAAGGAATAAATCTAGTAAAAGTCATCTAAGGCACCCCACCAACTGAAAATTACAAAACATTGCAAAATAAATTAAATAAGACCTAAATAAATGGAGATGACCCATACTCAGTTTGGAACACTCAATGTTGTTTAAGATATCAATTCTCCCCAAACTAGTCTGTAGCGTCAATTAAATCTCAATAAAAATCCCAGCAGGCTTATTTTGTGGAAATTGTCAAGCTGATCCTAAAATTCATATGGAAATGCAAAGGATATAAAATAGCCAAAACATTCTGAAAAAGAAGAATAAACTTAGAGGTTTTATGCTGACTGATTTCAGTATTTCCCATAAGGCTACAATAATCAAAGCGATGTTTATTAGTGTAAGTACAGATAAATAGATCAGTGGACCAGAAAAGTAAATCCAGAAATAGACCCAGATATATCTGGTCAATTGATTTTTTTTTTTTTACAAAGGTAACAACATAATTTAATAGAGAAAGGATAGTCTTTTCATAAATGGCTTGGGACAACTGGATATCCATAGAAAAAATAAATAAACCTTGACTTGTCCCTCACACCATAAACAACCTTGACTTGAAAAGTTAAACTGTAAAACATCTAGAAGAAAACATCATTAAAACCTTTATGGTGGAAGCAGCCGCATAGCACAGGGAGATCAGCTCGGTGCTTTGTGACCGCCTGGAGGGGTGGGATAGGGAGGGTGGGAGGGAGGGAGACACAAGAGGGAGGAGATATGGGAACGAGTGTATATATATATGGCTGATTCACTTTGTTGTGGAGCAGAAACTAACACACCATTGTGGAGCAATTATACTCCAATAAAGATGTTAAAAAAAATACCTTTATGGTTTGGGATAGGCAAAGATTCCTTAGGACACAAAAAGCATGAATCTCAAAAGAAAAAACTGGCAAATTAAACATTATCAAGGTTTTTAACTTCTGCTCTTCGACACTGTTAAGAAAATAACAAGGCAAGCCATAGGAGAAAATATTTGGGGGAGGGGGGTGTATAAGTGTAAACAGAAATATATACCAGACAAAGAATAATCAAGAATATGAAAAGAACTCTTGGTACTCAATAATACCAAAACAATTCCATTAAAAGAAAGACATGCCACAAAAGAAGATATATAAATAGGTAATAAGCATATTAAAAGATGCTCAGTATCTTTAGTCATCAGAGAAATACAAATTAAAACCAAAATGTGCTACCACCCCACACCCACTAGAATGGCTAAAATTTTAAAAGCCTGAAAACATAAACTACTGGCAAGAATGTAGAGTACTCTCAGACACTGCAGGTGAGAATGTAAAATGAATTAACTACTTTGGAAAATAGTTAGGCAGTTTCTTATCAAGTTAAACTTGTATTTTACTGTATCACCTGTCAATTCCATTCCAAAATACCCAAGAAAACTGAAAATCAATGTTCCCACAAGGTCTAAACAAATGTTGATAGGAGTATATTCATAATAGCTAAAAACTGGGGAAAACCCCAAATGGCCAACAACAGGTAACTAGCAAACACATCCACACAATGAATACTACTCATCAAGAAGGAGGAACGAACACAGTGAATCTCAAAAATATTTTGCTCTACAAAAGAAGACAAAGTAAGATTTCATTTACATGGAATTCTAACAAAGGCAAAACCAATCTAAGTGACAGAAAATGGATCAGAGGTTTCCTGGGAGAGGAAGAAGGCGGCCCAGCTGCAAGGGGCATGACGGAATTTTCTGGGGTGATGGAAATGTTCTATCTTGACCATAGTGGTGATGCTTTCACAAGTATGTATATTGGTCAAAAGCCATCAAATCATATGCTTAAAAGGATACATTATATTGTACGTAAATTATACCTCAATGAATTAGATTTTTTTTAAAATATTGATATGTGAGTCCCAGTCCCATAGATTATTAATTGGTCTGAAATGTGTCCTGGGCATCAAGATTTCTGAAACTTTCCTCCAAAGATTCCAAAGTATAGCCAAAGTTGAGAACCACCATTCTGTGGGCTAAGGAGAAAAATGAATGACCTAGTGTTCTGGGACTTAGTATGAGCCAACATTGGTTGGAAGTCACAGACTACCTGCCACTGTCACAGGCCACTACGAGAGGATCTGTGGCTCCCTTTGGTTTACTGCGGGATAACAAAACACTCTCTGCAGAGCCAGGTCGTGCAGTGGCATGGATCCATGGCAGATACTGCCTTCAAAAACCCCTTGTCTTGCCTAAGAAGGCACCCAGGCAAGCATCATTCCAGGTATTGGCTAGCAGTGTACGTGCAGGCATTAACACTGGGCTCCCAGTATGATACCAAACACAGACCGACAAGAGAACACTGGGGTTCCCTCCTCTCTGACCTGGCAGACAAAGGAAAAAGGACCCCCAGAAGAAACCGGTGTTCTGAGTGTTCTATTTGGGTCAACAGTCAGAGGCCAAGCTGGAATCTCCAGGCTGGAGCTCCCAGAAGTGGCTTTCCCATGCCTCACTTTGCCATCTCTAAAATTAATAGAAATGTCAGTGGCAAGTTTTGGATATTTTGTTTGTAAACGGTCAGTGGCATCTCTAAGGAGGATGACCCTTTTCTCCTGGTGCGGTGGAGACCATCTCAGACTAGAGCCATGGAACTCAGAACGAATCCTTTCTCTCCCTCGTCCCTGCAAATTATAATTTACCCACCTGTTGACAAAGCCAGAGCTTTTCACCCGCCCACCACTCTCTCTGGAACTACCCAGGTTTGCAGTGGGCCACTTGAGACACTTTAGCCCAGTGTCCCACCCTATATCCCCAAAATGAGCCACCTGTTACTCAGGATGCTTGAGTTAGAAGTGGCTTTCTGACTCCTGCTAAAAAAAAAAAAAAGTCACCAGGTTGGTAAAACCAGATGCTGAGCTTCAATACCAGCTAAGGAATGAGCACTATGAAGAAGATACAAAAATGAATACAGTCAGCTGCCTGCCCTCAAGAAGCTCACAGACTTGTAAGGGAACTGTGAGAAACAGACAAACCTTGTGCCCTTGAGTGGATTGAGGTGGCGTGCGTGAGACATTTAGGCCTGAGGGGTAAGCATGCACATCTACGTCGGGGGCCTCACCTCCTTTGGTGGGGCCCTATGTCTCGTAGGGTAAAGCCCAGGTTCTTTAGCATGTGACCCAAGGCACTTTGTGACCCTAAGCTTGCTACACCTCTCTGTGCATGCCACCCCAAACCACCCCCAGGCACCTGGAAATGGCACTCCCTTCCCTCCAGGACTTTGCATATGCCTTCTCTCTCCATAAAGTATTATCAGCCTTCTTCTCATCTCTTCTGTGTCACTCTGAGATGAAACACAGGAGTATCTCACTCGTGAAGTCTGCCCCAATTCTCCCCTCACAGCCCTGCACAGAATCAGGCATTCCCTTCCCTCACTCCCATAACACACATATTTTCTTCTGTTAGGGCAGCCAGTGATCTGGTGCCTTCTAACACATCAGCCACCCCCACCAGACTGCCACCTTCCAATGGCAGTAACTAGGGTTGGCATCCATGTAGTTATTCACTTAGCTACTATTCAACAAATATTTAGTGAGGACCTGCAATGTGCCAGGCACAGTTCCAAGCTCTCAAGAGACCACAAGGTTCTTGTTTCTATGGAGCCTATATTATTGGAGGAGATGAAGATAGGCAGCAGACTTCCAAATATAAGTTAGTTCTTAAGAAGCATCAGAGTGATGAGTATTATGTGGAATATTATTTACAAATACAGTAACCTGAGAGAGAGTGACAGTATGGCTACTTTGTATGGGGTGGTTATGGAAAACTCTCTGAGCAGAGGTGTGAATGATAAGGAGTCACTCATTGGGAAAACTGGGGAAGGAGCTTTCTGGATAGAGAGAACAGCCAGCGCAAAGGCCCTGCTGTGGGCTGAGTTGTATCTCCCCTAAATCATATGTTGAAGTCCTAACCCCCATTATGGCTGTATTTGGAGTAAGGAAGTAATTAAGTTTAAATGAGGTCGTAAGCTAGAGTCTGTCATACAGAGTGAAGTAAGTCAGAAAAATAAAGACAAATACCGTATGCTAACACATATATATGGAATTTAAGAAAAAAAATGTCATGAAGAACCTAGGGGTAAAAGAGGAATAAATATACAGACCTACTTGAGAATAGACTTGAGGATATGGGGAGGGGGAAGGGTAAGCTGTGACAAAGCGAGAGAGAGGCATGGACATATATATACGCTACCAAACGTAAGGTAGATAGATAGTGGGAAGCAGCCGCATAGCACAGGGAGATCAGCTCGGTGCTTTGTGACCGACTGGAGGGGTGGGATAGGGAGGGTGGGAGGGAGGGAGACACAAGAGGGAGGAGATATGGGGATATATATATATGTATAACTGATTCACTTTGTTATAAAGCAGAAACTAATACACCATTTTGAAGCAATTATACTCCAATAAAGTTGTAAAAAAAAAAAAAAAAAACCTAGGTCATAAGGGTGGAACCCTGACCTGATGAGATTAGTGCCCTTAAGAGGAGAGTACCAATCTCCCATGATGTGCTAGTTCTCTGGCTCCGTTTATAGAGCAGAGAACGGAGTGGAGACTTGGCCTGAAAAAGAAAATGTAAATCATCTCTTTGTATGAGAGGGTGATCCCTCCAGTAGCAGGTGCTCAGGGCCGTTTTCCCAGTAAATTCCCAGAGCACTCCACCTGGCTCTCCCTATGGCCAGTGATCCACATTCCAAATCCCAGAATTTCAGAGGGAGCATCAGCCTAAGGGGTCTTCTCACCCAATTTCTTTGTCTTGTAGATGAGAACCCTGAGGCCTAGAGCTCGTAGTAGGAAGCAAAGCCGGTACTTGAAAACAAGGCTCCTAAATTCTGGTCCATCACTGTTCTACAGAACGCATGGATCCTTTTTTTGCTTTAAGTACATTCCCATTGTTGTGCAACCATCACCACCATCCATTTCCAGAACCTCTTTCGTCTTGTAAAACTGCAACTATGGACCCATTAAATAAGAACTCCCCATTACCCCTTACACCTGGTGCCTGGCAACCATAGTTCTTCTTTCTGTCTCTATGAATTGCTTTAAGTCCTCATATAAAAGAAACCATACAATATTTTTCTTCTTTTTTTTTGACTGGCTTATTTCACTTAGCATAATAATGTCCTCAAGGTTCATTCATGTTGTAGCATTTGTCAGAATTTCCTGCCTTTTTAAGGTTGAATGATATTCCATTACAAGTAGAGACCACATTTTGTTTATCCATTCACTTATCGATGGACACTTGGGCTGCTTGCATGTTTTGGCTATTGTGAATAATGCTGCTATGAATATGGGTGCAAAAAATGAAAAATAGGTAATTCCCTGGCAGTCCAGTGGTTAAGACTATGCGCTTTCACTGCCAAGGGCCCGGGTTCGATCCCTGGTAGGGGAAGTAAGATCCCACAAGCAAACAGGATGCACTGAGGAGGAGAAGAGGTGGCTGTGAGACTTGAAAAGGGTGGTGAATTTAACACTATTTCAAGAGTCCAAGTAAGAGGGTCCAAGACCTTGAACTCTTCCAAGAGCAGTGGAGAGGATGGAAAAGAGGATTCGAGAGAAACTGACATGACTCATAACTGAATGGAATAAAGGGGAGAATATAAAACAACACCCACATTTCTGGCTTAAGTTTGTTTACTAGTTGCCACAGCCAAGGCAAAGAATGTAGGAAGTGGAAAAGATGTGAAGAAAAGATGGTGAGTCTGATTTTAGTCATGGAATCTAAGGTGTGTATAGGACATACAGAAGGAGATACACAATATGCAATTAGAAATATGGATCTAGGGGCTTCCCTGGTGGTGCAGTGGTTCAGAGTCCACCTGCCGATGCAGGGGACACAGGTTTGTGCTCCGGTTCAGGAAGATCCCACATGCCGCAGAGCGGCTGGGCCCATGAGCCACGGCCGCTGAGCCTGCGCGTCCGGAGCCTGTGCTCTGCAACCGGAGAGGCCACAACAGTGAGAGGCCCGCGTACCAGTAAAAAAAAAAAAAAAAAAAAGAAATATGGATCTGGAGCTAAGGAAAGAAAAATAAATCAGAAAAATAACATGGTAGTAAAAGATATGGGAAAGGATAAGCTCACTGGAAGAGGCTGGTTTGAATGAAAAGGAAGGAAAGCTGATAAAAGAACCTACGTTTAAAACGGGAAGTACTGGACAGGATGAAGCCCCAATAAGGGAGACTCTGAATATGAATGACCAGGGGTTTACCCAAAGTATGCCAACATTTAGTCAGAATGATCAGACAGTGAATAGGGCAACAAAACCCTTGCGGTCCAAGCCTTTCAGGGGAACAGTGAACTAGAATTTCCTTTACACTTTCTGTAAAGGTAGAAGATTCAGAAGTTCCAATTCTCAGCTCCTAGGGATTTTGTGAACATGAATCAAGCCTCAAGAATCTTTTTGGCGAAAGGCCGACACGCGATGGATATGAATGATCCCGGGAGACAGAAGCCCAGAGGACCCCCAACTGTCTACATTTCAGCACAAGTCCCCAGAGACTCAAACGCAGAAATGTTTCTCCTTTAATTCAGGATCAATACTCACTTTTCCCTCATGGGCCAAATTTCTGTGTATTTTTATTAAAAAGGAAGAAAACTCAGCCCTGAGAATTGTGATTCACCTAAGTGTGAGCTCTGAAGCTTCAGAACCAAGACTAGGAAATTGCCACCTCACACATCTTTAGGCTTGATCACTGGGGCCACGCAGTGTCAGCATTACTGAGATAGTGACAATACCCGATGACCTGTAAAGTGTTATAAGAATCAAAGTGTGTCCCCCAATCAGTTATTTTATCTCCTGAATCAGAGAGCAACCTGGTTAAAGTTTTTAGGAAGGGACAAGCAGGCCATTTTTCAAATGAATGACAGGGCTCCTCTTCTGAACAACTCAATTAAGAGGGTCAGGGAAACAAATGGGAAAAGCGATGAACATGAAACCCTCCTTGGTCCTGATCCAGGTCCTTGAAGGTACTGAGAAACCCCCATGCACACATCACCATGAATGACCTGTCAGAAACATCAGAAGCTGAAATGAAGCAGAATAGATGGGCTTCCCCAAAGAAAAATGGTAATAATAGTAACAATCTCACACTTTATAAATCTGGAGTTAGGCTTTCAAGGAATAATGTGTGGAGATGATTATTTCACTGAAAAAAATGCACATGGCATATAGTTGGCCAGACTGGCATTGACATGGTTATGATGCAGGACTACGTATTTATTTGCAAAACACAATATAACAGAAATGGGCATCATACTTTGCATTTATATAGCAACTATTTCTCCAAGGACCTCAAAGGATTCTGCAGCCATTACTGGATTCATCCTTGATACATGCTTGTAAAATGAAGGAGAGGCAAGGATTACTCATCCCATTTTATTAAAGAGGAAGCAGATGCCCCAAGAGGATACATGGGCTGGCCAAGGGCATATTGTGACTCATTTATTTGCTCAAAACCACATAGGGACTGAAATTAGTCCCAAATTGTCCTTGTACTTGCTGATTCCTACCTATAGAATTCTGAAGAGGAAATGATTCTGTTTCTCAGCCTTACGTTTGTGACTCAGACCATCAAATGGACAGTGGGGTATGAACTGGGGAAGGGAAGTGGTTAGTAAGCGTTTGACATTCCTCTTTTCTTCAGTGGGCTGCTGCTGGCCATGTTCTTATGGACAGACCCATAGTTCTTGACACAAAGAGGGGGAAATCTTCTTGTTGTCATTACACTGGAACCAAAAGACATGGCTCCAAATAGCTGACACTTAATGACTGCCCACTATGCACATTTTTAATGTCCACTCCAATAGGTTTTGTCATTTATCGTACAACTGCTATGTAAACTGGGTATTATTTCCTTGTAAAGGTGAGAAACGGACTCAGGGAGATTGAATGACTTGTCCATGGCCATATAACAAGTTTAGGCTCGGAATTTGAGCACATTTGTACTAATTTGAATGGCTGTGCACTTCCACCATGTTTTACCGACGTGACTTCACTACTGCACACAATGGGGGTCCTAGACCCATAGCCTAGAGACCTTTAAGAAAACTAAAGCCAACCTGGGGCTCCAGCTCCTCCCACAAAAATATTCCAAAGGACAGCCCAGGGGGAGTGCTGGTGTCACTCCATTCTCCCTGGACAGATCCATTGGATATGGCCCGGTCTCAGCCACTCTGAGCCCAAGATAGTTTGGGCCTCTCTGGTCCCAGATTCACACCTGTGTCTGCCCCAGACCTGAGTTAGTAGCAGAGCAGGCTGGGTTTCATGAGCAGCAGAAGGATGGGAAGACGATAACCTGAAGGCTGCCCCAGTGCACCCTTTTCCCACCCACCCTGAGCACTGCTACTTGGCATCTGAGAGTTCCGACCATCACTGGGCAGCATGAGCAGGGTCCGTCTTTCAGGGGCCTCACCTTCTTCACACAGAGAGAAACTGAGGCACAGACTTGTCCCAAGTTACCAAGGAAATCAGAAAGTAAAAAAGCAGCAGGGACCATTTTCCCTGATGTTTTCTCTAGGTTTTGGTCACTAGAACAAGATATTGTAAGTGGTGGAAAAAGCCAGCCTCTGATAACAGGGGTTGGAAGCGAGAGGACCAGTGGCTTTAGTGGGACCTCACTGTGCTTTACGTACTTCATATGCATCATCTCATTTGTCCCCACAGCTCAAGAGCACAGGCATTATTATTCTCATTCCACAGATAAGGATCAAGAAGCTCAAAGTTTAAATAGTGGAACTAATACATAACAACAAAGCCAGGATTCAAACGTGGATCTATGGGGCTCGTGCCCTTTCCATTAAGCCTTACTAACCTCTCAGGAGTTTCACGGTGTGCCCTTCCCCTGATGGTGGCAGGGAAGGTTCCGGTTCAACAATGGAGCAAAAATGTGAGTCACAGATGCAGACAAAGCCAAGTGTGGGTGAGATGCCCTCTTTACCAGGCACTGCAGTCGCTGGGGCTGTGACTGAGATGCGGCATCAGTAGCACGGAGACACTCAAGTTTGCTTCCCAGCTGGCAACTGACAGTATAGAACAGTGCTGTCCACAAATACAGGTCACATATACAATGTTAAATACAATGGGAGCCACAGATGCAAGCCACATGGGTAATCCTACAATCCTGGCAGTTACCAAAAAAATGAGTAAAAAAAAAGATGAAGTTAATTATATATTTTATTTAAACCAATACCTCCAATAGATTATCATTTCAACATGTAATCAATACAAAAATAATAATGAGATATCTCACATTCTTTTTCTTTTTTGTATTAGGGCTTTGAAACCCAGAGTGTATTTTACACTTACAACACACCTCCAGTTGGACAAGCCACACTTCAAGTGCTCAATAGCCACATGTGGTTGGTGGCTACCATACTGGACCTAATACATAGGTCTAAAAGGAGAATGCATGGATGGAGGCTTGGAATGCTTAGACTGTGGGTCCTGACTCTGACCAAACTACCAGGGTTGGACCCTGGAGTCAGACTTGCCTGTCTCTGAATGCCAGTTAGACCACATGCCAGCTATATGTCCTTGGCCAAGTGACTTAGCCTCCACTGCCTCAGTTTCCTCCTCTGTAACATGGAGATGATAACAATGCCGACCTCACAGAGTTTTGTGAGGATGGAATAGGAAGTCCTTACAACAGTAATGGGCACAGAGTAAACAACATAAAGGCATTGGCTATTATTATTATTATGATTCCCACTGGGACTCACTTTCCTTGTCTGTAAAATAAGGATGTTGAAAGCAGATGATCATTGCAGTCCCTTCTTGCTCCGTTGTTTAATGGAAAACTGGGGTGGGAATCCAATGCCATGTCTTGTCTCTGAGCATCAGTTCTGAAGCCTGCACTGGGCGGGGCCTCAGGTCCAGATTGTTTCCATAGGGGAGACTTGTAAGATGCTCCTATGGCTGCCAGGGGATGGGGTGGGTAGAAAGACTTGCCACCTCATTTGTCATCAGCATTAGAAACTTGATCCCTCCATCCTGGGCTCATGCTGACTTGCTCTCTGGACATACTCCACACTATTCCAGGTGTCCTCCACAGACACAAAGTCCCCAGTTATAACCCCTCAGCAACTTGAACCTCTGAACTAGAAGAGATCCAAGTTGGGCTTGCAGTTTGGAGCAAAGCCCATCCTTTACCAAGTGCCTCCAGCATCAGCTAATAGAAAAGAATCCCCCAGGGGATGATGACCCCACAGCTTTGCACCCCAGCTGTCCTTGGGGCTGAGAGATGAATGGGAAGCTGGGTGGTCAAAAGGCCAAACGCTTGAAAAGCTGTGAATGAAGATGCCAAAATCGTAGCAGTAGCTGTCCCAGGAGCTGCAGCTCAGGGAATCCTAGCTGTCTGGCTTCTTTCCCCCTAGAGACCAAAGTGATGAGTTGTAGAAATTCAAGGTAGAAACAGCCCAGTAGGTCAGACACCTCACGTCCAGGGAGGCTGGCAGGGGAGAGCACGTCCCCACACTCATCTCCAGGGATGGTACCAATGCCTCCTGGAGGGACGTGGAAAGCTGGCACCTCTGCTACTTCTCCTGGGGGCAGGAATCTGCAGCCTAAACATATCAGCACCAGGAATTCTTCCTCCCCAGGATACCCAACAGAAGGATGACAGGGCTGCTCGTCTCAGAGAAATAAGCACAACAACCAAACCACAGCCCCTCCTGTCGCACAGTGGTTCCTGGCCAGCTGTTCCTTTAGATTTGCTGAGAGTCGCATTCTCCCAGGTCGGCAAGCCCTCACCAAGACCTCACCCCGGAAAGAGACGTGCCAAAGAAGTGGGAATCACAGGCCCACCCGTGGGAAAGGACCCAAGCACAGTCACTGGGCAGCGTAATGAGGACAAAACACCATCCCCTCAGCCCCAGAGGAAGCAGGAATAGGCCTCCGAGACCCTCGCGTTCAGACACCTTTGGCTACTGGGAGCACCAGGTCCTGGTCCTCTTCCTTCTCCAGGATGCACTGAAGGGATTTTTTTGCACCTCCCAGACACACGGACTGAGTCTGAAATATTTCAATATCCTGGACTGGTTGAGTGCCCTCGACGCCCATTGCTAAGAGGCCACGTTCTCCCTTTGTGACCTGCTGAGAGCTCTGTAGCGGCTGAGCTGCACCTGTTAAGACCCCAGAATCCCACCATCTGAATCAGAGGGGCTGGTTCTAGGTTAACAGAGTGGAGTTGCCACCAGGCCTGGATCATGAGCATCACCATCTCACACCCATCGACTTGGACCCACCTGGAGCATCTCCCAGATGAGCCAGACAGATAAGGCTTCCTAACGGCCATGGTTAAACAATGTTACCCCAAACTGGGCCAAAGGGAGTTTCCTGTCTGCCCCGTGAAAGAAAATGAAGACTCTACGGGACCTGGACCAGGGAGAACTGGAACATGGAGACAGACCACATGGGATTTTTCCACATGGCAAGAAGAGCAAGAGTTTTCCGTTCCGAGGCCACCTGTGGACCCCCCAGCTTCAGTGCCCCTCCAAGCCTGTTCCCCCGACTCATTAGGTAAATGTGCCAACGCAAGGCAAGACATCAAAGACTGCTTAGCTTTCCCCACTGGCCCTGTCAATGATTCCAGCGAAGACCATTCCTGCCATACAGTCAAGAAACGGGCCCCAGTGGGCCAAGGAACAGCTCTGTCCCGTAAATGTATTTACACAGCACAATGCTCGTTCTTCACGTTTCACCAGGAGCTCCCCTCTCCCAAGTGCCCCGGGGAAGTTTTATCACCAAGCCCCTCCTGGATCATCAGAACAGACAGATAGTCTGGCTGTGCAGAGATGCCGCCTCCCCTGGTGAGCCATCTCCGTGGCTGACAGAAGGTTCTCCAGCCGGCAGGGGCAGGCTGGGAAAGGCGGCCTCTGCAGAACATCCTCTGAATACTCTCTGTGCTCCCCTGGCTGGGCTGCTTCCTCAGGCTGTCTGAGATGCTCTCCTCAAGATGGAGGGAGAAGACGAAAGCTCAGATTACAACAAAGACTTTGCAGAAGGAAAGCGTGAACGAAGGAAGAGCTGCTCTGGGTGGGCGCTGACCTGCCCATAGCTTCCCTCGGTGCCTGTAGGTTTTAGAGGTTAAATTCCTCTTCCTCTCTCTGATTACTGCAGATCTGAGCAACACTGACGTGACACCTTTGTAAATCAATGTGCAAGTCAAACTGTGCCTCTTCTGCTCCGAACCCTCCAAAGAGGGCCCATTTCTTGCACAGTAAAAGCCGAAGTCCTTCCTGCTGAGCCAGCAGGCCCTAGACAATCTTTTTTTTTTTTAACATCTTTATTGGAGTATAATTGCTTCACAATGGTGTGTTAGTTTCTGCTTTATAACAAAGTGAATCAGTTATACATATACATCTGTTCCCATATCCCTTCCCTCTTGCATCTCCCTCCCTCCCACCCTCCCTATACCACCCCTCCAGTTGGTCACAAAGCACCGAGCTGATCTCCCTGTGCTATGCGGCTGCTTCCCACTAGCTATCTATTTTACGTTTGGTAGTGTATATATGTCCATGCCTCTCTCTTGCTTTGTGGCATATATATACAATGGAATATTACTCAGCCATAAAAAGAAATGAAATTGAGCTATTTGTAATGAGGTGGATAGACCTAGAGTCTGTCATACAGAGTGAAGTAAGTCAGAAAGAGAAAGACAAATACCGTATGCTAACACATATATAAGGAATTTAAGAAAAAAAATGTCATGAAGAACCTAGGGGTAAAACGGGAATAAAGACACAGACCTACTTGAGAATGGACTTGAGAATATGGGGAGGGGGAAGGGTAAGCTGTGACAAAGCGAGAGAGAGGCCTAGACAATCTTTAGCTTCACTTTCCTTCACCCCTTCCCCCTCACTCAACTCTTCTCCTGATGCGACAGCCTTCTTGCTGCTCCGCAAACATGCTAGGCAATTTCAACCTCAGGGCCTTTGCACCTGCTGTCCTCTTACCTGGAATGCTCTTTCCTCAGGTATTCAATTGGCTCCTCCCTCACCTCCTGCAAGACTTAGTTTAAATATCACTTTCTCAATGAAGCCTACACTGGCCACTCTATTTAAAATTGCACCCACCTTGGCACTCCCAACTGTCACCATCTTCAACCCCCGCAGAGTATGCATCACCTTCTAACTTACCATGCTCTTCATTTACTTATTACATTTGTCATATTGCCACATTATGAATTTCTTGTGTTTATTTGTTTATGTATATGGTGAGGGCAGGGATTTGGGTCTGTTTTGTTCACCTAGAACAGAGCCTGACTCACATAGTGAATGCCTCATAAATATTTGTTGAATAAATGTACATGTTAATGTAGCTCTGTCTTGGGGCAAATTAGAATTGCCAATTAGGAAAGGCAGTTGACAGGAAAGGAATAGGGTAAGAGTCTAAAGTAACCAGCAATAAAGACAGAAGCATCCGTGTAAAGTCGGATCAAGAAAACAGGCATTCTGAGAGAAGACAGAAAATTAATGATCTAAATTTATGCTACACATTTCCCGGCCAGATGAGTAGACACATTCTCTATCTGTTCTACAGGCAAGTGTTATCATCCCAGTCAGTGGACGGGGAAACTAATTCCCAGGAATGGTGAGTCCCATATCTCATATGGTCTTACTAAATGACTCAGAACTTGGCCCTGGCTCAAGGTCTCATAGCCTAAAAGAAGGCTTGTTTTCCAAACCAGCCACCACTGGGGTGACTGCCCATATTCTTCGACCTACAACTTTGACTGTGTCCCTTCTCCTGAGCTGCTCTTTTGCTACCTATGGGTGGGCACTTTTCAAAATAAGACCACCATGCTGTTGAAAGCAGGAGAAAGGACATAATATGAAAGTCAATGGTCAGGTCCAGGCAATGTTCCCTTACACTTATATGCCTCAACACCCACAACGAAGGGATGTCTAGGTGACAACGGAATCAATTCTCTGTCCCTAAATCAGCTGGAAATGGTCTTTTTCCTCTCCTGCTGAATAATTTGGAAGTGATTTTGAAAATGAAATACAAGGAGGGCAGTCTTTTTTCTTTCTTCTTGCCTTGCAAGTACACACTGCTTCCCAGAGCCTGATTAATGTTAAATATGACCTTTTGCAAAGTTTCTTGGCAGGTTAATTTATGATACTTCCAGATCCTAATGTATCAGGCAGTGGCTGTTTATGCGTTTGATGAAGCGTTCTTTGTCTGGAGTTGATATGTTTTACCAGAACTTCAGTAGCTCACTCCCCCTTTCTCTCTCTAGCTCCTTCCATCTCTCTTTTAGTCTAACTTTGGGTTTGGGTATTTAATCAATCTCACTGGGAAGAAAACATGAATACATTTATGACTTCTCAGTCCCTGAACTGCCATGCACGCTGTATTAGCTTATTACTCTGTCTCCAAGATAATTCGGCCCTCTCATCTCGCTACACCTGTGCTTTTGAGTTCAGGGAGATCTCGGCTCAAGCAAAATCACTTTTAATGTTTGGTTTGCTACAAGAGCTGCTTTGAGGGTCTCCGTCCTGAACAGGTGTATCTTCTCCTTACATCCTTACTGCCTTTGCCTTTGCTCTTCCCTGTCTCAGAAAGAGAAATCTAGTGAATTAGATGCGAGCCCTAAGACGTTGATTCAGCCCAAGAATATAACTAAGCTTAATGAGCATGTAGATACATTCGTGTGTACCAGGGATGGAGGGGACTCGGGAGGCACTCCACCCTTAGAATGGATGTCATGGAGGTCAACTATGACTTATGTGGACGTTCCAGGATATCAAAGATTTCAGCCTTCCTCCTACAGAGCCAGGAACAATGCTCAGCACACAGTAGGTACTGGACTTTCATTGAAAGAGAGAAGGAAGGTGAGATAGCAAGGGAGCAAAGGAGGCAAGAAGACGACGCTCTCTAATACAAAGACCTCAAATCCTTTATCAGAGGGGTAGGAACAAGAGTCTGAGCCCATAAGGCAAGTTTTAGATTTTTATGACAGAGGACCCGGGAGCTGCCAGCACCTCCTTGACTGTCACCACCTGAGAAGCTATTATTGATGCTGAGAACGTCTTTCCCCCAGACCTGCAGCTTCCTCTAAGCTGTCAAAGCCAGCATGTGTATTTGGACCAGCACTGCTGAACACAGCATGGATGTCTTTACTACAACAGTGAAGATGGGAAGGAGCTGGCGACCAGAGCAGAACAAAAGGGCCATGGAGCTGCATCAAAGGCCCAGATGAGGCAAGGGGACATGGATTGTGTGTTTTCTCCAGAAATATTCTGCAGCCTGGGGAACGAGTAAGAGAAAGGGGAATGGCTGAGTTCGCCTAAGGTCAAGAGTCAGCCAAGTAAGTGCAACACGGGCTCAAGAGGACAAGGAGTGGCTGGAGCTAGACTGAACACGGGTCCAGGCTGCACAGAGTGGGCAGAAACCAGGGGCTCATGGTCTCACATATCATTTGGTCCACAAGTTTTAGATTTCGAGATGTACAAATCATGGATGAGAGAGTTTATTTTGTAGCCATTTTGGCATCAATTACATACATCCAACTTCTTGTCCTCCCAAGGAGAAAATGAAATAGAGCTGGGCCAAGCTTCCATTCACACTATGGACCTTTGGAGGCTGCTTATCCCGTGTGACAGTTCCATTCCAGGATCCTAGAGCCGATGAGCCTCACTTGTGAGAGAAAGAGACAGATGTCAACTCTATCGTGTGATTTGAAGGGCAAGGGGAAAGCTGCAGGGCCTCCCTACCCCAAGCCTTCTGTCAGCCTGCCACAGTGCCTGAAATTTCCCTATTATTCACTGCTTAGGTTTACTGTACAGAAATACTAATAAGGTGCAAATTTTATCTGAAGGGAGTCATGCAGCTGAGATGGTACAAAAAAAACTTGAGAAACAGACAAAGCTGGGTTCAGATCCCAGTTCTCTCTCTATAACAGTGTGATATTCTGGCAAACTGCTTAGAATCCAAAGACCCTCTACCCTTATTTATAAAAATGTGAATTCTATCAACCTTGTAGGGCTGTTATAAGGATGGACTGACATGTAGAGGCCAACTAGCATGGAGGGTGACACACAGTGGGGACTCATTCTTTTTATCTTTATTGCTGCGAAGGTATGGTAGGAAAAGCACTGGACGAGAGTCAGGGGCCATGGGTTCTAGTCCCTGCTTTTCCATTAATGAGCTCTGTGACCTTTTCAGGGTCACTTTACTTCTCTAGGCTTCGGTTTCCAGAGGAGCTTGAATGGATTCATTCATTCAACATTGTTATTGAGCTCCTGACATGTGGCAGGTATTGTTCATCTGCTTGCATGATCAATAAATTAATAAATATGTATGTGACATAGTGGTAGTAATAAGCAGATCATTAAAATGTAGTCTTATGATGGAGAGGTACACGTACTTTAGATTAAGTACTCAAGGAAGACCCACACAAGGAGGTGATTTTCTTTTTTCTTTTTTTTTTTTTTTTGCGGTATGCAGGCCTTTCACTGTTGTGGCCTCTCCCGTTGTGGAGCACAGGCTCCGGACGCGCAGGCTCAGTGGCCATGGCTCACGGGCCCAGCCGCTCCGTGGCATGTGGGATCTTCCCGGACCGGGGCACGAACCCGTCTCCCCTGCATCAGCAGGCGGACTCTCAACCACTGCGCCACCAGGGAAGCCCCAAGGAGGTGATTTTTATACTGAGGCTTCCGAAAAGAAGGAGCCAGCCATGGGAAGATCAAAGGGAGATGCTGAACAAGCAGAAGAAACACAAAATGTTAAGGCTCCCCCAAAGAAGCAAGCTTAGATGGCTTCTAAAGTTCTTTTTAGGTCCAACTGTCTTTACCTTATGTTCTCTATGACTTTTGTGTATGACCCTGGGGTAAGTCAAATGACAGTTCTGTGATGGGCTGATTACTGACATTGAGAGGTGGAGAGCGATACCATTAGACTAGTTCTGCTAGGGCCCAACTGAGCAATGGGAAAATTAGAGCCAAGACTGCAAAGAGAAAAGTATGGCTAAAAGGGCAAAGACATAACTGGGTGGCGGGCTAAAGGGGGTCTTGTGGAGACTGGGCTCAGCTCCTTCAGAAGCAGCCTGCAAGTCCTTATCATAAGACCTAGAAAAACAATGACAGAAGCTGGCTGCTTGGACAGTTGCTTTTTTGAAGCCCCTTCACTAAAGCTGAAGGAAGATGGAACTCAGTGAGGAAGAAACTCCTTGGATGAACCCAGAAGTAAAGGCCTAGGCTAGGGAAACAGGTCTCAGATGACAGACTAGAGATAGTCATTCATTCACTTACTCATTCATTCATTCAACAAATATTTATTGAGTGCTCACTCCTTCAGGCCTTGTTCTGGCTGCTGGGGCTACATCACTGAATAAAGCAGACCAAAATCTCTAGCCTGCATTCCAGTGGGGGAGACAGATGGGTACTGAGAGGCCAAGCTCTTTAACATGAACAAATGTGTGCCTAGTGCCAGGTTAGTTGCTGGGCTCTCTGTGGGCATGTGACGCATCCTAACATACATTTATAGAGAGTTTCACTGCTCTCAAAGCACTAATCTCCTTTCATCCTCATACCACCCTACAAACTCACAAAGGGAAAGCGGCCTGCTCAGGCTCACCTCACAGAGAGTCTGGACTCCAACCCGAGTCATCTTGTCTGGTGGTCTTCCAGTTATACCCTTTCTTACTTAGGACCGCAGATGTCTCGTTCTGTTGAACTAGCCTACATGACCCCTCCCAGACTTTAAACCGGAAGCAAGCACTGTGAAGAGGCAGGAGCTGAGAGACCCAATTCTGTTCGCGTATGGCAGCAGCTATTTCCAGTTTCCCAAGGCAGCACCCAGTGTTGGTGATACCTGCAGGGCAATCACCGGTGGCAGCGCCACCAGTGGCATCTTTGCTGCCTTACTTTTGTTGCATGATCTGCAACATTATTCCCAAGTGTGTAGCCTACAATCCAGGTACTACAGGTCTGAAGTTATTTTGAACTACCTGATGTTCTTTTAATAAATTCCCTTTCTGAATGCTCAACATCATTAATCATTAGAGAAATGCACATCAAAACTACAATGAGATATCATCTCACACCAGTCAGAATGGCCATCATCAAAAAATCTAGAAACAATAAATGCTGGAGAGGGTGTGGAGAAAAGGGAACCCTCTTGCACTGCTGGTGGGGATGTGAATTGGTACAGCCACTATGGAGAACAGTATGGAGGTTCCTTAAAAAACTTAAAATAGAACTACCATATGACCCAGCAATCCCACTGCTGGGCATATACCCTGAGAAAACCATAATTCAAAAAGAGTCATGCACCAAAATGTTCATTGCAGCTCTATTCACAATAGCCCGGAGATGGAAACAACCTAAGTGTCCATCAACCGATGACTGGATAAAGAAGATGTGGCACATATATACAATGGAATATTACTCAGCCATAAAAAGAAACGAAATTGAGCTATTTGTAATGAGGTGGATAGACCTAGAGTCTGTCATACAGAGTGAAGTAAGTCAGAAAGAGAAAGACAAATACCGTATGCTAACACATATATATGGAATTTGAGAAAAAAAATGTCATGAAGAACCTAGGGGTAAAACAGGAATAAAGACACAGACCTACTTGAGAATGGACTTGAGGATATGGGGAGGGGGAAGGGTAAGCTGTGACAAAGCGAGAGAGAGGCATGGACATATATACACTACCAAATGTAAGGTAGATAGCTAGTGGGAAGCAGCCGCACAGCACAGGGAGATCAGCTCGGTGCTTTGTGACCGACTGGAGGGGTGGTATAGGGAGGGTGGGAGGGAGGGAGATGCAAGAGGGAAGGGATATGGGAACAGATGTATATGTATAACTAATTCACTTTGCTATAAAGCAGAAACTAATACACCAATGTGAAGCAATTATACTCCAATAAAGTTGTAAAAAGTAATAATAGGGCCTCCCTGGTGGCGCAGTGGTTGAGAGTCCGCCTGCCGATGCAGGGGATACGGGTTCGTGCCCCGGTCTGGGAGGATCCCATATGCCGTGGAGCGGCTGGGCCCGTGAGCCATGGCCACTGGGCCTGCGCGTCCGGAGCCTGTGCTCCGCAATGGGAGAGGCCACAACAGTGAGAGGCCCGCATACCGCAAAAAAAAAAAAAAAAAAAAAAAGTAATAATAAAATAAATTCCCTTTCTGCTTAGATTAACGAGATTTGATCCCTGTTGCCTAAAACTAAGAGCTATGACTGCTACACTTACAAAAAAGCTTTGCCCCCATTTACCTACAAGATAGGCTAATTTTCCTACAGTTGAAATAAAAGCCTTAGTGACTTAAAACAACAGTGTTTTCTATCTTGATCACACTTCTTGTGCATCAAGTTGGCTAGATTTTCCCAAGAGAATTTTTTAAATATTTTGAACTGAATGAAGATACACTAACTTATCAAAATTTGTGGAATGAAGCAAAAGGTTTAGAAAGAAAATTATAACATTGAACGTATATATCAGAAGAGAATAAAGACCTAAAATCAATCACCAAGCTTCCATTTTATAAAATTTGAGAAAAAAAATAACATAAACCTGAAGAAACAAAATAAAAGAAATAATAAAATTAGAGCAGAAATCAATAAAATTGTAAATAAAAAAAAACAATAGAGAAAATCAACAAAACCAAAAGCTGGTTCTTCAAAAGATCAATAAAACTGATAAACCTCTCGTCAGGCTAACCAAGAAAAATAGAAAGAAGACAAGAAGTATTAATAGCAGAAATGAAAGAGGTGTTATCTCTACTGATCCTAATAACATTTAAAGCATAATAAAGGAATATTATGAACAATTCTATGCCCACAAATTTGATAACTTATATGAAATGGACCAATTCCTTCAAAGATATAAACTATCAAAACTCATACAAGGAGAAACAGATAACATGAATAGACCTATATATATCAAATAAATTGAATAACCTTCCAAAAAGGAAACTACCAGGACCAGATGGTTTCACTGATGAATTCTACCAAATATTTAAGGAAGAAGTGATACCAGTTCTCTATTATCTCTTCCAGAAAATAAGAGCAGAGGGAAAATTTTCTAACTCATACTATGAGGTCAGCATTGCCCTAATACCAAAACCAAATATAAACATTACAAGAAAGGAAAACTGCAGACAAATATTACTCATGAACACAGATACAAAAATATTAGAAAATCAAATCCAACAATGTAAGAAAGAATTATACAGAATGATTAACTGGAACTTATTCCAGATATGTAAGCCTGGTTCAACATTTGAAAATCAATTAATGTAATCAACTAATGTAAATATCAACAGGTTAAAGAAGAAAAATTATATGATCATATCAATAGAGGTAAAAAAAGCATTGGACAAAAATACAACACCCACTCTTAATAGAAATCCTCAGCAAATTAAGAATAGAGGACAACTTCCTTAACTTGATAAAGAACATCTACAAACACCTACAGTTAATATTATACTTAATAGTGAGAAACTAGATGCTTTTCCCCTAAGATCAGGAACAAGGAAAGGATATCTCCTCTCACCACTCTATTCAGCATCATACTAGAAGTCCTAGCTAATGAAATAAGACAATAAAAGGACATCAAATTTACAGAGATAGGAAAGGAAAAAATAAAACTGTCTTTGTTTGCAGATGACATGATTGTCTATGTATAAAATTCCAAAGAATTGACCCTACAAAACCCAAAAAACAAAAAAACACCTCTGAAACTAGTAAGCAACCACAGCAAGGTTTCAGGATACCACGTTAATATACAAAAATTGCTTTCTTATATACAAGCAATGAACAACTGAAATTTGAAATTAAAAACAGAATATCACCTAAATAAGCATCAAACACTTTAAATACTTAGATATAAATCTAACAAAATAAGCACAGAACCCATATGAGGGAAATTATAAAATCCTGATGAAATAAGTCAAAGATCTAAATAAATGGAGATATATTCCACGTTCACGGTTTGGAAGACTCAATATTGTTAAGGTGTCAATTCTTCCCAACTTGATCACAGATTTAATGCAATCCTAATCAAAAGTCTAGCAAGTTATTTTGTGGATATCAACAAAATGATTCTAAAGTTTATACAGAAAGCAAAAGACACAGAATA
Organism: Mesoplodon densirostris; assembly: GCF_025265405.1. Classification (NCBI taxonomy): domain Eukaryota; kingdom Metazoa; phylum Chordata; class Mammalia; order Artiodactyla; family Ziphiidae; genus Mesoplodon; species Mesoplodon densirostris. The sequence continues at coordinate 92,940,696 of NC_082669.1, read as the reverse complement.
GTCAACACAATACTAAAGAAGAACAAAGTCAAAAGACTGATGTTACCTGACTTCAAGACTACTCTAAAGTTACAGTAATCAAGGAAGTGTAGTCCTGGAAGAAAAATAGACAAATAAATCAATGAAATGTAACAGAGTTCAGATATACACCCACACAAATAAAGGCCACTGGTCTCTGACAAAGGAGCAAAGGAAATTCAATGAAGAAATGATGGTCTTTTCAACAAATGGTACTAGAACAATTAGACATCCTTATGCAAAAATTTAATCTAGATACAGACTTTCTACCTTTTACAAAAATTAATTCAAAATGGATCATAGACCTAAATGTAAAAGGCAAAACTATAAAACTTCTAGAAGATAACACAGAAGAAAATCTAGGTGACCCTGGGTTTGGAGATGAGTTTTCAGATACAACACCAAATGTACAATGCATGAAAGAAAAAAAATTGATGAGTTGGACTTTACTAATATTAAGAGCTTCTGATCCGCAAAAAGACACTGTTAAGAAATGGAAAGACAAGCCACAGATGGGAAGAATATATTTGCAAAACACCATCTGATAAAGGCCTTGTATCTCAAATGGAAAAAGAGCTCTTAAAACTCAACAGTAAGAAAGCAAGCAACCCAATTTAAAAATGGGTGAAAGATCTAAACAGACATCCTACCAAAGAAGATACGCAGATGACAAACAAGCATATGAATACATGTTCAACATCATATATCATTAGGGAACTGCAAGTTAAAACAATGAGATCCCAGTACACATCTATCAGAATGGCTAAAATCTAAAAGAAACTGGAACAGGGAACTGTATTCAACATCTTGTAATAAAGTATAATGGAAAAGAATCTGAAAAATAATATATATACATATATATGTGTGTGTGTGTGTGTGTGTGTGTGTGTGTGTATATATAATTGAATCACTTTTCTGTACACCAGAAACTAACACAACATTGTAAATCAACTATACTTCAATAAATTTTTTTTAAAAATCACAATGTAACTTACAAAAGAAAATAAATAAATAAATAAATGTTAGTTTGCTTAGCCACCCTGCTCCCCCCCCAAAAAAAAATAGTACAGCCAATCTGATTGACAGGTTAGCAGTTTCTTACAAAGCTAAACATAGTTTTACCATACGATCCAGCAATTGCACTCCCAGGTATTTGCCCAATCAAATTGAAAACTTATGTCCAGGGACTTCCCTGGTGGCACAGTGGTTAAGAATCCGCCTGCCAATGCAGGGGACATAGGTTCGATCCCTGGTCCAGGAAGATCCCACATGCCGCAGAGCAACTAAGCCCGTGCACCACAACTACTGATCCTGCACTCTAGAGCCTGCGAGCCGCAACTACTGAAGCCCATGTGCCTAGAGCCCGTGCTCTGCAACAAGAGAAGCCACCACAATGAGAAGCTCACGCACCGCAACAAAGAGTAGCCCCCGCTCGCCACAGCTAGAGAAAGCCCACGTGCAGCAACAAAGACCCAACGCAGCCAAAAATTAATTAATTAAAAAAAAAACTTATGTCCACACAACACCTGCGCAAGAATGTTTATTTACATTTGCCAAAAACTGAAAGCAACCCCGATGTTCTTCAATAGGTGAATGGATAAGCAAACTGCATTCCATATGATGAAATATTACTCAGTGATAAAAATAAGTGAGCTATCAAGCCATGAAAAGACATGAAGGAAAGTTAAATGCATAGTGCTAACTGAAAGAAGCTAGTCTGAAAAGGCCACATACTGTATGATTCCAACTATATGACATTCTGGAAAAGGAAAAACCACAGAGACATTAAAAATATAAAGGGGTCTTCCCTGGTGGCGCAGTGGTTGAGAGTCCGCCTGCTGATGCAGGGAACATGGGTTCGTGCCCCGGTCTGGGAAGATCCCACATGCCGTGGAGCGGCTGGGCCCGTGAGCCATGGCCGCTGAGCCTGCGCGTCTGGAGCCTGTGCTCCGCAACAGGAGAGGCCACAACAGTGAGAGGCCCGCGTACCGCCAAAAAAAAAAAAAGGACTTCCAGGAGTTCAGGGAAAGGGAGGTAGGATAAATAGCTGAGGTATAGGTTTTTTAGGGCTTTAGGAAACTATTCTATATGACAGTATAATGATGGATGCATGACATGCATTTGTCAAAACCCATAAAACTGTACAACACGAAGAGTGAATCTTAAGGTAAACGAATAATATATCAGTATTAATTAATCAGTATTAATTGGTTCATTAATTGTAACAAATATACTACACTAATGTATGGTGCTAATAACAGAGGAAACTGTGAAGGGGTGAGGTATATGGAATTCTCTGAACTATCTTCTCAGTTGTTTAAATCTAAAACCGTGCTAAGAAATAAAGTCAATTGATTTTTTAAAAATACCTAGTGGCTAAAACAACAATGGTTCCCTTCTTGCACACACTTCGTGTCCATATCAAGTTGGCTGCCCTTGTCTCACTGGGGACGGCCTGTTTGGTGGAGCCTGCCCATCTTGAATATCACCAGGTACCATGGCAAGAATAATGCAGAAAATCATGCAATGGCTTTCAGAGCTTTGCCCCAGCATGGGTGCATCAATTCTGCTCGTATTTCACTGTGATCAAGTAATTTAGCCACACTCACCTTCAAGGGGTGGGTAATAAACTCTGACCATGTGCCCAGAAAAAGGAAAATCAGAATACCAGTCATTAGTCCTACTGACTCCCATTTCCTGCTTCCTATCCCTGTCCCCACCCGATGTCATCAAAGGACACAGAGCAAGGCCCCTGTGCACGGGGGACTTCAGGCCAGTGTGTAAGAAAACACTGGTGCTCTGAGACAGAGGCTCCGCCAGCCCTCTCATCCCTGCTGGTGGCATCACTCTACTTCTGGCAGGCTCCACCCACTTAATAGCTCCTTCACTCTGAAACCCCTCCTGAAAAACCTAGGCCTTTATTACAAAGATCTCCCTCAGCTTCATATCCTCTGTGTCAATTTACAAGAGGGAAAAAGTCCAAAGAGAGACAGAAGGGAGGCTGAGAAAAGTGTGTGTTTCAAAAGCCTCTGTAGGTGAGAAGATCAAGGACCTTGGCCCCAGACTTCACTCCACCGAGTACTGCTCAGCAAGCGGCTTGACGTGTCTCTTCACCTGCCACCACCAAAGCAGATGCCAGGTGACAAAAGGACACATTCGTTGTAAAGAATTGTAAAGTTTTGCTCTGTTCATGGTGGCCAAGAGTGCCTTAAGCATTCTAAAGCCGAGGTAAGTGGAAGAAAGGGTATTACTAAGGACTACTCGATGGGCATGTGACAACAATTTAATTCCAACCACTTGAAACGAAAAAAGAACGAGCTGGTCTATGTAACCAGGAAGTCCAAAGGACAGGCCTCATTTCAGATATGTCTAGATTCAGGAATTGATTTGAACAATGTCATCAGATTTCTCTCTCTCTCTCTCTCTCTACTAACGTCGCTTTTCTGGGTTGATTTCATTCTCAGGTAATTTTCCCCCATATGCTACAGAACTGGCCACCTGCATCTCTCAACTTAGGGAGTTCTATCTATCTCAGACAGTTCTGTCAGGACAAGAGAGAGACAGAGACAGAGACAGAGAGACAGGGAAAATACTTCTGCCACTGGTTCCAGCAAAAGTACAAGAAGGATGTTGACTGATTCAGCCTAGGTCATGTGGCCATCCTTGAACCAGTTACCATAGCCACTGTAATTTTTTTTTTAGATTTAATTTTATTTTTATTGTTTTGGCTGCGTTGGGTCTTTTTGCTGCAAGTGGGCTTTCTCTAGTTGTGGCGAGCGGGGTTTACTCTTCATTGCGGTGAGAGGGCTTCTCATTGTGGTGGCTTCTCTTGTTGCAGAACACAGGCTCTAGGCATGCGGACTTCAGCAGTTGTGGCACTCAGACTTCAATAGTTGTGGCTTAAGGGCTCTAGAGTGCAGGCTTCGTAGTTGTGGCCCACGGGCTTGGTTGCTCTGTGGCATTTGGGATCTTTCCAGACCAGGGCTCGAACCCGTGTCCCCTGCACTGGCAGGCAGATTCTTATCCACTGCGCCACCAGGGAAGAACCATGGCCACTGTATTTTGATCTCACTGGATTAACGTGGAATAGACTTCTTGTTAGAAAAAGGATTTCACTATCCATAGGAAAAGACAAAGGGAAGAGACTAATGCTACAGCTACCTGAGCCTACCACAGTGGGGAGATAGGCTCAAGAAACTCACAAACACACACACACACACACACACACACACACACATGCACACACATTCAGGCAGCCCTTCCATCCTCAAACTGCCCACCTTGAAAATGGGTGATGGCTCCAGAATCACCTAAGGCTGGAAAAGACAGGATGGCTCCTCCAGAGCTGCAGCCCTGCCCCCATCCTCCATGAAGGTGGGACTAGCTGTGGACACACTTTCAGCCTTTCCTTGGTTTAAGAGCTCTGACATATGCATACCCACCCCATGCCCCACCAAGAGCCTGTGAGCATCTTGAGGAAAATGCTGGTCTCTATTTTTCTTTGCATTCCATCAGGTGGCTCAGGAAGAGACATTCAACCAGTGTTGAATGGATGCCTGGATCTACAGATCCATGGATATACAGAATAAGGAGTTTCTAAGAAAGTAGAAGACATGATCCCTGACTGATATTTTTTACTTTGTCAAGGACAATTAGAATACCTTTTAACATAACAGAACAGATCTACAAATAAAAGCAGCAACAAGTGTAAATTAACTCCAAGTGATTTGAGTCAGAGAGTGATCAGAGGATGCCAAGTAAAAGAGTCAACGAAGTTGGGTTTCCACAGTTATGGAGTTCACTGAGAGACAGATTTTGCTTCCTGTCATCTGTGCCCAAAGCTTAATCACCTCCAGGGACTTCCCTCCTGGTCCAGTGGTTGGGACTCTGCGCTCCCAATGCAGGGGACCTGGGTTCGATCCCTGGTCGGGGAGCTGGATCCCACATCCTGCAACTAAGACCCGGCACAGCCAAATAAATAAATATTAAAAAAAAAAAAAAAAAACTTAATCACCTTCAGTAATGTGATCCTCAAGTGAGAGGGACACATGGTGGATGCAGAAAGCAGCTTGGATTGTAAGGGCCCACAGCGCTTTGATTAGTACAGAGGAACAAGCCCTAGGGCTCTAATTCCTGCCCGAGTCTAGAAAAGTTTTCCGCTACCTCCCTTTCTTGGCCGCTGGTGCCCCACTCATCTTAACCATCTTCCATCTGGGATTAGGAAACTTCGCCATTTGCAGGGAATCGAAGCCCCTCCAATCCTCTCCTCCTCTGACATATGCAGTCTGCACATTAGCATGGTAATGCCTCATGCCATTAGTGAGTAACGTGCTGAATAATTAGGCTATGAAAATCTAACAGCAGGGATTTTTGTTTGATTAGCAATTTTCCAACCTATTGTGTTAATTTCATCTCAGGTCAGCCGGCTTTCTGAGTAAACAATGATCACAGGCAGACATCATTTCCCAGCACATTGTGCTGCCATGGGTGACTTAACAGATCAGAAAATGGCTTAAGTTGCCTTTTGTCTTGCAGTCTCTGCCTTCTGTTGATGTCACACTATCCGTGGCCCCTGGTTTCTTACGGCCCTGGAATATTCATTTCCTTTTCATCAGTGTGCGTCTGCCTCCACCTGTCTGTTCTCAGTCTATCTCCATGCCCCTCCCTGTTTTTATTCTTCCTCTTTCTGCCATCTCCTCTCCCAGACCTCTGCATGCCCACCTGTAATGATATTCCACTTGTCTGGAATCTTATTCTATTTAAAGAGTTTTCACATCCCTCTTGCATTCTCTCCCTTCCCCCTTCATTTTTTCCATACACCTTCTTTCGTTTCTTTCACCTTCCTCCCCGATTCATCTGCTATCTTCTCATCATTCCCTCCTCCTCGTCCCCACTGGCACTGCTCGTTCCACCTAGCGCCTGAAATGCTCTCTCTCAGCCTCTCACCCCCTCCCCAACTCATTCTCTCCTTCCTGCTCGCTGAGATTGCTGGGTGACAGACGATTAATATTTGGCCCAGCCATGTTGGAAAGTTTAATGCTTTTTTCTGTGATATCCCCACAGTCATCAAACATCGGCAAGTTTCTCCCAGAGCTGAGGAAAAGTTCTGTTACTGAGGACGTCGTTGCTGTCCAAGTTACCAAAGCAGCGGCCAAGTCCCTGAGAAAGATGGTGGAGAAAGATAAGGGCAGCATTTACCTGGGTCACCGTGTGGGACAGATCTGACAGGGGAGGGGTCATGCTGATCGGGAGCCCTTCCGCTCTGCCCCTTTCTCTCTGGCTCCAGGAGGGTATAAATCTGAATTCCTCCAAGGCAGCACAGTGCTTACTGGCTCCACTCAAATATCCAGGTCAAAGAACTAAAACAATGAGGTAATATCTACCTTCTTTTTAATATGTATTGGAGTATAGTTGATTTAAAACATTGTGTTAGCTTCTGTTGTACAGCAAAGTGAATCGGTTATACATATACATGTATCCACTCTTTTTTAGATTCTTTTCCCATATAGGTCATTACAGAGTACTGAGTAGAGTTCCCTGTGCTATACAGTAGGTCCTTATTAGTTATCTATTTTGTATATAGTAGTGTGTATATGTCAATCCCAATCTACTTTTTAAAAAAGATATGGCTAAATGCCCGTTACCCAAGTGCTTGACCTACACATCCATAGAAGACCAATAACCTGACAGGCTGCCATCTGGGACAGCAGTTTGAGACAAGCCAAAGTAATTCATGGTTTTCTTAATTAACCCACAAAATGAAACACAGTTACTCTCCCTGCTAAGAGGCACAAATACTATCCTTTTTGTTTTGCCCACCCTTGAATCCTCATCATTCAGCCACATTTTTTTAATCCCTCCTCCATAATGTCCAATACATACACGGCTATTTGACTTCTTAAAAAATCAACTGGCTTGGGCTTCCCTGGTGGCGCAGTGGTTGAGAGTCCGCCTGCCGATGCAGGGGACACGGGTTCGTGCCCCGATCTAGGAAGATCCCACATGCCGCAGAGCGGCTGGGCCCGTGAGCCATGGCCGCTGAGACTGCGCGTCCGGAGCCTGTGCTCCGCAGTGGGGGAGGCCACAACAGTGAGAGAGAGAGAAATAGGTAATGTGTTTTCAAGAAGTCAACCGTGATTTAAGTCAGGTTTTAAACATTCCTGGACGGAGAAACAAAACAATCCAAGTCAAAGGTGGAAAGGTACATGGTCTGGGATCACAGAAAAAGTAGCTTTGCTGATGTGAACAGTAATGACTACTGGACCGTAGGAGGCTGGTGGGTACCCCAGCTGTGATCCTGCACAGCCACCTAGCAACCATCCAACCAGGACTGGACCACTAAGACAATTATGTTTAGTTCACCGTGGACCAATCTTAGAATCAGAAGTGGACTAGCCACCCCTTACTCCTGACACACCTTCTTTCTTTCAGCTCTCACCACCTGTCCACATCAATATCCTGCGTCAGGCCCACAAACACCCCCTACGCTGACTGCTGCCCTAGTTAAAAATCGTCAGCCACCGACTTCCCCCTGTGCTCAGCACATCAGCAGCCAGCACCATGGCCAGCGCCTGAGGCAGGAGAAGGGAGAGAAAGCCAGAGGGGCAGCCAGGAAACTATCATCTTCCTCTTGCAGTCGGCCTTGGGGCACTCGGTTCCTCCCTTTATCTCTGATGCTTCTTCCCTAGTGTCCACTCCGGACCACTGTGTCGGGTGTCCATAAAGACTGACTGTGTTCAGAATGGCCATCATCAAAAAATCTAGAAACAATAAATGCTGGAGAGGGTGTGGAAAAAAGGGAACCCTCTTGCACTGCTGGTAGGAATGTGAATTGGTACAGCCACTATGGAGAACAGTATGGAGGTTCCTTGAAAAACTAAAAATAGAATAACCATATGACCCAGCAATCCCACTACTGGGCATATACCCTGAGAAAATCATAATTCAAAAAGACACATGCACCCCAATGTTCACTGCAGCTCTATTAACAATAGCCAGGACATGGAAACAACCTAAGTTTCCATCATCCGATGAATGGATAAAGAAGATGCGGCACATATACACAATGGAATATTACTCAGCCATAAAAAGAAACGAAATTGAGCTATTTGTAGTGAGATGGATGGACCTAGAGTTGGTCATACAGAGTGAAGTCAGAAAGAGAAAGACAAATACTGTATGCTAACACATATATATGGAATTTAAGGGAAAAAATGTCATGAAGAACCTAGGGGTAAGACAGGAATAAAGACACAGACCTACTAGAGAATGGACTTGAGGATATGGGGAGGGGGAAGGGTAAGCTGTGACAAAGCGAGAGAGAGGCATGGACATACATACACTACCAAACATAAGGTAGATAGCTAGTGGGAAGCAGCCGCATAGCACAGGGAGATCAGCTCGGTGCTTTGTGACCGAGTGGAGGAGTGGGATAGGGAGGGTGGGAGGGAGGGAGACTCAACAGGGAAGGGATATGAGAACAGATGTATATGTATAACTGATTCACTTTGTTATAAAGCAGAAACTAACACACCATTGTAAAGCAATTATACTCAAAAAAATAAATAAATAAACTTTTACAAGTTAAAAAAAAAAAAAAAGACTGACTGTGTTATACTAACATATGCACTGATTAACCAGTAGAGGAAGAAGAGAAGAGAAATCAACGTATACACATGGATCCCTCCCCTCCCTAACAAGCTGATCGCATTGGGGAAGAGCGGCAAACCCCTCCCCATCCTCTTGCATTTGGTGACCAAGAGAGCAGGCCCTGGAGTCAAGCTGTCTGGACGGAGCTCCTGCACCTCGTAGCTGGAGAACCTTGGGCAAGTCACACAGCCTCCCTCAAGTGCAAAATGGAGATGATAATATTATCTACTTCACTGGACAGGGTGTCTGCAAACCACTTAGCAGAGTTTCAGGGACATAAAAAGTACCCCATAAATGGCTTTGTTGTTATGATTGTTCCTCTTGTTACTATTTTTTCTTTCTTTTTTTTTTTTTTTTTGCGGTATGCAGGCCTCTCACTGTCATGGCCTCTCCCGTTGCGGAGCACAGGCTCCAGAAGCACAGGCTCAGCGGCCATGGCTCACGGGCCCAGCCGCTCCGTGGCGTGTGGGATCTTCCCGGACCGGGGCATGAACCCTTGTCCTCTGCATCGGCAGGTGGACTCTCAACCACTGCGCCACCAGGGAAGCCCCCTCTTGTTACTATTATCTGGCCACACTGGCCTCCTTGCTCTTGGATAAGCATACTTCTGCCTCAGAGCCCTTTCAGTTGCTATTTCCTAGGCTTCGAAACTTCCTCCCAAAATCTCCACTCGGCTTGCTTCCTCACTCTTTCAGGTCATCAGTGAGGCCTTCCCTGATCACACCCTATAAAACAGCCCCTCCCTCTCTGCTAGGCCCTACCTTCCATTCCTGCTTTGTTTCTCTAACTAAAATATATCTTATTCTGACATATTAAATATTATTTTTATGTTTTTTACTTTCTCCTTCCCTTTTTAGGATATAAGCTCCACAAAGGCATGGATTCTGTTCACTTCTGTATCCTAGAGCCATTAAAGAGTACTGGCATGTCACTGGTGCTCACAACTACTTGTTGAATGCATTATTATTATTATGAATATCAAGATGATTATTTAGAGATTTTTTTCTATTTTACATGGGAGCAAACTGAGACATAAAGAGAATGTGGTCCACCTACTAAATGCAAGCCAGTAGAAGACCAGAAGATAATGACTTGAGAGCCAACCCTTCCATCTATTTCACCAGAACAATCCATAAGCCGACGTGGTGTTCAGACACAGCCCTAGGGGGAGGGTCCCTTACCTCCAGGAGAGTCCTTGGGTAACAGTTCCTCATGTCCACGTGCACCCAGAGACCAGCCCAGGACTCCAGGGAGACTGCAGAAGGCTAGCAAAGCTCTAAGGACATCCTGGGAGGCATACTTAAGAATCTCTGCATTGGGCTTCCCTGGTGGCGCAGGGGTTGAGAGTCCGCCTGCCGATGCAGGGGACGCGGGTTCGTGCCCCGGTCCGGGAAGATCCCACGTGCCGCGGGGCGGCTGGGCCCGTCAGCCATGGCCGCTGGGCCTGCGCGTCTGGAGCCTGTGCTCCGCAACGGGAGAGGCCACAGCAGTGAGAGGCCTGCGTACCGCAAAAAAAAAAAAAAAAAAAAAATCCCTGCATTGCATGGGTCTGCCTGGCTTCAGACCTTTGACATGGAGACGTGTCTCAAGCTAGACAGGGCTCGGCACCAAGAAGGCCGTGCCAGCAGGGTTCTGATGTATCGGGCTCATCCTCTCCTCGTCTCCTGCAACAGACAGCGTCTCCATGAACCACCGTGTCCATGAACCGAGGTGCTACCCCTCTGCCCTTCTGCCCTCCAAGGAGGAACCGTGGATGTGAGGCCTATGCTCCCCCCTCAGCCAGCAGGGTATCAACGCGGAAGGCACAGGGCAGGGATCATTCTGAATCTCCTGCAAAGGAGTTTGCTTCCCAAAGGGCCAGAGTCTTCAGGGTAACCTGTTTATGTAGTAAGCCCTTGTGTCAGAGCCAAGATGAAAGAGGAGACAGGCCTGACCGGGAGGAACTGTCCTAGCTAACGAGGGACTCAGTGCGGACAGAAAAGTCCAAATTTGGGCTGCTACAGCCTGGGCAGTTACTTTTTCCAAACTCTGAGCCTGGGGGTGAGATAAGAACACTCAGGGCAGGACAGGTCGGGGAAGAGATGAGCGACAGAAGCCCTGGTTCTGCTACGGGAAGGCCTTTAAAACCAGGCACGATCCAGAAAAACTGAGTCCTATGAGGAGCAGGAAGACAAAGTCACAACCCACACCCCTCCCCCCATGCCAAGCACGAAGGACACCTTCCACTAATGAGGACATCAAAGGAGAAACCCCACGGTGCCAAAGCCAGGGCTCCACGTCACAGGAAGGAACGGCACGCTGTGAATTGTACAGCACCGGCTGGAGAGCTTGCTCAAAATGCAGACCAGCTGAATCGGAATCTCTGGGGATGGGCCCAGGAATGTGCATTTGGACACTGCTCAAACAGTTCTCATCCTCTGAGTTTTGGAAGCATTGCCATAAATGGTTTGCCCTGTTGAAGCGGAGCAATTCAAACTACCTAGTCAACTCTTCGTGAGGTCTTCCATGCTCTGGACTCTGTGCTGGCAGCTGACCTTCTTGGTATATGCAGTTTGGGAAGCTGGGGGGATGACTTGTGTGGCCTCCTATCCATACAGTGGTAGGGAGTAGACCCTAATCCATGAAGCATCAGCTGAGAAGCTGTTGCTTAGTCCAGCAGAGCTGCCTTCCGAGTTAGAAACTGGCCTTGGCCTTTGCATCAGACTGGAGCTCATCTTCAGTGCGCTGTGGGGGAGGCAGGTGGGTGAGAGGGAGAGGCTGGGTCACCCTGGAAACCTGGTACTGTCCCGCTCCTACATCTCACTGCATACATCACTTTCATTTTTACCTCTCTCTTCCTTCCTACTCAACTTTTTTACAGATTCCCAGAAGCACAGATGCTCGTGGGTAGAAGGAATATTAGAGGTCATCCAGCTCAGGCCCCACCTGATACAGTCCTGTCGTTCATTTCTCTGCTGTCTTCTTCTCCCTGCTAAACTGTGAGGTCTGCCCAGGGTCATCCCCAAAAGGCACACGTTTGTCTGTATTACATGGCAGCTAAAAGGTTGTTGATCTATATCCTAGAGCCAGTAAAAGCCACAGTGAGGATCTCCTATATCCAAAATCTGGCACTTAAATGGCTGGTCGAGCTGCCTCTACTTCCCCAGGAAGGCCTAAAAAGACTATATGGAAGTCCAGCCTCCCCCAGAGAATACCGGGGGCATGTTGCATTCCCTTACACTATGTTGATGGCATTCGATCTTGCTTTCAAACTTTGCTTCCCCAAAGGCACTAATGCTGGAAGTAGAGTTACTTCTGATTTCAGCTCACCACCTCTAACCACCCTCAGGAACCGTGGTGTCATAGAGAAGTCACTGCTCATGGTCCTGTTGGGGGGAGGTGCATGGAGAGGGAGTGGTCAGAGATCAAAGCCCGGCCATCTGGTCAACCTTGGCTTTCATTCCTGCAGGTATGTCTGATGTCCACGTCATGTGCTCTTTGGTTCAGAGCATCCACTCACCAAGGGCAGGGCCATATCTGTTTAGGTCATGGTTGGATCCTTTACAAATACGCAAAGAAGCCAATATGCAAGAGCCTAAGAGGCAGAACTTGGCAGTCAGGCTCAGCAAACAGTGCAGAAGCCACAGCTTAGACCAATGTCCCACCTGAGCCACAGAGGAAAGATTGTGAGCCACCAGAGTTGCTTCCACGTCCCTCACAGACAACATTATCATCACCTGGCACCATCAGCAGTTTAGCTCCCACCATGAATAAGAACCATCTGCTGCGCATGTCCTGGCGACGCAGGGTCTCTTGAAAGAGGTTTAATTCAAGATTCTATGGAGTTAAGGAATTTCAGTGAAAGAGCAATGGCTTGCAACCAGAAACCTGATGTAGCCACTAACATGCTGTGATCTCCCTGGATTCTGCGTCTGAATCTGAAAAGTGGGGGGCTTAGTAGTGAGGATAAATGAACTCATGCCTTTACTGTGATCAGAGCTTCCTGAAGAAGAAACCTGCGTACAAGGTTGTGATATTAATGACATACTCAGGTGCTTCCTAAAGTTTGGAACTAGTATTAAAGGGCCGGCTGTTTCAACTCCTCAAGATTACATCAAGCAGAATGTCCTGGCATTAAAGGCATGCCCTGCTCTCATCTTTACCTGGATTTTCACCCTTTGCATTGGCTTCCTGATGGCAGGAGATATTGCTAAGTCACTTGGTCCCAAGGATATTAATTGACTTCCCAGTTTGGTGACGTTCACTTGCTCGCTTGCTCGCGCTCTCTCTCTCTCTCCCCCTGTCCCTCTCCCTCCCCTCCTCCCTCTCCCCCTCCACTTTGTGGAGCTGATACAGGCAACACCTCAACAGCTGTTGCCTCAACTGCCACAGCAGCAACAGACACCTGCAGCCTCCACAGCAGAAGAGGCAGCGGTGAGCAGAGCATCAGAGGCTTTCCCTCCTCTTCACTTCAGGAAGTGAGAAAAGCTACGCCAAGTGATGGGGAGGGGGCTGGCTGCTCTAGAATCTCAGCTCTCCTCCAGGAGCCTGGCACCGGGCCCGGGAGCTGCCATGAACATACACGCCAGCAGGGCGGCTTCCAGCGGGTGCAGGGAGTGGCACCTTCAGTACTGCCGGGTGGAGCTGGGAAGGAAGGGGCCAGAGCCAGCTTCTGGCCAGAGCTGAGAGGCATCCATGACAAGAGGGGCGGGGGGTCCCAGAGCCATAAGGTAGCACCGTGGAGCTGGACACAACCCCTAACAAGGAATCCATCTGTCTTTGAGACTCAGGGAGGGAGACTCCTTTCCTGAAGGTCACAGGGTAATGGAGAGGCCAAACTTTTCCAAAGGACCCAGGCTCTGCTTCAGAGAGTTGGAAACAGAGACGGTCGGTAAATAAACACAAGACACCCAAGTAAACAGGTTCTCTCAGCCCTCTGAGCAATGCCAACCTGAGCCATGCTTCTGGACAAAGCACCCAGCCAATAATCCATGTCTTCACAGTACATGACATTTGGGTAAGACATTAGATCTGCAAACGCCTTTTAGACAAGGCTTTACGTGTCAGTACGTTTGCTCAGGATTACAGACCCTGCTCTCCACGGAAGCATCTCCTGTCAGTGGAAGCCCCGGTATCTCTTTGGATCAAACTGCTTCTCCATTCCTCTCCCCTACATCACACCCCTGGGACTTTGGGCTCCAAGAGTGGGAGCCCAGCCCCCCGCCCAACCCAATCCAGACCAAGAGGCCTCCTCTCCTCTCCCAGCAGGCACTCGGCTAAAACATCTGAGAAGCAAGCACCCAGAGCAAGTGCAGGAAGGAGAACAGTGAACGCTGTCTCTGATAAACAAGCAAGGGGACCAACGCAGGCAGGAGCTGACTCCGTTCCTACCAGCTACATATTCCTGCACGTGTTTTTAACCTCTGTGCCTCAACTTCCCCATCCAGAAAACAAAGATGGTTACAGCAGCACTCATGCCACTGTTGAGGGACTCGGGCAAAAGAGTACAGGGCGGGGCCTAGCATGTTCCTGGCCCCTAGTGAATGCGTAGTAACAAAGGTACTATAATGGGGCAGTGGGGTCAGGGCAGGTGGCATTTCCACAGGACAGGTGGAGACCTGCAGTCAAGGAGGCAATCTGGAACTGCACGAGGTATAGGAGACACGCCCTTCCTATGCCACTTGGTAAATTTCTGAAAAAGAAATCTGCCTGTGGACACACAACTTGCACTGACTCGAGGTTCCCATTACCTTATTGAAATGTCCCTTCTTCCTCTGGTCACCTTTTCTTTTCCTTTTTTTTTTTTTTTTTTTGCGGTACGCGGGCCTCTCACTGTTGTGGCCCCTCCCGTTGCGGAGCACAGGCTCCGGACGTGCAGGCTCAGTGGCCATGGCTCACGGGCCCAGCCGCTCCGCGGCATGTGGGATCTTCCCGGACCAGGGCACGAACCCGTGTCCGCTACATCAGCAGGCGGACTCAACCACTGCGCCACCAGGGAAGCCCCACCTTTTTTAAAGTCCCTGAATCCTAGCCCAGAAGGGCCCTCTGTGAGCCCTTGACCCCCGGGCTCCTTGGTGAAATGAGACTCCAAGAAGAGCAAGCGGGAAAGGCAGGTGAGTCTCTCCTCTCCCTCACCCCTCCTCCCTCCGCCTGAGCATCTCCCTCCCCCAGGTCCCCGACACCTGTTGGGGTGAGTGCCAAGTCTTCCCCAGCGCGCCCCTCCCTCCATCCCGGGATTCCCCCTCCCGAGCCCACACCTGTATTTGTTAATCAAGCCATGGAGGACGCAGTAATTGCCCAGCAGAAAACACGGGTGCAGATGTTAGGAGGCGCCAGGGCAAAAGCACTAAATGAGATTCTTGTTTTCCAAACAGAGCCCGACATTTAATTACAGCCTTTCCCAGTGCTTATTAAAAACCCTTATTTTTTTTCCTTATTGTTTTCCTGCGTGGCGCATATTGAATCAGCCACTGCTGTTGTCTTGTTTTAGGAACGTTCATAAAAAGAACTGACGTGGAAAATTGCAAACACAGATTGTACCCAAACAATATCTTCTCCCTTTGCTTTTCTTTCTGGTCTTTCTTCCTCTGAATAACAACACTGGAGGTTGTATGCAGCGCACAGCCAGGCTCTTTCCCAGCAGCCAACAGCCAAACGGGGCCTTTTCGACATGCAGACACCATCCCTGCACCTGCCTGAGAAAAGAGTGTGGAGGCGACTGAGCCTCGCTCTGAGACCAGGAGGGGCAGGAACACACATCCTGTGGGAAAGGGGAGGGGACAGGTGAGAGGGGGGGCCTGGAATCATAGACCATCAAAGCCAAAAGGGCCCTCAGCAGGAGTGGCCGTTAAGTCCCCAGTCAGGTGTGCAAACAGCTGGCCCAGAGCGGGGAAGTGATGGAACGGGGACAAAACCAGTTCTGCCCAAATGGACTGGAGCACCTTCCACTAAAATACACAGCCCCCTCTTGCTTCTTGGGAGACTTGTATCCAGAAAGACCCTTGGACTCTTCCTTTTAACCCACAAAGTTCCTCATCAGAAAAGCGGGGGTGGTTTCTGGATGCCTTCTCAAGTGGAACATCCCACCTTGGGAACCAGCAGCGCTTCCTGCAAGTCCCATCACTGTTCCAAGGGGACCAGGTCCAGGTCACAGCCAATTATAGCGCCACCCAGGCGCTCAAAAGCTTAATGGCCCACTCACCTCTGAAGGCTGCCGCCTTTTGAAAAACTAGCCTGTTTCCCAGGCCTTTCTGCAAAAGTTTCCAGGGGCAAAGTCCTTAGGACACACTGGGGAAAGAGACTGGATCCCCCGGGGGCGTCCCCAGGTCTCCACCAGAGCACCCCTGCCACCTTCTCCTGCTTTCCCCACTCGCCGCCACGGCGCCACCAACTAGATCAGGAGCCCAGCTTCTGAAGGAGCAGCGTCTCCTCACTCCCTGGCACCTTCCCTCCCTGCTGCTCTCCTGACAGGCTTGGGGAGGGAGGGCATAATTAGTGCCGATTTACAGGAGCGATGCAGGCACGGGGAGGTTCCTCACTGAACAAGGAATAAAGTTCTCTTCCTTCTCCTGTCCCCTGCTCCTCCTAACTCACCAGCAGCCGCTAGCCTCCCATCCTCCATTCTGCTCAATATCCCTTTCCTTGTCAGGAACGCAGGGGACAGCAGGGGGATGGAGCTGGTCCCCGCTGTCCCTGCTCCAGGCAGAACCCTGCTGAACTCAGACTCTGCCACACTCTGCCCACCAGGACCCTCCCAGCTGAGGAGGGGGCTGTCTGTCCTTAGATAATGGGGCCGAGGCCTCGGCCATGTGACGATAGAAGAGGAGGACCCTTGATCTCCTCCTGAAGTTCCTCCTGAACTTCTCGGTCCTCCAAATCCAATTTGTCAACCTCACGCGAGGAGGATAGGAGTCGGGGCAGAAGGAACCACGGAAAGAGAAGGCAAATGACAGGTTCCTCCCTGAGCCTCCCACCCCCACGGAGAGGGGAGGCCAGAAGGAGACCTCAAGGGGCATCCGAACCCAGTGCCCTGGTGTGCATGGCGTCTCGTCCCTTTGGGGCTGGGGGCCACCCAGGAGCCCGGGTGAAGTGTGGCAAAGCCAAGAACAACTTTAACAATCTGGTGTCTCTGCTGATAATCTCGCCAGCAGAATCATGAACTTTGGAGCAAAAGGGCTGGGCCAGATGCTCTAATTGATTCTCCATTTCACCTTCTTTCTCCAGAGCTGACAAAGCTAGAAACTACACTTCCCAGACCATCTTGTAGCTCAGTTCACTTTCGGCCAATTAGATGCATTCCTGCCAGATTTAGAGAGAGGTGCCCAGGGGTCGGCATGTCTCTGCAGAGCTGTGGTCAGACAAGCAGGGCCAGGCAGACACACGGGCTGGTGATGGCTGGGCTCCAGGGTCACATGACTGGCTTCAAGGGGGGGGGGTGGCCGTGATGGTGACAGCAGAGGCAACCGTGATGGGGCAGTTTCCCTACCCGTAGCCTTCAACCTCATTTAGCTCTTCCAGGGATTTTGTAAAGTCCTCATTCTCTGTCTAAAATCCCTTTCTGCTTGAAATACCTAGAGTGGTTTCTGTTTCCTGCCTTAAAGACTGACTACAACATTACATACACATAGGGTCTATAGAGGTCTTTGTATCCATTTTGCATCTGAAGCCCAGAGAAGAGAAGTGACTTCCCCAACAACCCACAGCAACTTAGAAGATCTGGGACTGGACTCAACCTTCCGCACTCTAACTCGGAGCTCATTTCAGCAGCAGGTGACAAGGAAAATTAACTGTCCCTTTATGTTTTCGTTTGTTTGCTTTTTGCGGTACGCGGGCCTCTCACTGTTGTGGCCTCTCCCGTTGCGGAGCACAGGCTCTGGATGCACAGGCTCAGCAGCCACGGCTCACGGGCCCAGCCTCTCCGCGGCATGTGGGATCTTCCCGGACCGGCGCACGAACCCGTGTCCCCTGCATCGGCAGGCGGACTCTCAGCCACTGCGCCACCAGGGAAGCCCTGTCCCTTTAAAACAACCTTTCTTCTCTCCCCTAAGCCCCATCCTCCCAGCCCCCATGAGTGTGTATGTGTGAGTCCATGTGTAAATTCACAGGCATAGCCACGTGTGTGCCCTGGCACACATTAACGTAGTCACACCAATACTGAGGTGTTTTGTCCCTGGTGCCACCAAAAGTCCAAATGGCTCAGCTGCAACCTCTGGGCTGTGGTTCTATAAAAGTTCTTTCAGGGAACAAGCTTTCATTTAATGGACAATTCAGAATCTCCATTCAGAGGAAATGATGTTTTGCCAGGCATTTTCCCACTTGAGAGATGGTCAGAATTCACGGTAAGAGCTGATAAAGGCAATGTAAGTCAGCAGCTTAGAACAACAAATAAAAATGCTGAACCGATGAGAAAAGTCTCTGAAAGTGATGCAGCTGAAAACGTGTCTCTCCCTGGGGGTGCTACTAACAGCCTGTCACCTGGGGTCGAGAGCAAAGATCCACCAGCGAAAGACACACTTACAGACAGGGTTCACATCAACCGGCTCCCCGGAGCTGTGGGCGTGGGTTTTTCAGTCGGGCTCCACTGGGACTTTAGGAAGTTGTGGCCACGCCTTTGGCTTGGGCACAGCTTCCTTCCAAGAATGGAAAACTCTTGGACCTTAGGGAGATGACAGTGGCCACTGGAACAGCAAACATGGGAAGGGCATGTGGAGGAGGAGGAGGGGGAATGGAAAGAGATCCCACAGGGGGACAGTGTACTTGAACTTCAGAGCGTCCATTATTATTCTCCCCCTCTTCCAGTTCTCCTTTTCTGAGTCCAAGATGAGCTGCATTACAAGAATCACTGTGGGGGGCTTCCCTGGTGGCGCAGTGGTTGAGAGTCCGCCTGCCAATGCAGGGGACACGGGTTCGTGCCCCGGTCTGGGAAGATCCCACATGCCGCGGAGAGGCTGGGCCCGTGAGCCATGGCCGCTGAGCCTGCGCATCCGGAGCCTGTGCTCCGCAACAGGAGAGGCCACAACAGTGAGAGGCCCGCGTACCGCAAAAAAAAAAAAAAAAAAGAATCACTGCGGCCTGCTTGGAGAAGATTCCCCAGCTCTACCAGCCCCGGGGGCTAGGGCAGGCCAAGGGGTGCCTTCCTGTCGAAGCCCTCCCCCATCCTTCTCTATACCCCACAGCTCGGTGAGCCACAGAGTCCTTTGCCCCAAAGCTGGTCTACAGACCTGGCCCACCCATGGGAATGCTTTTATCAGACTTTATCAAAACGAAAAAATAAAAATAAGGATCATGCAGGATATATACGTGTGTGTGTGTGTGTGTGTGTGTGTGTGTGTGTGCGCGCGCGTGCGCGCGCAAGGTTGCCAACTGTCCTTTCTTGGGTAGAGTTACCCTTCGTTCTGAGATTATTCCCTTCCTGGGAGGAGTCCCTTTTTCATGTTAAAACATCCTTTCTTCTATGTATTGATAATAATAGTAACGGTAGTTTTGTTGTTGTTGTCGTTAAGTTGGTGTTTCTTATCCTGTTCTTTTTTAACATTCTTGCTTTGACAAAAGAAGTGAGTTCCCTCATGTTAGCCCTGCTTGGTTGGTTTTTCTTTTTACTGGTCTGTGCAGAACAGAGGCCAGCACCTCACCCTTTCCCTCCCCGTCACCTTTGCAAGACTCAGGCACAGAGGCCCAGCGTAGGTTCGACCCTTCTCTCCTCTCAGGGGACCCCTTCCAGTGCAGCCAAATAACCATGCAAAATAAGCCAAAGAGAGAACCATTTTGGGGGCACACACACACACACACCCACACCCATCTCATCATAAACTGCAGCCCCTATCTCTGCAGGCCTTCACTCAGGTTGCGCTCCCCCATCACCCCAGGCCACAGGAATGGGCTCTCCATACAGAGGGGTCCCCACTAACCGAGTTTTTTCCACCTTCACCCTGCAGCCAACCACCCCAGCAAGTTGCAGGCTCACCCACTACAAAAGGAGGAAACTGAGGAAGGCGGTGGGTTCCCTGTGGGTTGGGAATGGGAAGAGATTCGGGGACTTTTTTGGGGGGTTCTAGCCACTGTCTGCTTCTTCTCCCCAGGCTTTGAAACACTGCTGGGAAGCCTTCCCACCAGGACGTCAGCAGAGCCGGACAAGGGCCTGATGACCAACAGCGGGGGACAAGGGAGAATGACACAGGGAGAAATCCAGCTTCACCAGCAACCATCACTGTTGGAGCAGAACAGAGTTGTGCACAAGAACAAAGGGAGACGTGGAGGCTGAGGAGGGAGGGCAGGGAGGACATCTTCGCGAGGACTCCATCCCGGAAGTTTACTAGGGAAGCAGCAGACGATCTGAGGAGACCTCCCGGAGTCAGGGGCCCAGGGTGTTACGATGACATGATCAGTGGGCAGCACTGGGGGCGCCCTCACAGACTCCCAGCCCCTCCCAGAACACTCTCTCCTGGCTCTGGAGACAATGCCTCATCTGCCTATCACCCGCCTGCTGCCCATCCCTGGGCACCTTCAGATCTCAGACCACAGGCCGCCCTAATGTACCCACAGGTCAGGGAGGGCCTGAGCTCACTCTCCATGGAGTCATGCACTTCCGGTTACCATAGTTACCACAACTCCTCCCGACGCCTCCCACAGGTCAGAACTCAGACCTGGCTTCTCCCTCCCCGGCAGCCTGGCCTCCCTGTGGAGCCTGGCAGGTTGTCCTCATGCATACAGAACAACTCCCTTCTCCTCCGCCTGTGTTAGGGCAGACTCGGAGCCAAAACTCCTTTGCTCATCACAGCATTTTTGCCTCCATCCCTCACCTTCAATCTGCCAGGCCAAACCCAAACTTGCTCTGGGTTGCCATGGCAACTCATCCCATGATCACATATGCCCTGACCCCAGAGCTCAGGGACTAGGATCTGTGCTTATAAATCTTTGGGGTGGCCATGGAAGAGGACAGTAGGTGTGGGAACACCGAGGTGAGAGCACAGATGGAGGGGCTCTTTCTACAGTAAAAAATGAGCGTACGCAGATAAGAAACAAGACGTTTCTTGAATCTGCCTACTTTTCTCTGGTCCTGACTGGCCTTAGCCCAATCCAGGCCACCAACTTCTCTCCCCTGGACTAAACTAGTAGCCAACAGGACCAGAGAAACATGGGAGCTGCCTCCTAGCTGGTCTCCCTGACTCCAGGAGAGGCCCCTATAACCCACTCTCTGCCCGCAGCCAAGGGTTGTTTTATAACTAGGAAACAGGCCTACAAGACAACCTCCAGGGGCTGCCTCTTGCCCTCAGGATAAAGTCCCCTCTTGGAGCCAGGCCCTTTGTGATCAGGCTCCAGCCACCACTCTGGTCCCAGCTATCGCTTCATCCCTGAGCCCTCAAACCCCGCCCTGCTCTCTGTGATCCAGTCACCCTGAACTTCCTGTAATTCCCCAAATGGACCTTGCTCTGCCCTCTGAGCCTTTGCGTATGCTGTTCCCTCTGTCTGGACTGCTGATCCCCTTTGTCTAGCTAATACCTGTTCGGTCTTCATGGCTTACCTTAGTTACCACTTACTCCAGAAAGCCTTCCCTGATACCCGCACCAGCTAAGCTGGGAGCCCCCGCATGTTCTCTCATGGCCCTTTATCCTCCCTCTCTTTGAGGATTATCATATGTATTAGCCAGTCTACCTCCCCACCCAACTAGAAGCTTTCCAAAGGCAGGGATGATTGTCTTTACTCATATCTGTATCCCTAACACTAAGCCCCTTGCACAACACAAGAGCCAAGGAATTCAGTGTGTGAATGAATGAATGAACGAATGAATGACATGAAGATGGGAGGGGAGCTCCTGTGTGTACTGTCAATATATCACTTCAATTACAGAAAGCTAATGTAAGATATGCTCAATGATACCTCTCCAGTTGCCCTGGCTTGCAGAATCAGAGCTAAGACCTCAAACCTAAAAATAACAGGCATGAAGTTACTGCCTACCTTCTTACAGAAGCTTCCAGAAACTTATGAGAAGGCTCTATCTCTAACGACTCTCACATCTTCTTCCCCAAACACAGTTTATGTGAGCAGAAGACAAGAGAGAAGTCAAGATAATTTTCAGAAATCCAGAGTTAAAGCCCTGGGGCAAAGAACACTGTGGACTTTTCCTCCCTTTCCCGTGGGGAGGGGAGGAAGATGCTTCCCTGAATCTGAGTCAAGAGAAGGCAGCTCCAACAGAATCAACTGTAGATGCCAGAAGTGCCTGCAAGAAGGAGATGCTGGATCTCATGCAACCCTAGCAGAAGGGCTGGGTCTGCCCCTGGTCTGTTTGGACACCTCTTGCCCCTCCTCCCCAGCCCCCAGGGCACGGACAGCCCAGAGCGTACTCCTACTGCACTGCTAAGGACGAAGACTTCTGCTCCTAAGACAGCAGCCAGCCCCTGACTGCACCGAAGCGTCTGGAGGACAGCCGAGGAGCACTGACTCCGATGGGTAGTGGAGATGAATGGTACACCAGACCAGACCAGGAGCCCTTTATTTCCTCAGGGGGCCGGAAAGCCAGGGCTCTGTCTGAGATGTCACTAGGGGATGGGAGGGGAGACTCGTCCTGGATCCCTCTTTGTACCCCTCTCAGTTCAGACTGTTCAATAACCCAGTTTCATCAGGAGAGAGGGTAATTTGTGCATCATCTGGGTCTGGAGAAATAAGGGCACTGGGGAGTATAACCATGGAAGAGTTCTCCCCCAGGGCTGGAGATGAGCTTCCAGGCTCCCCATTCCCCTGTTATTTCAATTATAAAATATTCAGTTTCTGGATGAAGGTTGGCATTAAGGTCAGTCATGTAAATGCTGAATCTACACCAAATGCTGCTTCCAGACAGCCAGAGAAGAACACAGGATGGGTGCAGCACGGGGCTAAGATGTTTCCTCCATCACTCACTGAAATGTGTGCTTTGGCATCCTGAAGCAAATGCAAAACAAGCCCAGCTCAGCCAGCACACATGGTACCCCTGGCTCTACTCGGCTTTGGACAAGAACAGAACTCACACCCCTGAATCTTGAAATCGCTTTTCTTCCCAGCCAGCCCCCATCCAAGAGGAAAATTTCACCCCTTTTGGTTCCTAAAATGATCTGTTCTCCTCTCCCCTCCCCTCTTCCCTGCCTCCAGCTCCTTCGGTCTAAATATTCATGACGTCATGAGTCATTAGCATGCCTCCCAGGATATCTTTAATAAATACGCTGAGGGAGAAAGGCTCCTGCTTGAATATTAGGTATGAAATTTATAAGACAAATAATTCTCCTAATTAAGGTGAATTTAGTCTTGTGCATTAGATTAAGAGAAAGAAAGAGAGAGTAAAAAAGGGAACAGTGGCCACCAAAAAGCCCAGGGACCCGGCAGCAGAGCTGAGCTCAGCCATTTTAAATTCTAGCAGTTCATGCTCTGCCCCTTGGGACAGACAGCTCTGCAGCATCTCTGGGGCCAGAGCCAGGCAGCCAGGCAGGGCTCAGAAAGTATTCCTTCTTTTACCCGATCCCCAGTCCCTGCACAGAAGCCAGACTCCAACGCTTGATGTCCATCCAGAGAAGTGGGACCTCTAGAGCATTCTAGGGGGCCTGGTCTTGCAACCCCCAACCCAAGGGTGAGGTCCCCAGCCCCTCGGCCAAGCCATCCTATCCAAGAGCCATCCTCCAGGACACTCATTCTCCATGTTTCCTTCCCACGGGGGTCCCGGGGTGCCTGTGAGTTTCTGTAGCTCTGGGTTGGTTTCACGATGAAATTTGCCCAAAGCATTTTCACTGCTGTTAAGGGCTGTTCCCCCCTGGCCTGTTCAGTATCCCCTAAAAAAAAGTCCCTCCCAGGACTTCCCTGGTGGCGCAGTGGTTAAGAATCCACCGGCCAATGCAGGGCACACGGGGTTCAATCCCTGGTCCGGGAAGATCCCACATGCTGCAGAGCAACTAAGCCCGTGCGTCACAACTACTGAGCCTGCGCTCTAGAGCCCACGAGCCACAACTACTGAAGCCCGCATGCTTAAAGCCCATGCTCTGCAACAAGAGAAACCACTGCAATGAGAAGCCCGCGCACAGCAACAAAGAGTAGCCCCCGCCCGCCACAACTAGAGAAAGCCTGCGTGCAGAAACAAAGACCCAACACAGCCAAACAAACAAACAAACAAACAAAAAGTCCCTCCCACGGTACCCCTTCCCACCTCTCACACCTCCTGGGACAGTCTGTGCCACCTGCCTTTCTTTGTAGAAAGACTCACACCCTGAGCATCACTCTCTTACTATTTTTTTCCCCCAAAATTTATTTATTTATTTATTTATTTATTTATTTATGGCTGCGTTGGGTCTTAGTTGCTGCGTGTAGGCTTTCTCTAGTTGTGGTGAGCGCGGGCCACTCTTCATTGTGGTGCACGGGCTTCTCGTTGCGGTGGCTTCTCTTGTTGAGGAGCACAGGCTCTAGGCACGCAGGCTTCAGTAGTTGCAGCACACAGGCTCCGTAGTTGTGGCTTGCGGGCTCTAGAGCTCAGGCTCAGGAGTTGTGGTGCACGGGCTTAGTTGCTCCACGGCATGTGGGATCTTCCCGGACCAGGGCTCAAACCTGTGTCCCCTGCATTGGCAGGCGGATTCTTAACCACTGCGCCACCAGGGAAGCCCTCACTCAGTATTTACTGAGGCCCCACACATGCCCAGTCATTGTTCAAATTCTACAAGGAATAAAATAGGTCCTGAGAGCTGACTGTCCACAGGCTGCCTCCAGAGTTGAGAAAAATGGGTGACCAGCACTGTGGACTACTGTGCCCTGTGGAAGCATCATGGCCAGGGAGGACGAGACAGAAACCTTCTGAAGCAAGGCCCAGAGCAGGGTCCCTGGTTACCTGGCTCCCAGGGTGGTGCCGTGTGGGCTGGCTGTGCTGAAGGAATTCAGAGCAAAGGGTCAGGAGTAGTTAGGGGCAGGCTGCTAGAGGGAGCAGGCAGCTGAGCAGAGTGTGCCTGGGGCGGGGGGCGGGGGGGGGGGGGCGGGCCACGGTAGGACCTGGAGAGACAAAGAGGACAGAGAGATCCCAAATGGGGTCCACTGGCGCCGAGGGAGAAACCTTATGCAGACAGGCCACAGTCAGCTCACTCAAGGGGAGGCTCATATTCCACGTTAGGCAGTGCCGTGGGGCCAAGGAGTGGGGCAGATGCCTTCCTTCTGCATCTTCCAGCACTTCAGTCACTGCCGGAGAAGAGACTGACTCTAAAGAAAAGCCCTTGCCTACCTGTGCCCTCGTGTGATACTGCTGGGCTGGCGGCTGCTTTCCTTGTAATCGATGGGAAGTGGCTGCTAGTATAAGCTAGCTTTCACTGGTAATGGGAGAGAAAGCAGCCTCTGGCCCTTTCTGCAAAGGAGAAAAGCAGAAAAGTGCTCTGAATTCCAAATGGAAAAACAGATCAAAAGAAGGTGGGGCGGGCCTCCCTGGTGGCGCAGTGGTTGAGAATCTGCCTGCTAATTCAGGGGACACGGGTTCGAGCCCTGGTCTGGGAGGATCCCACATGCCGCGGAGCAACTGGGCCCGTGAGCCACAACTACTGAGCCTGCGCGTCTGGAGCCTGTGCTCCGCTACAAGAGAGGCCACGACAGTGAGAGGCCCGCGTACCGCGATGACGAGTGGCCCCCGCTTGCCACAACTAGAGAAAGCCGTCGCACAGAAACGAAGACCCGACACAGCAAAAATAAATTAATTAATTAATAAACTCCTACCCCCAACATCTTCTTAAAAAAAAAAAAAAAAAGAAGGTGGGGCATCCCTGAGACCAGGAAGAGGATACTGCCTCTGCTCCCTGGGACACGGGATCCAGGAGATCCTCGCTGCTCAGGCGGGGACGGCGCTGCTGCACTCAGAACAAAACCAGGGAACAGAAGAGTGACAGCCCTCTTGGGGGCAAGTGAGTGCAGGCAGAGCTCAGCCCAGAGAAGGGCCTGAAGCTGATGAAACCCAAAGAAAATACCGATTTCTCAGTGCAGCAGAGTGATAGGCAGGATGTGGTCTGGGATGGGGCTGCCTGAGAAGAGCTGGACCAATGTTCCAGGAGCTGAGGCTTCTCTGCACAAGACTTGCGGAAGGATGCTTCTCGTGCACCTGTAATGCCCGCCCAAAAGCAGCCTGGGTGAAAAGTGAAATCAAGAGTATGATCACAGCAATGCTTTATAAATATGCACAGAACAAATTGGAAGGAAACACAGCTGAGTGTTCACAGTGGTTATCTCTAGGTCATAGAATTGTGGGTGATTTTTATGTACCTTCCCCATCAGCCTTCCCCCTTAATTACTCTATTATTCTTAAGCATCTGTATGCTATAAATCCTTAAGCCTGCGGGCTCTTGTTGCATTTTAAATAACCAGTCTGAAAGCACGTTGTCAATAACTTCCTACAAGAGAGTAAGGAACAGATAGACCCAGGCTGCGACCGCAGGGAGCAGCTCCAGACAGACCCACAGGAGACAAGAGGCTGGTGGCTGGACACAGGGCCAGCTGGTCAATACCCTTGGAGCTGGGCCCAGAGCTCTATACCTGGAGGATCGCAGGTGGAAATCACATCAAGAACGAGAACGGGGAGAAGCCAAGAAGGCCGAGAAAGCAAAAACATTGATATTAAGGAATTCTGCTTGAGGAGCTGAGCTCAGCCTAGAAAGGGAATCTGGTCTGGGAGGGAGGGGAGCGGAGGGCACAGAATTAAAGGGGCACCTGCAGAAGAGTGGGGTGCACGTGGCCTCGGTGGGGCACCCCGTAATTAACCCTGGGAAAGGAGAGCAGAATACGGGGGTGGGAAGGCCTAAGGCAGAGCCGCCGCATCCTCAGGTTCATCCATCGGGGTCAGGGACGTGCTCATTTGAGCTGGGCTGCGTGGGGGGCTGGAGAAGCCACCCGAGCCCTTCTGGCATTTCCCCTGGCGTCCGCATCCATTATGTTTGTTGATGTTCTCAGGAATTGGATTTTAGACTCCTGGGAGGGAAAGGACAGGGATAACGGGATTACAGCACTTCCTGGGCTTTCAACACACACACGTCACACAGACAGTCACAGCAGGAAGGTGAGCTCCGGAAGGAGCTGGCTCAGGGCAGCAGCTGAGCCCCCTTCCCCCAGAGTCACTCCACGGGGGACACGTGAGTGGCCACCCTCCGAAGCTGCTGTGGCCTCTGCAGTCATCCTGCAGGACTTCTGGCTCCTCTCAGCACCCCCCTCTCCCAACTTCCACCCCCAGGAAGCAGTTTCAACATACACACAATGGAAGGGGATGGGGGGATGCCAGAGTGCACCACCCACATCCACTCAGGACTGCAGGTCTGGCTTGGCTTGGATCCGTGGCACCCAAGTAGGCAAGCTTGCCAACTCCCCCTTCACCATCAGAGATCACATGGCGGGTATAAAGCTTTGCATTCCTTCATCCTACAGAGTTCTACTGAGTAGCTAGTACTGGGCCACAGACACAAAATGTCACTGCCCTCACTGAGCTTGCATTCTAGTGGAAGATGGAAAAAAACGAAACAAGCACAGACATGCACAAAAGCTTATCTCCCCAACCTCTTAAGTTTGGAGTGTCCCAGGGCTCAGTCCTTGGACCTCTTCTGTCCTCTCCTGTCCCCTCCTCTCCGCTTCCCTTGTCCTGTCCTCTCCTCCGCTCTCCTCCATCTATACCCACTGATGGCTCGCATATGTACATCTCTAGCCTAGGTGTCTCCCCTGAACTCACACCTATATCCTAATGTCTACTCGATATCTCCACTTGGATATACACATACAACCTTAAATTTAATATATTCAGGACTGAACTTCCAACCTTCCTCTCCCCAACTCCAAATCTGCTCCCACTAAATCCCCCACCCCAGTTCATGAGAACACAATCCCTGCACTTGCCCAGGCCTAAAATCTTGAAGTCACCCTTGACTACTCTTTCTCACACCCCATATCCAGTTTGTCAAGAAATCGCATAGGCTCTACCTACAGAATTTACTCAGAATCCAGCTGTTTCTCCCTTTACCTCCACCACCTGAGGTGAACCACCACCACCCTTTCTCACCTGGATCATTGCAATCGACCCTCAGATGGTCTCTGCTTCCAGCCCTAGCCCTAGAGTCACTTCTCAACTCAGCACCCAGAGGGATCCTAGGTGGTGGGCATCACATCTCTGGCATTTCCCAGGCATGGACAGTCACCTGCCGATGGCCAGACAAACCAGGAGGGCTCAGGACCTAACACTAAATCCATCTAATGGGGCAGAGCAGTCCCAGGAGAAAGTGCTCCTGTTTTAGGGACCAACAGAAAGAGTCCTTGTGTCCACAGGCAAGCTCCGTATCTCAGGGACAAAACCACCTCTGGCAGAAGTCCAAATGATAGTAAGCAAAGCAAAGTCTGAGACAAAGATGTGGGATGTTCTAGGGGAAAGAAAGGTACAACAATGGGACACTTGCTCGGGAGATTCTCAGCGGACAGAAAGCAGCGTGGAGTGGAAGAGGGTCCTCCAGAAAACCATCACCCTGAGATTGGAGCTCCTAAGGAAATCCTCTGGGTCTCTTTAATACTGACTTACTCAACACTGAGGGGAATCAAGATGCTCTTTCTGCCTCTGTCTCAAGGAGCCATAATCCAGACTGAGACCAAAGACACTATCAGGCCAAGGGGCTGTCAGGGGGATGGGGTGGGAATGTGATGTGGGAGGAGGTAAAAGGCTGGCACCTGAAATTCTGATACTCATTCTTGAGGACACGAGGGTCTGAGCCTCTTGGGCTTTCCTTTAAGATGGGTTATCTGCATCTGCTCATCCCTCGGCCCACCAAGAGGGCTGGTGCCATGAAATGGGCCCAGGACTTCCCCCAACTCCTTTTCCCATGCCCCACTCCCTAAAAAACTAAACAGGAACCAAGGTGGGCCCAAGAGAAAGGAGGCGTGAGCAGGAAAGCTTGGGCTTGGATATGAGGGAACCCACACCCACCTATGGTCGGACTTGATTTCCTAGGACCTGGAGTTCTACAGAGGGGTTTAGGGCCAAATCCCTGTCATAGTGACCAACGGTACGTACTTGTGGGTTATACAGTCAACGTAGCTTTCCCTACTGAACCTGACATCCAGCTAGCTCTCTCTAGAGTTATAACTCACGCTTGCAGTATAAGGCATGGGGTGTGTTTGGCGTGCCAACAATCTGATTAGAAAACTAGATGATGGAGAATGGGTCTGTGGTCTCTTACTGCCTGACAGTCAAGGCCATATGCATTTGCATTGGTTTACACTCCCCTGTGAAGCACCAAACGCAAATATAGAGATCCCGGAAACCACAGCTCCCAGGAGTCTGTCTGCCTCTGTGAGTTAGCAGTAGCCTCCCCATGTCCACACCCAGCACCACCCACAGAGAAAAGGCAATGTCCCTTTGCTCTTACTCTCGGCTCCAAGGTCCACCTCCCCTAACTGCCCCCCCCAATCTCTCCATCCTCTACTTGCTGCTTCTTGGGTTGCCCAGAGCGACCCCATCACATTCAGAAGCTGCCTCAAAATCTCCAACTCTCGAGCATCCTGGAGAGGACAGGTGGGTAGGGGATTATGTCTGGCAGCTGCCTGCTCTGTTTTCTCGCAAATCTCTACTCTGGCTGTCTTGGAAATCTCTGATTAACGCCCACAGTGGTTGGCAATTAACCAGTGAGGCCTGGCAGAGCCTCAGTACTGGATGTTGCCTTGCTCTGCTTGGTGGGGGAGGGAACCCCATAGGAGGGGGTTGCAGGAGGGCAGGACATCATGCAAGTGCCCATTTCCCAAGGCCTGTGTACACAGCAATGCCTTCCTTCTGGGCATGCAAATGCCTAAAGACAGCTGTAATTATTCTTCCAGAGGGGGAGCACACGTCTAATATACTCTGTGTGTGATCAAATATGTAAGCTCAAGGGTAGAGGAGGGGGCGTGGAACACCGCTGGTAATACTGTTTGCCATAATTACGTTGCACTGGTATCCAGTCTACAAACAATAATGGAATTAGACTGTCCACATGGAGACTTGGCCCAGGAAAGAGGTCACCAAAATGGAGGGAAATAGCCTTGCTAGCCACCTGATTTTTTACCTATATGCCAACATTAGTTTGGATGTAAGGAAAGGCTTCACACTCACAAAGTCAGAAGAAACTTTTTTGTGGACAAATAAAAGCACTCTAATCAGATCTGCTTAAGAATAGTTTTTAGATTGGTTGAGACATTTTATTTATCGATGTTCAGAAGTGAGCACGGTCTTGAAAGGATAGCTAATGACACGCTCTAGATAAACTTCCTATTTCCTCATTTTTGAAACAATTATTGGTACTTTATACCCAGGCATGAGAAATACAAAGATAAATATGATGAGGTCCTTGCCTTCACTATTTTCAGCCTTCAAAAATATCAGTGAATGGGCTTCCCTGGTGGCGCAGTGGTTGAGAGTCCGCCTGCCGATGCAGGGGACACGGGTTCGTGCCCTGGTCCAGGAAGATCCCACATGCCGCGGAGCGGCTGGGCCCGTGAGCCATGGCCGCTGAGCCTGCGCGTCCGGAGCCTGTGTTCCGCAACGGGAGAGGCCACAGCAGTGAGAGGCCCGCGTACCGCAAAAAAAAAAAAATATATATATATATATATATATATATATATATCAGTGAAAACTTTTTTTTAAAAGTATTCAAATGAGATATTGGACATCATATAGATGCTCCCTAAAAAAATGACTGAATTAACATCAATTTCCAGCAACGTGAGAGATGAGATAGCTGAAATGCCTCCTGTTAACCAACTACTTAGAAATGCTAGATAAAAGAAAACAAACAGTGTTTAAATGCTTGGCTGATCTCTTAAGAAAGCAAGGAAAATCTCTAGAGGAAAAAAAAAAGGAAGAGGAAGCTGAAAACCAGAGTGGGGGTGTGGGACGTGGTGCTGAGGCTGTGGCTGCACTCGGAGCACTTTCTGGTCTTGATTAAAAGAAAAATAAAGAATCTTGGGCTTGAATAGCCATCTAGGTACAAGAGACCAAAGCCATGGGCCGGGATGAAATTGGGAATCACGGGCTTCCCTGGTGGCGCAGTGGTTGAGAGTCCGCCTGCCGATGCAGGGGACACGGGTTCGTGCCCCGATCCCGGAAGATCCCACATGCCGCGGAGCGGCTGGGCCCGCGAGCCATGGCCGCGGAGCCTGTGTGTCCGGAGCCTGTGCTCCGCAACGGGAGAGGCCACAGCAGTGAGAGGCCCGCGTACAGCAAAAAAAAAAAAAAAAAAAAAAAAAATTGGGAATCACATCTGAAAAACTGTAACACTGGAGGGCTATGGTCTTTGTGCAAGGGTGAACTAGAAAAAAAAAAAAAAAATCTATGCACTGTCTAAGGGAAGTGGCACAGAAGCCCGTCTCTCAGGGTCTGGGGGCTGGGTAGCCAAAAAATGTCTTCTTCAAATTTCATAACCACAGGCCCACCTTACACAAACTGCATAGTCTCCGAACCTCTCAACTGAGAAAGTCACATAGAGGTGGCCCGTCTGGCATTGCTCTGAGCCGGTGATGGAAACAAATGTAACACCCTTCTCTAGAAGGGTGCACTCTGATAAACACTGCACAGAATACCACTGACAAAGCTCCATTACGTAAAAGCTGACAGCCCAAATTACAAAACATGTGAGGAAACAGGAAAAAGCAAACAAGAATCATTGGAAACAGTAACCGACCCACAGGAGTTTTAGTTCATAGAATTATTCGATACAGGCTGTAAAATCAAAAATTCAAATTCATTTGTAATATAAAATAAAGTGTCAGAAACAACAAAGGAATAAGATGTTTTTAAATAGTGTGGAATTTCTATAAATAAATTTTGCAGTCATTAAATTTTAAAACTCAATAAAGCCTACTGTTTCCAGTATAAGAACTTGCCTGATTGTTGGATAGATTTTCCTTCTGAAAAGGAAAGAACTAAATGCTAGATAAGATATTAAATTTTTTCTTTAAGAATCTCAAAGAGCTGACAACTAAGGAACAATCAGGTCAAAATCTATGTGACAGGGCCTCCCTGGTGGCGCAGTGGTTGAGAGTCCACCTGCCGATGCAGGGGATACGGGTTCGTGCCCCGGTCTGGGAGGATCCCACATGCCGCGGAGCGGCTGGGCCCGTGAGCCATGGCCGCTGAGCCTGCGCGTCCGGAGCCTGTGCTCCGCAACGGGAGAAGCCACAGCAGTGGGAGGCCCACGTACCACAAAAAAAAAAGAAAAAAAAAAAAAATCTATGTGACAAAGGCAATCAAGAATCCTGAAGTTACATTTGTCCTGAAGGCATTTGCCAAAGTAAAAGAACTTGAACCTTAAGTTTGCTCAGGCTTACGAGGCTTAGAAGATAAGACAAAGCCCAAAACCTGCCCAACATGGAAAGTCCAAGAGTGAACCTCCTCCCATAAGTGTGGGAACCCGAAAGGCTATACCCTCAAGATAAGGAAGCAGGGCTTCCCTGGTGGCGCAGTGGTTGGGAGTCCACCTGCCGATGCAGGGGACACGGGTTCGTGCCCCGGTCCGGGAGGATCCCACATGCCGCGGAGCGGCTGGGCCCGAGAGCCATGGCCGCTGAGCCTGCGCATCCGGAGCCCGTGCTCCATAACGGGAGAGGCCACAACAGTGAGAGGCCCGCGTACCGCAAAAAAAAAAAAAAAAAAAGAATATGCCAAAATGCTCACAAAGGATATTTTTTAACACTTGACAACACCAGAAGACAAGGAACACACATTCAAACCACAATGTAATTCTACTTCATACCCGTTAGATTGGCAAAATATGTGACACTACTGGATGCTGGCAATGATGTGGCCCAACAGGAGTTCTCTTAAGGTCCTAGGAAAATCAAGTACCATTGGGCAATACCTAGTAGTGCTGAAGATGCATGTAACCCATACCCATGGCCCAGCATTTCTAGTCCAAAATATATCCCCTAAAACTCTTCTAGGTATAATCAAGAAGACTCTTATTAAAATGACTATTGTAGTATTGGCCATAATAAGGAAAAATTGGAAATACCCTAAATGTCCATCAAAGAAATGGATAATTGTGGTAAATTAATTCAGTAGACTACTACGCCATTTTAAATGGTTAAACTAAACCCATGTACACTGATGGGACAAATCTCAAAAGACATATTTCAAGTGAAAAAAGGCAAGTTGTAGGGTAAGCACAATTTGACTGCATGTATAGGGTTCTAAAATATGTAGAACAAAATTACACATTATTTAAGGATACATATATTTATGGTGGAAGTATAAATATGAGGATGATAAACATCAAAATTAGGAGAGTGGTCAATTTAAGGAAGTGAGCAGAGGAAGGGGAATGTGATCTGGCGGCTGGGGGGTATCCACAGGGAGCTCTGTAATGTTTGGGGGGCCTCGTTCATGCTGGGTAGCGGGCACACAGCGTGTTTTGTACTGTTCTCTATATCTTTTAGTATGGCTGAAATACTTCCTAGGTTTGCTTTTCTTTAACTTTTAATCTAGAAATAATTACAGATTCACAGGATATTGCAAACATGGTACAGAGTGGTCCCTTGTATTCTACGCTCACTTTCCCCTGAATGGTTACATGTTACATAACTAAAATGCAATATCAAAATAAGGATACTGACATTAGTACATGTGTGTTACGGTTCTTTGTCTTACTACATGTGTAGGTAGATTCAGGTAACCACCACTGGAATCAAGATACAGAACTATATTATAATCACAAAGATCTCCCTCACACTATCCCTTTAGAATCACACCTTCCCTCCCCACCCTAATTCCCAACATCCCTAACCCCTGACAACCACCAATTTGTTCTCCAATGCCTTACTTTTGTCACTTAGAAATGTTATCCGAATATACATTTTGAAATTGGCTTTTTTCACTCGAAATAAATGCCCTTGAGATCCACCCAAGTTTTTGTGTGTGTAAATAGTTCCTTTTCATTTCTGAGTATTATCCCATGGTATATATGTCCACGGTTCATTTAACCATTAGCCTATTGTAGTGTATTTTGGCTGTTTCCAGCTTGGGGCTATTACAAACAAGCTGCTATAAGCAATCATAGAGAGGGTTTGCATGGACATAAGTTTTTCATTTCTCTGGGATAAATGCCTAGAAGTGTAAGTGCTGGGTTATATGGTAAGTGTGTATTTTTTTCTTTTTTTTATTCTTTTCCATTATGGATTATTATAGGATATTGAATATAGCTCCCTGTACTATACAATAGGACCTTATTATTTATCCATTCTATATATAATAGTTTGTATCTGCGAACCCCAAACTCCCAATCCAGGCTTCCAAGCCCCCCTACCACACCCGCTTGGCAACCACAAGTCTGTGAGCCTGTTTCTATTTCGTAGATAAGTTTAGTTGTGTCATATTTTAGATTCCACATATGAGTGATATCACATGATATTTGTCTTTCTCTCTACTTCACTTACTATGATAATCTCTAGGTCCATCCATGTTGCTGCCAATGGCATTATTTCATTTCTTTTTACGGCTGAGTAATATTCCATTGCATATATACACTATATCTTCTTTATCCATTCATCTGTCAATGGACATTTAGATTGTTTCCATGTCTTGGCTGTTGTGAATAGTGCTGCTATGAACATAGGGGTGCATGTATCTTTTCAAATTACAGTTTTTTCCAGACATATGCCCAGGAATGGGGTTGCTGGATCATATGGCAACTCTATTTTTGGTTTTTTGAGGAACCTCCATACTGTTTTCCATAGTGGCTGTACCAACATATTTACTTTTTTAAGAAATTGTCAAATTATATTCCAGAGTGGCCATTTTCCTTTCTCATCAGCAATGTATGAAAGACGCAGGTTCTCCACACCCTCAGCAGCATCTGACCCTGTCATTATTTTTTATTTTAGCTGTCCTGATGTATGTGTAGTGATATATCATCATGGTCTTAACTGCATTTCCCTGACAACTACTGATGTTGAACATTTTTTCATGTGCTTATTTGCCATCTCTGCATCCTCTTTAGTGAAATGTCTCTCCATGTCTTTTGTCCATTTTCTAATCCTATTGTTTGGTTTTTTAGTGTTAGGTTTTAAGATTTCTTTATATAGTCTAGATATAAGTTGTCAGATATGGGGTTTGCAAATATCTTCTCCCAGTCTGTAACTTATCTTTTCATTCTCTTAACGTACGTACGTTACACAAAGCATAAGATTTTAGTTTTGATGAAGTTCAATTTATCAATTTTTTTCTTTTATGTATAATGCTTTTGGTGTCATGTCTAAGAAGTCTTCGCCAGGTCCTATATTTTCTTCTAAATGTTTTATAGTTTTATCTTTTACATTTAAATCTGTATATTCCACTTTCAGTTAATTTTTGTATAAGGTGTAAGATTAAGTCAAGGTTCTATTTTTTTTTTTGCTTGCCTATGGATATCCAATTACCCCAGCACCAGTTGTTGAAAAGACTATACTTCTTCCATTGAAATATTTTTGCACCTTTATCAAAAATCAGTTGGCCATACTTGTGTGGGGCTATTTCTGCATTCTCTATTCTATTCCCTTGATCTATGTGTCTATCCCTCTCCCAACACCACACTGCCTTGGTTACTGTACTATATAGTAAGTCTAAATATTGGGTTGGCCAAAAAAGTTCGTTTGGGTTTTTCTGCAACATCTTACAGAAAAACACAAATGAACTTCTTAGCCAACCCAATATATGCAAGAGTGGTTCAAAATTTAAAAGTCAATCAGTCAATGTAAATAATTCACATACAAACAGACTAAAGAAGAAAAATCACATGATCATATATATTGATTCAGGAAAGACAGTGACAAATTCAACACCTGTTTATGATTAAAAACTTTCAGAAAACTAGGAAGAGAGGGGAATTCCCTTGACATCTACAAAAAAGATACAAATAATGTACATAATAATGAAAAACTGAGTGCTTTCCTTGTAAGATCAGGATCAAAGCAAGGCTGACCACTCACACCACTGCTATTCAACATAATACTGAAATTTTAACCAACACACTAAGGCAAGAAAAGGAAATAAAAGCCATGCAGACCAGGAAGAAAAAAATTCAGCTGTCCCTATGTGCAGATGACATGACCATCTGGGCAGAAAATTACAGAATCTACCAAAAAACAACAACAACAACAACAACTAGAACTAATGAGTTCAGCAAGGTCAGAGGATACAAGATCCACATATGAAAATCAACTGTATTTCTATATACCAGCAATGAACACATGGAAACCAAAATTAAAATTACAATGCCATTTACAATCACTCAAAAAGAAATGAAATACTTAGGTATAAGTCTTTTAAAAACGTACAAAACTTGTATGTTGTAAACTACAAAACACTAGCGAAAGAAATCAAAGAAGACCTAATTAAGTGAAGAGACATATTGTGTTCATGGATTGGAAGACTCAATATAGTAAAGATGTCGACTCTCCCCAAATTGATATTCAGGTTTAATACAATTTCTACCAAAATCCCATCAAGATTTTTTGTCAACGTTTTATAATTTCTAAAATCTCAGATCAACCAGTTTTTATGGATTTCAACTGAAAGAATGAATATCTGTGTGCATGTGTGCACATGTATGTGTATGTGTGTGATTAGGCCTTAATTCAATTAGCGCAATACAACGCATTGCTGTGCTTGGATATTTATGAAGGGCAGGTGGGAGTGGGAGTCGAAAATGTCCTCCCCAATTAAGTTCAAGTTATATGAAATACAAAATAGAACCACAGGTGAAACAAAAAGTACATGGACCACTGGAAGTTACAGTTTTAGTCCAAAAACACTTTTACTTTGCCTTTTCTTTCTTCACTCTCATCTTAGGCCAAAATGGGAGATATTTCTCTCCCTCTTGGCTGCCTTTCAGAACAAAGCTAAGCATGACAAGGTCCTCAATAAATTCCAGGTTTGACTCTTCCTATAGCCACTTTACTGTATCACTTTCCTCTTGGCCTCTGCCAAGCTAAGAGAGATCCAAAATCTATTTGGGCCATTTTAGACCCACATAGCCCTCTTCCTTGCCTGCATCTTGCCCAGCCAGCAATGCCATGTATTCTCTTAGTTTCCTCTAACTGCTGTTCTCTGCCTCTACATTCCCACTGGCACACAGGTGTCCCGGTCTCATTATGGAACACTCATTAATATTCACCACGGGTACCCTTGTGGGTGTCCTCCCTACCCACAGATGTGTCTAGACTTCCATGAATATCAGCACTGAGAAAGCAGATTAAAAATCAGTGGTGGGGGCCTCCCTGGTGGCGCAGTGGTTGAGAGTCCGCCTGCCGATGCAGGGGATACGGGTTCGTGCCCCGGTCTGGGAGGATCCCATATGCCGCGGAGCGGCTGGGCCCGTGAGCCATGGCCGCTGAGCCTGCGCGTCTGGAGCCTGCGCGTCCGGAGCTCCGCAACGGGGGAGGCCACAACAGTGAGAGGCCCGCATACCGCAAAAAAAAAAAAAAAAAAAAAAAAAAAAAAAAAAAAAACTCCCCAAACTCCTAATGTGTCCAATTTAAGGTTTCCCTTGAGAAGCAAGAACTGGAAAAGATTTAGAGGACAGAAATTGCAGAAATGATTAGGGATTAAAGAGCAAGAAGCTTGAGGAAAGGTTAAAGGAACCTGATTTTCTTTGAACTTGAGGAGAAAAGAGCTGAAAGAGAGAATCAGAAAGAACCTTCACAAAATAAAGAAAAAAAGCTCAGCGGCTGTCCACCTTCACCGGGGCTGGAAGGGGATGCCGCTCAGACCTCAGCTGGGAGGGAGGAGCGGGGGAGGGGGAGGGCCTTTAGGCATCATGGCATCTGTGTGGTTATTAGGAACCTTAGAACCAATGAGAGAAGAGTGGAACCCACTTCCCCCAAGATTTCCTTGGATGTCGTGAAAATGGGGTCCTGATGCATGGATAAGGAGGATAGCCTGGCCATCTACAGGGTGGGGTTTGATGTCCCTTGAGTCCAGATTTCCCCCATTATCCTCCCACTGGCCCTGCCTGGCTGCCTGTGGTCCTGTTTTACTTACTACGTTGCCTTAAGCTATTTATGGGTCCAAAGAATAAACGCTACCTGGAAGGCAGCATCCGTGGAGTCAGAGTCTTTAACACCATAACTTATTAAAGTTGCTCCTGACAACCAGGAGAATACTCAGGAAAGGGACACAGAGCTAGTATGTTTTGAAACTTCGATGAGAGAAAGGCAGACACAGCCTAGCTGAGGACCACCAGGGGAGGGGGCTGGCAGTGGGGAGCTCTGCTTGGAAGCAGGGAGGGGCCAGAGGACAAACCTCATTTCGTCACCAACCCTGCACTCATTCTGCTTGTAGCTGGCTCTGGCCACCCAGCGGGAGCTCCCTGAAGGCAGGGGCTTTGCCTGTCGATGCCATTATTCCCAGAGCACCTGGTCACCCACTCCTGCACAGCACACGGACGAGCTGGCCGTCAGGGATGCACGCCCCCCACCCCCCGACGCAGGCTGCCAGCCACTGGCGGCCAGCTCTGCGGCTGCAGCTGTGACCTCTAGGCCCCCAGAACCTGGGTCTGAACTGTGCCCCATCACTTCCTGCTCAGGGATTCCAGTCCCAAACCTGAACTGCAGACTCTCTCCTGAGACCATGCCATCCTCTCGCCCCACTCCCCGGGCCCCTCTGCCCAGTGCTCCTCACTGTCTCTCCCCCAGCCGTGCCCCTTACCCCCTCCTCCCCGTTCCTGTCTCTTTCCCTCTCCCTGTCCCCAGATTGGCCAACCCATCCATCTTGTCTCCTTCCCCAGTCTGTCCTGCCTCTTACCCTGATCTGTCCTCTTCTCCCCCAACATTTGTCGCATCTCTTCTCCCTCCCAGTTCTGCTTTGCTACATACGTGCCCAGCTCTTTCCACTGGCTCCATCCTGCTCACCCCTCTATCCCCACATCTGGAGCCACAGCTGCATTTCATTAGAAGAGGGCGGGGTGAGACTATTCACGGGGCCTAAAATGGGATCTCAATCCCCCTCCCTAACTTAAAAAAAAAAAAAAAGCACTTGGTGCATAGTAGGTGCTCAATAAATACCAATAAACCAGTGAGTGAGTGAATAAATGTTACCGAATGAATAATTTAATAACAGCAACACTGGAAAACATAGGAGTGGAGAAAACAAGACACCGTGACACCCTCATATCAGAATACTCCACAGCACCAAGTATTTCTCAGGTGTAAGCAGACAGTGTGTGATTCCTGCTTTCTGGGGAGATGGGCCCTGTGACAGAGATTCCCCCCATCACCCATGGGAAGCCAAGTGATTGCCAAGGTTCAGGACGTGACTGGCTCTTGTTTCAGACAGAGGAGGGAACAATAACAATGGGAAACACTGACACTCCCTGCCTTAAAGCACCCCCCCCGCCAGTCCTCAGAAACTCCCTATGGACAAAACACAATAGATACACAAGATCCCTGTTATTCTTCTTTCCTCAGAGGCCAGGGGTCCCTAGAAACCCTGGAACAAGTCCCCTGTGGTCAGTAAGCATCATCCTGCAATGTCATCCACACGTTGGGCGAGGGGGGTAACTGCTGGGAAAGGAACCTGGTACCCACCTTCCACCTCAATACAGCAGTGCCAGGAATGCAGAGGAGAGGAGGTGGCTGAGTGCAGGAACCGGGCCCCCAGGAGCTGGGCCAGGAGGGGCCGGGGCTCATGTCAGGAGTGGCGGGGCCATGGGACCGGCCGCGTCCGGGGGGGTGGGCGGGGCCAGCTCGTAGTGGCGGCTGAGGGCAGAGGTCTGGGCAGGGGGCAGGGGCCCAGGCCACCAAGTGACCCACCTGCCTGCTCCCAGCCCATCCTCTGTGCTCATCGGAGCCAACCCCGTGGCCCCTCCCTCGGCACAGGGTGCTCGGTGGACACAAGCAGCCGCTGAGGACAGCGCTGGGGGCCTCACCGCTGGTCAGCATCACCCAGGACATCACCCCCCCAAAGCTCCTGCTCCCCCAAAGAAGTCAGCACTTGATGCCACGTCTGGCTCTCGAGGTGGCCCTGCCACA
This sequence comes from Mesoplodon densirostris, assembly GCF_025265405.1. Taxonomy (NCBI): domain Eukaryota; kingdom Metazoa; phylum Chordata; class Mammalia; order Artiodactyla; family Ziphiidae; genus Mesoplodon; species Mesoplodon densirostris. The sequence goes on along the minus strand of NC_082669.1, from coordinate 92,901,072 downwards.
CCCATCGCACGCGGCCCAGGTCAGGGATTCACTCCTGACCTGCCTGCCGCACACATTGCTCACTGAGGTGTCCTTCTGGCCCCAGTGGGGAAGCACAGGTGAGGGGTCAAGGTGCGGGGTGCTACTGCCCCCTGCTGGCAGCTTCCAGAACATTCCAGGCTGATGTCAAAGAAGACAGCACAGGCCGGAATGGTGTCCTCCCTTCCTCCACTGGGCGCCACACCACGGAGCCCACTGGGTGGGTGGCTCCGACTGGGGCCGTGGGACTGGCCGCGTCCGGGGGGGTGGGTGGGGCCAGCTCGCAGTGCGGGAACAGGCTGCACAGAAATGAGAGGGGGACAGGGGGACGGAGAGCAGAGAGAGAGAGCTCGCCAACCTCCCCCAAAGAATAACCATAACAGCAGCTCCACTGACACCCTCCTTCACGGGATGCAGAGAGACTCACATACACTAAACGTCATCTCGAATCCAAACAACCTGAAGGGCATGACAGGGCAGCGATGGGTTTCCTGCCACTTTGCAGATGAGAAAGGACAAGGCCCAGGGAGCTGTGACCCTCACCCATACCACACAGCCAGGTGGGAAATGAGACCCCCCAACACGGGGTCTGCCTTCCTCGCCCAGGACTCTGACAGATAATATTAAACAACTGTTTCTGGGCCCCTGTGACAGGTCCCAAAACATCTGCAATCACGAGAGCTCATTGTGACAAAAACACATGCCCCGGCACCACCAAGACCTGGCTTGTGATCTGGCGACAGCCAGGCGTGGTCTGGCCACGGTCTGTGTTCTCTGTGAGAGGCTGAAAAGTACATTAAACAGGGATGAGCAAATACCAGAGAAAACAGAAGCATCTTAGAGCCTGGAGACGCCCCCCAGCATAGCAGGTAGACAGCCCGTAGGATGCAGACACACCGGGCTAGTGGCTGCAAGGCCAGAGCTCCAACAGTCTGCTTGCTGGACATGATGCTCCTGTAACGAATGACCAGCATGGCCATCACCAAGGAGGTGCCGAACTCCTTAGGTAAAGGTAGCCAGAGCTCTGGGCTCTCCGCAGGCCTGTATCCTCTTTGGTTTGGGAACCTTCTTCCTCTCCTCCCCTGGGGGGCAGAGCGTCCCCTGGTCAGCGTCTCCAACCTTCTATCCCCTCTCCCCCCTCCTCCCTGCTTTTGTCTGGTCTCCTATGGCCCCTGCCTGAGCCGCTGCCCCGCACTGCCCTCCCCCTCCTCCTGCAACTCTCCCAGCTGCGACCAGGCCAGGGTCAAGGGCAGGGCTGGCCCTTCCAAGCAGTATTAAACCAATTGGAGAGAAACAAGCACATCCCTCTTCCTTGTTTCCCCGAGTTGGCCACAAGCAACAGTAAAATGTGTCCCCTGCTCTGGATGGAGGAGCCGGTGACAAATGGGTGACTTGTTCTTCCTCTGGATTTTTTCTTTTAGTGCTCAGAGAGGAGAGGAGGAATATTTATTAGTAAGGAAATGGGACTTGTCGGAGCCTGTGAATGCCCCACACACAAACGTCTGCTCTCCAGAAAGAAGGAAGACAGGTTAAGGAATCCAGGGCCCTTGTGAGCTATGGAGTGGTCTCTCCTGTGCACCCAAGGGGCTGCAGTCAAAAGCTCTCGCCAGCTAGAAAGGGGGGCGGCCAGAGAAGAAAAGGCTGCCCAGCTCCCAGCACCAGCGGCACTGGGGCTCGTTTCCAGCCCTCGACCTTGCCTGCCTGGCCTACTTCTGTGATCCCTGACCCCTCCCTGCCACCCTGGGCCACGTGGCGTTACATCAGCTTGCAAATGCCCCCAATCTGCTCTAGGAAAGCCTCCTGTGGGAGGTGCCGCCTCCATGGGGACTCTGGAATCTTTATCCCCTGTCCTCAGAACATCCACCGTCTCAGAACAGGTCGGGCCTGGGCGGCAGCCTCTTGGCCTCATCCACTGCCCCATCGCGCCCTGTCGTATAAGGAGCCGGTGCTGACCAGGACGGCACTCACTGCCCACCCCCTCCTCAGGGACCGGCTTCCATCCACCAAACAGTGCTCGGCCCCACAGAGGCAGAGGGACGGATAAGACCCCATCTTTGTCCTCACAGAACCTTCGTGCCTGAAACAGACGATCAATGACCAAAAATCACATTTCTGTATCCCTTAACTGTTCAGAAGAGTGTTTATACAATTATCTCATTTCAGATTCCTCACAGCACTGGGTAAGAGCTGGTTTTCAAACCTCTGCTTCTCGGAAGCGAAAACTTGAGTCTCAGAGAGATGAGGGGAGGTCCCAGCCAGAGCCTGACCCCAAGACTTCGGCTCAAAGCTCTCCCACGTGACTGCCCACAACTGGACGGCAGGACGGGGTCCTTCCGCGGTTTCCAGGCATGGGGAAGGGTTTGATGGATGCCGTGACAGAGACATGACCCCCCCCCCGAGGTCCTGAGGTGTGGGAATGAGGATGCGGGGACGCCCACCCACACGAGCCTCACAAACCAGATGTCCTGACGCAGGAGCAACACAGGCCAAGGAGGGGGACAGGTCATCCCCGCTTCTGAACCGTGGGCTACGAGCAGAGCGGACAGGCACGGAGGCCCGAACCAGGAGCTCAGAGCCAGGCCCTCGCGGGTGCTGCCTGGAGCCGCCTTCTAAATGAACCCTCTGCACGGGCCTCCCCCGTGTCAGAACTTCCACCCAGCTCTGAAGAACCCAGGGGCTGGGAAATGTCCGCCGAGGGCGTCTTCCTTGGAAAGAAGCCTTGGGCCTAGCTTTTCCTCCCGATCTTCCTGACCTCCCGGCCCCTGCAGCCCGTGCTGCCGAGCCTCATGCACGGGCCTCTCCTGCCCTCTGCTGGAGAGCCTGCAGCAGTGCGACCACATCCCTGTGCAACCCAAACGCAAAAATCGCCTTTCCTCCCATCACCTCTCCAGTCTTTGCTCTTTTCCCACAGGATGCTGTGTCTGGGCCCTACACCAGGGCCAGACGGATGCGGGGAGGGAGCCTTTCTCTCTGTTCCCTCATTCCTATTCCCCTTTCCTCCTCCTGCAAATGAGGATCCCCCCTTTCTGACCCCAGCGCTCAGGGATGGCCTGGCTTAGCGTCCAGCTCCTTCCACGGGGCTCTGATACGGGTGGGCTTCGCCCGCACCGTGACCCCTTCTCCCCAGGTCTCCCTGTCTGGATCTCATCTCTTCCATGTGCCTGCCAGTCTGGTCTCCTCACCCACCAAAGGCTCTGACCTCAGGTAAGAGCTGAATTGGCCCCAGATGCCCCGCTGTGAGCACCAGCTCCGAGGCTCTGCTATGCCTGTTTCTGAGCCTCGGCTCCTCTGGGTCTGTGTGACTTGCTTCTTGGCCCCGGTTCAACCCACTTCAGGTTAACTGACACTGACCTCTGCTTTAGCGGGCAGCTTGCTGCGAGCAGTGGGGACCACAGAGTTCAGCCTGCCAGGGAAGGTGGATGTGGGTAAAAATCAGCACAGGAGAGGGCACGGGCTGCTGAACCAAGACCTTACGAGGACAGTGACATGGGAACCCCTAGGGGGAGACTCTGTGGGGAAAGGGTCAGAGTCACAAGCGGATGGGTGAGTAGTTTCACCTGAGGGGGGCGGGGCAAGGAGGCTGGCTGTAATGACTGACATCTACTAGGCACTGTCTTTACCTACATTATCTTCTACCCTCGCCCTCAAGTTAAATTATTATCCAAATTGTACAGACGACAGAGCCTCAGAGCTAGAATAGCTTACACCTGGTTCCCCAGGCACAGAGTTCTTTGACTCTGGTCTCACGTGCCTTGCACCATATTCTGCTGCTTCTCCAGCAGGAGGCGGAGCCCGAGCAAACTTGTGGAGCCTGGAGACCCACCCAGGAGTGAGCATGTTCCCAGACAGGTGGAGACAGAGCTGGGTGAGTGTGGTTTCGGAGTAGATGGGGTGCCATGACCTACACCTTCAGAGCTTTGCAAACAGCTGGCAAAGAGGGCAAGACTAGGGGTGGGTGACCAGATGTCCCTCAATAGCCCTTCTCTCCTTTCTCTATGGCACTTGAACCCTTGGTTTATTGCTTCGTTTTTGGTCACCCTAAATAAAAACTACATTTCCTGGCTCTCCTTGCTGATAGATGGGACCGTATGGCTAGGGAAATGTGAGCGTAACCTATGTAAACAACTTCTAGGTGATGCTTCTAAAGGAAGGAGCATGCCTTCCCTTCCTCTTTTGCTTCTTCCACTGACTGGACTGCAGCTGAGCTGCTGCAGTTCATGGGATCCTGCAAACGAGGACAAGAGCACAGGAACATCAAAGCAAGGACCCAGAAGACACTTGTGTCCCAGGCACCACGGAGCTGCTGAGCTGTCCCAGCAGTTACTTGTGAAAGAGAAATGAACGTCTCTGGTGTTCAAGCTGTTGTTATTTGTGGTCCCTCTATGAGGGGGGGTCTCAGCCAGAGAGGATGAAGTCCGAGGCCACGGCAGTGAAGACGAAGGGGAGGGGTGAGGGTGGGTTCTAGGGGCATCACGGAGGTAACTCCAACAGGACTTGGTATCTGATTGAACGTGGGGTGTGAGGATGGAGGACCAGCCTGGCATTAAACTGACAGCAGAACGGAGGAATTTGAGATAAGCTGTCCTTTTCTGTTTCTGTCAATTCACTTCTGCATCTAACTTCCTCCTCAGACATCTCCTGTTCTTCAGGACCTCTCCTTTCCCTGGATCCAAAATCACTTTGCCATGACCCCTCTTGCCTCTATCCCTCACACATGCTTCTCTTTTGCTGGCACACCACCTCCAGCCCACATCACCTTTGCCTGACTAAATCATAGCATCTTTTATAGACTCAATGCCAACACGCCTCCCCAGGAAGCTTCCCTGACTCCCCTGAACTGGATAAGGTCCCCGCCCTCTGTGCTCTCACTATGTCCAGCTCTCCCTTCTGTGTCACCATGGACCTCTTCTGTGCTTGAAGCATTTGCTTCTTGGTCCATTTCCCCCATTTAACTAGGAGCTCCTTGGGGACAGAGACCATATTCATCTTTGGATTCCCACTGCCTGGTATAGTGTCTGGCATAGGATGGGTCTCCAGGAAATGTCACTGTGCAGGATTTTCCTTATCCTTGCTCCCCAAAACCACCCTCTGGCTCCCCCCTACCATCTCCCCACGCAGGTTCCACTGTCTGGGTCGCAGCCGTTAAATGAATCAAAAGCAAAACAAGCCAGTGATGTCAGGCAGCTTCCTGCAGCCGCCCCTCCCCATGCTCTGACTCAGAAGTGCCATTATCAAGAGGTAACCGGTTTCTATATTCTTACTCCCCATTTGGGCAGAAAAAAAACATGAAGCAAGCTTTCTCAAGGATGGTTAACTTGAAATGTTCTGCGCCTTAAAATTTAGGTCTCCATTTCACAAATGATTCAGCCTTAGATGAAAGAAGACAAATGTCGCTGTTTGATGGAGAGAAAGTTATGAAACACCACACACGTCAAATCTCCATATACCTTTTCCTCCTAATGCAGCAAAATGATACCTGTATTGCCTTTCAATCAAAGGCTTACCAAGGGAGATGGGGCTGTAGCGGTAATCATCGGATGTTTCTGGCAACCTCTCGCACCAATCTACTGCACAGCATCGCCATTATAAACCCATGAAAGGCTTCCTCAATTTCACTCCCCGTCCTCATCAGCCACAACAGATATTTATTGACTGCCTGTTATACTCAGGACACTTTGCTAGGTGCAGGAAAGGAAAAGTTGAGGAGAGACTTCCGGAGGATTTTGAAAAGGGGCACATCTGTACCTCAGAAGTAAGTTGTCTGCCTGAGATGACTTGCATGTAAAAGGAGACAAATGCAGTGGCTTTTATGAAGAAAAATGGTCTAGACCAATGGGCACCGTCAGATTGCTCTGTGTGCCGTTTTGACCGAATGCAGAAAAATGATGCCATCATAATTATTCAGCTGCACAGTAACCAGGTCGATACGCTGCATCCATTTACCTCCTGCAGCCTTGCTCCGGCACTGCCAATGCGAGCCAGTGGGCAAAATGGTTTCCGCAATCCTGTTCTCCATTTGGTCATGAAAATGTGAAGACTGAATCTATCACTGTTTTGAAGTCAAGATGATCTGCACTTTTGAGAAGGGCTGCCTGTCTCCAAAATCAGTCACGCTGAGAATTAAAACAAATGCGACGCTTTTAGGGAGAAAAGACAGAACTCTATGGACCCAGAATCTCCACATGCCTTTTTTAATGAGCATGAGAAAATGACAGAAACATCATTGTCCTACAAATGCTCACTGAGTCACTCAGCAATATGAAGCCTTTATCTGTCTTTTCTGAGCATTTCTTAAAATCTCTTTCCACATTCCAATCACCTAGCATCATTATTAGCAAAATATTAAAATTCAACTGTTACTCATTTGTGCAAGAAAATTTGAAGGAAAATTATTCAATATTTTGAACCATGGGAATTTATATATGTGACATACACCATTTGTATATCAAGAGTCTGTGTACTAGAGGCAGGTAGACTTCTGTCCCCATTTAGAATGCAGAGCCTGAGAGAGACCAAAAAGCAATCTCATCACTCCAAAAGATAAGAAGACTGCGACCCAGGAAGGGGCACAACCATCACAGTCACAAAATGTGATACAAGGGGCGGGCAGGACTGTCATACAGTGACCCCAAGACCTCACTCTGGGTTTCCTGGGCACCAAGCCAGCTGGAAAAGCCCCTCCCTAACTTCTCCCAGTGCAAAGTGCTGCACTCAAGCCCACTTGTCATTGGAATGGTGGGTATCCTCCCTCTCTACTCTCACCCTCTGCAGAGGAGCTGCCACTCCCGAGGGGCCCCAGATCTCCAGGGGCTGAGCAGCTGGTGCTCCCAGAAAACTCTCAGCAACAGCTGGAGCTGGAACCCAGACGCCCTGTGCCAGGCAGTGAGGGCTCCCTTCCCTGGTATCAAGTCACTCTCACACTTGCCCCCAAAATGAGGCAGACCCCTGCCACTGGAATGCAAACCCACACTGCGCATCCAGCAAAGCCCTGCCCTGGCATGGCTCTCTGGAGGGATGACGAGAGGGTAATGCCAACTCTGCTTTGTAGGCTCCCTTTCCCCCCACCACCCACAGAGAAGTCATGCCACGTGACATTGTGGGATGTGTACCAGTCCTGTTGCATAACAGATGGGTGCCTAGATGGGACCTCTCTGTGTGACCATGGTGATACCCACAGGACCACTTTGTGGCATACAGAACCAGTTGGCAGCAATAGTTAGGAAGAAAACCTAGCACCCACCTCCCAATCTGCTACCTTGTTATAACTTACTTCACAATACTTCTGCACAGATGGTAGTACATACATACCTGTATTAGGGTTCTCCAGAGAACCAGAACCAGTAGGAGATATATACATACATAGAAAGAGATAGAGAGAGAGAGAGATTTATTACAAGGAATAGGCCCACACGATTATGGGGGCTAAGAAATCCCAAGATCTGCAGGCAAACTGGAGACCCAGCAGATCCTATGGCGTAAGTTCCAGTCAAAAGCCAGCAGCCTCAAGACCCAAGAAGAGCCCATTTTTCAGTTCCAGTCTGAAGGCAGGAAAAAAATCACTGTCTCAGTTCAAATATGCAGAAGTTCCCTCTTAGTCAGCCTTTTTCTTCTACTCAGATCCACAACAGATTGGATGAGGCCCACCCACCTTATGGAGGGCAATCTGCTTCACTCAGGCTACTAATTAAATATTCAACCTCATCCAGAAACACCCTCATGGACACACCCAGACACAATGTTCAACCAAATATCTGGGCACCCTGTGGCCCAGTCCAGCTGGCACATAAAATTAACCCCCGTAGTCACATATAGCATTGTTATCCACGGATAGCCCAGAGGAGGTTATTTAACATCCGAAGTTCCTTAATGGGGATACACAGTCCATGCACAGGCAGTTAGCATTTGGAACACTCTCATGAAAATCCCACACCCGACAGGCAGCTACTGACAAGCATTTCAGCCAACTTAATCTCTGATCCACACTAACCACTTCTGTTAATTAGTAGAATGAATGTTAGAAAATACTTTTGTTGCTGAACTGAATGCTGTTCAAGATTCATGGATTGGCTAAAAGATTTCACAGGCATTCTCACCCATGTGTGAACAGAGCGGAAAAATCCACCGAGCCCAGTAGCCCATGCCTTTCGGAGAAGCTCCCAGGCCTTAGGATTCCACCAGTGTTTGTGGAGGTTTGTCACCTGGTTGCAATTAGATAGTTAGCTGAATCCTCTGCTCAAGCATTGCTTCATCTACCCCGAGTATGCAAAGTACAGAGAAGAATGCCCAAGGGACAGGGAGCTGGGACATCATGGAACTTACAAGAGTGCATTTAGTAGGGGGGCAGGGAAACATATCCTTCACCTATCTCTAAATAATAGAAGGGATTGCTATCAAAGAGAAAGAACCTAAAATAGCGATGACCCAATTGGCCTGGATGTCTGCAACACCATTCATTCACTGCTCTTTCTCCTAAGCCACCGCGTTCACCTCACACCACCATGCGTTGTGCTCTCCTCCTTAATGAAGAGAATCAGGATTCAGAACCACTTGGACAAGGGCTTCCCTGGTGACGCAGTGGTTGAGAGTCCGCCTGCCGATGCAGGGGACACGGGTTCGTGCCCCGGTCCGGGAAGATCCCACATGCCGCGGAGCGGCTGGGCCCGTGAGCCATGGCCGCTGAGCCTGCGCGTCCGGAGCCTGTGCTCCGCAACGGGAGAGGCCACAACAGTGAGAGGCTCAAGTACCGCAAAAAAAACAAACAAACAAACAAAAAAAAACACTTGGACAAGCTAGAATACAGACTGTGGGCAACAAAATGAAATTTCACAGAGGTAGATGTAAAGTCCCATGGTCAAGGTTACAAACTGTCCCCTGCAAAATTGTAAGATGGGATGGGAGACGGGGTTTGCAGCCGACTTGCATCATAATCTGTGGATGGTGACTTAACAGAAGTTTACCGAGTCAACAGTGAGGACGCTTAGGAAAAACCATTAAGTGTTTAGATGACATCTAAAGATCCAGGGAAAGAGCAATTTCACAGCATTCTGCCCCAGTCAAACCACAACTGGAATATGGAGATAAAATCTGAGTACCATATTTTTAAAGTCATTTTGACAAATGAGAATATATGCAGAGGAGAGTGACCAGGAAAATAAGGAGTATTAAAATTATAACTTCCATTTAGACAAAGGACTCATGAGATTTATCCTGGAGAAGAGACAACAAAGGGAATAGGTATTTAAACATCAAATAGCTGAAAGCTTGTTATGAGAAAAGTGTTTTGCAGAGGAGGGGATGGAAGACAGATGTTTGCCTAAACTGAGAAAGAGCGAAGTGTCCAGCAGTGGCAGGTACTGGCTGTGAGATAACTGCTCCCTTCTGCAGTAGGTATCACCGCCACCATCATCATCCCCATCCTCCTCATCATCAGCCCCATCAGCCCCATCGCCATCATCATCAACATCACAACCCTGTTTTACACATGAGGTACTAGGACTGAGGAAAGCTAACTCACCCCATAGCACGTTGCTCATTTAAAAAGCCATTTCCAACACTACCGTTCTATTATTTTTAATTATCCAAGAAGCAATCTCTTCTCTTCTCTCCCTGACTGGAGAGCAGGGAAGAGAGTCATGGGGCCACCCTGAGGCCTCACTTTGCTGCTTTGATATTAGACAGACTCTTTGGGATTCAGGCCCCAGTTCTACTATGTACCACTCAGGCCCCTTTAGAATGTTCTTTGCCCGTCTGGTCTTCAGCACCTCACGTGTGAGATGGAATCAGTGAGAACAAACTCCTCATGGACTTACGTGTGGACTGACTGAGCTAAGGCAGGTGTCAATGTGATGGTAAACACACAATAAACGTTAGCTTATTATCGTCCACCTTGAACTCGCTGAGCACCACCCAGACACAGATGTGGTCCCTATTCACAGAGCTTACAATCCAGCTGCAAAGCCCTCTTCTTCCAGGAAGACCTCCCTCAAACAAATGACTGAGGGTCTGGAAAACTCTCCACGGGGTGCTCAGGCCTGGCAGTCTCAAGGGGAACCGTTTTCCATTCCAGATCCTCAACTTCCACAAGCCCTCCCCACTAAAGCTGATCTACCTGAAAACACCTGCAGCAGAAGCCTCCCACTCAATTTCTGTTCTCCGACTTTACGAAAGAAAGGCACACCTCCCACCCACCCAGAATCTCAATGTGCCGCTTGATTCCAGGTGTGAAATTCTCTTTGGTCTGGGGCGCCAGACCAAAGAGCAAGCTTCCAACATTGGTTTACGTGGTGAGAAAATAACTGACTCCATTCACTTTTTACAAGTCATGGTTTTTCAGTTCTTTGCTTGCTAGAAAATCCGAAGGGAACCTAATCAAACTGCTGACTAATAGGTTGCGGAAAAAATTTTTTGATGCTAGATCACCATGTGACCATGTGATTTGGGGCTTAAAAAATTAAAAGAAAATTAAAGAACTGAATAACAGGTAGAACAAAACTCCTTCTTTTCCAAATCCTCTTATTTATGTGAACAAAGTTGTTCAGTGCTTGTATCGACAAAAATAAAAATAAGAGTGGGGCTTCCCTGGTGGCTCAGTGGTTAAGAATCCGCCTGCCAATGCAGGGGACATGGGTTCGAGCCCTGGTCCAGGAAGATCCCACATGCCACGGAGCAACTAAGCCCGTGCGCCACAACTACTGAGCCTGCGCTCTAGAGCCCGCGAGCCACAACTACTGAAGCCCACACGCCTAGAGACCTTGCTCCACAACAAGAGAAGCCACCACAATGAGAGGATCACACACTGCAACGAAGAGTAGCCGCAACTAGAGAAAGCCCATGTGCAGCAACAAAGACCCAATGCAGCCAAGAATAAATTTAAAATAAAATAAATAATTTTTTTTAAATTAAAATAAGAGTGAAATATACTGACTCCCGTCTCATTTAAGCCATAGTAGTATTTGCCCAGAAAGACTTGACCATCACGTCCACCTCATGAAATATTTCCATTTTTTAAGTATTTATTAAATTTTATAATGTATTTATGTTATTTTGAGCCATAGCCCATTCATAATAATTGCAAAAATAATTCAATCCAGAGAAATGTGTTCAACGCTTAAGGACTTACAGTCACAGAAATAAAATTTAACTTTATGTTGCTTTGTGTTGCTGAGAAGTATATAAGAAGACAATTTAAAATACTTTTAAAGGCAAAACATTACATCATAAAATTATTTAAAATGAGTTCAAAGAGAAAATGATGTAAAGTCTCAAACATTTAAAAAAAAGTTGTAGGGGAATTCCCTGGCGGTCCAGTGGTTAGGACTCCAAGCTCTCACTGCCGAGGGCCCGCGTTCAATCCCTGCTTGGGGAACTAAAATCCCACAAGCCACGTGGTGCAGCCAAAAAAAAAAAAGTTGTACGTGCATTTTGAATAAATGATGGTAGGTGTCAAGTCACTAACATTTTAAAAAGCGATATAACTGTTTTTTAAATGAAAATATTTCAAATACACTGGAGGTTATATCTTTTGCAATTATTTCAACTTAATTTGAAATTATTCATAAGGGAACTTAAAAATGTGCTACAAGGCACATTGGTTTTCAGAATTCTTTTAAGTAAAAGAGGGTAAAGACCACTGGTGTAGATGATATTCACCTGTTCCAAAAAGGTTACTAACACATTAAAACAACCAATCTGGCCCTCTCTTCCCTTCTCCTCTCTTATTCAAGAAGCATAACTCCTATTCGGTAGACAGGAAGGCCTAGGAGATTCAGATTCCAGCAAGACCAGTAACCAGGACCATCATCTATCCAAGCATAGGAAATGAGACTTATCTGGTACAAGGTGGGGATTTGGAACTAAGATCCCTACATAAAGCCAGAACTCTCAAGGAGATGCAACCCCAATAAAGGGGTGGATGAGAAAAATTCATTCACTAGTACAGGGAGACTGCAAGGAAATTTATCTGTTCCTTCCTACTTTATTAGAATAAAGAAGTCTCTGCTGAGAATTCTAGGCACCAGGGCTATGACTCACAAGGGTTTGGGATCTGAAATTACACTATGGACCTGGGACCCTCCAAAATGAGAAATTAACATGAAATGGATCCATGACAAGAGATAACCCAGGAAGCCCGGAAAAAGCAAATGTAAAACTTCCCAGAAGGAATGGGTACTTAACCCACAGATCAAGCCCCCTGAAGATGAGAGCTCACAATCCAAAATTACAATTCCAAATTATAAGGAAACAGTCACCTCCAGCAAGAACCAGCAGACAAAACAAACAAGAATACTAGAAAAAAAAATTTTTTTTCAGATAAAGGAAAAATTGACAGACAATAAAATCAGAATATTTAAAATAATGAGACATAAACAAAATAGTTAAAAGTATAAAGGCAACACACACCACAAAAGAAAAATGAGAATGAGCTATTTTGGAAAAGATTCCAAAGAAAACTCATGCCAGAGTGATGGGAAGTGCCTGTACACTGCCTGGCAACTGTTAGGGCCCACAGTTGGATAAGACCTGCAGAGGGTCTAGAGAATGTCCAGCCAGGCAAGGGAAAAGCCAAATTGTTGCAAGCCTGTTTGTGCCATGTAGATACCAGGGTGCACCAAGGCTGCCCGCCGGAGTGCATCCATCACCCTGCACTTTGGAGCAAAGCCTGGTTCCATCTAATGACCCGTCAGCAGTCCCTTCCTAGGTTACCTCTGTTGTTTGCAGAGTTAATAAGAAGAGCTGTGGCTTGTTGTTTTGCCTTGTTTTTAAGATGAATTGTGGGGCGCAGATTAGTTTTCAAGATAGAGAGCCACAGTGCTGAGCCAGCAAAACACCGAGGCTGAGAAAACTGTTCTGCAGTGCAGAATCTGCAGAGAAAACTTACAGACTCACTACGTGACAAGGGATCTTGGAGATCACCTTCTTCAACCTTTGTTTTCCATGAAAGGAAACAGGCCCAGAAAGGAGTAACTTTCTCCAGGCTCTGCACCCAGTTTGTGAAACAGCTGAAGCTCAGACTTGGGCTTTCCATCTCCGAGGCCACAGCAGAGCTGGCCGAGAGCAGTCTTGTGCCAATGGCCAACTTGCCCTTTCTGCTGGCTCCCTCTGGTGAAGCCCCCCCTTGACCTCTCTCAACTCAGAGCCCTGATGCTCTCTTCCCTCCATCAGTGCAGCCATCTAAGGGGAGAGGAGGGGGTGACATGGGCAGGAGGGAAGAATTACCCTACATTGTAGTAGAATCATATGAGAATTTTGTGTGCGTTTTTCAAATATGCTGTCTTCAGGGGAAAATCTGATAAATTGTTCTGATAAGACTTTACTTCAAGTTGCATTCCAGTAAAAGAATTAATCTCTAATGGTAAAGTTTCCTAGGGACAAGAAGAGATGAAAGAGAAATCTGAGCACCCACTACCACCATCTTTCAGCCCACATTTAGGCCACTCCATCTAGCCTCTCAGCAAGCTAGCTCTAGTGAAAGAACCTAAGAGGGAGGGCTGGACAGGGGAGAAAGGGACAAAACAACACCTAGGAGATCAGGCAGCCAGGCAGCCTGCAGCAAGCCCACAGAGGATCTGGAAAAGAATAAGGCTAATTTAGGCTGTGAACATGACTCGAAGCCACCGGGAGCAGCTGCTATCCTGCTCTGCGCCCTCCTCCTCCCCTGCCTTGCCTATCATTCACTCCCCCAGGGTCTGCAAAAGATTCTGTCTGCACCATGGGACCTGCTGGCTCCTGAGTAAGGGAGCAGCTCCTCTTCCCTTGGTGACACTTCCGTGTAGGTCGCTAATCATTTCTTTAAACATGCCATGCAGGGCTTCCCTGGTGGCGCAGTGGTTGAGAGTCCGCCTGCCGATGCAGGGGACATGGGTTCGTACCCCGGTCCGGGAGGATCCCACATGCCACGGAGCGGCTGGGCCCGTGAGCCATGGCCGCTGAGCCTGCATGTCCGGAGGCTTTGCTCTGCAACGGGAGAGGCCACAACAGTGAGAGGCCCGCATTCCACACACACACACACACACACAAAAAAAAAATGCCATGCAGTACTGGGAAAAAAGAGGGTAAGGCTTGTTCCACGAGGACTGTGGTCCCACCTGAGGGAGCAGGTGAACCAGAAAATGGACCAGAGGTAGGTCCCGCCCTATGCAAATGATCTAGGGATTGCAAAGGGGTCTTGTAGGGCAATGACGTGGGACTGAAGGACACCTGTTCCACTAACGAGAACAGATGCAGTGCCGTGGTTAGCAGCAAGGGCTCTACAGACAGACAGACTTTCTGCTCACATGGCCTCCGGTAAATGAATCATCTCTCTAAACCCCAGGTTTCTATCATCCATAAAACAGGAACACTAACAGCTACCCCAAAGGGGTACTAAGAGGATTAAATGAGAGGATTAAAGCACCCAGTGCACCTGCATGCAGCAGGTACTTCATAAATGTTACTTCCTTTCCCTCTCCTTCTCCCCCAGGGGCCAGGTACCAGTGAAGATTTAAAGAATAAAAAAATGGTGACTGCAGAGAAAAGTTATCTGCAGAGGAAACGCTGCAGCCCCAAATGAGGATTGGACCAGATGGGTCAAAGAAGGAATAGCAGCTAGACAGGACCAATCTCAGCCCCTTTCACTAAAGCCTGGATAAACCTCAAAAGCATAACCGCAAGTGAAAAGGGCAATTTGCAGAATACAGGATGCTATCTGTGTAAATTTTAAACATATACAACATTATTATATACTGTTGATGGAAATATATGTAACTGCTGAGTTGGACGGGCAGGGCACATGGGTATGATCAGAAAGCAACTTTATTGTTGTCTATTAATGTTCCTTTAAGTTTAGTTGGTTAGGCATGGTCTTCTCCTACCCCAGAATGAACTCTAGGCAGTTCTAGTCAATAAAGAATGTCCTCCAGTCAACAAGTAATGTCTACCTTAGTGTAATCATCACAGGTCTCAACTTTATTTGGTAACTTCTTTTGTCAACCGTTGTCATAATAATGCCACAGAATAAACCACCCCAAAGCTCCGTGACACACAGAAATAGGCATCTGTTTCTAGCTCATAAGTAGGGGGCAGTTTGCTGATCCCAGTCAGGCTTGCTCCAGGCTGTGAGCACTGTTTGGGACTGTTCCACGTCTTTCATTCTTTAGGAAGCGCACTCTACCTGGGCCATGTTCTCCTGATGAGGACAGAAATGCAAGAGGAAAGTCCTCAGTGCAAGCATACTGGAAGCCTTTATTCACGTGACATCTGCTAACATCCCACTGGCAAGTCACATGGCTGAGCCCAATACCAGCCCAGTGGGGAAATACACTGCACCACTGTGGGCAGGTGGCGGGTGGCAGGGGGATGTTTACAGAATCAGAGCCACTCTCCCCAGTGCCAAAGTCGAGCCATCCAGTGGGGAACAAGGCTGGCTTCTTCCCCCCGTCCCTCCCTGGTACTTTTGCCCCTCCTCCCTCACTTTGCCAACCCTGGTTCCTGACCCCTCCAGGCCCGAGAAAAGGGAAGCAGGAGGAGAAAGGGGCAGGAGAGTTCTCAATTTATATGGGCATCACAGTCTCTGAGCCAAGAAACATTCCAAGGTGACCTTCACGAACACTCCCCAGAGTTCAGGGATCTAGAGTTCTAGGGCTCCTGGTGACAGCCAACACATGTCTCATCTGGCTGTCACTTGCGCCTTCTTCAGCCTCTGGGCATCTGGAGATGTCCCAGCTTCTATATGCAGAAGACTCTTTCCCCCCTTCTCCCCAAGGCTCTCCTCTTGGCAGGTTTGGAGGAGCCCATGCACCTCTCCTGCACTTGTGGCTCCAACTGGTCTCATGTTCTTCACACCAACAAACTACGGGAGTGCAGGTAGCCCCCAGTGAAGCCACCTCTCTTTTGCTCCAACTTCAGAACAACTGGTCATCACTACCTCCCTCACACCCTTTAGATTTCTCAAGTGAGAGGCTGTCACCAGTCTACCAAGCACCCCAAAGTGCAGAGGACACTCATCAAAGCTTGAGGTGCAATGCAGGCACCTCCCACCCCTCCCCTTGGAGTAGGGGAATGACTAGTGAGATTAACATGTAAATCAAGAGACTCTGAGGAAAGCAGACTGCCCTCCATAGGGTGGGTGGGTCTTGTCCAATCAGTTGAAGACCTTAATAGAAAAACACTGCCCTCCCACTATGAAGAGGGAATTCAGCCAGCCAACTGCCTTTGGACTTGAACTACAACATCGGCTCTGCCGTGGGTCTCCAGCCCGCTGGCCCACCCTGCACATTTTGGACTTGCCAAACCTCCACAATTGCATGAGCCAATTCCTTAATATAAATAAATAAATAAACACATACATACACATCCTGTTTTTTCTGTTTCTCTGGAGAACCCCAGTACCAGGACTTCTCTGCAGATGGGCAAGATGAGCATCATAGCTGAGGGGAGTTTTCTCTTTTTCTTTGAAAACCTGCCTGTGCAGTTCCTGCCCTTTGCCACAGTGCATTTTATCTCGGGGTCAAGTTGTGTTGCTTTTGGCCAAAGACCACTTGGAGACAAATGCATTCCTGGAAACTACGTTGTAAATCCAATTGTCAAAAAGCAAACTGGACTTTCCCATGGAAATAATGTTACATTGAATAGTAACTGTAGGAATAATACTCTGCACTTGTGTAGAACTTTGCAGCTGGAAAGGCTTTCCTACATCACATACCCCGCTGCATTTAGTCCTGGAAGGCAGGCTCTGTGTTCTCTTCATTGCACAGATGGATAAATGAGACTCAGAGAAGTGTTTTGCTCAGGTCACAGACTATTAGAGACAGAGCTGGGACTTGATCCTAAGTCAGTAGCCTCTCCAGCATCTCCTTAACCAAGTAAGGTCCCAGCCTCAACCGAATCATACACACAACAAAAAGTTCTCCAAATACAAAAATTCTAGAACTCTAGCCTCCACAATTGTTTAAAATTATAAAATGTTGCTCTGAAGTCACATCAAACAGGCAAATGGGGGCTCCCCTGGTGGCGCAGTGGTTAAGAATCCGCCTGCCAATGCAGGGGACACGGGTTTGAGCCCTGGTCCGGGAAGATCCCACATGCCACGGAGCAACTAAGCCCGTGCGCCACAACTACTGAGCCTGCGCTCTAGAGCCCGCGAGCCACAACTACTGAAGCCCGCGTGCCACAACTACTGAAGCCCACGTGCCTAGAGGCCGTGCTCCACAACAAGAGAAGCCTCCACAATGAGAAGCCCGTGCACTGCAACAAAGAGTAGCCCCCGCTCTCAGCAACTTGAGAAAACCCACGTGCAGCAGCAAAGACCCGATGCAGCCAAAAATTAAATAAATGAATAAATTCATTCATTAAAAAAAGAAAAACAGGCAAATGAGCATATGGATTACTCAAGAGACCCCCAAACTTTAAAGCAGACATGTAACACGTAAATAATCATCACTACCCATCGCCAAGCTGCTAACCCGAGACTCCCACGCATCACCATTCACGGAAACACCTCCTGAGCGATCATTCTCGTAACTGAACAAATGTAACGAAATGAAAGATTGCACAGGGGCCACCTGAATCTCTTTTTTCCAGTCTCTCCTTAGTGCCCTTTGTGTTACTTTGATCTTCCTGAAAACAGAATTAAAATTCGCAAACGGTGTGGCATGTGTCTGTCCGGGTTGGGGGTGGAGCCAGCAGGGGCCAACCTGGTTAGCTAAGGGCTGGACTAAAGGCATCATCAAGTAGAGGCAGAGAGGATGTGGCTGGTGGAGCTGGAAGAGGGGAAGGCCAGGCAGACCCCTCCCCGCTGGGGCTGGAGGGCTCCTGCCTTCCACCTCTAGCACTGCTTCCAGCCCCTTCAGGAAACATCCCTGAGGCCTCCGTCTGCTCTGCCCTGTCTCAGCAGGGCTGCTTTGCTGACTACAGGACCTGCCTGGCTTCCGCCCCTGTCACCTCTCCCTTGGCCCCTTGCCACGTCTGCAGATTCAGCCAGGTGCCAAGCTCTGGAGCACCCCTGTCCCTTGTGGGCCGGAAATAAACGAGACCCTCTGGAGGCTCAGCGTCAATCAGTCTTGCTTCCCCTACCACTTCCCTCTGCAGGCTCCACTCCCAGTTCTGGCTCCTGCTCTATCTCCGTGTGGAAGGAATGGCTGTGGAAGCCAGCTGGACTCTGGTGCTCCCAGACCTGGGGCCAGTGGCTCTCACTGCCTGGGGGAGCCTACAGTGACCCTTGGCCTGAGGCCTCCTGCAGAGACCATCAGCCACGGGACCGGGACTCCAATTCATCCGTGTTCCTGGTCCGGGAGCTGCCCAGGCTCTCTGCACCCCCAGCTCCGGATGGCCCCCCTGAAGCTAACTGCCTATGGGTGATAAGCCATCGGCACCCCCTCAGGCCACTGGGCTCACCCCCATGGGCTCCTTCCATCCTCACCTCCCTGTGACCCTAGGGCTGCCAGCACAGGCTGAGGGGTCAGGCACGGAGCCCCACACATCATACTCTGAAGGCATCTCAGACCCAAAATGCCTGGGCAGTGACTCAGGAAAGCAGCAAGAAGGGAAGGAGGGACTCCAGTGGCTGGAGCTACAGAAGACCTAAAAAGGATGCACATAAAAATGAGATTTAAACCACCAGCCCCCAACCCAAGCCCACGGCTAAGGGAATAGAACCGCCTGGACTCTCAAATGGCCTCAGATTTTTGTCCTTATGTCCACGTGAATTTCATACATCCTGACACATGGAAGGGGGAACTCAGCACCTAGCAAAGGGGGTCACCTGGATGATCTCCTCCAGCCCTGGACTGTGAAGGCTAATTCCAGCATGTCTTGGATTCACCTGATCTGTGCCTGTGAAATCAGCCATGTCCTCGGGACTGACCCTGGTCGAGGCATGAAGCACACTGATTAATAGCGTTGCTTTGTAACAACGCCCCGGAGGAGTTGGGGTGGTGTGTACCAGCTTGTCGACTTTGTGCTTTGGTAGCAATGAGATTGATGGTTTGCACCTGGTCTCCGGGAGCCCCTGGAGGCTGTACCACTGGGGGAGGTTGTGGAATGAGGATTTGCCTGCATGCCAGCAGGTGTAAGAAACCCGGAAAGAGGCTCCATCTTGGTGCTCAGAAGTGTCCTGTGCACACGTCAGTGGTTCCTGATTTGAGAAAGAGCACATCTTGCGCAGCCACTAACAGAGGGAGGCAGGAGGGCCTAGGGTTTGGTTTCTCCAGACCCTGCCATGAGCAGCCTTTGGCTGTGATGATATCTCCACTTCGATGTTATCGCTGTAATAAATGTAGGTTTGCAAGCACCATCCTTTTGGGCCTCTGAGCCTTCTTTAGTCATTGAACCTGTTTAGCTGCTACTGTTAGTGCATCCCCACTGTTATGGATTGAATTGGACCTCCTCAAAATTCACATCTTGAAGTCCTAACCCCCAGTACATGTGACCTTATTTGGAAATAAGGTCCTTGCAGATGTAATTAGTTAAGATGAGGCATTACTAGAGTAGGCACGGCCCCTAACCCGATATGACTGTCATCTTTTCTTTTTTTAAATAAATGTATTTATTTATTTATTTTTATTTTTATTTTTATTTTTGGCTGCATTGGGTCTCTGTTGCTGTGCGTGCGGGCTTTCTCTAGTTGCGGCGAGCGGGGGCTACTCTTCGTTGCGGTGCACGGGCTTCTCATTGCGGTGGCTTCTCTTGCTGCAGAGCACGGGCTCTAGGCTCATGGGCTTCAGTAGTTGTGGCACACAGGCTCAGTAGCTGTGGCTCACCGGCTCTAGAGCGCAGGCTCAGTAGTTGTGGTGCACGGGCTTTGTTGTTCTGTGGCATGTGGGATCTTCCTGGACCAGAGCTCGAACCCGTGTCCCCCACATTGGCAGGCGGATTCTTAACCACTGTGCCACCAGGGAAGCCCATGACTGTCATCTTTATAAAAAGGGACATTTGAACACAGGGAGAACTCCATGTAAAGACTGG
This sequence comes from Mesoplodon densirostris, assembly GCF_025265405.1. NCBI lineage: Eukaryota > Metazoa > Chordata > Mammalia > Artiodactyla > Ziphiidae > Mesoplodon > Mesoplodon densirostris. The sequence continues at coordinate 92,881,116 of NC_082669.1, read as the reverse complement.
AGCTAGGCTGCCACAACCAAGGAATTATCAGAAGCTTGGAGATAGGCCTGGAACAGATCCTTCTCTAGTGCCTTCAGGGGGGAGCATGGTCCCATACACCTTGATCTCAGGCGTCTAGCCTCCAAATAAATTTCTGTTGTTTAAGCCACCCAGTCCGTGATGCTTTGTGATGGCAGCCTTAGCAACCCAGTACACCTCTGAAAGGCTTTATTCCCTCCCTCTCCCACCTGCAACAAACGCTGTAGTCAACTCAGGTGCCCCGAGACCTTCCCCGTCCATATGGGACCTTAAGACTTTCATTCTCTTATCCCTAAGCAAATGTGTTCTCTTTTTAGCCACAGGATAGAAAGAGTTTGTCCATAACATGGGGGAGCGCTTGCCCGGAGCCCTGCATGCTCTGCTCTCCAACAAGACGTGAGAGCCAGGTTCAGAATCAAAGTTTCAGGGGGCTTCCCTGGTGGCGCAGTGGTTAAGAATCCGCCTGCCAATGCAGGGGACACGGGTTTGAGCCCTGGCCTGGGAAGATTCCACATGCCGCGGAGAAACTAAGCCCGTGCGCCACAACTACTGAGCCTGAACTCTAGAGCCCGGGAGCCACAACTACTAAGCCCATGTGCCAGAACTACTGAAGCCCGCGCGCCTAGAGCCCGTGCTCCGCAACGAGGAGCCACCGCAATGAGAAGCCCACGCACCGCAATGAAGAGTAGCCCCAACTCGCCGCAACTAGAGAAAGCCCGCATGTAGCAACAAAAACCCAATGCAGCCAAAAATAAATAAATTAAAATAAGTAAATTTATTTTAAAAAAAAGAATCAAAGTTTCAGACGAGCCAGGGGCCGTAGGACTCAGGTCATAAGCCTTAGAATTTACAGGTGAGGATGAGGGAAGAAGAGTAATTGTGGGTCTCACACACTGCTCATTTCTAGAAGTGTTGTGATAACAGCCCAGGAATTCTGATGCTCAATCCAGTATACTTTTCATCAGTTCAATCCTAGATTTCTTCCCCAGGGATGACTTTTGTCACCAGCTGCCCTACACTGTGGCTGTCTTGCTCATTAGAAGTTAATTGCGTTTAGAAGAGGGACCTTGACTGAGTCATCTTGGTAACCCCTTCTGTCCTCCAGTGTGAAGGTGTTGAATAAATATTTTGATCGGACTGATCAAAACACACTTTTCTGGGAACTCCCTGGCGGTCCAGTGGTTAGGACTCCACGCTTCCACTGCAAGGGGCACGGGTTCTATCCCTGGTCTAGGGTCTAAGATCCCGCAAGCCGAGGCCTCTACTGACTTAGCTTTAAGTGATGCATTTGCAGACTCCGCTGCAGACAGAGCATTGAGGATTTCTGGGGGTGAGGCCGCAAGAGCTTTAAAATCCAAGATACCTCTGCCCCGCCCTGAGAGTCTAAGTTACTTGGTCTGAGTGCAGCTTAGGCCTGGGGATTTTTAAGAACTCCCCCAGGTCATGCTCTGTGCAGGGAGGCTTGCACCCATGGCTCTAAAGCTTTAAGAGACTTAAGCATCTTTCGTTAAGAAGATAGTGAGTTTGCACAGGACTTCCCCACTTTGAAAACTCAAAGTTCCGTGCCCCCTTCAGTTCCCGAAACACTGGGACTGTTGGTCACCCTAATAAAGACTTGCATCTGCATGCAACTGAAGATCAAGAGGGCACAGATATGCTGTATTAAGCCTAAAGCAAAGCACTGAGGCTAGTGTTTCCCAGTTAGGAGCCCCCTCCCAACCCCACCCGAACTCCAGCTTCCCCATCCAGTTCCTTCCACGGAGAGGCCTCACGGGAGCTGTAGTACTGCTGCAGGGTGTGGCTGCCCCCGATGCTAGTCCTGGTTTCCTGATAACTCAGAAAGCATTTCCCTGTTGGCCTGCAGTTTCTGTTTCCTGTTCTCTCGCACACTATTTTTAGGCGCGGCAGACAGTTCCTGCCTGGGCCTGCCCCACCCACCTCGGTGTCCATCCCAGCCCCCGGTGTCCAGCAGGGGGCGCCTGCAAGATAAAGGCTCTGATCCTGGGGCCCTGGGGCCCTGCTGTCCAGGGGGGCAGTGGAGTGCCCAGCAGGTGGTAGTGCAGCCACCCCCACGGCCAGCTCTGACTTGGTGGGGTGCCCCCAGGCTAAACTGCTATTTTTTGTTGATCTTACAAGCTTTAAAATAGCATTTTCCCATTTCCCTTTCCTTAGGACTGGCTGTTGCAAGCTTCACGTATCTTTATGCATCAGTCTACAGCCTAAAGGCAGAGGAACCCTACAGGAGGGCATACGGGCTAACCCTGCTGCAGTCACCCAGGCTGGAGAGCAAAGTTTCAGGCCCGAAGGGCTGTCCTGAGTCTCCGTTTGTCCAACACGTCCTGTGTGTTAGGCACTGTACTCATCTTCTTAGAGTTCACAGCAATCTCATGGGATGGTAAGAATCTCTATTTCTGGGTCAGGAACCTGAGGTTCAGAGAGGTAGACAACTTACCCCAGGTCACACAGTGGCAGAACGGTCACCTGACTCCAGTGTGACTGACAGTCTGCATGCCAGCATTTCCCAAACTTTTTTTCATTACTGCCCTTCTAAGGAGACTTTTTTTTTTTTTTTTTTTTTGCTGTACGCGGGACTCTCACTGTTGTGGCCTCTCCTGTTGCGGAGCACAGGCTCCAGACGCGCAGGCTCAGCAGCCATGGCTCACGGGCCCAGCCGCTCCGTGGCATGTGGGATCTTCCCGGACCGGGGCATGAACCTGTGTCCCCTGCATCGGCAGGCGGACTCTCAACCACTGCGCCACCAGGGAAGCCCCATAAGGAGACTTTTTAGTCATTTTTTTCCCCTAATCACTCCCATGAAATTTTAATACCACAGATATACTGTATATCTATTTATGTACTATATGGCTATCTGTGCATAATACACAGAGGAACATTTGTTTTCCTCTTCAAGAACCATTTCATCCCCTCGGGGGTGATATCACTCCTGTTAAGAATACCAGCAGGGGGACTTCCCTGGCCGTCCAGTGGTTAAGACTTCGCCTTCCACTGCATGGGGTGTGGGTTAGATCCCTGGTAGGGGAGCTAAGATCCCACATGCCTGGGGTCAAAAAAACAAAACATAAAACAGGCAATATTGTAATAAATTCAATAAAGACTTAAAAAAAAAAAAATACCAGCAGGGTCTTAGGTCTGACTGATTCGTTCCCTTAGTATTGGATGTAGGTGGAGAAGGGTAAACCGGTAAAGAGGGTTCTCCCAAACTAATGTTCCCCAGAACTCTAGTGTGAAGAGAAGAGCTGGTTCACAAAAAGAGCTCGATGCCAAACATGTCTGGAAAAGGCTGAACGCAGCATCACTCCGCCTCCTGGAAAGTCATCTTACCAGAATCTCTGAGTAGCTACTTAAAATAACACCAGTTTTCGGGCTTCCCTGGTGGCGCAGTGGTTGAGAGTCTGCCTGCCGATGCAGGGGACACGGGTTCGTTCCCCGGTCTGGGAAGATCCCACATGCCGCAGAGCGGCTGGGCCCGTGAGCCATGGCTGCTGGGCCTGCATGTCCAGAGCCTGTGCTCCACAACAGGAGAGGCCACAGCAGTGAGAAGCCCATGTAATGCAAAAAAATAAAAAATAAAAAAAATAAATAACACCAGTTTAATTATTTTTACACCAATACACATTAACGTAAAGTTGATCACAAACGTCTCCTCTCTCTCTCTCTGCATTTGAAATTCATCTTTACACATTAATATTTATAAATTTGTGTGTGTGTGCTTTAATTTTTTTTTTCCCTTTGGCCGTGCTGCGCAGCTTGTGGGATCTCATATACCCAAACAGGGATTGAACCCGGGCCCTCAGCAGTGAAAGCGCAGTCCTAACTACTGGACCTCCAGGGAATTCCCTTATAAATTATTTTGAATTCATATTTCTAGAACATACTTTTGGAAATGCTGCCATAGATACAGAGTTGCCTTCTTTCCTGAAGTGACTCTTTCTGGTGATGTTTAGCCCAGAAGGTCAACAAACAGCTTTTTCTGTGATTCAGTCAAGCCAGAACAGCCGGTCCACAGAGCTCTGACCATCAGTTCTGAGAATACACAGCACAGACCCAGACCTCTGTGCTGGATTCCAGGCAGGAGCAGGCGACAGAAAGACATTATGATAAGGTCATCGAATCCTCGTTTATTTGACACAAACATGCCGCCCACTTACTTTGTGCCAGAGGACAGAGCTGCCATGGGCGGGGGCCCCACCATCTGTGTGGTGGTGGCTGCATCCTGGTGTCACAGTGCCTGGCACATGGCGTGGGCACACTGAGCCTCCCAGAGGCAGGTCCAGCTCTGCATCACTGAGCTACCAGATCTTGAATGCCACCGCCCATGCCAGAACCCTATGGGGACCACAGCAGGGCTACAGCCTGGTCAGAGCGCTTCTCCTCAAGTGGCCTCTCGGCTTGCTGGTCAAGACCCTGGGGGGCAGGTGTGTGTTTATTTATCTTGTTGTTCCCTGTGTCTAGCATGGTGCCAAGTGTGTTCTGAGCACTTAATAAATACTTGCTGCATCAGTAACCAGATGCACACATGAGTGAAAGAATCACCACCTGAGCAGGGCAGACACCAAGCCATTCAGCCTGCTGTGTCCAAAGGACCAGGACAGCTCTGTAGTGAGCAGGGAGCAGTAGTTAAAACCAGAACAACACCTGTACAGCACACCTGCCGTGAGTCACGGTGTTTAATTGTCTAGTAAATCTGCACTAGGTAATTTTGTTAGTCTCGAATAATTCCGTTGTTTTTAAAATCCTTATCAGAAAAAATAAAGCAGCTGGGTATCACATGGAAATGTCTGTACCCCATGACCCCTGTCACCCAGGCAATGCCCGAAGTGATGGAAATTCCGCTGGGGTCCTAGAGGGACTGTTCCACAAACGGCCACCAGGAAGGCCGGGTCGCACGCTGGTGTCGCACTGATTCACCCGGGGCCCCTCCGTCCACAAAGTCCTTTCACGGCACCCACCCCCCATCATGCGTCTCATCCTCACATGGCGCTGGGAAGCAGGCAGCTTTAGAGTTATCACCCTCACTTATGTTTGAGAAGTTTGGGAAACCTGGGGAGAAACCCAGACACCTTGGGTACAGAGGCGGGGGAAGAGGAAGGAGAGGAGGTAGAGAACAGAGGCAGGCAGAGCAAGAACGGGGTGGGGGGGCGCAGCGTGCCCGAACCACAGCCCGTCACCCTGCCACACTCAGCCACCAGGGGGCAGGCCCAGGCCGACTGAGCTGACACCGTGCCCGGGCAGCCGCCAGCCCTGAGGGCAGCCTGAGCAGAGGCAGAGGGAAAGGGGTGGGGAAGAGGCCAAAGGACACACACACACACCACACACACACACACACACACACCACACTCTGTGTACACGTACACACACACACCCCACATCTACACACACACACACACCACACACACCACACATACACCACTCTGTGTACACGTACACACACACACACCCCTACACAACACACACACCATACTCTGCGTACACATACACACACCCCTACACACACGCAGCACACATACACCACACTACGTACATGTACACACACACCCCACAGCTACACACACACACCACACACAGCACACATACACCACTGTGTACACATACACACACACCCCACACCTACACACACACACACACCACACACAGCACATATACACCACATTCTGTGTACATATACACACACACCACACCTACACACACACCCCACACAGCACACATGCACCACACTCTGTGTACACACACACCCACACCTATACAACACACACACACTACACACACTGCATACATACCACACATGTACACATCACTTAGCACACACATACCCCACACACACACCACACAACACCTATATTACACACACCACACATGCATACACCCCTTGCCACACACACACACACTCACACACACTATACCACATACCACCTACACAACACACACACTGACCATACACTGTGCGCACACGCACACACCGCTGCTCACGCCATTTTGGTAGGTGCTAGCATCTACTTTTTCCAGCTTTTCTACCCTCTTCTCCTCCCCCTTTCTCCTCAGTGTCTACAAATTCCTAACTTCTCGTCATTATCTTTTCCCAAACACTCCTGTCTTGTGCCTTTCTCTCCCCCATCCGCTCCCCAGATGGCAACAGTTTCCTTCTCTCCACCACCCATTCCTCAGAGGTAAAATCAAACCTCCCACCAGCAGAACATTTTCTGCTTTGTCAAGCGCTTTCTCACCTGCTTTCTCCTCTGTCTCAACACTCCTACGAGGTCAATATTATTATTGCCATTTCAGAACCAGGAAAGAGAGCCTCGAGGGCCAACTGCTCAAACTCCTCGGGGGTCCCTTGGCCTCTGCAACTCCCACAGCTGACACCCCATAGTCTCACCTACCCGCCACCCGCCTCCTGACACCCGGAAAGCCTGCCCCTCCATGCGGAGATGGAGGGTCTCTGCCCCGCAGGTCCCCACTCATTCGCGGGAGAGGAGGCTCCACTAAGAGAGACCAAGAGAGGTCAGGCCTGCTTCTCCAGAGCCTGTACCCTCCGAAGGGCCGAGCTCAACTCTCTGGGGCCCATCATGGACGGAAGTAGAGAAGACCGAGAAGGTCACCTGAAACTTCAAATATGGGTGTTGCTGTTGAAACGTGCCCCGTGTGTTTATGCCTCAGCACAGAGGTCCCATGCACCAGAGGTCCCGGCGCACCCTGGCCACACGGCACAGAGGCCGAGACCTTCACCCACAATTCCTGGCTTCAAGCTGTTGTCAGTGCAACGGAGGGGCCCAAGCCTCCTTTCGGAAGCACGAGGCATCTGCATAAGCCCTGCCTGGACACGGCTTTCTTCGTCTGCATCTGTAGACCTTCAGGTGGCACCTCGCAGAGATGCTGATAAGCAGGAATCCACACTGAACACCTGAGACGAGGACAGGCAGAGAATGGGGACGACAGGCAACACTGCAGGTCCCAGGGCTCTGCGTCTCTCAGGAAGCCCAGCTTCCCAGGAGCCCGGCCTCCAGGGGCTTCCCCACTTCCAACACAAGCCCCTCTCAGGGTGAGCCCCTTCAGGGTGGCTCTCAGACCTTAGGGTGTAGATGGCTGCTCCTGGCCTTGGGGAGGCCTCTCTCAGGCTAGGCCTTCATCCCAGGGCCAGGGCTAGAGTGGGATGAGCAAGGCGCCCAGGCCACAAACGTAGGGGTGCTCCCTCTGGGTGGGTGCTCACTTCGGGCACCTCTCTTAGGTCACCCTAGTCCCAGCCGAGCCCCAGCCTCATGGCCACCCTCTCGCCTTCCCGACCTTCATCCTCCTGCTCCGATCTTACTAATTCTATTTCCGTCTGAAAAATAGGCACAAATTTCACACAGTTGGTACGAGGACCAAATGAGACAAAGCTGAAGTTTCCAAGCCTCTTTTGGCTATATAACATTCATTGTGTGTTTTTTATTATTTGTACCTTTTGGAACATTTATCAAAGCACTACAGGTTCATGGCTGAATCCTTTGAGAGGCTGCTCTGGTGACACAATAGGGTTCTTAAGGGTCAGCAAAGTGAGAAAGAACAAAGACCCTACTTGTGTCCCTCTTCAGTGGACGTTCCCGTAAGTGAGAATTTCTTAATGATGGGCATCCCAGATGCTAAAAGGGTGGGCACTCAGTAATGGCCAGTTAGATCAGAATCAGAATCTGAGCTGAACGCTCCAGTGACAGGAATGGATAAACAAAAGGTGGTATATCCATACAACAGAATATTATTCAGCCTCTTACAATGGACAACCAGGGCTTCCCTGGCGGCGCAGTGGTTGAGAATCTGCCTGCTAATGCAGGGGACACGGGTTCGAGCCCTGGTCTAGGAGGATCCCACATGCCACAGAGCAACTAGGCCCGTGAGCCACAACTACTGAGCCTGCACATCTGGAGCCTGTGCTCCACAACAAGAGAGGCTGAGATAGTGAGAGGCCCAAGCACCGCGATGAAGAGTGGCCCCCGCCTGCCACAACTAGAGAAAGCCCTCTCACAGAAACGAAGACCCAACACAGCAAAAACAAATAAATTAATTAATAAACTCCTACCCCCAACATCTTAAAAAAAAAAAAAAAGGACAACCAGTCATACACAGCAATGTGGGTGAAACTTGATGACATCATACTAAGTGAAATAAGCCAGTCACAAGAAGACAAATACCACCTGAGTCTACTCCTAAGAGGTCCCTGGAGTAGTCAAGTTCATGGAGACAGAGAGCAGAATGGTGGTTGCCAGGGGCTGGGAGGAGGGGGCAGTGGGAAGTTGGTGTTTAATGGGTACAGAGTTTCAGTTCTGCAAGACAAAAAAGTTCTAGAGGCCTGTTGCACAGCAATGTGGAGATACTACTGAAGTGTACGGTTAAAATGGTCAATTTTATGTGTTTTTTTAATCACGATTAAAAATAAACAAATAAAAATAAAAGAATCCAAGTCAAACAGGGGCCAAGATTGTGCTGGGTTAGAAATCTAAGACAGTGCAGCCAGGAGCATCCCCCATGCCCACCCCACAGTCTCACCCAGCAGAAACCAAATTTCTAGAAACCACCACGCCAGCTTCAAAGGGAAAAGGAAGTCACAGAGCGCACTGTGGAGGAGGTGGAAGGGAGTTTGCTCACGGGATGCTTGAGAGAATTTATGCGTTAACGGTCTGTTATGTGGGTTGAAGGCCAGTTTAAATATCAGCTGAGCAAGCCCCTCCTTCCCAGCCTCCAAACTGCAGACATCAGCTCGGTGCTGGGTAGACCTTCATCTAATGACTGTCTGGATCCCTGGTTCCTTGCCCTGTGCAAGCCTGGGGTGCACAGCCAGGGCTCCCCAACACACTTCCAGGGCCAGAGCTCCGCCCCCCGCAGCAGCTACCCAGGGAGCCCCAGCCAGATGGCGCCCCCTGGTGACTGCACGGTTTCTGCCTGCAAGAAGCTACCGCCCTCAAATGTGAGCACCATGACCTGGCTTTGGGAGAGCAAGTACCCTGGCCAGGTGGGAGCAGAGTGGACCTATCGGGAAGACAAGTGGTAAAGACATTTCTGACCCCTTGGGCAAAGAGCCCATGCATAAGCTTGGAGAGGCGAGCCCATCATGGTAGTCAGGGTCTGGAGATGGAAGCCAAGCACCATCACCAACAGTCCTGGTTCTACCACTTAAGAAGGAAACGCTGGGGCTTCCCTGGTGGCGCAGTGGTTGAGAGTCCGCCTGCCGATGCAGGGGACATGGGTTCGTGCCCCGGTCCGGGAGGATCCCACATGCCGCGGAGCGGCTGGGCCCGTGAGCCATGGCCGCTGAGCCTGCACGTCCGGAGCCTGTGCTCCGCAACAGGAGAGGCCACAACAGTAAGAGGCCCGCGTACCACAAAAAGAAAAAAAAAAAAAGAAGGAAATGCTTCCTGAGCTCATGATGTATGGCAGACCCTTGACTCAGCTGATCTTAGTTAGACCTCCTAACACCCTAACAGGTGGCTACTAATACTCCATCTCTTAGAAATGGAGACAAAGGCTCCAAGACACTGAGAGTCATACAGTCAAGGGGGCATGGAGGAGGGACTGGAAATCGAGTCTGCCTCTGAAGTCTCAGCACCATGGTCTCCCACTCCCCACCTCGAACTTGGGCAACCAGCCGCCATGGTGATCCAGAGCCTCGACACAGTGACTTCACCAACTTGGCTTCTCCAACCAGGTAAGGCTCAGTGGCGACCAGGCTCGCTAACACCTGCTCCCTAACTCCCTACCTTTCCCAAAGGCCAGCTGGTTTCCAAACCTTTGCTTCCTGCCTTTCTAACCTCAGATCCCCCGCCCCCCCAACCCCCCCTAACCCCGGGTCTTAGGGGAAAAATGACCCCACACACTGGGTCCTGACCTGCTGGCCTGTCTCTTCTGCCCCAGCCCTGTTTTCTCCATGCTCCCTCGTTTCTTCCCTTCGCCAGCCTCTCCTTACCAAACTGCAGGACTATTTTGTAATCCTGCTCAGTTTTCCTACTAGGAACACATTTATCCTCCTCCATCTCTCATTTTCACAGAAGAAAAACACAAAACAAAGCAGCACAACTACCACAAACAGAGACAAGAGGATTCCTGGGCTGGGATCCTCCCGGGGGTGGGCTTGGGTGAGGGAAGGAGACATTCCTGGGTTGGGGGCAGGGAGTCGAGGGTTATCTCTGAGTTGATTGCACTTAGAAGTGGTGCCTCACTTCAAAGGGGCCTTTAGTGCTCGTTGTGGGTTCTGGCAATCACAGCCTGTCCCCTGAATGGACAGAAAATCTGTGAGAAGGAACAGAGCCTGAGGCCCCGACACACCAACCACTGCAGGTCCCACGCACAGAACTGAGGCTTTCAGGACAGATTTCAGAGCTATTTCCAGGCATGACAGGTAATCTGTCCTCTTCCCAGGGTAGCCCCGTTTGTGACAAAGGGAGAAACTGAGGCAGAGGACAGGTGGTGCCCACTGCTCACAGAGCAATGAGGAGACCCCTGGGACACCTGGGCCTAACGCCCTGCTCTTCCCACCCCCAAGGTCCCTGCCTCCTTTACAGGCTCTCGCCTCCCTGGCCAGAGGGACAGTGCTGATAGGAAGTGTTTCCGGGGGAACCCAGCATCCAACAGGGATACGAGCAGCACACGTGGTCCTTCACACATGCCTCCTCAGGACCTGCACTTTGGGCCCATTCTCTAGGATAAATTAGAAAGAATAATAGTTGATGGCCTTTACGGAGCACTTACACCAAGGATTTTCCATACGTTTTTCTCCTTTAATCCTCCTAGCCACCCTGTGAGGTAGGTGTTACACCCATCTAAAAATGAGGAAAATGTCTCAACATCACTAATCATTAGGGAAATGCTAATCAAAACCACAACGACATATCATTTCACGCCTTTAGGATGGCTACTATCAAAACAAGACAGAAAATAAGTGTTGGAAAGAATGCAGAGAAATTGGGACCCTTCGGCACTATTGGTGGGAATGTGAAATGGGACCACCACTGAAAGAAAACAGTACCGTGGTTCCTCAAACAGCTAAAAATAGAATTACCATATGATCCAGCAATCCCACTTCTGGGCATACACCCAAAAGAACTGAAAGCAGGGTCTTGAAGAGATATTTGTACAGCCATGTTCATAGCAGCATTAACAACAGCCAAAAAGTAGAAGCAATCCAAGTGTCCATCAACAGATGACTGGATAAATCATGGTATACACATACAATAGAATATTATTCAGCCACTAGAAGGGAGGAAATTCTGACATCTCCTACAACAGTCACAAAAAGATAAATACTGTTGGTCAATTAATCTACGACAAAGGAGGCAAAAATATACAAGGGGAAAAGACAATCTCTTCAACAAGTGGTGCTGAGAAAACTGGACAGCTACATGTAAAACAATGAGATTAGAACATTTCCTCACACTATATACAAAAATAAGCTCAAAATGGAGTAAAGACCTAAATGTGAGACATAACACCATAAAACTCCTGAGAGAGAACATAGGCAAAACACTCTTTGACATAAATTGTAGCAATATTTTTTTGATCTGTCCCCTAAGGTAAAAGAAATACAAGCAAAAATAAACAAATAGGACCTAATTAAACTTAAAACCTTTTGCACAGCAAGAGAAACCACTGATAAAACGAAAAGACAACCTACCGAACGGGAGAAAATATTTGCAGGCGATATGACCAACAAGGCATTAATATCCAAAAATCTATGAACAGCTCATACAACTCAATATCAAAAAGCCAAACAACCCAAATGAAAAATGGGCAGAAGACCTGAACAGAAATTTTTTCCAAAGAAGACATACAGATGGCCAAACAGGCACGTGAAAAGATTCTCAACATCACTAATTATTAGAGAAATGCAAGTCAAAACAACAGTGAGATATCCCCTCACATCTATCAGAATGGCCATCATCAAAAAATGTACAAAGAATAAATGCTGGAGAGGGTGTGGAGAAAAGGGAACACTTGTACACTGTTGATGAGAATGTAAATTAACACAGCCACTGTGGAAAACAGTATGGAGGCTCCTCAAACAACTAAAAATAGAGCTATTGTATGATTCAGCAATTCCACTCCTGGGTGTAAATCCAGAAAAAATTAAAAACACTAATTTGAAAAGATACATGCAACCCAATGTTCACAGCAGCACTATTTTACAATAGCCAAGACATGGAAGCAACCTACATGCTCATCAACAGATGAATGGATAAAGAAGGGGTGGTACATATACACACATACATACATATTAGGAATTCCCTGGCAGTCCAGTGGTTAGGACTCCATGCTTTCACTGCCGAGGGTGCGGGGTCGATCCCTGGTCAGAGAACTAAGATCCCACAAGCCACACAGTGTGGCAAAAAAAAAAAAAAAGGAAGTTTAAAAATGAGGAAAATGAAGTATCCAGAATTAGGGGACTCTCCCAAGAGGCAAGCTGAGATTTTGAGCTCATATCTACCAGGAACCAAAACTTGTGCTTTTAACCACCCAACCTCCTAAAGCCCAAGGCTTCTATAGAGTCAGCCACACTCTCTTGCTTGGGCCCTTGGTGACCACAAGCACTCCTGTCCTAGGTGATACCCCCGCTCATGACACAGTCAGTGTCGGGCATATGCGCCACTAATGAGCATGTCTTTGCTGGGTCCCTGTGCTCCAGGCTCTGTACCGGGCACAAGGGCATAATGGTGAACAAGACAGTCCCCGTCTTCCTGGCTCTTACATCCTAGGGAGGGGAGCCAGATGGTAGGTACATAAACAGATAAATGTCTGAGAATATTACAGACAGTGGTAAGAACTCTTAAGGAAATAACCATGAATATGAAGGAAAATAATTAGGGATAGGAGGAAAGGATGGGTGGCTTGAGTTAGACTTGTCAGGGAAGGACTCCCAGGGGAGGGACACCTTAGCTGGGTCCTACAGATTGACCTGGGGCGGGGGTATATTCCAACCAGAAGACACAGTTTATACAAAGACCTTGAGCTGGGAACAAGCTGCAAAGTTGAGAAACGGATGGCCAGAGTGGCTGGCACAGAGGGAAAGAGGACAAAGGAGTCAGAGACAGGGGTGGAGAGGGCAGGGCTGGGTCACCAGGGCCCCCACAGGGCTTGCTGCACAGCTTGGGTTATCTTAAGGGCCAGAGGAAGCAACTGGAGGGTTGCAAGCAGCGGGGTGAGGGGTTTGATTTTTTGCTTTAGAAACCACTCACGGGTGTCTTCTACGGAAGTTAACTTTTCCTTGCGGTCACCTAGCCTCTGCTCCATCAACCAGCAGAGCTCAGGGCTCAGACCAGGACCTCTCAGAGTGACGTGCTCACACTGCCCGGCTCTTCTGCACATCTGCCCCCTGAGGGCAAAGTGACACTTCTTTCCATTTTCTCTTGGAAAGAAGAGGGGCTTGGGCACGGCACCACCACCCCAGAGCAGCTGAGAACTGCTCTGAACCAGCACTGCAGGGTCCTCAATCCGTCTGCTCCCAGCCTTGGCTTCCTCTGTCTATAATATGGAGTCAGCGTGAATGAATTCTCCGGATTGCTCATCTCTGACCAATTACAACTTAAGAAGGGACACGGGCATTGATTTCCCTAAGCTACAAGGTGCTCTTTCACTGAAATGTAGAGTTTTTAGCATCGTCAGCTTGAGTTTCCTAAGAAGCTCAGGAGAGTCAGCAGCTGTTTACACAAGAGCCAGCTGGATGCAGAGATGACATTTCTGAAGACCCTGACCCCTGACAGGACCACAGAGAGACCCCAAGGGTGTCAGCCCGGGGTCCCCTGTGCCCACCTCGTCCGTGGGCAGGAGCCTGGACTCCCAGGATCCGAAGACTCGTGATTATCACACCTGCTGCCTTCTGAGGCCCATCTAGGACTTTCTGAACTCTTTACCAGCTCCTAGGCCTGACGTAACACCTCTCTCCATCTGCCCAAAAGGTCAGAACTCCATGGGGAGAAATGATGCTTCCAGGCAGGGGGCGTTGATCAAGCTCCCTGTGTGCTCGGACTGGGCCGATCCTTCGCTCTTCTCTGAGCCTCAGGGACCCCGCCTGGGCTCTCCTCTCCCTGACCCTCAGCCCTCCTGCCAACCCCATTCTCTGGTTCCTACAATGGCTGCCCTTAAAAGCTGGCGTATGGAAGGCTCCCCCTTCAGCCCACCGGTCCCCTCGCCCTACACCCCCCTCGGGTGTAACGCTCACCCCTCTGCTGATGGAGCCCAGAACACACCTCCAGCCCTCATCTAGTTCCTCCTGGTCAGGGAATGTCCTGCAGACACCTCAAGCTTGACCGACATGAAAGTAATCATTTCCCGGGAATTCCCTGACCACCCAGTGGTTAGGACTCCATGCTTCCACCGCAGGGGGGCACGGGTTCTACCCTGGTCGGGGAACAAGGGTCCTGCAAGCCGTGAGGTGCAGCCAACAGAAAAAGAAAGTAATTATTTCCTTCCCCAAACTGGCTCCTCCTCCTGGGTTCCCCATCTCCCTGAAAAACCACATCAGGTGGCAGCCAGACATCCATCCCCTTGGACTTCACCCCTGCTCACTTCCCGTGAGACGTCATCAGTTTTACTTCCAATATGTCTCTCACCTCTATCCTTTCCTCACCATCCCCACCACCATGACCCTCTCTCAGGATTTCATCATCTGTCACCTGGATTGCTACAGTATATCCCAAATGGCCCCTAAACTCCCAAGCCCCCCCGAACACCTACCACCAGAGGTATTTTTCCAAAACACAGGTCTGGTCATGTTACTCCCTTCCTCCAAAATCATTCCTGGTTCCCCACAGCCTTCAGGCCCTTCCTAATCCAACCTCAACCACCATCCAGTGTCCTCTCTCACCACTCTCCAAAAGCACCCTACTCTTCAGCAAGTCCACGCTAGTCTTTCCCTAAACACGCCATGCACTTCTCAGGCATGCTTTGCGTGCTGTTACTCTGCCTGGAATCCTCCTCCATCCTTTTTCCACTAGGCACAGTCTACACTCCATTCAAATGCCTTCTCCTCTGAGGTGCTTTCTCTGCCCCTCCCAACTCTGTTCTGAGTGATCCCTCTTTCCTCTGGACTCTCTTCACCTTGTCCCTGCCTTTCAGCAGACTCGGTCCTGGTCCCTTTGTGGTGGCCTGCTCCACCAGCCCGGAAGCTCCTTAACAACGCAGGCCCCGCCTCTGCACCCCCGGCCCCTCTCACAGTGTTGAGCGCATCAGATGTTCAAACACCGACAGAATTCGATTGATTCATTCATATACTCACTTATTCAGTCAATAAATGTTTATTTAGACTTAGCTCTGGGCAAAGCATAGTTTTAAGCCCTGGGAGCAGGGAGGCGTGCAAGGACGCTTGACCCGGAACACACCTGGCAGCTAGGATGTGTACGCTTGTACCTGTGCTTCGGACAACATGTGAGAAGGACCGTGGGAAGGCTGCAAAGAGCACAGGGGCTCCCTAGAGGGAGATGTCCCAGCACAGCTGCAGCCTTCACCCTAACAATCCAAGTGGCCCACTGGGACCCAGGCAGGGGTGGCTGGCAGCCAGTGCTGAATACCAGGCATCATCAAGCTTTCCAGTTCAATTCTGTTGAATTCGCTGCGCACTGTGCTGGGAGGCTCACAAAGTTGCCTCAGTTCCCACCACCCAGGTCCCAGATCCCGGGACCTCTGAGAATTCCTCCCTGCCGGCCCCAGGCCACATGAACTCTCACTCCCCCAGACTCCTAGTGCACGCACTCTTCTGCCTCAGGTGCAATTCTGCTCCACTGGTTATTTTCTATCTATTGGTCCTGCTATTTGTATCAGTCAGCATCCCGGCAGTAAACAAAGAGCATGCTCTCACTAGGATAACTGTGGGAGAGTTCTTTTGTTTGTTTGTTTTGTTTTGTTTTTTTGTGGTACAGGGGCCTCTCACTGTTGTGGCCTCTCCCGTTGCGGAGCACAGGCTCCGGACGCGCAGGCTCAGTGGCCATAGCTCACGGGCCTAGCCGCTCCGCGGCATGTGGGATCCTCCCGGACCGGGGCACGAACCCGTGTCCCCTGCATCAGCAGGCGGACCCTCAACCACTGCACCACCAGGGAAGCCCTGTGGGAGAGTTTTTTAAATAAAGGTTCTATTTACAAAGGTGTGGGCAGGTTCGAGAGGAACCAGAAGAGATAGGGCTCTACCCTGGGGCCACCAAAGGACACCTGTCACACCCCTACCTGAAGTGGGGAGGGGAAAGACCATCACTGCACCCTGGAAGAAGAAGGTCAAACAGGATCCCACACAGGCAGAGCTGGCTTTCCTAGCCAGCACGCAGGCTCTATTGCCACCATCTTCCCCTCATCTTCCACCCCCATGGCATCTATCTGTGTCCAATGTCCTGCACCTTCAGAGCCAGAGAGGTGACCTGGAGCTGGAGCTACTTCCTGCACATGCCAGTGCTGACCCAGACCCTGATGCTCATCCAGAGGGGCCCGGCCACCCAATGCCAAGACCCAGTGCTGGCCACGCAGATGTGTTTGAATTTATCGTCTTCATCCCCTAACTCACGTGGACACTCTGGGGTCTCCCCCCAAGACTGCCCCAATGCCTGGCTGTGGAATACAGGGGCCATGTTCCCCCTTTCTGGGGGTGCCCGTGTTTCTATTTCCATGAGAGTACATCACTTGGCTTGTGTATGTCCAGAGAGGGAGGCTGGGGGAAAGGGGCCACCGGAATTCCAGGGCTCCTTACCAGCACCATTTGACATCACTCCCCAGGTTGTACCAGGAACGGGGAAGCCCGTAAGTCCACTTGAAGCTTCTCTAAACAGCAGAGCTCTGGATGCAAGGCAGCTCTGGCCGCAGCCCTCACATGGGATCTTGCAAGGGGCCTGGGGCTTTGCCCTTCATCATCATGTCAGCCGGCTAAGAGCCCAGCCTCAGCAGAACCGTAAACAGGGAGCGGGAGTGGAGGTGGAGGGGGTGATGGACTGCTTTTTCGGCAGCACAGCCAATTAATAAGGAAGTTTAAAGGGTCATTGCGTTATTCCACTTATGAAAAGAATGTGACCTGGGGCCACGGTTCCAGGTACCTGCTCTCAGCGGCTCTGGTGTTGCTCTGGGTGATAAGGGCGGCTCTGGGGGAGTGAGCATCTGTCTGGTCTCCTGTGAATGGTTATGCTGAGCAGCCCACGGAGCCCACGACAAGGAAACTGTAGTCAGCAGGTTCATCTGAGGCTCTCCCCAAGCCCTCTGCTATTCCCTACAAGCCCCAGGCTGCCCCTTACAGGTCAAGCCCCCTGCCCCAGCAGGATTCCCAGGCCTCTGTGGCACGTCGCCTCCTGTCTACTCTGGGTCCTGTTCTCTGTCCTCTAAGATACGACCAAGCCCCATCTGGTTCCCAGCCTGTGCAGATATGGCTATGCCAGGCATGAGGTTTGAACGGATGGGCTACACTACACCAGCATCAGCACCTGTGCCAACATCAGTACAGAAGCCCAGGAATGGGCAGTTGCTTGAAGGCAATGGAGAAAGAACACTCTCACATACTGGCCAATGCCTGAAATTCCACCCTTAGACATTCATTCCTTTAACTTAAACACCGAATCTTCAGGAGTCTCTGTTCTGGGAGAGAGGAGTGATCCTGCCACCCCTTCCTGCCAGGTGGCCACACGTTCATTCCAATGGCAGTTTTCCAGAGACAATGGCCTTGTCCTTGCCTGGAGTACCTGAGTCCAGGCACAGAGGGGGTGTGGCCTGCTAGGGAGGAAACGCTGCCATAGGCTGGCCCTGTCGAGACCAAATGATTCCGCAGAAAGAGCACTGGCCCAAGGATCAGCAACGGTGGGTCCTCAGCTATGTGAGCTTGAGAAGGCCACTTCTCTCCGAGTCTCAGTTTTCCCAACTCTAAAATGAGGAAGAGGATGAGTGGTCCCCAAGCTTCCTCCCAGCTCAGAAATACTCGGCCATGCGTGGGCCTGATGCCCCAGGACTAGCAGGAAGCCCAGCCCTGGCAGGCCCCGCGACAGGCTGAAGTCTGCTCTTCTGAGCACCTCAGGTTTAAAGTATCCATGAGCTGCTTCCAGGCTTCTCCCCAACTCTTCCCTCCAGCCCCCAGCCCCGGGTTCCATTCCTCCTTCTGGACCACGCTGATCTGGCCCTCATCCCAAATGAGGTCTTCCAGCCTTCTGAGTTCAGACAGGAGCAAGGTCTTTTGCCACCGGGGTCTGTCTTTTGCCTTGCGGTTGGACCTGACCTTCCCAGGAGCCCCCTCTGGCACCTGGGGCGAGCCGCCCCCTGAGCGTCACCCCAGAGCCACGGCGGTTCTGCCTCTCAACTCTGCGCTCTCGTCTTCTCTGCAGCAGCCACTCCTGAGCCTGAGGCCTCCTTGCAGCCCCTCCCGGCACTCCCATGGGCTTTACCTCTAGCACCTCCAAACCCCAAGCCCTGGGGCTGTAAGAACATTGCCTCCTCTGGGTGGGAGAGCCCCACTTCCCATGTGCTCCTTGACCATCACCATCCCCCCCTTCTGGTAGTTCAAGGTCACATCAGTCAGGACCTTGAAATATGACGTTTGTTTCCTCACTCTGATCAACAGCTCTGACCACTTTGGATCCCTTTTCCACTCCCATAAAAGCTCCTGACTCACAGCAGAGAACGATGCCGACCCAAAGCCACCCTAAGCTTTCTACGTGAAAAGGCTCAAGGACAGCCCTTGGGCAGAACGTCAAGGTCCTCAAATCACCCCCCTTCCAGAGGCAGCTCCCGTCAAACTCAAACCCCAGGACATCCCAAGAAAACCCTAAAAGCCAGCCTTTGTCAAGCACATCTGGCCCCATCCCCCCGGCACTCTTTCATCTAGAATCACTTTGACAAAGGGAAGGCCAGCAGGTTCTATTTTCTTAATGACTTCCGTGGTCTTGCCGTGTCCTGGGTTGGCGCCTGTCCCTTTGCCACATTTGAGGTAGTGGGAGGAGGTGACTCTCATTCAGGGGAGGGAGGCTGAGCAAGGCTGACGTCTGGGAGCCGTGTGCCCCTGCACACCAGCAGGTGTGCCCCCGCACAAACCATCGTGCGCAGGTGTGCCAGCGACACAAAACGGTTGTGATTTTGGGTTTACCAGTGATTCATAACTGAGCGTAATTTAGCTCTTCTAAAGGACTTAACGCTTAAACAAAATTACTTCTCCAATGCCACCTCAGCTAGAACCCTCTCCCCAGGACAAAGGGAAGCAGCTTGACCCCAGGTGTAAAATATCTACATTTAAAACACAGAGGCGGGCTTCCCTGGTGGCGCAGTGGTTGAAGAGTCTGCCTGCTAATGCAGGGGACGCGGGTTCAAGCCCTGGTCTGGGAGGATCCCACATGCCGCGCAGCAACTAGGCCCGTGAGCCACGACTACTGAGCCTGCGCGTCTGGAGCCTGTGCTCCACGACAAGAGAGGCCGCGATAGTGAGAGGCCCGCGCACCGCGATGAAGAGTGGCCCCTGCTTGCCACAACTAGAGAAAGCCCTCGCACAGAAACAAAGACCCAACACAGCAAAAATAAATAAATTAATTAATAAACTCCTACCCCCAACAACTTAAAAAACCACAGATGCGATGCCTCTTAATCAAATATATTAATTTATTTAGATCTTTCTTCCTTCCCTCCTTCCTTCTTCCCTTCCTTCCCTATTTAATCTGTCCAAACAAGGAGGCTATGATCAACAGCCCAGCTAGCTGGTTCTCCAAATTCCAGAGCACCAGTAGGAAGCTTAGAAAGAGGTAAGAACAGGAAAGAAAACACCACGTGAGTCATCAATACTCTGAAGAGACAGTTCCAGGTAGGTATATAAATTGGTACCAAAAGTTTAGGATAAAATCATAGATAGTCTATCCATAGTGGGATATTAAGAGCAAAATGGCCCGTGGAGGATAAGTCCCTGATCTTAAGGGTGACATCGGGGAGAATGATCACCCACAAACCCAGGGTGCTCCTAATCGGACACACAGCCCCTCAGCTCAGCGAACCACAGACTCAAGCCAGGGCGGTCTTTCCTACGTCCTCAGGGACACCTAGAGACCCTCCAGCCTGATGCAGCCAGAAACCCCCTCTTCCAAACAGCTGAATATCCACCAAATGCCTCTGCCTGGGCCTGACGGTCAAAGCACGGAGGGTGGTATTTTTTAATCTCGATGCTTTTCTGTCTCTTTGTTCTTCCTTACGCCTCATTATCTTGAGACATCTTTAATAACTGAGCAGGCCTGGAACAATCCTCCTCCTCTTCTCCCACATGGGTTTTTGCCATCCCCTCTGTGGAGGAGGACTGCTGAAGTCCCAAGCTGCCCCGAGTATCTCCTGCCAGGGCAGCTGGCTCGCAGCCCCGGGGCGAGCACTGGGAAGAGGGGGTCCTGGAGCCACCACGGAATCCATCAGCTACAGGAAATGAGATTTTAGCAGAAAACAAGGTCTGTCCGCCAACACTTCTGCCCTGCCCAGGCAAGCACACACATACACACACGTACACACACATGCATGCACACACATGTGCACACACATACACACACAAGTACACCCATGACTCCTCCAGCTAGCAGTGCTTGAGTCATTGTGTCCCACAAGTTGCTGAGGGATTTTGAGGGAGGCGTTCTAGGTTGGAACACGCCAAATCAGGCATTTTCCTACAGCTCAGAATGACGCTGGGAACACATGCCCACGAACAGGATATGACTTACACGAACAGACAGTCCCCAGCTGGTCAACATTCAAGTGGCAACTATAGCATAGAACATTCCAGATCTCCCGAATGCTTCCCAAACCATCGGGTTTCCTGCCAGTCCAGGTGCGGGGAAGGGAGGTTGGTATGGTTGAGCCCACAGATGGGACACTGTGCTGGGAGGGCGGCACCAAGGAGGAAGCTGGGCCCCACCCCAAGGGGCCCCCATACTTTCAGAGTGGCCACTGCATACTCAGCAGGCTGCCAGCAGGGCCTTAACAAACTAAATCCTGTGAGAGCACCAACAAGGGGCTGGGGGAGGTATCCCAAAGGCGGTGGCACTGGAGTGGAACCTTAAACTCTGAGCGGCATCTAAGTTCTCTCCGACTGCGGCAGGCACAGGAGTGCAAGCCCAGGGTATAACTGGCCTGGCTGGGAGCGGGCCAGAGCAGCTGGGCCACAAACTACTTGAGGGCTGATGAGGCTAGAAGAAAAAAGCAGGGCCGGGTCACAGACGACTTGAATGTTGTGGTGAGAGTTTGAATTTCACTTGCTCTAGGAAATGGGTTTTCAGCAAAGGCTTTCTAGGAAAGCACGGACCCCAGAGGCTGACTGCCTGGGCTCAAGTCCCAGCTCTGCCACTTACTAGGTACGTGACCTTGGGAAAGATGTTTAACCTCTCTGTGCCTCGGTTTTCTCATCCGTAAGATGGGATAACATACTTCATCAATTACAAATGCACCCTTTTTTTTCACATTTTAAAACATCTAAAATCATCCTAGAATCACTGGCTAGGTGGCAATACTAGCGCAGTTGTCTTCAGCTACGTGTGCGGATCCAATACTGCGGGATCTATGTCAGTCATCTGAAAGAAAATCCACACTTGTAAGAAATCCTGCCTCCCTCTTAATGGCACAGAGAAATTATGTGAGGAAAAAACATAGATACTGGGCTTCCCTGGTGGCGCAGTGGTTGAGAGTCCGCCTGCCGATGCAGAGGACACGGGTTCGTGCCCCGGTCCGGGAAGATCCCACATGCCGCGGAGCGGCTGGGCCGTGAGCCATGGCCGTTGAGCCTGCATGTCTTGGAGCCTGTGCTCCGCAACGGGAGAGGCCACAACAGTGAGAGGCCCGCGTACCGCGAAAAAAAAAAAAAAAAAAAACTGGTTGGGAACCAAAATGGATCAGGAGGAAAAATGCAGGCTTCTTGCCAGCATCCATGCCCAAGAGGACGAGGAGGGAAGAGAGAGACCCAACCAGACAGGAGAAGACAACATAAGACAAGTTGGGTGAACACAGATGACGAGAGAAATGAGAACCTTCCAAGGGTTGGCCAGTCCATCCATCTGCCAGGAGTCCCTAATGGCTGTCCCCTGCGGTGACCTCAGTGTCCCAACACCAGGAAACCCCACCTCCCGGCTCCCAGCTCAAGTGCTTCACCCCCCAGGCACTGTCTCAAGGTGGGTGGAAAGAGCCATGACCATAGCTGCAGGGCCGCTGGCCCCCACTGCGGCTGGGACATCAAGACCCGAGCCCCTCACCTCGCCGGGTGGGCTCGGTTTCCTCGTCTGGGCAGCGAGGGGTGGATGGAGTGGAGGCCAACTCCCCTGTGACTCGGAGTCTCTGATTCTCTCTGCCCTCTCCTCTGCATCCGTCCAGCACTCAGGGGGAGCTGTCTGCACCTCACGAAGTCACCTTCCCCCAGGTGCTTTGCCAGCACTTTCCAGAGATGCCCTGTGGCTGGGGACTGGCCATCCTCTCCCAGCCACTGTGTCTCTAATGAGTTTCCCTTGTATCCACCGCCCCCCTCTAGGCTCAGCAGCCCAAACCTCAGCTCGGCCTCACAGGGTGGGTCTCAGTCAGTAATCGGGGTCAACACGCTGAGGCCTTTCCTGAGTGCTCCAGGGCAACCCCCCACTCCATGACCGAGAGGCCTGGCCGTCAGCCCCAGGCATGCCCCTGTGATCACGTCATTGTTCTGGGTGAATCGCTGTCCGGTTCAAGGAGAAGGTCTGAAAGGGAAGTTTGAGGCCACCCCCTGGTACACACCCTCCAGCAGAATGTGCTTTCTGACAAGCCCCTACTCTTAGGGGACGGTCCAGCCTGCCCTGCCTGCACCCTGGGGCTCAGACTGACAACATCGGCAGAGAAAGGAGCAGCCCGCAGCAGGAAGTGAGCCGTGATAAACGTTCAGTGACAAAAAAGGCGGCTGGGGTGGCCCTGAACCGGGGGAGGCAAAGGAAACCACACGCTGGATGAGATCAGGGAAATGGCGTCCCACCCTGCTCCACACCAGCACTTTCCGTGGGTGCCCCAGGACGGATCCAGGTCTATTTTTGGTCACTGCCCACCCCCTTCCCGTCCCAGGCCCGTTCCAGAAACGCTGGGTCTGCTCCCCGACGGGCACTCCACCCCTGCCCCACAGAGCAGCGAGACCTTCCAGAACCCCGTGGCGTGTTCCACCGCCCTGCTCTGTGCTTTGCTCGCCCCGCCAGCTGAGAGGGTGCAAAGCCACCTTACTTCATCAGAGCTGGAAAGGAAGGGGACATCTGAGGTCACTGGAAGCCCACGGAAGGCCGGGACCTGGGAAGCATGGGGTTGGGCCTGGCAAGTGGTGGCCGCTGGTAACCGTGACAGTCCCCAGAGAACTAAGGGGCTTTACAAAGAGACCATGGAGCAGAATTCGAGTTGGAGGGACATTCACGGGAGGGTGGAGCAGGCCGGAAGTTCCACAGAGACATTCAGGAAGCCAAAGGTTGTAACACAGAGTTTCCTAGGGAGGTGGAGGGGAACAGCATGAATGGTGGGTCTGAGGAATGAAAACCCCACAAGGCCCTGCGATGTGCGAGAAGGGCTCCTTGCAGAGCAAAGGTGGGCAAGCCTGCCCAAGCACCAGTTACTCCGAGGTGAAAACCTTGGGGAGACCCAGAAGAAATGAAAGAAAAACCGTCCAGACTTTGGAACTGGGGCAGAGGGACTAGGCAGCACGTGGGTTCAGCTCAGGGAGATAAACATGAGCAGGAGTTGATTTTGTGATGCACTTTATGTCTTGGCGCTTGGTTTATCCAGTTGCCAAAACGTCACCTCACCCAGGCGTGCTCCTGGAGGGCAGAGAGAACACCTTTCGTTCATCCTTGTTTCTAGCAGTGTGATAACTTGAAATATGTAAAAACCCGCCAGAAGAACTATCAGCCAGCACACCACACCCAGGACCACCAGCTGGGTGTGTATCCTAATCAGCACCCGGTCCCAGGAAAGGACGCGTGTGAGCATCAAGTTCATGGAAGAAAATGGCAGTTTCGTCAAGTCACGGGATTGACCTGGGGACTCAAGTGACTTTCTTCTCCCCGAATTATGGTCCTAATGAGGGCTCTGGGCTGGCACCCAGGTGGAGGGTACTGTCCTGGCTGCCGGCTGTTTCCTGCCCACTGGCGAGCTGACCCTCCACGGGGGAGGCCCAAGGGGAGCAGCTGGGCCTCGCTGTGTTTTCAGAACTCAGGATGGCCTCCAGCGTCAGCAAATAGCACCAGAAGGTTTCATCAGAAAATCAGAAACCAGGGACTAAATAAAGCAAGCAAGCAGCAACAGCTGCCTGCCATCACTCTAATTAAAAAAAAATACGCAGTCCACCCTGGTCAGCTTTCTGCTGCTCCTTGATGTCCCTACACACACACACACACACACAGGCCACCTGCAGAGGGACAGAGGTCATAGCCTGGGGCCAGGGGAGGCTCCTCAGCCCCAAGTGTGGCCCCAGCTCCTATGCACCCTCCCCCCCCTTCACCCCCTCAGCACTGGTTTTCATGCTCTTAGAACCTGCCAGACTGGGTCTCTACCTCGGAGCCTCCACGCCTGCTGTTCTCAGTGGCTGAGAAGCTCTCCTGTCGCGTGTTCTCACCGGTCACTCCCTGACTCCGTTCAAACGCTGCTCAAAGATCACCCCTTAGGAAGGCCTTCCCTACAGGCCCAATCTAAAATAGCACCCGTGCAGGCCTGCCACCATCTCTTCATTCTGTTTTCATTTTCTTCAAAGCGCCCGTCTCTATGTGAAGTTATATTCTCCTGTTTGGCTGGCTTGTTATCTGTTCCCACCCAGCCCCCCAACTCATCCCCACGCCCACCTTCACCCCCCAGCCCCGCGCACCTGAACACCCTAAGGACAGGGACTCTCTTGCTCACTGTTGTCTGCCAAGCTGCTTGAACAGTATCTGGTACACAGCAAGCTTTCAACAAACAGGTATTCACTGAATGAATTGGTATTCCTTCCATGCCAAGATGCCCCAGCTGACTTACCATCAGAGTTTGAGCTGCTGTTTCCAGTGAAGAGAGTTCCTACCCATGGTTGTCACAAGGCCACCTACCAGACGGCAGCACTGGAAGGGACATCATGCTAGTTTCCTTGTGCCAGGCCCTCTGCTAGCTTCTCTATGTGTATCAGATCTTTTATTCCTCACGATAACCTCATGCATTCAGCATTTTTAGCTCCATTTAACAGGTGAGAAACCCAGGGCTCAGAGAAGGAACTTGAAGTTGCCCAAGCTCAGTGGGGTACTCCACGAAAGAGCCTGGACTTAAACTCAGATCTTCTGGACTCCAAAGGTCAGCCACAAAGAAGCTTTTTCCTGGGGCAAAACTAGAGCAATTGAACCACCCCTACTGAAAATACTCCCTCCCTCTAGCCCTGCATCAATGAGTATCAGCCTGCCCAGGCCCAAGGAAGAGCACTTTTCCACCTTCCCTCCCCACAGCACCCAGGGTGCTGAAGGGGTTAATGAGGCTTGTCCAGCTTCATACCCAAACTCCCAACAAGTGGAGGTTAAATGATCTCTTGTCTACGAATTGTCTGCCAGATACCCCGGGGCAGGGGGCCTCTGCTCAGACCCTCCACCCCTTCCCTGAGTCGATAGGCATCTCCTGAACTTATCTAAGTCAGAGGAGGAAACTGTCAGCCCAACGTCAGCCCAGCACAGCTGGGCTCCACAGAGCCCGCCGCCTAGGACAATGGGGCGGGGTTTCCGGCCAGGGCTGCTGCAAGATGTGGGGGGAAGCAGAGCCCCAGGCCGGCCAGAGGAAGGCAGAAACTCAGTGCACCGGCAGGGAGACGGCCTGGCCTTCGAGGGCTGAGCTGTGGGCTCACTGCAGGTCTCAGGGACAAGTCACTTCCCCAGGGGGCACCTTTGTCTCAAAGGGAAGGAGCCAGGAAAGGTGGTTTCTCAGCCTTAATGAGTTTCCCGTGCCCAGCGCTCTCTCGGGGCACTTTTTAAATATCATCTCAGCAAGACCTTCACCACCCTCTGTGAAGTAGGTACTTCTCTTGTTCCCATTTTACAGATGAGGAAACTAAAGCTCAGAGGGGTCAGACAACTCACCCTCCACCCCCCGTCACTTCTATGCTGCATTTCTTTTTTTTTTTTTTGCATTTCTAATTTTAAGGAGAATGAGTTCAGTTCTGCCATCTCACATCCTTTCCCCTTCCCATCAACACGAGCAGGAGCCCCGAGCTCTCCGGAACCTTCCCTGGGAGAATGAGGATATCTGTGTTGTCTACAAGGCCCGCTCGGCCACGTGCAGCACAGCACTCACACAAACATGGAGATGTTGTCCTTTCCAACCCTAGTTATACACCTCGTGCTTTACACAACCTCCCATTTCTGGAGATTCTGGAGTCTTTGGGCACGCCCATCTCACCACCCACATCTCACTCCGCGGGGACAGATGGGCTGGGGATCTGGAGATCGGAATTTCAGTCTCCGTCCTGCTGCTCCCAGTGGTGCGATCTCTATGTGTCGGATGTTGGGAAACCTGCTCACTTAGGGGTCCTGAAAAGGCCCACAGTGAGCTAGAGACCCCGCCCCCCCACCAGGGCCACTGTGTGTAAGGTGCCCAGTGCTGAGTTGCTGGAAGGGCAGTAGAAAGAAGAACACTCTCCAGAGGGTGAGGGAGGACACGTGTGATGTCAACACTGGCTCAGCACCATCCTCCTGGGGACGATGAGGCAGAACAAGTTCCCTGAAAGGCCCCAGGTTGCATCCAGCCAGAACAAGTCATCCTGGGGTCCAGTCTACCCAAACATAAGTTATGCCATCAATTCCTTGCTCCCTCTGGTACACTCTCCTTGACCAAGCAGACACTTTATTTGAACTTCATATGCCCCAGAATCTAGCTTATCAGCCAAAGAGGCTCAGAAAACACAGAGAAACCTCTAGCACTGCTTCCAGCAGAAGGAACAAAATCACCTTCCTGTAAGACAACATCACCTTTAGAACACTGTCTGTCAAGAACCTGTGTGGACAGATTCCAGGGGTCATTGTTGAGGCTGAAAGCTCAAGTGTTGGTGCATCCAGACCAAAGATCCAGTTGATTTTTGTAGGTGCGACCCTGGTACCCCAGCAGACCCTTTGAGGTTCCTGTCAACTCTATTTTTGTCCCTGCGTCTGGGAAAACTGACTAAATTTCCTTTTATTTGGAACCAAGCCCAATCTGAAGTTGGGTGGATGCAGCCACACTTCCGCACCCAAGTTTCCGTAGGTTTGAAAACAACGCTGGGTGTTGCAGGGAACAGCTGTGCTAACAAGCACAGTTCTTATCTGTCCCAGCCTAGTCCTGCTGGGGTGTCCTGGAGAGCCAGGGCACTGACTGAAGAGCGGCCAGCCACACCCGCCGGGGCCAGAGTTACAAAGAGGCTGGGTCATCAGATAAGGGCCTCAGAGAAAACCCTTAGAAAATGACCACAAGAGTCACTTCACCAGTGGGAGGGACTGTCCCCCCAAAACTGCCTCCAGAACTCCTACCAGAAAGACCGGCCTGATCATCCTCATGCCACCCAGATCACGTCCCTCCTCAGCATTTCAACACCCAGGTCTGAACTGGCACAGGTTGGACACGGTGGGCTTCACTCTCAGTGTCCCCGTCCCTCTGTGCACAGGTTTTGGCTTTCTCATCAACTACAAGCCCCCGGAGGGCAGGCACCTATGTGTGGAGTCAGCTGTGTGTCCTCCTCCATAGCGTCTAGTACAAATCCACGCTGGCCCCTTTGTCAACGCTGGGGCCTCTCTGCCTCTGCCCGGCTGCCCCAATGGTCCTTGACCCTGGCTGCACATCACAGCATCTGGGGAGCCTTAGAAACTACCCCTGCTATGGGCTCCCCCCAGAGGTTCCGATGCAACTGGGGCAGGATGCAACTCAGACCCTGGCATTTTTTAAGTGTGCAGCCAGGGCTGAGGGTCTCCCCTCTAGAGTGTGGACACCAACTTGGAGGCAGAGATTGCTAACTCTAAGGGCTGGGAGGTTGAAACAGATAATCCAGGAGGGAAGTGACAGAACCCCCTCACGTAGCATCTTTGGAGGAGCAAAGAGATTGATAACAGTAGATCATCAGACTGGCGCTGCTGGCTTGGGGACGGGTATTGGTCCCACATTAGAATCCTCCTCCCTTGCAAGGAAGAGATTATGACTTCTGGGCGGGGAGAGATTAAACTATTTATCAATGCATGTGGCATTAGAACTGATCAGTCAAAACAAGTCACTGACCACCAGGACGGACGCCTGCTGAAAGCCAGCCCAGCTCTGAGCCTTGTGTACTCATCCTTTCAAACTCTTCTCCACAGTCACTGCTCAACAAAATAGCCAGTAAACATTTGATTTTTTCTTCTTTGTTGAGAATGTAAAAGTAATGTTTGCTCGTGGTAGGAAACCATGGAAGCAGGGAAGCATAACAAGAAAACCGAAACTGTCCATAGTCCACTATGTGGAGACAATCGCCATGAACACACAGGGTGCCTCTCTCCCCTTGTGCTCAGGAAGCCCACCTATGTCTCCCTCTGCTCTGGCTGGTGCCGTGATTGACAGGCCAAGCGTCCTACCTGCAGTCAGAGGAGGAAAGTCCCGATGGCCCCCGAAGCCTCTCCAGGTCACTCCCCATCACTCCTTCCTCCTGAGGAGGTAGGAGAGGGCAGGAAATCCCCGCGCCCTTTGAAGAGAAAGGGAAAAGTGAGTAACCGGGGTGGGATGGGACCGCCCAAGGGCAGACTGAGTCAATCAGCAAATATTCCTGGAGGGCAAGGAATCTGGGGGATACAAAGGCATGACACCCCAGTCCACGCCCTTGAGAACGTCACTGTATACTTAAGGCAACCAAACAATGCCCCCTCCAACTACTGAGGTTAAATGAGCTTATCACTATAAAGTGCTTAGAACAGTACCTAGAACATAGTAAGTGCGCTCTAAATGTTTGCTTAGAGTCTTATTTTTATTACCAAGACGTTTGGCATGTAAGTTTCCAAGAGAGTGATAAAGATCAAAAGGGCTCTTTGTTTGGACGGAAGAAAGACTGCTGAGGGTTTGCGGGGGCGGGGATGGATTCCCAGATCCTGAGCGTGGACAAAGACCCCAGCCCTGAGCTTCCCTGGTGGTGCAGTGGTTAAGAGTCCGCCTGCCAGTGCAGAGCACACAGGTTCGAGCCCTGGTCCGGGAAGATCCCACATGCCGCGGAGCAACTAAGCGCATGCGTCACAACTACTGAGCCTGCGCTCTAGAGCCCACGAGCCACAACTACTACTGAAGCCTGTGAGCTTAGAGCCCGTGCTCCGCAACAAGAGAAGCCACCGCAGTGAGAAGCCCGCGCACCACAACGAAGAGTAGCCCCCCCCCCGCCACAACTAGAGTAAGCCCGCGCAGCAATGAAGACCCAACACAGGCAAAAATAAAATAAATAAAATAAGTAAATTTTAAAAAAAAGACCCCAGCCCTGAGCTTTGGAAACACCCCAGGAGCAAAAGCCAGGGCGCACAAGAACTCGGGCAACCTACAACCGGTGTCTCTTCCTCAAGCTCTTTTCTTCTTTAGCAGTGGTGGGATGAAGCAGGCAGGATG
The DNA here is from genome assembly GCF_025265405.1 of Mesoplodon densirostris. NCBI lineage: Eukaryota > Metazoa > Chordata > Mammalia > Artiodactyla > Ziphiidae > Mesoplodon > Mesoplodon densirostris. The sequence continues at coordinate 92,851,575 of NC_082669.1, read as the reverse complement.
CACCCAGGCAGGTTTAAGAAACTCCAGGCAGTCATAGTGCCCCTTGTTTGCTGGGTGAAAACTGCTGTCTGCACACTGAAGGGGAATCCCCAGGAGGCCTGAGGGGAGGATCTGGAAATGGTCCCACCGCCCTGGAGAGCAGGGGGGTTTTTAGAGTCTGAACAAGGAGCAGCAAGGGAAGAGGGCACTGGCGGCCCGGGAACAGGGATGCAGAGAGGGCCAGGATGCCTACTGGGCAGGGAAGCCTGACGCTGTTTTGCTGGGTGATCGGTGTGTGACCTCTAGAGAACCTCCAGGAGAATCCACACTTCCCCAGGGCTCAGGGGCTGGATCAGCGGCTGTGATGAAGTGCCGGCTGACCCCAAGCCTGGCACGGGCGGCCACAGGTCCCCCAGGGCTCTTACTGAGGCTCACAGAAACTGCTCTTGGTGTTCATTTCAAGCCAGTCTGGGCTCTAAGGGATAAGCCAGCAGAGGAAGCAGAACCAGCCTGACGGGATGGCCTGCGGGGGTGTAAGACCCAACGCTGGTGGGGTAGGGGGCTATGCAGCCGAGGTACTCGGGCTGGTCCACACACAAGATGTTTATGCAAAGGACTTCAAAAGGAAACAAAAAATCCCCTCTATGTACATATATTATCTGTCTTGTCACTCCAGCCACTCCCTGGGTGGTGGATCCTGGAAATTGTGCTGAATGAGGGATGGGCCTACAAGCAGTGCCTTTGATCAGTCCTTATCTACCCTAGAGGGACGTGAGGCCCAGGGCCCCCTGCTCAGCCCCTCACCTATAATTCATACACTCTGGCCTCCTGGCTTTGGAGAGGCTTTGGTGGTGAAACCACAGTCCTAGCCTGTACCAGCCCCGCCCTCCAGCCAGGCCCTGGGGATTAGGGCATGGGGGACTCCTGCATTCCTGTGGGCCACCTCACCTCCAATCCCCTGCCTGTGGGGGACCTCTTGGGCTTCTGTGCGCCCTGATGGCCCCCAAGGCAGGTCGCATAGCATTTCAGCTAGAGAAGTGAGGAAGTGAGATTGTTTGTCCCCTAGAACCTCAGGCCTTCCTCTAAGACAAGCCCTTTCCCAGGGCATCCACCTCGTATAGCTGTGAGTCAATCCCAGTGCCTGGAGCCAGGAAGCACCCTCCTCAGTGCCTGGCAGACCTGCCTCAGCAGCTCCAAGAGAAAAAGAGCCAGGCAGCAGCCCTGGGACAGGCCTGCCACCCACTCCCTGTGTCCCCAACAAACCTCAGCTATCACTGCTCCCTAGCGAGGCAGGATCCTTGCCCAGGATACGGGCATCCATTCTATCTCTGGTTCACCCCTAAGTTCAACTGAAAGCTGCGGCTTTAGTCCTTATATCCCCAGCTTGGGCAAAGGTCTCTGCAGGGAAGGGACGTGAGCATTGCCAGGCTGCTTTCTGCTCAGGACCTATCTCTTTCATTTGTTGTTGGCCGAAGGGAGAACCTGTCCTGGGACCAGGGCTGATCTGGGAATCGGAATTCCTGGGTCTAACCCGTCCCACCCTCTGCATCACCTGCCCCGTGGGCCAACCCCACAGTGGGGGTAGTGGTGGGGGATGGGCTGGCCCCTCGGCTGCCCAGCACACCCAACACCTGCTGGAGGCGCGCACTGCTTTCCGAAGCCGAGGAGACAGGCCAGCTCCACAGTCAAAGGGCTGCCTCCCTTGAAGCGGATCCCAGTAACATTGCCTCTCTCTAGGAGACGGACTGGGCTGACGACATCAGTGTGGCCAGCCAGGGCTCAGAGCTAGGACTGCTCAGGGCTCCTCCGAATTCCTGTTTGGGTTTTGGTGCTTCTCTATCAGTAACATCAATGCTCCCTTCCACTACAACCTGGAGAGGTGAAAAGGGCCCGTCTCTATTTCGTCCACGAGAAGATGGGAGACGGAGAAAAGTTTCGTGGTTTCCCCGAGATCACAGGGCCACGATGTGACAGCCAAATTAACCCGCCAGCTCCCAGCTCTTGTCTGTGAACGGCATGCGCTAGGGAAGTGAGGTTGCCAGACACAGGTCTCTGCTCGGGCTCCCTGGGCCGCTTGGGGCAGGAGAGAGGGCACCGCTGCTCCATGGACCCTCAAGGATGCGGGGGCACCCCACACCCACACCTCCCAACAACAACCAGCCATTCGTTCACTCATCGAACACTTACTAAGCACCTACCTGGTACCAGGTACTGTGCTAGGAGCTGGCGGCGGAAACGCTGCTACTTTTGAGAGGGACGTGTGAAAAGATTTCCACCTAACATGGAGCCGGAGGATAGAAAATGGAGGATCTCACGCGTGCGCACTCGGAAGAACAAAACTTCAGAACCTGGAAATCATAAACGCCTGATTTACCAAAACACGAGGCTTATCTCCTGACCAATGAGCATCCGCCAAGAATCTCTCCCCATCCTCAAGCCAATGAACTCGCTGCTGGGACTCTGGCTGGACCTCCCCCTTTTTGTGCTCCTTGCCTATAATTAAAGTTCCCCGAACCCTCCACGGACTACCAGTAGCTTGCTGCAGACGGCGTTTTGCAGACTGCAAGTCCTCTGCTATTCCCGAAGAGAACAAACTCACGTTCTAGTCATTTGAGCTTGCCTCAGTTTACCTCTTTATTTAGACTGATGGAAGAGACAGACATCAAATAGCTAATGCCAATAAAGCCTTCGCTATGGGAGTCTGGTCTAGGAGCCGGGGAAGGATTCTGGGAAGTCCATTTAAAGAGACACCTGAAAGGTGAATTAAGAGTTACCAGCCCATGAGGAAGAGTACAAAGTACATAGTAGTATTCATCATCCAGGTGGAGATCTTTAGCAGACAGTTGGATGGGAGAGGGGTCTAGACTGCATATAGAGACTTGAAAATTATTAGCCTAGTGATAGATGATATTAGCCTTTCCATGCCCCAAATCCAACAATCTCCCCGAAGAAACGGACCCTAAGTAAGAGTAGCACGCAAACAGTTTTTTAATAAGTTCCCTGTTTCCGTTACTGACTTGGGTTCTTGGACTCCTTAATCGATAGAAATTGATGAGAGGCCAGACAAGAAATTGAAGAAAGGCTTTATTTAGACTCCTGCTGCAGCACGAGGGAGCGAAAACAAGTAACAGTCTCTCTTGCTCACTCCCTGAGGGGACGGCAAGCTGGTCCTTTAAGTAGGGTGAGGGTAGGGGTGGGTTCATGGGTCAGGCCGGACAGGTGGCTTGGTCGGTGGTCAGCCCACCCCCATCGTGGCGCTGTGTGCAGGGATCATGCGCAGCTCCCTGCTTTTGCTCCCGGCACCTGAGAAGTGGCAGTTGGGTTTTAACCTTTTGGTATCTTGTTGTTCATAATTTGTCCTAACTGTGTATGCATGCAGTTTTTTCAGTCCCTTATAGTTTCTTTTTTTTAATTTTTAATTTTATATTGGAGTATAGTTGATTAACCGTGTTGTGTTAGTTTCAGGTGTACAGCAAAGTGATTCAGCTATACATACACACGTATCTATTCTTTTCCCATTTAGGTTATTACAGAATGCCGAGCAGCATTCCCTACGCTAAACAGTAGGTCCTTGTTGATTATCTATTTTAAATGTGTACATGTGAATCCCATACTCTCAATCTATCCCTCCCCCCACCCTTCCCCCCTGGTAACCATTAGTTCCTTCTCTAAACCTGTGAGTCTGTTCTGTTTTATAAATAAGTTCATTTGTATCTTTTTTTTTCTTTTTAAGTTTCTTTGTATTCTGTTGCTTGAGGAGACCTTTGTCTAGGTACAAGCACTTCAGCAAAGGGTCCCAGGTCCCAGCCTATCTCATTTCTAATTCCGATCAGCTGGCCCTACTAAGCCCTTTTCATAGGGAAATTCTGGATCCAGTGGCCCCTATCTCCAAGGCCAACATTCTGCCTGGAGTCCACTGTCTCCCTGGCTGCCCTTATCTCCACCCAGACTGGGTTTGCCTCTGTCACCCTCTGCTTTACCCTCACACCAGTATAAGAACCTCCCATCGTAAGCCGACTTTTCTCATCCTTGTGGCTCCCCTGAGCCAGGATCCAGGTTCCCTCCTTCCTTTTCTGAGCCAGGCATGTGCCTATTGCTCTCAGATCCACGTGTAGCCTTCCCTGCTCTCCTCTGCTCTGTGTTACAGTGGGACTAAGTCCTGCAAACTATGTTTTCCAAGGTCTGTTAAGAACTTACAGACCTGGTTGTCCAGTGAAATTGGAGAACAAGAAAGAAGAAAGAAAGAAACAAGGGCATTTCTTGCCCCTTCTCTCTTCTCTGGGTGGGGTGTCCAACAGGGGCTGTGCCTTATTATTATTTTCAGCTCCCATCAGGCAGTCCTGTTACCCAAAAAAGCCGGGTTTGCCTCTTGGTGGGTGTCAAAAGACACAACCAAGTCAAAGATCAGAAGGATGGATTTATTACTTGCAGTAAGGAGAACACAGGGATCTTTCCCAAAGCAGTGTCCCCCTAAACAGCAAAATTAGGGAAGTTTTAAGCTAAGAGTACAGGCATATCCATGAAGGGGCTTGAGCAGAGGAGAACTCAGCATAGAATCAGGACAAAGATCCACAGAGTCCAAGCTTTAGTCGGTTGTTGAAGTCACGAGGGTCAGAAAAGGTCAACATCATCATCCCTTAGGTTCCAGTAAATCTGGTGGTTAAGCTCTTCAGGCTAATCTTTACCATTGAAACAGAACTGGGAGTCTTTAAAACTGATACATTATCTTTGCTATTACTTCTCTCACCTGATAACAGTCGTTTGTTCCTGCATTCTTTTGTTCCCTTAAGATCATTAATTACTGAGACAATTCAAGAGCAAGCATTGTGGCCAGACTCAGATCACAAAATAGCTTAGGCCCAAAATGGCTTCTCTTATGTCAAGAAAGCCATGCTTAGCTCTCTTTCTCCAGGGACCCCCTTCCATAACTGCTTACAGCCCCTGACATGATTCCAGTTCCCACTACGTATCCCTGACTCTGTGCTCTAATTCTGCCAGATGGTACTCCTTCATGATGTGGGGTCCCAAAAGGAAGCTCTGGCTCATGGCCGCTGGAACACCACCCCCCTGTGCCTGTTCTTCCAGTCTCCAGGGCAGGAGCAACTCCCAGTGAAGCCACCCTCCGGCTTCCTCACCACCGACTGCTTGGCCTTTCTGCAATTCCAGTGATCTTGTGACTGGCTACCTGCGTTATGTTCCTTCTATTGCAGTGTTTCTCAAACTTTTTGGTTTTACGATCTCTTTACATTTTTTTTTTCTTTTTAATAAATTTATTTATTTATTTATGGCTGTGTTGGGTCTTCGTTGCTGCGCACGGGCTTTCTCTAGTTGCGGCGAGCGGGGGCTACTCTTCATTGTGGTGCATGGGCTTCTCATCATGGTGGCTTCTCTTGTTGCGGAGCATGGGCTCTAGGCGTGCAGGCCTCAGTAGTTGTGGCACGTGGGCTCAGTAATTGTGGCTCGTGGGCTCTAGAGCGCAGGCTCAGTAGCTGTGGTGCATGGGCTTAGTTGCTCCGCGGCATGTGGGATCTTCCCGGCCCAGGGCTCGAACCTGTGTCCCCTGTATTGGCAGGCAGATTCCTAACCACTGTGCCACCAGGGAAGCCCTGATCTCTTTACATTCTTAAATATCTTTTGTGATTTTGTACTTTATAATAAATATATAGTTGTTTTTCATTCCCAATTCCGGGCACAGAGCTTGGAATTTCCTACGTGAAGAGAGTGCTAAAGGTATCTTTTTTTATGGTAACGAGATGACTTTTGGAAAACCCCTAAGGATGGGGGCTGGTTGCTAAGTTTTGCTAGCGGTCCAGGTAGGTAGGCTATGCCAAACCATAAATACCACGCACAGCCTAATGAGCGTCAGGGGGTTCTACTTGGCACTTCTAGGCTACTTCCAACTCGTGAGGCTGTCACCTTAAATATGATCTAAGAGGATGGAGCGTGGACAATACCACATCAATTCTGCCCACATCCCACTGATCACTCCTATGGCCCAAACCTAGCAGCAAGGGTGTCTGGGAAATGTAGTTTGGCTGTAAGCCTAAGAAGAGAAGCCTTAGCAAGACTGTGAACACATTGTATTGTCTCTACCTTGCCAATATATAAGTGTTCCCAATGAGATACTAGGCTATTTGCTCCTTACAGATATGGGTTGTCTAGTATATCTCTATCCCTCTCCTAGAGAGCACTAATCACATTTTAACTGACTCTTCAATTCTGGACCCACAGGAAAAGACCATCCTCTGTTACTTCATGCTCCAGGGTGACTAGCCCATGATATCATCTCTCTTTCCCGGTCTCCTCTCTAATTTTGTAATATGTTTCCTAGACCCAAGAAAGGATTGGGTCATCTACTGACTTTAGACTTTACATGTGGATACAAACTCTGACCTTTAAACAGCAGATGCTCTTCAGACAGAGAACGGAGCTACAGGGAAGTCTGAGAGGCAGAAGAGTGGAGCAGAAATAGTCCTGGACTGGGAGTCAAGACAGAGGTCTTTTAATTTAGGGAGCCGAGATGTATTGCAGTGGCCAGAAACACAGGGCATGGAATCAGGGTCTTATTAGCTGAGTAGTCTTCACATGAAAAATGAAGACTTACTTCATAGGTTTGTTGTAAAGGTTAAATTAAATAGTACAAATGAAGCAATTAGTACAATACTTGTTGCAATGTAAAAGACTAACAAATGGTAGTTATTTTAGTTGTTAATTCTGTTACATTGATTTAATTGTCCTGTGGGTTTGTACAGCGATGTACCTCCAGTGCCTTGGAAAAGTGCTGGCATGTAGTAGGGACTCAATAAATACGTGTCCAGTGAATGAATAAATGAACTCTCAGCCCTGTCAAGGACAGACAATGTGATCTTGAACAGATGACTTCATTTGTTCTGTCTGGGCCTCAGACTGTCCTGAGGCAGTGAGCGCAGAGCATGAGCGCAGCATCATCCAGTCCCTCCCAGGACCAGCTACCATGTCAGCAGAGGAGTCTTGCCCACCAAACAGGCAGCACTGAGGGACAAAAGGAGAAATGAACTCAGTGCTCCGGACCAAAGGAGGGTGGGCATTGGTGGAGGACTCGAGAGACAATGCCAAGACCGCGGCAAGAGGGGCTGCACATCTCTCCTTAGAAGGTAAGGTGAGCATTAGGGCCTGACCCCAGTGCTTTGTACCCCCAAACCTCCTTCTGCTTCTGTGGCTCCCCCAGGCTTAAAAGAAGTGGTTGCAGAACTGCAGTGGGCTTTCCCCAGCCCCAGGTTCCTGGCTGTCTGTCCAGGAAACCTCCAAACACAGAGCTTGGGCACTGCCCAGCTGCTAAGTCACCAGAGCCTGGGGCATGAGACCGAGTATGGGACCTCATTCATTCACTCATTAACTATGATGCACTGGGCACCCTTCTAAGTGCTGGGGCATAATTAGCCGTGAACATAATAGCCTGTGCCCTCATTCCATTCAAGTCTGGGAAACAAGCACAAACCAGGTGATTGATTTCAGGTGGTAATAACTACCACAAAGAAAAACAAAGCAGCTGGGGTAGTTAAGGGAGAATTGTCCACCGGCGCATCATCCTCTCCTGGGCTAAGATTCAGGGAGGGACTGCCAACTGGGGAGGAGAGAGAAGGAAGGGGAAAAGGAAGAGAGAAAGTAGTTCGCAGAGTGGGGCAAGGGGAGGCCATGCCCGGGGTGGGGGTGGGGGTCACAGCACGGGCAGCGTCAGCCTGCTCTGGTTAGCCGAGCCCTGTCAGTGGCCACTGACAGGGCTTTTTAATAAATTTATTTATTTATTTATTTTTGGCTGTGTTGGGTCTTCGTTGCTGCACGCGGGCTTTCTCTAGTTGCGGCGAGCGGGGGCTACTCTTCATTGCGGTGCATGGGCTTCTCATCATGGTGGCTTCTCTTGTTGCGGAGCACGGGCTCTAGGCACACAGGCTTCAGTAGTTGTGGCACGTGGGCTCAGTAGCTGTGGCGCACGGGCTTAGTTGCTCCACGGCATGTGGGATCTTCCCGGCCCAGGGCTCGAACCCGTGTCCCCTGCATTGGCAAGCAGATTCTTAACCACTAGGCCACAAAGGAGGTCCCAGAAGTTTCAAATGTAGTAGAAGGTATCAAAGATGGAAGTAGGGTGACCACCTGTCCCAGTTTTAGCCCTGAAAGTCCCACATCCCCGGAAATCCTTTGGTCCTGAGTAAACCGGGACCGTTGGTCACCCTAGAAAAGGAGACAGGAGAAGAGAGGAGAGAAAGCCAGGGCGAACTGATGTACTAAGCTCCTCGTTGAGGTGAAGGTCGGCTGTAGGTGGACAGAGAGAGGGTGTGTTTATACATGGGGAGGGAGACTCTTTTCCTTTGGAAGCATTAAACCCACCATGCCCCCAGCCCCTGTCACCCCCGTCCGGATTCCTCCTGGGCAGTTGTCATCTGTCACTGACTTGTAGCCTCCAAACAGCCCCCCAGCAAGGCTGCACTTCTTCCTTACCTCCCACTGAACCCTTGGAGGGCATGCTAGAATTCCACGCCCCTTGGACAGATAGAGTGCCTCTGGCATCTCCTCCCCGTTCTTGTAGCACAGGCCCCCGTGGAGTTGTCTCCAAGCAGCTGTCTTTAACCCGTTCCCGTTCAGCACGCCAGCCCACTCTCTGCACGCAACGCCCCCTTTGCTCACCTCCTGCCCCGCCCCCCATTGCAGCCTTGAATGCTGAGAGGGGTGCAGGGCAGCTTACACTACGGACAACGTGACTCTGCGTCTTTCCCTCTGAGAGGAGACCTCTAACAGCCCACCCCAGCCAAGGCAGGGGCAGGAGGAGTAGCAATGTTGTTCCACTGATGCCACGCGTCCGCCAGACCCCACGTCTGCCCGCGAACCACCAGTCACGCTCAATGCCGCCTCTGTTGCAAAGTTGCTCGTGAAAAGCCCCTGTGTTGTGGCTCCCAGCTCCTGCGAGGTCCCCGATACAAGGTCTTCATTCATGTCAGGCTGGCCCTCCTCGGCCACACAGGCAGCCCCTGCTCCCTGAGGAAAGCTGCCCGGGGTAGGGGTACAGGGTGCATCTTCCCCCCCGTTTCCACAAAGGCCCAGCACACACTGCCCAGGTTCCCTCCCTCCCTCTGGTGCCGCCTGCTGTCCTCCACCTGGGAAATCCTCAGGGCAGCAGGGCCCAGGAGCACATGCCAGCCAGTGGGCCTCTGGGGAGCCCATCCCTCTCTGTCAACAGCCATCCAAACTCCGGGCAGCCACGACATGTCAAGGAAAGGATGGGCACAACAGAGCATACAGAAGCAACTTCCTTTTTTCCTCTTCCAATGAGTAAAGGGAAGAAAAACTGCTGTCTGCAAGGTACCTACCCCTACAGACTGAATGGAGTCAGTCAGATCTGAGGAATGGGGTTGCTGGCCAGGGCCATATCAGTTAGGGAGCCAGCTGATGGGTTTTTGAAGCTCATGCAGCGTGGTGAATCCCGTACTACTGAAACCAAGCAGAGGCTGTGAGGCCCTCCAGGGTACAAAAGCCTCTCTGTGTCCCCTGTTTCTTGTTTGTAGGAAAAAAGCTTCAGCTTCCTAGACTTACCCTGAATTCCAAAAGGCAGATTCAAACAGTTACTAATTAGGGGAGGGAAGGAATGCAGAAACAAAGGAAAAGTTGTCAAGAAACAATCATGCAGGGCTTCCCTGGTGGCGCAGTGGTTGAGAGTCCACCTGCCAATGCAGGGGACGCGGGTTCGTGCCCCGGTCCGGGAAGGTCCCACATGCTGCGGAGCGGCTGGGCCCGTGAGCCATGGCCGCTGAGCCTGCGCGTCCGGAGCCTGTGCTCCGCAACGGGAGAGGCCACAACAGTGAGAGGCCCGCGTACCGCAAAAAAAAAAAGAAACAATCATGCAGCTTGGGGCAGGGTCCTGGTTCCTCCTCAAGAGATAAACAGGATGATCTGATACAAATATCTCTGAGTTCTTCTACAGGAACTAAGGCCCCCAACCAGGTGGAGCATGATAACTTTAGGCTGAGCACAAGCACAGCCCAGACTAGTCGGAACCAGAAGGCTGATGATGAGATTCCTGGAACATCACACTGTTACCTACCCACCAACCAACCTGAAGAAAGTCACACAACCTGCAGCCCTCATGTCTTTAAAAACTCTTCCCTGGGCTTCCCTGGTGGCACAGTGGTTGAGAGTCCGCCTGCAGACGCAGGGGATGCGGGTTTGTGCCCCAGTCTGGGAAGATCCCACATGCCGCAGAGCGGCTAGGCCCGTGAGCCATGGCCGCTGAGCCTGCGCGTCCAGAGCCTGTGCTCTGCAACGGGAGAGGCCACAACAGTGAGAGGCCCATGTACCGCAAAAAAAAAGAAAAAAGAAAAAAGAAACTCTTCCCTGAAACCCATGAGAGAGTTTGGGTATTCTGAGCAAGAGCTGCCCGTTCTCCTTGCTTGGTCCTTGCAATAAACCTTTCTCTGCTCCAAATTCCGACTTTTTGGTGGGCCTCACTCACTGTGTGTCAGGCACATGAACTTGGGTTCCACAACACTACTCTGCAGAGCATTCATGCAGTGGTTCTCAAACTGGAGCGTGCATCAGAATTATCTAGAGGGCATGTTATAACACAGATTGCCAGGCCAGCCTCTGGTCACTGGTGCGTTAGGATGGGGGTGGGGCCTGGGCATCTGCATTCCTAACAAGTTCCCAGGCAATGCTGATGCTATGGTCCAGGACCTCACTTTGAGAACTATTGGGAGAGGGTTTCACCTGACCTCAAGGAAGTTACCAATAATTTGAGGCCAATATACACCTGAGTTCCCAAAGACAATTCCAAAGCTAAAACTACCATGAATACAATGCAGGGCTCTGAGGCGGGGCCTGTCTGACGCCAAGTGGGGAGGTGGGGCTGGTCAAAGAAGCTTCCTAGGGAAAAGTGACTCAAGCGAAATGGTGAATGTGATAGCAGTGAAGAAGGAGCAGGAAGTCTGTGAAGTACCATATTGAAATGGGAGTTGGGGGGAGGAGAGGAAGGGAGGTGTCCTCCATGTTGGATGGGATAAGAGTCAAGGGGTGAGAACACTGTTTAGGGTGACGGGTGGGATAAAGGGCGGGCGAGGGCAGCCATGTTGAAGGACAATGGGCAGGGTGAGTTGTAGAGGCTAGGAAGAGGGGACCCTTGAGTGCCACGCCAAGACCCCTGGGCCAGATACTGTGGCCAGAGAGTGCTGCTGTGGGTTTTAAAGTTGCCATTGGCATGACCAAGCCAGTGCTTGAGGAAAGTTATTCTGGCACCCGGCAGGGAGCAAGGAGAGCCTGGGCAAGTATACCAAGTTGGTAGGTCAAGGCAAGCAATGAGCGAGGTAATTTCGCTTATCGTGTCATGTGATAATTGGTGTGGTCCTACATGGGTTATGTAATCCAAAGTGTTATCACTACCAACCTCTCCTCCAACAGTTATCTGTGGGTTGTTATTTTTTCTGTTTTTTTCTCACTTTCTGAGGGATCGCAGTGACCCCCAAAGAACCCAGCATCCTACCAGGGAGGGAGGTGAGGTTGGTGTTAAATAAACAGGTAGTGAGGGCTGGCAGGCGGTCGCCCAAACTGCCAGGGGCCCCAGAGCATTGACTATCACTCTCTGTCTCAAAGATGTTTTAAAATGAGAACTCCCTGGGCTCTTTCCCAGTTTTCTTTACTCCCTGTAATATTCTGGAAGCTTATTCCCATTCATTCAGCCTCCAGAGAGGAAGGAGGAAAGAACCCTGAGCCAAATGAGGGTTCGTCTTAAAGGCCTCGGTCAGAAAGTGAAAATGTTCCCATTGCCCTCGAGTGGATGGGGTGCGTCTGTCTCTTCGACCCGCCATTACGGCGGCTATGGACGAGGGGGGCGGCCAGGCAGAGACTGGTCTGCACAGTGGAAGCCACTCCCCAGGCCCATCCTACCATCTGGGTTCACAGAGGTATCTTCTTACAGGAGCATGAGAGCAGGAGGCTGAGCAGGGAGATTCATAATTTCCTTTCTCCTCTGATACAAGCTTTTAGCGAGTGGGCCGCAGGCCAGGAGAAGAAAGCCGCCATCCCCATCAGCAGTGCCCGTGGAGCTGAGCCAGAGGGTGGGGGAGATGCTGTTTGAAGGAGGCGCTTTGGAAATTCCTCACATTTTTTGGCCTTTGTCTCTGGGCATTGAGATGAAGATCCATGTTTGACTCTGAAAGAGCTCCCAGTCTCTCCTTTGCATTCAAAAGGAAGATCCTAGCAGAGAGCAGAAAGAATTCGGTGGCTGTTTTCTCATCTCAAAGACCAACTGAGTCATTTGGGGGTAGGGGGTACAGCGGGGGAGACCGGTTTTATTTTGCTGCTTCTTCACCTCATTTTCCTCTCTCACCTCTGGCCCCGGCCCCAAGCCCAGGTCATCAGTGATGTCAGTATATGGTGCTGCTTTCTGAGAAGAGCTGCCCTCCAGTACTTTCTGGGTTCTCAGGGAGCATCAAAGGCACCTGTGCGCTGGCAGAGACGACTGGGAGGCAGGATGCCTGGGTCCTGACGGCGCTGTCACACCTCAAGCAGACCACTCTGGACCTGATGTCACATTTCTCCCACCTCCCAACACAGAGAAGAGTTTGGCCTTGTCCTCCCACTTCCCAACCCCGGAGTGGTGAGGGCACCAAAGGGGACAGTCAGACCATGTTCAGTGTAAGAACAGCATTTGCAAGGGACAGGGACACGATGGCTAGGCTCCATCAAGAGATTAGCCGGAAGCCCCCTTTGGCCCGTGATTTCAGACTCCACGTACGGAGGTCCAGCATGGCTTTGGTAGTTGTGAACAAGATCCCTGTGCTATCAGTTTGAGATCTGTGTCCTTTCATTCCTCCACTGAACTGGCGCCCCTCTCCCACCAGATGCCATTTTGCATCCAAATCAACTGATTCACAAGCAGCTGGGGAGGAGAGGAAAGTGGGGGGCTCCGTGCTGTGACTAATCCCAGCCTGACCCTGAACACCATCAGTTGCCTTTCTCCGCTCACCTCTTTCCTGATTCCAGGACTCCAGATCGCCTATGCTCTGAAGCACTTGAGTTACCATACCCCTTTTGTGACCAAAATGAAGTCTTCATCAAGGGACAGCTGGCTCAGAAGGAGGGGAGATTCTGCAGATAAAATGAAGCAGAAATTTCTTTGACAGTATTTTCTCAACCAACCCCTCTCAGAGACCCTTGGACCTGTTGTCAGGTTTTGTCCTCACCAGCCCTCCCCCACAGACCTGATCTTCCTCTAAGAGGGAAAAAACAAAAACAAAACCGAAGTTAAGGGCAGCGGCTGTTGGTAAATGAGTTTGTCAGGTCACCACCAACTCATTGCATGACCCCAGGCAAATCACTTAATCTCTGAGCTTGCATTTTCTCCTGTAAAAAATAAAGGGTTGGACAAGGAGCCCTCCAAGATCCCTTCCAGACATGACAGCCCAAGTGTGAGCTCCACATCTTACCACAGGGACAACTCATCCACTTCCCCCTTCTGCTGTTCAGGTGCTGGGCCTTCCTCCAGAACTGGCTGTGGCTGGAATCCAGTATCTAATTCCTTCATGATCTCAGTCCCTATATGGGTGGCTGCATAGTGAGAACCACAGGCAGAGGACAGCCACCCTTCTGTGCAACGTGGGCTCCCTAACCAAACTGACAATTTCTCCAGACACTGAAGGTATCACAGTGTTCCCCAAGGGGGTCCCTTTCTGAGTGCTGGGGCCACAGACTAAACAGACACTTGGAACTCATCTGGATTCTGGCAACTTCTCCAAAAGCCTGTCTACATCTGCTTTTTGGGGTTGTTTTTTTTTTTTTTTTTTTTTTGCTTTTCAATTTTGAGGGACATATCTTCCTATGAAAAGGGATTATATTGAATCACCCAGCCATAGCACTCACCCTGTCCTCTCCTGAAAATGAGTTCAGCGACCTGAACTCGTGGTCAGTTACCATGACCTCCTGAGCATCCAGAAAGATGGTTCTTTTCTTCTTTTTGTGCTAGACAGCCTCGCCCTCCTATATGCAGTGTTCACTTCCACCACACTTGAGCCACAAGCTGTCTTCAGAGCTCTCCTTGTTTCAGTGGGTGTGCGTGTGCCGCTATATGTGTTGTGTCTCTCTGTATGTATCTCTCTGGGTATGTGTCTTTTGGAGATCTCTATCTCTGTCTCACTATGTCTGTCTGTTGTGTACAGGTGAACCTGATACTTCAGTAGATTGATCCTATTTTCTCCTTCCACTGGCTGCGGAACTTCTCACGTTTTTCTATAGGTAACAGATTGTGGCTGGGCCCCCGGGAGGCAGCTTCTGTTCTAAATCTGTCTTCCTGGAGGTCAGAGTGAGCACAGCCAACCTTCAAAAACACATGTCTAGGGGATGAGGGGGAGGAATTGGGAGCTTGGGACTGACACACATGCACGATTGACACTATGTATAAAATAGATAACTAAATGAGAACATACTGTAGAGCACAGGGAACTCTAGTTATTGCACTGTGGTGACCTAAATGGGAAGGAAATCCAAAAAAGAGGGGATATATGTATACGTATAGCTGACTCATTTTGCTGTACGGTAGAAACTAACACAACATTGTAAAGCAACTACACTCCAATAAGAATTAATCAAAAAAAAAAAACCCAACACATGTCTAACACCAGAAGCATTGGTGAGCGATGTACATTTCACCAAAGTCTCAGTGGGATGACAGAGAGATTATGTCACACACCACAACACACCACAAAATTCAATCAAGCCTCCTCATTAGACATCTTGCTCTCTCCCCAGAACTCTTCTGAAAGCATCACTTTATCGTGTAACTCACACTGGGTGGATGAACAGGCCTCCGAAGACCTCCTATAACTGCAGCTCCCTTTAAAGATGCCATGCTGCACCACATGAGCTACGGTAGGTGGGCTACAGCTGATGGGACCCAAGGGTGAGCACCTGACCAGGGGCTGCCTCTCTATTGGTCAGTCAAGTGTCTTATGAGATAGCTTAGGCCTAGAGCTAGTGATACTTGAACCAATCAAATGTATCAGCTTAGGGAGTTTGGATGCGACACAGAGGGGGAGCCAAGTGGTTGTCCGTGAGAGAAGCGGAATGACAAAGAAAAGCAAGGATAGGGCTTCCCTGGTAGCGCAGTGGTTGAGAGTCTGCCTGCTGATGCAGGGGACACAGGTTCGTGCCCCGGTCCGGGAAGATCCCACATGCTGCGGAGCGGCTGGGCCCGTGAGCCATGGCCGCTGAGCCTGCGCGTCCGGAGCCTGTGCTCTGCAATGGGAGAGGCCACAACAGTGAGAGGCCTGCATACCGCAAAAAAAAAGAAAAGAAAAGAAAAGAAAAGCAAGGACCGAGAGAGAAATCATTCCGTCAGTGGCAGCAGAGCAGAGTCGGATCAATGCTCCTGCTGGTAAGAAGCTGCAAATCCAGGGCTATGCACACTGTTCCCCAGTACCTACCTCACAGACCCGCAAGCCACAGTGGTTTCCTGATAAAGCTCGTTAAATGGGGCTGTATGTGCTCCTGAAACACCTCTGCGCCCTGAACCACATCCCATGTGTTTTCGCACAGGTTAGGTGTGCTGCTCGTGGGATTTCAGGTACCCTTCCTGGAGTCGCAGTCTGTGAAATTGAGGCCCCGAGGGAAGTGTGATTTCCAGAGCTGAGGCTGGGAGGGAACATAACTGAGAGGCTGTCCTTTCCCACCAGGCCCATCTCAGACCCTCAGTGAGGACAGTTATCACCCCTGGTGCCCCATCAAGAGAAATCCCAGCTCTCTCTTTCTCTCTCTTTGGGTGATGAGGACCATTCTCAAGCACCCATTATTTTGTGGGGTCCCATGAGTCCACTCCACCCAATGTGCTCCGCTCTGACTGGGCCATACAGTTCGAGGGGAGTGAAACTAGAGAAGAATGTGTGGAAGTTTGTGGCTTTCATCTCTTAAACAAATAGCAAATTCCTTGGGCTGCTGCTGCTGGAATTAAACAATGATGTATTGGGGGGAGGCTCTACAGCGTTACCTTAGCAACACCCAGGCTGTTTTCAGGCAAGGTCTAGTAAAAGAGGAAAGAGAACAAAAATAATAAAGGGACGAGTCTGGATGGGGTCCAGGAATGGGGGTCTTTTGGCTGAATGTGTTTTGTGCTCTGCGGTGTTTACAGGCCTCCTTTCAGCTAAGTTTCCTCTGGGCTCCCCCAGTGCATTCCACCGTCAGTGAGGCCGTCCACTAGAATACTAATGTGAGGCTAAGAAAAGACAGCGTGCCATGTGAGGAACGGGTTAGGAAGGGAAAGACATCACAGCTGGGACCACCTAAGTGGGAAGTGACACGTGTGAAGCCTTCCAGGCCGGCTCTTGAAGTCATGAAGGTCATGGGAGAAAGAGGGCGAGGTTCTTCAAAGGTGACCAACACTTGGGCCTTAGGCAGAGCAGAGGCCTGTATGGTGGCAATCCATCAGACCCTTGCTACTCACAGCGTGGTCCATGGACCAGCGGTAGAGGCGTTACCTGGGAGTTTGACAGAAATGCAGAATATAGGGCTGCCCCAGGCCTACTGACAAGGGTCTGCATTTTTACAAGCCCCAGGTGGTTCATGTGTGCACTGCTGTTTGAGAAGCGCCAAGCAGGACCTAAGTCTTGTCTCTCCCAGGTTCCTGCAAATCTGTCACTGCCTTTGTCATGTCACAGCACACTACCACCCACACAAAAACAGGCATATCCAGTTTGCTGATAATGCATTTGGGTTTTTTTTTTTTTCATGACAGATCCACTTGAGATCTAGAAAGCACTTTAATGCTCTATCCTTCTTCAAATGATCAAGAGAAATAGCAAGTCCTGTATTTACAAAACCGATGAAAATCACCATGTAACAATCAGTGGGTGCAGAACAACCGCACAGATCTGTGTTTCCAACTTTTTCCACCATGATTCTCCATCAAGGTAAAAAAAGATTCGTACAAATCCCAGAAGGACGTACAGGTGGCAGCACAACTGCCAAAGATGGTACCATGACTTACTACTGAAGCTGGTGATGGGACACAGAGTTCTCGAGAAAAGAACCCTATGTAACGCAGGCAGCTCTAGTCCGTGGTCAACCTGTGGTACCAAAACCACACCCCGAAGTCGTTGCTGCAGGTCACAAAGCCGGGGTTGGTGGGCGAGTGCACGATACAGTGCACGACGTTGTTGTGGCCCAGGGAGAGAAGGTTCCGGCGCTCGGCCATTCTTGAGTCCCAGCAGCAGAGGCTGATGGTCCTCTAGTCAGGCAGCAGCACGCAGTCCTCCGTGTGGTTGAAGACGGACTACGTCCGGTGCACGTGCCGTCCACTCATGACAGCACCTGTGTATCTGACCAGGGTTCACCCTGTTGATATTTCTCAAAGTTTAGCTACAGTCTTCTTCACTTGACAGAATGTATTTTGAATTTTTGGAAAAAATGGCAAAACAAACTTCAGCATCATCGTGTGCTTTCTCAGAAGTTGTGATGCATCGATTTGAAACACCATCCCATAATTTGATGCAGCCGTCCTTGCTACCAGTCACATACATATTGGCACTAGGATTGTAATTAATGGAACATATGGCATCAGTGTATTGATCCTGAGGACTGCAAGAGACAAAGCACTGAAATGTGTTGATATCATAAAGTCGAAGAGTAGGCTGCTGAGCCCCAACAAGTATAAAGTCTCTAGAAGGATGAAAAGAGATGGAGCATAACATTTCAGCCTCCTGAATGTATCTGAAGGCTCTTTTTGTAGATGGTTTGGAATAATCAAATAATTTAAGAGTATAATCCCTTTAACCAGAGGCGAGGATCTGTTCTGTTGGGTGGAAAGCAAGACACGTGACTTCATCCACGTGGTCGTAAAGAGTTGGAATCACTGGGTGGTTTTCCATGTTCTGCTGTGCAGTCTCGTTCATCCTGACCTCTACTGGCATGGCACTTTTGGCCAACATTCTTTCTGTGTCAAGTATTTTTATGGAAGCATCAGCAGATTCAGTAGCTATTCATTGCCCATCTCTATTATAGGTAGCTACACGACGTGGTCCTTTATGGGATGTGACATAGCATGTTTCATACTCTGAAGCCTCTGGGGACATAGTCTGGACATCTGCATCAAATTCCAGGTCAATTCCTGTGCCAGGGGCAACTGTATCTGACAGACCAATTGCATAGTGAACTGTAGTATCATCGTTTTCCATTCCTTGTATGAATTCTTCTGGACCTTTCTCCATGCACACAGTCGTTTCATTTCTAGTTTGATGAATGCAGGAGCTGCTCCGAGGGTGCACAGACAGACTGAGGCTTGATTTCCTTGATGAGGCCATCAGCAGTGTTGATGTAGCCGTCATAGAGCAGCTGGCTAACGATCAGCTTGTAGAGCTGCTGGCGATCCTTCAAGCCCACTTTGGGTCTGTGCATCGGGGAGAAGAGGAAGATAATTTCCCTGCCAGGGGCGCGTTCTAGAGGTTCGTTCACCTCCTCCGACTTTATCTCCTACGCGACAACCCTGATGCCGAGGAACTGCCGCCTCACGGACAAATGTCAGAACCGGAGAGCACAGCGGGTGTGGCGGCAGGTTGGCGCCACCACTTCCGGGGCCTTACGGAGCAAGTGCGCCTGCGCACCGTCTCCGCTGGGGCGTGACTCAAGCCCTGGTGTTCGTTTTGTTTTGTTTTGTTTTTTTGTGGTACGCGGGCCTTTCACTGTTGTGGCCTCTCTCGTTGCGGAGCACGCGCCGGCTCAGCGGCCATGGCTCACGGGCCCAGCTGCTCCGTGGCATGTGGGATCTTCCCGGACCGGGGCACGAACCCGTGTCCCCTGCATCGGCAGGCGGACTCTCAACCACTGCGCCACCAGGGAAGCCCTGGTGTTTTTGTTTTTTTTGTTTTTTTTTTTTTTTGCGGTACGCGGGCCTCTCACTGTTGTGGCTTCTCCCGTTGCAGAGCACAGGCTCCGGACGCGCAGGCTCAGCGGCCATGGCTCACGGGCCTAGCCGCTCCGCGGCATGTGGGATCCTCCCGGACCAGGGCATGAACCCGTGTCCCCTGCATCGGCAGGCGGACTCTCAACCACTGCGCCACCAGGGAAGCCCTGGTGTTTGTTTTTTAACACTGATTTTTTCGTGATGATAATGATAGTGATGATGCTGATGATGAAGATGACATTAGATACTGTTAGGGGTTGAATTGTGTCCCCCGAAAAGGATATATTCAAGTCCTAACCCCCAGTACCTGTGGCTATGACCTTATTTGGAAATAGGGTCTTTGCAGATGAGATCAAGTTAAGATGAGGTCATCAGGGTTGCCCTAATCCAATGACTAGAGGAACAGGTTCTTCCTGAGCCCCTAAGGAGGAACCAACCTACTAACACCTCTTGATTTCAGACTTCTGGCCTCCAGAACTGTGAGACACGAAATTTCTACTGTTTTAAGCCACCCAGTTTGTGATACTTTGTTACAGCAGACCTAGAAAACATAGAGAGAATTTCCTCTCTTTTTTCTTTTTTTCTGAAACTTTCCTTCCTTCAAGCCCTTTCACATACGGTATCTTGTGAAAGCAGACGCAGGCTAGGCATTTTATTCAGTTTTTCAAAGAAGAAAGTCCATTTGTTACGTGAAGAGGTCACAGGAGTGAGGCGGAACTACAGCTGCACCTGGAGGGCCTGTGAAAAAGGACTCAGCCACAGGGGATGTGGGCCTCTGCATCTGTCCCTGGGCCTGGACAGCTGCCACCGCCCCTGAGGACACTGAATAAGAGGAAAGACTCGCGCCACGGGGCTCACCCATCACCATCTCCACCATCTCCATCCCATGGGCTCAAAGGTGCCATCAGCAGGGTGTGTCCCAGCCCCAAACTGGACATGGCCCAAGTACGCATCTTTCTTGTTATCCTGATGTTTGTATCTGAGTTGTCAAATGTCACCTCCTTTCTCAAACCACCCCCCAGTTTTATTTTCTTCACAACACTTAACACCATCCATAATGCTGCTGCTTATTTATTTAATTACTTTTATACCTCCTGTCTCCTTTACTAGAATGTACATTCTGGTCCCCAGAATATAGCCTTGCCCGTGACAGTTTCTCAATAAATAATGGGAAGAGAACCTGTTCAAAATATTACAGCATGTGCAAGTACTGACATTTAAGAGAATGAGTTGGGTCCACACACAGTCCACGGAATGGTGGCCGTGGTATTATTGAGGTGAGGGAGCAGTTTGCACAGGGATACACATCGTGTGCTTCCGGTTTTGAATACATATCACAAATACATACCGCTGTCAGCCGTGGCTACCTGTTGGAGGTGGGGTTGGAGGGGAGGGGTGAGAGCCAGGAGCCTGGGACCAGGGCCGGCTGAAGGAGGTGGGCCATAAGGCAGTTGCTTGTGGGGACAGAGAATTTGCTGAAGTCACAGGAGGGAGACCAAGGACAAAGCATACCTCCAACGCCAAGGGCCAAGGGCCAACCAGGCCACAGGTCAGGGGCTCTCTCCTCCCTTCCATTCCTGGTGCCACTGAATTGTGAGAGCCCGGGGAGGGTGGCAGCTGGTAGGAATCTACAGAGAGAACAACCCTTCTGCTCCTACGTGACACAATAGAGGAGTCCCCAAGGACTGTTAGACTCTGCTGAAAACCAATAATGGAAGTGATGACGAGTGGGTGGAGCTGCCCCTTGAGCTGTGGGGTGAGGCTAGTCTGGTGGGTGGGTTAGAATAGGAGAGAGAGTGTAACCAGGGGATAGGCTGAAAGGGCCAGCCAGGAGTGGCCACCACCCCGGCTTATCTTTCTACCCACCACGTCCATGATGAAGGGTGCACACACACCCATGCACACGGCCGGGAGTGGGCAGGGGGTGGGGGGAGGCGTCTCTCTGCTTCTGTCACACAAAGAAGGAGAAGCGGGGGTTCCTGCCCTCAAGGAGACTGCAGTGTGACGGGGCTTTAGAAGTCCAATACAAGCTCCCCCCCCCCCAACTGCCAACTAGCTGTAGAAAAAAATCACCCCTTTTGCCATCTCCTCCCCTCACCCCTCTCCAAATGGCAACTCTTTCAGGAGTGCCACCCACAAATTTTCGACACTTAGCCAAACTGCTCTTCTTAATACAAGCCCAGGCTCTCCTGCCTCTGGGCCTTTGTTCAATTTCTAGCCGTTTCCTCTGAGTAAAGGACACCTCCCTCCTGCTTCCCGCTGGTCTCCGTGGTCCAGACAGCAGCAGCTGGGGCTCCCCCTTCAGCCAGCCCTGAGGAGGCCTCTGCATAGCGCCAACCTGGATTCTGACCTTAGTTAGCTCTGTTGCACTGGTCCCTAAACCTCTTAGCCTCCATGTCATCATGCATAAAGCGTTAGCACAGGGCTCCCACTAGGATTAAAGGCATCGGCACATGTAGAGACCCACCCCTGGTGCCAGGAGCAGAAAAGGCGGGGTTGTTACAGCAGCACACTGGGCATCGTGGAGGAAATAAAGACGAATGAGCCGAGGTTGCACCCACCTACCAGAGGCCAGCTGTCTGCTTGGAGAAGTGAGACAGGCCTGCAGGGAGAGAAACTAGGAACGAAGTGCCAATAGTAACAGCTCTGGGCAGCGCCTTGGCCTCACGTGCTCTCCGCCCAGACCTAGCCTTGGCTGCAGCGCCAGCCTTGCCCAGGTGGCATCTGACAGCACCTGTCAGAGGCACCTGTGACCATTCTGCCCCAGGGCTCCTCTGTGACCAGGACAGGCCCTCCGGACACTCACACAGGTGATAAGCTAAGCTTTGCCACAATGGGGGAGGGGAACTGCTTGATAAATGCTGTCCTCTTGCTCCTGGGGATAATTCGGAGTCCCATTCTGTGTGCTCCTCGGAGGCTCCCAGCAGGACGGAACCAGCCTGAAAACTCATCCTTGGATTGGCCTGTCCTCCTTCCCCATCCACTCTTTTCAATCCCCCCCTCCTGTGCTCTGGGATCACTTCCCAAAACGCACCACCCAGCTCCAGGTCTCAGGCTTTCCCAGCGGGACTGAGGTAAAGACAACAGTGCAGTGGCTCAGGGCACAGCTTGGGGCTGCGAGCTGGGGCAGGTGCTCCCCTTTCCCCAGGAGTGGCTCCTGCTCATCTTCTCTCAGTGTATTAGTCAGGATGTCCAGAGAAACGGAACCAATAGGATATATAATGTATATGGAAGAGGAGATTTATTATACGAGTTGGCTCATGCCATGATGGAGGCCGAGAAGCCCCATGATCTTCTGTCTGCAAACTGCAGAACCAGGAAAGCTGGTGGGTAATTTAGCCTGAGGCCGAAGGTCTGAGAATGGGGGTGGGCGGATACAGACGGCCCGAGTCCTGGTCTTAGTCTGAAAGCCTGAGAAGCGGGAGCACCCATGTCCTGTGTCCAAGGGCAGGAGAAGATTGACATCTCAGCTCAAGCAGAGACGGCAAATCCGCCACCTTTTTGCTCTCTCCAGGCCCTCAGATGGATTGGGTGATCTCCACCCACACTGGTGAAGGCATTTTCTTTTACTGAGTCTACTGACTCAAATACTAACCTGCCAATCTCTTCCAGAGACATCCTCACGGACACACACAGAAATACGGTTTTACTAGCTCTCTGAGCATGCCTCAACCCAGTCACTTTGGTACATAAAATTAACTACCACACTAGGGGTTGCTGTGAAGGTCACATTAGAGAGATGGGTTAGCATAGAGGTTGAGGACACAGTCTCTGGAGCCAGGCTCTCAGACTCTTCCACTTGTGTGTTACTTAGAAGTTACTTAACCTCTCAGTACCTCAGTCTCCTCAAATGTAACATGAGGGTGGTAATAATAGCGCTCAACTCCTAGGGTTGTTGTGAGGATCCACGGAAGTAATACATGCAAAGTACCTAAAACACTCTCCACCTATTAAGATAGTGTCTGCAAAGCACTTTGCAGAGTGCCTGTCACTTTGGAAAATGCTAGATAAAGATAAGTAAGTATAAGGTTAGTACAAGAAAACCTAGGAAAATGTTTTTGTGACTTAGAAACCGGAAAGGACATCTTAAAACTTCAAAAGCACACACCAGAATTTAAAAGATTGGTTTTGAGCTTGACGGCATCAAAATGAAGGATTCATTGCCGTTGAAGGATACCAGGAACAAAATCAGTGGATGGAGGACCGAATGGGAGGAGGTCTAAAACCGACATAGATTTTATTCTAATTCTCGGTATCCTCTGATATCAACAGTATACAAAGGACTTCTAGAAATCAGTGAGGAGGGGGCTGCGGACCCACCAGGAAACAGGCAAAAGTGTGGACAAACTATACAGAAAAGGAAACCCCCAAAGTTCAGAAGCACGGGAAGCATGCAGTGGTGGGTAACAGAGACACACAAGCTGGGAATTCGAGTGGTGCCGCCCTTCTGGAGAGCAGTGTGGCGGTGCACGGCAGGCCCTGGGCTCCTCGGGCTGCTGGGAATCCAGCCCAAAGGAGATCTCACCCAGGTCTGTGGGGTGCCACACTGACGACTCACTGCAGTGTTCTCCCCTGCAGGGCGAAGGGGTGGGAGGGGCTGGATTGATCCCCCTTCTGACTCTAAGTCTACACCATGCTTCGTCAGTATTTGCTTCTGCTACTGCAGCAGTATTTGCTGCTGCTACTGCAGTCTAATCCCGAAGCACAAAAAAACCCTGCAGCGGGGAGGGAGGGGGAAGGAGCAGAACAAAAGTGGTCAGTGCCTGGGGGCAGGGCAGCTGGAGGAGGCCCGGTTTTGAAGCGTGGATGCAGGGAGCATGGCGGTGCCTTCAGGAAAGTCGAGAACCGGGGTGGGGGGGGGCTCGAGGCTAGTGTGACCATGTGAGGTCCTGTCAAGACAGGGGTGGAGGACTGCGTGAGGACTGGGGTCAGCAACACTGTAGCGCATACTTGAAAGCTGCCAGGAGAGTGAATCCTAAAGGTTAACTCGCTAAAGTGATGGATGGTAACTAGGCTTACCTGGCGATCATTTCACAATGTATACAAATATCTGAATTGTTACCTTGGACACCTGAAACCAATGTAACATTATATGTCAATTACACCTCAACTAAAATGTTAAAAAAGACAGCCCTAGGAAAAAGTGCCTGCAGCAGTACAGACCAGGGAGTGAGGGCCCTGCAGGATGGAGCTCAGGCCTCTGGGGGAGCCCGGAGAGGACTCCTAGGGTGAGCGTGCAGAGCCTGGGCCCGGCTCCCCATCCTCGTCTCTGGAGCGTTTCAGTGCGATGGTGGCAGCCCACACCACACCTGCCTCCCCCCGTGATGAGCTGTGAGGGGGCATCCGTGCACGATGGGCAGCTCTGGGGTGCGAGCTGGTGGAGGGCAGCGGGCAGAGGGCGTGGGCGAGGATGGCTCCGGCCAAACGGCCCGCTCAGTGTCTGGGAGCTGATCCTTCAAGGACGAAGGTGCTTTCTGAGGTGGAGAGGATGGGCAGGCCCTTCCACAGAGAGGAAACTGTCCGAACGGGGACTCAGAGACAGGAAAACCCACGCCTGTCAGAAGAGACGGGAGGTCCCTGGGAGGGCAGGCTGGCCAAGGGGGCTCGAAGGGCTTGAGCTGAATCCTGAAGGCCTCCCGGGACGTCTTGAGGCGTCTGGACCACGTCCCGTGGAGCTGAGAGCCTCTGCCCGCACAGGGCAGTGAAGGCTCAGCTGCGCTTTCACGAGGATGGGGGCGGGGGGCGAGGCCGGGCCGGGAGACGGCTCCGCTCACACCTCGAGCACGCGCTGCGGCACACCCGTGCACTGCACACACCACCCCCAGACCCGCACTGGACACACACACACACACGTGCATCACACCCACCCGTCACACTCACTCCACACCCACAGCTACCAAGCCCACACACAGCACCCACACGTGCACGTCCCCACCACGTCACACGCACCCACACGTCACACCACGCGGGCACTGTGCCTCCAGTAAATGCAGGTGGGCACCTGACCCTTGAACAACCTGAAAGAGTAAAACGTAAAAAGCCTGCCATCTCTGGGGCTGTTGTCAGGCATTCAGACCCTGAATAAGGTCTGGAGCTCCTGAATTTGGGGTGACCTCAGGGAACTCCGGTCTCCATCTCCCATCTGAGCCAGAGGGACTTCTGTCTGCCGCCCAGGGAGAGACTGGGCCGGGCCGTGAGGTGCCCCCTCCCCAGCTGGAGCCACGGCTGCTGGTCCTTTTCCTACCCCCTGTTCTCCCTCTGATGCACTTTGGCACCTTCCCGTCTCAGAGGACAGGGTCCCCAGAGGGCCCTTTCTCGCCAGTCTCTCAGATAAGCCAGGTTATCTGTCCATCTGCTGGCCACTGACCTCTTTATCTTCTTAGGGCTCTCTTCCTGAAATAACCCGGGATTATCTTGGCTGCCGGAGCACGCAGGCCTCCTCACAGCCCCCCTCCAAGGGAGAGTGGCCGCTCGTCCCGGGCAGCTTTCAACGCCCTTCATCCAGGCCTGAATTCCACACACTGTTAGGCCAGGCTGCGGACCTTCTGGGAAGGGCCGGCAACGCCACCCCCACCAGGTACCACGACTGCAGCCCGTGCTCGCGAGAGCACAGGTGGCCTCTCCCCGCCCCCCCCGGGAGGGCGTGGCCCTGCTGCTCCCTGGTTCTCTCACCCCAGCCCCCCGGGGAGCTGGACCCTTGTACTTGCAACCCCAGTCATCTGCTCAGAATTGGCAGACCCAAGGCCAAGCCCATCCTCTGCCTAATTCCAAACCTCCCATCTCTGCCACATTTCCATCCACTCAGTCATGTCAAAACTTTCCGAGACTCCTGGATTAAAATCTCAGGCACAGTCCAGCACCCTTCCCATCTTGGTGGCGCCCCTCACCAGCACCACAGCCCAAGCCCCGGCCCGCTGCCCTCGCAGGCTGGAGTCCTCGGACAGCTCCCCTGGGTTCTGGATTCCAAGCCCCCTCCACGCAGCTGCCAGATTAACAGTCTTCAATTAACATTTCACCCCGGCACTGCCCTGCTCAAGATCCTTCCATGGCTCCCTAGTAATGGCTGCCTCAAATCTAAACAGATTTGTCTGGCTCAAGGTACACCTCCAATTCCCTAACGTCACAGCCTGCTACTCCGGTTAGGGTTGTCTCTGTTCCTGAGAGGAGGCCAGCCCCTGCTCAGCACCCTCACACACAGGCTCTTTTGGGCCTCCATGCCTCTACCCGAGCTGACCTGCTGACCAGCAACACCCTTCCGTATCCCCTCCCCCTCGGCAAGACCCTCCCAGTCCCATTTTTGCTAAGTCCTCTTCAGTGTTTTCCAGTCATTCATTTATTCAGCCAATGTTAACTGAGCCCTTACCTCAAACAAGGCTTTCGCTGACCGGCCTCCCCTCTGAACTCTAACAGCACAAGCAACACCTGCCCCACGCCTCTGCACAGAATCCCTTGAGGTCTTGCAGGACATCACCATTACAGGCCTGTAGCCCTCCACCAAGTCACGGGCTCCTTAAAGGCAGTGCTCAGTGTCCTGCTCCTTGCACGTGCCCTAGACCATGGCTCATAGACTTGGGAACATTCCAAGCTGCAGGTGGTGGTTTTTTTGGTTTCTGTTTGGAGAGCTAGCAGAGGATTGTCGGCTTTTTGTTTCATCAGATAAAAATGTCTTTTAATTACCGTGATGTCATAAACAAAAGCACATTTTAACACTCACAAAGTAGCCCTAGGAAAGTAGGAAGAACATCATCCCAGAATAAAGGACAATCCTAGCAGCATGGAAAAATTCACCTCATTTTTCTTCTTCATTTCAGAAATAATCTCAGAATAAAAGGACAGTCCTTTGAAAGGAAGAAATTTAGCAAGCTGAAAAATTCATTGTTTCTTTTTGTTCAGTTCACAGGGGACGGGTGACTACTCTATCAATGTCTGTTCCAGTGTTTGGGAGCCCCTGTCTACGGCCCCTCACCAGGTGAGCACAGCTCAAGGGCATGGAGTGAGGGGTTGATGTCTTTGTTTGGTTGTTGCCTGGAGAAGCCTCCGTGAGCCTCCTCTCACAAGATCCAGGCTGGGAGCCAGGGACATGGCTGGCCGGGCAGTGGTGACCCCACGCCTTCAGCTCTGTGTCTCAGACACAGTGCCTGAATTTTTGCTCCGGTATTCTTGACACTGCTTGCATCCCATTCTTGGGCAGTAAAATCCTGGAACCTCAGGGGAGGCAGGTGGGATGGGAGCACCTGGGGTGCTGGATAGGAGAAAAAACAAATAGGTCACAGAAACAGTCACCCACCGAATGGCCTCATGGTTCCAAGCTGGTCAGGAACAGTGCTGGGGTGAGGCCCCAGAGCCTCTGGCCTCACAGGCCTGGGATCCTGACCTCTCCCCGCCCTGTCCGAGCTGGGCTTCTTCAAGAGAGAAATACAACGGAAACTTTCCATTTCTCAGCCCGGGACCCTCCCACTCCCACCCCAGCCACTTCCATAAAAAGCCATTGCTGCCTTGAGGGGAGAGAGAGAGAATTTTTCCAAAGGATGCATGTGTGTATTGTTAGGAGCAGCAAGCATTTCGGTGAACTCCAGGTCACGGCACAGCCTGACAAATGGCAGGAAGTTCGGGACTTGGGCCTGACATTTTTCGCACAAAGCCCTATGGCCCAGCCAGGTGAGCTGGGCCTGGGGACGGACACGGGGCCACCGCCCAGCATTTCCTGCCCTTTGTTGGCCCATGGGACAGCCTTCCCGGCGCTTGAAATGGCCTTTCTTTTGTGCCTGACTCCTGTTCTTTATTTATGGAGAAGAGCGTCTCGATATAGAAACGGGTGGGCCCCGAGCCGGCAGCAGGATGTGGGATTGCAGACTGGCAGGATGCCCACCACCAGGGACAGGATCGTCGAGTTAAAATAATGTGGCCACATACTCCCAGTAATAAGCCTGGCTGGTATTTATATGCCTGATGAGGCGTTGCACAGGCTCCGCTGGCACGTTTTGGGGGATCGGGAGTCTGCCCGTCCATTAGCCCGCCTGTCGGCACCACACTTTGGCTCTCCTGCCTGGGCTGCCTTCGCAGCTCGTGAGTCAGTTCTGCCTGGCCCGACCCTCCAAGTCAGTGTGGGCTCCTAGAAGGAAGGGACCCTTCCTTCTCCCCACAGGAAAACCTTTACTGTCAGCTTCATCAGGATTAGACTCTTCTCCAGAGAGTTGACAGTGTGTCTGTGGGCATCGGTTCCCCAGGGTACCTCCGTAAGCTCCCGACCTTTTCTTCACTGTCTTCATTTACGGTGGAATTCTTTCTAAAAGGAATCACACACTCCTGGTGCTTCAGAAGACTTGGAACAGAATTTGAGTTTTTCTTGGGAACTCGGGGTCTTGGTTAGGAACCCTGTGTGACCAGTAGAAAGGACCCCGGGCCAGGTAGGACCAGGAGAGCTGGGTGCCATTCCTCACCCTGCCTGGCTAGCTGTGCAACCTTAAGCAAATTCCTTCACCTCTCTGGTTCTCAGAGGTTGGCCTGATGACACCAAGTGTTCATCTTAATTCTCATGTTCTGTGGTTCCATTTGTTTTGTACCATGTGGTCATACAGTGATGTCAATACAAAAGTTATTGAGGTACATAGGCCGTTTATCCCACACAGGAAATCATAGCTGACTTTGAGTTCTCATCACCATTTTTGGTAGATTTCTTTCTGATTTACCTTGTTTAAAAAAAAAAAAAAGGGCGGGAATTCCCTGGCTGCCCAGTGGTTAAGACTCCACGCTTCCACTGCAGGGGGCATGGGTTCGATCCCTGGTCCGGGAACTAAGATCCCACATCCTGCACAGGGTGGCCAAAAAAAAAAAAGGTAGCCTAAAGGCTAATTTTAGACCACTGTTTACAGACCCACCAGTAGTAGCAACTCTTTCCCTTTCAAGTTCATGCCTTCTTAAGCTAGAACTATGTGCAAATGAAGAATTAAGAGGCTCAGAGTAAATATACAAATGCATATGTGTACTTTATGGCATATTTCTGATAATCAGAGACTTTTTTTTCCCTTCCTTGACTATTCCAGAGAGATGAAGTTATCAGAAAGGTGAAATCTGGAGCAGTGAGGTACTTCTGTGCCTTTCCGTATATTCCTATGGTGCCTTCAGGGAACATAGCAGAAGTTCAATAAATTCTTGTTGGGCTTCCCTGGTGGTGCAGTGGTTGAGAGTCCGCCTGCCGATGCAGGGGACATGGGTTCGTGCCCTGGTCCAGGAAGATCCCACATGCCACAGAGCGGCTGGGCCCGTGAGCCATGGCCGCTGAGCCTGCGTGTCTGGAGCTGGGAGAGGCCACAACAGTGAGAGGCCCGCTTACTGCAAAAAAAAATAAAATAAAAATAAAAAAATAATAAAATAAATTCTTGTTGAACCAGATAACCTCCCCTCTACTCAAAATTCACCTAGAATAAAAGTCTGCCTCATCCAAGTTTATTTTTTTATTTTTTTATTTTTTTGCGGTACGCGGGCCTCTCACTGCTGTGGCCTTTCCCGTTGCGGAGCACAGGCTCCGAACACACAGGCTCAGAAGCCATGGCTCACGGGCCCAGCCGCTCCGCGACATGTGGGATCTTCCCGAACGGGGGCGCGAACCCGTGTGCCCTGCATTGGCAGGCGGACTCTCAACCACTGCGCCACCAGGGAAGCCCCATCCAGGTTTATTTCTGAGCTAAGGTGTGGGGGGCAAACTGGCCTGGCCTGGCTGCATGTTTGTTTGACAAAACCCTACTCCCCCTGCTGCCTACAAAACAGAGTGTCCCCTCTCTTCCTCATGGCCTCCTTCTTCCTCTGACGTGGACCCCATCCTGTCACTCCCCCAGAAGGAAAGGCATGAGGCACTAATTAGATTTTGCCCCTCCTCAGAGTGAGATTTGGAAACTCTGGAAGTTTCTAGATGCCATGCAGAGCACCTCTAGGTAGGTAGAGCTCTAAAATGATAATAAGTAACATTTGCATAGACTTCAAACTGTTCAGAGCACTCTTCCATACTATATTTCCCTTAGTCAGCCCTCCAGTCCTGAGGTGGTATCGCCTGCACGGGGCAGATTAACTGAGACCAGCTGCAGCTGAGTGATTTTGCAGGATTAACTTGGAAGCCCAGGGATTTTCCCAGTGTATCCAAACTTTTTGGTGGAAGGGCTACAGGGATGGTGAGAGTTGGCATTGGGGGTCACCCTCTTCCAAGGGGGGAAAGACAGTGTATCTTCGAGTAGAGAGGGAGGTGAGGAGGAGGCGGGAGTGGGGGAGCACATGTCCCAAGGAAGACAAGAGCTTCTCCACTAGAATAAGGCAGTTTCTGGAGGATTCAGCACATTTCTTTGCCCTCAGGGTACGCTGGGAAGAACCCGGGCTTTGGGATCAGAAGATCAGAAGACATGGGCAGGACCTTGAACTCTTCCCTTCACAGGGAAAATTAAACTCTCTGATCTCCCCGTCAGTTCTGTCCTCTGCAAAAGGAGAATGAGAACAATAACACCACCACCCCTACTGATGCAACAGCAGCGGGGAGAATACCTGCTCCCGTCCCTCCTCACAAGGTATACGTGAGGATCGAGGTGAGCTGAGCACGTGGAGACGCTCTTACAACATAAACCAGGATATTCTGGCGGGTTGTCTTGTTTTCGTTCATTGCACAGATATTTATTGAACATCTACCATGCTCTGGGCTCTGAAGTAGGCCCTGAGGATTCAATGATGAAAAAAAAATGGTACCCATGACACGTGTCCCTGTGAGTCTCTCTACTGTACCCCTTACTGCCCCTGCTTTGGTCCTGCTAACTATGGAACAGTGCAGGCTACCTCTTTAGGCATCAGGGTCCTTATCTGACGTAGGAATTAAGTGACTTCATGTATATGAAGCATCTACATCTAACACCGTGCCTGTCACAGAAGGAGCGAACACTCTAATCATTTTCTCCAGAAGTGCCCTTTAATGTCACATCTCTCTCTAAACAAGAAGATGAGGATTCTTGTGCCCTGAGCTTAGTCACCAGCTAAAAGACCTCCCTTTGCCCACACCACCACCCCCAACCCCATCAATGCAAGTGAAGGCAGCCCTCGGAACTCTGATGCATTCGTTCAGTCTTGTGTGTGTGTGTGTGTGTGTGTGTGTGTGTGTGTGTGTGTGTGTGTGTGTGTGTGTGTGTGTGTGTGTGTGTTCTTTGTGCCTTACTTCTCCAAATAGAACACGGTTCCTGGCAGGTAGGGACTCACTCAACCAGCCTCTTCTCCTCCCCACCAGGGAACCGGAAGGGACAGGCCAGCTGTCCATCTTACCAAGTCAGTGAGAAATCCCTCCCGACTCCAGTTCTATCGACTTTCTTTCTGGCTCACTGCTGAAGTGTGAAGTGTTCTGACAGCACAGCAAGGAAGCGTCAGGAAGTTCCTGCGACACTGAAGGTGAACGCAGGATAATTTAATAATCTAAGGAACGCCTGCGGCTCTGTTTTCTCAGACACAACAAGTCCAGGGGTAAAAATGGGCCAGAGACTATAAACGGGCCAGGATTTTCCTGGCTCCCTGCTCCCAGGACCCACCCTCCTGGAGTCCCAGTCTATAACTAGGGAGCGTGCCATGTAAGAACACAGCTCTCCAGTCTGGCCACCCGACGTCCTTACCACCTGCCCTGGTGCCGGCCCAGATGGCACCTTTGTGCTAATTAGGAGAGGGCCCTCATGTTCTGGGCAGGTCACGCCCACACCGGCTTAACTTCCCAGGCTACGCGGTAGCCCTCCAGGTTCCTGCCGTGATGGCCGCTACTCCGTGCTGTTGATGCTGCTGCAGACTGTGCTGCTCTCTGCCCCGATGGAGCCTCTGGCCATCGCAGCCTGGGCCACTGATGCTTCCTGCTCTCTCTGTGCCTCGTGTCTCTTTTTGCCTTTATTTTCTTTGTGATTCAGCCCCCTCTGTATGGGAGCTGGGCCACAGCACCCCCTTGGAAACAGATATTTGCTGGCCTCAGAATTGAAACTTCTCTCTGGCCTTGGCCTGTTGTTCCAGAACCTGAGAGATGTGCATGATTCTATCCTTCCTTAGGATGAGTTTCCTGCCAGGAGGCTCCTGGACTCTCACGCAGGTAAAGGCCTCTCTTTATTAGACCTGGGTCCTAGTGGAGACACAGTCTGACTACCGGCAAAGTCAGGCTCAGAGTCGCTAGGGCTTTAGTCTGACTGCCTTCCATGCCTGCAGACCCACGTGTTGTGCCTCTCTTGAATCCCTACTGTGATAGATAGGTCCTCCTGGGGGCATCCATATGATCTTTTAAATTGCTTTCACTGCTAGAAAGTTCTTCCTATGTTCATTTGACAAATCTTTATCGAAGCCATTCCTAAGTCCCGGACCCAGCCCTTTATTCTGGGGACAGGCCAGGTGGGGTCTCTGCTCACACAGAGCTTAAGTTTAAGTTGGGCGGGCGGCGGGGTGGGGGTGGGGGGAGGTAGAGAACACAGAGCATACAAATGATAATGAGATGGTTGAAGAAAACCGAGCTCCACAATGAGGAAACTCCAGGGGGCAGAGGGTGGTGCCTCTGAGGATCTCCAGGGTGGAGACCTGGGGACCAGAGAGGTCAGCCACGGAGATGGTGAGGGCAGAGGCTCCCAGGGCAGAGCAAGGCTGGGAAAGAAGCCCAGTGGGGCTGGAGCAGGCACTGGGAATGGACCTTTGCCTCCACTGCACGAAGGAGGTAGGAGAGGTGGAAGGGAAGAAATGGGGACTCAGTCCTCACTTTACAAGGAATCCTTCCTTTTTAGAACAAAAGCTGCCACCACCTCTACCAGCAACGCAAACCTTCCGTCATCACTCCAACCCCCTCACGTGCAGCTGCTTCTCACCTCTCACCTGCTGATCCTCCTGCCCAGCACGCCCTTCCACCACCCTTCAGGCCCTGGAAAACTCCTCCTTACCCGATGAGATCCCGCTCAAAATTTCCTTCCTCTGAGAAGCTTTCCCAGACTCCCGCCTGCAGGCCGAGGTGACTGCTCTTCCCTGCCCTCCGAGGAGCTTTGTTCCCTCTGCCGGATGCTGAGAGAGTGGGCTCAGGAGGCAGACCCAGCCAGGTTCCACCCCACCAGCCGTGTGATGTGGGGTATTCATTTCCTGAGGACCACAAACTGGGTGGCTTATTTTTATTTATTGTCTCTCAGTTCTGGAAGCCAGAAGTCTGAAATCACGGTGTTGGCAATGCTGATTCTTTCTGGGGACTCTAGGGAAAACCTGTCCATGCCTCTCAACTAGCTTCTGGTGATGGCTGGTGGCCTTGGCCTTCCTTGGCTGGTAGACACATGACTCCAATCTCTGCCTCCGTCTTCACCTGCCGTCTTCTCCCTGTGTGTCTGTCTTCACCTGGTGCTCTCTTCTCTCTCTCCTCTTCTTAAAAGTATACCAGCCATATGGGATTAAGGGCCCACCTATTCCAGTGTGAACTCATTTTAACTTACCTACATCTGCAAAGACCCTATTTCCAAATAAGGTTGCATTCTCAGATACTGGGGATTAGGACTTCAACATATCTTTTTGGGGAACACAATTCAACCTATAACACCTGGGTTAAGTTTAAATTGTTTCCTCCTCTCTAAAACACATTAAAAAAGGATCTTCTGGGTGGGCTTCCCTGGTGGCGCAGTGGTTGAGAGTCCGCCTGCCGATGCAGGGGACACGGGTTCGAGCCCTGGTCTGGGAAGATCCCACATGCCACGGAGCAACTAGGCCCGCGCGCCACAACTACTGAAGCCCACGTGCCTAGAGCCCGTGCTCCGCAACAAGAGAAGCCACTGAAATGAGAAGCCCGTGCACTGCAATAAAGGGGAACCCCCCCTCACCGCAACTAGAGAAAACCTGCGCGCAGCAGCAAAGACCCAACGCAGCAAAAAATAAATAAATAAAATAAATAAATTTATTTAAAAAAAGAGAAAAGGATCTTCCTTCTAACGCGAGGATTAAATGAGCTAATGTGTATCTAAGGCTTGCCATGGCACATAATAAACCTTCAAAAAGGTAGCTGCTAATGTTAATAATAGCTGGCCAGTCCATTATGAGTTCTTCCAGGTAGACGTCATGTCTTATCCCTTTTCCTTTTTAACCCTCAGTAGCTAGCACAGTTTGTGCTCAAAATATTTTGCTGTCTGAATGAGCTGCTGCCATTTTAAAGGCAATGTTACGATCAAGGGAGTGATTTTGAACGTCTCTGTCCCCATCAAAGAAAATGTATTGGGAGCATTAGGCAATGGTTCAAATTTTCTTGGATGGGTTTTCAATGAGCTCTGGATGCCTAAAAGGCATCTCAAATTTTATTATATTATTAACTCAAAAAAATGCCTCCAAATGATTATCTCAGAATATCTTCAAACTATTCTCAAAAAGCCTTTTTAAAAAAATTCTACGAGGGACAGAAAGAAATATTGTTAATTAATCTTTTAATTAATGCTTATCAGACACAATATATGTCCTAGGGAAAACTTATGAGGTAGCAATGCTGTGTTTTTTATGTGCTGCCTGTACATTTTATGGTTCACTGGGGCCCTTTGTGTAATCGATATGATAGGTACATTTATGTACATTTGTAAAACGCTTTGGAGCATAATTTTATTGTTTTAAGTGATTGTAAAGGTTTATGGTTCTTTGCTCTTATGACATCTCCAGTCATATCTGTGTCTTTTGTGGCCAAGTCTATTTCAGAATGTAACCTCCAACTGCAGCATTATTTTTATGGAGAAAATGTGATCTGCTTTACAATGACTCACTTTATGGTTAGTTTCCAGGGACAGAAAGTAGAGAAAAGTGATGAATTCTCTTTTAAAACTTACTTAAGTCCACCCCACCTGCTCCCTTTACCTCTCTATCCCTCACTCCCCACCCCAGCCTGTCTCTGGGGTGCAGGCTGGATTAAGTGAAATAAGATGCATCTCAACCCTAG
The DNA here is from genome assembly GCF_025265405.1 of Mesoplodon densirostris. Classification (NCBI taxonomy): domain Eukaryota; kingdom Metazoa; phylum Chordata; class Mammalia; order Artiodactyla; family Ziphiidae; genus Mesoplodon; species Mesoplodon densirostris. The sequence goes on along the minus strand of NC_082669.1, from coordinate 92,816,761 downwards.
GCCAAGTGGGAGCTCTTTTTGAGCAGGATTCAAGGTTTCTGTTATATTCATCTTGAGGTCCAGTTTCTATCACATAGTGAGCTTAGTAAAGGTTGGATTTTAATTTATGGCCTGCTATAATATTGAATATCCCAGGCAAAGTCAATCCATAAAAAACATATATAATACATATTATGTGTATATTACATAATTTAGCTACGATATATATATAGCTAATATATTTGTATAGCTAATATATACTTAATGCATATACACGTATATGTAATATATATTATAGCAAAAACATGTTATTTTTTCTTGCATAAAATACCTCTGGAAAAATACAAAAGAAAGGAATAGCATTGGTGGTCTGTGGGGAGGAGTGTGAATGGCTGGGGGACTGGGTGAGGGGAGTAGTCGCTATATTCCATTTACACTTTTTTTTTTTAAACAGAGAACAGGAGTATTTATTTATTTATTTATTTATTTAATTTATTTATTTATTTTGGGCTGTGTTGGGTCTTTGTTTCTGTGCGAGGGCTTTCTCTAGTTGTCACAAGCGGGGTCCACTCTTCATCGCGGTGCACGGGCCTCTCACTGTCGTGGCCCCTCTTGTTGCGGAGCACAGGCTCCAGACGTGCAGGCTCAGTAGTTGTGGCTCATGGGCTTAGTTGCTTCGTGGCATGTGGGATCTTCCCAGACCAGGACTTGAACCCACGTCCCCTGCATTAGCAGGCAGATTCTCAACCACTGCGCCACCAGGGAAGTCCCTAGACTTTTTGAATCATGTGAATTGTTACCTATTCCAAAAAATGTTTTAAGTTCATCTATGCCCAGAATTGATAGCTAGATATGCATTAAAAATATATATATATATTTATTTATTTATTTATTTGGCTGCCCCGGGTCTTAGTTGCGGCATGCAGGATATTTGTTGCCGCATGTGGGCTGTTCGTTCTTGCGGGCGGGACCTTTAGTTGCGGCATTCATGCAGGATCTAGTTCCCTGACCAGGGATCGAACCCAGGCCCCCTGCATTGGGAGCGTGGAGTCTTAACCATTGGACCACCAGGGAAGTCCCTAGATATGCATTTTTTGCCCTTGCTGATGTGTCTCTTCATAAACCCATATGTTAAGGGTGCACAGCGGATTTCCCAGTTATATCATAAACTTCTAAAAGTCTCAGATTACCACTTTCACTCATTCTTTATCCTCCAAGAACCCAGATAAGTGTGCTTCTCGCCCTCGTCCCCAGAATTGCTTCAGACAGAAGCCACCACCTTAGTGTTCATCATTGTTTCAATCAGTGAACATTCGTGGAGGCTCTTCTAGGAGATGGAGAGGCGGCAATGGATATAAGGTGACAGCCTCCCTCTAAAGCAAGGGCAGAGGTGCGGGCATGGGTGGGACGGTCTCAGGTGCCACCATTTATCATAGTTTGGCAAAAGCCCAACGACGGTGTAAATAAAGTGCCACCGGGGAGAAAAACTCAGAACACAGGCTTCATAGATGGGGCGCTTTTTTTTTTTTTTTTTTTTTTTGCAGTACGCAGGCCTCTCACTGTTGTGGCCTCTCTCATTGCGGAGCACAGATGTTGGACGCGCAGGCTCAGCGGCCATAGCTCACGGGCCCAGCCGCTCCACGGCATGTGGTATCCTCCCGGACCGGGGCAAGAACCCGTGTCCCCTGCATCGGCAGGCGGACCCCCAACCACTGCACCACCAGGGAAGCCCGATGGGGCGCTTTTGAGCTGAGCCTTGAAGTATAGAGGATGATCAGGTAGAAACAGCTTTCACTGGAGGGGCGCACCTCTTCCCACTAGCTGAGCAGAATGGTAAAGAGCACGTGCAGTTGACTGCTCGGGGTTTTGAAGCCAAGCCCTGCCACTTACTAGCTGTCTGCCTCTGAGCAAGTTATTAATGTTGTCTTCTTAAATGTAAAATAGGAAGAAAATAGTTCCTTCCTCACAGGTTTGTTGCAAAACATTAAATTAGAGGTTGCTTGCAAAGTACTTCAAACACGGCCTGGCACAAAGTAAGTGCTCAGCAAACCTTAGCTATATAATTATAATTACCGAGTTTACCTGGTGCAGGAAGAAGACATCTTCAAGGACTGAGGTCCGGGTTAGAAATCTGGGCAGTTCCAGGCTCGCTGACTCTCAGTGGCCAGAGGAGTCCCCCTGTGTTCAGTGCCTTATAGTTCCTAAGGAAAACCTCGCTGCCTTGGGGGGATTTTTGGTTTCCAAAGTGGAGAGGAAAACGCTGAGGGGTTACTGGAGGAAAATGAAGAGACTGAGCTTGGGGCTGGTCCTCAGTGTTGAGGTCTGGGGCTTGGGAATGTGGGGCTTTGGGCTGAAGGGGGAAGCCTAGGGGCCTAAGTCTGTGTATTCAGTAACAGTTAGAACACAGCACTCAACAGCTGAAGAGACAATGCAGTCTTTTGATCCTGTACAAGGTGATTGCTATTAGAAAGGCCCCCTTAGTCATCAGAAGGTGGAAGGGTATGATTTTTGTGAAAGATGGACCCCAGGGAGATGTTTTGACTAACCTTGGACCCAGGCTTTCCTCTGAAGAGTCTGAACTATTTTACCCAGTAAACTCACAGCCTAGATAGAGCTCAGAGGCCAGGACTCCTTGGACACAGCGACTGGGAGAGCCTTCCTGAGAGGTGAGGGAACCTGTGAAATTCACTCTCCTGGGACTCCCTGTGAAAGGGAGGGGAGAAAGCTGCTTCATTCAGAAGCAACTAGGTACAGTCCTACCTTGAGACAGAGGAACGAACCTCTGGGTCTTGGCCCTCACACCCTCCTACATCCGTCACTGTCTCTGGGTCTAGGGGTTGGACCCAGGGCTCTGCTAAAAACAGCACAGAAAGTGGATCAATAAACTGTCCCCCGAGGGTTCAAAGGTTTAAAACAATCTTGAGGCGCTCCGTGATATGACATGGAGTGTTCATTCCTGGAGTTAAAATGATTTGCCACATCAACCTGTGCAAAGTCCAGGAGAGACTGATTAAATAATAATAATGAGAAATAGCTACAAAGAGGTTTGTATTTTAATGAGAAATAGCTACAAAGGTTTGTGTTTTTCAAACTGCAACAACTTTTGCCTCCAGAATTTTGAAGCAACTCTGAAAAGGAGTTAAGGCTGATATTTTCCTCCCATTTTGCAGATAAGGAAACTAACACTTCCTGATCAGAGAGTTTCCTGATATCATGAGCTAGTTGATGATAAAACAAAAAATAGAAATACCATTTTTGTTTTAAAATTATCTCTGGAATTTGATTCATTTATCCAACCAGTCTTTATCGAGTACCTACTGTGGCCAGGCACCGTGCTAGGCGCTGGGATGTAAGAGTGATCACAGAGAGTGCAGCTGGGGAGCCCAGAGCTGCACACAGAGACACAAATCTAGAAATGCACGAAGCACCACTGCTATGAAGGAAGAGGACTCAGGAGAGAACTCTTTAAACTCTAGGATTCTCTGAACCTGGGATTTTATTCAAGCCTCCGAATAAATGATTGTCAGGATTCTTTCCAATTTGAGCAGAGGGATTTGCGCTGTCTCCCTGCTGCACGGGTCAGACCCTACAACCCCGGCTGTGCACTCTGAGTGTGTAAGTGTTATCAGAATGCTCTGGTAACGGGGGAAGAACAATGCTTCAGAGGTTGATGAGGTCATGGGAACCTCCAGAGCTACATCCCAGCCCCGCCGTTCGTCCGTATCTGGCCAGCTTGTTTATCTTTGCAGGTCTGCAACCCTGTCCCTGTAGTTTTAGTCACCTCTTTAGCAAGGAAGAAGGACACCTGGGCTAGATACCTTTTCCCTAGACCTAAGTCCCTGTAAATGGGGTGTGTCCCCCAAGAGCAGAAGTAATAATGGGGTTGGATAAACCTAGGTTTTATGAATCAAGCTGCCAGGAAGAGTGAATAAAAACCTTTAACAGGGCTTCCCTGGTGGCGCAGTGGTTGAGAGTCCGCCTGCCTATGCAAGGGGACGCGGGTTTGTGTCCCGGTCTGGGAAGGTCCCACATGCCGCGGAGCGGCTGGGCCCGTGAGCCATGGCCGCTGAGCCTGCGCGTCCGGAGCCTGTGCTCCGCAACGGGAGAGGCCACAACAGTGAGAGGCCCGCGTACCGCAAAAAAAAAAAAAACAACCTTTAACAGATACCAACCAGTTAAAGCAGTTTAGAAGATCCTTCAGAATGAGAGAGAGTTGGGGAGCAGTGGTATAAAAACACTGTGGGTGGTACAGCAATTCTGACTTTTGCAGATGGAGCAAGCAGCAGCCCAGAGACGTGAAGAATCTGGTGATTAAATGAAAAGTTCTTGCACGTGTTTAACTTAAATGCAGGGCGTGGTCTAGGGCTCATGTGTATTGTATAATGAGGTTTCAGTAACTGAAAACTGTAAGGCTAAATCCATGCCAATTTTTATTTGAATTGGGCAGGCTTTCTGGGGATACAGGGAGTGTGGGTTTTGACAAGTGCAGGAGGGGTCGCGTGGTGAACCAATCATTTCCTGAATGAGAAAAAACACTAGTTGCCTGCTACATCTGCACTGTATGTTTTAGATTGCTCCTAGGACAGATATTTCATCCTAACAATGTTTATGAGACATAGCAGGCAAAATTATAGTGCAATAAATATCACTATTCATTCACGTATTTATTCACTCTCTGAATAGTGTGATGGTTTTAGGAGTCAGGCTGCTGGATTTGAATGCTGACTCCACTACTTAATATCTGTGTGATTTTAGGCCAGTTACTTAATTTCCACGAACGCCTCAGTTTCCTTATCAATAAAATGGGATACATAACGGCACCTCACGAGGTTGCTGAAAAGACTAAATGAGGCTGTGCATGTAAAACCCCTAGCTCAGTGCTAGCACGTGTGGTAAGGATCAACAAACTCCAGATATTACTCACATTGTTTTTATTATCAAAAGCCAACTTCAGCCATGCTGAGTATAGAATTGACACACAAAGTGAGGTTCTTGTCCTCAAAGAAAGAACTCATGCTGTATGTGTATATAACTAACAAAAAACATGTGAAATTAGACAGTGAATTAAGGTACTAACTCTAGACCAAGGGAACAAAGAGGAGGAAGTGATTATGACCTGAGAGGTGGGGAACAGATCTGAATGCCTGCACCAAATCTGAGCCTTCAAACAGTGACAGGTGGAAAGTAGGTTAATTCCAGGCACAAGGAGAAGCAAAGGCAAAGACTTGAGCATGACAGTGAGTGTCACAGTTGAATCTAAAGAGCCTTCTCCCTCTCAGTGGGAGAAGATGGAAAGGTTAGTTGGGGCCAGAATTTGGAAGCCTTGAATGCTGGGTTTAGGAATTTGGGCAACAGGAAAGCAGACAAGAGCTTGAAAAGGTGAGGGACAGGATATATCACAACTGATTCCAAGGATAACACTCTGGTGGCAGGTGGAGGGAAGGCAGGAGAGGAGGGAGGAGATAAGAGGCTGAACCAGGGACCGCCAAGGGTACAGAGCAGAACCAGACACAGCTCCTTCCTCAAGGAGCTTGGGGCTTACGGGGGAAATTAGACACACACAGGTCAACATCCTGAGAGGAGGAACTCGAAAAAAGTGATATCTACCTTCAGGAGGATGCAGGGAAATAAGGTGTTTATTTCCTCATATGCAAAATGGATTAATGGTAATATATTTACCTCTCCGCATTGTATGGATTAAATCATGTGAGGAAAGTAGCGTTAGCACATGCCCAGAATACAGGCAAAGCTCCATGCAATACGACTCAAGCACACATTCTGGTCCTGGTCAGCCTCCAGGTAGAAGTTAACTGCGTGCTGTTTTATTGCGCCGAGCAGAGGAATTAGCAGGAGGGGGAAGGATGGTCAGGGGGTAAGTGGGAGATGAGACTGGAAAGCAGATTGGGCACACGGATCAGGAAGACTGAGCCAAACCCCATGCCCCAGGCTTTTTTTATTTCAACTTAATTAGGAATTGATTCTTATCTCCCTCCCCCAGCCCCGTCTCCACGGCACATCACCTTTTGTTCCTGCCATGGGACCCGTGGCTTTTTTTTTTTTTTTTTTTTTTTTTTTTTTTTGCTGTACGCGGGCCTCTCACTGCTGTGGCCTCTCCCGCCGCGGAGCACAGGCTCCGGACACACAGGCTCCACGGCCATGGCTCGCGGGCCCAGCCGCTCCGCGGCATGTGGGATCCTCCGGGATAGGGGCACGAACCCGTGTCCCCTGCATCGGCAGGCGGACTCTCAACCACTGCGCCACCATGGAAGCCCATGGGACCCGTGGCTTTTTGACCCAGCTGCGTGAGTGTGGATACTTCATGCCCAGGCCATGGGCTATGTTGGAACAGTGGCTGGAGTTCTAGACAGGATCTGGAACCAATGCTGTTTACCAGCTGTGTGGGTGGGAACACGTGAGCTCAACACTCCAGGCCTCAGTTTTCTTCCCATGTGATGAGGGTGTTGGGCCCATGATCTGGACCATCCACTGAGCCCCAGGCTGTCTCTGAATCTGAAGTGTTTGGGAATCACGAAGATCATGGTTAGGTGCTAAGCCCTGTCTTGAGGGCCCTCGTACAAGCATCTCCATTGCATTTGAGGAGGAGAGACACCCTGATTTTGTAACCCCCAGCCCTGGCCTGCGTGGAGGCGGCCATGGTGGGAAAACCTGCCGTTCTGGGGCACGACCTGCTTTTCTGCTCCAGAATGAGGGCTTCTGAGAGGGGAAATGTCTGCTGAGGAGCAGCAACACGACAGAGCACAGAGTAATTGCCCTGTTGCCCTTCCTCCTCACAGGAGAGGCGGGCAGTGGAGCAGTTCCTTCGTGGACACGAGGCCATGACCCTCCATTTATTGAGTGTCAATGAGGCATTATGCACTCCCTCACATTCTCACGGTGATTCTGCAAGATTCATGCTGATATTTGTTTTATAGAGGCGGCAGCTCCGACTCAGAGAGGTTAAGTAAAAGCCCAAGGTCACACAGCTATTAAATCACAGAACAAAGATTCAAATTCCAGCTGACTCACTCCAAGGCCATTCCTCATCTGCTGTGACAGAGAGTGTCCCAATCCCCCAGCTTCAGCAACGAAGTTCCTTTGCCTGAGATCAGTCCTTCCGTCTCTGCTTCACATCCCATCTCCTGTAACTTCTCCCTTTCGACTGGCTTCTTCTCTCGGCTCACACTCATGGGCATCTCTCCAGTTTTACAATGAACCAATACACACAAACCTTTCCCTCGACCTTATGTGCTCCCTCCTTCCTTTCACACCCACACTCAATGCCTCACTTTCCTCACCTCCAAAGACTCCCCCAAGTTATTGCACGTCATTAAAATCACTCTGGGTGAAATTCCCAGTGACCCTCTCATTGCCAGATTCAATCAGTAGATTTCAGTTTTTGCAGCAGGTGACACTAGACTACCTTCTTCTTACTAAAACATCCTCCTCCCTCTGTTTCCATGGCACCCTTCTCTCTTGGTTATGAGCAGCTTCTCTCTTGGAATGAGCAGCTCCTCATTCCCTGTTTCCACTTCCTCAACCCGTTCCGTGAATGTTGAAAGGCTCTGCCTCCAGCCTCTTGTCACTGCACAGCATCCCAGGCTAATCATCCTCTGCCATGGCTACAACCCCTGCCTGCACTTGGATGGCTACAACCCCTGCCTGCACTTGGATGGCTCACCAATCTCTATTTCCAGTCCTGACCTCAGATCTGAGCTTCAGTGTCACAGATATAACTTCTAGACCTAGCCCCGGAGTGCCCTGTGGGTCTTCAGAGTCAACACGTTCAAAGTGGGATTCATCATTTTCTACTTCCAAACTTGCTTCTATATGTTCTCCATCTCATTTAGTGACATTCAACCTTGGCACTCAGATAATCCACGCAGTAACCCAAGTGGGAAGCCTAGACTCCTAGACACCTTCCATGGCTCCATGCCCTCAACACACCACACACGCCACATGACACACCACGTCCACATCCAGTGTGTCACTAAGTCCTATCAATTCTGACCACCAAATACCTCTTGTATCAGGCCCTGTAACCGAACGCACAACAGCCAATAAGTCGAGGGGCAAGCTTCTCAGAGAAGAAAGACACTTTATTCAGAAAAGCTGGCAATCTGGGGAGAAAGTGGACTTGTATCCAGAGACCAACTCCAAAGATTCTGTTCAGCCGTCACAATTTTTAAAGGGGAAACAATCTCAGTTAATCATTAAGGCAGGAGGTCAGATTCTCCGTCATCTTTCCATTGCGTGCAGGCCTGCTGACTTCTCCCCATCTTCCTTGGGACTCTGTCTTGCTCACGTGATCCGTCTGCAATTGGATGTTCTCTTGCCCTCGTGGTCCACCTGCAAATTTACTAAGGGGAAGCTGGGGGTAGAGAGTCAGTCATCCTTTAACTACTTAATTCTTCATTCTTATTCCTTCTAATCCAGGAAAGGAATCAACAGGTTAGGTAAGGCATTGTGTATGTTTAGAAAAGCAGAAATCAGGAACTTAGTTAAACGTTGCCTAACGATCTCACCTTTATGATTAGGGTCTAACGAAAATAGGGATGAACAAACAAAAAAGAGGCAAAGGAGCTGCTTACAGCCCCTCCTTTTTTTCCCACCGCCATTGTCTGAGCTCAGGCCCTTCGGGGACAGGTGCCTTAGCCTCCCAAAGCACTGTGCTCACCTCCAGTCTCGCATCTGCCCGCCGAGCCTTCAGTAAACTACAGCTAGAATGATCTTGCTCACTGGAAAGCTGGTCTTGTCTCCTCCAGCTTATGACCCTTTGAGGATTCTCCATTGTCTAAGGATCTCACCCCACCCACCTCTCCAGCCTCATCTTCCATCCCTGCCTGCAAACCCTGTACTCAGGGCAAAACACCTGCCTACAGTTCTCAGGTCCCCTCTTCACTTTCACATGTTGCTCCACCTGCCCAAAGTGCTGTTGCTTTTGTTCTTCCCCCGGTGAAGTCCTACTCCTTCTCCAAGACCCTGTTTCCTCCTCAGGAGCCATACCTGACCTCCCCCGGTGAAGCTGAGTCTGTCCTGCTCTCTGCCTCCCACGTGCCTGCTCATGACACTTGTTATGGACTCTACTGCACCTCAGTTATGTTTGTGTACAGGTGTCGCTTCTCCCCTGAGAGGGTGGAAGCTGTATCATCTGCGTTTGCATTCTCAGCACTGTGTACAGGGCCTGGCATTCTATGCTGTCAGAGTAGATGCTGTTGAATAACAATAGGTAAGTGTATGACTTTCGGGAGAGGTGCCCAATTTGAACCTCAGCTGATATTCATAGAATATCACAAAACTTGGCAGTCAGAGATAAAGCCCAGCCTTGGAGATAAAATTCAACCACTTCTTTGTCTATTCAGCCTTTGGGTATTGAGCACCGTCTTGGGGGCGGGCACCACTGTAGTGGGCACTGAGATTCCAAGATGAAAGAAATGCCATCCTGGGCCCCCAAGGAACTCAGAGATCAGAGATCAGAAAACCAAAGTAAGAGCATCCTTGGCACCTTGTGAACAGTGATGTGGCCCCAGGATGGATACGTGGGCTTTTATTTTTTATTGGGGGATGTGGTGCCTGGAGGCTCTGTCCCGCCCCTAGATGTAGACGTTGTGGTTGGAGATTAAAGTTACTAAGGATGCGGATCAGGAGAACTTTATCCAACCTGCATTTAAGGATGAGTCAGCAACATCACCAGATTGCAGGTGAGGCCCAGTATCATGACTGCTCGCTTTGACTGACAGCGACCAGGGGAAAAACCACGGTTTTTATTATTTATTTATTTTTTCTTCAATAAGATGTTTATTCTGCAATATAACAAGTGGATTAAAATTTTGACAAATAAAAATGAATGTGGGGCTTCTCTGGTGGCGCAGTGGTCGAGAATCTGCCTAAAACCATGTTTTTTAAACCTGTGCCATAGATTCCTGTGTAATACCTACCAGTTGGCATTCATGTTTGCATTCAGTATCTACATCTGTATCTGTAACTATATGATGTGATGTGCTGTTCCGGGTGGTCTGAGGAAGTAGGTGAATAAGAGAGACCCCACATTAAGAAGTTGAAAGCATCTGTCAATGTCATACAAGACAGAGACTGAGGAACTGTCATCAACTGTAGAAGAAAGTGGACAGGAAAACTAGGTGCAATGTGGGATCCTGGATGACTTCCTGGGCCAGAAAAAGTACGTGAGAAAAAAAGGTTACAAAATTTGATTGAGGTCTTAAATGAGTAAATAGTATTGAATTGATGTTAATTTTTTAAATTTTGGTCATTGTGTCATGTTTTCTTCAGATGCTAACCTTAAAGGAAGCCATGTAAAGGGTATACAGGAACTCTCGTAGTCTTCTTGCAACTCTCTGTAAATCTAAAATTATTTCAAAATAATATGTTAATAAATATAATTGTCTAAAGCAAAAAAAAAGTTGAAAGTCCCCTAGGGGAGCTAATGAATGCATACATATAGACAAAATGTAATAAATCTCAGAAGGATTATGGATTAGCATCTACAAAGTGCTTTGAGTTTTGACTATAAACTCAGGTGTTCTGGGCCAGTGAACTAGCTAGTGGGAGTGCTATGTTAAAGGGGATCCAGGGCGCAGGCCAGGTACCTCGGGCAGTTCTGCTCACTGACCACAGGTGATCTCTAAGCCTGGCCAGCCTCATTCCTGAAAGCTCCATCTGCATCAGGTGGGAGGATGATGGGGTGCTGCTGGCTACTGGGGAGGGTCCAGCTCATCTCTGATTCTGCTAAGTCTTCAGCTACAAAGAGCTGCCCCTTTCCTATGCTTGGATGTCTGCTCTCATTTTAATTTTGCACAATCTGGTAATGGGACCAACCCCAAATCATGTGAATTTGAAGTATACACTCTCCCCTTGCAAAGTTAACATGATCATTTCTAGATTTTTGGAGCAGTTGATTGAGTGCAAAGCACTTTAAATCAGAGAGCACACAATACAAAAAACTTTAAATCCCAATTTTTTAAGCGTATTGCTTGGTTTCAGAAAGAGAAACAAGCCCTCTTGTTGGCACGGATATTTAGAACAGTACCAAAAAACATCGAAGATAGTCACACACACACACATCCCACAGTATTTATAGGGAACACGCTGTCTTTCCCATATGCGGCACGGAGAACGGGGCCAGAATGATCCTGCAGAAACTTCCTGATGAAAACAGGCAAGTCAGCCATTCCCAAGCCTGAGCCTGCTGCCGCGGAACCCCAGCCAGGGCACCAGCGCTTCTTTCGCTGCTCCAAAGATGCTGTGCCTTTCCGGCAGCGCCAGCGTGTAGCCCACTTAAGGGGCTCAAGGAGTCCACGGTCTCTGACAAGGGTCTGGGTCCTGGGGACACCCCTTCTTTCCCCCACCCCCCGACCCATCTGGCAGAAAGACTCCAAATTATCAACGCAGGAGTCACGTGAGAGCCAAATCCTGGCGCCCCCCCAACAAGAGTTAATCCCCCCTCCCCCCTCTGGGTCTGCTTCCCTTTCCCCGGCGCCACCCATGCGCCTCCTCCGCAGGGGGTTCCAGGCTCTGCATCCTTCCAGCAGCTTTTGAAAAACAAAACAAAACGAAAAACAGAGGGGTACTTCTTTGTTCTTTCACCGGGTTTCCTCGGTTTACGGAATTCAATTCCCACCCCCATCTCAGGTCGGCAAATTTCTCCTTCCTGTACTGGGAGCGCGGGCCGCTTCATTCCCGGACACTTTCTATATTCCTGGTCCTGGGCTAAGCGCTCGTCCTGTATTTTATCTTAGTTAACTCTCATAGCAACCCTCTGGGGTAGGTGTTGTTATCCCTATTTTACAGACGGAAAGAGCTGAGGTACGTGGAGTCACTTGCCCAGCGTTTTACAACTAACAGATGAGCACAGCTGGGTTTTGAGCTCAAGTCAGTTTTGGTCCCGAAGCCCTAAATCCTTATTGCTGTTCTTGGTAGAGCGAGCGTCAGAACAACAGCTAACACTTACTGAGCAATTACTACACGCCAGGCACTGCGCCAAGTATGTCTCCAAATTATTGATACTTTCAGAAGCAAGCCTGACTGTTACCAGTTATGTGATCTCGAGCAAGTTTCTTAAACCTCTTTTTCAGTCAGTTCCCTGCCTGCAAAATGAAGCCGAAAACATGGCTGTTGCGGAGAGTAAATGAATTAATATATGCAAAGCACTTAGAACTCAAAGTGGCACATATTAATCCCTCAAAAATTTCTTTTTTTTTAAACCACCACCTCTATTCACAGGTGAGGTCGGTTCAGAGACGTTAAGCCACTAATTAGTCCACATTGCCGGGTGCAGACCCTACGGCGCAGACCTGCTCAGGAGGCCCGCCCGCAGGTGAGTTGCACCTGGCAAGTGGGAGACGTGCTTCTCAGGCTTAGCAGCAAAACGCAGCCGGGAGGTCTGGAATGCACCTTAGCGAACACACAGCGCTGGGGGCCTCCTAGCTCCGGATCTGGGCGAAGAGGACCCCGGCAGTGAGGGGGGTCCCGCCAGAGAAGAACTGCGGGCGACACCTGCGCTCCCGGGGGGCGGCCCCGCGGGCAGGGGGCAATCCGGCGCCGAGAGCCCCCCCGGCTACCCCTCCTCCCGGCGCTCACGCTCACACCCCCGCCCGCGCGGGGGCTGCCCGCCGGGAGCCTGGAGCCCGCCGCCCGCCGCGCTCCCCCGCCCGCCGCGCGCCAGGGCGGAGTTTCCTCCTCTGCTCATTGTTCTCCGCCCAGCACCGCCCCGCCCGGCCCCGCCACCCCGCCCGCGCGGTCCTGGGGGAGCGGAGGGGGCGGGGGCCGGCGCGGACGGGACCGGAGTCGCAGCAGCCGCCGGCAGGGCCGCAGCCGCGCAGACACCGCCCGCGACGCAGCCACCCGCCGCTCCTCTGCCGCCTGGCTCCGCGCCTCGGCCCGGCTCTGCCGCAGCGGCCGCGAGGAGGGGCCTGCGGAGCGCGACTCGGGAGTCTTGGGTCAGCGCCCGGCCGTCCGAGCCACCGCCAGGCCTCCCTGAGAGGCGCCCACGCTCCTGCCGCCCGGCCGCCCGGACCCTCTGCCAAGCCCGCAGCCACCTGCTCCGGGTCTGAGGCCAGGACACGATGCGCTTCGCGCTGGTGCTCTCGGCGTTTCTGCTGCTGCTGCCGCTGTCGCTCTCCCAGCATGGTGAGTGGTGGCTCGGGCTCCGCCGGGACCCGCGTCGTGCCCATGCGCCCCCGGCCGGACCCGCCGCTGGGAAACCCGTCGCTCCTCGTGGCGGGACCGGGAGCAGCCCCTGCGCGCGCCACTAGCTGGGGCCACACGCGGAGCCCTGACCTTGCACCATCCAAGCCCCTTCCCACCCCGAGAACGCCGCGGGTGCTGGGCTCCGAGCGTGGGTCGTCCGGGGCTCCACTGGGGTGGAGTGGCCGTGGATTGTGTTGGGGCAAACAGGGGCGCGCGGGCGCTGATTGGGTTTGCAGTCCTAGAGCGGGGACTTAGGGCACCGCGAGGCTCCACGCTTCCTTTGGACCCCCAGGGTCTGATCGCTCTTTTTCTCAGTGTTTGTCCCCGAAGCAGGTGACAAGCCTCCAGTAACAGCCCTCGTGGCTATGTGTTTCGCGTTCGCAGAGAGGTTTTTCCAAGCATTGTGTGCCGGCTTAGCTCACCCGAGCCTGTGCTGGAGCAGGTGGAGAGGGGGAGGGAGTAGGTCATCCACAATCCCAGACTCACCTGAGTGGGGTCCCTGCCTCCATGTCACCAAAGGAACAGCTCCCTTCTCAGTGCCTGGCCAGGAAGGTGAGATTCCCTTCCAGCCTCTTTGTAGAAGCAAGAACGTCTCTCATGAAACAGGCTTGGGCTGTGCCTTAGAAACATCTCCCCTATTTCTTATAAAGGTGAAAATCTGGGGGGGACAGGTAGCGTCCCAAAGCGCCTAGGAACAACTGGAGTCTCAGCCCCAGGAGAGAGATGCATTTCTTTCTTGCCCACCTGAGCAGGTGTCTGCAGGGAGAAAGAGTGATGTTTCCACTCTAGGGTCAGGAGGACTGTGGTGACAGCCCAGACAGGGAAGGGACCCTGCTGCTGGTAGCTGCTGCTGTTTGGGACTAAAGTCTTAGGGGAAGGATGGGGTGGGATGGCAGTACAGTCTCTTCTCTGCGTCACAGGGAACTTTGCTGATGGGAAGGAAGGGGCTGGTGCTCAGAAAGTGAGTAGGTTTGGGCATCCTCCGGTGGCGGCCCTGTTACTTCACAGCCTGGTCTGAAAGGGATGGGCACAGCCAGTGGGTGAAGGGTGTGCACCCCTGGAGGAGGGGTCGCAGTGTGAGGAACGGTCGGGACAGCTCTGAGGATGGCAGCCACCGCGGATTTGCACAACCTGCAGGGTTGAGAAGATGCTGCATTGTGGCCGCTCTCCTCAGCCCTGCTCCCTGGAGGGCAGACTTCAATTTGGGCTCTGAGCACCATCCAGAAGGGAGATGGGCTGTGTCAGGAGGGATGTGCTACAGTTCCCAGGGCTTCTGAGCTTCAAGAGGCTGAGCTTGGAGGAGAGGGTGGAGGTTGTGGGACAGGAGTCCTGCTGTTCTGTCCTAAGAGGAGAGACTCCGGAGCCACCCACCGGAAAAGCTCCAAGCCCATCTCCCTGCTGGCCTCAAGGCTGGGACTGTCTTCCCTGGCATCTGCGTACTGCCCCCAAACCCCGTCTCTTCCAAAATCCCTCCTCAAGACTAGCATGGGGCATGGCGCATGGTAGGAGTTTGGTATGTAGTAAACAAATACAGTAAAGAAAAAAGGAACCATAACCCAGCTTCTGCACCCACCAGCAAGTCACCTGATCCCAGGTGCCCAGTTTCTAAAATGCTATTACAATATGCGGTGATAAAGGGAAGTGCTTTGAAGAGTGTAAACCGGCAAGGGAGTATTACTGTTATTATTATTTGCATATATTGCGGCCAGAAAAGGCTGAAAGGCGCAGGCTCGGTGTTTAGTGGCTGTGGTAGATTTCACACTCTCCTCTAGGGACTCAGTAAGGACTGCTCCATCTCTGCCCTTCTGTAGGTTGCAGTCATCTGGGATGACGAACCCCCAAACTGCTGAAATCCTGTGATTTAGTTCTAAGCAAGGTTTATAGTGGAGCAAAGGAATTATCCCCGACGGGGCCCTGGGAGCTTACCTTCTCGTATAGGTGGATCACACAGCCTACAGCATCAGCAGCATTCAAACCAGGGCCAACAGCTCATTAGACCCCCTTTCAGTGCTTTTTGGTTTGATATACATTTGATCAAACCATATGGCAAGTCGCACCTCTGAACCTGTTTCCTCATCTGTAAGATAGAAAGGGCAGAGGGACCTCTAGTTTCACTGTTATAACATTTCTGGGCTTTTGCTCGAAAGGACAGGCTGACTGAGCACTCTGTCTTCTATGGGTCTGATCGAGTCATTTGATGGATGAATCCTAGGCAAGGGAAAGGCAGCTAGCTTGAGGTGGTGGAAAACACTCAAACTTTGGATCAGACAGACCTGCATGACTGTAGACCGGATAGTGAACCTCTCTGAGTGTGTAAAAAAATGACAACAAATCTCCACCTTGCAGGTTGCTCTGAAAATGAGAGATAACATATTAATGAGTTTGCCATTGTGCACAACTCGTAGTCAGAGCTCAGAAAATCCTAGCTATTTTGATTAGTAAGCCATATGTGTTGAGCATTTGATCGGTTTAAGGTGCCCCCAGCATCAGGATTCTGCTCATGTTTGTGGGTGTCAGTTAATTGCTAGGTAGTAATAAAAACTGAAGCTTAAGTGCCACACAGTGGGGGAAAGGGAGGCATGTGTGAGAAGGTAAGATTTGGGAAGGGGCGATCTGGGCGAGGTGAGGTGGGGTTATACAGGGATTTTAAAATAAAAGGGCCAGTGTGGAGTAGGAGACCCTTCCTAGGGTGGCCGAGGCGGAATGAATTCCAGGGTGTAGTGAAGACACAGGTCATAAGCTGGGGGCATGATGGGGGGCTCTTCAGATGGGGTCAGTGAGCTGCAGGGGGGCTTTGGGGAAGAGGTGAACTTTCAGAGCCCGGAAAGGACATTCCATGGGATGGGGTTAGGGGGCCGTGGGTGTTCCTAGTGTGGTGCTGCTTGGGCATGGCTTTGAGGCAGGAGTGAGCGAGACATAGTGGGGCGGTACCAGGAGCAGACAGGTTTAAGCCGGCTGAGAAGAGGAGGAGAGGAGGGGCTGGGAAGGATGAGTGAAGACTCCAGAGACACCAGGTGGCAGCTTGGCCCAGAGCTGCAGGGTGTGGCCACCCAGGGAGGGGCAGAGGAGGGGAGCTTGGTGAGCCCGGGAGGGTCCTCTGTGGTCTCCCTGGACCTAGAGAAGGCAGGGCGCAGAGGTAGGGGGAGAGGCAGCCCCCGCATCTGCTTTCCCCTCAGGAATCTAGGTTTAAAGGGAGAGGAGGGGCCCCTGCTGAGTGCGGTTTGGATATCTCTGCCCTTTGGAAGCTGAGAGAGGAAGGGGACTCCACCTGGTTTGAATTCCCCTGGGCCGGTGGGGGTGGGGAGCTGGAGAGTTAACTCTCTCTGTCCTCAGGTATCTTCTTGGCTGAGAAGCCTTGCCAGGTTTCCTAGATGGAACCCAGTTATGTTCCACAGTCTGTGTGGGTGTCTCCCCGAGTGCTGAGTGGTAGGCCCCTCAGGGCAGGGCCAGCACAGCACTGGGCACTGAGCAGTTGCTCAGGAGATGTTATCTGGACCGCGGTTCTCTGGGGGAACTGGCCCTAGTCCCTGGCTTCAGGCTCTCCAGAAGTGGGCCACGAGGCTAGCTCACACCCTGGCAGTGATGCTGGACACTGGGCTCTTTCTGCAGCAGCCAAGAGCCGGTAGGAGCACTGCAGAGGGTCGGGGCTTCTGGGCTTGGGAATCTGGACCAGGATGACGGCTGCTGTGAGGACAGCTCATCTCGTCGCCCTCTGCTCCTAAGGGAAGTGGGAGGAACCCTTCGGACAGCTCTCCGCACTTGTTGGGAGGAGCGTCGGGATTTAGATGACCCTACCCCGGCTTCTTCACACCCCGGGGGCCCTGTGCAGGTCTGCTGAGTGCAAGCTCAAGCTCAAGCCGGAACGGACATCCTCCCACATCACTGGAGAATGGGAGTGACCGCCCTCTGCCCACCCCCTGCCCAGCAGCCCGAGCCTGCCTGGAGGCTTCATCAGACCGAGAGGCCGGGAGCTCTGTCCTCAGCTCTGGGCTCACTTCCTATTTGTGCCCATGGGGTAGGATGCAGGGCAGGGAGCTCAGCTGGGTGTGTGTGTGTGTCCTGTTTTGTCCCATTCCCAGGAACACCGGTGCAGCTGTGCGGGTTTCTCCTTGTCTTGTGTCCTGTCCACTTTGTGGGACTGTTAGAAGATCAGATCAGGTGGCAGATCTGGGACTGTGACTCTTCGGGCCATACTAGCCTCACGACTGTAGGTATTCTCTATAAGGCAGGCCTTCGAGAAAATCTATGCAGAAGATCCACTACAAGGAGCCTCTTTATATTTGCGACAGCGTTGACCGTAAGATTCCTTTAAGTAGGCAGCCCGCTGGCTGTTCAAAACAGAATTCAGTTGACAAAGGGCAATTTCCACACCACTTCTAAATTACCCGGAAAATCAGAGAACACAGAATTTTAGAGCTGGGAGTGTTCTGGAAATCATCTAATACGCCCCTTCCCCCCGTTTTTCAGATGAGGGGATGCAGACCAGGGGGTTCACTTGCTCAGGTTCTCGGGGACTCCCGTTGGCGGCTTCCCGGGGATGTGTGTGCACGTGTCCGCAGCCATAGTACTAGTAACTGGACTCAGCCTCAAGGCTCATTCTTCCCTGGGCATCGAAGAAACTCACTCCAACCCTGTTAAGAAAGGGTTGCATGGTGGTGACAACTCTGTAGTGTGCCCAGATTCTCTCCGCACCCCTCCACCGTCAGGGTAAATTGAGGCTTGGAGCCACTTTGTTTCTCAAGAGTTAGGCTCCCCGAGTACCATGTCACAGCGCTGGCCCCGTGCGTCGTGACTGTGTGTCTTGTCTGCCATTGCCTGTGAGCCTCTGGTGTCCACAGCATGCAGTCAGATCTGGACAAAGGGCTGGTGCGAACCGCTTGTTGGAGGACCAGTGCAAAGGCAGCATCATCTGCAGGTTCAGGAGCGGCCCCTCCCCACGTGTCCCCACCGCATGCCGTCATATGGCGCCGAGCCCCGCCCTGGACCGCTCCAGCAGAGGCCAGCACAGGTCCCCAGCTTAGCTCAGCAGCCCAGCCACCCATCCTCCCACCGGCTCCGCCCCTCTCCCTGAGCGCACCACCACCACCCTCTCTTCCTTTGTAGCCTTATCCCCCTCGGGTCAGCCACCTCCAACTTCCCTAGGGCCAGGGTGCAGGGTGGCACCCCGTCCGCCAATTGTCACGGCCGGAAGGCTGTGGGCCTCAGCCCAGGGGGAAGAGAATGCGGAGGAACGGCTGCGCGGGGCTTGCCATGCAGTTCCGGGTTGGGGTGCAGGGAGCCCTCCCAGAGCCAGGCCCCTGGAGGAGCGTGGGCTGACCCAGGAGCTGTCAGTTGTCTGACCTCTAACCTTTCAGCTCCCTGACCCAGGTCAGCGTGGAAGGGACAGTGGGAAGGTAAGGAAATAGGGACAGTTTTTAATTCTTCAGCTAAGGGTAAGCTAGGTGTGAGCTGAAGCCACTCCCCCTTCGTAGCAGAAATTCGCGAGCTCTGTCCGAGGGGTCCCTCTGCCCTCATCTGGTCAGACTCCTGTGCTAACCTGCTCTGAACATGCTGATTGGGGCCGGTGTCTCCAGCCAGGGTAGCACGAGGTTACCTGTGGACAGCCTTTATCTCACAGACCATTCCAGAGAGGGGGAAACGGAGGCCTGGGCGCCAAGGGCCACGGTAAAGAGCAGCTCTTCTCCCAGATGTCCACATGCCTCACCCCTCATTTCCTGCGGCTCTCTGCTGGAATGCCACCTTCTCAGAGAGGCTTTCTGGGCCTCCACACCCTGGACCCGTCTCCCCCAGTCAGTTTCTCCGTAGCATGTATCCCCTGATGGGCACTCATTTCTTTGTCTCGCTCCCGAGCGGACTGTAAGCTTCATGAGGGCAGGGACTTCTGTTGGTCAGCACTGTAGCCGCAGCACCTAGAACAGTACCTGGCACGCGGTAGAGGGTCCATAAATATTTGCTGAATGTGTGAATGAGCGAGTAGGTGGCCGAGCAAGCTGGTTTGGAATCCGAAGCCTTGCCTGCATGTTCTGGGCTCTTCAACTGCAAGCCTCCAAATCTGATTCTGGAAGAGAGGCAAGTGGCAGGGGGGCTGGCCCCGTGCGTGGAGGAGTGGACACAGAGGCATGAGGGGAGCTGCCTTGTGGTCCAAGGTGGCTACTCAGGCTCCAGCTGTCATGACAAAAAGAACAAGAAGGCTGCAGCTCCTCTTCTGAGGTTACCTGCCAGAAACCACACACACCCTGTCCAGTTACGTTTTGTTGAGTGGAACTTAGTCCTGTGGCCACACATAGCTGCAAGAGAAGCAGGGAAGAGTACTTCCTTAGGGAAGAGTGATCTTTATTTCAGGCACTCATATGCTTAACCAAAAAAGAGTGGTTCGGTTGTGAAGAAGTGAAGGATGGATATTGGAATAGGTCCCTGGCACATGCTGCCGTAGTCCTGGTCCCTGGTTTTCTCTGTCCTCAGTTCTCACCTTGCCAGTAAGATCGACTTTGCATCTGCACGAGTGAAACAAGGAGTTGTCCCCCGTGGCCTGAGGCTCTGCCACCTTCTGGCTCAGCCAGGTCCAGCTTGGCCCTTGTTTTTTGTGGCTCCAGCCTTTTGGCGCTGATGGAGCAGCTCCTTGTGATGCTCAGGGAAACTGGGGTCCCTCCCTTTCCGGTCCCTCGGCCGTGAGCTGCACCAGCGAGCCAGGTGCCCAGGAGACCTCCCATGAGCAGGGCCTCAGCCAGGGCAGGCATAGGGGAACCTGCTGTCCCCCACTTGTTTCTGGGAAAGAAGAATTTCTTTGCCCCATCCTCCTCAGCACCTCGGCAGGGCAAGTACAGGGCAGAGGGAGATGCTGTTCTTAGGAGTTTGGTCCATGGACACTTGTGAGAGCAGCAGCTGGAGGCCAGTGGCTTTTAAACCCAGTGGAGATGTTCTGTGAGCTGTCTTAGGGGCCACTGAGAGCTTGGGGTGGTTGCACACCTGGAGGGGAAAACTAAGAGTAGGCCAATTTGCGGGGGGGGGGTGGGGGGGCAATTCACATCCCCTGCACTTTGTGCCGCTCTGCTTTTACCTGTTCTGTATGGCAGGTAGGTCTCCACAAAAGAATTCCTTTGAGAGAAAAGTTCTGTCAAAGAGGAGAGAAGAGGGGCTTCCCTGGTGGCGTAGTGGTTGAGAGTCCGCCTGCCGATGCAGGGGACACGGGTTCGTGCCCCGGTTCGGGAAGATCCCACATGCCGCGGAGCGGCTGGGCCCCTGAGCCATGGCCGCTGAGCCTGCGCGTCCGGAGCCTGTGCTGCGCAACGGGAGAGGCCACAGCAGTGAGAGGCCCACGTACCGCAAAAAAAAAATTAACTATAGTTGATTTACAATATTGTGTTAGTTTCAGGTGTACAGCTTCCGAGTCTTTTCCATTATAGGTTATTATAGAATACTGAATATAGTTCCCTGTGCTGTATATAGTAAATCCTTGTTGTTTATCTATTTTATATATAGTAGTGTGTACCTGTTAATCCCAAACTCCTAATTTATCCTTTCCTCTCTGCCTCCTTCCCCTTTGGTAACCATAAGTTTGTTTTCTATGTCTTTGAGGCTGTTTTGTAAATAAGTTGATTTGTATTATTTTTTTAGATTCTACATATAAGTGGTGTCATATAGTATTTGTCTTTCTCTTTATGACTTACTTTGCCTAGTATGATAATCTCTGGGTCCATCCATGTTGCTGCAAATGGCATTATTTCATTCTTTTTTGTGGCTGAGTAGTCCATTGTGTGTATGTGTTTATATATATATATATATATATATATATGCACATACTGTGTGTGTGTATACACACACGCACATACACACACACATACACACACATACCACATTTCCTTTATCCATTCGCCTGCTGATGGAAATTTAGGTTGCTTCCATGTCTTGGTTTTTGTGAATAGTCCACAGCTCTTTTCTATGCTCCTCTGGCCACCGCTGCTACACTGGCCACCCCTGCTGCACTACCCCTGTCCAGCATGTGGGTCTGAGTCTCCCCCTCTAAATAGCTTCCTTTCTCCTCATCCAGCCTCACCCTGACTCTGCAGCAGATTCCCAGTGACACCGTCCAAGCCAGGCAGCGAAGCATGCTGCTGGTCTTTGCACAGCCACCTCTACATTTTCTTTCTCCGAGAAGGAAGGAGGGGAGAGGAGGCACATGAGGTTACAATCCAGCGTCTAACGTAAACCAGGGAACTGAATATTTCCTCACGAAGTGAGATGTCGGAGGAAGATAGGAACTCCTCACAGAGCTGCCTTTGGTTTTCTGCACAATAAACGCCAGTGGGGCATTGCCCTGTGCCTCAGTTTACCCAAATGGTAAATCTGGGCTAGCACCATATGGGTTTTTTTTCTTTTACAACTCAGTGAAATGAGCTGTGTCCCAAACAGTCCAAAGAGAACACGAGGAGTCCTCAAGATATTAATAGCTTTGCTCTCAGTAAATGTATGATAAATGAATAAAAAATTGTTTTATGAATAAAAGGGAACTGTGATCCAAAAAGTTTGGGAAATGCTACCTACTTTTTTCCCCTTCTTGGAAAGTCAACACATGTTAGGATTTTCAGTGGTCCGAGATGGCCCTCATTACCTTTGTCCACCCCTGCGTTCCCCAGATGTACTTTAACTGTGGAACCTCTTCCTTTTCTCTTTTTGATGGAAGTATCTGTTGGGGAGCTGCTGATGTAAACATAATGACCCACTGTCCCAGTTTGCCCAGGACTGAGAGGTATTCAGGGATGTGTGACTTTCAGAACTAAAACCCAGACAGTCCTATGGAAGGACCTGGACCAGGATGAAAAAACAACCGGATGCATCTGCAGCGTTGCTAAGCGAGATCTTCTTGACGTGGTGATGTAGCCGTAGCAGGCCCTCCTTCCTTAGGGGCTTTATAGGAAACTGCCTGGAAGGTTGTGGCCACTAGGAAAGCTGCTTGTACCTGAGTGTGGGCAGGAATGAGTGACATTCAAGGCTAGTGGCCCCTCTTGGGTGCTTAACAATAAAAGGGCTTCTCCGATGGAAGTTGGAGCCATCATGAGGAGAACTGCGGCTATGTGTGTGTTTCTGACAGTTGATCTTTCGGCTCCGATGGGAGCAAACATGGTTTGCCGGTTGCTTCTGGCTTCTTTCCTGTTGTGCCTCCGCCCCTGCTGCTTTGAGCCCCTGATCCTGACGGCATTGCATGTCTGTTTTAAATTCAGTCTGAGTCTGTCATCCTGCCCCAGGCCTTAGAGAAGGGGATTCCAGAGCCAGCACCCCGCAATGGCTCACCAGATGCTGTGGTGTTTGGGGCTTTCTCCTTAGCGCTAGATAGGCAGGGTGCGCTGAGATACATGGATCTCATCCACCCTCAGGCTGTCATTTTCCTGGGATTCAGGGAGCCAAATGGCGAAAGGGGTGCATCTTGTTTGCTGAGTCACCAGCTTGCCTGTGCTTCCCAAGCTGCCACTGCTAGGTAAGGCACCTACCTTCTCCCAGGCAGGTGCATGAGCCGGGGTCCCCTTGCTTAGGCAGACATAGTCCTGCACCCCAGCTCTAGGGGACACTGCCTGCCAGCTGCCCTGTGCTGTCAGCCCACTCCCCAATATGCTGCTTTACCAGAAGACCCCCAGAACACCACACAAGGTTGCTTCCCGCCCTCAGGTCATCCTGGTGTCAACTTCTCTGTGGCTACAGTGGGCCAGGGCACTAGAGAGCTTGTGCCATGGACAGCTGGCTCTGGGGAGAGGCAAGTGGGAGCTGGTCCGCAGGCTCTTGTTCCCCCCTTGGCATCCTGGGAGGTTGCAAGTAGGTGGAGAAACACTTTGGCTTTGCTCCCGAGCCTGGGGGGAATCTGGAAGTCCGATCCTGACCACACAGGTTTGCATCTCTGAATTCCCTGGGCACTTCTGGGCAATTGTTTCTACACACCAGCTGTAACTGGCCCTGGGGTCTCCTGATAATTAAGCTTTGGGTCTGTGTGTGTGTGTATATGTGTATGGGGTGGGGGGCGGCAGGCGTGGAGCACATGCCCAGGAGGCTCGGTCTGAGTTCGGTGTTGAATAAAGAGCAGGGAGAAAAAGAAAACAGGTTTGCAAGGGAAGATGCTCCGTGCACTCGGGGCCAGCCATCCTCCCCGTGGGCCTCAGTTTTCTCATCTGTGAGTGAGGGGCTGCTACTTAGTATTTCTCAGTGGTCTGAAAGGCCTGACTTGCCTGATGATCTCGGCCCCAGAACTGCTGGCCTAATGGGAATGGATTCAAGTTTGTGGATCCATCCAGGAGGGCCTAGGGGAGTGGGGAGACTGGGGGGAGCCTAGACTTGACAGCGTGATGCTTTGAGCCAGCAGGGATGGATGGGGGTGGGGGAAGCTGTTCTCATCCCAGCTGGCTGCTGTGACAGCCAGTGACACCTTGAATTCCTGGAAAATGTGAGCCCCTCTCTGCTCTTCATCTCACCGCAGGTCAGATGCCTCCCCCTCCCTATCTAAAGGCAAGGAGGGGAAGCAGGAGCTGCGGCCAGGAGCGTGTGGGCACACCCCCCTGCCACCCCAGGATAGAGAGCCGCACTGGCAGTTGGACCACAGAGTCCTAGATACCAAAGGAGGTGTGACCTGGTGCCCGGGACTCTGACCATCTGTTTGCCCATCTCTCCCTTGTTGGAGGGGATCCGCGATGTCTAGGGTCCTTCTGGTTCTGACATTATGACCCAGGGATGCAGAGGAAAGTGATGTCTGCGTGGCTTCTAGAACAGGGGACATACCCAGACTAGTCATGGAGGGCTGTGTACTGAGCCGCATCCGGTTCTGGCTGCTCAGTAGCTCTCTGCCTCTCTCTGACCCCTGCTTCCCCAGCCTAAGGGGTGGGCATCAGCTCCTCTTCTGGCTGCATCTTTAGGCACGATGCTACCACTATAAAAGCAAAGACCAGTCTGTAAGGGACCAGCATCTTTGAAATCCTGTGGCCCTGGGTCTGCCACGTCCAGAGCACTGCACCCACTTTGCAGATGGGAAATCCAAGGCAGGAGGATCGTGGTGGTTTACGCAGAGTCTAGTCTTCCACTTGAGCACTTCCGCCTTAGTGCTCGGAGCATAGAGGTGACCAGATACACTTGGACCAGATATCTGGGCTTCTGCACCCACTTGGAGGGTAGTGAGATGCAGTGAAGAGAGTGGGGAAAGGTAGGGACAGGAGCATGTGAGGCCGAGGACAAGAGGTGGTGCCTCCCCTTCTCCAACCAGGAGAAGGAGCCCTCGGTCTGACTTCAGAATCGATCTTGTGTGATCCAAGCAACACTGACAACCTGTCCTGACCTGCAGAACCTCAGAGGGAAACATTTCATTTTGCTTCTAGTTTCTTCTGAAGAGGTGTGAAATCACTGTGTGTGTGCGTGTGTGTGTTTTCACACCTTCTGTTGCCCACTTCAGGTGACACGGAGCCTCCTCGACTACTTTTAGGGGTTGACTTTTCAGCCATTGGACACCTGGCTCTGGCCGGGCCTGGCCCTGGGATTCCTGATTCACTTCCCTAGGCGGAGCCCGTAGGAAACTGAGCTTCCTCCACTGGCTCTGAAGTACCAAACATGAGGACCACTTAGCTTTGTTTAAAAGGAACATGGCTTTTAACTTTCCCTGCAGGCCTTGGTGGGGGGACAAGGGAGCCAGCCCTCAATTGTTTGGCCTGACGAGACCCCCAGTCCCCACCGGCAAGCAGAGCTCCCCTGTCCTCAAACACCAGAGAAATCCAGATTCCCTGCTCTGCAGGGAGCCGACTGACAGCCTCAGTTCCCACCCGTCCCCTCCCTGAGCGCACACACATTTAGTCTCCTAAGGTGGATTATTCTGCAGCAAAAGGAGGATGCAGGTGTTATTCCTGGAAGGGGAGGCTTCTCTCCAGGACAGAAAA
This sequence comes from Mesoplodon densirostris, assembly GCF_025265405.1. Taxonomy (NCBI): domain Eukaryota; kingdom Metazoa; phylum Chordata; class Mammalia; order Artiodactyla; family Ziphiidae; genus Mesoplodon; species Mesoplodon densirostris. Next base: position 92,791,679 of record NC_082669.1, on the reverse strand, counting down.
AAAAATGTTTGGAAATTTGGAAAGCTGAGCTTGGGGCCTTAACCTTCAGCTTCCAGCAGGCGGAAACCGGTCATTGCCTGGGAAAATCGCAGGCCGCGTTTCACAGAGCTTTCCCCTGGCGGCCACCATCTCACCGTCTGTGCGGGACTTCCCTCTGGCTCCTGGCCCTTGTTTGTTTTCGGCCGGGATTGGCGACTGGTCCCTGGCGGAGGTTTCCAGGGGCAGCCGAGAAACCCGTACACATCTGGCGATTTTCACGGCTTCGGGAGGGGGCGGGAGGTGTGGGAGTGACAACGTGCCCCTGCAGAAAAATATTTACCGAGGCTGTTTTTGAACTGGCTGCTAAGGGAAGAGCAGGAGGCCAGACGTGCTCCCGCGTTGGCTGCAGCTGTGCGTGCTTCCCGGGACTTCCCAGAAGCAGGTGTGCCTGGGGGAGGGATGCGGCTGCCAGGAGTTGTGCCTGCAGGTGGTTGGTTGGTGCTGGGAGTGGGGCAGCCCCCTCCACCGACAGCCCCCTCCAACTAAAGTCCTGCCCCCCCAGTCTGTGCCTGTGTCTCCCCAGCCCAGCGTCATGAGGGCACCTCCCCCGCCAGAGGGTGTGGGAGACCCAAATGCGATCCTGGGTAAAGCTGGCAGCTCAGTGTCTGACCGACAGGACAGTCCTCAGTAGTGCTACTTATAAGCTTAACAGTAACGAGGATAAACTGTTTCTGATCGGTGGTTGGTAGAAAACTGCACCGTGAGAAGAGAGAGGAAACACCCACCTGTGCCCTTGGCCTCAGACCTGACACAGGCGCAGCAGGACACGCAGCGCCTGCCCTCGTTTCCGGAGCCCGTGGCCCAGACAGTGGCGTCTCCAGCTCACAGCAGGGTGTTGGCAAGGTTGTCAGCCCACCTTCCCATGGAACAGACCTGCCCCTCTGAAGTTTTGGAGTATTTCGACATTTTCCCCCAACACTTACACATTTTTTAAAATGTTCATTTTGTTCTAAGGTAGATATTTCTCTTTCCCCTGACTCACAGGGAGACCGAGGCCCCAGGAGGCCCCAGGAGGCCCCAGGCTCACGCAGGACCCAGGTCTCCCACCCCCAAAGCTCGTTCTTCCTGTGGAGGCTGCCTATACATCACACAGGTGGTCCTTGAAACAGATCTTAACGATGAGCCGAAGGCTCTATGCCTCCTTCCCAGGGTGCTGTCCTGTCGCCCTGACCTTTGTGTGAGAGTCCTTCCTGGCGGGTTCCTGGCGGGTGAGGTGAGCGGAGTCAGCCGGGCATCACCCCGCCCACACGTAGGCCAGGGGCTTGGCCACTGCTGGGCTCACTGCCGGCTCAGACAGATCCGGATTCACATGGTCAGCAGCAGGCGGAAGGATTAGGAGGCCCGGGGAGGGTGTTGTTTCAGGGTGGGTTAGTCCGTCTTTCCAGGACGGGGAGCGCGACACACCCGTCCCCAGCCTCAGGTCAGCATGTGCACGCGCCTCTCATTAGGCACAGCGGTGACAGGTGGCTCAGAGGCAGGAGGCTGGTCCAGGACGGGCACGCCCTTGTGGGTCGGGGGAGGAACCGGGGGCCGCAGGGGGCTCGGGTAGAGGCAGGGCCGAGATCCTGGGTGGCTCAGTTGATGAATTCCAAGCTCTCCTCTTACCTCTCTGCCTTCAGCAACAGAATTATGATAATGAGTAATCCAAAGAATGCATTTAGAAGCTTCCTGTTTCAGGGTGGGGCGGGTTCTGCCCTCTGACCCCACCTGGAGAGCTGGTGGGGGGCAGTGTTCAGCCGACTCCGGCCCGCGACTGTCACTAGGAGGGATTGCAGAGCTCCTTGGAGCTCCCTGTGAAGGCCCCCCGCCCCTGCCGGCCCGGGGGAGGGGGTGGGGCAGGGCTGGCGAGCGCGGCCCCTCCTCCTCTTCCAGGTATGTCTTCTTTGGAGAAATGTCTATTTAGGTCTTCTGGCCACTACTTTTTTTTAAATTTTAATTTTATTTATTTATTGTTTCTGGTTGTGTCGGGTCTTCGTTGCTGCACACAGGTTTTCTCTAGTTGCGGTGAGCGGGGGCTACTCTTCGTTGCGGTGCGAGGGCTTCTCATTGCGGTGGCTTCTCTTGTGGAGCACGGGCTCTAGGCGCGCGGGCTCAGTAGTTGTAGCACGTGGGCGCAGTTGTTGTGGCGCACAGGCACAGTAGTTGTGGCGCAGGGGCTTAGTTACTCCGCGGCATGTGGGATCTTCCTGGACCAGGGCTTGAACCCGTGTCCCCTGCACTGCTGGGTGGATTCTTAACCACTGCACCACCAGGGAAGCCCTGGTCGGTACATTTCAATACGAGAGTTTCCCCACCTTCTTCACCCAGAGTCAGACACTTAATCAGATTCTTTCATCTTCACCCACACCCCTCAGGGTGGGATGGGGAAGGACGCAGAAGTGAGGTACCTTCGTTTCACTGCGGAGGAAGCCCAGACTGAGAGGGAGGGGCGCATACCCAGCATCCCCTCCCGGGTCCCCGCCCACCCCATGTGGTCCCTACCACCAAGCCCTGGTCGCGGAGCCCAGAGGGCCTTAAGCAGCTCTCACCGAAGGGAAGCTCAGGCTGCCCAGTCTTTCCCTGCTGACACAGAGGTCTGGGGTCACTGGGCTGCCCCCAGGAGAGCCCCTCCCTCCTTCCCTCCCTCCCTCCCTCCTCTCCCCGTCTCTGCTCCATGTCTCTCCCCCAGGCTTCTCCGAGTTGGTGAGGAAACACTTCCTGGAGCCAGGCTCCACCCAGGGCTCCGGTTCCTCTTCCTTCCCCAGGAAGATTCTGGCTTACCCCCTTGTCTGGGAATTCGCCTGGCCACAGTCACCCTGGTGCTGATCTCCCCCACCCTCCCCTGTGCTGCCATGCCTCACTGGGGAACCTGGGAAGAGCCTCATGTGCCCCCTCCCCTGCATTAAGGCCTGTACAGATGTGAGCATCCCAGAGGAAGAGGTGAGTTTTCGCATGGCTCTGTGATGGGGAAGATGCGGCGGGGACCCGACTCGGGGCTGGCATGGAGAAACCCTTCCCCTCTCCCTTGGAAAATAATCGTGGGTAACGTTACCTGAGCACTTTCTATGTGCGCTCACTGCTCTGAGTGCTTAAAGGTGTGCCTTAGTTACTGTTATTACCCGCCTCTTCACTTTTTTTTTTTTTTTTTTTTTTTTGCGGTACGCGGGCCTCTCACTGTTGTGGCCTCTCCTGTTGCGGAGCACAGGCTCCGGACGCGCAGGCCCAGCGGCCATGGCTCACGGGCCCAGCCGCTCCACGGCATGTGGGATCTTCCCGGACCGGGGCACGAACCCTTGTCCCCTGCATCGGCAGGCGGACTCTCAACCACTGCGCCACCAGGGAAGCCCCCGCCTCCTCACTTTTGACGGAAGCAGAAACTGAGGCATAGAGTGAAGATCCTTGCCTGGCACGTGACCAGCGCGTGGTGGGACGGGGCTTGAACCCAGGTGGTTGGGCTCCTGAGTGCGCGCTCTTAACCCCTACCCTGTCCTGCTTTCGTGGAGAGGGACAGGGGTGGGGCGGGAGAAGGGGTTACACGTGGGACTGGGCAGGGATGTGTGCACATCAGATCCGCGTACCTCGGGCTCTGGGCTACTCCAGGTGTAGGGGACAGGAAAGAAGGAAGAATTGCCGGCCTGGAGAAGAAGAGGCGGGGCAAGGGCCTCTGGCCACAGCCCCCGCCCCTGTGGGGAGGAAGGTGCCCAGGTGCAGCCTGCCTTTCTCTGTGGCTGGGAGATACCCGTGCTGGACAGTGGCAACCCTCTCCCGCCCAGGGAAACCGCCGGACAGGGCCCTGCCCTGGGAGCGAGTGTCGGGCAGACCAGCTGAAACAAGCTGATAAGGGCAGAACAATTCCAGGGTTGAAGAATGCCCAGAACCATCTCCCCCGAGGGGGCAGTTCTGGGCTCCTCTGGGAGAGGCGATGCCCAGGAGCTGGGCCTGATAACCCCCTGGGGTGCTGTTCTCATGTCCAGAGGCACCAGGAGGGCAGGGCTGCCAGGCCCTGGGGAAGGGACAGGGCAGCTGGAGCACGACCAGACCCTGTGGCCACACCTGTCTGCCTGACTGCTCGGCCTGACGGGCGGCGGTGAGGGCAGTTTGGGACCCTGCCCCTCCGCAGACCCTGGAGCTGTCCTTCCTGTCATTTCTCTTCTCGTTATTAACCTCCACCTTGGGTCCCTCAGTCAGCTCGAGCTGCTACAACAAAATACCACAGGCGGGGTGGCCTAAACAGCAGAAGTTCCTGTCTCACAGTTCCGGGGCTGAGAGTGCTGAGATCAGGGCAGCAGCAGGGTCGGGTTCTGGTGACCCTCTGCCGTCTTCCCGTGTGTCCTCACGTGGCCGAGAGAGAGAGGAAGCTCTGGGACACTAATCCAAACATGGGGCCCCAACTCCTAACACTGTCACACTGGGGGCTAGGGCTTCCACACATGAATTGGTGGGGATACAAACTTTCAGTCCCTAGCTCCCCTTATGCCAGGAAAGTTGACCAGCCGCATCTTCGGGGCTCTCGGCCCAAGCAGGGGGCCGTTTGGAGGGGTATAGAGAGCAGTCCTAGAGGTCATAGTCCCCGTTTTTTTTTAGATGCGGACTATGGCAGGCTGAAATATACACCCCTCCCCCCTCCCAAAGATATGTACAGTAAATCCCTGAAACTGATTATCCCCTTATTTGGACAGAGGGTCTTTGCCAGTGTAACTAAGCCAAGGATCTTGAGATGAGGTCATCCTGGATTATCTGGATGGGCCCTAAATTCAATGACAAGTTTCCTCATAAGAGACACAGACAGGAGGCAGCAATGTGGCCCCGGTGCCGGAGATGGGAGTGATGCTGCTGCCTTCTGAGGAATGCCAACCGCCTCCAGAAGCCAGAAGCGGCAAGGAAGGGTTCCCCTTGGAGCCTCCAAGTGGAGTGTAGTCCTGGCCACACTTTGCTTTCAGACTTCTGGCCTCTGGAGCTGTGAGAGAATCAGTTTCTGTTGTTGTAAGTCACCCAGTTTCTGGTATGGCAGCCTGAGGACATAGGACATAGGACCCAAGGCACAGAGAGGGTCCAGGCTTTACCCAAGCCCAGGGCAGCCCTGGGAGAGTGCCGTAGCCGGTTGGTAGAGGTGAAGCGAGTTGGCCTCCCTGTCCCTCTCCCCAGGCGCCCAGCCCTGACCCCTTTTCCCAGTTGCTGTCCTTTGATGCTGTCCGCCCAGATCAGGCTCCCGCAGCCTCCCTGTCCCCACCAGTGCCTGCTTAGGACCTTTTTTGGGGGGTGGGGTGAGGGCACCTGGCTTTCTTAAAGCCACAAGGGACAGGCATTTACAAGGGATGGGTATAGGACTAGTGAGGTACCCAGAGCAGAACCCCAGAGCAAACAGCCTCCCAGGACAGGACCCACACTGAGGCAGAGGGGGGTCCAGAAGGGCTTCTGGGTGGAAGGCCTGGAGTGCTCAGCTGTGCAGGAGAGAGGTAGGTGGGGAGGATGGCCGGACTCTGCTGGGGTGTGGGACTTGTAAAGACCCACCTGGAATGAGGGGTGCGGCTCTCTGTTCTGGGAGGGAAGAGGCTCAAGAAGCAGACGTCACGTACTGGGAAAATGAGTTTCCAGGTCAGGCGGCTGATTTAATAAAACCCAAGAAGCACGGAGTTGGGGACATTACATGGGGCGGGGGGCATCAAATTTTTCAAAATGAAGGGCAGAGGGAGAGTGAGGGGGCTGAATGCAGGATAAAGAGAGGACATCTGATATACTGGCCCTGGGGAAAAGTCCTGGCCAGGCCAGCAGTGGGCCCGCAGCCCCTCTCTGCTCCTAGGGCAGCCCCAGTTCCCTTGCTGACCTGCATCCTTCCAAAGCTCCCCCAGCCTGCCCTGCCCACTGTAATTAATTCCCAGCTGTCATCCAGAAGCCTGGCAATAAATGGGCCAGTTTGAGATGGGCCACAGGATTTGGGGGCTGAGAAGGGTGGGCCCTAGAGAGCTGGGAGGGGCTCAGATGTCCACCAGGCTGAACCTGAGGCGGCATCGCCTGGCACCCTTCCCCAGGACGTGCAGAACCCGCTCTTGGGAGGTAAGGTTCTTGAAGCGGGTGTCACATGCCGGGAGAATGAGTTTCAAGGTCGGTCAGCTCTTGGAAAGGAGGCCCAGAGCAAGGCCTCTGAAGTGACTGTTGTCACAGCAAAAGCAGACTTACCTGTGTTCACAGCGTCATGCTTGGGAAAGTGCCAGTACATCCTCGGGGACCTTAGAAGTCACCTAGCCCATTTCGCAGATGTTTCAAGAGGACCAAGGACTTGGCCGAGCCCTCGAGGGTTAGAGGCGGGACCAGGACTAGAAGGCTCTGCTCCGTCTTCGCGCCTGCCTTTATCTCTTGACCTTTTTCCATCTCTACGTCATTCAGTTATTCCCATTTCACACCCTGAACTTTATCACCCACATACCATGCACCACCTCTGCAATCTTAAGTATTTCATTCCTTGATCACTGTTTTTCCACCTTCCAACTCATTTGCTCAAGTACGCCTAGACCATACTGCTTGAACTCAGGGCAGCCAGTCTAATAACCCATCGCTGCTTCACTGTTGCCTATCAGCCCCCCGTCTGTCTTTATCCGTCCTATACTTCACTACCTACCATGGTAATCCCGACCTTACAAGTATCCTCACGTCTCTTGCACCCTCTCCCACCATCATAACTCACCTAGCAAAACCCTTTCCTCAGGTGAACCCTGCCTCCACTGCTCCCATGCCTGCCGGCAAGCAGCAGAAAGGAACACTGCTAAACTGGCCCAGTTTGGCACCAGATACTAATTGGCAGTCATCCTTTATTTCTCTAGTAGAGTGGTTCTGAAAGTGCGGGTCCTCAGACCAATAGCATCAGAATCATTTGGGAACTTGTTAGAAAAGCAAATTCTCATGCTCCATCCCAGACCTGCTGAATCAGAAACTTGGGCTGAGTTCGTAAATGGTGTTTTAACAAGCCCCCCAGGTGATTCTGATGCTCGCTAGAGTTTTGAGAACCACTTTTCTAGTAGGCTCCCTTTCCTGTTTCCAAGATGAGTATTTCATACATTCGCCTTCCACACAACCCCTCCTCCTCTCTTATTTAATCTCTGTAGGGTATTGCTGATTTCATCTGGGCTTGGCTGAGGGAACTGAGGCTGTCAAATGGAAACTTGTCTTCCCGCTACCACTGTTAACAATGTACCAATGTCTGTGTCCACCTTCTTCCTTCCAGTTTCAAAGGCAGGTGTATCCTACCGCCTAACATGGGGTATCTCCCTCTGTATCTTAAGGAGAGGGAACAAAACAAAAGGAGCATTCTTAACAGCTCTAGCATCTCCCACCTTCAGAAAGAAAAGCAGAACTTTCTTGACTACGGCAGCTCCCTCCAGCGACTGCCATATTTCCTCTGCTTCTTTTTATAGCTAATATTTGAAAAAGTTATTTACACACACAAGCTCACTTCCCAACCGTTCACTCATCTTCTATCAGCCTGAGTTAGGCTTCCACCTGCACTGTTCCCACGGAAACCGCGAGTTGAGGTTGCTGGGAACATCATTGTTGCCAGTCTCATCATCTAGCACCCTCAGCCACTCCCTCCTTGGGGGAAAGAAAAATCAGAAGCCCCTGTTGCATCTCCCTATTTCCCCCTAGAAGTAGCTGTTATCCTAAACTTAGTATTAAATTCTCTATATAATGTAAATAATGTTTTCTACGTTTCTGTCTCTAAAACTATATTGTTTAGTTTTTTAAACAATTTTATTTACAGGGTTTAAAAATGTAGATTTTTAAACCCTGTAAATAAAACCATATAAACTTTTGGTTTTGTTTTTATTGTTCAGTATTATTTTTAGATGAATTCATGTTAATATGTGTATTATAATACATAATATGTATATTATATACATATAAATATATATAACAATATGAAACTTGTTCACTGATTTTCAGTGGTATTCTAGTATGTGAATATACCATAACTTATTTATCACATCAGTTTTAACAGACGTTTGCTTGTTACCTATACTAACCCATGTATGCACACAAATCTATACATTTCTTTATATGTCTGTGTGTGCATGTGTATATTTATACACATACACATACATGAATTCATACTGATCTCTCTCTGTAATCAAGTATCACAGGGTTCATTTAGCCTCATCCCCACACACCTTATTTATTTGTAACTTCTTTCTCCAACAGTGAGAACTCTGGCTCATGTTATTTATAATTTATTTACTTATTTGACCAACCCTAGTACACAAGTAAAGTAGATTTGAAATTGATAACCCGTACCGTTGTGAGAAACAAATTTACCACTTAGAGTACACTGTTTATTATATAGAGTTCTTTTTTTGTTGTTACCCTTACAGTATCCAGTCAGAAAACTCTTTTCTGGTTACTTTGGTCAACTTCTTTCCCCCACCCCTCCAGTGAGGTATGTTATACACTTGTAACATAGTTTATTTTCATAGTCCCTGTTACATCCTGGGATTTTTCTGAACATCTCAGTTTTCTTTTTTTTTTTCTTTCTAAGTTTGCAAAAAGTAAAGTTAATTCTCTGGTGGGGGGGTACTGTGAGTTTCAACAAATGTGGAGTCTTGTATCCATCATCCCAGCACCATTTCTAACAGTTCCATTGTCCTAAAAGTCAATTCCTCCTCCTTTCCTCAACCCCTGGTAACCACTGATCTGTTTTCTATCCCTATAGTTTTGCCTTTTCCATAAAATCATATAAATGAAATAAAATACTATGTATAGCCTTTTGGCTTTTTTCACCTAAAATGTCTTTAAGATTCATCCATGTTACATGAATCAGTAGTTCATTCCTTTTTATTTATTAGTCACTGTATGGATATATAACAGTTTGTTTATCCATTCACTTGTTGAAGGATATCTTGGTTGTTTTCAGTTTTTGGTGATTATGAATAAAGCTGCTATAGACATTCGCATATCGGTTTTTGTGTGACCACAAGTTTTCAGTTGTTTTGGGTAAATATATGAGAATGGAATTGTTGGATCATATGGTATTGTAATGCTTAACTTTAAAATAAACTGCTAAACTGTTTTCCAAAGTAAAGTGACTGTACTATTTTGCATTCCCACTAGGAGTGTATGAGAATTTCTGTTTAGCATTTGCTATTGCAGGTGGTTTTGGGCCATTCTAATAGATGTGTATTGATATTGCATTGTAGCTATAATTTGCATTTGCCTAATGACTAAAGATGTTGAGTATCTTTTCACATGCTTTTTAGCCATCTGTATATCTTCTTTGGCAATTTTTCCTTGTAGATCTTTTGCCTATTTTAACAAATTGGGTTATCTTTTTATTGTTGTTTTAAGAAATGTTTTTCCCTCCTTAATGAGCTGGCTAGAATTTCTAGTACAAAGTTCAGTAGGAGTGGTGAGAGAGGACATGCTTGCTGTGTTCTCAAAATTAATGGCAACACATTCAATCTCTATTAAGTATGATGTTAGCTGTAGGTTTATTTGGAGATATCATTTATTAGGTTAGGAAAATTCCCTCTATTCCAAGTTTGCTGAGAACATTTTTTTTTTTTTTTTGCGGTATGCGGGCCTCTCACTGTTGTGGCCTCCCCCGTCGCGGAGCACAGGCTCCGGACGCGCAGGCTCCGGACGCGCAGGCTCAGCGGCCATGGCTCACGGGCCCAGCCGCTCCGCGGCATATGGGATCCTCCCAGACCGGGGCACGAACCCGTATCCCCTGCATCGGCAGGCGGACTCTCAACCACTTGCGCCACCAGGGAGGCCCATGCTGAGAACATTTTTAAAATCATGAGTGAATGATGAATTTTTTTTTTTTTTTTTTTTTGCGGTATGCGGGCCTCTCACTGTTGTGGCCTCTCCCGTTGCGGAGCACAGGCTCCGGACGCGCAGGCTCAGGGGCCATGGCTCACGGGCCCAGCCGCTCTGCGGCATGTGGGATCTTCCCAGACTGGGGCATGAACCTGTGTCCCCTGCATCGGCAGGCGGACTCTCAACCACTGCGCCACCAGGGAAGCCCATGAATGATGAATTTTGTCAAGTGAGTTTTCTGCATATATTGAGATGATTGTATGTTTTTTCTTATTTCACTGTTAAGATGAATTGCATCGATTGATTTTCAAATACTGAACTAGCCATGAGATGAACCTCACTTGATTATGATGTATTAACTCTTTTATATTATATATATATATTCCATTAGTCATTAAGGAAATGCAAATTAAACCACAGTGAGATACTTCATGCCCACTAAATAACTGTAATGAAAGAGACAGTAACACTTGTTGGTGAGGATGTAGAGAAATTGGAACCCTGATACACTGCTGGTGGGCATGTAATACGGTACAGCTGCTTTGGATACAGTTTGGCAATTAATTCCTCAAAATGCTAAATACAGAGTTACCATGTGACCCAGAAATTCCACTCCTAGATATATACCCAAGAGAAATGAAAGCTATCCACACAAAAACTTGTACACAAGTGTTCATAGCAGCACTATTTATAATAGTTAAAAAGTGGAAACAACCTGAATGTTCATCAGCTGATGAGTGGATAAACAAAATGTGGTCTATCCCTACAATGGAATATCATTCAGCAATAAAAAGAAGTAAAGAACTGACACGTGCCACCACATGGATGAACCCTTAAAAATATTTAAATTAAGTGAAAGAAGCCACACATTGTATGATTCCATTTATGTGAAATGTCCAGAATAGGCAAAATCCGTATTGCGACAGGGATTAGATCAGTGGTTGCCTAAAGCATGGCTTTTCTTCTGCTGCGTCTTCATTGTGAGGATTTGTGTTAATCTAGTCAAGAGGTGGTCTGGGTTTAAAACTTGATGCTGCACCGGGGGCTGCAGGTTTCTCAGGTGAGACCTTTGTTTGTGTCCCTGCTTGCCTGTGGGGCTTCCTTTTCTGCTGCTCCCTGTGAGGCAGTCTTTGGCAGCCGCTTCCCCCAGCTATATTCCATTTATTTTTCCTTCACACTTGCTAGCATTTTGAGTTAAAGGCAGGGTAGAAGGACATTCTCTGATGTTTTGCACACGCACTGGAACCTGGGGCTTGGGGTGTGTGGCCTTCGCTAGTGTTCCTGTCTCTTTTCTAGGAGTTATGCTGGACTTAGAACACATATTCCTGCCCTCTGCCAGGGGTAAAGAGCTTTTTTATTTGTCTGTTCCCTTTCCCAGCTGCAATGGATTTCCACCACTTCCTTCAGGCTATCCTTTTTTACCTTTCTCCTGCAGCTGAATGCTTTTGTTTCCTAGCAGAAATAGGGGAGATGGATCTAGGCAACATTTCACTGGTGTTTCATTGGTGGCTGTCGGTTTCCTTCCTCTGCTGTGGTGGGGTTTCTGCCAGTGCCCTCAGGCTATGGATTTTGTTGACTTCCACTGAAAAGTCAGGCTTTTTTTCCAGGGGATATGGGGCTATGTAGAGTTTTAGCCGTCACTGCTGTTTCCTTCCCCCAGCCAGCCCCAAGGGGGGAAACTTTCTCAAGGCTCTCCCCAGGCATCCTTAGGAACCACAGGTGGGGTTCCTGGGGGGAATAGTCTACACAAGGGTCTGAACCTTTCAATTTCCGCAGTTTTCAGGTCTCCACGCTTTCACATTAGCCCATGTTCAGCCTTTAGCAATTCACTGAATATTTTAACTTTAATCTTCTTACCGAACTCTGCCCCATGTAAGCAAATGCTTGAGTCCAGTTTCTCCTTGTGGTTGAGTGTCACCAGTTTTCAGGCGAGTTGTTTGCTCATGACCTCAGTTCTCCAATGGGTTCAAAAAAGTCATCAATTTTCTGTTTCTCCAGCTTTTTTCTTGCTGTGAGGGTAGGACATATGTTCTTTCCAGCTCTTTATTCTCATTGGCTGAAACTAGAAGTCCTATGGTTTCTTTTGATAAACATATGTTCTTAATTTTGATGGAACCAAATCTTATCAGGCTTTTTCTTTGGTTTGTACTTTTCATGTTTTGTTGATTGACAATTGTATATGAACTGATTTTTTTTTTTTGGCTGCGTTGGGTCTTCGTTGCTGTGCGCGGGCTTTCTCTAGTTGCAGCGAGCGGGGGCTTCTCTTCGTTGCGCTGCGCGGGCTTCTCATTGTGGTGCCTTCCCTTGCTGCGGAGCGCGGGCTCCAGTAGTTGCAGCACGTGGGCTTCAGTAGTTGTGGCTTGCGGGCTCTAGAGCGCAGGCTTAGTAGTTGTGGGGCAGGGCTTAGCTGCTCCGCGGCATGTGGGGTCTTCCCGGACCAGAGATCGAACCCGTGTCCCCTACATTGGCAGGCAGATTCTTTTTTTTTTTTTTTTTTTTTTTTTTTTTTTTTTTTTTTTATATGTTCCCATATCCCCTCCCTTTTGCGTCTCCCTCCCACCCTCCCTATCCCACCCCTCCAGGCGGTCACAAAGAACCGAGCTGATCTCCCTGTGCTATGCGGCTGCTTCCCACTAGCTCTCTACCTTATATTTGGTAGTGTATATATGTCCATGCCGCTCTTTCACTTTGTCACAGCTTACCCTTCTCCCTCCCCATATCCTCAAGTCCATGCTCTAGTAGGTCTGTGTCTTTATTCCTGTCTTACCCCTATGTTCTTGATGACATTTTTTTCTTAAATTCCATATATATGTGTCAGCATACAGTATTTGTCTTTCTCTTTCTGACTTACTTCACTCTGTATGACAGACTCTAGGTCCATCCACCTCATTACAAATAGCTCAATTTCATTTCTTTTTATGGCTGAGTAATATTCCATTGTATATATGTGCCACATCTTCTTTATCCATTCATCCGATGATGGACACTTAGGTTGTTTCCATCTCCGGGCTATTGTAAATAGGGCTGCTATGAACATTTTGGTACATGTCTCTTTTTGAATTATGGTTTTCTCAGGGTATATGCCCAGTAGTGGGATTGCTGGGTCATATGGTAGTTCTATTTGTAGTTTTTTAAGGAACCTCCATACTGTTCTCCATAGTGGCTGTACCAATTCACATTCCCACCAGCAGTGCAAGAGTGTTCCCTTTTTTCCACACCCTCTCCAGCATTTATTGTTTCTAGATTTTTTGATGATGGCCATTCTGACTGGTGTGAGATGATATCTCATTGTAGTTTTGATTTGCATTTCTCTAATGAGTAAAGATGTTGAGCATCCTTTCATGTGTTTGTTGGCTGTCTGTATATCTTCTGTGGAGAAATGTCTATTTAGGTCTTCTGCCCATTTTTGGATTGGGTTGTTTGTTTTTTTGCTATTGAGCTGCATGAGCTGCTTATAAATTTTGGAGATTAATCCTTTGTCAGTTGCTTCATTTGCAAATATTTTCTCCCATTCTGAGGGTTGTCTTTTGGTCTTGTTTATGGTTTCCTTTGCTGTGCAAAAGCTTTTAAGTTTCATTAGGTCCCATGTGTTTATTTTTCTCTTTATTTCCATTTCTCTAGGAGATGGGTCAAAAAGGATCTTGCTGTGATTTATGTCATAGAGTGTTCTGCCTATGTTTTCCTCTAGGAGTTTGATAGTGTCTGGCCTTACATTTAGGTCTTTAATCCATTTTGAGCTAATTTTTGTGTATGGTGTTAGGGAGTGATCTAATCTCATACTTTTACATGTCCCTGTCCAGTTTTCCCAGCACCACTTATTGAAGAGACTGTCCTTTCTCCACTGTACATTCCTGCCTCCTTTATCAAAGATAAGGTGACCATATGTCCGTGGGTTTATCTCTGGGCTTTCTATCCTGTTCCATTGATCTATCTTTCTGTTTTTGTGCCAGTACCATACTGTCTTGATTACTGTAGCTTTGTAGTATAGTCTGAAGTCAGGGAGCCTGATTCCTCCAGCTCCATTTTTCGTTCTCAAGATTGCTTTGGCTATTCGGGGTCTTTTGTGTTTCCATACAAATTGTGAAATTTTTTGTTCTAGTTCTGTGAAAAATGCCATTGGTAGTTTGATAGGTATTGCATTGAATCTGTAGATTGCTTTGGGTAGTAGAGTCATTTTCACAATGTTGATTCTTCCAATCCAAGAACATGGTACATCTCTCCATCTATTTGTATCATCTTTAATTTCTTTCATCAGTGTCTTATAATTTTCTGCATACAGGTCTTTTGTCTCCTTAGGTAGGTTTATTCCTAGATATTTTATTCTTTTTGTTGCAATGGTAAATGGGAGTGTTTCCTTGATTTCACTTTCAGATTTTTCATCATTAGTATATAGGAATGCCAGAGATTTCTGTGCATTAATTTTGTATCCTGCAACTTTACCAAATTCATTGATTAGCTCTAGTAGTTTTCTGGTAGCATCTTTAGGATTCTCTATGTATAGTATCATGTCATCTGCAAACAGTGACAGCTTTACTTCTTCTTTTCCCATTTGGATTCCTTTTATTTCCTTTTCTTCTCTGATTGCTGTGGCTAAAACTTCCAAAACTATGTTGAATAAGAGTGGTGAGAGTGGGCAACCTTGTCTTGTTCCTGATCTTAGTGGAAATGGTTTCAGTTTTTCACCATTGAGGACGATGCTGGCTGTGGGTTTGTCATATATGGCCTTTATTATGTTGAGGAAAGTTCCCTCTATGCCTACTTTCTGCAGGGTTTTTATCATAAATGGGTGTTGAATTTTGTCAAAAGCTTTCTCTGCATCTATTGAGATGATCATATGGTTTTTCTCCTTCAACTTGTTAATATGGTGTATCACATTGATTGATTTGCGTATATTGAAGAATCCTTGCATTCCTGGAATAAACCCCACTTGATCATGGTGTATGATCCTCTTAATGTGCTGTTGGATTCTGTTTGCTAGTAGTTTGTTGAGGATTTTTGCATCTATGTTCATCAGTGATATTGGCCTGTAGTTTTCTTTCTTTGTGACATCCTTGTCTGGTTTTGGTATCAAGGTGATGGTGGCCTCGTAGAATGAGTTTGGGAGTGTTCCTCCCTCTGCTATATTTTGGAAGAGTTTGAGAAGGATAGGTGTTAGCTCTTCTCTAAATGCTTGATAGAATTCGCCTGTGAAGCCATCTGGTCCTGGGCTTTTGTTTGTTGGAAGATTTTTAATCACAGTTTCAATTTCAGTGCTTGTGATTGGTCTATTCATATTTTCTATTTCTTCCTGAGTCAGTCTTGGCAGGTTGTGCATTTCTAAGAATTTGTCCATTTCTTCCAGGTTGTCCATTTTATTGGCATAGAGTTGCTTATAGTAATCTCTCATGATCTTTTGTATTTCTGCAGTGTCAGTTGTTACTTCTCCTTTTTCATTTCTAATTCTATTGATTTGAGTCTTCTCCCTTTTTTTCTTGATGAGTCTGGCTAATGGTTTATCAATTTTGTTTATCTTCTCAAAGAACCAGCTTTTAGTTTTATTGATCTTTGCTATCGTTTCCTTCATTTCTTTTTCATTTATTTCTGATCTGATTTTTATGATTTCTTTCCTTCTGCTAACTTTGGGATGTTTTTGTTCTTCTTTCTCTAATTGCTTTAGGTGCAAGGTTAGGTTGTTTATTCGAGATATTTCCTGTTTCTTAAGGTGTGATTGTATTGCCATAAACTTCCCTCTTAGAACTGCTTTTGCTGCATCCCATAGGTTTTGGGTCGTCGTGTCTCCATTGTCATTTGTTTCTAGGTATTTTTTAATTTCCTCTTTGATTTCTTCAGTGATCACTTCGTTATTAAGTAGTGTATTGTTTAGCCTCCATGTGTTTGTATGTTTTACAGCTTTTTTCCTGTAATTGATATCTAGTCTCATAGCATTGTGGTCGGAAAAGATACTTGATACAATTTCAATTTTCTTAAATTTACCAAGGCTTGATTTGTGACCCAAGATATGATCTATCCTGGAGAATGTTCCATGAGCACTTGAGAAAAATGTGTATTCTGTTGTTTTTGGATGGAATGTCCTATAAATATCAATTAAGTCCATCTTGTTTAATGTATCATTTAAAGCTTGTGTTTCCTTATTTATTTTCATTTTGGATGACCTGTCCATTGGTGAAAGTGGGGTGTTAAAGTCCCCTACTATGATTGTGTTACTGTCGATTTCTCCTTTTATGGCTGTTAATATTTCCCTTATGTATTGAGGTGCTCCTATGTTTGGTGCATAAATATTTACAATTGTTATATCTTCTTCTTGGATTGATCCCTTGATCATTATGTAGTGTCCTTCTTTGTCTCTTCTAGTAGTCTTTATTTTAAAGTCTATTTTGTCTGATATGAGAATTGCTACTCCAGCTTTCTTTTGGTTTCCATTTGCATGGAATATCTTTTTCCATCCCCTTACTTTCAGTCTGTATGTATCTCTAGGTCTGAAGTGGGTCTCTTGTAGACAGCATATATATGGGTCTTGTTTTTGTATCCATTCAGCCAGTCTGTGTCTTTTGGTGGGAGCATTTAGTCCATTTACATTTAAGGTAATTATTGATATGTATGTTCCTATTCCCATTTTCTTAATTGTTTTGGGTTCGTTATTGTAGTTCTTTTCCTTCTGTTGTGTTTCTTGCCTAGAGAAGTTCCTTTAGCATTTGTTGTAAAGCTGGTTTGGTGGTGCTGAACTCTCTCAGCTTTTGCTTGTCTGTAAAGGTTTTAATTTCTCCATCAAATCTGAATGAGATCCTTGCTGGGTAGAGTAATCTTGGTTGCAGGTTTTTCTCCTTCATCACTTTAAGTATGTCCTGCCACTCCCTTCTGGCTTGTAGAGTTTCTGCTGAGAGATCAGCTGTTATCCTGATGGGGATTCCCTTGTGTGTTATTTGTTGTTTTTGCCTTGCTGCTTTTAATATGATTTCTTTGTGTTTAATTTTTGACAGTTTGATTAATATGTGTCTTGGTGTATTTCTCCTTGGATTTATTCTGTATGGGACTCTCTGTGCCTCCTGGACTTGATTAACTATTTCCTTTCCCATATTAGGGAAGTTTTCAACTATAATCTCTTCAAATATTTTCTCAGTCCCTTTCTTTTTCTCTTCTTCTTCTGCAACCCCTATAATTCGAATGTTGGTGCGTTTAATGTTGTCCCAGAGGTCTCTGAGACTGTCCTCTGTTCTTTTCATTCTTTTTTCTTTATTTTGCTGTGCAGCAGTTATTTCCACTATTTTATCTTCCACCTCACTTATCCGTTCTTCTGCCTCAGTTATTCTGCTATTGATCCCATCTAGAGTATTTTTTATTTCATTTATTGTGTTTTTAATCGATGCTTGATTCGTCTTTAGTTCTTCTAGGTCCTTGTTAACTGTTTCTTGCATTTTGTCTATTCTATTTCCAAGATTTTGGATCATCTTTACCATCATTATTCTGAATTCTTTTTCAGATAGACTGCCTATTACCTCTTCATTTGTTAGGTCTGGTGGGTTTTTATCTTGCTCCTTCTCCTGCTGTGTGTTTTTCTGTCTTCTCATTTTGCTTATGTTACTGTGTTTGGGGTCTCCTCTTTGCAGGCTGCAGGTTCGTAGTTCCCGTTGTTTTTGGTGTCTGTCCCCAGTGGCTAAGGTTGGTTTAGTGGATTGTGTAGGCTTCTTGGTGGAGGGGACTACTGCCTGTGTTCTGGTGGATGAGGCTGGATCTTGTCTTTCTGGTGGGCAGGTGCACGTCTGGTGGTGTGTTTTGGGGTGTTTGCGGACTTTTTATGATTTGAGGCAGCCTCTCTGCTAATGGGTGGTGTTGTGTTCCTGTCTTGCTAGTTGTTTGGCATAGGGTGTCTAGCACTGTAGCTTGCTGGTCGTTGAGTGAAGCTGGGTGCTGGTGTTGAGATGGAGATCTCTGGAAGATTTTCGCCGTTTGATATTATGTGGAGCTGGGAGGTCTCTTGTGGACCAGTGTCCTGAAGTTCGCTCTCCCACCTCAGAGGCACAGCACTGACTCCTGGCTCCTCAATTTGGGATGATTTGTTGTCTATTCATGTATTCCACAGATGCAGGGTACATGAAGTTGATTGTGGAGCTTTAATCCGCTGCTTCTGAGGCTGCTGGGAGAGGTTTCCCTTTCTCTTCTTTGTTCTCACAGCTCCTGGGTCTCAGCTTTGGATTTGGCCCCGCCTCTGCGTGTAGGTCGCCGGAGGGCGTCTGTTCTTCGCTCAGACAGGACAGGGTTAAAGGAGCAGCCTCTTCGGGGACTCTGGCTCACTCAGGCCGGGCGGGAGGGAGGGGCACGGAGTGCGGGGCGTGCCTGCAGCGGCAGAGGTCGGCGTGATGTTGCACCAGCCCGGGGCGCGCCGTTCGTTCTCCCAGGGAAGCCGCCCCTGGATCCCGGGACCCCGGCAGTGGCGGGCTGCACAGGCTCCCGGAAGCGCGGTGTGGACAGTGACCTGCGCTCGCACACAGGCTTCTTGGCGGCGGCAGCAGCAGCCCCAGCGTCCCACGCCCGTCTCTGGGCTCCGCGCTTTCAGCCGCGACTCGCGCCCGTCTCCGGAGCTCCTTTACGCGGCGCTCTTAATCCCCTCTCCTCGCGCACCAGGAAACCAAGAGGGAAGAAAAAGTCTCCTGCCTCTTCGGCAGCTCCAGAGTTTTCCCGGACTCCCTCCCGGCTAGCTGTGGCACATTAGCCCCCTTCAGGCTGAGTTCTCGCCGCCAGTCCCAGTCCTCTCCCTGCGCTCTGACCGAAGCCCGAGCCTCAGCTCCAGCGCCGCCCGCCCTGGCGGGGGAGCAGACAAGCCTCTCGGG
This sequence comes from Mesoplodon densirostris, assembly GCF_025265405.1. NCBI lineage: Eukaryota > Metazoa > Chordata > Mammalia > Artiodactyla > Ziphiidae > Mesoplodon > Mesoplodon densirostris. Next base: position 92,773,032 of record NC_082669.1, on the reverse strand, counting down.
CTGGTGAGTGCCGCTCGGCACCGCTCCTCTGTGCGGGAATCTCTCTGCTTTGCCCTACCCAGGTATGTGGGGAGTTTCTTGCCTTTTGGGAGGTCTGGGGTCTTCTGCCAGCATTCAGTAGTTGTTCTGTAGGAGTTGTTGCACGTGTAGCTGTATTTCTGGTGTATCTGTGGGGAGGAAGGTGATCTCCGCGTCTTACTCTTCCGCCATCTTCTGGCAGGCAGATTCTTAACCTCTTCGCTGCCAGGGAAGTCCCGAACTAATTCTTTTTACAGACACATATTATGGCAGAACAGACTATGCTATAGAAGGTTCATGTAAAGCTAGAATTATTTGATCCTTGAATCCATGTTTGGATTTTCTTTATGAGAAAAGTATTAACAACTAATTCAATTTCTCTATGAATGTGGGACAAATTATTCTGTTTCTTCTTGAGTCACTCTGTTAAGTTGTATTTTCTTAGGAATTTGTCCATCTCATCAGCTTCAAATTTATTAGCATTTGCTCATAATGGCCTATATATTATAAATATCTTATTGTTTTTATACCTCATATTTTACATTTATGCCTTCTGGGTTATTTTTCCCTTTGGTCATCCTTACTTAAGGCTTTACTATTTTATTAGCCTTTTTGCAATATCAATTTTTGCCTTTGTTGATACTTGCTATTGTCCTTTGGTTTCTATTTCATTGATTTCTGCTTTTATCTTTATTATTTCATTCCTCCTATTTTTCTTTGGGTTTATTTCTCAGCTTTCCATTATCAAATTGAAGAGTATATAGAGAACCAGATCTGAGCAGATCCTAAAGAGAGATGCGTGTCAATTGCAACGTGGCTCACACCCTCAGCACACCTATTCACGCCACACCACCACCTTCCAGCCGGCTCATACCTAAAGGGCTTCAAATGAGTTAGTTCTCTGTGATCTGTTGTCTGAGGAATGAAAATGCCAAGTTATGTTCATGTATATAACGTGCTGGAGCCAGGCCAGAGTGGACTGCTGTGGGATAATAGCCCTTTTTAGGGGAGACCCTGAAGGATAGTATAGAAAGAAAGTTCTTCCAATGAGCAGAACTTGAATAGTACCTTTCATGGTCTTTGTGTGTGTGTGTGTGGGGGGAAGGTGAGCTACACAGAGGTGAGGCTCTGACCAGATTCTTAGGCAGTAGCTAATGATTTTTAGGAACTTAGAAGAAACAAGAATGAAGAATCAGTGCAAGGAATTTTATGGAAGAGGCATGTGGATGAGCTTCTTGGGATGATCTTGAGTATGAGAATTTTTGTCTCACTCTCATTAATCAGGTGGACAAGGTGACCCATTGTGCCCATCAGTTAGTTTCTCTCTCCCTCCACCTAGTGACTGCTCTGTGGGCTCATGAACAAGTGGCCATGGTGTAGGCAGGGAGCTAAAACAGACACATTCTGGGTTTGAATGTGTTTTCTCAGCTGCCATGATCTGTCAGCAACTCTACTCATGGACTTATAGAACGCCTTCTTCACCATGATGATGTTCCACAGAGCACAGGGCTGCACCAGAGAACTCACTCGAAGGCAAAATAAGTAGAGAATTAACCTTAAAAGATTTACGCATCTTACTGTGATGCCTATATGCTGCTACATAATGAGGCAGGGAGGAAGATGGATGGAACCCGGGGATTCTCTGTGGTGCCTCCTGCTACTCTTACGTCCAGTCGTAAAAGTAGATGCAAGGACCTCTCACTGACAGCATCCCTAAAGACTCAGATCTCTCAGAAATGAAATCCAATATCCAGGACTAATGGTGTCAGTGGTGCAAAGTGAAGCAATCCTTGCTCATTGGTGGTGGTACTCATCAGAGGAGTTCAGGAGAAGGGTTCTGGGTGCTGTTTCTGACTTAAACCTGATTCTCTAGCCATCTCAAGTGATTTTACTAGCTAACTGATTATCTTTTTTTTTTTTTTTGCGGTACACGGGCCTCTCACTGTGGTGGCCTCTCCCGTTGCGGAGCACAGGCTCCGGACGTGCAGGCTCAGCGGCCATGGCTCACGGGCCCAGTCGCTCCGCGGCATGGGGGAATCCTCCCGGACCAAGGCATGAACCCGTGTCCCCTGCATCAGCACGTGGACTCTCAACCACTGTGCCACCAGGGAAGCCCTGATTATCTTTTTAATAAATTCACTTCCTGTTTAAGCAGAGAGGATTGATTTCTAGTATTTGAAAAGAAGAACCCTTGTTTTTATAGTGGAACAAGTGGAGGCGGGGGAGCAGATTAGGAGGTTGAATTGGGTCCTCCTCACAAGACATGTTCCAGTCTTAATCCCCAATACCTGGTACTTGTGGATGTGACCTAATTTGGAAATAGGGTCTTTGCAGATGTAATCAAGTTAAGATGAGATCATACTGGATTAGGTTGGGCCCTAAGTCCAAGGACTGGCGTCCTTATAAGAGGAGAGACACAGAGACACACAGGGAAGAAGGCCATGTGATGATGGAGCCAGAGATTGCAGTGATTCTAACTACAAGCCAAGGAACACTAACAATTGCTAGGAAGAAGCAAAGAACAATTCTTCCTTAGTACCTTCAGAGGGAGTATGCCTTTGCAGATTTCAGATTTCTAGCCTCTAGAACCATGAGAGAATAACACATTTATGTTGTTTGAAGCCACGCAGTCTGTGGTCATCTGTTATAGCCACCTTGGGAAACTAATACACACTTCATTCAAGGTACCCTGAGTCTGAAAAGATTCAGTCCTGGGAATTGGATGAGTGGCTGGCTGTGTTCTCTACTGTGGTGATTCAACCCAGGTCTCAGTTTGCCGGGCTTATAGGTAGGGTTTCAGTGGACCATCCATCAATTTTGATCCTAAAAAAACACATGATTATTAGCCACTGTCCAGAATTACCCCCATTGGACTATTCTGATTACCATGCTGCTCCTGCTGCCTAGGGTATCGCACCCACCTTTTTTCCTGGAAATGAAATTCTGCTCATGCCCTACTACCCAACGAACCTGCTGTCCATTCCCACTGAAATCAGCAGCATCTCCTACCAGCATACCTGGCTGATGAAGAACAGCCGGAACAATCTCTTAGAACATGCTCCGAGTCCCCTCAACAACATACCAAATGTAAGCAAAATCCAAAACACCAAATAATCCAAAATAAGATGCACTATTATTTTATGAACCACTTGGGGGAAAAAGAAACACTGTCAAAGTGTGACTTACGATAATTTATAATACATCCTCATCTCAGAGACATGAAAAGATGTGCATCTTAGAACTCCTGAAATATAGTATTTCTCAAAGCCTTGGTGAAGGGAGTGTCATTTGAGCTTTCTTAAGGAACAGAGAGTGTGAACAAGCAGACCGTATGTGATAAACCACTCGGACACTTCTATCTCTCTAAGACTTTGGATTTCTTCCAAGGAATTTCTGGCAACTTAACTTTATTTAATATGTGGACTACCAGTGAGTACAGGTTTCAGTCAACCAACTAAGAAAACAATTAGAACGACTTCTAGCTGCTTGAGTCAGCATATTGATCCAAGTCTCTGGAATGCATACCCATATTGATAAATTCAGCCTGATAGAAAACTATGATTATCTCTCTTTGATCTAGCATGCTCATATTCTGTTAACCATACATATTTGCTAGAGTTTTTGCAGATATTTTTTTAGGGTGGAAGCCTTCTTCTGGGTCAGACTCAATTGTATTTGTCCTCGTGGGCACCTGACTTATTACAGGTTTGAAAAAAATGAAGAGTGGTGGAGGTGATGAAGGGATATGGCTTTCTGTGTCACCGAGCTCCAGTGAGGTTATTGAGTTTTCAAGCAAGGTGGGAACTGCGTCATCAGACAGGAGAAGAGTGGTTGAGTCTTCCGACAAGCGAGTTCCATTGCAGATTGAGCTTTATCGAGACCCTGACTCACCTGCACCCTCTCCTATGTAACCGCTACACTTCTCAAGGTCCTGTTTTCAAGTAAGAGACCTGATGAGGCTATGAACTACACTAACGCTGTAATTTGGCAACTCCTGGGATCAGACCTGTAAGTTTGTCTTTTGGTCTTCTCGGCATTTTCGCTGCAAGCAATAAGAGATTCCTTTACTGTAGCCTTAGAAAATCTCTGATTTTCCAGTCTCTGCTTTGATAGGAGGATTGAGGAATTAGAATTTGTTATTGTCTCCCTTTAAGCCAGTAGTTTTCACTGGTAGTGATTTTTGTCTCCCTCGGGGGACATTTGGCAATATTTGGAGACATTTTTGGTTGTCACAACTGGGAGGGATGTATGTGTCTTACTTGCATCTAGTGGATAGAGACCAGGGGTGTTGTTAAACGTCCCATAATGCATAGGACAATCTCCCGTAACAAAGAAGTACCCAGCCCAAAACGTCGGCAGTTTTGGGGCTGAGAAGCCGTTTTCAGCTCTTTGCCGTAGTAGGAAGTAACCACGCCACCCAACCTCCCTTGCTGATATTCCCCTCTGCAATCTCACTTTTTACCAGAAAGATACTCTGACATGATCAGTTATAAGAAGCACCATTATTTTATGAACTACTAAGAAGGAAAAACCACCATCAAATTGATTTTTAACACACGTCCTTTTATGTGTGCTCTTCATATTCTTCTATGGCAGTAGCCACTCAGTCCTGCCAAAGCCACTTTATGGGCACTTAATTCTAGATGGCAGGCGCTACTGTGACTGCTTCTCCATGAGATGCTGTAGGATAGTCAAGTCATTTCCCTTCATACTTGCAGAATTCCAGTTACGTTTAACCCCAATAAGGTCCAATAACTAACCCTCGAATTTCTGTTGCCCGCAATCACGCCTGATTCTCGTTAGCAAAATGTGTGTGTGTGTGTGTGTGTGTGTGTGTGCGTGCACATGTGAAAGATATTGGGACACTGTCTAGCTTATGGAGGAGCTGGGCTTGCTGAAGACCACATTCAGGGCTACCTTTAACATCATCCGAGTCAGGCTTACGGAACTTGTGTGAAGAGGCTAGTGCTGCTCGCCAGTGCCAAGCTCCAGGTGCTGTAGCTTTGGCTGTGGATGCTCTCTCTAGCATCACCTCCACGGCTGCTCACACTTGAGCGTGGTTCCACTGCTCCTGCCTCAGGGTTCCCCATAGTCTACTGCCCCTTTACGCACTGGCTGGGGTGGAGGTGTCTCATTCATGGCAGTTGAGTGCGTGCTTGTGCTCTGGTCACAAGGGAGGCTGGCATTTTCAGCATCTATAATAAGAGGCAAATCCTGCTTCCCTCAGTCTTGCTGTGTGGGGAATTCCCCAAGCACAGAAAAATGCTACAGATTCTGATTGGCTACGAAGAATGGCCAAAGTCCCCTATGCCGATTCCCACCATTCTCTCCCTTCTGCTCAAAACAGAAAACCACGAATCATCCTGGCCTCTCCTCTTCCCCTCCCTTAGTAAGTACATCAGCAAGTAGTTGATTCTACCTCCAAAATACAGTCTTGAATCCATCCTCTTTTTGGCTCCTGTGTCAATGACTTAATACAGCTGACTAGTATCCACTTCATCTGGATTACTGTAACAGCCTCTTTAATTTCCATCTCCATATCCATGTCCCCCAAAGCAGCAAGAGTATGTTTCTTTGTAAATCACCTTATAAAACTTGTTTGCTTTAAAGCCTTCCATGGCTTCAGTGGCTTTTTTTTTTTTTCCCCCACTTAAAATAAAATCCCCTGTCCTTATTTTGGTCTAAGGAGGGTGATCTTTTGTCTCATTTTACATAGGATACAATTTTTAAGAGCGCTTCCTTTTTATTCTCAGAAGGGTATGGTTTAGACAGCACGTATAGTGTCAGTTTACCTGTGAGGCCCTGAGTTTTCTGAGCCCTGCTTCTTCCCCCCCTCACTCACTGAACTGCTCTCAGACTTGTCTTCTCTGAGCTCTTGTCCCTCCTTTGGCGACTTGCAGGTTCTTTCCTTCTTCCTGGCACACTTTTCCTCACATTCTTCACACAGCTCTCACCTCGTTGTCCTTCAAGTCTTCGCTAAGTGGTCATCTCTGAGAAGTCCTTCCTTACCTCTCTCTCTAACAGCCCTCTCCCCATGTTCTCTGTATCATTTCCTTCTTCATTTCCTCCGTAGCGTCACCAGAATTTGACATTGAGTTGTCTGTCTATTGTTTAATCTCTGTCTCTCCCACTAGAATGTAAGCTCCCTGAGGGTATGGATTACATGTGTCTTACCCTTGTATCCCAGGGCCCGAATCTGTCACTTAATGGTTCCTTCAATCAATCAATAAAAGGCCTTCCTTCCCTGACCCCTTGACAAGGTTTGAGCTCCCATGCTAGACACAGTCAGAGCGCTGTGTACTTTTCTTCCTCAGCGCAGTTGTACTTAAATGGTAATTTGTGTAATTTCACTTTACCAGTTTCTCCTTCTAGCTACATGTCCAGGGGAACAGAGGCATGCTCCTCTTGCCATGCTGAGAACAGGGCACTTCAGTACGCATGAGTCTGTTGAGTCTTCTGCAAGCTCATGGGTCTGGGAGAAGGAGGTGATGATGGTTCTCTGCTGGGGTAGGGGAACCTTGAAGGGCGAGTGCCTGGGGCCGGATGGGAGAGCAGAGAATTCAGTGCAGGCTCCCACACGCAGCGGGACTAGCTGCTTAGGTTTTCTCTTGAGTGGAATTTCCCTTGACTTCCTCTGCTTCCCTCTCAGTCTCCCTCTTAGAGGCTTCTTGAACCCCAGAAAAATCTGGGCACAAGGACCCAGACCCTTCAGCCAAGACAAATGGCAGGGATGGGAGCAAAGCCTCTGGATCCTGGGGAAGAGTTGGAGAAATGGGGAGAGAAAGACTTCCAGCTAATACCCTAGTTGATTCTGTGTTGTCTTTGTAAACAGAAGTCAAGCCTAGTGGTGAAACAGCTGCCGAAGAAAGCAAGCCAAACACACTTCCACCATCCAGTGTTCCAGACACAGTCAAACAAAGCACAGTCCCACCATCCACTGATAAAAGTGTGACTGCATTGGAGACCAAGGGAAGCACACCCACAACGCCTAACACCTCAAGGGCAGTGCCAACCTCAGCCCAGCAAAGCACAACTGCAGCAGCCAGTGGCAAAGATGAGAAACCAGCCACAGGCAACTCTGCTATAACTACTAAAGACTCAAAGGATTCTACAACCACACCAACCACTGTCTCGACAAAGCCTGAAACCACAAGCAGCCAGAGTGGAATTAAAAGCAATTCAGCTAAATCTGGAACCCAGAGTAGCCACAGTGTGACCACAAGCAGTGTGATCACTAAGGAAGGAAATCGGGCAGCCTCTGACCCTCCAACTGAGGGTAACACCTCAGTCATCATGCCTGCTCTTCCTTCCTTGCCCACCCCAGCAAGCACTCACCAGCCTAGCACCGTCCCTGTGACTTCGGTCCCTGTGACTTCAGAGCCTGCAGGGAGCTCCTTCGAGGGACCAAACAAAATTACAGCAGCTACAAGTTTAGGCACAATGGCGGGTCCCACCTTCACGACGCAGGGGACACTGACCACACTAAGTAAGTAATGCCTTTCTTTTTTCAAGCAAAAAGAAACTTTCAAATGCTTATGTTCTGTACAGTTGCTGGAGATTCACGCATATTCATATTCATGAATATGCACCACCTTCACTCAGCCGTTGGTTTCCCATTTCATAGCCGCTGGCAGAGCTGTGTGTTCCGATGAGAGCTCAGGGTTTTGACCTGCCTAGTGGAGCATTTACTGTTTTTTTTCTTAAGTGCTGGTCTTAAGCCAGTAAATTAATTTCAAAACTCACTGATGGATCGTGAGCCTCAAGATCATGACCCAGGTCAGATCTCTTGAATCAGAATTTCTAGGCGTGAACCTGAGCATCTGCGTTTTGAGGAAACCTCCACCCCCCAGCCCCGCAGGTAATTTGGGTGTGTGGTGAAGAACTAGATAGCCACGGCACAAGGGCACGGTGGTCACCTCCTGCGTAAGAGCTGGTGCTCTGAGTTGGATAAACCTGGATGCAAGTCCCTGCTCTGCCACTTGTTAGCGTGTGACGTTGGGCAATTCATCGAGTTCCTCTGAGACTCAGTTTCCTTGTTTATAGAATAGGGATAATTACAGTACCTTCCTCACAGAGTTGTTGTGAGGATTGAAAAAGAAAGTACCTTTGAAGCATTTAGGAGCCTCACAGGGAGTAAGTACTCAGTTAATGTTAGCTTTGCTGCTGGCATTGTCACTGCTGTTGATACTTCTTCTGTTGGGTTCCTACGCTGGCTCATCCAATCTGCTCATCCTGTACTAGGTTATGGGAATTGACTTCATCTGCCTGCCTCCTCCTCTTCATAGCCTGCCTCCTTCTGCTTGTGGTCTATGTGGGGGGATAAGACCAAAGAACCTCAGGAAACTAGGAACAAGAAAGCCTGTCTTGTGGTGTTAAAGGTACCACTCACCTTTTCTCATAAACTTTGTTTTCCCAATTATAGCACCATGGGTTGCCTCACAAGGAACTCAACACACCTCCAGCAAGATGCCAGCTGTCACTGGCACCTCTGAGGCTCTGCAGCCTACAGGCTCTTCATCGGGACTTGGGACCACATCTCCTGCCAGGGCACCCACAAGCTCCATCACTCATGTGGAGTCAACTGCCCCCCAAGGCTCCAGTGTCCCTTCTCCCACCTCAGTAATTCCAGCAGGTGTGGGACAGGTGAGAGAGCCCAGAGTCGGAGAGAAGGGACTCCAGGAAGAGCATTTCTACTCTTCCCTCCCCAGGGCGCCTGGGGGTGCTGTGAGGAGCTGTCATCATTCACTCACCCTCGCTGGCTTTGCTGGACTCTGGCGTAGACAGCATGATAGCCAGTAACACACCTGGCTCTCCATCTCCAGCCGGCCACACTCCCAGCTTGCCCCCAACTCCTTATTTGCTGTCACCCACCCAAGGGAGGGAGGGAGAAGGCAAAGAAAGACAAGACCTCGTCAGGCTCAGCCTGACCCTTAATCCCAGTGGCTTCTTCCAGATACAGTGCGATTCTCCCGAAAAGCTGAATGAGAAGATGCTCGTCCTGAACATCTCGAAAACTGATGTCTTGAAAACCAACATCTGTGTGAGTACCTTGCTCATCTGAGCCCCACTCTGATCTACATCCCCAAAATGCTGTTTAGCAGTAGGGTCACGGAAGGTGGAAGGGAGTGAAGTGTTCCTTCCAGAAAGGAGCAGAGAGATGTTTTCATTTTCCTGCTCTTGTTTTTTCCTAGTAGGACAGGACGTGGTCCTTTCCCATCTTATGGAGGGTCAGAGCCAGGTTCAAACTTCTCTAAGGGAAGCCCCGCCCTCAGGGCTGCCGCAGGGCCAGGAATCTGGGCTTTCACTTCTGAGAGTCTGGAGACCCCAATCCTGGTTCCTGTTTGCTTCTAGTTCAGGATGTGACTTTGTTAAGTCGATCTCTTTGCGCTTCAGAGGCCTCAGTTGAAAATGAGAGGCTTAGTCTGCCTAACTCTCCCTGTTCTAATAGTCTGTGGTTTTATATTTCCTGGTCCATGTGTTATCTGATGGCCACCCTCTAACCTAGGGGAGCTGTTGCCGACAGTTGTCTTTCCCCTCGGGGAGTTGTTTGTGTATTGTTTGGGGGAGATGGTTTCAGCACATGTGTGAGTAAGTTTGCATGTGTAGCATTCAGACTGCCAGTCTCCCTAGGATTAAGGGCTTTAGTCTGGGGATGTCTGCCGCAGAGCCTTGTCAGTAGCTGAGGCCTGAGCGAGTGCTGGTGATGGATGGCTCACTGCTGCCCTCTCCTGGTCAGTGGCTATTTTGGCAAACACCCCATGGAACTAGAATAGGATGGAAAACTTGGGTTTACAGTACTTTTGTACCACCTATTTTCTGCAGTTGTTTCCTTTTGGGTGTCCATTTTGCTGGAATTTTCCAAGTGAACTATAGAAAAGCTAGAGTTTTAAAAGGGAGCAGTGCTCCCCTAGGGTTGGGCTTATTGGACAAGGTAAGAATCACACTGATGCTTGCCTGGCCTTTCTTTCGGCTCTCTTTTTGGCTGAAACTTGGCAGGGGCATGTTTGGTGGTAAGAAGCGTTCTTTTCCTTTGCTGTGAATGGAAAGAGGAAAGCCCTGGATCTTTACCTGTGGTAGCAGGTTGGGGAATTAGTAAGCCTAAGGAAATTCCAGGTAGAAACCCAAGGGATGGTTTGTGGGACAAGCCATATGGAGTCCTTTTCTTCATCTCGGTACCCTTATTCCATACTCTGGTCAGAGACACATCAGTTGGGGGTGTCTCTGGATGATGTGGCAGGGCTGGGTAAAAGCTGCCCACACTTTGCTTCCTCACCCTCAGCCTTAAAGCCAGCCAGCCACACCCTTTCTGCTGAAAAATACAGAAGACGCCCGTCTAAGACGTCCTCGTGCATCTTCAAGATACTCCCAATTTCCCCTGTGCAGTGATGGCCTCGCCTTTCTCCCGTCAGCCTGTTTATGGTTTCAGGGTCTTAGCCTAGGGGACGGGCACGTGTGTTTCGACTTTGGGATGGATAACCTTGAGCTGAGAGCCAGGGCTTCCCCTCCTGAGGTCTTTGAGCTCAGCATCAAGGGCTGGCAAATGGTAGGTTCAGAGAGGCCTGGCGTCTTCCCCACTGGCAGTGCCTCCTCAGGTCCTTCTGGGGAGAGAGATGATGAGGGGCAGGAGGTCGTGATCCTTAAGGAGCTCTGAGGGAGAAAGCGGCACTAGGGCGAATGGTATTGCTCAACCACGATGAGATAAACAGGGTAAGGAGACTAGGGGGAGAGCTCCACGTGAGGCAGAGAAGGCAGGGGCTGGCCCGGGAGGACAGCACATAACTCACCACTCCTGGCAGGCCTGGGAATGGCACCAGCCTGTGGCTGGAGAAGGGAGTAAGTTCACAGCCGACAACAGCGTCCTCCTGACCTTAGCTCAAAGGGTGGCTCCACAAGCCTAGGCTGCTGTCACGATCCCTGAGGAATTACCTGCGGTTTCTCCACAACAGAATGCGACCGCTTCGAATGACAAACTGGTCACGCTTTTGTGCCGAGCAGCAAAAGCCTCCTTCAACCCAGCTCAAGATCAGTGCCATATACAGCTGGCACCTGTTCCAGAAATCCAGGCAGTGGCAATCAAACAAATCACTATCTGCAGTGAGTTGAGGGCAGGGGTGGGGGGGGATGGGGGAGGCTGAGGCCTGTGTGGGGTGGGAGTGGGGTAGGAGGTGCAGGAGCACAAGGATGGGTCAGTTGTCAACCCCTGGCCACCCGAGAGAGACACCACTCAGGGGACTGAGATTCAGGATGTCCTCCTTTGTCCCTTACCACGTCGCTCTGATCTAGACCACTGAAGCGGCATCTCTCCCTCTCCCCCTCAGCAAAGCTCTTTCCCATGGACGTTTATGAATTGCTGAAAGACAAATGGGATGACCTAAAAGAGGTAAGTGGATGCCCCCCGTGTGCTGGCACAGACCGGGTCAGGGGCCTGTCCCTTGGAAGTCCACGCTTCCCCGGGTCCACTGTCTCTGTCGAGGAACCTCTGATTTGCAAGCATCTAGAAGATAGGAGAGTGAGAGGGGACAGCAGGGCGGTGGAATGGGTTCCCCCCCAAACCCCAAGTGGGAGAGCTCATAGGTGAGTGGGAGTTCTGAGAGAGGGTGACCCGGAACCTGTTTTCTGCCACGTAACTTTCTCCTTCCTGGCCAGGTGGGAGTCAATGACATGCAGTTTGAGGGTCAAGGACCACCAGAAGAGACCGAGGACCGGTTCAGCATGCCCCTCATCATCACTATTGTCTGCATGGCCTCCTTCTTGCTCCTGGTCGCGGCCCTTTATGGCTGCTGCCACCAGCGTCTCTCCCAGAGGAAGGACCAGGTGAGGACTTCATTCCACTAGCCGGGAAGCAGTCCAGTTCACTGGATGACTCTCACCCCGTTATTCCCCTATTAGAGAAAAGCGAGGGGGCCATGGGCCCTTTCTGATAGGCAGAGGTCATCCCTTATAGGACATGGAAACTTGCCTGGACAGTTAAAGAGGCAGCGTGGTGAAAGGGAAGAGCGTGGGCTGTGGAGTCAGGAAGACTGGGGTTACGCCCTAGCTCTGCCTCCCATTATCTGGGTGACCTTGAGCAAGTCATCATCTCTGAGCTTCAGGTTTCTCATCTGCATAGTGGGCATAATATCCACCTTGCAGAGTTGCTCTGAGGATCCACTGCTATAAATGGGCTGATGCATACCTGTCTAACCAGAAGTTCTTTCATTTACCTTAATAGAATTCCCTCATTACAGTTCCACCCTGACCCATGGTTCTCAACCCCGGCTGCACACTGTGGAGAGTTTTAGAAAAAAAAACCCCATGCTTAGCTTCCTCACATACCAATTGAAACAGAATTTCTGGATCAGTATATTTGTTAAAAGCTTCCTGGGGGACTGTCTCGTGCCACCTAGGTTGTATTTTAGGTAAAAATGGAGAGAAAGTACTATCTCTAGATAGTTCCCATCTGCAGCAGAGATAGCTAGAAGTTGTGCTGTACCCACCTTGCTCAGGCTTAGAGGAGAGGTCCTCAGTCACTCGGCCAGATGGAAGTCATTTTCTTACAGTTCGTTCCAGTTCAATGCAGCAGGGTGAAGAGGGTCCTGGAGAGGAAGGTCTGGTGGGGAAGGAATGGAGGAAAGAGGAGATTGGAGGACTCTGGAGGACAAAGTCCATCTCCACTGATGTCACGGATTTGCCACCAGGGCAAAGGTGAAGTGAGCTGGGCATTTTAGGATGTGGGGCAAGTTCTTATCTCAGACTAGCCCCGAGGCAGGCCAGTAGTCAGGAAGGCCTCCAGGACCACCTGTTGTTCACCTTAGCCAAATCGGGGTTCCTGGATTATGGGGTACAGGTGTAATATTAAGGCTAGAGCAAGGCTAACAGCCCTCAAAAATTACCCCTTTTTCTTGGGTCATCTCCCTTACTCTAGCAACGACTCACAGAGGAGCTACAGACGGTGGAGAATGGTTACCACGACAATCCAACCCTGGAAGTGATGGAGACCTCATCAGAGATGCAGGAGAAAAAGGTGGTCAGCCTTAATGGGGAGCTGGGGGACAGCTGGATCGTCCCTCTGGACAACCTGACCAAGGATGACCTAGAGGAGGAGGAAGACACACACCTCTAATCAGGTCTGCTGGTGGCCTCCGATGGTGCACAGAGCTCCAGCCCAAGCGCCTCAAGTGCCATGTGGACAGGGGAGGAAAATCCTTCCCCTTCGAGGGAAAGACTGGGGAGGGAGAGCAGACTCGGAGGGTTCCCTCCCCCCAATCCCCACAGGCCTTAATTTTTCCCTTTTCAAGCTGAACAAATCACATTCTGTGTAGAATCCTCTTGTAAAATAACCCACTAGTGCCTGAGCTCAGTGCTGCTGGGAGATCAGGAAAGAGCCATCCAAGGGACTTTAGAGACCATCTAATAGAATCCCTTCATTTCACAGATGAGATGACTGAGGCCTAAAGAGGGTAAAGTCAGGGTCACACAGCCATTAGGTGACAGAGTCAGGATGAAAACAGATCATTCAGTGCAGTGCCCATTGCCACCACGCCACGCTGCTGTGATCACCTATGCCCTCCCTCCAGAGCTGCCCTGGGCAGGGGGGATGAAGCTGCCAGTCAGTGGATGGGATGGAGGGGAAGGCAGGGCCAGACCCTGTTGCAGTGCGATCTGATTACTTGAAAGGATGGGTCCCGTTTTCTATCTCCTACGCCAGCCTCGTCCGCCAGTGTTCCTGTCCTCTGTTCTCCCCCCTCCCTTCACTCAGTTTTCACCCCCTCTCTGTCCCAGGGCCCCTGGGACTAACACAGGTCATTCATGATCTTGAACCCCTTGTTCTGGAGTCTAGTTTCCTGGCATTTGCTTATGAGATTGGGACTGACACAGCACACAAGGCTCCTAGTATGAACAAGTCTGCACATGGGTCCATCTACAGGTGAAGAGAGAAAGGGAAGCCTTTCCTCCCAGGATGGGTCCCGGCCCACCTCCAAGGCACTCATTGAAGAGACTCCCCGAGTGCTGCTTCGGTCTCCCATTCCCATCGGGGACTAAGGTCTGCAGCAGCTATTGAAGGCAAGGTGTTCCTATTTCGTTGTCACTGCTCAGCTGATGCGATGGGGTGAAGACCCCAGCTCGGTCATCCCCGAGATCCAGCATGAAAGAGCAGCTTTAGGACAGAGCTTCCTGGTGCCCAGTCAGCAGAGAGGTGTCTGAATAGACAATCGATTGAAACAGCAGGTAGGATAGGCTTCACTTTCCATATCATAGGAAATTCAGGGGCTTTGCAGGTTGCTGAGAGTTTTGTCTTCTTTTTTAATCCAGAACTCTGCTGCCAAAGGCCAAAGCTCACATCGTTGAGACATTTTCAGTTGGATTCCATTCTTCTGTGCACAGGGCAAGAAAGGCCTAGATGCATAGTGCACTGCAAGGTGCGTAAGGGACAGCCCGCGGGCCTGGACTTCTATTCCCAGTGACCTCTCACTGTCGGGGCACGGAGCTAGGGCTTGCTGTGTCCCCTCCTCTGTGTTCCTAGTGGGGCTGGCTGCCCAGCGCTCCTGTAGGTTCTCGTGGCATCTCGGGGAAACAAAATGCCGACTGTTGCCCAGCGGAGGGGTTTTGAGGGAGCTCAGCAGGTAGCTGCTACGTAGACGGCAGCTGAGGGCTGGGCATTGTGAGGTTTCATCTGATTTTCTGAGAAGAAGGAATCCTGTGTGGAATTTTGAACTCTGCCCATGTTCTCTATTGATCCTGGGCATAAATTCCCGGGCATAAATTCCCTGGAAGCTACTAGGAAGATGCTTAGGAGAATGAAAATGGTCACTTCAGGACAAAAAGCCAGACCCCTAGAACCTAGGGGCAGTCTAAGCTGCAACAGTTCTGATAAAATAGGCTATCTGGTTTGGGATAGGTTATTTTTTTTAAAGGAGAGGATCAAGAGGAAGATCTATGTCCTTTCTTTGCTGCCTAATTCCCGCTTCATAGCCTTTAGCCATTTGATACCTAGGAGAAAAGGAAGGCCAGAGGTTCAAGTAGGACCCGTGAGTTTCCCAAGAGCTAGAAAGATGCTAAGCTAACAAGGATCCTAAAGTATTTGCCCTGATTCTCTACTATTTGGAGGTTGGCAGGATGGAGAATACCAGTTTGAGAGAAAATAGAAGAAATACTGTTTCATTGGGAAAAGATCTGTTTGCTTCTTTCCTACCCAGCATTTGGTTCTTTCTACCCATTCTATCGTGGCCACTGTGGGAGAGGCCAGACTAGATTACTCCTTTGCTCATTCCGGGTCACATTCCAGCAGCTAGGTTTAGACAGAGAGAGCAAATATGTCTCTGCAAACCAATCAAAAGCCACAACCCCCAGGCCTCTTGGGGAGAGAGATGGTGACGACTGGCAAGGACCAGAGAGTAAAAATTATGCTTGGTCAAGAGGAATAAATGTGGCTGTGTCCAGAGAACCTTGAAAAGCTTTGGGCTGGTTCAAAGGTTCCCTTCTTTTGATGCATCCAAATTGTATTGCTCCAGCCTTTTAGGGCAACTTGCTTTGGCTTGCTCTTGACACTAGCTAGGCACCTATATCAAAGACCGTTATTGCCATGTATCTGTAAACCCACATCTTTACTGGGTTCTGATGCTATCTGGTAATTCAGATTCTGGGGCTGAGAAGAGAAGAGAAGAGAACCAGGAACTCAGCATGACTTGAAACAAGTTATGCCAGAGAGAGATTATAAACTCTATCTCAGTGGCACACTGGTTTCCCTAAACGTCATAAAAGACCAGAAGCCATGAATCTGATGACTGGACAAAATCTAGTGGGAAGCACACTGTTATGTGAGTGGGGAGAGACGCAGCAATGCTTATGAATGGGGTACAGAATATTCTTTGCATTGTAGGACAAAATACAGGTTTAATCTAGGCTAGACACAAGATTCTTCTTTCTCCTCTTGATAAGGAAAGCTAGCAGAAAGTTTATTTAAACCACTTCTTGAGCTTTATCTTTTAGATAATATACTGGAGAAACTTTGGAAAACAAGTTCAAGCTGATACACATATATGTATTTTTTGATAATGTAAATACAACAGCCAAATGTTAATACACCCTGCACTGCTCTGAGCAAATATACTTTGAAAAAACACTTGTTAGCTAAGAGAGAAGGCTTTTTTCCCCCTCTAAACAGGAATGTAAATGTCTTTTACTGGAAATAATTTTTTTCTTGATGAAAAATGAAATATAAGACAGGCTGATGACAAAGTGTCTGTCTTGCAGATTGGGCATTTTTATTTTTAAATAATGATCCTCATCCCCTCTCCATAAAGTCCCAGCATGTTACAGTAAGGGTTGGAGTCAATACACACTGGTTGGAAAGTGACTCTCTAGTCATAGGGAGAGGGTTTTAGAACCCAGTCCAATCTTTTTTTAAAAAAAAACAAAACAGAAAAAGAGCCTGAAGCCCAGAAAAATAAATTGACTTGGCCAAAATCACTTTTAGTGACAAAACAGGCTTAAAACCTGGGTTGGAAGACCGCCCAGTGCTGTGCGCCTCAGGAAGAATCAACAAATTAAGGACTGCTAATTAAGGGCAGGCACCAGAATGACACAAAGGACAGAATTCCCTTCTGGAATCTGCAGCAAGGCTAGGGAGAGCATGAAGACAAAAATAGGAACCTTACTGGTCTTCTACACTTCTGAGTTATTTAGGTCTAAGGCTTAAATGAATAATTCTTTTCTGCTAAGAAATAAGTTTTGAATGAGCTTTTACATATAGATCTTCTGAGTAGGACTAAGGATCAAAGGGAACAAGACAGGGAAAAGCAGGGGGGGCAAAAGTAAAGCAATGTCTTTCATCACTGTCATTAGCTGATTCACTCAGGTTTGGTGAAAACCCAACACTGAGTGAAAGGAGGGGATTACTATTTGCTCTGGGTCTTTTTTAAAATTAGTGAATGTTAAGCAGTTTGCTCAGGAGACTGGGGGAGCATGTGTCTTAGTGGACAGGGGTCTAAAGTACACTGGAATTTACTGAGAAACTTGTTTGTAAAGACTGTACTTAATTATTGCCGTTTTCTTACAAAAATATATTTTGGAAAATTGTATACTGTCAATTAAAGTGCTTTTGTCTAAGCTGGTTCAAGTCCTAGTATTTTGCTCTGATTGGCTTCCATTCTTCACTTGTGCACGAGGCTCATCATTGAAGCCCCTGAGGACACAGTGCAGCAACCTCTGCTCTTAGTTATGCCTCTTAACTATGCAGGTCCAGACACAAAAAGAGAAGGACGGAAGCTGAAAGGAAAAAGGGGATCCACAAGTTCTCCAGATTATCTCAGGCTGCTCTAGTGATTGTAACTGAAAGGGCCTCATTTTCCCTCACAACAGTTTTACCAATGCTTTACCCTCTTCCTTCCCTCTACTTTTGCCTCAGATAAAATAGTGACTCATCCACCACCAAAGATCCCAAGGGGGCTGCTGAACCCTGATCAGGTATGAAAACACTGGTGTAAAGACAAGGCAAATAAAAATACAAAAAATAAACAAACAATTCTGTTCTGGCCCTGTTATGCCAATAAAAGGACCTGTTAACTTGTCAGAAGAAGCCTCTGCCTGTCCCTTACCTACAGACATAGTGAAGACGAAGGAGGTTCAGGAAAGGAATCGCTCAAAGACGATTCTGATTCTCTTCATCTCCTGGGGTGGTATTATCTATTTACATGTTTCTGCACTGCAAGAAGAAAACTTCATCATTCCCGACCTGCAGAAGGGAAAATGTCAGGTGAATCTGGTCCACATTCATAGTAGGTATACAACAGTCTCTTCTTGCCTGGCATCTTCCAGTTCACAAAACATTTCTTACACATCTTATTTAGGAATTGTCACCACTCTACCAACAGGGAAATTGGGTACAGAGATTAAGGATTCTGAGATCACACAGCTACTTAAATGGTACTGCTAGGCCTTGAATCTACATCTTTTCCCTCTTGAGTCCTACATTCTTTTCTCAACACCACATCAATGCTCGAGTTCCATTAACAACAAAGTACATTTCTAGAATGCAACTACTGTTACAATATGATTTTCCTTTCATACAGCAGTTCTGAAAGCAGTTAACATCCTTAAGGGTGGGCCAGAGGTATTTTGAGGTTAACTTCAAGAGTGTGCCAAGGATACAGAAAGGAGTACAAGTACCAGGAACTCAGGCAGGCCTCTGGCCATGCTCGAGGCACACTGTTCTAAGAAGAGAATGACTCATAGTTTATCATGGTCACAAAGACCTAAGACTCCATTCTTTTCCTGAATAGGTCATTCCCCCTGCTCCCTGCCCTGCCAACCAAAAGGCACTCTCAGTTGTCATTTTTAATTTGTTATGCCTCTGTCACTCATAACCCCCCATTTTACAAGCTCCCTCCCAAACCACATATTTATTTTGAACCCCAAGGGGAAAAGATAAAGAATAGGACTGGCTACTATAATTAACAGGAATGATACTAAGATGGCTAGTTATTTTTCAATGACCTTGGCATTTTATAGATTAAAAAGTCACTGGGATCCTAGCAAACAGGATCTGCTGCCAACACTTACTTAAAATTGAGAGAAAGGCAAAGGGGTTGAGACTGTGCCCAATGCTACACAGAAGTCACTGGTGGATCTGGAAATAAGCCTAGGATTCCTGACTCCTGCCCTGGGTTACCCATCCTTACAGCCCAAGTTCAGAGGGCAGGTATACAACACGTGCTACAGACATTACCAAGTGTCCTAATCTCCCATTTTAGGTTTTGCCAAACATCAAACTTACTAGCACAGCGGTGGCCAGACCACTTCTACTATAGCTTTTCTCTCTTTCTTCCTTGTAATGTTTCCAGAAAAGATATAACTGACCACCTTTGCTTTTCCTAGGTGAGAACCCAGTGGGAGGAAAGTCACACTCACTTGACGTGGGAGCAGCTGGCATCTCAACTGTGTTAAATACAAAGCCCTCTTTGCTTATTGCTCCCTTCCCACCAGATGACAAATACATCAAGGGAGAGGAGGTGATGACCCACATTTCCATCCTTTTGAGTTAATTCTCTGGAGGATTAACCCAGGAAAGGCCAATTCCTTACCTTATCACTGCACATCGTTTTCCTGTTTTGAACACAAATGTTACTTATGGGCCATGCTCAAAGCACACTCTAGAAATGAAAGCTATGTGGTAAGATGGATTATTTGATTTGTAAAGTGAGAAAACGTAATCCCTACTTTGAATAAAATCATTTGACAACTAACTTACTGCAGAATGCAGGGTCACACACAAAGCCAAGAATATGTAAATCAGATCAGGAGATGAAAAGGGCCAAGAGGAGAGCTCCTTGTTATTGAGAGTCTGTCTGGAAAGCTCACACAACTCAACCTGGACAATCAATTATCTTTGTTTGGCATATTTCTGAGTTTATTTTTTTCAAGGTTCAGCCCTTAAAATTTCTTTCCTTCTTTGGGGACAGGGATCCAGAATTTTCCCAATCTGTGCAACACCTCCAGGTTCTCTCTCTTTACTATCTTTTCTACAATTAATTTTCTATTTCAGTTCAGTTTTTTCTTCTAGTTCCTAACCTGTACAAGGTATGTCCCCCCTCAAAGAAAACCTGGGAAACACAAGTCCAAATTTACAAAACAGATAAAATAGGACTGGTCATTAATAGCAGATTAAGAAAACACCATTTTATGAAGTCACTTACCAGTGCTCTTTAAAAATGGAAACTTCTCCTAGAAACTTCGTAAGATCCACCAGAACTTCTTTATTTCAACACTGTCTCAAAGAAAACAAGGTCTTTCTAGAGTACATATTGTTTGCCTGAATAAAAGTCACCTTTCTGAGGGAAAAATATTAACTGCAAAGTATGTAAACATTTAAAAAGCTGACTTCAAAAGTAGTTTTATGAAACACGAGACATCTTGTAGTGTCCATATATAACTTTTTATTAAGAAAATGAACAAAATACATTCTTTCTCCATATGTACATTACATACAACATAATTCTACAACTGCAATTGTTCAGCAGATCACTTATTTATTCACAAAGCAGTGTTAACACATTCACCAAACCTGGGATCAGAACATTACTTGTACTAAGAAACAAAACAAACAAAACCCTAAAAAGTCCATACAGATAGGGCAAAAGTAAGATAAAACAGAGAGGATCATGAGGGGAATGGGGAAGATTATGGAACACACTCAACACAGCCCAACGATGACTTAGAACAATAATGATGTTAGGGGACACCTGATGCCCCAAAACATTTCTGTTTTTTTTTTTTTTTTTTTTCTCGGTACGCGGGCCTCCCACTGTTGTGGCCTCTCGCGTTGCGGAGCACAGGCTCCGGACGCGCAGGCTCAGCGGCCATGGCTCACGGGCCCAGCCGCTCCGCGGCATGTGGGATCCTCCCGGACCGGGGCACGAACCCGCGTCCCCTGCATCGGCAGGCGGACTCTCAACCACTGCGCCACCAGGGAAGCCCAACATTTCTGTTTAAAAACTACAACTAGCTTATGCCAGCTGTTTCAGATTTCCCTCATGATTTCCTTTCTGATTTAGGTACTTGAGGATACAGAAGAGGAGGGTAAAGGAAGGAGTGGAACCCTGAAAGGTGGCAGTTTTTTCCTTCACATATTAAGAAAAGGATTCTCATGAAATATAAAACTCTAAATCTTAGCTGGTAACCAGAAAAATACATTTTTTGGAGAGACATTTGTTAAGCACAGTAAAGGAACTCTTGTTTCAAGGACTCCTTATTTATATACTTACGTTCATTTCATCTGTTTTACTTTGCTCTTCTCTGCTTTTCCTTCGGCCTTTGAAAAGTACCTCATCCTTTTTAGGTGTGAGTTTAATTATGGTTATATTAAAAAGTCCATCTAAACAGAAAGCTCTTCATGGGTATGAATATGCTCCAAATGTCTATAATGGTGCATAAAGGGCTTAAAAATTCAAATTAATCTTAGAGATAAAATTTCCAATGACCTGAACAAGGCAGATCCCTATAGCTTTTGGGTAGTATCTTACATCTATAGTTTAGGCTTAAAAGATACATATCAACAGAATTATTTTCAGACTGTTTGTCTAGAAAAGGGCAATGCTTTAAAGGAATATAGTAAAGGTAGAGAAAAATGCTTGCAGACAATAAGGAATGGCTGTGTCAATTTTTTTTTTTTTTCTTTTTCTGGCCTTTACCATGTTGGATAACAGAAGGAAGTCAGGAAAAATAAAATTAGTAAGTCTCACCAGTTAAATACTAGTGGCTTTCCTTCTTCACACTTAGTAATTTCCTAAATTTCTATGATAAACATATTTTTATAATCACAAAAATCAATAAATGTTATTATTTATTTAAAAGTCCCATAAAAGATGTTTAACACTCTCCAACTTTCAGATGAGCTGGTTGCTGGAACACCATGTTTCCAGTCCAGGAGATGTTCTAACAGAGAAGGAGCTATCCATAGCGTTAATAAGCAGACCCAGAAGGACAGACAGATTCTATTGGCTATGGATGGAGCTGTACCTTCCTCCTCAACCTAATTTGCAGTCCAACTTTGGTTTTGAGGATCTATCTCTACCTAAAGGGATCTCAATTTCAGGCCAATAAGTATACACACACACACATACACACAGACCCACCCCATCTTTCCATTGAAAAGGTGGAATCATGTTTGTTGCCAAGAACAACACAAGAAAAGGAGGCCCTAAGCTTTCCTGTACTCTTCTTCTGAGGCTGCACACTCAGCTGTACATAGATTTTGAAGTGGTGACAGGGAAGAAATCTCATTAAAAAGAAAAACCTATCTCCATAAAAGAATCTGCTCATAGAAAAATGTCTCATTATTTTGCAATATCTAAATTGAGCTATACATAAAAGAAAATTAATACTATACTATTTAATTCATTCAATTCAAAAGACATTTTATGACAAGTCAAAAAAGCAAGCTGGCTTGAAGAATAACACAATCACAGCATATCTTGGTCAGGCTAAATGTAATGCTTAAGAAAGTGAGTCCACTTTTATTTCTCTAAATGGGTGGTTTACAATTGAGGGAGAAATCAGTTTACAACTGGTCACCAAAATCATTTTTCTGGGAGAGGAAAAAATATCTCAAAAAGGAGACCATGTGCATGACTTTTAAAAACATATACCTTCCCCATAGAAGACTACTTGCATTTAAACTTTTGGACTTTGATATCCTACTATCAAATTTGGGGTTGGGTAGACAATTACTTTAATATGTCTTATAACTTTGTATACAGTGCTCTTACAAGTATAGTTAATCTGTACGTGTAAAATTAAGCTAAGCCTTTATAAAGGTGCAAGTACCCTAAGACTTCTAAAGTAGGCAATTTAAAAAATGTAAAGTTAGTATGCTAACACATATATATGGAATCTAAAAAAAAAAAAAAAGTTCTGATGAACCTAAGGACAGGACAGGAATAAGGACGCAGATGTAGAGAATGGACTTGAGAACACAGGGAGGGGGAAGGGTAAGCTGGGACGAAGTAAGAGAGTAACACTGACATATATACACTACCAAATGTAAAACAGATAGCTAGTGGGAAGCAGCTGCATAGCACAGGGAGATCAGCTAGCTCGGTGCTTTGTGACCACCTAGAGGGGTAGGATAGGGAGGGTAGGAGGGAGGTGCAAGAGGGAGAGGATATGGGGACATATGTATACATATAGCTGATTCACTTTGTTATACAGCAGAAACTAACATAACATTGTAAAGCAATTATACTCCAATAAAGATGTTAAACAAAAATAAAAAAATATATTAAAAAAAATGTAAAGTTATACATCTCTGTCCTCAGTTTCCCCCCCTTTATCTTAAGAAGGAAAAAATAGCAAACTACAAGGCAATGTGATCAAACAGTCACTTGCCAAACTCTGATGGCATGGTCCTGATGGTATAAGATCCTCTCCTTTGTTGCAAAATGAATTTATACAGCTCTGCCAGTTGCAATGGAATTGAACTTATTCTAAATACCTTCTCTAATTTAATTAATCACTTCACAGATGTGGAGGAAACCTAAAGAATAAACCAAAATTATTAAATACTTCTACTGCCAAGCCCAGAACTCATGTATTTCCTGGAAAAGTAGAATAAACAGAGACCCTTTGGATTATGTATAATTAATTTATTTTAAAACGTGGAAACTAAATTGATGTCAGTTCAATTCTGTATGGGTTAGAAGTTAAACACGAAATGACAATTTTCTTCCTATTTTAAAGGGTTAGAAAATGAACACCAACCAAATGACACTAGCTAAATTGTAACAAAGGCTTTCTTGAGATTTGTTAACAAAGGAGAGAAATTAAGCTCAAAATTGGCTACTTCAGTAACTCCTTAATCATGCACACAGGCCTGTTCAGTATATCACACAGTGTTTTTCCTTCCTGCCAATTAATCTGGCATTCATTAAGCACTGAATGAAACTGAAGGATGATGATCTCCTTGGGCTGGTATTTGCGTGGCAGACAGCTCAGATATCCAAACGAACCGCTGTGAATGCTAGCATCCCAGATGGTACAGAGCTGTGTTGCAGCAAGAGCTTAAACTCCATAAAAAAGCAAGTCTCCTGGGAGCCCAAAAACTGCATGTTAAAATGTTTTATTGCTGGTTTTCCCTCTGAATCCTTATCAAGGAATTGGCTGTACATAAGAAACTGATCACCTAGTTTAAGAGCTAGAGCCCATTACACTGGGTTTTCTGTTTCCAGATCTCTATCAGCTACTTGGGAGACAGTAAGGAAAGCAACTAACCAAGAAATGTTGCTTTCCAAAGACTACTCAGAACTGAGCTTTGATCCCTCTTGATAGTAGTCGTCTTCTCAGCACTGCATTAAATTAATTTAGGGTTAGAAATGAAGAGCTTTCTTTCTCATTTAGATCTGTGGACCTTCAAATCCATGAGCAAAAAGCTCCTATTCTTCCTTCTATAACATACCCTCATTCTCCTCTCTAACAGAAAACACATAGTGATATGGTTTCCCTCAAGGGCATCTCTCTCTGCCCCACGAGAAAATCTGGTTTACCATAACCTCTAATGACTCCTTAGGTTTAAGTGCTATAAATCTATTGTCAGAGGATTTAGCTAAGAAAAAAAAAATAATGGAAACAATTCACAGTATTTGTGGGATAGGAAGAAATCAAGGTTTAAAAATTATGTATAAATAAAATCTCTTAAGATAGCGTTTTTTTTTGAAAGATAAAAAGAGCATCTTGTGAAGAAATCAATAAACTACAATCCTGAGTCCTTCCCATCAAAACAAACGGTGGCGACATCATTCAGCTGATCTAGGTGGCTCCTAACTAATTATTTCAACAAACGTTGAAACTTCCATCTTCAACTGAAACACCTCTAGACTAGAAGTTTTGGGCAGCCAATGTCATTTCAGCATTAATACAAATCACAGGGAGATGTAGGGCATAGTCAAAAATCACAAAAGAATAATGTTATTTGACTAATAAGGAATACAAAAATTTTGAAAGAACCCAAAGATCTAATCTACAACTACTGTCATATGCAGACCCTCTATGATTACCCCTCTAATAACTATGAACTTTTTCTGAGGGAGCCTGCATATCTTAGATTAAGGACTATCTTAAGAATTTAAAACTTAGTGAAAGTTCAGGCCAGAATTTCTGCAAAAGGACGAAATTACATACGAACATGTATTTTTTAAGAAAAGAAGGGTTACAAAGGGTATATTTTTTACAGCTAGATGACGTTGTTTAAAGTACACATTGTAATGATCCCCTCATAGAAATCACTTCAAACCATAATTCTCAACTGCTTTGCAATATTCAATCAGCTAGAGAGTTAACACAACATTCACCCAGGAAAAAATTAAATGACCCACAATTACCCAATGAATTTCATATTGTGTTAAGAATAATTATAGGGTAACTCCTTCCATGACACTGAGTTTAATTCAGAAAATAAAATCAGAAACATACTCCTTTCTAAGTGCTTTTTGATTCATTAAGCATCATTCTCAATCTCTCACCAATGATTAAGTACCTCAAACTAATTTTTGTTTATAGATTTTAAAACTGTTTTATTACATGAAACTCTGTTAATGTATCTCTAAATAGCACTTTTAAGGCAGATGTGAAAAGATTCACTAGAAAGATAAGCTAACAAACCATTTATATTCAAGACATATTTCACCAAAGAATGCAGTTTACAATCTTAAACAAATCACTGAGCTCTAAAGCCAACAAGCTTTTCTGTGATAAATCAGTGTATTAACTTTCTAATGTTTTCTATCAGTTTTTACTTATTAGACATGGATAAGTCAGTTTTAATGAAAACCAGGTCTGAAAAGACAATCTTGCTAAAGGTTAATACTGTCAGCTTTAGCACAGTTAGGCACCCAAATCTGAATTCCTTTGCTTCACAGGAGATTGATATATGTGAATTAATCAAGCTGGCCACATGAGGTCTCTGTCATTCCACAAAATGCAACTGCATTTTCAAAGTATCTTGCAAATCAGATAATTAATTTCTCATGAGGTATAAGCACTGAAAATGTTACAGATCTAGTTTACTTCTAGTTTAAATTATTTCTAGTTTATTATTCTGGAATAATATATTCCACTGGAAAAAGGAGAAATGGGGATGAAACTGAAGCTAGTGATAACGACACTGAGCAAATTGTACCCCACTAACTAATGCATCTAAAACCAGGTGTTTCAATCTGGGGCTCACTAAGCTAGAATGAAAGAATTTTTAAGTAGTAAAGCATAGATATTTGGCTACTTAAATAATGTGTATAAATACCAAATTAGATTATTTAAATTATAATATAGTGCTGGAATACTTGGAAATACATGTAGCTCCTCACTAAATATATAAACAAGTTTCATATCAGGGTTCTGATGTCGAAAGAGAGCAATGTGTCAATCTTGGTCACGGATATAATGAAGCTTATATTCTCCTGCAATCATTACCAGCAGTGCCTCATTAAAGCCCCAGGGTACAAATTTTGACTTACCTAGTCAATAACTTCCTAAATACAGTCTATGTCACTTAAGCAACCCTAAACAGTTTGCTATGACTCAACCCCATTTAAACATGTTAGTGAAAAAAAAAAATTCTGTAAGTGAAGAAAAGGGAAAAGGTTCCACTTAAAGTGAGGAAAGATAAAATTAGAACAAGCATGTTTAGAAAACAACCAGTAGAGAGTCAGAGAAAAATAAGAACAAACAAAATCACTGAGTTCAAGAACTGAGTTTCCTCCAAATATGGAATCTAAGGAACGGAAAAAAATGACCAAAAAAGCACTATAAAAATAAACGGTGGAGGGAAACAGAATTTCATTTGGTTACTGTTTTTTTTTTTTTTTTTTTGCCGTACGCGGGCCTCTCACTGTTGCGGCCTCTCCCGTTGCGGAGCACAGGCTCTGGACACGCAGGCTCAGCGGCCATGGCTCACGGGCCCAGCCGCTCCGCGGCATGTGGGATCTTCCCAGACCAGGGCACGAACCCGCGTCCCCTGCATCGGCAGGCGGATTCTCAACCACTGTGCCACCAGGGAAGCCCTGTTGTGGTTTTTGAAGTGCCAGAATTCACAGTGAGCAGAACTAGAGTTTTTACATTTAGAAACTCTTATCAAGTTCTTTCCTATCAACGTGTTTCCACGAAATGAGTTCAGTAGGCTACAATATTAGCGATATTAATATTTTATGTTCTTGACTGTCAAGGAAATCTTTTTTTTTTTTTTTTTTTTTTTTTGTGGTATGCAGGCTTCTCACTGTTGTGGCCTCTCCCGTTGTGGAGCACAGGCTCCGGACATGCAGGCTCAGCAGCCATGGCTCACGGGCCTAGCCACTCCACGGCATGTGGGATCTTCCCGGACCGGGGCATGAACCCGTGTCCCCTGCATCGGCAGGCAGACTCTCAACCACTGCGCCACCAGGGAAGCCCAAGGAAATCTTTTAATGAAACTGCCTAAGTATGTAGGTAGATTCTATTTGCTCACCTGTAAAGTCAACTGGTTATTCTGCAGCTACACAACTTGGTACTTACTGAATTATGTACTATATCTTTCACAAGGTAAGGAACAAATCTAATTGTTTAATAAATCACTACTGATCGCTTTGGGATGCTTGGAAAGCCAAGCAGCCCAAGATTCAAGCCTAGAACTAGGACAAATATACTTCTGTCCTTCCCCCAAAGACGTGAAACCATGCAATAATGACAGACTGAAGAGGGACCTCAAAGTCTCATTCCTATACATGAGACTTTTCAAAAGTGCAATTCAATTTCTTCTTTCTTTGGTGAGGCCTAATCTTGCTACTTGGGGACACAGTAAATTCTCTAAAGTCATTCACTTGGAAGAGCGACTGGACTGATGGACATTTATTATACTTAGCCTGCTTTAACCATGGTGGGTATCAGTTGCATACAGCACACTTTTTGAGCAAATGTAAGCACTGGCCAGGTTTAGATTTCCTATGCTGCATTCCACAGCACCTCATGGAACAATACATACCACCACTCCTCACAAAAAAAGGAACAGTGGAAAAGCCCATCTGCCTTTCTTTTAGTTTAATAAAAAATATTTGCACCATTATTTTTCTTTTTCTCCATTAAAAAAGCCTGGTCTATGTGTTTAATGAAATGCCTGTCAGCTGTATTCCACTGGACAACTACAAACCATTATTCTTTAAAATATAGTATATAGAAGCAGATGTAGGGAGCTAATGTGTATGAAAATAAACAAAAACGTAGCTCTGGAACCCATCCTCCCAAATGAAAATGCTACAAACAGATAGCACATGGAAGAAATCGAAGCCCTGGTCCTGCACAGCTCTACCAGGGGAAAGAGTCATTTTCTTCCAAAATTACTACAGAGATATCAATGAACATGCTAATCACAACTAGAATCCTCCCGCTGGTAATTTTGAGAGTGGCTCTTTAAGGTTCTGAACTGTATTCTCTCCTCAGTTTAAGGTTTCTGTGACTCAAAGCTTTGTAATATCCACTATAAAATATATCATTATAGAAATATTATATACCAATCTCAGATAAGTGTGGGGATCAATCTCAGGTTTCACTTTTTAGTTCTATGACAAGGAGCGTAAATTAGAGCCCCCTTCCTCCTACTGTTTAATGTAATACGAGACTCTAGTCAACAGAGACACATATATCACTTAAACATACATCAATTGCCCTACAGAACTATATACTGTTAAGAATGAAGAGGTAAACAAATGATACGTATCACTTACAAGCAGCTGTGTGACTCAAGGTAAAGTGAGATGGGAAGAAAGAAGAAGAAAGGCCAAACAACCCAACAACAAAATTCCAATTCTTGTAGCACTGCGTCTGTGAACAGTGCTTACTTGCCCCAATTTTATAAAAATGAAATAAAAATCAGAAAAGGGTATACTGCCTGATTATTTTTTCTTTTATACTCATGAATTCTTAAAAGTTAAAGTAATAAAATATATATATATATATTTAAATGGGAAGTATACCGATTTCACTTTATTAGCCTTATTTTGGAAGGGGATGAGGACTATGGGGTTGAGGTCAGGTGTGAAGGAAGAGGGTTAAAATTTGTGACAGCAAAGATCCCTTCAAAATTCTGGTGCAGTCCTCAGTCACTGCAGCCTAATTGTCAGTCAACAGAGTTGAAATCCAGAATACTGAAAGCAGAGACTCCTGTGCTCCATTTCTGTCCAGGTACTCTTCAGTCACAGTGTGATGAGGTCCACCAGGTTGCCTTTAGGAGGAGTCATGCTGTCAGGAAAGAAATTTACTAACGTGTCAAAGAGCTGAGTTCTTTGAGCATAGGTGTGATCCACATCTGAAAAGCCTGGTGAAGGAGAGATATAAAGAAACTCATCCACTGTGTTTAAAACTCAACATGTAACAGAAAAGCAGCAATGTATAATGGAAAAACCAAAACCAAATCAGGCTTTGAAACCAGACAGACATGGGTCCTGATCCCAGTTCTACTACCTAGCAATGGTATGATCTTAGGTAAGGTAATCAGCCTTTCTGCAACTGTTTCCTCAGCTATAAATCTGTGATAATCCTGTTCATGTCATAGGTTTACAGTGCAGATTAAATGCAATTAGGTGAAAACCACCTAGCAGAATGACTAGTACTTTAGAAACTAATATTGATTTCTCTTCTTTTCCTTATAAGCATTTTCCTCTTCTAGTCCACTGAGGAATTTTCATTCCTCTTTACTGACTTTTTAATGCTTTTGAGCAGTAAACATTTTTTGATAATAAAAATATAATCAAAATGAAAGGGGTCTTTAGAAAGTAGTCTAAAATCATTAAGTCCCGGAGAGCTGCAAGAAGTCTCAGAGAACTGAGTGAAAATAGACAGCTGAGGTTAAGAAATACATCTATAATAAACAGAACGATACCTGGCACATAGGAAATACCATGTATTTATGGTACTATGCATCAGGCTCTATGCTAGGCACACATCATGTGAAAAATAGAGAGCAATGAACTCCTTTTATCTAGATGAATGTTCTAGTGAAAGACATTCTAAAAAGGCTAAGATCGTTGAACCGTAAGATTTTTCCCCCTTAATATCTAGTAAACACTTAATTTTCAAGTTTACTCCAGCCAAGGAAATATTCAGTGAGATGACTCTTTCCTTTAGTCAGCCAGTAATAATAGTATTGCTCCCCCAGCTGCTTCAAATTTCTTATGCACATATGAAGAATGAAAATGAGAAAATAAACAAAGTAGTCTATTGATTTTCCCCATTCCTGAGATGGCTAACTGAATATGAGAGGCCTACTGAATGCCATCAGAAACAGAAATAGTGCCAGCAAGTTCTTTATGCCATGATAATCAGTGAAGACTATTTCAAATTGGACTGATTTTCAGTTAACTTAGAATACAGTTTTAGATGCAATCTGCCTTTTAATCTTGTAAAGAACATGAACAGAACAGAAAAAACATTGCCAAGGATACCAGTTTCCTGGAAGGAAAATAAACAATGCCTCAAGAAAGGTACATTCCTCCTTATTTAAAAAAAAAAAAATTATTACTATTTTAAGTGTGAGGGCAAATGTTTACTTCTTTGAGATGAGTTTTAGATTTAACAAAGCCTACTACTATATCACACAAATGAATGGAAGGAAATACTCCAAAATGTAAACAAAGGTTACCTCTGAATGGTGAGATTATATTTTTTCTATTTTATGTTTTTCTGAGTTGTCTAAGTTGCTTTATTTTCGATTTATTTTGAAAAAGTTCAAACTCACAGAAACGTTTCAAGAATAGTACAACATTCATTCATATACATATATCCTTACCTAGATTAACCAATTGTTAACATTTTGCCACATATTTTTTCATTCTCTCTTGTTCTCTAAGTGTGTTTGTATACCCCACTCATACTTTTTTTGTGGAACTACTTGGGAGTAAATTGTAGACATCTTCACCCCTAAATACTTGAGTTCATTTCACCTAAGAACAAGAACATTCACTTAAATAACTACTATATGGGCTTCCCTGGTGGTGCAGTGGTTGAGAGTCCGCCTGCCGATGCAGGGGACGCGGGTTTGTGCCCCGGTCCGGGAAGATCCCACATGCTGCGGAGCGGCTGGGCCCGTGAACCATTGGCTGCTGAGCCTGCGTGTCCGGAGCCTGTGCTCCGCAACGGGAGAGGCCACAACAGTGAGAGGCCCGCGTAATGCAAAAAAAAAAAAAAAAAAAAAAAAAAGTTAAATAACTACTATATATTAAATTTAGGAAATTTAACATTTATGTCTCGAAACTCTTTTTTATAGTCATTTTCCCCACTAATCTAAAATTCAAGATCAAACACTATATTTAGTTATCCAATCTCTTTAGCCTGGAATAGTTCCTCAACCTTTGTTTTTCTTTTGTTTGTGACACTGTTATTAAAAAAACAAAGAGCAGTAATGTAGTAGAATGTATTAAATTTGGGGTGTCTGACTGCTTCCTTATGATTAGATTCAGTTTATGAATTCAGTTTATGAACTTGAAATTTATACTCTCATTAGATGAATGGTTAAATTATGGTAGATCCCTATTATGGGATATTGTGTATCACTTACAAATACAATAAATCTAGTATAGTTTCATGTAAGCACCTCCAAGCCACATCATTAAATTTTAAAAAGTTATGTGGAGAATACATGTTTTTATATTATGTAATAAATAAAACCAGAAAACATAAAACCATACATCTATGTGTGTGTGTGTGTGTGTGTGTGTGTGTGTACACATATATACAGTTGATCCTCATTATTCACAGATTCCATATTTGTACATTTGCTTACTAGCTAAAATTTGTAACCCCCAAATCAGTATTAGTGCCACTTTTGTGGTCACTTACAGACATACACAGAGTGGCAAAAATTTGAGTCACCACATGTAAATATATGTTCTCAACTGAGGTCAACTAGGTAATGCTCTGCCTTCTTGTTTCAGTTCTCATACTATAAACAAGTGTCCTTTTCACAGTCTACTTGGTGTCCTGTTCTTCACATTCTGTGTTTTTTGTTGGTGACTTCACTGCTGAAAATGGCCCCCAAGTGTGGTGTTGAAGTGCTGGCTAGCGTTCCTAAGTGCAAGAAGGTTGCGATGTGCCTTATGAAGAAAATACATGTTAGATAAGCTTCATTCAGGAATGAGTTATAGTGCTGTTGGTGTAAGTTCAATGTTAATGAATCAACAGTATAAATACACAAGGTGTGTTCCTGTTGAAAGAAAGCAACATTATGTTATTAATCAATTGACAAAAAGTCTGTGACAAGAGGCTTACAGGAACCCTATCTCTGTATTTTCCATAGGAGCAAAGGGTCAGTATTCACCAATTCAGTGTTATAGGTGACTTCATAGACTATTACTGTGAATAATGGGAATCAACTCTACCTGTATGTCGGTGTATAAAGATCTGCCAAATACAAGTGGTTACACTTGAGGGAAGCAGGCAGGGACTGAGGGAAGTTGTTCAAAGAGAATCTTAATATTAAAAAATATGTATATTAAAAATGGGTGGGGCACCAGGAAACTCATCAATAGCAACATGACTACTTAAATGGTAGAGACAGGACAAAAAAGGTTGTACTGATTTTAAATCTCATGCTCCTAACTACTGTTTCTCTCACTTCATTTTCACCATACAGTGGAATGAGGAACTTATTGCTCAGAGTAGTGGAAACTGGTAAAGCTCAATGAGAGGTAGTACAGTTAGCGATTTAGTTCTGAAGCCAAACTACTAAGGTGTGAATCCTGGTTTTGCTACTCACTAGCACTATTCCTGGGCAACTTACTTTAGCCTCTCTGTGTTCCAGTTTCTTCACATATAATAAAAGGGGATCATACTAGTGCCACTTCATAGGGTTATTATGAAGATTAAGTGAGTTATGACATGTAAAGTGTTTAGAATAGTACCTGGTCTCACAGTGAGTGCTCAATAAATAATAGCTATCACTTTACCATTACTATTGTGACTGAAGACAATGACTGGTCTAAAAGAAAGTGACCTATTAGGAATATACTTTTAAAAAATTTTTTTCAAAAATTAATTTTATTTATTCATTTTTTTTGGCTGCATTGGGTCTTTATTGCTGCGCACAGGCCTTCTCTAGTTTTGGCAAGTGAGGTCTAATCTTTGTTGCGGTGCACGGGCTTCTCACTGCGGTGGCTTCTCTTGGTGCAGAGCACGGGCTCTAGGCGCGCGGGCTTCAGCAGTTGTGGCACGTGGGCTCAGCAGTTGTGGCTTGCAGGCTCTAGAGCGCAGGCTTAGTAGTTGTGGTGCACGGGCTTAGTTGCTCTGCAGCATGTGGGATCTTCCCGGCCCAGGGCTTGAACCCGTGTCCCCTGCATTCGCAGGTGGATTCTTAACCACTGCGCCACCAGGGAAGCCCCAGGAATATACTTTAAAGTTAACATCCTATACAGACTAGGTAGCTTTTCCTATTTATGGTAATAAGGAAGAAATAGCAAGAATTCTCATTTTTCTCCTACATAGAAGTTTCTTTGTGTTTACATTTCTTATTTCTAAAATAAACTCATTATTATATAAAAATCACCTGTAAACATGTGGGCTAAAGACAGGAGGTTGAAGAAAGTCTCTTGCTGAAATCTAAGTTTGGTGGATTTAGTACAAGTATAAAGGCTAAAAGGGCACAGTAAATGCTGTGAAATCCCTAAGGTTCCTCATTCACGAATGTCAACACACTGCCAAAGAGCATTGTACTTCAGACAAAATATTTTAAATAGTTGTCTGAATTCATACTTGCACATCGCATACGGACTATAAAACTTCTAAAGAAAGGTGTGAAGACCAAGAAAGGCAATATGCTTCTACAGACCAGATTTTCCCTGTCACATACCTTGCTGAAAATATGCTCTTAAAATTAGCAGAAAGCCCAAGTTCAAGCTTCAAAGTGCCCACAGACACAGACACAGTAGCTCTAAGCTAAAGATCCCCAAAGGTTATTTTTCTCCGAAGTCAGTCATTTTTCAAAACTAAGATAATGCCAGCTGTTTGCAAATCATTTTCCATCTTTCTAAATCTTTAAATTACATATAACATTAGTAAATACTTTAATTCTAAGAGGTTAAGATAAACTGGATGAATTCTGAAGGAAGTCAGACAGTTTGGCTGAGCCAATTTTGGCAGGACATAATTTAGAAAACAAAATATTCAGTCATCTATACATGAAAAGTGTATACATCTATACATAAAATAATGTATTAGATTTCAATTCTAAGTGGCATAAAGGTAAAACAATCAGACAGAAAATGAATGAGAATAAGAACCAGGAACTCTAAATAGGCATGAAACCTTATGACAGGTACTTTTTGTTTATAAGTAATATATCAAGTTTCTCCTTATTAAAATTAGCATATAATCTGAATTTGCTCCTCATCCAATTCACCAATGTTACAAAGATTACATTTATAAAGAAGGTAGTAATACTAGTACCTGAATGGAGCACTTACTAAGTATTTCATTTTGTTGTTTTTCATAATTACTTAATTCTCTCAACAACTTGAGGTAAGTACTCTGCTTACCTCCATTTTATAGATGAAGAACTTAATTCTTAGAAAGGTGAATTGTTCAAAGTCACTTTTAAAATTAGCAAGTGGCAGAGCTGATAACTAAACCTAGATTCTGACCCTTAACCACTATACTACACTCTTATCTCTTAACTACTAAACTGCCTCCCTTCAGACAGGTAGGAAACAAAACCCCACAGAAAATTTCCCTTTTTGTATTTTTTTCTGTTGTG
This sequence comes from Mesoplodon densirostris, assembly GCF_025265405.1. NCBI lineage: Eukaryota > Metazoa > Chordata > Mammalia > Artiodactyla > Ziphiidae > Mesoplodon > Mesoplodon densirostris. Next base: position 92,738,777 of record NC_082669.1, on the reverse strand, counting down.
TTTGTACGGATCTCAGTGTACCTGAAGTTTAGAATCCAACCTAAAACAAACTGTTCCTGACAAAATATATTAGCTGACAGTGAATAGGGCAGAGAAAGAAGAAAAGAGTTAATAAGCTAAAAGTAAAACATTTGCTGACACCAGTCTAACATATTCAAATGACTGCCAAAAAATTCTTGTTCTAAAGGCTAAATATAAGTCAGCCAGAGATATTTCAGTGCTGTCCACCATTAAAATAAAAAGAATGGCTCTGGGCTGCAGTATCCGTACCTAACAAGGCACACATTTATTCAAACTGAGTATCTATATGCAAGGCTCTCAGTTCCTGTATCACTAAACCTGTTTCAAATGACAAAAATTCAAAAGGGTGTGAACTTTCTAAAATAATGCCTATAACTAGACTCTCCATCTTAGGGCTGAGATTTCTAACAACCTGAAAACATTTTTTAAAAGCCCTTTGAGTGTATGGAATAGTGGTAAACAATTACATAAATTTTTAGGAGAACCTATTGGAGTTACGTTTTAGAGCAGTCCTCTTGCCCTGTGGAATCCTACATATTCTGGAATTAGAACTCAGGACTGCAGTTGCCTTGATCAGTAGAGTAGCCTCAATTACTCATTAAGGAAAAACAAAAAAAGGGCAAGACCCCAAGAGACACTGCTACTATTTCCCATCCCAGTGAGAAACACCATCATTGTATGTCTGTTTTTTTTTTTCCTTTGAGGTATGTTTCACCTTTAAGAGACAAAAGGTCAAACAATGAAGAAATTAAACTGATATTCCAAAGTATTATTTAATTCCAAAGATAAAGAAAAGTATTTATATTACATATGCTGGAAATTTTCGATACTATTGCTCGACTCTAAGGCAAATTAAAAATAGCACCAGCATTAATGAGATTAATATGCATTCACTGTGTGACTGCATAATGACAAGAGGAAAGCTGGAAATTCCCATACTTCAAAAGGCTACTATCTTGTTGAAAAACTGAAGCTATAATGACTTATCCTAACTAAAAGATCCTTGAAAATTCACCTGACTAAAGCTCTGGATTCTAGAACTTCTACAGACTCCCCACTTTACTACAATCTAGTTTAACTACTTTAATAATTCATTAATACTAAATGAGAGTACTACTAAGTGAAAACTGATGCCCATATCTGGGATGCTTGAGAAACACTTGAACAATTAAGATACCAACATACAAAAATATCCATTTTCAGGAAAGAGGTAATTCGTTCCTCTGCTCCCAAACATTTATTTCATTGCCGACTCCATCACCATTCTGTTGACACCACACAATTTCACAAAGAACAAACAGGAAAACCATTCAACCAACAAGTGTTAACTCACGGTAACTATATCAGTAACACAGTCTGCATTCCAAAACAACGTTATACAAATTAATTTATTTTGATCAGGCTTCTATTGCCATCTGTTTGCATAATAACCCAGCAATTGGTGTAATAGGAACTGCAAACTGATCCATGAACTGGGGACTGATGCCTGGAAAATAACCTTGTAGCAGGTTATTAGAAATTTTGCATGCTACCTTGAAACTTGCTTCATTTGTTTGGATGACACCTCATCTGATGTTTCATTTAAAAGAAATCGAAGTCCAACCTCCCAAATTCTAGGGCATATGGCCAGATAAATTATACTGGAATACTTACCTAGAGCTGTGAAATCTGAACCAGATTTAAACAGAGCTGAAGCTAGGAGCTGAAACTGTGGGTTGCGGGGGGAGAGAGAGAAAAAAGCAAATTAGTTAGGTAAGCACACTGGAGAAAAAACTCCTATAATTTTGACCATTCATTAGCCACTGGATGTCTCCGCACATGTGTTGCCTAAGTCTATTCACCAAAAAGTGGCAAGAACACCGTATTTAGATTAAACAACATGCTGACTTTTCTAGGGGATGGCTATTATCATTTTCCAAAATACTAGACCAAGTCCTGGAATTATTTTATTTTAAAAATATATTAAAGTATGTATTTATTAAGAAACAATAGGTCAACTGAAATATAAAATATTACTCACTACCATATGATCCAGCAATTCCACTCTTGAGTATACATCCAAAGAAAATGAAAACACTAATTTGAAAAGATACATGCACTCCAATGTTCACAGCAGCATTATTTACAATAGCCTGATATGGAAGCAACCTAACTGTCCATCAACAGATGAATGGATAAAGAAGATGTGGTATATATATACGATGGAATACTACTCAGACATAAAAAAGAATGAAATAATGCCATCTGCAACAACATGGATGGACCTAGAGGGTATTATGCTAAATGAAGTAAGTCAGACAGAGAAAGACAAATACCAGATGTTACCACTTATACGTGGAACCTAAAGAATAAATGAATGAATAAAACAAAACAGAAAGACTCACAGATAGAGAGAACAAACTAGCGGTTACCAATGGGAAGACAGAAAGGGGTAGGGGCAGGACAGAGATAAGATTAAGAGGTACAAACTACTATGTATAAAATAAATAAGCTACAAAGACACATTGTACAGCTCAGGGAATATAGCCAGTATTTTATAATAACTTTAAATGGGATATAATCTATATAAGTATTGAATCACTATTTTACACACCTGAAACTAATATAATATTGTAAATCAACTATACTTCGATTAAAGAAAAAGAAAATTACCCATTTGGGAATCTATCACATGTAGAGAGACTGATGCCCTGTACACAGTTACTGAACTTTTAGTAAATATGAATTCTCACTTCAAAAATAAATGCATGCTACTGTAAAACACCTGATGTCTCTGTGTAAATCAAACTCTGAGAAAAAAAGCATGGTTATTATGCATAAGCCATCCCTAAATTACAACTTAGATTGGTATTCCATGGCCATACATAATTGTATTATCATATAATTATAAAGGCTCAAAGGTCTTTTTTACATTGAAAAAAATGTTGTAAGTGTTGATTAGACTCCCAGGCTAGCCAGAGTTAGTTTAAATCAGACAATGCAACTGAACAATGACAAAATAAGATAAAACTATTGCATCACTGGTACTTTAACAAATCGGTAAAGAAATAAAAATTTAGGAGAACTATTCATATTTATCTTGAATGAGGATGCTGGAAAACAGGTCAGTTAAAAGAAGGAATATTGGTCTTTTAATGAGCAGAAATTTTAATTTTGTTGAAGTCCAATTTGTCAACTTTTTCTTTCATGATTAGTGCCTTTTGTGTCATGTCCAAGAAAGCTTTGCTTATCCCAAGGCTGTGAAGATAATCTGTTTTCTTCTTAAAGTTTGTTTTGGGTTTTATACTTAGATCCATAATCCATCTTAATTTTTGTGTTAAGAGTGAAATAGGGGTTGATGGGCTTCCCTGGTGGCGCAGTGGTTGAGAGTCCGACTGCCGATGCAGGGGACACGGGTTTGTGTCCCGGTCCGGGAAGATCCCACATGCCGCGGAGCGGCTGGGCCCATGAGCCATGGCTGCTAAGCCTGTGCGTCCAGAGCCTGTGCTCCGCAACGGGAGAGGCCACAACAGTGAGAGGCCCACGTACCGCAAAAAAAAAAAAAAAAGTGAAATAGGGGTTGAGATATCATTATTTAGCACTATTTGTTTAAAAAAACTTTTTCCTTATTGGACTTGGTGCTCTGGTAAAAAAAAAGTAAACTGACTGCATATATATGAGTCTATTTCTGAACTCTATTCTGTTCTATTGATCTATTTGTCTATCCTTAAGGCATTACCGCACCACCTTGATTACTATGGCTCTATACAGAGTCCTGAAATCAGATAATAAGTATGAGACCTCCAACTTTTTCTTTTTTCAAGATTGTTTTAGCTAGTCCAGAGCCTTTGCATTTCGACTAAATTTTAGAATAAGTTTGTCTATCTCCTCAATAACAAAGAAACCCAAACTGGCTGGAATATTGACAGGAACTGCATTAAATTATAAACCAATTTGGGGAGAATGGGCATCTCAACACTTTTTAGTCTTTCAAACCACAAATGTGATTTATTTCTCCATTTATTTAGGTATTCTTTAATTTGTCATCTAAAAATGCAAACAATTTTACTTCCTCCTTTCAAATCTATATGCTGTTTATTTCTTTTTCTTACCATATCGTACTAGCTAGGACTTCTGGCACAATGCTAAATAGAGGTGTTGAAGCAGACAACCTTTCCTTGTCATAATCTTAGGGGAAAGGGTTTAATGTTTTACAATTAACTATGGTACTAGCTGAATGTTTTTCACAGATGCCCTTTATGAGATTTATGATGTTTCCTTTATTCCTGGTTTGTTAAGAACTTTTATCATCAATGGGTTTTGCATTCTGTCAAATGATTTTATTCACTTATCGAGATGATCTGTGGTTTTTCTCTTTCATTCTGCCAATGTGGTGAAATATACTGATTTTCAAATGTGAAACCAACTTTGTACTCCTAGCATAAACCCCCTCTTGGCTATTGTGCATTAACCTTTTTATATATTGCTGGATTCAATTAACTAAAATTTTCTTAAGAATTTTGTACCTACAGTCACAGGGGTATTGGTTTGTAATTTTCTTTGCTTGTAATGTCTTTTTTGGGTTTCTACATCAGAGTTAAGCTGCTTCATAAAAGGATTTAGAAGGTGTTCTGTCTTATTCTGATTTCTACGAATCTATACCAAATTGGCATTTTTTCTTCCTTAAAGGGTTGATAGAATTTACTGATATAGCCATCCAGGCCTAGTATTTTCTCTCTTGAAAAGTTTTCAATTACAAATTCAATCTCTGTAATTGATATGGAGTTCCTTAAGATTTTCTAATTCTTCTTGTGTTAGTTCTGGTAAGTTGTATCTTTCAAGAAATTAGTCCATTTCATCAAGTTGCTCAATTTGTTGACAAACTTGTTCATAATATCTCCTTAGTACACTTTTAACATAGGTAGGGCTGTAATGATCTCCCCTTTTCATTTGTGATGTTGATAATTTATGTTTTCATTATTTGTTTCCTTGATAAGTCTTGCTAGAGGTTGACCAATTTTAGTCACTTTTTCAAAGAACAAACTTTTCACTTTTTACATTTTTTCTACTGTTTCCTATTTTACTAATTTCCTATATTCTAGTGAATACTTATTTGAGGTTAATTTGTTGCTCTTTTCTAACTTCTAAGATGAAAGATAAACTTCACTGGCTCTAAACAGAAGGATGGGGAGAAAACTGTTATTTTAACCATCCAATTAAATAAGTGGCACTGCTATGTACTGGCCTAGAGTTTTAACAGGTACTGAGTAATAGTACACAATCTGAATAAGGTCAGTCCTCTCTCCCCAGCTTCAGACTTGAATATCCAACTATCACTTCAACATCTCAAGCTGGTTGTTTCACAGGCATCTTAAACTGAACATATGCAAAATTAAACTCCTGATTCCAGTCAGGAGGCTCCACCTTCTCATTTCAGTTGACAGTAACTCCATCCTTCTAGCTTTTCAGGCTCAAAACTTTGGAGTCATTTCTTTCAAACCCTACACCCAATCATAAAATTCCATTGGTTCTACCTTTAAAATATACTGAGGGGACTTCCCTGGTGGCGGGGTGGTTAAGAATCCGCCTGTCAATGCAGGGGACACGGGTTCCATCCTGGTCCAGGAAGATCCCACATGTCTCAGAGCAACTAAAAGCCCGTGTGCCGCAACTACTGAGCCTGCACTCTAAAGCCCACATGCCACAAATACTGAGCTCACGCACCGCAACTACTGAAGCCCGTGTGCCTAGAGCCCGTGCTCCGCAACAAGAGAAGCCGCCCAATGAGAAGCCCGCGCACCGCAATGAAGAGTAGCCCCCACTTGCTGCAACTAGAGAAAGCCCGCGTGCAGCAACGAAGACCCCATGCAGCCAAAAAAGTATATACATACATACATACATACATACATATGTATGTGTGTGTATATATATATGTATATAAAAAAAATATATATATATATATATATATATATAGAGAGAGAGAGAGAGAGAGAGAGAGAGAGAGAGAGAGGGAGGGAGAGAGAATCTGACCTTTTTTACTTCTCACCATTTCTATTGCTACTACTTTGCCCTGAGCAACAATCCCCCTTGCTTAGATTTCTACAGCTCCCTCACAGTTCTCTTTGCCTCCATCCTTGTTCCCTTTTAGTCTATTCTCAATACAGTAGTCAGAGTGACCTAATGAAAACATAAAGCAGATGATATCACTCCTCTGCATGGACAATACCCTGAGCCAGCTCCCTATTCAGAGTAAAAGCCAAACTCCTTAATAATGACTTACGAAGTCATTCATAATCTGTTCTGCCAATCCTTGCTCTTACCTCTTGGACCTCATCTCTGACTGCTTTCACTCTCCTTACCTCTACTCCAGCCACAAGTGTCTCCTGGCCGTTCTAAACAAAGCCAAATACTCTCATCCCAGGGTCTCTGTTCTAGCCCTCCCTTTGCTAGGAATTACCTTCCCTAAATTATCTACTTAGACCACTCCCTCATATTCAAGTCTTTGTGCAAATCTGATTTCCAAATGAGGTCTATTATGATTATTCTATTTAATACTGCAACTGCCCAATTCTTACCCCATATGTATGTGTGTATATATATATATATATATATATATATATATATATATATATATATATATATATATAAATATAAATAAAACATAGGTTTTATTTATTTATTTATTTTTGGCTGTGTTGGGTCTTCGTTGCTGTGTGCGGGCTTTCCCTAGTTGCGGCAAGCAGGGGCTACTCTTCGTTGCGGTGCGCAGGCTTCTCATTGCGGTGGCTTCTCATCGCAGAGCACAGGCTCTAGGCGCGTGGGCTTCCATAGTTGTGGCTCGAGGGCTTCAGTAGTTGTGGCTCGCAGGCTCTAGAGCGCAGGCTCAGTAGTTGTGGCACACGGGCTTAGTTGCTCCGTGGCATGTGGGGTCTTCCCAAACTAGGGCTCGAACCTGGGTCCCCTGCATTGGCAGGCAGATTCTTAACCACTGCGCCACCAGGGAAGTCCCCTTATATTTTTGATCTCTTTTTAACTTTCCTATAATACTTATCAAATTCTAATGCATGGTATAATTTATTTAATATGTTTATTGTTCCTCCCCACTAGTATGTAAGTACCTCCTGGGCAAGTATCTTGTTTGGTTCACTGGTATATCTCTTATACCTAGAAGAATGCCTGGCATATTGTAGGAACTCTACACAATCTGTTAAATAAATGACATCAGTACTTTGGAAGCTCAGTAGAAAGACAATTAATACAAAGTGTGCAATACTGGCTGAAAACTTGTTTTTCTTGTTCCTTCTCTATTATAGAATCCTCTCTGAAAATGGTAGTATCAGTTTAGGCATCCTTTTCTTGGCCCTTTTCTAGAAAAAAATATAATGTTTGTAAGCTTTATTATAAGCTCATCACCAATTTAGAACCCATGCTCTGGAGATTGGAAGAAAGCAAAGAACCATTAGTTGATAGTCCACCAGCATTTTGCGACTAACAGACACAATGATGACCCAAAAAAGGGGGAGAAAAATCTAAAAACCACTTCTGGTTGCTGATAAAATCATTTAATATAATGAAAAATTTGTAAAACATACATAGAGAACAAAACCAAGCTACTACAGAAAATGAAGATCAGTAAGGCCTTTCTCAAAAAGGGGAATGATTTCTTACAATGAAAAGCGAAGATCTATATACCTCACTAACAGATACTGTAAGTACATATATATACTGGAACTGTCACCAAGGGATTTCTTTCCCCAAACGAAATCTGTTCACACGTTTTTAAACAAAAGAATAATCTTACAGACCAGTACTTCTCAATTTTTTAGGTGTGTTTTCAGTTTTCCGTTGTAAAAGAGCAGACAGAGGAGACTCTTAGGGTGAGGGTATTGTTCTGAAAAAGTTTCTAAAGTGATTCTGATGCTGAATACACATGAATAATATCATTTTTACTAACTTCTACTAGGGTTAAACAAATCTTGATAGATACAGCTTTTTAGAAATGGAGTGGAAGTCTGTGGCATACAAAATCACAATTTGATACTCTTCAGGAAAAGAGAAACCCACTACCAAAATTCTTAAAATGACTGTTTGAACTTGAGATACCTCCCTGTCCTGGACTTTCCTACTAGCTTAGCTTTAAGAGCAAACTGTTTTCTTTGGCCTCCTTGCAACTCACACAGCTGAAATTATTTACTTTGAAATATTTTGTTTTGGTTTGGTTTTAAAAAATAAAAGAAAAATGAATTCTGGATTATAGCCATTTTAGACAGACTATGGTGAAAACACAAGAAAATCCATTTATAACTATCAAATGCATGGTCTAACAAAATGAACATTAATGGACTCTTCACAACTATGTTCAGTTTTTAAGCCATAACAGATTAAACCAAATATATTCTGCTACTTGGCAAAATCATGACAATTCTCCCTATTTCAAATAGTATCATGAATTGACTGAAGACTCAAGAAAAGACAATTAACTGTCCTCTTTCAGGGGGTTTTAAAATGTGTTCTGCTGATTCTCCACCTACTGAAGGGTTGTAACCAATACTGAGTGAGAGAACTAGGGCTTATTTTCACAGTAGGCAACTATGAAAGAGTATTTCTTTGTTTTGGTGCCAAGGACATGCAGGCTCTTCTGCTTGAAAGTACAATGAACCTGGTACCTGAAAGCCATTCAGTCTGATACCTGTGTCAATGCTGAACAGAGGAAAACACTGCTTGATGTTGCTATTACAAAGCCAAAGCACAGCAACAGCTAACAGGGAAATAGATGTAAGGAACAGAACTACATATAATCACCAATTCTGAGAATGGAAGGTAAAATAAGCAGTTCAGATGTTGCTAGATGAACTATGAACAAGAATAGTTGGCAAAAGGAAGAAGTGACAAAAGGAATCTTAGAAGTTGGAAGAGAGGTTGTAAGACCATGAAACTCATTGCAGGTATATTCACACACTGTGGATACGAAAATATGCCCTAAGAATATTAAATCTTAGAAACAGTTGCTTCCATCCCATGTTATGTATCAAAAAAACTGAAAAGTAATGATCCGTTACTAAGTTCTAAGTCTGATGAACGAAGTTAGTAGCCTATGGTAAAACTGTACTGCTACAACATTCATATAACTAAATATCAAGCCAGCAAAGATTCTACTCCCACCAACCTCTCTTCACTTTCTCCTTACAATAAAGGAGAGTTTCCTTTCTTCTTTTAGGGGGATTTTCGAGTATCAGTAGAAAAAGTTTATACTGAACTTCATGTAACCCTTAAGTAAAAGAAGTATGGAACTACGGCAGAAGTAAAATTTTCTATTTCCTTCCCAATACAAAATCTAATGACTACTTAAAACTTTATAACTGAGAATCCTTTTCTGAGTGGATCACAGGTTTTTGTGTGACTTGAATCTTCGATTACCACATGAAAATATGTCTACTCAATTTTTATTTCATCTGCTCTGTACCATTTTTAAGATTTTTATTGTCATCATATTTTCCTCACTTTCCTTTAAACACCCAAGAGCAAAGTCAACAAATATAAGTTAGAAAGACAATTTTTTAATTGTTCAATTTCTGAAGTTTATTACCACCTTTACCTCTTTTGTCTCTTCTGGGTCTGAATGATCCACAGTTATATAAAGATCATTTTGTAGATATTTCAGAGCACTAAGGGGATCCATTTGGGCCTTCTCTTCAAACCTAGAAAATGTAAACAAGAATAATAATTGTCTAGAGTTATGAAAAAACATCAGAAATATCTTTTAAACCCAGAGTGGAATACTCTGTATCTGAGAAGATACTGTGGATATCTAAAAAACCTGTGTTTAAGAATCCAGAAGTAAGAATACTGACACATATATAAATAGTGTACATGTGGAGTCCCTGGAGATGTAATGGTAATGTCAGGCTGTGGCGCTAGAGACTGGATAAGAGCATTTCCGACCCTCCTCTTAAAACTATAAGCTAAGATTAAATCAACTACAAAACATAGTGAATATGTCAAATATTTTATATAACAGAAGTGCAAAACAACCAAATGTTTCATAAAAAAACAAGTAGAGATAAAATAAAAATACTTTCCTAGATTTGTGTCATATACTTTCCACTGGAGATGTTTAACAGATACTTCAGAAAGTGAAATGAGTATAGTTTCTTTTTTTTTTTTTTTTTTTTTTTGTGGTATGCGGGCCTCTCACTGCTGCGGCCTCTCCCACTGCGGAGCACAGGCTCCAGACGTGCAGGCTCAGCGGCCATGGCTCACGGGCCCAGCCGCTCCGCGGCATGTGGGATCCTCCCAGACCGGGGTACAAACCCGTGTCCCCTGCATCGGCAGGCGGACTCCCAACCACTGCGCCACCAGGGAAGCCCGAGTATAGTTTCTTTTAATGAGTATCATTAACACTGATTAGATATTTTTAATGAGACTATTTCCATGTCTCAGTCAGTAATAACAATAACAAAAACTGTAGCATTTATCAATCGTTTGTTTTGTGCTAGACACTGTATCAAGTATCTTACATATATCATTTCATGTATCCTCCCATAACTCTATGATGAGAAGTTTATCATCATTAAAAAAAAAAACAGATGAGGAACTGAGACTAGTAAATGAACTTGGCCAAGCTAAGACCCAGTAAGTGGCAGAAGTAGAATTAAACTCAAGTGTCTCTGATTCTAAAGCTGAAAGGAAACAATGCATTTTCTTAAATTAAAAAAGTCTGCTTGGGACTATATATCTATTTAAATAATGATAATTCCTTTTGTAATAGCATAATTAGATATGTATTTATTTCTAATAAACTGGTATGCTTTTCAAAATATTATACAGAAAGAATAGAAGACATTTAATTTCATTTGGGAAAGGAAAATAGTAAAGAGCCTTTCACAACTGTGTTCAGCTGATGGCATCAATAATTTCCTGTCTTTAGAGCTAATCTCAGTGATAGGGTACCTGGAGGGGCAAAGACTGTCAAATTATTTCAGTTTTCTTGTACCAGATAGTACCCTGATTGTCAGCCAGCCTTACAACCCTCAGATGAGAGTCTTAGGTCCATGTCACTCTACCATCTTGTCCACAATGAATTAGACCAGAGTTTTGACACCTGAACCAAAAGCAATCGTCTTGAGCTTGACGAGCAATTTATAAAATGGCCTGGCAGAATTCTTTCCAATAGGGATACTCTCTCTAGGGAACTCTCTGTAAGAAGATACTCTCTTAGAGAATCTGAATGTGAGATACACAAGGACACAAAAAACATACAAAACACAGAAGGCAATAAGCAGAAGATATGAGATGACAGATTCCTTCTCTTCCTACCCTTGTCTCCCTTCATTCTTTCCTACTACCTAGCTACCTAGCCACCTACTGAAGCCATAAGGGAAAGCAGAGTCAGGAAGTAGAACAGGAATAGCAGACAGAAAGCAGCAGAAAGAGAGAGGCTCAGTTACAAGGAAAGCTACTTCAGTAGCTTCTAGCTATCAGAATTGTCTCAGTATCCTAAACAATTCTCCACCAGGCCTCACTGTTCAAGTGCTGAGGAAGCACCTTAATTCTCTGGATATTCTCATAATAAATTCTTTTTCAGTGAGATATCCTAAGTATGTCTTTATCCTTGTAACCTGATAACAACCAACACACACCTACTTTACTGTTAAATAAATCCAGCAAAGGGATCCATTTTCCTGGAAGGTGTGTTCTCTCTTTTCTTTTTTTAAGCTTTTTTGTTAGCCCACAAAAACTTATTACTGGACTTGTGTCTGCAGTCTAGAATTATATTTCAGCCAACAGTTCTGCTCTCTTGTTCTAAAGGAACAAGAAACTAATCGTATTTAAATTTTTTTCTTTTGCTCCTTTCCACCTCCAATCATCAATATATTTGGAAACTTGAATGCTATAGGAAAAAACAGTGGCACTTTATTTTCTGTATTATGTGGCACCATTAAGAACAAAGATACTTTCTTGGCATTCAATATACTTCTCTCCCTCCAAATTTATATTTTAACTAAAATTTATACTTTAAAATTTATATTTTAACTAAATAGTAGCAAATTTCAAAGGTCGATTATTTGCCCAATCACACAAACTTGCTACCTTTCAACTTCGGTCACTTTATTTCATGAATCATTCTCACACTCACAAGATTTGCTAGTCTTTTATAATGTAATTAAAAATTTAAATAATTTGTTACTGATTATTATTTTCCTTATCCACTTTCATTCTTCACTTTGTGCCTTTACTAGCACAAGTCACTAATGATGTTTTGTACTTGAAACTTAAAACATGCCATAATATATATTTCAGATTCCCATAAATTGTCATTTCACCTGTCCACTGATAGATTTTTAAAGGAGAAAAATGACTGCCCAAGATCAAAAATAATAATACTTCTTAGGATAGGCTGGTTGTGGGAAAATGAATAATTCTACTTACTTCCAGAAGGAATGAAAATTAACTTTCTGGAGGGCAACGTATAATTCAACAATTCTATCGTTATCCTACAGAAATTTTAGATAGGGGTGCATATGGAAGTATATAATAACATTAACTACAGTGTTATTTATAATTGCAAATAAGTTGGAAATAATCTAAATATTCAACAAAAGGAGACTAGTTAAGTAAATTACACAGAGTAGAACACTATGTAGCCATTATAATTATGATTTGTATTTTTATTTTTTAACATGGCAATAAGATGTTTATAATACATCACTCATTAAAAGACATCAGATTCAAAGCAAGATGATCCTTATTTTTTAAACAAACAAAAATTCTATTTGTGCACATAAAATTCAAGGGATACACACCAAAATATTATTTTTGAATGGTGGGATGAGAGATGATTCAATTCTTTGTGGTGGGGAGAGAGGACTTTTTTCTTTCTTTATTAACCATGGATTACTTTTCTAATTAAAAGCCAGAGGAGGAAAGGACTTCCCTGGTGGCGCAGTGGTTGGGAGTCCGCCTGCCGATGCAGGGGACACGGGTTCGGGCCCCAGTCTAGGAGGATCCCACATGCCGCGGAGCGGCTAGGCCCGTGAGCCATGGCCGCTGAGCCTGTGCGTCCGGAGCCTGTGCTCTGCAACGGGAGAGGCTGCAGCGGTGAGAGGCCTGCGTACCGCCAAAAAAAAAAAAAAAAAAAAAGCCAGAGGAAAGTGTTTATAAGTTCGAATTCTTTACATACAGCACTATACGACCTTCTTTAACCTCTAGTGGGCTTTTGGTCAGGAAATTTTTTTTAAAACCTCAACTCAACATTCTAACTATAGTTGTATCTGAAGTAGGAAAAAAAAAACCATTTTGATTTCCCCAAATTTGTCTTATTGTCTTATTTGTCTTAACCTTTTAAAACAAAGTTTAACTTTTTTTAAACTTTTAAAAACAAACTTTAACATTAAGTACCAAGGAATAATATTTTAGCAACGTAAACATTAGCTGAAGGTACCTCAAGCTTAAATCTTGTTAGTAAGACAGAATTTATCTCTGGCCATCCAGCCAATGTGACAATTCAGACCTTTTCTCCTATAGATTCTATAGGAAATACTCTTAATTACTCATAGTAATAACAAGGTAACAGAAGCAACTAGCTTTTGTTACCAATTTATCTCTCAAGCACAACTTGTGAAAGCAGAGAAATAACAAGCAAACATGATATGATAAAGGAACACAAATCTAACACCTACACAGAGATTTTTATTTATTTATATTCTATATAAAATATAATACGTAATTATATACTAAACATATAAACACACGTGTGCATGTCTGTGTATATACAGATGTTTACGGAGTGGTGGTGGTGGTGAAGTGGTAACTCTGGAGTCAGAATACGCTGCATCAAATCCCGGCTCTGTCACTTACGGCTGAACGACCTTAGGTCAGTTATACAACCCACTTAAAAACGCTTCCATTTCTTCTTTTATAAAAGAGTAATAATAATAGTACCTACTCCACTGTCTTATTGTGAGAATAATATGCAGGATCTAGCACACAAAATTGCTCATAAATGGTACCTATTATCATCATTAAAAGCTAAACTTCTCTCCCTCCAAATTGTAAATTTTTATTACGATCTAACACTACCAGTAACCAAAGGGATAGATGTATTTTTCTACATTTTTCAGCTTATCACCTGCTAAGGCTAAAAAGCAAACATGACCGAGGAGATATATGAAAATGTTTGATTACTTGATTTTGCAATTAAATGGCAAAAGTAATGATGTAAAGCTATAATCATATTTGAAGTTGTATTCTGAAACATCAAATTATAAAGAGATTATTTACTCAACTATATCATCACATTCACTGTTAAGAGAGTTATCAACAGGTCAGTCACATGCCAATAATCTAGAACTGATATAATCTGTAGTGGTTAGGCCTTGAGTTACTTGAAGGTAGGTTCATCACGTTCACAGAAACTTTTTCCATTAACAGCTGCAAAATATCCTTGCTCTATCTTTAATAATTTTTAGCATCAAGATCTATCTTCACTTTGTACCGTCCTTTGAAAGAAGAAAGCAAAAAAAAGGAGGACAGGGCATTTACAAAAGTCATGATCTTCACAGTACTTACAGTGTCATGTTACTAAATTTCCAAAGACAAAGTCACATCTCCAAAGCTTAGGTAATACCAACAATAGCTGATAATGCTAAATAAAAGTTTTCAGTGATTTATTTTTATACCTGTGTTTTCTTATGAGGTACTTGCAATGCCTCAGTAAGTAATCTTTTGAAGGCCTACACAATTTCAGTGACCAGAAGTCATCTAATCTCATCTTTGGGGAGCAAGATTTTCCTGGATTCCCACCAAATAAATAATGAACCTGTAATAAATAAACCAGATTTTTAAAAAATGCACGCATACTCAAGAAACTACGAAAGTCAAAGTAAAATTTCTTCATTTTGGTAGTAGTGTGTAACAAGTAACTTCTTTCTTTAGCTTTACTAAAGACTAAAACATTATTACATGTCTACTAAAGGCTGCTTCTGCTTTTTCTCAAGTTTCCATTTTTAAAGTACTGTGACTACTTCCTTAAATTACATTTTCTATTAAAATAAGTTGTATCACCACAGTTACACTGACAATGGAAGACATAAAACAAAAGCAATGATAGTAAGAAGCTATTGCAAGATACTGAGTTTGCTTAGGGCAACAAATAATGGGGATTATCAAGTTAATCAAGTGTTGATCGTAATAAAAAATGATATCTTTTAAAAAACTGACACACAAGTTGAATCACTGAAGGTCAACAGTAACTAGAAACTAAAAATTTTAGCATCTTACTTTTGCTTTAGCCTTAATACTGAATATTTTTAAATGGCATATATGATTTGTGAAATAACTTTTAAAATATTTTTCTATTATTCAATTAATATCAAATAAGAAATGTAAAAGGAATACTATAATGATTCACTATTATAATTACAGCTTTAGTAATATTCTGTACTCAAAGTGTTAAAGCAGTTCTTGAAATTTTTTTTTTTTTTTGCAGTACACGGGCCTCTCACTGTTGTGGCCTCTCCCGTTGCGGAGCACAGGCTCCGGACGCGCAGGCTCAGCGGCCATGGCTCACGGGCCCAGCCACTCCGCGGCATGTGGGATCTTCCCGGACCGGGGCACGAACCCGTGTCCCCTGCGTCGGCAGGAGGACTCTCAACCACTGCGCCACCAGGGAAGCCCAGTTCTTGAACTTTTGAAAACATTTATAACCAGTAGTGTTATACAACAGAGATATTATTCATTTCTGTCCTATAGATGGAAATTCACTTATCCTTTAACTTGGGAGACTCAGAGAAAGGGCTTTTATTTACTCCAATGGTATCTTTTACCTAAAGTTCTCAAATGACAGAGGATTTAAACAATCATCTATGGCCTAAACAGAAAGAATACAGGTTCTGTCAGTAATTTACTATGTAATCTGAGCCCAATCATTAAACAACATGTAAAATTTAAGGGAGAAATAGCTAAAGAAACCACTCTGAACACTTAGGGACACTAAAACTTCAGAATTCAGGACTGTTTTCATAGGCTGATGGAACAGATTATGTCAATCATAGATAGGAATAATAAAGATAAAAAGTCTTCTTATACAATGGGAAAATCTAAAATCAGGAAGTTATATATACCTTTTCATATCATGGAAAAAGGTATACAAGTGCTGAAAACTATACATCTTCTACTTGAATATTCATATTGTATTGACAGAAACAATAGGCCATGCTATGTATCAGATCTATGAAGCTAAGAAGCAGCAACCACTGACCATTTTCATAAGAAGAAAAGTGTCAGGAACTGTGGACTATGCAAAAATGTTTATTCTCTTAAGGAATTTTAGGGACAAGTGATATCAAATGTCTGCTACGTATTCTAGTAAATGTCAGACATTTTTATTCAAATCTACTTAAAAATAATCAGAAACATATATTTTGAGATTCTTTCCAATTGTACATCACAGAAAGTTTACAGGTCAATGTAGTTAGTATACCTTGTGTAACTCATCGTATACAAGCTGATGGGCAAATCTTGGACATGGTTCTTCCTCCTGAAGACTTTTACTTGGATTATCCTTTGCAGCTTGATCATTCTTATAGACGCAAGACCTGAAAGACATTGCTTTTAAGGCATTCTATCTTAGAAAACTAGCAGCACAGATAATGTTAATACAATTGTAGTAAGCAAATTAACGCAATGTCTAATTACCAACAAAAAATTATAAATTTGCTCACATCAAATCTTAAAGTTCTGGTCACCCTCATATAATAATCTGAATTTGTCAGAACTGAGTTCTGAAGTTCTTTAATGTCCATCAAAAATCTCACTCAAGAACAACCTACTGCGTGTTATGAAACAGGATCAGCGTATATGAAGGCTTAAACCAATGGCTGAAAGAGATGATATCACATTTACCTATTCACAATAAAAAAGCTCACAACAGACTTCTTTCATTCTTACTGTAAATAAATGTCTTATTTAGAAAATAATAAATTCCTTAGCTGCTGAGCACCACCCTCCATTACTGAATGGAGGAAGTTCTCTGAAGTTCCTCTGTTTTGGAGAATATTCACTTATGTAGTAATCACAGAACATTAAGAGCTGGATCCTCTAGGTCAGTGTTTTTGTTTTTTTTTTCCTGCGGTACGCGGGCCTCTCACTGCTGTGGCCTCTCCCGCTGCAGAGCACAGGCTCCGGGCGCGCAGGCTCAGCAGCTATGGCTCACAGGCCCAGCCACTCCGCGGCATGTGGGACCCTCCCAGACCGGGGCACGAACCCGTATCCCCTGCATCGGCAGGCGGACTCTCAACCACTACGCCACCAGGGAAGCCCTAGGTCAGTGTTTTTCAAAGCAAAATGTGCAGCAGTTCTGTGAGATGCTCTGTGACAAAAGGGTCCTAGTCTGAAAATGCTAAACAATAATGCTCCCCATCTTGCTCTAGTCAAACTGCTTCATTTTATAAAAACTAAGAAAAGACCTGGGAACATTAAAAATACATTGTTCTCAAGTTTACACATCTACTTGGTAGCAAAAGCTAGACTAAAATACAATTCTCTTGCATCTCAGACCAAGAAACATCTACTAATTGAAATAATTCAGCAGTAAAATCCATTTGCTGAACATCGCTGTACACACAGGCACCAGTACTGACTTTTCCACTCCCCAATATTGATATTAAAATGTATGACATCACAAATTAACATAAGCCTTCCATCTCTCTCTTCTTTTGAATAAACCAACGACCTCAAATAAATGTTATACTGTGATTGCAGCGGGGACAAGAGCTACTTACCAACTATTCCTTACAATGTCATAAATCCAGAATGAATTTCTGACATTCTCTTCCCTCTTTTCCTTGTCTTTGCTGAGTCCAGATAAGACATGTATTTCATTCAGTTCTGGATCAATGGTTGCTCTCTGTGTGAATCCTGTCATTGGAACTATAAATTGAAAGAGAAAATAAGATGACAGTATTAACATTACTTAACAGATTAGTACTACTCTATAAAAGATTACTACATCCTTACCCTGCTCTACTTATGTCCACAGCACTTACCTTATAATAGACTACATAACTTTTATATTAAACAATAATCAGTTGTTTACTGCCTTCTCCCCACTCGAACATAAGCTCTATAAGGGCAAAGGTTGTTTGGTTCACTGTTTTGTTCCCAGTGCCTAAAACAATTGCCTGGCATATAATAGTTACCCAACTATTTGCTGAAATAAATGAATGCTAACTACCAGAATGGAGTTAGAAGGAGGGAAGAGATAGAAAGAGGTATGCAATGTAATCATTTTTACTGAGGAAAAGGGCAATGCTTTATTTAACTGATTTATTATCTGGGTCAGCTCTAGTTTAATAGCAGAGACAAAATATTCAAATCTCGACCGAGAAAAACACAAATTTGATACACAGGTTTGTTCAATAAGGTCAAAGTCATCTAAAATACCTGTTCAAGACCTACAATGAAATGACATAATTTCCAAGAAAAATAAAATAAAATAAAATATTTGGGGCTAAAATATGTCATTTTCTTTTCCTGAGTGGCTCGAATTCCCCAGAGTTAATTTTCTGAGAAAATATTTTATTTCCTGAGAAATCCATCAAATGAGTGATGGTCATCTGGCATCATCCAGTAATTTGGAAAACACTGATATAGCAAATGCAAATTTTCTCACTATTATTACTTGGAAATATTAGTTGAAATATAATTTTATGATTCACAACATACTTGCCACAGATCTAAAAACAATGCTACTGTTTCAACACTACATTTCTTTTATACACGAACAATTATCATGCGCTGAAAAAGCTAAACAAACATCAGATTGAAGTAAAACATTTCAATCAATCCAGAATACTATGGGAGGAGATGCTAACCACACTGATATTTATTCATCTTTAACTACTTTAGCAGGGCCAAATGATGCAATATGTATTTTTTCCTAGTTTAATTCATGGGTCCTTTCACATTCATATTCAATAAATTTGTTTGGAACATTTTAGAGACTATCCAAATGCATCCCACAGTAAATATATTAAAAAATTATACACACATATATAACAGAATACATAATTTGTATGCATCCATACACAAATACATTTATCTTTATACACACACATCAACCTAATCTTAACAACCTCAACCCTCATAATACATAGTCTTTAGTGGTTATGTAAAGCCTGGTATTTTCTAATTAAGCCTTGGTAAACTTCCAAAAGTGCCCAGGTTCTGACCTCTGTTCCTCAGATAACCTTGGAAGAAAGATAAAACAGTAAAGAAATGAAATCATTTTCATTAGTGGTAGAAGTGGAGGACATAACTGCCTAAATTTATTGCACTTAAATTTCTTCATCCCATGTAGAATTCTATAACATGGGTTGACAAACTATGGATTGATCTGACCTGCCTAGGGTCAAATCAGGCCTGTCATTCATTTACATCTTGTCTGTGGCTGATTTCACCCCACAATAGCAAGGCTGAGTAGTTGCAACGGCAATAATTACATCTGACTCCTCGTAGAAAAAATTTGCTAACCCCTATTCTATAATCTTTTAAAATGCAAATATCAGAGATGTATGACTTATTATAAATGAATGCAACAAACTGCTTAACTAAAGTAAGGACCCACTTAAATACCTTAAATAAGGAACCGGAAATTTCTGAGTGGAATGGAAATCAGTGCAGAGGGAAAGAGATTTTGAATTCTATAAAACGGGGCTGGGTCACCGAGAGGAGAATAAAGGAGTACTGGGCTAGCGGAGGCACGTAAGAATGTTACATGCTTTCTCTTCCATACTGTCACATTTTACCTAGAAGCAGCTTTGTAGCAGAAGAGAAAAATGACAAGTGTTGCTTCTCAAAAATGAAAGCAGTGGGCAGGTTTACAATACTCACGGAGGTAAGACTACCATGTTTATAACATCTGTACTGTAAGAATTATAAAAAATTGATTATAAAGATTAGAAAGTATACACATCCCATTTCTTTCATCTTTCATATACAATATGCCTTTTACTCTGCATAATGTTGACTTTTGCCTCAAAGTTATACATTTAAATCTTTTATTGGCTTTTCAAACAGCTTTACAGAATATCATTCACATACCATATAATTCACCTATTTAAAGCATACGGTTTGGGTTTTTTTAGTATATCCACTATAAAACCATCATTACAATCTAATTTTAGAATATTTTCATTACTCCAAAAAGAAACCCTGTACCCATTAGCAGTCATTCCCCATCCCCTTTCACATCTCCCCACAGGGTCACTGCATCATTTGACATGTCTATCAACCATCAGTGTGCAGCATACACAGGCAAAGTGAGAGGCTCATGAGATACAAAGATCAATTAGGAGGCTGTTAACAGTGCAATGGTGTGGACTGGATGAAGGCAGTAATAAAGAAGCACGATTTCCATCAGCAAAAAAAGGGAGAAGATGTTATGTCAAAAGTACAAAAATCTCTGGACTGGCTTAACAGAGACCAAGGCTGGAGCAGAAACTTGTGAAAAATAAGAGTAAAAATGTTTCACTGGGGGGCTTCCCTGGTGGCACAGTGGTTGAGAGTCTGCCTGCCAATGCAGGGGACACGGGTTCGTGCCCCAGTCTGGAAAGATCCCACATGCCACGGAGCGGCTGGGCCTGTGAGCCATGGCCGCTGAGCCTGCGCGTCCGGAGCCTGTGCTCCGCAATGGGAGAAGCCACAACAGTGAGAGGCCCGCGTACCGCCAAAAAAAAAAAAAAAAAAAAAAAAAATCACTGAAACTTTTTCGAGGTATCCAAATATTTTACTCTAAGAATATTCAAATGTAAAATCTCTCAAGGACAGAATTTCTATTACTCCTTAAGTTTACATACCCTTACAAATATACTTTTTATTGTATACTAATGACAAGGAAAAATGTTTATATATATGTTTGTATGTGAATCGAAGAAACATAAAAGAACATACCCCAAAAGATTAATAGCTATTGGAGAGGGGGAAGTTAGGACATTTTAAATTTCTATTATAGAATATGAAAAGTTTCAATATATATTGCTTTTATAGTTACAAGAAAAGAAGAAAAATCTAAACCAAAACACAGAAAAAAAAATACATCTGGGTATAAATACTGGGGACTATTAGTAATAAGTGAAAAATTCTCACGCATTCTCCCAAATTTCTCATGAACAAAATTTTACATTAATATTTGGAATGCTGTTATTTAGATGGAAAGGGAATTCATAAAATTGTCAAAAGACAGTTTTACTGGCACTAATAACACCAATGTTTTTAAATCATTTAGTTGCAAAACTAAAACTAGGTATTAAAAAGTATTTTTGATTTTTTTCTCTAAAATATTAAAATGAAAACTTACATCTGAAGAGTTCCTAAAGATCAGGGGGTTAATTCAAACTTACACTGAATGTATCCATGTTAATGGTCTTTTGCGTAAATTTTACAAATTGTACTTAAGTTTAATTCCCATTTCCACTCCATTCCACATACAGTAACAATTTAAAAAACATTTCAATAAAAAAACCAATAAAAATAATTTTATCCTCTGATTTGAAAAGATACATGCACCCCAATGTTTACAGCAGCACTATTTACAATAGTGAAGACATGGAAGCAACCTAAATGTCCATCAACAGACGGAAGGATAAAGAAGACATGGTGTGTGTGTGTGTGTGTGTGTGTGTGTGTGTGTGTGTGTGTGTGTGTGTGTGTGTGTGTGTGTGTGTGTGTGTGTGTGTGTGTGTGTGTGTGTGTGTGTGTGTGTGTGTGTAAAATGGAATACTACTCAGCCATAAAAAAGAATGAAATAATGTCATTTGCAGCAACATGGATGGACCTAGAGATTACCACTAAGTGAAGTCAGAAAGAGGAAGACAAATGTCGTACATCATCGCTTACACGTGGAGTCTAAAATATGATACAAATGAACTTATTTACAGAACAGAAATGGACTCACAGACATAGAAAACAAACTTATGGTTACCAAAGGAGAAGGCGGGTGTGGATAAATTAGGCACTTGGGATTTGCAGATACAAACTACTATATACAAAATAAACAAGGTCCTACTGTATGGCACAGGAAACTATATTCAGTATCTTATAATAATCTATAATGGAAATGAATATAATGGAATCACTTTGCTGTACCAGAAACTAACACAACATTGTAAATCAACAGTACTTCAATAAAAAAATAATAAAGTTTTTCATATCTACCTTCAAAAGCAGTCTGGATTTCTTCAAGAAACTACTAAAAATGTCCATTTTCTGTAATACTCTAAATCTAATTTGTTATCTCCTTTGTAAACAGAAGGAAACAAACCCCCATTTTTCATTTCAAATGAAGATTTTATGCATTCTTATTAAAGAAAATTAAAATGTAAAAAAATTCCATGTACACATGCATCAAAGAATGATGGTCTAGCCCTAGTAGGCATTTTAGACTTGAATTTTTACTACCGACAGAAGCTGCTTATGAAATCTAAAGGTTGGGGCTTTTGGTTTTAGACAGAAAACTAAACATTAACTACATTATCCCTCTTTCCCATCATCCTGCTTGAATTGGCAGAAACAATATTCTAGCAAAAAGAAAAACAAAAAACAGATCTAGAGAAGAAGAAAGTATGTCAAGAAAGTATCAATAGATAAGAAATTTTGAGGAATCTTGAGAAATAGCAGTTGGGATTATACTGACAGGAAATCACAGCCAAGGAAAAGAGAGCCCAACTCACCAGAGATAAAAGATGGAAAATTTTAGAATAAGTCATGAAATACAAAAAGCAGGAGTAGACCTTGAGAAGCACTCCTGTGGGAGAGCTTCTAATAAGGACACAGGGGTCTATTCTCAGTTTACACGTCCTATAAAAAAGCCTGCATGTACCATGCATTTATACAACACCCTCAGTCAGTGTCTGATTTAAGGGAGAAGGCTACTGGGAAAAAGAGACATACAATGCACAGGAAACCACTGTCAACTACCTTTCTTAACTGATACAGTCCTTTATTCATAAATTTTAATGTTTAGACAGGAATCACGTGACAATATGAGAAAAAAATCAACAATGTAAGGAGAGGGACCTAGATGAACAAACAGAACAACAGGAAAAGATAAATCACAGAAAAGAACAGAACTTAGAAGAAAAAACGCAAACTCATTATCCTTGTAGAGTGTGAAGAGAACATTACATGTGTAAAACAAAAATAAGCTTCCTTAAAAAGAAGCAGAGTATGAAAAGATATTAAAAAGTAAAACTATGATAAAAAAATGAAATAACAGAATGAAAATAAAATGTGCATAGTTAAAAACAGTCAGTCATCTCAAGATAAAATTGATAAATTACCAGAATATATAGCATAAAGATATAGAAATTATGATAGAAATGTTAAGAGATACAGAGGATAAAGCCATTGAAGTAAAAACTTTGTCTGAAAAGAGCACCAGGAGGAGAAATGAAATAATGTAGAAGAAGGAAATAAAGAAAATTTCCCTGAATGGAAGAAAAAAAGTGGGTGTCCTGAGAGCCTGGGGCACTAAGCACGTTTTATTTTTTTAAAAAAAGGGGCTTCCCTGGTGGCGCAGTGGTTGAGAATCTGCCTGCCACTGCAGGGGAGCCGGGTTCGAGCCCTGGTCTGGAAAGATCCCACATGCTGTGGAGCAACTAGGCCCGTGAGCCACCAACTACTGAGCCTGCGCGTCTGGAGCCTGTGTCCCGCAACAAGGGAGGCTGCGACAGTGAAAGGCCCACACACCGCGATGAAGAGTGGCCCCTGCTTGCCACAACTAGAGAAAGCCCTCACACAGAAACAAAGACCCAACACAGCCAAAAATAAATAAATAATAAATTAATGAAAAAAAAAAAACACAAAACAACTAGCTTGGCTATTAAAAAAAAAAGACTTTATATACATATCTCCTAGTGAAACTTCAAAAATTTAGGAATTAAAAGAAAATTCTAAAAGCTTCTAGAGAGGGGAAAAGTAGGTTATTATATACAGAGGAATAAGTATCAAACTAACATTAGACCTTTTATCAGTAACAAAGAATGCTAGAATACAAAATGGAGTAATAACTTTAAAATTCCTTGGAATATAAAAAGATATGGAACTAAAATTCTAACCCCAACAATGAGGGCAACATAAAAGAACTTTTGGATCAGCAGAAATATTAAAGTTCATTATCAATGACTGCATGTGAAAAGATTCTTTCAGGAGCTATTCCAACAAACAAAAATGAATCCAAGGTAAAGAATGACATGGGATATAAGAAATACTGGCAGTGATATATGACACAGGAAAAGAAAAGGAAGCTTGAAAGAAAATAAAGACCCATTAGGTCTTAAGACTTGTATAAGACATTTTGGAATGAAAAAGTTTTAATAATGCAGAACATGTTCTTCCCTGTAAGTCCAATCACAATACCTGAATTTATATGGTGCCCCATTCCCCTCCCCCATCATATTTTCACTGCTTAGAATTTTGTCTTCAGTCAACAATAAATTTCCTCAAGATAATTTGATCACCACCTCTCACTTCCAGATTTCTCATGAATCTTGCTTTCAAATGGGTTTCCAATATGGGTTTTCATATGGAAAGCTTCGAGGCAAAAATACCTGATATTTTATTTTATCCTCGTATGAAAGTTAGGAGGATATAAACTGCTTGGTTCAAAGACATTTTCCTTGAGTATTTTTAAAGTTGACTATTTTCTTCTATTCACTATTGCTGTTGAGCTGATACCTAGCTCTCTATTTTCTTGTTCCCTGCAGGTCATCTGCTCTTTCTCTCTGAAATCTTTCAGAATTTCCTTTATGTCTTTAATATTCTTAATTTTACTTTAATAAATATGCCTAGGTATGTGTTCCCCCTTATTTTTCCCATTTAGCATACTATAAGCCCTTTCACCAATCTGAAGCCTTTCACCTTTTCTGAATTCTAGGAAATTTACCTCTTATTTCATCAATTATTTCAACTTCTTAAATTTTCATTTTTGTCTTCACCTGGAATTGCTGTTAAGATGTTGGTACTTGTACAACTCTTCTCCATATCCTTTTTTTTTTGCTTTTTTTTTTTTACATATACAACTATCTATTCTCTTTCAAATTCTTTTCCCATTTAGGTTATTACAGAATATTGAGCAGAGTTCCCTGTGCTAAACAGTAGGTCCTTGTTGGTTATCTATTTTAAATATAGCAGTGTGTACATGTCAATCCTAAACTCCCAATCTATCCCTCCCCACCACCCTTTGCCCCTGGTAACCGTAAGTTCATTCTCTAAGTCTGTGAGTCTGTTTCTGTTTTGTATATAGATTCATTTGTATTATTTTTTAGATTCCAGATATAAGTGATATCATATAGTATTTGTCTTTGTCTGTCTGACATTTCACTAATCATTATATTCTCTAAGTCCATCCATGTTGCTGCAAATGGCAATAATTCATTCTTTTTTATGGCTGAGTAATACATACACATACACACACACACACACACACACACGTACACACCCCACACACATCTTCTTAGGCCAATCATATGTTGACAGGCACTTGGGTTGCTTCTATGTCTTGACTATTATAAATAGTATTGCTATGAACATTGGGGTACATGTACCTTTTCAAATTAAAGTTTTTGTTTTTTCCAGATATATACCCAGGAGTGGGATTTCTGGATCCTATGACAGGCCTATTTTTAGTTTTTTAAGGAACCTCTATACTGTTTTACATAGTGGCTGCACCAGTGTACATTTCACCAACAGTGCATGAGGATTCCCTTTCCTCCACATCCCCTCCAACGTTTGTTATTTGTAGACTTTTTGATGACAGCCATTCTGACAGGTGTGAGGGGATACCTCATTGTGGTTGTGATTTGCATTCTGGAAATGCCACTTTACCATATACTAAATTCTCATATGTACTTAGGGATATTTTATATTATCTGTTGTATTCCATTCCATTAATGTGTACAAAATTGTAGCTTTATAACTATTTGGTAGTATTACATTACCTTTCATTTTCAAAATTGTCTTTAGTGTTCTCAAATATTTGTTTTTACAGGTGAACTTTAATTCACATTTACTATCGAATAACCTAAACTTTTTTTTTTTGCGGTATGCGGGCCTCTCACTGTTGTGGCCTCTCCCATTGCAGAGCACAGGCTCCGGACGCGCAGGCTCAGCGGCCATGGCTCACGGGCCCAGCCGCTCCGCGGCATGTGGGATCTTCCCAGACGGGGGCACGAACCCGTGTCCCCTCTATCGGCAGGCGGACTCTCAACCACTGTGCCACCAGGGAAGCCCGAAAAATATGAGATACTTTTATAGGCTTATAACTAGCAAAAACACCCCTGTGAGAGTGAAAGGCGGAAGTTATGGGAAGTTATTATTACCAGTAATGTTGAGAAGAAAAAAAGTACATAATCCAATTTATCAGAATAATGGCACACCTAATATAAAAGATTCTAAATAGAAAGCAATGAAGCCTAGTTACATTAAAAATAAGCACTACCATTTCCTAGCTCAGTAACTAATCTATGTTAATGATAGCAAATCATTAGCTTCAGAGTCTTCTATGTACTGCAGAATTGGCCTTATTTAGCTAATTTGTAGAAGTCTAAAAGGGTCAAAAACATAAGAACTTATCTCTCTCTCTCACTCACACACACACACACACACAAACACACAGATTAAGAAAAACAAAAAACCCCCAATGTCAATAAGCACAATAAGGACATTCCCAGGGCTGAAATGAAAATCAGTAAGATTCTGCTTTTAAGGTTTTCACGAAAATATGTTTATAGATAAATCATATCTTGCAGACATAACTAACATAGCCCTCATTTGTTATTTTCACAGCCTGATAACAGCAAAAAGGAATGAAATTTAACTCAAAATTCTGGAGCCAGATGAGGCCTTAAGATCAACTGGTCCAATCCCCTCATTTTCAGATGAATAATGAAGTCCAGAGAAGTTATCCAACTTTGCCAAAGCTACAGAAGGATGAGTGGCAGACCCAGATGAAGAGAGACCAAATCTTCTGACTCTGAATTCACTATTCTTTCAATTATACCAATCTGCCACTATGCTCAGGACAGAATAGAATAAACAGTGGCAGATGTGGGAAAATACAGTCGACAGGATTTAAGGAACACAACAAGTAAACACATTAACTACTATAGAACAGAGATTAGACTGTAAGAGCTCTGTATCATCACTGCCCAACTTAGTATCTGGCAAATGTTGAAGACACAATATATGTTTGTTACCTTGAATAATACAGATATGAGAAAGTAATCCTAGTATAATAGACTGAGTATAATAGACTGAGTTTCTTTAGCAAACCATAAAGTTCTGGTGGTGTGACAGACCTCTAAACATAATTTTCAACTAGTGTTAAACAGAGCTTACATATGGGGAGTCTGCTAAACCCCTTGTGTTCACATACTTATTGCCAAAAGTTATTCAGAAATAAACCCAAATTTTGGATGTGCTGAATTTTGATGTAATTATGTATGTGTTAGACGCAATACTAATAAATCCCTTCTTTCCAAGCAGCTGTCAATCCACTGATTTAAATTACAGTTTCCTTCTGAGGGGAACATAAAACTGTTACACTCTAGTTAAAAAAATGAGAGTTGAAAAAAAAAAAAGAGTTGATGTTTCTTCAGATCTTAAAATGTTAAATCTGAGATAATTCATTTAAGTAATTATAAAGAGCAATCATTTAAGATTTTACAGTATCTGACTCAATAAAAAATTATAACAAGCAGAAGCAATTTTATAATTAGATATACCGTCTCTAATTGGTCTCAATAGTTCACACAAATTTCTTCTAAGATTGCAAACAATCCAATTTGAAACTCACAAAAAAGCAGTTTTAATCAAGTAACCCACATTACTGAACTGCAGATAAACATAGTAATTATGTGTTAAGTCCACTTCAAATTATAGTAATTAACTGTAATAAAACAGGTTTAGAAGAACAGTTAATAAATAGAATGTTTAAATAAGCTAGAGCATCCATATAATAAAATTGGTATTTTCTCAGAATACTTAATAATGTAGAGGTTTAAATAGTACCCTGTCTTGTCCTTAAAAGGATTTTGAATGGCTTACACAATAAGTAATAATCTAGTAAGATAAAATTAAAATTTAAACAGACTTTTAAAAATCAGGTAAAAGTAACTCTATGGGAAGACAATACATATACCATAGTTCTGACATGAGGTTTTCTGATTTGTCTAACTTAATCCAGTGAAAAAACTTTCAGATCTAGAGTACTGAAAAGGCTGAATATTCTTTAGAAATCCTGAATAAGGTCTGTGTATTTCAGCTGAGCTTTTTTACAGGTTTTGAAAAGCAGAGTCAAAATTATACTGCCAGATGAATATTCAGAATCATGCTAACAATTAAGGTTAGAACCATATGCTCTAATTCCTAACTTGGGTTTGAGGAGTTAAACAATTTCAGGAGACAATGATCTATAAGCTAAGATCTGAAAGATGAGCACAAGTTAGCTACATTTTGGAGGTAGGAGGAAAGAGTGATTCAGGTAGGGAAAAGAGTATGGGCAAAACCCCAAAGGCATGAAAAAATATGCTATCAATGGAGAATCAATACTCAGTGGTCATAAAACAAAGAATTGGTGGCAAGCTGAGGGTGGACACCAAGAATGGGGAACTACCTAAGCTGAAGCATATCATAAAGGAATCTGAGTCAGGCTGAGTTTAGACTTAATCGTGAGGGCAAAGAGGAACGATAAAAAGATTTTAAGCAAGGGAGAAGAAAAATCATCAGGTTTATATTTCTTAAAAGATATTTTCTGGGAATTCCCTGGCGGTCCAGTGGTTAGGACTTGGTGCTTTCACTGCCGGAGGTCTGGGTTTGATCCCTGGTTGGGGAACTAAGATCACATAAGCCTCACGGCATGGTCAAAAAAAATTTTTTTTTTCTTATCTTCTTAGTACTAAATCAAAAGGTAAGGTGTCAATCTACATCTTTTTCCTCCCTATACACAACTGTAAGATCCATGAAGTTAGAGCTTTTATTCACAGTTGTAACCCTAGTGCTTAGATTATTAACTGGCACCTAGTAGGTGACCAAAAAGTATCTGTTGAATAAATGTTGAAGTGGATGGTTCTGTACTTAATTGGTAACGCAGAACAGCTGTATTCCGCGCAAAGTGTGGAGAATGGGTTGGAGGAGGGATGGGGTACACAGGAAGAAGATGACTAGAAACAGAGGCCAAACAGGTGTTGGTAGTCCAAACAAGTGAAATAGCAATGGGAACAGAGAGAAGATGGGAGGTAAAATTAACATGACTTGATTACTGGATAGATCAACCTGTAGGCAGTATTGACATATACTTGTGAAAACTGACATACCCAACAATGACACCAGCCCAAACTAGAGAGTCAAACCATCTCTACTCCTAGAGTAGCCATAAGTCAGAAACTATTTTACTTAAAATATAATTTGGGTCACTTACAGATGTGCAAAATAAGGTGAGACATTAAGTAACTTGCCGTGGGGTATTTGATCAAGGACTGAGATAGGCTCTGGAGAGCTAGAACAGTGACCCTCTATCCTGGCCACTGTTCAGAAACCCGTTGGGTAGGAGTGGAGGGTGCACAGGAAAGACAGACAGAGAGAGAAAAGGAGGCTTAAGGAAGAGAGCAGAGAAGGGAAAAATGGGAAGGAAGAGAGGAAGGAAGAGAGAAGAGTAAAGGAAGGAGGGATGGAAGGGACTTACGAGAAGGAGAGAGGGAGAGAGAAAAAAATAAGAAAGAAAAATGAAATGAAAAGAAATGAAATGAAAAGAAAGTAATTTCAGTTTCACTCTAATATGCCAACAGAGCTACTGAGGTTCCACAATTCTAAGTAATAATGGCAACATTTTTAGGCAGGAAAATTTTCCAAGTAGTTCTAACCAGATACTCAATTCTGCCATAAAAATCCTCAGTTAAAGCACTGGTTGTACATATAGGCTTTGGACAAGGCAACTTACAGGCATACTGTCAAAATTAACCACTTGGAAAATGTACATTTAGACAAAAGTGATACTTTCAAAACTTTAATCAGATCAAAACCCTAGCATTCATTTGCAGCAACATGGATGGACATTCTAAGTGAAATAAGTCAGAGAAAGACAAATATCACATGATACCACTGACATGTGGAACCTCATGTAACAGACTCACATAGAAAACAAACTTATGGTTACCAAAGGGGAAGGAGGGTCAGAGGGATAAATTAAGAATTTGGGATTATCAGATACAAACTACTATATATAAAATAGATAAACAACAAGGTCCTACTGTATAGCACAGTGTACTTTATTCAACATCTTGTAATAAAGTATAATGGAAAAGAATCTGAAAAACAGTATATATACACACATATATATATATTGGGTTGGCCAAAAGGTTCGTTTGTTTTTTCCCATATGATGGCTCTAGCAGCAGTTAGTTGTCTTTAACTTCATTTGAAACAATTCTGTTAGATTGTGACAGCTGTCATATCAGCGTGCATTTAAAAAAAGACGTATCAAAACTGGTGAATTTCTGTGTAGCCATTTTAATATTGAAGATGGAAGAAAAAAAGCACCATTTTCAGCATATTATTTCAAGAAAGGTAAAAACACAACTGGAACGCAAAAAAAGACTTGTGCAGCGTATGGAGAAGGTGCTGTGACTGATCGAACATGTCAAAAGTGCTTTGTGAAGTTTCGTGCTGCAGATTCTTACTGGACGATGCTCCACAGTCGGGTAGACCAGTTGAAGTTGACAGCAATCAAATTGAGACATTAACTGAGAACAATCAACGTTATACCACACAGGAGATAGCCGACATATTCAAAATATCCAAATCAAGCACTGAAACTCATTTGCACCAGCTTGGTTATGTTCATCGCTTTGGTGTTTGGGTTCCACGTAAGTTAAGTGGAAAAAGCCTTCTTGACTGTATTTCCGCATGCGATTCTCTACTTAAATGTAATGAAAACGTTCCATTTTTAAAACAAATTGTGATGGGAGATGAAAAGTAATAATATGGAAGGGAAGAGATGGTGGGGCAAGCTAAATGAACCACTACCAACGAAACCAAAGGCCAGTCTTTATCCAAAGAAGGTGATGTTGTGTATATGGTAGGATTGGAAGGGAGTCCTCTATTATGAGCTCCTTCTGGAAAACCAAAGGATTAATTCCAACAAGTACTGCTCTCAATTAGACCAACTTGAAAGCAGCACTCGATGAAAAGCGTCCAGAACTAGTCAACAGAAAAGGCATAATCTTCCATCAGGATAACGTTAAGACCTCATGTTTCTTTGATAACCAGGCAAAAGCTGTTACAGCTTGGCTGGGGAGTTCTGATTCATCTGCCGTATTCACCAGATATTGCACATCTGATTTCCATCTCTTTCGGTCTTTACAAAATTCTCTTAATGGAAAATATTTCAATTCCCTGGAAGACTGTAAAAGACACCTGGAACAGTTCTTTGCTCAAAAAGATAAAAAGTTTTGGCAAGATGGAATTACGAAGTTGCCTGAAAGATGGCAAAAGGTAGTGGAACAAAAGGGTGACTACATTGTTCAATAAAGTTCTTGGTGAAAATGAAAAATGTGTCTTTTATTTTTACTTATAAACCCAAGGCACTTTCTGGCCAACCCAATATATATACATACTACAGAAAACTGAATCACTTTGCTGTACACCAGAAACCTACACAACATTGTAAATCAATTATACTTCAATTAAAAGAAAAGAAAAGAAAAGAAAAAACCACCTAGCATTAAACCTTCCAATAACCTTCTATGTTATTCAGGGGAAAAAAATCCAAATTTCTTGTATTTGTATTGTACAAAGCACTGAATAATCAGACTTAACTATGTCTCTAACCTCATTTCACATCAACTTGCCTCACCCTCGATCTGCACTAGCCCCTACTCTGTTTCTGGAACACATTAAATTCTTTCCTGCTTTGAAATCTTTGTACATGCATTTCTCTCAGTTTTTTTTAACATGGTTCTTCCTAATTCTCTACTTCTTTTCTTAAATCTTAAAGATTACGTCCTCAGAGATGGTTTCCCAACCTACTCTACCTAAATGGGACCTTCCATGATACTCATTATTATAGCATCCAATTTTTTTTCTTCACAGTACTTAGAAGGCAAGTGCAGATCTCTCTCCATTAGAATGAGCCCTTTGAGAGAAGGGATCTTGTCCCCTAGGTCCATAGCTATGGACCTAAACATATTGGCATATACAAGGCACTGAAATATATTGGGAGAAAGGAAGGGAGAAGGTCAAACTTAGATGCTAGTAGGTGACCAACAAATACTATTAAATTAACCAACGAACTTGTCTGCATTGTGGGATAAATTATCATATCAACTAAAAATTTAAAAACACATAGCAAAATTGGCGATTCTGATTTTATAAAAGTTGATTATAGCAGTAATTAAGGAATGAATCCACTTGTCTTAGTAATAAAACCACAGTGATGAAAAAAATTACCACAATTTAAGTTTAAAAATAGCAGAATATAAAATTGTGCTAAATTTTATAAAATAAATACATTTAAAAGACTAGAAGGAAATACATTAAAATGTTAACAGATTATGTCTGGATGGTTTGATATATTTTCTTTTTTGCATCTTTCTGTATTTTTCAAATTCTCTACAATGAGCATATTATTACTCTTATAATCAAAACAAAATTGAACAAAAAGAACAATTATCATACTATGCTGGCTCTAAAGCTATCCATAGACATGAATGAAACATACTGACCAATTTTGCAAATTACTAAATAATAATATCTCATTTTTAAAAATCTTCAAATGACAGTCATTAAAGTCTACTTATTATTATAGTGCATTTTTTGCTAAATCTTTACCACTATCACTCTGCCACTTTTTCCTTTTAATCTTGGAAGTAGTTTAGTATGGTCAAAAACAAAGCAAAACAAAAAAAACCTTTGCACTCCAACTTCTAAATCCCAGCTCTATCATTATCAAGTTATGTATTACTGAGATACTACTTCACTGAGTTCAATTTTTCTCATCTGGTAAATGAGAATAATACCACCAATTAGAACTATTTATAAAGCTCCATGCTTAGTGACTGGCTTTTAGTAGGGTCTAAATAAAGGATAGCTACTATAATCAATCAGAATGTTACCTAGTAGATAGATTATAAGCACTCTGAGAGACCATGACCATCTAGTTCCACTGTATCCCTCCCTAGTCTAGCACTGAGCCAGTATGTAGGAGTTTTCAACACATACTTGTCAAGCCAATTACTATCTTTACTACCTTTTTCAGGTAGAGCTGCATTAGGATTGTAGGGGATTATTACCTCCATCTGCCTAGTTATTTTAATGGAAAATTAGAATAAATCTTAAAAACTAGAGGAAATCAAAGATTAAATCATATACCTCCACATTATCCTATGGTAGTAGAAAATAAATGAGTAAACAAATAAGACAGAATTTTAGATAGGATAAGTAATGTTATTAGTCATTTCTTATAATATTTCTTTCCATATTTTTATATAACATCACTACCTACTGACCTCCTGTTACAGCAGATGAAGAACTTTATCAATACCACATTGACGCTATCCTCCCACTTAATTTTATCCCAATTTTTGGTTAAATTGATTGTAGTTTTTGCATTATTATGATTAGGAAAATACTGCTCACTGTAGAGCCAAGAAATGTACTATGATGATGCCTGCTTTTTAAAAATTTTTCTTTTCCTACTATGTTCGTATCCTTACTCTTTTACATCAGGTATTATTTACTGATTAACACCTTTTTATTCCAATTGCTCAAACATATCTATTTAGTCTACTTTTATCTGGAAACCTCACTTTTGGTGAGGAAGAGAGGTCTACTTTTTTCCTGTGTCCTCCTGCTCCAATTTGAACTGGATGCTCACAGCTTTGCTGTGTAGGTATCTCTTGGGACGTCCCTTCACTGCTTTCCTGTGTTAGATTCTCTTTTCCTCAGCTCTCAGCACGTTTTCTTTTTAACTACTTTTACTCCCTTTTGTTAGTGTATATGGTGTACTTTTTAACTACTTTTACTCCCTTTTGTTAGTGTATATGGTGTACTTTTTAACTACTTTTACTCCCTTTTGTTAGTGTATATGGTGTACTTTTTAACTACTTTTACTCCCTTTTGTTAGTGTATATGGTGTACTAACTTCCTAAAAAAGAGTGCATAAAAGATCTATCATTTTTTTAATCTTGTGTGGCAGACACTCTTAATTACAACGATCCAACAGCCATTTCCAAACCCCTTCCCCTATGTACTATATAAAGGCTGGAAAAGCTAATCGCTTGCTTTCCCAGACTCTCTTGAAGCCAGGTTTCACAGTTCTAGTCAAAGAAATGTAAGTAGGGAGCTTTCTGGGTACGTTTTGCTCTCCTTCCTTTTTTCCTATCTGGAATGAAGACATGATGTTTGAGGTATTTCAGCCAACTTGCTACCATGAGGCTACAGCGAGTTAAAAATAGAAAAACAAAGATTAAAAAGAACCTGAGGGCCTTCATGACATTTCTTGAGTCACTACATCAGTCCCAGATTATCTACATCTGGATTTCTCGTCCAGTTAGAGAAAAGATTCCCTATTTTTTAAGCCAGTCTTCTCTTGGTTTTCTATTACTTGCAAACAAACACATACCCCACCAATAAACCTGTTATATCTGAAAATACTATTTCTTCCCTCTTGGCTAGGAATAGAATTCCAGGTTGATGATAATTTTCCTTCAGAATTTTTAAGACCTTGTTTCCCCTTATCGCTTCCAATGTTGCTGAAAATTCCTATAATTCTAAGACCTGTTCCTTTGAATCTAACCTTATTTTACAGTGGCAGCTTTTTAGATATTCTTTTTACGGCTGGTATGTAAAATTCCACAATGAACAATGATATGCCTTCCGATTGAGAAGGTTTTTTTTTTTTTTTTTTTTTCTAAATTCAATGTACTGGCTTCCAAAGGGGGCCATTTATAATTTGCAGACCAATACTTTCCAGTTTAGGAAAATTTTCTGTTAATTCTTTGTTTTATAATCTAGTCTCCTCTATTTCCTTGTTCTCCATAGTTGGAGAAACTGTTATGAATTCAACACTGGACCTCCTATATTGATTTTCTAATATCCTTATTTTCTTCAATTTCCATCTCTGTCTCTTTGTCTATTTTTAGGGAGACAGATGTCTTACAACTCTCCTACTTTTTAACAAAATTTATTTCCAAAAGTCTCTGGTCTTTCATTACATCCTACTATTGTTTTATGGATGCGGTATCCTTTTCTCTACCAAAAGTGATCTTGATCATTATTATTTTCATGTACTTGTGTTTAGTGCATTACTCCAGATTTCTGTTTTCAGGTTTTGTTTTTGTCTCTCTCTTTCATAGGGAAGGTCCTAATACAGAAGATACTTAACTGACAGTTCATTAAGAGTGAAGAAATAAAATTTAATTGAAAACAGTATGTGTACAACTGTAGGCAACACAGTAGGGGGACTGGGCATGAAAGCAGCCACTGTACTGGCGGCCAACCAGCAAGATTAGACATTTTATGGGGGGGGGTATCCCCAAACAACAGTATCTGGAAATCTTCTTTATGAGGCCATATTTTTCTCCAGAGAAAGTGATACTAACCTTTTGTAGGAGACACATGCCTAGCGTCATGAGAGCAGGGAAATGGTTAGAAGTTCCACTGTTCAGTACCTGGATTTAATTCTATTTTCTACCCTGTTCCCTCTGCCTCCACAGAGCCTCTATTTCCCTCAGAAAATAAAGCTCTAGCCTCTGCCTAGTAGGAAGTATGGGAGAAAGATCCTGAGGGTCAAACTACTTCACATGCACTTTTTTACAATGGTGCTATCTTTTGTTTTTTTTTTTAAAAATTCCTCCTAAATATAAACAACTATTTAAAAAAAATATATATATATATATTTATAAATAATAGATAAAAGGAAAAGCAAGCTGATCTAATTTCTCACCCTATTGCTCTAATTAGGCATTTTAAACCATTGGGTCTTAAACAAATACCATTCTTCTGTGTATACCAATCACAGGCAAAGTGACTACTAAGCAGGGAACTATGTAAATTAACCAAAATAAGACACTTCTGAGAGTGAATGGGGTACTATTAATAATTATACATAAGCTGGGATTAGCTCAGGCAAACTAGTTACCCTATCACCAGGAGAATAACTTCCCGGATGCAGAGCTTGTAAAGCTATACGGCATTACCAATGAATTATGTGAAATCTTCCCTCAGAACAAAGACATACTCTACTATATATGCCTAATATACAAGTCACTTTAGTGAGGTGGAAAGAATTAGCAAATACAGGATAATACAGTTTTTAAGTTATTAATTCTTGCAATCACCCATCACAAGCACACACGTAATTCCTTTAGAAATTCACATATTGTCTTTCTGCTCAAAGGAAATCACAATAATAATAATTCATATGGTATTTTTAAACAGGTTGAATTAAATTGTTTAGCTGGTAGAGGGTTTTCTTCCTCTTAGAATCACTTCAGTTAAACAAATGGGAAAAGGATAAAGAATGGTTAGAAAGAAAAGAAAATGGGATATAGTCTTCTACCTAAAGTAATTAAGACATGAGAGAAGAATCACTAAATGCCTTTACCCATTCCAGAGTCTTTCTTGGTACCATCTGATATTATGTCTACATGATCAGAATCCACATCATAACTAAAGAAATCATTCAAATAGGTCTTTGATCGCTGGCCACCAAATACATATAAGCAACGATTTTTCTGAAAAATAAGAAAAAAAGGGCAAAGAAGAAAAAAATAGTCATTTCCACGAAGAATTCAGAATGATCCTTTTAAAATTTAAACCTCTAAAAAAGTAATTTCATGAGAGATTCCATGCAATGGAGTACTATACTGGTACAAAGCAGAATGAGGAAGCTCTCTATATACTGCTAAGAGGTAATCTCTAGGATATCCTATTAAAGTAAAAAAAAAGCAAGGTGCAGAATAATGGCTATAGGGTGCTGCCTTTGTGTAAGAAAGGAGAAAAAGTAATGTGTGTTGTGTTTGTTTCTTTCTTCAAAAAGAAACAAAGGAAACTAATAAAGGGCAGCTATAGGGGAAGGGACAGAACAGGAAGACAGGGATAAAAACCATATATCTCCAAAAGGATACTGACTTACGGTTTTGCCTTTAGAACTATGTATATGTTTTTACTTAATTAGAAAACAAAATTAACTTAAAAGAAAAAATAATCTTTGAAAAAAAGTGAAACAAATAAGCCTATATACAAAGCCTGTATACAGAGATATGATCACACAGAGAGACATGAGCACACAGAGAAGTAGTATTTCTTAGTGATTTTAATTCTTGTTTTTGACTCCCATCCCTAGTGGGCAATATCCTAAACAGAAAAATAATCAGAAAGCAATCTTAAACAGCACTCAGTGATTTTGTTGTTAGTTTTGCTATTCTGTAAACTATTATAGAAAGACAGAGCCAAGTCACATATCATCATTAGGAAGTAGGATCTTAACCTTAAAAGATACACAAAAACAAAATCAAAGATATTAAAATTTAAAACTCTATGATCTTAAATTTGACTTGGACATATCAGTATGAATTCATGATTTTTCTCTTACTAAAAAAGACATGTATACATATACGCGTGTGTCCATATATGCAAAGGTATACTGGGAGGTGGGTACCCCCACTGGCCAAAGATAGAGAAAAATTAGGGGATCAAAAAGAATAATGACAGCATTGGATTAAACACATCAAATAAATAAAAATCCACAAGTTCATAATAATACTTAAAAAAAAATTGGTAAACTCTGGAGCCTCAGCTCATTAACATGAAAAGGTGATAGAGGAAAAGAATCAAACATTTATATTACCTATCCTGTGTGGTTTACATATTAGGGTAGCCAATTAGTTAACGAGGATAAGCTTTTATAGTACAATCACAGTTAATAAATGAAGAAATGATGTAATTAGAAAAATGACCATTTTCCAAACCCTACTAAAATCTATGACTATAGATTAGTCTACGACTATAGTCACTCTAGTCTATGACTATCAGTGGCTGCTAAACCCATCAGATAACAAGTTAACAGGAAACTTTATAACTGATCAATCAGGCTGTTAACACCTAAACCCACCAGAACAATTTTAACATCACCAAAAGTATGACAACTACACATTAAATGTCTCTTTATATCTTGCAATCAGACCAGCTGTGAAGTATTCTTGCAACTCCCCTTTTGGCCCACCCTAAAAAGGAGAGTGAATCTAAATTCAAGCCTCTGGATCTAAATACCAGCTCACAGGAAATACCAAAGATAGAGGATCATGTTAAATGACACCATGAGTATAAAATCGGTCAAACTGAGAAAATGGGAAATTCTAGATTTACTTGCTTTAACAAATAAGTGGTATACAGAGGAAAAAAAATAGGAGAGGGGAGTACTGTTATGGATTAGAAGAAATTTAAGAGCTATAACAACCAAATGCAATACATAGACCTTATCTGGATCCTGACTTGGATAAACCAACTATGAAAAGGTATTTTTCAGTATTTTAGGGAAAAAATGAATGCAATATTAAATGATATAAAGAAATCGTTTTTGTCTATACTTTGGTTGGGTTTTATAATGATACTATAATTGTTTTTAAAAAGTCCTTACCTGTTAGTGATACAAAACGGTATTTATAGGTGTAATGATACAATGTCTGGAATTTGCTTCAAAATACCCCAACACAATAAAATTTATGAATAAACTTAAAAATCAAAGAAACATTAAAAAAATAAATAAGATATAAGTGGGTTAGATATATGAAAAATGAATAGTTGAATAATGATAACTGTTGAAACTGATAAATAAGTACATAGGAATTTATTATACTCTTCTCTCTACTTTGGTATATGTTAAAAATATTCCACAGTATATTTTTAAAGTTATGTTCACAGCAAGAAGCCCAAGTTTTCACTATAGCACATAAAAAGGTTAAAGAAGGCTTCCCTGGTGGCGCAGTGGTTGAGAGTCCGCCTGCCGATGCAGGGGACACGGGTTCGTGCCCTGGTCCGGGAAGATCCCACATGCCGAGGAGTGGCTGGGCCCGTGAGCCATGGCTGCTGGGCCTGCGCATCCGGAGCCTGTGCTCCGCAGCGGGAGAGGCCGCAACAGTGAGAGGCCCGCGTACCGCAAAAAAAAAAAAAAAAAAAAAAAAGGGGGGGGGTTAAAGAAATGTCTGTATGCTGGTTTTTGCTGATAAATTTTAATTCTAATTCTATTAAGTCAATTCTTAAGTCTTTGCACTTAATGGAGAGTAGCAGAGGGGAAAATAAGAACAGATAAGAAAACTGATCTTCTAGAAACTAAGAGAAAACAGTAATTAGAAAGGCATATAAGAAAAATAGCTACTACATATAAGCAGTGAAGTTAGTCATAAAAGTGCCTAGATTAGTACTCAGCTGATAACTACTTAGGAATTATTAGGTTGACAGGAGAATCTTATAATTAGCAAACAGTTCCGTGTTAAAGGTAGCTTTGTTTTTGTCTATCATTGCCAACACATCATTTATTTCTAATGAAAAATTTTGCTCTCTTACTGAAGAATTAGATCTCACCACTTCTTTTCCTATTGAGAGATACATGACACAATAACATAAGACAATGTACAGAATATTCTTACTGAGTGGAATAGCATGCAGTGTCCTATACGAGACTGGATGTCCTCAGGCCCAGCATTACAGGAGTCCTCTCGAAGAAGTTTCCAGGTTTGACACTGACAGTTGAAAGCAAACAATCCACTGAATTGTGGTTCACTGGCTCTGCTGTCGTCTACACTGCCATTACATGTCAAAATTCTACCACCAAAGGTGTAGATCATATGTTTTTCTGAGTCCATACACATCTATAGAACAAGGCAACAGATTGAATAGTTTTAGATTGTTCCTATCATATGTGCTAAAATGAAACCAGTGCGTGCGGTTTTAGAATCTCAAAGAAACGGAACATTGTCTTAATAACACCAAATACCATCCCTGATTATCATATGCACTTATTAAAATACTGCTCAACACCTGGCAGAGATTCAGGATGGATTTCTAAATACCTTTTCAGGTTTCCATTTTTTTTTCCAGTGAGAATACAATATGCTGGGTTAAGGAGCTTTATGCTTTCTTGAAGCTGCATAATTTTTACCAAATCAACCAATAATACATTAGGTACTGACTTATACCTAAGAGTAAATACTGATCATACTCTGTCGGCAAACAGTGATCACATCCTCCTTATAGAAACTCCCTTCTCTCCATTCTAGGCAAGCATTCTATTCCTCTTGCTACCATTTAATAAGAGAGAAGATATGTGAATAAGAGTGATGCAGCTTAATTCATCTCTCTGCATTTATTTTACAAAATTCTTCAAATTATGTTGTTACCAAATAGCAAAACAAACACAAGAAAAGACATTTGCAGCAATCAGTCTCCAGGTGAAACAAATTCTATTTCAAAGAATACCTATGTCCAAGTTGGTAATTAGATGCTGAATACAAGTGGCATTTATGTTTAAAGAATAAAGTGTACATAAAACACCTATTTTTTAATTGTTGTGGCTAAAGCACAAATACTAGCCATTATATGTTCAATTCTCTCCTCCCATCAATTTACTCCTGCTATTTATCTATTTTTTGTATTGTTTTTAATAAGAAACTATTAAACTAATTGTAAAGCTTATTTTAAAATTAATATTTAATATTAAATATTAAAAAGAAAGCATTCTAGCGCCTCCTAATCTTTACCTACCACTAAAAAGATTCACTCACTTGCCATTTCCCAGGTTTCTGGCAGACTTCCATAAATTAAGATGAAAATCTACAATTCCTTAAGGGTGAAATCTTTGGGAACATGGTTGAAAAACTGAGATGTCAAAGTTTTCATGTCCCTGGCACTACAAAGAAAAGTGATCCTACCCTTTAATCTTAAATGATTATATCATGAAAAGTAATCCATACATTGTTGAGGGACACACATAATGTGAGTCTATTTACATTTTTGTAAGTTCACAGATTCATACTAATTTGGTTCAGTCTGTCATCTAGCCCCTATGGTTCTACTTCATAGGGTTACAAAGGGAGTTTCTCTTTCCTTTTGGGGATATTTAAATTTCATTTTGATATAGCTATTCTCATTTGTTATCAGGGGAGAGGCATAAACATCTTTATCCTAGTAGCTCTTTCTTGCATAGCAGACCAAGCCAACCCAAAAAGGGAGGAAGATACTGTTTAGCTTGATTCTTTCCCAATCTTAGAACAATGACACAAAACAGAAACAATTTTATTCCTTCAGCTTGGTTCTTCCCTGGATAAGATAGGTAGATTCAATGAGGGTCAATTATCAAATAACAAGTTTTAATCACTCTAGGAAACTTTATGTTGTTCATAACAAGTTTTAATCACTCTAGGAAACTTTATGTTGTTTGTCAGTTTATGGTTTCCTTTTAATTTTTAATCTCTGAAAAATGTTTGAAAATCCAATGGCTGATTAAACTCTCTGCGATCATAGAATCTTTTCCCTCAAGACTTGAAGAAATCTTTTAAGTCTACTCTGGCAGGTTAGGTATTTAATTTCTAAAAGCAAATAAACAGGACTTCCCTGGTGGCGCAGCAGTTAAGAATCTGCCTGCAGGTGACACAGGTTCCAGCCCTGGTCCGGGAAGATCCCACATGTTGCAGAGCAACTAGGCCCGTGGGCCACAACTACAAAGCCTGTGCTCTAGAGCCCGCAAGCCACAACTACTGAAGCCTGCACGCCTAGAGCCCGTGCTCTGCAACAAGAGAAGCCACCACAATGAGACGCCCATGCACCGCAACAAAAGAGTAGCCCTGCTCACCGCAACTAGAAAAAGCCTGCGCAGCAACAGACGCAACACAGCCATAAATAAATAAATAAATAAATAAATAATAAATTAAAATAAAATAAAAGCAAATAAATAATGGTTAGCCACTTATTCCCCACCCCATCCCCAAATGTTTTTTAATTTGAAACCGTCTTTTTATTTTACTTTATCACATGAACACCAAATTGGCTAGGGTTAGGTTGGGTTCAAGATAATTTGCTCCTCACAAAATTTGAAGCTATTGCTATAAAGCTTTCTAAGTAGTACTGTCCAACCCACTACTCTACCTCCCGCCAACCTCCAAAAATGCCTCATGTTAATCTGATCCTTGCTTACCCACAAAGGTAACCAGTTTTCTCTGTAGCTTTTAGGATTTTCTCTTCTTCCTTGGTTCTGAAATTTCATTAAGGAAGTATCTAGGTAGGGATATTCCTTTTTCATTCATTCTGATCTGCACTTGGAATTTCATTCTGAAAACGATCTTTCTTCAGCTCTGAGAATTTTCTTCATTTTTACCTTGAGTGGTTTGTTCTTGTTGTTGTTTTGGCCTCCATTCTCTTTCTAGAACTCCTATAAGGTGGATGTTGGAACTTCAGATCCTTTTCTCTGTTTAACTTTTCTCTCATAATCTTACCTCACTAATTTAGTAACCATTTAGAGGTATGTCCACACTGCTTTTTAATCTATTTACTGAGATTTTAATTTCACTATCAAATCTTTAATTTATACTTTTTCTATATATTTCCTTCTCATGAATGCAGTAGCCTCCTGAATTGCTCTAAGAAATCACTTAAATTTATCTTAAAGACTTCTTCAATTTACACTACAAACTGTTCTTCTTTGTTGATTCTTAATCTGTTGAGTTCAGTACCTCATATCTCATAGTATTAATTATCTTCAAATATTTGGATTTGGGGGTTATTGTTTTAGTCTTCTTTGTATCTGAGAATCCCTATTCATCTGCCTGTTGCATATACAGTAGTCTACCTCAAGGGGTTGGGTAAGGCACGATGAGACATGATGCTGTGAAAGGTTCTGCAGCAGCTCTCCAGTGCCTCTTAGGAGTATTGCTCTGTCTGTCCAGCTCCAATGACCACAATGAACACTTAACCTATTAATAATTATCACAGTTCAGTGCTACTCAGTCAAACTGGAAAATGTCCTGCTGTTTCATCTCCAACTGATCATCTACTGTTTGCCCCAACTACATGCTTTGAGACTCAAGTTGCTGCTATCTTATAGGTTGTGGTTTCTTCTGGTTGGATCTGATCCTACCTGCTTTCTATTTGAGAAATTCCCTCAAATATTTTAAATTCCCTAAGGGCATTCTTTCTTGTTTTTCTACACTATTACTAATATATTCTCTTGTCATTTCACAGGATGTTGGGCACGAGGAGGGTAAAAATATATGTTCAGCCTGCCAATGATCCACACTGACCCAGGGAGAACATCAATGAGCTGAGATCTCCAGTACTGTGATTAAAGTTTCTCCTGTCATTTCTTTTTTTTGTTGTTGTTGTTGTTATGCGGGCCTCTCACTGTTGTGGCCTCTCCCCTTGCGGAGCACAGGCTCCGGACGCACAGG
This sequence comes from Mesoplodon densirostris, assembly GCF_025265405.1. Taxonomy (NCBI): domain Eukaryota; kingdom Metazoa; phylum Chordata; class Mammalia; order Artiodactyla; family Ziphiidae; genus Mesoplodon; species Mesoplodon densirostris. The sequence continues at coordinate 92,695,287 of NC_082669.1, read as the reverse complement.
CTCAGCGGCCATGGCTCAATGGGCCCAGCCACTCTGCGGCATGTGGGATCTTCCCAGACCGGGGCACGAACCCGTGTCCCCTGCACTGGCAGGTGGACTCTCAACCACTGCGCCACCAGGGAAGCCCGTCCTGTCATTTCTTGATTAGCTCACATTCCATTTTCTAGCAATTTCCTCAAAATGTGCTTATATTTGAAGGACAGTTTGGCTAGATATAAAACCCTTGGCTCACACTGTCTTTTCTTTGAATACCTTCTAGATATTGCTCTATTGTCTCTTGGCACTGAATACAGCTGTAGAGAAATCTGATATCAGTCTCATTTTACTTCTGGATCATTTATCTAGTTGCCCACCAAATGGCCTCTTTATCTTTGAAATTCAGTGTCAGTAATATATATCTTAGAGTTGAATGCCCAGGTCAATTTTCCCTAAATTTATCAATATCAGGTCCTCTTATACTACGTGGAATAGGCTTCCTTCTTGAGGAAAGTCTTCTTGAATTTTATGTATAAATATTTCTTCTGTTCCATTGTTTTGGTTTTCTTCTTTAATGTCTCCAATTATGTATATGTTGGCTCTCTTTTGCCTGCCTTCTCTATCTATAATTTTCTGGCTAGCCCTTATATCTATATTTGTTTTCTTTACCTGCCTTTCTTATTTCTTATGACCCTAACCTATTCTTCTTTATGCTCCTTGTAAACTAGTCTTCATTTTTTGAAGTGTTACTATATTTTTCTTCAATTTCTTTCTTGAGATTTACCAGGTCCAGTTACACCTGCTCCTATTATTTGGCCATCTCATCTGCATTCTTGAATGTATGCCTTGTAGTTTTCTTCAGAGTTTCAAGCCTCATTAAGTCAATTAATTCATGTTAGAATATTGGAATATAATTTTCATCTGCTGTTGCATGAAAAAGTTTTTGCTATTCTTTTTCCTTTTATTGTTGTTTAGAGTACTTCTCTAAAGATTTGGTGTTTACTGCTTTTTAGTTTTTCATATTTAAATGAGCTGAATTCCCCTGGACCAGATAATACAAGGTCCCTATGGAAGTGTGACATTCTTGCTCAAGGACTTCCTCCTCTATTGCTACTGAACTGAATGGCTTCTTCAAAATATAGCGCTTCTGTGAAGCCATCTTCTCTAACTATGAACCTCATCTGGTTTAGGGGGCTTCTATCTCGAGCCTTGAGCTCCCCCAGTTCCTTCAATAGACATGCATAAAGAACCACTGTCCCCACTTGTCATAGTGTTTCCTTTACTTTTGGAAGATGGTGCTTTCTGATATCTACCACTTATGGGCCTTGCTAGGCACTTTCCACATGGTATTTAACTGACTCCCCCAGGGGCTGCACTGTGTTCAATTTCTGCTCTGCTCATGACACTTCCATTACGATGTACTTCTGCTAAGCTTCCTCTACATTCCCAGTTCTCCACATTACACTGCTGTGAGTTTCAGTACAGGTTCTGGGTATTCCAGTTGTTTTTGGCTAAACTTAAAAGGAACTGGGAGTTGTGGGTTTTCTTTCACTTCTGGTTTTGCTGAATATGTGACTTGTGTTTTTTTAAAATCTTTTTGTTTGGTTTTCATTGTTCCTGAAAGATCACACAAAGCAACAACATGGAAAGCTTCAGAACTAAGCTGCCACTGTGTCCTTAGGAAATACAAATGTCTTTGAATTTTAATTTTTTTAATGTTAAAATTCAAAATGGCAAAGTAACTTTTAACCCTATCTTCAGGCCTCTAACTTTCTCACGTTCCTCTCAAATTTGAATGTTAAGTGTCAAATCTTAAAGTATCACAAACAACTCCAAGTAATTTTTGGAGTAGGTTCCAACTTATAACTTTATTTTCATGAAACAGAACAGAAAATGGAGGCTTATACATTGTGTTAATTGTTCAAGGTCACAGAAGCAGTTGTTGGCTGAATTAGCACTGAAATCCTGGCTTCTTCATCCCTAGTGTTCTGTTAATAATACCTAATGAGTTGAAAACCAAGCTTTATTGAACCTAGGCTTCAGGGAACATTCTGTTTTACCAAAGTCAAGAGAAACAAAGGCCCCACACAAGGACAGCATATGTGCTATACTCAGACTACCCCTAAGTTATTCTTTTTTTCAACCTGTAAAAACATAAGCCTCTTTTGGAAAAGTAATTTGTAACCAGTTGGAGGCAAGAAAATAAACTGTTTCCCTAACAACATTATCTGCTGATGTTCTGTTTTTAAAAGATCAGAAGAAGTCTAAGTTTTTTGGGAGTTCTTATTTTCCACATGAACAACACTGAGGATGTCAGCAGACAAGTGCAAAGCTTTACAGAGCTCGGTTATGTACAGCCAGCACAAGTTCCAAATTCAATCTAGGGAGTACTCTGAAGACTAATGCTTTTGATTTTCCACCCACCACATACTCAATAGGCATATAAGCCACTCCTCTTTTCCTTACCATTCTCCTATAAAAACTACGTGTTAGTATAAATATGGCAGGAGGAAAGTTTTAAAGCAAAGGATTAACAAAAACTGGTAAAGAAACAATAAATCAAGACTTGGGTTTTAATGCCTAGATATTAGGCATAAGCTAGATTCTGTCATAAATTCTAGCACCACCCTCCATTTCTCAAGTAATACATAATGCTTTGTTCATCAATAGTGTTACAGATTTTTTAAAAGTCTTTTTCTTCCCCATACTCCAAAAACCTTTGGACATGGGTTAAGCCAAGCAAAACTGCCTACAGAATTCAAAGTGGCTACTCTTTTGTTTGAGGTAGTACTGACCTGTACTGAACTGATATAAAATAAGTTTTCAAAGACAGATAACAATGATAATGGGGATGATGATATGACAGCTACATACATATTAATATTTAAATGGTTTAAGAGATTGCTGTATGTAGTCTTCTTGTCTACAACATCATTCTATGACTTCTACTGGTGCTGAATTTAAACTTCATCTAGTACATGCCAAATTCTTATCTGTTTTATACTCAGTTTGTGATTATATACAAAAGTAAATATATTTCACTCGCATTGGAAGAAAAACTCTACATATCAAATTCTTGAACTCATTATAAAATAATTAAAAATTTTCCAGGAATGTAGAATAAAAAGTTGTAAAAGGGCAAGTTGTTATTGGTATGATTTATGAATATCATAAAACTAAATTTGTTTTTCCTAATATGTATTGCTCCATCTACTCTCTCTAAATTTTTTATAAATTAACAACTGGGTTTTGAGATCTTAGTATTTTATTCTGTACCAAACAAGAGAAAATAACTTTTAAAGAATAACTTTATACCTACTGAAACAGTAATTCTTTTTATTATCTGTCATACGTATTTATAGTAGAAACCACCAATAGAAAACTCAATATAACATGTGAAATAAACTCTAAGAGCAAGAGTCACTGAGCACTTCGGTGCTTTGTGGCCGCCTGGAGGGGTGGGATGGGGAGGGTGGGAGGGAGGGAGACGCAGGAGTGAGGGGATGTGGGAACAAAAAAAAAAAAAAAAAAAGAGTCACTGAGCACTAATTAATTCCACCATACAGTTATCTGTGCACCAAACCTGATGATCAAACACCAGTTTCGGTCCTCCATCAGCAGCAGTATCCTCACTGAGTAACATCCATGTGTTTGTGTCAATGTCATAACGATAGAAATCACTTTTCAGAGATTTGCTGTTCCTCACAGAGGAATCCAAATAACGCCCCAGTGTGTAGATTTGCCTTCGTTGAATGTCAATGCACATTTTATGACATGATCTAGCACTAGGACCATTCTGTGGAGAGCAAAAAAAAAGAATGAAAAGAAAAAAATTCAAAAAATAAATAATAGAAGACAAAATTAAATGCCCTTTTTTGTTTACTTTCACGAAAAGGTTTGCTCAGAATCTTGTATCAAGTCCAACTAATATATATGTCCAATACTAGGCTTAAATCTCTAGGGGAAAATAAAAGAAGCAGTAGGAGACACAAATCTTACCTTAGAAAAGCTTAAACTCTACCAGGAAAGATGAGATGAACTATTCTCTATTCTATGGCACTCTGTTTGTAACACTTTATATGGCTTTTACTATATACTCCATTACATTTTAGTCATTTGTGTATAGACCTTAATTCTTTTGTACATGTCAATCTACTTAAAGACACATTTGGTTTTTCAAAATATTTTTGTACACTTCATCAGAATCTAGCATAAAACAGGCACTCCAAGAATATTTAGAATTTCATAATTGGTAGGAACCTTAATAAAAGTGTAGTTTAATGATCTCCTTTTAAAGATGAGGAGATATAAGCTCAAAGAGGAATGATATCATCCTGAAAGCTAGTAAGCTAGTGACAGAAGCAGAATGAGAATCCAAGTCTTGACTTCTTCATCCAGCCTTTACATTATATAAAATTGACTCTCCTGACAATAAATGACTCAGCTGCATTAAACAACTAGGGAACAAAATGAAGAACAATATATTATCAATAAAAATTAATTAGCTGAGATCACTTGTATCACAGGACAGAATAAAAGGTAAAAAAACAAACAAACAAAAAAAACTGTAGTATAAGGCCCAAAAAAGGAGTTCATGGAAAAAAAAAAAAGGAACTTCAATTGGGTAGGACTGGATTAGCTGAAAGAGGAAAAAGGAAAGAGAACTAATATTTGTTAAATATCTACTAAATTCTGTCTATATTATTACTATTATGTGTGTATATATTTCATTCATCCTTGTAACAACTCCATAAGGAAATAATATCACCATTTCACAAAGTCTAAGTAATCTGTCTATAGTCACAAAACTAATATAGAGAATCTAAGCCCCAGTATAACCAAGCCAAACACTGTGTTCTTTCCACTCTTCCAGATTGTTTTCTCCCAAGGATAAGAGAAACAAAAGCAAAAATACACTAAATACAATGTGTGGGGTTATGACTGAGATAAAGAATTCCTGCCACAGAAATAAGAGAGTTGAAGTATAAGGTAGAAATAGAAAGCCTGTGAATGACTGACAGAGGAGAACTGAATGTAATCTTGCAAGCATTAAAGAACTATTATAGGTTTCTAGAGAAGGATATAAAATAAAAAAGCAGTATTATAGGAAGAGTAATCCAGCATTATTTAGATTAAATGAAGGAATAAAAATATTAGCCAGGAAGAACAGTTTGACATTAGTGTTATTAATCCAGATATTAAGTTGATTTGAATCTGCAATTTAGTGTTCACACTAATTACTATTTTAAAAATTATTTTTAGAGATTTTCGTCAAGGAAAATCTTCAGCACATAAGGTAGAAATGTTACTTAAGAAAGAATTTCTGCTCTAGCTGCCATCTTGCATCCCTGTGTGTGTGTTCCTAACCTCAGCTGGTCTGCCCGAGAACCCCTAAGTGCCAACCCTAGTCCCCTACACGGCCTCATTTCCACCGCAACAAGATGAAAGAAACTATCATGAACCAGGAGAAACCTCACCAAACTGCAGGCACAAATGCACACTGGTAGGAAAGGAACTGCTCGCAGAAAGAAGGTGGTTCATAGAACAGCCACAGCAGACGACAAAAAACTTCAGTTCTCCTTAAAGAAGTTGGGGTAAACAATATCTCTGGTATTGAAGAAGTGAGTATGTTCACAAACCAAGGGACAGTGATCCACTTTAACAACCCTAAAGTTCAGGCATCTCTGGCAGCAAACATTTTCACCATTACAGGCCATGCTGAGACAAAGCAGCTGACAGAAATGCTATCCAGCACCTTAAACCACCTTGGTGCAGACAGTCCAACCAGTTTAAGGAGACTGGCTGAAGCTCTGCCCAAATAACCTGTGGATGGAAAAGCACCACTTGCCACTGGAGAGGATGAGATGATGAAGTTCCAGATCTTGTGGAGAATTTTGATGAGGCTTCCAAGAATGAAGCAAACTGAATTAACTTCTGAAGAAGATAAATCTTTTTTTTTTCTTTTGCGGTACGCAGGCCTCTCACTGTTGTGGCCTCTCCCGCTGCGGAGCACAGGCTCCGGACGCACAGGCCCAGCGGCCATGGCTCACGGGCCCAGCCGCTCCGCGGCATGTGGGATCTTCCTGGACCGGGGCACGAACCCACGTCCGCTGCATCGGCAGGCGGACTCTCAACCACTGCACCACCAGGGAAGCCCAGAAGAGAAATCTTGAAGAAGTTACTGGGAGCTGCTATTTTATATGACTGCTTTTTAAAATTTTGTTTATGGATCTGATAAAATCTAGATCTCTAATATTTTTAAGCCCAAGCCCCTGGACACTGTGGCTCTTTTCGGTTTTTGCTTATATACAATTCATTCTTCGCAGCTAATTAAACTGAAGAAGCCTGGGAATAAAGTTTAAAAAAGGTTAATAAAGTTCTTTGCCTAGTAAAAAAAAAAAAAGAAAAAAGAAAAAAAGAATTTCCTCTGTAATTAAATAATCTGAAAAACAAATATCAGGTAAGATATAATGTATCTATGCCATATTTCCTAGAACGTGAAATCTGAAGTTTTAATAGGAGAATAACAGAATTTCTTGCTTCAGCTTAATTAGCACAAGTGCCAATAAAATGATGAGCAAATTACTTCCTAACTAAGGAGAAAAAAGGGAATAAAGATAAGACTAGAAACCAAGAGACTACAGAACAGACAAAAAAAATAGAGAAAATTAATAGTTGTTTTTTTGAAACATTCATAGAATTATAAACCACTAGCAAGACTAATTTTTTTTAAAAGGGAGAAAATACAAATTGCCAGTATCAGAAATGAAAGCAATACTATCAATATAGGGTCACTAGAAATTAAAAAGAAAATAAGGAACTGTCATGAAAAACATAGTAAAATTTGACCATGTAGATAAAATGGACATATTCCTTGGAAAAAATATAACATTAAAATTGACACAAGATGAAAAAGAAAATCTGAAAACTTGGATCCATAATTTTAAATCTTTCCACAAAGAGAAGGCCAGCCACAGATACCTACACTTGTAAATTTTATCAAATACTTAAGGAAAAAATAGTATCAATTTCACACAAAATTTTTCAGAAAACAGAGGAAGAAAAAGACTTCCTTTTTTAAACCTGTATTCTTTTCATTCCTAACTTACATATTTTATGAGGACAACATAACACTGAAACCAAATAACAATATTACAAAGGAGGAAGAGCAGAAGTAACATACAGGTAGCTAGTATACCTCATGAATACAGAAATAAAACTAATCTTTAACAAAATATCAAATAGAATACAGCAATATATAAGAATAATATTTCATAACTAAAAGGGTTTTATTTCACAAATGCCAAGTCAATTTTACATTTGAAAATCAATCAAGGTTATTTGCCACATTAAAAGAGTAAAGGGGGAATTCCCTAGTGGTCCAGTAGTTAGGACTTTGTGCTTTCACTGCCGGGGCCTAGGTTCAATCCCTGGTCAGGGAACTAAGATCCTGCAAGCCGCGTGGCGTGGCCAAAAAAAAAGGTAAAAGAATAAGGGGGAAAAATACACAATCTTATCAATATATATATTGTAGAACAAGCACTTGATAAACTCAACAAATATTCATGAGGAAGAACTCACAGCAAACTAGAAATAGAAATGAACCTCCTCAATGTGATAAAGAATGTATGAAAATCCTAAATCTAATTTTCCCTTTAATAGTGAAATACAGAATGCTTTCCTGCTAAGATGTGAAACAAAATAAGGATGTATATTCTCATCTCTTCTATTTAATACCATACTGGAAGTCCAAATCAGTGCAATAAGGCATTAAAAAATAAAATTAAAAGTTATGACAGAAAAAGAGAGTGGAAAGAAAGAAGTTAAAATTGTCTCTATTCACAGATGACAGGATTATTTGTTTAAAACATCCTAAGAAATCAACATAGAACAGAAGAGAAACTGTTAGAAATAATAAGTGGACTTAGAAAAGTGACATGATACAAACAAGTTGAAAATTAAAAATGTTTAAGTTTCATTTACAATAGCATGGAAAAACAAAATACACTGGGATCCATTTAATAAAAATAAAAAGGACCTCTAATCTGCAAACTCTGAGTGCTGGGAGGTAATGAATAAGACTGAAATAAATGGAAATTTAACCCTGTTCATGGATTAGAAGGCTCAGTATCATTAAGACATCAGTTATCTCCAAATTGATTTAAAGACTGAACACATTTCCAATCATAAGTCCAACAGTTTTAAAAACTGACAGTATGATTCTAAAATTTATATGAAGATGTAAAGGAGCTAGAAGAGTCAAAATAATTTTTAAAAAGAACAGAAGTGTCTTACATTACTTGACCTGAAGGAGTGTCATACTGGAATATGAATAGAGCAAAAGATCATGGAGAAGATTAGAGTGTCCAAAGAGAGACATATACTTATATGCTCATTGATTTTTGAGAAAGATGCCAAAGCAGTTCAGGAGGGAAAGAAGACAGGGAGTGACCAGAACTGGAAGGAATATAAAATAGTACAACCACTTTGGGAAAAGCTTTAACAGTTGCATCAATGGATGCTAAAAGGGCAGAAGTTTGATGAGTAACAGAATATTTTCATAGTCTCAAAATGTCTCTCCATAAATTACTTATTAATTATGGAGTGGGAAATCTGGTGAGCACCCTTCCTAACCAAGTGATCAAAGCTAACATCAGACAAACTGACATGATGTGCCTGTCTCCTGACAGGACATACTTAGGAGGACCCGACGTCCTCCACATGGCATTCCTGCTAAAAATGCTTAACCCATATCCAATCCTGGGAAAACATCAGACAGACCAAATTGAAAGATAGTCCACAAAACAATTGTCCTGTATTCTTCAAAAATGCCAAGGTCAAGAAAGACAAAGAGAAGTCAAGTAACTGTTCCAGACTAAAGGACACTAAAGAAACATGACACTGAAATGTACTGCGTGATCATGAATTAAGTCCTGGGTCAGGGATAGAGGTTGGGGGTAACAGTAAGATACATATAAAGGAAATTACTAAGGCATTATTTGGGTAACTGTTTATATGTGAAAAGGGAATGTGGGTTAAAGCAGCAGTTCTCAGTGCAGTATGGGGTCTTCAGGGATTCTACAAAGTCAAAGTTATTTTCATAACAGCAGAAGCAGATATGAATCTGGCTGCCTTCTATTAAGTCACAATTAAAGAGATTCGGAAACTATAAAACAGTGCTACTTGATATATGATGGTTGTCTCAAGGAAAAGCATCTATGCAATTGTTTGAGTTGCAAGCTGACGTAGCTGCTTTTTCTAGGAAACATGGTATTTACTCAAAAGAAAACTAACAATCCAAGTATGGTTATTCAGACATTTTCTGAAAAATAAATGTAGTAAGTATGCTATTTTTGAAGAAAAACAACTGATAGAATTTGTTGCCAATAATACAATGCACATTTTTAAGCAAATTTAGAATTTTAGAAAACTTCTACCTGACACTGCGATCTTGACACCTTCCCAACACTTAAAAGATTTTTCTAATGAGAGTGATCATATGTGGCTTGGGGGATACTGTATAATAATATGTCAACATTTGAAGACCTGCATAACTCAGGGAACCAATATTTTTCAGGTGACCAACACACTGAGCAAAAAAACAAGCATGGGTAAAAGATCCATTCAAAGAGCAACATAGATCAGTGGATTTTAATGTAACAGAATTACAAAACATTAGCTGATGTGGTTTCAGAGACTACAGTGCAATTATTTTTAAGAAGCAAACAACAACTTGTCAATTTGGAGTATAAGATCAAAAAAATACATGTGCTATTATATAAAAAGGCTACTATTAAAATAATAGTTTCTTTTCCAAGAATGTATCAGTGTGAGGTCCAATCTTCTTCATATATCTCACATAAAACAACACGTTACAAAAGATTAAATGCAAAAGCACATATGAGAATCTAGCTGTCTTCCACTAAGCTAGATATTAAAGAGATTTATAAAAATGCAAAATTAAAAATACAAATTGTTTTGAACTGATAAAAACTTACATGCATATCTACATGAACATTTAAAATAAGTATTCTAAAAACTGAGCCATTCTATTATCTTTCAATCTACTACATGAGCTATTAGATACATTATTTAGTCTAAGTAAATTAAAGTGAATTAAATTAATTTTGATTTTTCTGTGTGATTCCATATTTTTATAGATTATACTCCATTTAAAGTGAGTATCAAATAATGGTTGTATTTCCCTGTGCTGTACAATATATCCTTGTTGCTTACTTATTTTATACATAGTAATTTTGCTTTTTAATTGCATATCATACTTTTAAAACATATGCACTGGGGTATCATCAAACAATAAAACTTGTACTTACTGGTGTAAAAAACAAAATGAAACTCTGTTCAATTTTGGAAGGAATGAGCATTTTGCTGGAGCCATATATCCTCATTCACTTCACTGCTGGATCAACAAAAGATTTTTAGGTGTTTAAATGAAGAAAGTAGTAATAAATTATAATAAATCTGAATTCCAGTACTGGATCACCACTTTACTTATCTCTATGGACTTCAAAATAACAGAAAAAAAGTGTTCTCATCAAAATAATTTCTGTATTTTCCCAGTACTAGTTTTAAATAATTATTAATTGCATTCTAAATATAACTCAGAATATTACATTAACATTACTTTTGAGGACCCCTGTAATCCATCGCCTTTCCTGCCAAAACAGCCACTCTCCTGAATTTTGTATTTGTCATTTCCTTGCTTTTCTCCAGCATTAATTTTTTATTTAACTTATCTGAACTGTTTACTCACTAAAGAGTAAGCATATGATCCACGCCTTAAGGAATTCAGAGTCTCCAAAGGGAAACAGAAATGTAAACCAATCATTATAGTAACCCATTCAAGGAATGTAAGGGGTTAAGTGTTCACACCTAAGGAAGCTTCTAATTCTGGTTAGGGAAGTCAAGAAAGGCTTCACAGAGGAACTGAAGTCTGAACTGTGTTTTAAAGAGTAAGTAGGCATACACTACATAAAAGCTGGGTGCATGGGAGGAGCAGCCTCTGTTAATTCCAAACTGGGAAAAAACACTATTACAAAGAACACAGGTGAGAACGTTGAATAATTCTAGCAACTATAAGTATGGCTAGCACATAAAGTCAAAAAATGAGGCTAGAAAAGTAGATGGGGACCAAATTATGAGAAATTTGAGGTTTTTACTCTAAGCAAAAGGAACTAAGGTAGATAAACTTCTTCATTACTGTTGTTGCTGTTATTACTCACACTTCCCTGTATCTATGCCCTTGGATAGTGCTGCCCATCACCCAATAACGGTGGATTTGGTCACATGACTTCTTTTGGGAAAATGGGACAATAATATATCTAATTGAGCGCTCATGTCTATTTCATCCTCCTTGCAGCCCTGCCCCTACGCGAGAACAAGACTCATGCTAGCCAACAGGAAGGTGAGTGGCTGTGTAGAGCAGAGCCAAGTAGTCTCAGAAGCTAATCTAGACTAGCTGACAGTCAGCTGACTCCCAGCACATGAGTGAGCCCAACCAATCTACAGACTTGTGAACAAATAAATGCTTATTACTATATGTCACTAAAGTTTTGTGGGTGCTTGTAATGTAATATATGGAATGCAGTAGATAACAGAAACAGGGACTGAGGCTAACCATAGGGTTTAAGCAGAGGTGTCACATGGCCAAATGTTTTTTTTTTTTAAAGACTGTGCTAATGAATGGACAATAGATGTGGAGATCAACAATGGAAGCAAAAAAGTTTAAGAAAGAAACCACAAAGTTGGAATTAGTGCCAAAGGGAATAGAGAGGAAGAAACATCTGAAACGCAATACTGAGTGCTAGAACCGGTGGAACTTTAGGCCCTAATTAGATACCCTCAATGAAGAAGAGGGAGGATTTCAGGATGAATTGTAGGTTTCCTGCAAGAATAATTACAAATACAATTAACTCAGATTTAAAATAGTTTAAGAGAAATCAGATATGTATTCTTTTAAGATCTGTCTTTATTTTTGTTGAGGATAAAAATAATCATTTCAGAAAATGGTACTTTAATATTGAAAAGGTAAAGGCCATTTTCACAGGGATAATAAATAGAAATCAGAATTTTAAGATCTCTTTAAAAAGATAAAAACTACCCAAATGATTAACAAAGGAACACACCAAGTAAACAAGAATCTAATTTCCTAAGATTAAAGACATAGCACCAGATTTTTAAAAAATGGCCTTCCTAGATTAAAATCAGTGGTTTTGAATTAGGTCTTTTCCTCCCCTTTTCATTTGCTGCTACTACTGTTTTGTTTTAGTTTATTTTTCACCTTGTAATCTGAAATTGCTTAGAGGGAAAAGTACAATAAAAAAGTATATAATGATTAAAAAAATAATATATGAATATGTGCTTTATATCAGGGTATAATTAATTATGCACTTATATAGTTCAAAAAATTAAATAAAAGAATGCCATAAATCCAAGACATACTATTCACTATGGAAAAGCTTTATGTATATATGTATCAATAGACAGACTCACACATGAATACATACATACAATTTTAGTAAAAAATAAAATATACATCGTTTGTGAAAACTGATAAGATAGTCAAATACTGAGGGGCCAAAATAGTAAGACAGTGAGGAATCAAAAGCACATTTTTCCAGAGGAAATAAAAATAAGATAAATGTTCAAAATAAGAGTAGAGGTGACAAGAACATAAGAAAAATAACAGTTACACAGTTACATTTTAACTAAAGTGGTTAAAAACTAAATTATATTATATACCATTTCTATTTATCTCTATAAAATAGATTTGTTCATGTACCAATAGTTGAAGAACCAGGTATAGAAGCTGGAATGCAAGAATACTTAAACCAAACTTGTCACCACAAATTCTTCTGCTATCACTGCTGATAGACATTTACAAAGAACACAAATCATTCAGAAAAAGAAGTGTACGACCACACCCCTATCGTAATACAGATGGTACAGATGGATAAAAAGTCTGAGAACTTGCCTCTTTCTCAGTGTCTCTAGAGATACATGTCCATTGGTTCTCTTTCACACTGTACGCCCAGAAGTCAGCAAGATCTTGTGTTCCATCCCAGCCACCAAACAAATAAACAGTCTCTGTGAAAATTAGAAAAATATGTGCAAAAAAAAAATAAACTTAAGAACAAAATTTAAGTATAGGCACCCAGATCAAGCCATTGCTTCTAAGATCATTTAAGAAGGTACATCTAAGTAAACTTAAAAATGAGATTCTTAAACTGGTTAACATTCCAAAATAAATACTAGTATTTCCTAAATATAGGCATACGGAAGGGCTGCTGCAGAACCACTATCTTGAGAGATTTATAAATACAAAGATAACTAGGAGGCATCCCCTAAGATTTGGATTCCATAGGTCCTCAGTGGGTAAAAAGAATCAGTACTTTTAAAGTGTCCAGGGGGAATCCTGATGTGCAGCCAGTTTAGGAGTTTCTGTGTCAGGCCACAAAAATTTTACATTTACCAGCTTCTTAACAAAGCAGCTTCAGATAGTTAAAAAAAAAAAAAAAAAGGGGGGCTTCCCTGGTGGCACAGTGGTTGAGAGTCCGCCTGCCGATGTAGGGGACACGGGTTCATGCCCCGGTCTGGGAGGATCCCACATGCCACAGAGCGGCTGGGCCCATGAGCCATGGAGGCTGAGCCTGCGCATCCGCAGCCTGTGCTCCGCAGCGGGAGAGGCCACAACGGTGAGAGGCCCGCGTACCGCAAAAAAAAAAAAAAAAGGAAAAGAAATCCCAGAGGAATATACAGTGCAAAATATAACATAAAGCTATCTAGCTACTTCTGAAAAAACTTCACATTAAAACTGTTTTCTATTACAATACAAAAAACAATGGTTAAAACTAGCTGTGAGATAAAGTTAGATATCTTAAGCATAAAGTGATGCAGAGCCTTGATATTCCCATGGAAACTGGGGGAAATTTTTCCAAATATATTGTGGTAGATTTAACTCCTCAGAAATCAACTTTTAAGTCATTCCAGGCATCTTGAGAATTTGGTTTGGTTTCTTCTAATTCTGAAATGTCTATTATACCTATGGACTTTATCACGTGATAAAACATTTCTTGCTCCATGACCAGTGAAAATTTTTACCTTTCTTTATAAAATAATAGTGCCTTTCCTTTCTTCAAATATTTCTTCCCTTTGTAAATATCTTATGTCTACTTGTTATACATGCCTACCATTTTTTTAAGTTAAATATAATACATTACAGGAAAACTATAAAGCCATCTACTCTCTGACATGCCCTAGGCCAATATATGCGGAGACTGTCATCTAAATTACATCCCATCATGAAGGGTTGAAATGCACCCGGAAATATTGTAACACTACTTAAGAAAATTCTTGCCATTCATAGAGATGTCTTATAAGAGATTTATGTCATATTTTCATATAATTTCAAACTCTAAGTGAATTTTCTAAGTGAAAGAACCTAGGGGAAATTAAAACAATGCTTCCGGATAAGAACAGACCACTGGAACAGTTCTAGTGCTAACTGGGTAATCAGGTATAGGTCACTTAACTTGCCTGGGTCCTGATTTTTTCATTTACAAACTCTCAGTGTGGTGGTAACGTTCTTCATATATAAGTTACATGAAAACATTCTGAAGGCTGTCAAGCAAGAACAGCATTTCTACGTTTAAAACATGCACATAATATACACAAAATACTTTGTAGTTACTAAGTACCACTGATGCAATAAAAGCAGTATTATTGTATGTTTCCATGTCTAACCCAGTACCTAGAACACTTTTGGCTCTGTACAAATGTGAAATAATGGAAACTATTAGAAAACTGCCATCTCTCAGAAGTATAAAACAATCCATTATCATTAGTTAAGTAACATTCTGTTTCCCAAATGGCACACACTAATGCCCAGATACTGAGAATTCTACAGGAAAAAAACTAAAGAATTTTCATCTGACTTAAAAATTATTTGCCAAGGCCTCACTATAAATGCAATTAACCCCATTAAATTCTGAAGCCTGGAGAGAGAGGGGGTATATAACTAAAATAGCAATAGCAATTGACCTTTTGTTTTACAGTGTTTCTGGGCACCCTTTGGATAAGGTTACCCTGGTTCACTAACTTTAATAACCCTTCCTCTTGGGATCTGGGTTCTCAATGTTCTTTCTGAAAAGCAGGTCTCTTTGTACGCATAAATTCTCACAGCAAAGAAAACCCACATTTCCACAACAGCCTCATTGATAGCTGAGCAAAATAAAATCTGGCACAGAGCAAGCATCCGAATGGAATTAATCCAAGATGTCATTCTTGTTCGTGAATGCTTTGTGGTCCCAGTTAAAGTTTAATAGTAAAACTGAATGAATCAGATGGTAACAGGACCTTTTGACATACCTGAATGAAATGTATAACAAAATTTTAATTAAATCATCTAATCATTTAAGTTAAATCATTCAGGAATGAAATATTATCTAGAAACAAACACCAGCAAAAATATTATTTAATGCATAAAGGATATCAAAAACTTTTAAAGATTATAGAAATAATCAGACAAAACTGTAGTGAGAAGAAAGTAGAAAAAAGAAAATGCTATTATCTGCAACATGGCAGTAGCTTGGTTTACTGGATGTCCACTCTCATGCTTATAAGTTATATAACAATTCATGTACATCCCTAGGGCAGTACAATCCTCATGCAGCAGCCCTTTCTCTGTATTTTTTCTTAAAGGAGCACAGGCTACAGAGGCTATTTCTCCCAGACCCACTTAAATGTTCACTCAGCATTTTTTGAGTACTAATCTGAATTGGCAAGGCACTTTAGAGAATAAAAATAAAGAAGACATCATCCCTACCCTCAAGGAGCTTACAATTTAGTGACGAATATAAAACAAGTACATTAATCACCATAATGCAATGCAGACTAAGTGCCATAAGAAAGGTAAAAAAGCACCACGGGGGTTCAAAAAAGGGAAGAGAATATACCAGATTGAGGGGGCTCAGGAAGATTTCATGGTGACAGTGGTATCTGACCTATGCATCAGAAAGTGGCTTTGCTGGTAGAACGAAGGAAAGAGAATAGGACTTTTCAAGCAGGGTAAAAAGTAAAACAAGGGTACAGAGACAGAAAAACACATAAAAAGTGTTTTAAAAGACACAGAATCTAAAGTCAGGCAGATCTTGGATGGAACTGCAGCTCTATCACCACAGCTGTGTGACCAACACGAAATTCCTTAACCACTGGTTTCCTCAGCTCTAAAATGGCACAGAGTACCTATCTCCTAAAGCTACCATGAGAATTAAAAATGCATGCACAGTGGTGAAAACTGTGTGATGAATAAATGCACTGTTCATTTTAAAAGAAAAAAAAAAGAGTAGTGGAGTGGAGATAAGTTAAAAAGACAGGTAGTGGCCACATCATGAAATGGGTTAAATGACAATATAAAGGTTTTGAACTCGACTCCAGACAGTACAGTATTAAATAGCAACAGAAGATTTTAAGCAGAGATGTGACATGGTCAGATCTGAACTTGCAGCATATAGGACTTACTGAAAAGGAGGAGCCAGGGAAACAGAAAGATCGGAAATAAAGTGACCAATAATAGCCTATGTTCAAGATATGAAACCAATTTCATTCTCAGAAACTAAATGAATCAATCACCAATCAATCAATCAATCAGTTATCACTCAGGCCACAAAAGCTAAAACGCAACCAGTCTTTTTTACGGGTCTTTTTTCGTATCAGTACTAAATAACCCCTACAACTACTTACTACCAAAAGTACTAATCTACAAATCTTATATACACTAAGAAAAAGGTAGAAATGTTAACACATCAGTATCTTCACACCATTTTGCACAAAGAAGCAGGCTTTTTATTTTATGAGCCCAACTGCAATATCTATCCTCCTCCTCTGATTCTTAGGGGTAAATCAGACTATGCTGATTGCATAATCCTCCACAAGATGGCACACTATTTTCATAATTAAATCCATCTTTCCACTTTGAAATAGTATAGAATGCATATACTATGCACTGACATAGCATGGGCCCAACCTTAGATAAAATTCAAGTGTCAAAAAGAGGTAGGTGGAAGGTTACTAGGCTTGTAAAAGAGGTTAGCTTAATTCCTAGTTTAATGTAGACACCAAGAGAAAAACAAATGAAATAAAAAAAAAACTTTTAAGAAACACAAATTTATATTCAAAATAAAAATGAACCCTGTCAGGACATTTAGTTTAAGAGTTTAATCCTTCCGAAAGTGTAGTTAATAGGACATTAGGTTGACATTAGAATATTCGAAGGGAAGAATAAGTTAGAAGGGGAAAGATATTTTATATGCTCTTTAACCTTACCTTCTTTAGCCATTCCCTTGAACTCTCAAAACCCAGCAGACTATCAACTGGATTCATCTGTCTCTCTTTTTAAAAAGAGCTATATTTCTTTCTTTTTTTTAATTTTTATTTATTTATTTATTTATTTTTCTTTTTGCGGTATGCGGGCCTCTCACTGTTGTGGCCTCTCCCGTTGCGGAGCACAGGCTCCGGATGCGCAGGCCCAGCGGCCATGGCTCACGGGCCCAGCCGCTCCGCGGCATATGGGATCCTCCCAGACCGGGGCACGAACCCGTATCCCCTGCATCGGCAGGCGGACTCTCAACCACTGCGCCACCAGGGAGGCCCTCTTTCTTTTTTTTTAATTGGTGAATTTTTGTGTAGCCTTTTTTAAAAAAAATTTATTTATTTATTTTTGGCTGCGTTGGGTCTTTGTTGTTTCGCACGGGCTTTCTCTAGTTGCCCTGAGCGGGGGCTATTCTTCCTTGCGGCGCACGTGCTTCTCATCGCCGTGGCTTCTCTTGTTGAGGAGCACGGGCTCTAGGCGTGAGGCACGCAGGCTCAGTAGTTGTGGCTCATGGGCTCTAGAGTGCAGGCTCAGTAGCTGTAGCACACAGGCTTAGTTGCTCCGTGGCATGTGCGATCTTCCTGGACCAGGGCTCGAACCTGTGTCCCCTGCATTGGCAGGCGTATTCTTAACCACTGTTAAGAATGATTCCCCAGGAGGGAAGTCCCGAGAGCTTTATTTCTTACATAAGGCTATGATTACAAAACTAGAGACTGATCTTTTGGATGAATTCAACATATGGTTGTAATTTCCCTACTAAAAGGTTGTATTTTCTGCCTATGACAATATACTTTGTATTAGGGCTATATTTTAGAATTCCTTTCTGATAACTGTATGAAAGAAAAAGATTTGTGTCATACGTAGCTACAGAAATACAGCCATATGAATATATTTGTATTTAAAAACCAAAACCCAGGTTTACCTACTTTCTTCAATAGCTTCTTTAAAGAATATCAAGGAAAACCATTATGTGGCATTAAAAAAAAAATGAAAGCACTTTACATATAATTGGTACAGTCAGAGAGGTTCAGATTTCCACAGAATGGTTCTTTCAAGTGACAAGCAACTTCTTTTTTAGATACCAAACACTGGGATTTTGCCTAAATCTTACTACCTATTCTGCTTGAGAGAGGGAAAAAGGCTGGTACCATAGGTTCTTAAAATTCAATGAGAGTTGAACAAAGAATTGCCTGGTACCATGGATATTTTAAGTTTTCATCTGGACAGACTTCCACACTGAAGCAAAATGGACATGCCTTTTTCTCTTTCTATTTGCCTTATTTTACCCAGAGTTGAAACCCAATTCAGAGTTGAATAACCTAAGTAGAGAAATGCCAGGTATAGGAATTATGATCAATAAAATTGACATACACTCCCAAGTAGGACAAAATACTACATTCCTTCTCTACTACATTCAATACAATAGTACATTCTTCTCTGGTAAGAATAATAGAATTCACTTAGGATAAAAGAAAGCTTTGAAAAATCAGAGTAAAATTTATGCCACCATGGACTTTTTAAAATGGTGAGTCTATCCTTAGAGCTGTAGCAAAATGAAAAAAATATCTACAGACTGAAAAAGGAAAAGAAAATTCAGGGAGTATTAATTTTTAATATTTAAGAAAACAAGATAAACAAAACACTGGGAAGCAATAATTGCTGTGAAATACAAGTCACTTTAAAGAAGCTGAAATGAGCTCTATGAAGTTTCAGTCTAGTAAAATACCTGGCACATTGGAAGCACTCAATAAATGTTAGCAATTTTAGGTCAGCTATTGTTCCTCACTCTTTATATCTGCAATAGCTTTTAATAAGGACGTAAAGGAATCAACTATGTTTTTCAATTTCACTTTATGGTATTTTATAAGCAAAGTGATATGCTTTATTAGTATTTATGTATTTAAAATTTGCTGAGGTCTCAGGACTTAGCTCTCACAATCTACTGTATTTTCTGTTTTCACCTATCACACCTGAGATTTTCACTGTATCTTCAGTATTAGAAAACTAAGAACCACTATAGTAACAGCAGCAAAAACATGGGCTTTGGAGCCAGATAGTCCTACAGACCTGTGTTCAAATCCCAGCTCCACAGCCCTGGACACAGCACGACCTATTCTGTAAAATGAAGGTATCTACCTTTTCAGTTGTAAATGAAATGTATGAACATATAAAAGTGCTAATCCCAATCTCTACATGTAGTAGGTATTTAATAAATATTATTACTCTTCAGGTTAAAAAAAAAAGTTTTAGTCTAGTGAAGATGTGCACTCGTTGATGATCTGAATTCATGGATTCTCTTCCAGAAAAATGTACATACAAATAAAATTTTGTATATAACTTCAACAGATTAAGAGCCCTTGCTTTAGGAAAGCTTCAAATTGCATATTTAAAATAAGGACTGGAGGGGCTTCCCTGGTGGCGCAGTGGTTGAGAGTCCGCCTGCTGATACAGGGGACACGGGTTCGTGCCCCGGTCCGGGAGGATCCCACATGCCTCGGAGTGGCTGGGCCCGTGAGCCATGGCTGCTGAACCTGCGCGTCCGGAGCCTGTGCTCCACAATGGGAGAGGCCACAGCAGTGAGAGGTCTGCGTACCGCAAAAAAAAAAAATAATAAATAAATAAAATAAAAAAATAAAATAAAATAAAATAAGGACTGGACTTCTCTAAACTGTATTTCACTACTTAGGCACCAACCTTATAAAGACAGAACTTCTAGTTTCTTCAAATTCTACTTGGGGAAAGTCACTCTACTACTAAATCAACCTAATCCTTAATGAAAAAGTTCTTAAAATGAATTTTAATATTTTTTCCTAAAAATCTAAAAGTATATTTATCCTTTCCTTTCTAAAAACATCAATAAGGGCAATATATACAAAAGATGAAACAATTATACCAAAATAATATTGGTTAGTTAGAACGTGGAATTATGGGTGAGATATTTTTTCCCTCAACACAGCACTGCTTTTCATGTTGTTTTAAATTGCTTTTCAAAAATTTTTAAATTGTTTAAAAATATTTCCACTGTGAGATTCTGT
Source organism: Mesoplodon densirostris (assembly GCF_025265405.1). NCBI lineage: Eukaryota > Metazoa > Chordata > Mammalia > Artiodactyla > Ziphiidae > Mesoplodon > Mesoplodon densirostris. The sequence goes on along the minus strand of NC_082669.1, from coordinate 92,674,890 downwards.
CAAAAAAATAAAAACAAACACAAAAGAAAGATCTCTAAATTTACATCAAATTCTCTCAGCAGAACTAATCAGTATACATTTGTAGATTAATATGTTGCATATAAAAATACATATTATATAAATAATATATATCGATACTTACATATAAGACATTATTTCATTTAACTCTCACAGCAACTTAATTTAGTATTCCTGTTTCTATTGTCATTATAACTCATTCAAGATCAAACAAAAAGTCGGTGGTAAAGTCAGGATTGAAATCCAGGTATGTGTGTGTGTCTCTCTCTCTCACACACACACACTTCCTTCCCACACACTCAACCTCCAACCACTATATTTAATTGTTATATCAGTAAGCCTGGACTAGAAAAGGTTCTTTCAGAGACTTAACAAGAAATACAACTTTGAAGATGATTAAAATCAACCTGATGATAGCAGTTATAAGACTCTGGTACATAAATGATGAAATAAAAGTATATGAAACCACCTTGGTAAATTATGCTATTAATAATTTTACAATAGAAGTAGAATTTTTAGAGAAAAAAATCCCAAAGATATCCCAGATTCTGCTCCTACACCCGAATTAAATTCAGAAAGCACCAACTGTTACCCTAAAAAAATGCAAAGTCTACATAACATTTAATTTTTCTACATAGATCCCAAGGAAATAAGAACTACAGCTTTAAGGAAATATAGTCTATATACTAGAAAAGAACAAACAGAATCACCAGAAAATTTAAATATATTAGAGTATAACCAATAACATAAATTCACCTCAGAAAAATATTAGCATATTACAACAAATGACATCATGACACAATCCACTCATCAAGGTTTAAAGCAATATCAGAGTATATTTTCCAAGTAAATATTTTTCTTTCAACTCGAAGGAAAATGGATTTTAAAATTTTGATTCAGTTCAACAAATATTTAGTACGCACTTACTCCATACCAGGCTTTGCGGCCATAAAAATAAATAATGTAAGATTCTTGTCTTTCCCCTGTCAATAAGAATATTGGGGATGGGAGGTAGAAAGGAGAAAGCTGAATAGAGAGGAATGTGATACATAACACCTACACAAGCAACTCTAAAACTATTTGGAAATCATTATAGTAAAAATAATAGTATGAACAAAGTGCTATGTAAATACAGAAAGGGAAATGATTATTCTGCCTGGACCTGTCTCCTGAACCCCAAACAATATATCTAACCACTTACTTGACATATCTATATACTTGAATGTCTAACTGGCATCTCAACCTGTCTAAAAACAAGTTGCTGAACAACCCACCATATTTAATCCACTTGTTTTACCCATCTTAGGGAATGGCTATACTATTTTCCCAACTACTCAGGTCAAAACCTTGAGTCCTTCATCACTCGTTTCGTTCACACCTCATATGCAATCCATCAGTAAATCCTGTCAGCTGTATGTGACATCTTCAAAATACACCCCAAATCTGACCAATTCTCAACACTGTGATCACCACTCTAGTAAAAGTCAATGCTATCATCACTTCTCTGGTAAGGAACTGCCTCCTTAAAGGTTGCGCTGCTTCTGCCCTTCACCCAATTTGTTTTGTTAAAATGCAAAGTCAGTAACATTTCTCAAAACCCAACAATATTTTCCTTTAATCATCTCACTATGAGTAAAGGTTAAAGTTCTTATAAAAGAACTCAACACAATTGCCCCTCACTACCTCTTTGACTTCATCGCCTTTACTCTCTTCCTCACCCACCTTATATCTAGCAACGAATAATCTGGAAAAAAAACAAGAGTAGAGGAAAGGTGGGCAAGAGTTTACTTTGGAAACATTATTATTTCAACAATGAATACCACTTACACAGAGCAAGGAATTTCATTTGAAATTTTATATGAATACCAGCAGTATTTACTTACCATGTAATATCAAAACTTAATAGAAATATTTAACCCTTTAAAAAATATATAGGTAATGAATCTTCCCAGTAAACTCCACAAAGGCAGAAAAAAATATTACATACAATTTCAAGAGTATCATGGGCCTCCTTAAAGCCCATTCATGAAGCCTCATCTAAGAAAACAAGGAAATACTAAAAGGATAGAGCACGGTGATAGAAAGGAATATAGACAGCAATGGTTAGCTGAAACAAGAGTCGGAATGCCAGGGTATGGCAGTTACTAGACTTTTGAATGGCATTTTTAAAATTCCTTTTGTTTTGTCTTGATATAGCAGATTCCTGGATTACCCACCCTCACAACCAGACACCTGTTTAAACTTAACCTAAACCACTATTCTAGAGTCTTATGAAAGTTCAAAGCTTTTTCTGACTTGGCTGAGTCCTAGGGCATCTTTCCTTACATTTCTCTCTGCTTCCAGACACCTGAATCCTCAGAATCTGCATTTCTCCGCTATCTCAATCTGGATCCCAACCCTAATTGCATCACCAGTTCATTTATATATATTTATAAAGAATTCCATACCAATATGTTTTACACACCATCCCTATAACTCATACTCCCTATTACTCATACAAAGGATCATCTGAATGTGGTTAAACCCCTTCAACTTCACCGTTCACATAGTTAGTACTGTTTCCACACTGTAAGTGGTAATGGTAACATACTGACCATCAAGCTCATTAACTATCATGATTATTTAGTTTTACCAGACTTTAAATTTTTGGTTCCTGTTAAAGGCTCAAAATCTCATTTAATTATCACACATGGACCTAAATAAAGCCTGACCCAGCATTCAGAAAGTTTGGGGGGGTGGAAAAAAAGCACTGAAACAGATACAAAATGGCTCTAAATAAAAATCCCTCTATTGACGGCTAAGTCCCTAAATTTCCTATAGTAGAAATATTTGCTTAAAAATATATTCACAAAGTACTTTTATTACATTTTTATCAACTAGTGCTCATACAGAAGTATGGATACTGATTAATTTTTCATTGTAGACCTTTGTCAACCTATAATAAATCCTCAGAAACTATGAGAGATTATGCCTTTAAAGATTCCATCTGGAATATATCCCATGCCTATAATAAGTCATTCTTACTTATTTACAATGACTTACTTTAAGTCAGTGCTTTCTTATAATTATTGTTTCTAAAGCAAACCAAGTAAATACTGAAACAACTCTTTTCCTCTCCTTGAAATATTTTTTTAAAGGGAATGGGGATAAGGACCTTGAGTCTGCTGAAACCCTGCCCTTAATGCATAAAACCAAGATATTACAGAAAAATATGTGGACCTTTATCACTATATGCTGTAAGTATTTTACTTCAAGGATCTCTGACCTGAAAAGTCAGCATTTAATCATCAATGACTCTGCTCACACAAAGTTCTGTCAGGATATTTGCCTATCATTTGAATCTTCTCATTTTCCATTCCCAAATATCATGGATTACATAAAAAGAGAAAAACTTTCTCTTTTCTTACACATTTATTTTACCTATTTTATACAGTCCATATTCCATAATAAGCAACACAGTAAGCACTATGAAAATTCCTTCTGCTCCCTGATAAGGTGAACTTTAAATGTTAAAGTAAACCACATTACTTTCGCATTTAAGGAAAACAGCATTTTGTCCAGAAAATTAAAGTAGCTTTTCAACACTCTTTTTTAGTATTTTATTAGCAATTTTTTAAAAAGAATTTAATAATATTTTCATCATGACTGAGAAAAAGAACAGCATTATAAATTCCACTGTATGTTCAAAAGAGGAGAAAAGCTACTGTAGACAATCTAAACACAAATTTTCAACTCTTTTTTTATACCGTATTTAATTTTGGATTAAAAAAACAATTTCTGTATAGATCTGGTTCTTTGAGAAATAAGCATGTGCATATTTACTGAAATCTCAGGTAGAAAAAAAGATGCTTAAGACTCTACAGCTGAGTCAAGCCTACTTTTGTGGGAAGGAAGGGGTCTGGGAAGAGGGGCCAAGATAAGGAAAGCAAATTCCTATGCCTCAAAATGAACCTTTTCCAAAAAGACCCTAATAATACTCCCGAACAAACTCACACGTTACTACACAAATTTAGCAGTTAATTTTAAATATTATAATTCCTCCTTTTACTTATAAAGCATTTGTGAAAATATATTAGTGCCTAGATGATTATTACCTGCATTGCAATAATCTTAGTAATTATAATGAGTCAAAAAAACTTTATTCCTGAAGCACTATTGTCAGCATAATACAATAATAGAACAGAGTTTTTATTACACTTGGAAAAAGTAAAATATTATTTGGGTGGATACTGGCATTGTATGTGGTAAAGTTTTCTAAAACCAAATAATAAAATAAAATTATACAAAATTCTTGCTATTATTTGCTTATCAAGACGGTAGTTTGAAACCTGTTATAATTTTAGCATTAACCTCTAAATATAATGGTATTTAAGCTGTTCTAGGCTGTAGAAACCTAAGGAAAATTTTCAGTATCAAGTTGCAGAATAAAATTAAAAAGACAGCAAAGAAGACTAACTAAAACAAATTATTTATAGGCTTGTGGACAGTGTTTAGCAATTTATGCAACTACCAACACTTAGGCTACTTAATTTTATATTCTCCCCTCTAAAATATATCTTAATTCTCTTTTACTGCAACAATTCCCATATTACAGCATTAAAATATAAATGCACTAAAAATCCAGAAATACTCCACAGTATACTATGGAAATCAAACAGATATAAAACTTCACACACACACACACACACACACACACAGAGCTCTAAAGGGCTGCACATGACATTTCTTTTAGGTTATCTAATTTCATTTGTGCAGCAGCCTCCCCTCCCTGACGTGCCATTGCCTAGTTTAGGTTATACCTGTAGATAATGCCTATTTTCTTTGCTACTTGGTTATGGCCAATGACATTTAACTTGGTAAGGAATGGAAAGAAGTACATTTATGAGTACCTGATATTTAATAATGTATAATTTTTTTTTAAGTATTTATTATTTTATTTTATTTTATTTTATTTTATTTTATTTTTGGTACGCGGGCCTCTCACTGTTGTGGCCTCCCCCGTTGCGGAGCACAGGCTCCGGACACGCAGGCTCAACGGCCATGGCTCACGGGCCTAGCCACTCCGCGGCATGTGGGATCTTCCCGGACTGGGGCACGAACCCGTGTTCCCTGAATCAGCAGGCGGACTCTCAAACACTGCGCCACCAGGGAAGCCCTAATAATGTATAATTTTTTAAAAGAATTTGCTTTCCATTCCAAGTAGTCCTCACCTGTTTGAACATCAATAACCATCTGATGGCCTCCTCTCATTCCTGGTCGGTTATCTTCTCCATCACCTGAAGTAGAAACAATATTTTCTTTAAAGAAATACCACAGAACAACTGCATATCCAGAGTAACTTCATTCATAAATCTGTAATGAGTAGTGAAAATAACACACACTTATTCTTTCAATATTAAGAATAAGAGGACTCGTAAGAGACATAATATGACATAACTAAGTTTATAATAATTATCTTGCTCTTTTTTTCTAATTGCTTTCAGGCTTTTAAAGCAACCGGAAGCTACTTTCAACTTATTTAGGACCAATGCCATATATCAGCAAAGACACAGGATATTCCACAAAAACGTAAAATCTCTAAACTAGTGAAGTGACAAAGTGAAGATGGAAAACAATCACAGAACTAGATCACAGGTCTATAACTCCAGGCATGGTTTATTAGTATAATGAGCAGTTTTAAAGTTCATAAAACCAGCTACTGAAAACTAAGATGCTATCAAGTTTTACATTAATGATAATTTCCTCACTGTATTAATTTCATGCCAATATTTCAAAAATCATCTCCCACATAATCTACCAACTATTTTATTTGAGTAGTACTCTCTGACAAGATGTAAGATTTGCTTCCCTTTGATTCTTATTTCATCACAAAGCTTAATAGGCAGGTTTAAAGATAATCAGTGAAAAATTTAAACCTCTGAAGGAGAAAACTATTGTTTAACTTATATTTATCTTACTTTATATCAGATCTTTTATATATGAAGATATAACTTAATTTCAATGGTTCAAAAGGTTACAGGATTCTAATGCCTTACTTGATGTAAACCAGAAAACCTGAGGTTTTCTTTGTAACTCTCTCATTAATTGAAATACATTACTTTAGGTAATAACTTTCCCTGTATCAGCTTTCTCCTATGTAAAATAGGGAACATCCAATTTTTTTTAATCGTGTTTTTTAGGTAAAGGGCATTTTTATTTTTATTTTTTAATTTATGTATTTTTTGGCCACGTCCTGCGGCATGTGGGATCTTAGTTCCCCAGCCAGGGATCAAACCCATGCCCCCTGCACTGGGAGCCCAGAGTCTTAACCACTGGACTGCCAGGGAAGTGCCAGGAACATCCAAATTTTTACTAATTCCACAGGGGTATTATGAAAAAGACTGAAATGTCAGTTCTTGTATATTATAAATAAGATGCAAAACTGAAACCGTATTCAAGCACTAATCATTCAGAAGTTTCCTGCAAATTCTTCCTCCTTTTTAATAGCTAGGTTTAGAATTTATAGCTCATTATTGTTGAAGTTACACCCTTTTCTTCCTTCTTCCCCCAATTAGTAAAGTCAGTATTACCACTTTCAAGAACAGATTAAGAGGAACTTCCCTGGTGGCACAGTGGTTAAGAATCTGCCTGCCAATGCAGGGGACACGATTTCAATCCCTGGTCTGGGAAGATCCCACATGCCGCGGAGCAACTAAGCCCGTGCGCCGCAACTACTGAAGCCCGCGTGCTCTAGGGCCCGCATGCTGCAACTACTAAAGCCTGAGCACCTAGAGCCCATGCTCTGCAACAAGAGAAGCTACTGCAATGAGAAGCCCGTGCACTGCAACGAAGAGTAGCCCCTGCTCACTGCAACTAGAGAAAGCCCGCGTGTAGCAACGAAGACCCAATGCAGCCCCCCAAAATAAATTAATTTAAAAAATAGGGACTTCCCTGGTGGTGCAGTGGTTAAGAATCCAGCTGCCAATGCGGGGGACATGGGTTCGAGCCCTGGTCTGTGAAGATCCCACATGCCACAGAGCAATTAAGCCCGTGTGCCACAACTGCTGAGCCTGCTGCGCTCTAGAGCCCGCAAGCCACAACTACTGAGCCCATGTGCCGCAACTACTGAAGCCCGCGCACCTAGAGCCCATGCTGCGCAACGAGAGAAGCCACCGCAATGAGAAGCCCGCGCACTGCAACAAAGAGGAGTCCCCACTTGCTGCAACTAGAGAAAGCCAGCGCGCAGCAAGGAAGACCCAACGCAGCCAAAAATAAATAAAATAAAATTTTAAAATAAATAAATAAAAAATAAAGAAGACAGGTATTTGACCATAAAAAAAAGAACAGATTGTCAGTATGTTTGCATTTTACATATTCAATCCATTAGTTTTCAAATATACTAGTCTGTTTGCTACAACATGTACTTCTGAAGAAAATTACCTCATATATGACTGATAAAGCAGGAAAATGATGCTTATATAACTCAGAAATCATGGAGGTTCATAAGCAATTTTCTCCAGTATATTAATGTTTAACACTATCTGAGGAAAGCTTTCTCACCTTAAAATGAAGGCTTTAGCAATGTATGAAGACCACAGGAGGTGGTCTTCAGCTTGAGGGTCTACAGCTCAAAGAAAGAAGCATGAGCCCCAGGTTTTAAAGCTCCAAAATCACTGTGATGCTCAATATAAATGCCTAGAAAGATTTAACTGTACTAATATTTATTTTTATTAGAATTGTTATTTTTTATTATTAGTATCTGGTTGTATTATTAGTTTTTATCATTAGTTTTTATTATTAGTATCTGATTATAAAGTTCCACAGATTTAGAATGGTATGTCCCATTTCTACTTCTCTCATAAGCCCTATTAGCTTTTGTGAGCAATTCTGCAGAACTTAAGGTTTTTCAGGGACACGTTTGGGATTACAACACAATAGCCTATAATTTTATAGTGTCTCTATAAAAGCAGTTTATGATGGTATTCTGTGTAAAAAATGCCCAACCTTCTGTTATAGCAATAAAACAAAAAGGTTTAAAAGAAAAATTTAATATAATAAACTTCCTCTGCCATCTAGTTGAGGAACCTATGTCTTGTTTTAAACACCTGCTTTTCATTAATAGGGTACAGTGAAACTTGAGCTACCTTCGGATACATGAAACTGGGACATTAAAGGAAAAGCACCCACAACTTAGAAGGTAGGACTTACCTTTGGTACTTTTGGGAATGATTTGACTCCATCGTGGCTTATATTCCTGTTGACTGATATACTGATTGAATAAGCCATCTGCAAATATTAAAGAAAGAGAGAATTACAACTTAACAGCTTACACTTTTTATTACAGCAAAGAAGACCAAAATGTAGAAGCCTACATTAAAGAAAATTACTAATATGTCACTAATACAATAGCACATTTTCATAAAATATGTGTCAGTTCAGTTTTTATGCTACCTCAAATATAAATAGCAAAGTATTAGTTGACACAACCATGTAAACGAATTGTTTTAGTGGCAGCTCACACTAAACTTACTAAGTTTCCCCCATTTTTGTACTACTATACAAAAAAGCTAGAGGAGGAAATGGGAGCTCCAACAACTTTGGTCTAGGCCCTTGTTTCTTCAGCAAAAAAAACAACTGATCCTTTAAAGTGAAAATACCATTTTTAGAGTTTTCTTTGAGTACAAAACTACATAGAGATAAAAGTACCAGTAATAGTATATTTATTGAATACTAAATGTTAGAATCTGTGCTATCTTACTTATCTGATTTAATTCTAAAAAACAGCCTTATGAATTGGGCATTATCATCTTCATTTTACAGATGCGGAAATGCATATTTAGAGAAATTCATGAATTTAACCCAAATCACACAGCTCTTGAGTGGTGGGGCTGGAACTCATGTTTCACTATGCTTTACTTACTTCATTAATAAATTCTAAATCTCCTTCTTAAGAGGAGTTGTTACAGTACAGTAACTAGTTATTACACTAGGTACTACTATGGTCATGGGGACTGAACTCCCCACATACATCCATTCTACCCCAAATTATTATCAAGTCCTAATCCTGTGCCCCTCAACAAAGATTAGTTTAAGAATGGTATGAAACCCAATTCTGGTTAATGAAACATGAGGATCTCTGGCGGGGGGTGGGGGTGGGGCCTTCAAGGAAATGTTTCCTTACTTTTAAATGACTACACAGAGAAGAAGAATGTACTTTTGTTCCTCTGGAAATATTCAGAATCTGTATGCAAATGTACATCCCTGCTATAGCCCACTTGTAGAGGTCTGATAATGAAATCAACTCTATAATGATGACAGGGCAGAGAGAGAAGAAGAAACTGGATCACTGAATTGACTGACCATGAAATTTACCTTACCTCTGGACTTCTTGTTATATGATAAAATAACATTTCCTTACTTCTTAAACTAGGGTTTTCTTTTACATGAACCCAAACAGATTATAATTTATAGAGATATCTTTACTATAAATTCTGTCATTTGACTCTGATTTCAATCTGTATAAAGGATTCCCTTTTGCTTCATTTAGTCACTGAAAGCAAACACTTTTCCAAAGAATTTATAAGTAAAACTGTCTGTTCTCTGTGACTTGTATACTTGCCAGAGACTGCATACTTTACAAAAACCTCCCTAATCTCTTTCTTTTCTGGGTAATTATGAAACTCAGTGGTAACCACACCCTTCAGCTTTCAAGTCTTTCCAGATGGCTTTAACTGAAAACCTCTATCCCATAAACTCATCTAGTTTTTTTCTTTGCCCACGGGACTTTAAAAAATTCTTGCAAAAAGAAAGTTCTCTCCTTCTTAAATTAGCACTCACAAATTAGCATTTATGTTTTAATTGTTAAAGTAAGGGGAACAAGTGGATTCACAACTTATTTTAGTGAGAGTGTTTCTATCGTATCACCTACTCCCCCATGGGCTTTTCTGACAATTCTTGCCCCATCCAGCCTACTCTGGCCAATACTGGTTTCCCATTACAAGAGCTGGAAATCTTTTCTTTTTTCAGATAAAATGTTGTGGGGCTCCTATTAATAGTAATGATAAGATGATAATAAAATATTAATCATAAATTTAGTATTATATAGAAGTAAAACACAGTAATTAAATTTTATTCCATTTCGTGAAAGGCAGATAAAAGTTAAATGGTCCTTTTTAAAAACCTTAAACAGGGAAGATAAAATTAATCAATATAAATAGTGATTTTAAAATATTAATTCCACATAATGGCTAACTGAAGAGGAGAGAGAGAAAAGTAAAGATATGGAGATGGGTAGAAAACTGAGGGAGATAAGAAAACTCAAGACATGAAAAATACAAAGCAAAAATAGAGACAATTAGAAAAGTAATAGATTTCATACTTTTTAATAGTGCCCAATTGCCATATTACTAAAGTGTCCCATACTAGTTAGTTACATGACTTTTGATAAGTCAAGCAAGTTCCTCATCTGCAAAACTGGTGTTTAAGAGTTGGATAGGGCCTGAGGTTCCTTCCACATTGTGGCATACTAGGGTCCCACCACTGTTAGAACCAATATATTCACTCGAACTGTGTGTGTCTGGCTGATCCCACCTATGTTCATCTTAGAAAAGTCTCCATCTCCTCTTTCCCCTTAAGCCTTCTGTGACTATTCTGAAAAAGAAATCACAATCCACTGGGGGAAATTCTTCTAAGAAATCACAGGAACAGTTATAATCTGACGGATGACCCCATTCCTGACCTTTAATGTCATTCTGAACACTGCAGGTAAAATTAAATTCTCTAATTGTTTCTTCAACTAATCCTTCTATCCCCACTCTTAACTAACCTGAAAAACTTACAAATACTCTACCCATCAAGAGCTTCACAGTTTCTCTTCTATCAAACACAACTGTCCTATGAAAATATTGTCAGGAATTTTCAAGTAAAAAAAGCAAACTCTCAAACATTATACCATTTTTGTAAAATCATTTTGTAAACATACACAAACAGATGAAAAGAAAAAGCACTGACATACATCAAAAAGTTAAAAGCGATTTTCTTTGGTTGGCAGGATTAGGATGATTGTGATTTTTGGTTTTGGTTTTAGCCTTTGTACTTTTTTGTTTTCCCAATTTTTTTGCACTGAACTCTATTATTACCGGAAGAAAGGTCACAAAACAACTAGATATGTGGAATTCTTTTCTAAATTTTGGAAAAACTTTGTAACATATTGTTATTACCAATATAAACCATTTTCACATACTTTGTTACCCCTGAAATGTCTCTTCTTCACAGGTCACTAGACACATTCACGTTTCTACAAGCAGTGCTTTGTACACTGACATTAGCTTGTTTTAACAAGGACAAAGAGAGCTAAATATGCACAAAGGATTTATGATCAAGCATGCAGAGGAAATTACTTCCAAAATTTAAACAATAAGTAATCCAAACTTAAAATATTAGAAATTATGATGATTTTACACTAGATACAATTAATCTTCTCTTGAATAATGATAGTTAATAGCATAACATCAGAGATGCTCAGTATATAATAAATGCTTAGAATGGAAAAAAGAGCAGGGGGTGGAGGGACTTTCCTAGCCACATGGTTGACATTTCCTTTGAGTCATCTTAATGTTACTAAGTTCCTTACATTACAACAAACTATACATAAAACTGCTACCTCCAATAAAGCATATTCCTAGTATATAATGGCACCCTGACAAGTCACACCAATCCTGTACAGTAGTCAAGCAAACATTTAAAAAAAATTGCTTGGCGAACTTTTTGCCTCCTTCTGTCTCAAGTAAATTCCTTTTCTCTTTACTAGTCTAAAGTTCACACAATTCTCTTTGATATCTCTTACTTTTCCTTGGAGACTATCAGAAAACCTGAAGAAAATTATTTCAATATAGCATTATCAAATCTGGAAGTAACTCTCTAAAAAGATCTTACCAAAGAAGAAAGAGTTGACTTTTATTGCATACTTACTGTGTGCAAGACATCACAAAGGTTAACTCATTTACTCCTTAAAATAAATCTATACAATGGTCATTATTAATTATTGCAAAGATTAGAAAATCAAGGTTCAGAGAAATTAATATCATGCCCAAAGACTCTAAACAAAAAGGTATAAAGCCCAATTCCAAAGTCTAAAATCTTTTCAACTCTTCATAGAATGCATGTAAATAAATATAAACACACACATATAACTAACACACAAATAATAGTTTTTAAATTACAATCTAAGACTACACACTGTAATAACAGACAGCAAAATTTACCTATTCAATAGCACTTCAATAGACAGCAAAATTTACCTATTAAAAAGGAAGACTGGGAAACATAACTCACCATACCAGATCATTCTACTGCAATATTAAACTGATTATAATAAAAGAGGGATAAAACTAAAACAGTTGAAATATATTATAGTTAATTATAATTTAAAGGAAAAAATGTAATCTCCCTCTTAAATAAAGACCTACTGGTAACTGTGGCTAAAGTTTACTTTTTATGTTTTGTTTCTTCTCTGGAACACTGGTTTGTCACTACTCTAGATCACTTTCTTACCTTAAGTATTCATTCATCTGGAAGTTGTTCCAGACAACAAATGGCTAGTTTGAGAAGCTAGCTGTTCTACCAAAAACCAAAATAAAAACAAACAAAAAAAACCCCCAAAACACCTCTTTTGGAGAAATCCTGGCTTACCATAAGACACAAAAGCTAGAAACATAAATTCCAGCCCTCTCACACCTCTCTACACTACTATTCAACTCTATTTAATTAACTTCTTGATACTTCCATTTTATAATATTAAACCATCTAATCACTCAAAATAAAAAATGACTTAAAAAACTATGTTGTGGGCTTCCCTGGTTGCGCAGTGATTGAGAGTCCGCCTGCCGATGCAGGGGACACGGGTTCGTGCCCTGGTCCGGGAGGATCCCACATGCCACAGAGTGGCTGGGCCCGTGAGCCATGGCCACTGAGCCTGCGCGTCTGGAGCCTGTGCTCCGCAACGGGAGAGGCCGCAACAGTGAGAGGCCTGCGTACCGCAAACAAACAAACAAAACAAAACAAAAAACTATGCTGTACTTTGCAGGGAAACATGATAAATTAAAGATTACCCTCATTTAATCTATTACAATACATATTATTGCCTCTTGCCAGGGAAACTGGGTTGTCAATAAATAGTCCAGATCAGATCTGGAGCAAGTTATATTTAGTAGCTATTTTCAATGAAATAACATGCTTATGCATCTTCTTTCACGCTCTAAAACAGAAAAGTAGTAATATAATGTTTATTAATATAATGTTTTCTTGGTGAACAGTCATTTCAAGTGCTAAAGAAATTTTATTTTTTAATAGAACAAATTAAATTTTTCAAAAACAAACAGTCATAAGCTTGAAATCCTTGAGGTGATCAATAAAAATGCTACAAACATTAAAGCAGGGTAAAGATTTTTTCAAAATACATTGCTTTCAGTTCCTTGTTTTAATGTTAAAGAACTCCCTTTCAAGACCTAAAAACAAATGAAAAGCTGACGCCTCTGCAGCCAAAATAATCTCCCCATGTTCCTTATATTTCTAATTCTTGAAAGGTCGCCTTTTGTTTGGTATGCTTACTTGCATATACTCTATATGATTCAGCAAAAAATCTGAGCTTTCTATTGAAACAATGACATTCGCATCTACAAAAATATGAAAACACCTCTTACACTGTTTTAAAAGTCTCAAAAGCAAAAAAGTAAGGCATTTAAATGTTTATGAACTATTTTTAAAAATTACTTCTGTATTTTAAGAACTCAGACAGTTGCTAATATTTCTATATGTCTACTTTTGACAAAAATCTAAAGCAGAAAATCAGAAGGGTCTGCCAAAAGTAAAACTATCCAAAAGAACTGAAAATATGACTTAGGAGAAATCACACTAAGACCTAGTTGCTAAGAATTTTCAAACTACTGAAAGGCTCCCGGTCCAATACCATCTCATTTTCCCCCTATGATTATGACTATAATAACTAAACATGTTTCATACAGTCCTAATTAGGCACAAGCTGTTCTTGTCTCTAATGGTGAAAGTACATGATTTTTTTAAAGAAAAAAATATATTCAAGCCTCATCCAAAATTAAAAAAAAAAAACAGCACAGAATACAGTACTGCTGCCTACATCGAAACTTTTATCAAACTGATTTTTCACCAACACAGAGATTTTTCTTTAAAGAAAAAACTAAAAATTCACTTACAGGTACAGCATAAAAAAGTTTTTATAGTTCAAGAATAATATTGGCTGGGTAAAAGAGATTTTTTTAAAAATTATGCATTTCAGCAGTTTGATTAAATTCTGAAAAGAGAAATACATGAATTATAACAATTTACATTACAACAATTAATACTGGGGAAACTGAACCAATAAATATTTACTTGGATGGTAAAGCATGGTGGTAAGATGAATAGATTCAAATTTTAGCTGTGCCACTTACCAGCTATGCTGTCTTAGGCAAACTACTTAATCACTGACATTTATTAAATTGAAATAACAATAATACTTACCTAGAAAGTAGGTACAAGAATTAAATTAATTCATATACAGTGTTTACTAGAGTAGATGGCATATTGGCCTTTGAATACATGAACAGTTATAATAATGAAGTAATATTTGGAACTATACTTGGCAAAAAACTAATAATTTTTTATGCACAAAATGAGAAATATGGTACAAAGGCAAATAGGAATTAAGAGAAAAAGGAGCAACTGAGGTGCAGGAATAATTTTTAAAAACTAGCTTGAAAGAGCTAGCCTTGAAGAATGAGTTGTAAGTGAATGGTGATAAAAAGGAAAAGTAATCAGGGAAGGGAATACAACATAAACAAAAGCACAAAGGCATGACCTAAATGGGAAGGAAATCCAAAAAAGAGGGGATATATGTATATGTATAGCTGATGCACTTTGCCATACAGCAGAAACTAAAACAACATTGTAAAGCAACTACACTCCAATTTAAAAAAAAAAGCACAAAGGCATGAATGAACAGGAATTAGGGAAAGAAGCCATCTTTCAGGAAGCAGTCTGGTGAAAAAAAAAGAGAGAGAGAGAGATTTTGCATTAGGAGTACTGCTGAGGAGAAACAGTGTCCCAAGAGAAAAGCAATACCATAAGGAAAAATCTTGCTGTTCTAGAATACAGTCTTAAGAACCTATTTAAACAGGAAAAACTCATTTCATTCAAAGATTAATAAAACTCAAAAACAACCAACTCAGAATTTATATAAAGATATAAAAAGGAAAAGAAAAAAATTTTTAAGTGGCAAAAGAATCTGATTCAACAGAAAAATGTAGTCATGTAACTGATGAAAATGGCCAAATACTTTTCCATGAATATAAAAGTTAAGTAAGAAACTCTCTTTATAAAACATGAGCACAAATTAGAGATATAAACAGAAAACAGAGATATAAATAGTTGGAAGAGATATGGTATGACAACAAAGATAAATAAAACATGAATGTCAGAGTTGAAGGAAAAGAGGAAGAAAAACAAAATGAATACATAACAGAAATGAAGACCAAAATAAGAAGGAAAGAAAACACTATTAACAATATAGTAATGGAAAAGAGAGAAAGAATTTAGAGAAGGTTGAAAAATTAAACATAAATGTGCAATTAAAATGAGAAAATAAAAGATATACATCTAACTAAAAGAAAACAAAAATACATAATAGTTAACAGTATCACCACACTGGAGTTGCCCTGTTTATAGAACTATAAAATAATCTAAAACAAAGATATGTTTAATATATTTAAATATTTAAACAGCCATAGGCAAAAAGAGAGATTGCATTCAAAAGAGCAATAGTTGAAACTGGCAACAATGGAAACTGGTTAACAGTGAAATGACATCCAAAATGTATTTGGAGAAGACAACTGTCAATCTAGAATTCTATACCCAGTGAAAATATCCTTCAAGAAAAGAGACAAATTTTCAAGCAAACAAAAACTGAGAGAATTAATCTGCATTAGAAGAAATTCTAAGGGATGTGCTTAAGGCAGAAGGAATATGATCTTAGGTATAAAATCAAAGATTCAAATAGTAGAGAAAAGCAAAAAAATTAGTAAATATTTGGGTAAAATGAATGGACACTGTATAAAACAAGAATAGTAATATCTTCTAGGGTCTTTGAATATGGTATCAAAATAAAGAACAACAATAGCATATGAGTTGGAAGGTAAGTAGATGGGAGTTCAAAGTCCACTAAGTCCTTGTACTGATAAATTTTATTAAGTATGTATATTTGTGGTTATTTATAGACTCACCATAAATAAAATACAGAGTGTTACTTCCAAATAAATAAAGAAAAAAATGAAAAGATTAAAAAGTTTAAAAAGGTAAGAGACAACAGCCAAAAACAAGAAATAAAGGACATGACAAAATATATTAAGTAAAATGGTAGGTTTGAACCCATATATCTACCAGTAATTCAATCATGTAAATGAAATAAATGTTTAAATCAAAAGAAGGCAGAGTTTTTAAAAAACAACTAAATTTACAAGAGATACTTCTTCGAAAAAAGGATACAGAAAGCTCGAAATTAAAAGATGGAAAAAGATATGTAAATACTTACCAAATGAAAGCAGATATATTAATGTAAGACAATTTATAACTTAAGGCAACAACATTAGTAGAGATAAAAAACACACTTAACAATAAAAGATTTCATTCAAAATAAAAGAATTTAAAATTTGTATGCATCTAGAAACATAGCTTCAAAATATACGAAGCAAAAACTGACAGAATTATAAGAAGAGACAATTCCATAATCACAGTAGGATTAACTGTAGGTTAACACATTTTTCTTAGTAATTGAGAGAATCAGACAGAAAACATTATTGGTAAAGTAGATTTATGCAACATGATTAGCAAACTGGACCAACTGGACATATATAGAACATTGCAGTAACAACTAAAGAACTGGATTTCTGTCCAAGTGTACCTAATATGTTTATAAAAATTGAACAAAGTGGGTCATATGGTAAGTCTTATCAAATTTCAAAGAATTGGAATAGTACAAAATATGTACTCTGACCACTATGCATTTATGCCAGAAATCAGTAACGAGCCAGAAAATCTTTATTTATTTGGAAATTAAAAACTATATTTCTATATAACTATGACTCACAAAAGAGCAATATCATTTCCTAATGAAATTACTGAACTGGACAAAAATGAAAACACTTCATAGCACAACTGAAAAAAAAGGAGAAGGAAATTTATATCCTTAAATGCATATATGGGGAAATAACAAAGTCTGAAAATTAATAGGCTAAGCATCAATCTCAATAAATTATAAAATGCATATGAATCTCAAAGAGACAATGAAGACAACATTAAAATCAGAGCATAAGCCAAGGACATAAAAGTTAACATAAAGAATCAACAAACCAGAAGTTGGTTCCCTCAAAAGATCACTGAACTGGACTTCCTTGGTGGCACAGTGGTTAAGAATCCGCCTGCCAATGCAGGGGACACGGGTTCGAGCCCTGGTCCGGGAAGATCCCACATGCCGCAGAGCAACTAAGCCCGTGCGCCACAACTACTGAGCCCACAAGCCACAACTACTGAAGCCCGCGTGCCTAGAGCCCGTGCTCCTCAACAAGAGAAGCCACTGCAGTGAGAAGCCCGCGCACCGCAACGAAGAGTAGCCCCCGCTCGCCGCAACTAGAGAAAGCCTGCGCGCAGCAACGAAGACCCAATGCAGCCCAAAATAAAATAAAGCAGAAACAAATTAAAAAAAAAAAAAAAAAAAAAAAAAAGATCACTGAACTTGCTAAGCTTATGGTGAAAGCAATAGATTGGGGGGACTTCCCTGGTGGAGCAGTAAGAATCCACCTGTCAATGCAGGGGACACGGGTTTGATCCCTGGTCCTGGAAGATCCCACATGCCATGGAGCAACTAAGCTCATGTGCCACAACTACTGAGCCCGCGCTCTAGAGCCCACAAGCCACAACTACTGAAGCCTGCGTGCCTAGAGCCCGTGCTCCGCAACAAGAGAAGCCACCACAATGAGAAGTCCGCGCACCGCAACAAAGAGTAGCCCCGCTCACTGCAATGAATACCCAACACAGCCGAGAATAAATAAATAAAAAAGAAAGTAATGGATTGGGGAGGGAGAAAGAATTCATAAATAACCAATATAAGGGATGAAAAAAAGACACATCTCAAGAAATTCTACAAACATTAAACAGATAATAAGGGGATATTAGGTACAGTTTCACATCCATAAGCTTGAAATTTTAGATGAAACTGAAACAAACTACTAGAAAAGTGTAATTTATTAAAGCTCAATCAACCAACCAAACAACTCTGAATAGTCCTACGAAGTTTAAAGAAACTGAATTGGCAAGCTAAAAATATTCCTGCAAGCAAATCTCAAGCACAGACAGCTCAATGGTAAATTCAACCAAGCATTTAAGAAAGAAATAATTCACATCTTACATTTATTCAGAAAATAGGAAGAAAAGGTTAACTCCTCAACACATTATGTGAAATTAGCCTAATAATGATACTAAACCTGAACAGGAAGATATGAGAAAGAAAAGCTACAAGGTCAACCTTACTAACAAAAATAGTTGGAAGAATTCTAACAAAACATTAGTCAATCTAAACCCAATATAAATTTAAAAAATACATAACAAAGTTAAGTATATATGAGGTTTAACATTAGAAAATCAATTACTATGATTTCATATATTAATAGGGTAGGAAAATCATATCACAAAAGTAGAGAAAAAGTGGCAAAATCCAATATCCATTTATGACACAAACTCTTAGGAATCTTGGAATCTGATATAGAATCTCCAAAAATCCCAGATCAAAAATATATTTAACAATGAAATGCAAAAAGCATTTCTTCTGGGATCATGAACTACACAGGGTTATCCACTATAATTATGCCATGGCAATCTTTTTCTAAAGATCCTGGCAGAGATTAAACACAAGGGGGAAAAAGTTATCAGGGTTGGAAAGAAAAATGTGTCATTATGCCTAAGTACAGCTGACCCTTGAACAAGACAGGTTTGAACCGCACATGTCCACCTATATATGGATGTTTTTTCCAATAAATATATTAGAAAAATTTTTGGAGATTTGCAACAGTTTGAAAGAACTTGCAGATGAACCACACAGCCTAGAAATGTCAAGAAAATTAAGAAAAGGTGAGGTAAGTCATGAATGCATAAAATATGTAGGTACTACTCTATCTATATTTATACAGGCATAAGGTGGGTTCTATTTAATATAAAATTAATAATGTGTTGGTTTTCCTACTGTTTTATAACTTTGTTTTCAAAGAATTACATTACTGTACAGCATGCCCCCCTCCCACCCTCTCTCAACTGGAGAAACTATCAGCCTATCATCAGAGGTAAATAGTTTTTAGAAAATATAACAATGTTTCCAATACTGTATTATAAATACGACTAATACTGTATGCCATAAAAATTTTACAATTCATTCATTAGCATAAGGACTAAGCTATTGTGAAGCAATTGTATCAATTACACTAGACTACCGTGAAGCAATCATATTGCTGCTGCTTCATTACCAATGCATGAATTGTTAGACCTGTAAACAAATATGAATTTCTTTTTCCACATTAACTTTCATCTTTGATGTCTAGTGTTAGTAATACATATAATACTTACAGTGTTTTGTATCATTAAGACAATATTGACACAGGTACTGACAATTTATCTTGTAAACAGATAATATAAACTTACGATATTAATAAACACAGTACACACTGTAAATGTTTTCTCTTCCATATGATTTTCTTAATAACATTTTCTTTAGCTTATTTTATTGTCAGAATACAGTATATATATGTAACATATAAAATATGTGTTAATTGACTGTTCATGTTATCGGTAAGGCTTCCAGTCAACAGTAGGCTACTGTAGTTAAATTCTGGGGGAATCAGTTACATGTGGATTTTCAACTGTGCAAGCGGTAGGACGGGGGAGGGAGAGCTGGCGCCCCTAACCCCCACGCTGTTTAAGGGTCAACTGTATTTTAAACTGAATGAAAATGAAAACAACATAGCAAAATTTGTGAGATACAACTAAAGCAGTGCTTAAGGGAAATTCTTAACACCATATGCTTACATTAGAAAAGAAGAATCTCTAATGGCTTCAGCTTTCGTATTAAGAAACTAGGAAAAGAAGAGCAAATTAAAACCAAAGTATGTGGAAAAAAGGAAATAATAAAGATACAGAAATCAATGAAATAGAGAGAAAAGATAAAACAAAGAAACCAAGAGCTGTTTTCTTAAAATAAAACTGATAGATCTCTAGCCAGACTACCAAGAAATGAAAGACAAAAATTACCAGTATCAAGAACATGAAATGACATAAAGGTCAATAATGGAATATAAACAACTTTATGCCAGTAAATTCATCAATTTAGATGAAATGGGCATATTCCTCAAAAGACACAAACTACCAATATTCCCTCAATAAGAAACAGAATATAAATAGCCTGATATCTATTAACAATACTAAATTTGTAGTTAAAAACCTTGCCACAAAGGTAACTCCAACAAGATTTGAGATCTCAAAAAAATTCTAAGGAGAGGGAAATAGGCCTACCATATAATTAACAACTATGGCATAAACCAAGGCATGGGAAGGAAGAGATACAGGGTGGGGTGGGGGTGGGCAGGAGTGTGGGGTGGAGTAGAGAAAAAAGAAAGGAGGAGGGGAAGAGGGAAGAAGGGAGGGAGGGAGAGAGATAAAGACCTCAAGTTTAAACTTTAGGACTACTTTAAACTTTAAACTTTATCTCCCCCTTGTCTCACAAAAGCAAACTTTTATTTCATTAACAAATAAGATAAACACTACAAAGGGAGGTTTTCTTTAAGTATTTTCTGTTCCTGGGTGATTACTTTTGGCTATCATCACTGGATTCTACCTTTTTTCCCTGGCATTGTCAAAGAGGAAGTAGCAATGATTGGTTCAGGCATCAACTCTAATGAAATTAAACGTAAATGTAGGGATGTTTCTAGGCAAATAGGAAGCCTATTAGAGAAATAAATACAGCCCAACACTTTCTTAAAATATAGACCATACTTGAAGAAGAGCATACTAATATACCAAGTACACTAAAAGTAGTTTTTGTTTCGTCCACTGTAAGAAATTTGAAAGATGCTTCTGATTCCCTAGACTTTCTTATTTACCAGGCAGGAACTTCTTACCCTTCTCTTTTATGTTTTTAACAGAGCAGAAGCCAAAAAACTTTGCAGTGTTTACTTCCTTATTTGTCCAACAAATCATCATCAGTGCAGTCAGCAGCAAATTGAACAACCCTGGAAGGAATGTTTATTAACTAAACACTGTTCCAAGCCAGTGAGGAGTATAAAAAGTATGACTTGGCTGTTAAGTCTCAAGAAGAGTTACTACCAATTTTCCTAAACTTGGTTTCTTCCTAGAGTCAGAAGGATAAGTTAAGTCTCTGCAGTAGCAGAGTTGTACATGATGTTAACAGCTTCTCGTAAATGAGTATATTGCTAAAGAGACAGTTTCAAAACCTGTTTTTAGCTAACTAATTACACAAAGTTGCTGGTGGTTCTGTTCTTTACTTTACCTTAACAAAATATTAAATGCCTTAAAGATTTAAAACAAAACAAAAAACCCATAAAATTACTTGTGCCTTCTTCATCCTATAGTTAAAAAATACAGAATTCATTCTCAGAAATGGCATACACACCCACCCCCCCGCCCCACACATATATACTTTCATTAGTGGCATTTTGATGGTTTGGTAAGAGATTATTATATATGTTCCATTTTGGTATACTCCAAAGTATATTCTATTTCAAACATAGTAATCATTTATTTGCAAGTATCATCATCAATTAAATAAACAGTAACAATATACAAGGCTGAGAGGCAGGTTTGTTATTATAACACAATGGAGCTGCAAGCAATTCATTTTGAGTTAACTTTAAATTTATAAACTCAAAGAAGGCAGTACTGGTTCTGTTTAGCTGTAAAATATTCAACCAATATCTGATAAATGAGTAACTACTAATAATGAATGATAGTGATAAGACTAAAATATATGAAAACAGAGCACTGAGAAAGTCTATTATTCTTTATTTCTTTCTATAAAAAGAATAGAATTTCTATACAACTTTGTATCATTCCACAAGTTTCATAATTCAGCATTAAGCTGTTTTCACTCACAATGCTTCTGACTCCAAATGTGTGGGTCTTCTCCTTACACCAACCATTTCTCCAATTCTCTGACTCCAACTTGGTATCCAACCGAGAATCAATTCAATTCTGACACTATCTACCTGGAGTCAGTGTCAGATCTCACAAGTTAAAGGGCTCAGTTCCACAAGACTATTCTCACTTCAGATGCCAATCGCAAATCCCAAGCCACTGGTACTTCTGACCTACCAGCTATAAATTGGGGGTTCCCACAACCCCCACTCAGGTTCGATAATGCTAGAGTAACCACAGATTTCAGGAAAGCACTTTACTTACTATCACTGGTTTATTATAAAGGATACAAGTCTGAAACAGCCAAATGGAAGAAAGATGTAGGGCAAGGTACAGGTGTGTGTGTGTGTGTGCGTGTGCATGTGCACGTGTGCACGTGCACGCATGTGTGTATAGCTTCCATGACCTCTTGGGGCAAGCTCTCTGAACCCCACTGTTTAGGGCTTTTTTAGAGGTTCTCAGCATACAAAAGACACTCATCACCCTGCAGATCCCAAGGGTTTTAGGAGCTGTGTGCCAGGAAAGAGAAAAGACCAAATATCTACTTTTTATTATACCACAGCACTTACTCTGTTCTTTGTTACTATGAAAGTGTAGATTTTTTAAAAGGATGCTACTCTATACAGCAACAACAGAGTTCCTTATTTTAAATAACAAAACATACCAGACCTTAAATATTCAATTGGTGTCATCCTCCAAAACAATTACTTTGGGAGATTATATTATGTTCCAATATTCACATTTCTTTCAGAGCCAGAATACAGGCTACCCAAGAAAATCAGCAATTATGTAGCATCCACATCACACAGACGATGTTTCCAATACAAATCTCCTCATTCATTATTAACTGTATACTAATAAAATTTTTTGACTTATCCAAGCACTCCTCACCCCCAAATTACACTACTAAAAAAATGACAATTTGCTATCAACAAAAATATGTAAAGGAATAGGTCACTGATACTGAAGGCAACATTAAAAGACTTTTTCTAAGTGGTTCAGTACTAATCAATGTTAGCATTTGTAAGTGCATGGTTTTCCAAGATGACAACTTAAATTTAGATATGTGAGTTCAAGTATGTTACTTTCTTATTTTTCAAGTCTCATTATTACATTATGGACCTGTCTTACATAAAATAAGTCCTTAATTCAAGGAGCTAACATCTTTACAGAGTAAAGAGATGGGCGGGGGGGAGAAAGAAAGAAACTAAGAACTGGCATAAACTTATATTCTTTTAAAACACCTGTTTCTTGTATATACTTAAAATCACCCTAATAACCAATCTAAGTTTACATGTTTATGACATACCATTTACAGCTTTTTCAATCAATTCTTCACAAGCATCAAAATCACCCTTCAGTACCAATTTATCGTGCAGATCTGTTAACATGGGATGTTCCAGGGCAATCTTGGTTTTCTTTTGCAGTGACTCAAAAGCCTCTGTATAGTTATGTTGTCTGAAGTGTTTTAGGCAAAGGCGAATAGCTTCCTGTTCACGGTACTACTGGAACACAAGAGAAGGTATGAAAAGAAGAGATTTGGTTAGTTATTACTGTAGGAAACAATAAGTGATAATTACTAACGTAAAGTGAGCATTTACTAAGCATTAACTAAGTATACTAAGCATAACTAAGCACTGTACTAACCCTATTCATTAGTATCATTATTATATCCACTATTAAATGGCAAAACTGAAGCTTAGTCAATTGTAATAACTCACCAAAGGTCACAAAGTATATAGCAGAAAGATATTAAGGAGATGAACGTATACAGAAATATCAGGCATATATTTCATGAAGATAAAAGATATTAAAAGATGAAACCAGGCCTAGTTCTAGAGCCTGAACTTTCAAGAAAAGAACCAGAAAAACTATTTATCAAAGCTTACTTAAGATGGTAAAAATGATAACTTCCAAGGCTTTTACTAATCAGATAACAATGTTGGTACTGAATGCACAGAAACCATTAAATAATATACATAAATGTTCATGCTCTTTGTTCTTGGTTCTTAGTAATAAGTTATTACTTGAATGACAAATATTATCAAATGTTCATGTATTTCAAATTCACAAACAGGTTTTATGATTCAAAATCATCAGAAAGAGACTATTTAAAGTTTTATAATTTTTTTTTTCTAAACCTGGGCTACCTCATCGATTAAACAGCTATAAAGTAAAAATCTCAATTAATTACAATCCCAAAAGAAATATTCAATTTACTAAATCTCCCCCCTAAAAGGATGAATGCCAAAAAAACAACCTCATATAAAGAATTTAAAAGAAAATTTAATTCAAGGATATGTTATGAGATTTCTACAATTTCTTAAATAAGAATGAATCAAATAAACTGATGACACAGAAGCAGTGCATAATAACCAAGCAAAATACAATTTACTTGTAAGCCTTACTCTTTAATAGGCAGGAAAATTTACAAGACTTGAAACACTAATCACTTTATAGTCTCTGATTTTTTTATTAATAAAAGGCGATCAAAACATTTTTCCTTAAACACTCTAGTTAACTAATATTTTCCCTCATCAAATAACAAAAGAATGATTCTATATCCAAACTAACTTCACATTAATAGTTTCTTATGCTTAGCCTCTAAATAAAGATTTATCCTAACTATCTGGAACCATATTAAACAATAATACCTTTTTATCATGTTGACTTTAGGAGTATGAATCACATCCACATTTTAAATTTTCTATCAGGCTGCATACAGATACATAGTAGGAGAGGATTTATGAAACGAAATTATAATGCTTTTAAAAAGGATTGAAATTCAAAGAGGGTGAAGACTTTAATTTCTAGAGGTTCACAATAAATAGAACTTGACAAATGAATGACTGAACAATTTTAAGTTTCCCAAATATAATCTGTCCACAGTGTTGGGGAAAAAAGGTGAAATTTGCAGCTTCCTACAATATCAAGAGATTTGTGAGTATATTAAAGAAAGCACATGTACACATCATAGACTAAAGAGAAAAAAAAGTTTTAAGTATCAGAAAAGCTTACTCATTATTTTTTTAAGAAGAACCAATAGAATTTAGAAGATTATAAGTATATACTAAGCACTATTATGTGTGTAACACTGTAAAGGTGATTTTTAATGTTTAAAAATATCATCTCTACCTTGAAAGAATTTACAATATTACAGGTAATCCAAGAATATATAAAAAACATATAGAAAATAAAAAAAGCCAGCATCTATTTTAAATTGAATATAACAGAATGCCAAAAATAAATCAGTCAAACAGAAAGTTCCTCAATTAAGCTGACCAGAAAAGGGCTGAAATTCTATACAAAAAAAATCTTAGGAAGAACGTATATTGTTTCCCAATCGCCTATGAGTTGACAATTGAGCCCTATGTGCAAATAAAGATATCAGGAAATAGTGACTAGACTAAAGCTTTATCATTCTCCTAACAAGAAATAGTCCTCCCCCAACAAAAACATAGCCAAAAGAGTCAAATAGATATATATCAGAAATACAGGTGAAGCATTAAAGGTGTTCAAAAAAATCAAAGACCTATTTCTTAATAATTTAAATTCACATTTTCAGGCTGCATTTATTGTATAAAATGACCTATGAATAAAATTATTATGTATCACCTTTATACTCCCTGTAAGATCATAATATTTATAGAAACTATCTCAAATTTTAGTTAAAAGGAAAAGTAAATATTCCTATTTTACTCAACACAAACACAATGGAGGAATATACAATAAAAGCAATCTGGAACCAAAACTACCCCACTAAAAACTATGTTTAAATGTTTCTATCAATATAGGTTAAAAACAAAATTCAGAGACAGATGGGTATAATAATGTAATAGCAGACTCTTAGTTCCAGACTGACTGAGTTGATATACTGCCCTGAGCACTTTACAACTGTGTGGCCTTAGGCAAAATACTTAACCTGTGTTCCACTTCATCACCTGTAAAACATGGATAATAACTGTACCTATCTCATAGAGTGGCAATGAGTAAATAAGTGATAAAGAAGCTTAGAACCTGGCAAAACGTAAATGCTTAATAAATGTTGATTAATCTTTATAACTATTATTACTATTCTCAATATTTTAAATTATTCTCAATTAAGATGAGAGAGTGACATAATTCTCTCTTTATTATAGGCACTTGAAGCATGAAATCAGGATTTTAAAATACAGTCCTACCTTACTATACCAGTTGAGACAGGGTTGTACTACATCGGGATCATCAATGCCACTAAGTTCAACATACCAGATGCTAAAGTTAAAGCTGGGTCCCCACGATAAGAGTGGAACTTTGAGGAGAAAAATAAGAAAGAAAAAGAAAAAAAATTAACATAGTTCAAATAAAACTTTAGCAAAGTAAAATCACTATTCAAACTTATTAGGATTCATTCAACAAATTTACTGAATACTTTCTATATCCCCAGCACTGGACTATTGGGCGCTGGGGCCACAGTAGCAAAAAGAAACATATGATCCATGCCATCATGAGGTTGCTTTAATGATAAAAACACTGAAGATAAATTCAAAGCGGTCATTTATCTGTCCCCCAAAAAACAGGACCAGGGTTAGATGATTTAGCAGGTAAATTTTAACAAACCCACAGGAAACAAATAATTACTATATAATTTAAACTGTATGACAGCACAGAAAGAGACTGAAAGTTCAATTACTTATCAAAGTGGCATAACCTGGAAAACAAAACCAGAAGAGAAAGGATTTAAGGACAATCTCAGCTATGAGTATATATTCAAAATTTTAAATAATAATAAATTTTTTAAAAGGCTGCAAAAAAATTCTACCAGATTTTCACTGTGACTAAATAGAGTTCATTATAGGAATGGAAGGTTGGTTCAACAGGAGCAACATTAACGTAATTCACTTTGTTAACAAAGTAAAAGAGAAACACATTTGATTACTTCAACAGATGCTAAGAGCAAACTAATAAAATTTACTTAAAAAAACCCTCAATATATAAGGAATAGAAGGCAAAAGAAAACTTTGTTACCTAGATTTTTTTTTAAGTATCAAAAACCTCAAAAAACCCCAAAAACCAAAAACAAAACTAATGGAGAAACATTAAGTATTCGCACTCAAGTCAGCAACAAGACAAAGAGGCCCAATATCTGTACTACTCAACGCTATGTGGGAGATCCTAGCTAATGCAATCAGGAAAAAAAATTGCAAATTAAGAAAAAATATTATCACTTGAAGATGGTACAGCTTATCTACCTAAAAGATTCAAGAGATTTAACTGAAAAACTTTTAAAGTTTGTATGCAAGGTAAACATGAAAATCAACTTTCCCTGTATCTAAACCCAACTAGAAAATGTAATGAAATAAGTCCCCTTTGTAATAGCAAAAAAAGCTGAAAATATCTTAGAATAAAGTTTAAAATATGCAAGAAAATAAAATTTTAAAACATAAAAATTTTACTTAATATGTTCCTAGATGGGAAAACTCAGTTGTAAACATATTAATTCCCCTCAAATTAATTATAAATTTAATGTAGTCTCATAATCCTAATGGTATAATATCCAATTTTTTTCTTGACATGTAACCAGACAAGCTGATCTGAAAAAAATCAGTAACACAAAATACCTAAAATAATACAAATAATAAGAAAATAAACATACTAAAAGATACAGTAATTGTAAGTTTGATATTAGCAAAGGAAAACGAAGTAAAATCACTGGAGCAGAAGAGTGTATCCAAAAATCTCTCAAGGATCCAGAGGAATTTAACATAGGATGAAGGTAACATTTCATATCAGTAATGACAGGACAGAGTAGAGGTTTTTAACCTGTGATCCATGGGCTCCTGGGGATCCCCACAACCCTTTTAGGAGGTCCCATGTGGTCAAAACTATTTTTCATAATAAGACTAGGGCTTTATAGCCTTTTTTTTTTTTTTTAAACTGTACTGACATTTGCACTCATGGTGCAAAGGCAATGCTGAATAAAACTGTTGGCATCTTGGTAGTGCCACAAAAAGTAGCATGAAAGTGTCCCAGTATTTCTTAATACAGTATGAATTGAACTGTATTCCTTACCATCACACACATGCAGTTAAAAAACAAAAAGACAATTCATTTAAGAATGTTTCTGATGATGTGTGAGAATAAATTTTAATAAATTCCTATCATTAAGTACACATCACTTTAATATTCTGTGTGATACAATGGAAAGTACACATAAAGGACTTTTGCTGCATACCAAAGCATGAAGGCTGTCTCAAGAAAAAGAACCTGTGTAAGCTGAGTTGTGAGCTGAAATAGCCACTGAAATAGCCCTTAAAAGAAAAACTGACAATCTATGATTATTTAGATTTGGGTATTTGACAGATGTTTACCTGTCATTTCAAGGATAACAAATGACAGTTTTGTTGCCAAGGATAAAATTCAAACTTTTTAGGAAAAATGAGAATTCTGGAAAATTAGTATTCACCATTGTGAACTTAGCTACTACCCAGTACTTTTCTGGTGAGACTGGTGGTGATAATAACGTTGTGACTTTTAAAAATATATTATATAATGAAATGTTCCAACATTTGAAAGATGTGCATAACTTAGGGAATCATATTTTCTAAATGACCAATGAATGATTTTACAAAACCATGCATGGATGAAAGCCTGATTCAAAGTACAAGACAGGCCAATGGATTTTAATATAACATTGACATGGTTCAGGCTGAGTAATGCAACTACCTTTAAGAAACTAACACTTGCCAATTTTTGATTAAGTATCAAAACAGAATATCCACAATATCTGATATCAGGTCTACTTATTTCCAAGTCCACCGCTCTTTTCTAGCATATCAGACTCAGTGAAGAGATAAGATGTACTAAGTCATATGCTTTTCTATTCTGTCCTCTAAAGAAAACAGTGTGAGTCAAGACAGAAGCAACAGGAACCAGTCATTAGGATATATGCAGGACTCCTGGGATGTTTAATATGGCCTTCAAACAACACAAATTTCAAAAAGGTTTATACCAACGAATACTGAATTATCATCACTGTTTTGGTGTTCATTTCTTCATGTAGCAGTACCATTTAAAAAGTGTACTACTATATCACTGCAATAACCATTAAGTAATATAAAAGTCAGAATAAAACAGGATTTGAAACCCAAGGCCCCAAGAACACAGTCTATTAACTGTGACCAGAGACATATAACATTAGTTAGTGAGCTGAAATCCATTCTCAAGTTCCAGGTCCAAGTTCAATAAAATTAGGAGGAAAAAAAATCTTCCTACTATATCAGTAAAACGTTCATTTATTAAATCCTTTGAAGCAATTGTGGGAGGGAGGTTAAGTAGGCACTCATCTCACAAGATCATATATTAGATGAATGAAGAGTATAGTTAATTTTTAACAGACTGAAGGCATATATACAGAATGAGCAGAATGATATACACCCATTTCAAATTTTACCAATGATTTTTGATGGCATTAACAACACTAATACTGCATATTAGACATACTCCATATTATATATCAGAAACCTAAATGTGAAATGGAGCTCCAAGCACACCTTCACTCCCTAATGAAAGATGCCTTTGCTCTCACCTCAAAAAAAAAAAGATTAGAAACTCCTAATACACATACCAAGGCTAAGAGTCTGTATCCTAAGAATTCAACCATCAGTTTTTCCAACGGGATACTCAGACAAGGACATGATCAGGATCAGTGCCTCTCGCACGTTTTCCATAAAATGGCATGCATAGAAAATGATAAGATATTTAGTACACAAGCATACTAGGCTGCAGGATTTGACGACTGTACGATTGGCGGGGGTCAACATCTCAACACAGTCAAACATATATGTGGTATATTCAATATGCTTTGGTATTATCACTTGGGAAGCTACTGTCTAGACAGCTAAACAGCTTAGAAGATGCTAGTACTTTTAAGGTCGGCTTCTGGAAGATCTTAAAAATTTAAGATTAACCACTCTGAAAGAGTGCATCTATTCTACTTACAGATTAATAAGTACACAAAGCACTTAGCACAGTAACTGGCACATGGTAAGTGCTCAATAAATGTTAGCTATTATTGTTAGCTCTTATTACTATATTAATTTTCTTCCTTTTAAAATTTATTTTTTTATTGGAGTATAACTGCTTTACAATGTTGTGTTAGTTTCTGCTGTACAATGAATACACTGTATGTATACCTATATCCCCTCCCTCTTGGACCTCCCTCCCTGCCCCACATCCCACCCATCTAGGTCATCACAGAGCACTGAGATGAGCTTCCTGTGCTTTATATTTATAGCATGTTCCCACTAGCTATACTTTTTAAATGTTACCTTTCCACATGCTCTCATGAAGGCCACAATCAGGGCACCTTCCCGCCGCCTCACCCCTACCCCCGCCCCCAGAAGACACGGTACTCATCCAGCCAAAGCTAAAGCTTCTCTGAAGCTCCCACACCCATCCAGGCTGCAAAAATCCAAAAAATTCATAGAAATCCTGTCATCCCTCTACCAAAAACCAGGACTCCTCCAGAATCCTTCCAAGAATCAGTACCTCCTTCTGCCTTCAAATCACCTTATTTCCTGATATAACTGTTATCTTGGCTATGAATCAAGATATAAACCTTTTTAGTCATCTATAACCAATACTCTCATCCCATTCAACTTTATGTTTTCAGTCATCTGATCTAATCTCCAACTGAGGTTTTCCCTTCCAAACCTTTAACTTGCTCTCTTGAATCTGGCCTCCCAATCAACAACTCTCCTTCTTTACTAAATTTTCTTTTTACTTACAAACCTTAGCCAAAACCAAGCTTCTTCCTAAGGCCAACTCTCAACTTCCACACTAAGCCCTATCAAAGATTTCACTCCAGCATGAGCCCTTTGGCTTTTTTGTGTGGTGAACCCCCTTTGGCTATTCAGTGAACCCTGTGACCCAATCCCTCTCAGATTTAAATGTAAAATGAAAAATACATAAGATTACAGAGTAGGCAAACTGTATTGAAATATAGTTATAGAAATAATGAAGATACAAAATTATGATATAGAAATATATATGCTTTTTTACTAACAAATTAATCTAGTGGCAGGTCTAATAATTATCATAATTTCAAAGTTATGATATTTGCCACAGTGTAATGTGATGGGAAATATTTATAACTTCTATCTGTGACAAGTCACAGGTATTGCTAATACTATGAGTTACTGCCTATATTCATAATTGAAGGAAATGCTAAGTACATTTGTTAGAGGTTAGACACCACTAAGATGTAACTTTTCCTCCATTAAGTTCACACAGCCATTGATTAATCCCTATAAACTGCTGTACAATAAACTCAAAAAGTATATATACGATGTCTCTAATGAGGCAAGCAGTTTGCTTGTTGCTTCTGAAATCTGAGGAGTCTGAAGACAGTTGCTATCCCCTAGGATTTTACAATCTACCTGAGGAAATAAAACTTACATATATCACACAGTAAAAGAACTCAACATTCGTAAAAAGACAGACTTAAATTTGTATACCATCTCTACATTCTACTACCTGTAAGGTCTTGGCCTAATCATTTAATTTACCTCTAAACTTCAGTTTCCTCATCTGTAAAGTGAGTGTAATAATACCTATTTCACAGAGTGTTAGGCAGATGCTTCATAAACAATATCTATTATACTATTTTAAAGCAATACAAGCACATATCCAAAAGCATATACCAAATACTATGTCTTTGATCCATCACTTACTAGCTATGTACCCTGGGACACATCATTTGACTTCTACTCTCATTTTCCTTAACCAAAAAAGGAAAGATTTTTACCTTCCAGTATAGTGCTCAAATGAGATACCACACGTGAAAGCACTTACAAATGCAAAAACAATAAAAACATATAAGAAGTTCTAAATAATGATTGCTGAAATGACATGATGGTTCAAATTATATTTGTGCATGTACTTTTTCTATAGTACTTAAAATATTACATGTAAGAAGGCATGTAATCAAGAGCTCTATGAATATAAATATATAAAAAAGAGACATTCAAAATGAAAATATTTCCTTCATAAATATGATCTTAAATTAAAATTCATAAGACTACCACTCATCCACAAACTACAAAAGAACTCAAGAAAATGTCCAATATAGCTACCTATCCTATCATTAGACAGAGAAAGTATTATCATACTCATTTTATACAAAAGGTAACTTAAGAAAGGAAAGTAAAATTTACTTAAAGGTCAGTTCAGCTATGCTGGCACTGTGGATTATCCACAACAGATCTTAAAAACCTAACCCCTGCCATGCAGTAAAAATGAAGGCTCACTTTCCTTGTTAATTTGTAAACAAACTTACTTAAATTGGGTCTAAGCCAAATTTAATGAATAAGCTATACTCTTTATAAATGCAAAGTATCATATTTAGATGTCAGTGCATGATTTGCAGATTATCCGCTATTGAGTTAAGCCTTGCTTCTGTTCCGCTCCATTACTATGAGTAACTGAAGGCTGACTATATTTAGAAATTGTGTTGTTTAAGAATAAACTTTTTTTTTTTTTTTTTGCGGTACACGGGTCTCTCACTGTTGTGGCCTCTCCCGTTGCGGAGCACAGGCTCTGGACGAGCAGGCTCAGTGGCCATGGCTCACGGGCCCAGCTGCTCCGCGGCATATGGGATCTTCCCGGACCGGGACACGAACCCACGTCCCCTGCATCGGCAGGTGGACTCTCAATCACTGCGCCACCAGGGAAGCCCAAGAATAAACTTTTTTTTTTAAATAAAGCAAGATCTTTCAAACATATCATTATAGAACATAAATGTGAAGTATTCAAACACATTTTTTCTTTTAAGAAAAATTCCACCAATTTATCCCAGCCAGGTAAACAAGTATCTGTGTGAATCACCACCAAAAGAAAGCTACACATCACTTTAGTGTTTTATCGAAATTATTTTTAAAGAAAACATCAAACTAAAAAAACTAGTTTAAAAACATCAAACTAAAAAAGGCCTAACACAGGCTTTAAGTTTCACATTTTCCTTATTATTAAAAAAAAACAAAACTTATCAAGAGAACGTGGGGAGAAGGTTGAAAAGCAAAAACACTGCAGACCACTATTAACATTTTTTAACAGAAAAGTGAGAAATATGAAGTTATCTAAATATTAATACCCTAAATATCAAATGAGTTAATAAGTGTCTTCAATTATTTGGAAAGTTCTAGTTAACATTTTGCCTGAATACCATAAAACTAACCCACCAGGGTCAAGTAAAAAACATCATCATGCCCTACAACTAGAAGGCTGATAGAAAGGGCCGGAAAGAGGTCCAACTTCTTGTTTTCAGGCATCTGAATGTCTAACTAACTGATCCATAAGAGACCTCTGTTCTCTTATAAATTTTTTAAGGGAAGAAACTATTCAAAATCCTTAAACAGACTTTTATTCATAGTTCTAATGAATAATATTAGAGG
The DNA here is from genome assembly GCF_025265405.1 of Mesoplodon densirostris. NCBI lineage: Eukaryota > Metazoa > Chordata > Mammalia > Artiodactyla > Ziphiidae > Mesoplodon > Mesoplodon densirostris. The sequence goes on along the minus strand of NC_082669.1, from coordinate 92,641,201 downwards.
ATTAAGAACTTTAGAAGCAGTAGTAGTAGATATTTTCCTTCAAAGAAAACTAATGACTATAGGAAATGTACCCCAAAAGTTCAAATAAAAGAACTTAAAAAAAAAAAAAAAGAACATTTCATTTTGCATGACTAAGCAATTAGAGGTTGAATAAGTACTTTAAAATTATGAAATCTAAATTTACTACATGAAAATATAAGATATTTTCACTGCTTCTACATTTGGAATGTAAAATCATAGAATTATTCAAGCTATGCAAGAATCTATAAGAAATGGGTGGTCTGCATACTGAGGAAAGAATTACTCATTAGCATGAAAGAAGAAACAATCAAGAATTTATTTTAAAAATCTGCTTGTTCCGGGGCTTCCCTGGTGGCACAGTGGTTGAGAGTCCGCCTGCTGATGCAGGGGACACGGGTTCGTGCCCCGGTCTGGGAAGATCCCACATGCCGCGGAGCGGCTGGGCCCATGAACCATGGCCACTGAGCCTGCGCGTCTGGAGCCTGTGCTCCGCAACGGGAGAGGCCACAACAGTGAGAGGCCTGCGTACCACAAAAAAAAAAAAAAAAAAAAAAAAATCTGCTTGTTCCTAAATTCTCATAGGTAAACAGGATACAGGTTTTTTATTTACAATTAATTATAACAACAAAGACTATATTTATAAAAGAAAGTAACACACCAAACAGCCCAATGATTCTAGAAATAGTTTCCCCTCTATAAATAGTCTTTATTAAGATCTCAGATATTCTTTTCGTCTAATGGATCTTTTTGACTCAATGAAATGAACAGGCCAACTCTTGATAGACTGGGAAACAATGACTATGGAGCTGGTCCTTCCAAAAGAGGAATTTTCTCCCAAATCAAAACATGGGATTCTGGCTTTTTATTATCATTCTTAAAGGGATATGACTCACCTTAATCTCAATTTTAACATAATATTTTCAAAGGTATGAAATATAGATGGAAACTGAAAGAGTCAAGTCCTCAACCTTCCTACCTTCTAATTAATCCATCTTATAGATAAACAAAATAATCCTAAAAACACTAGTTTTGAGGAGGCATTACACATACTTTCTTAACCTAAAACACTTGCTAATAAATAAACACAATAAATGCTTAGGTACCATTTTTCAAACGTTACTTTGAAACTTATTAATGGGTTATGAAATTAGTTTTATTAGTTTGACCAACATTATCACACACACAAAAAATGAAATATGAAAGAAAAGAATAGAAAATAACCATAATATATGGCCTTAAGGAATACGTCAATATTTGGTTTTAGAATGATGTAACTTCAGAACTGATAAACCTTCCATAAAACAATCAAGGCAATCAAATCCATATATCTCATAAAATGAGAAAGTATTTAGAAAAGGTTCTAAGAAACTTTCAAATGAGAAAGTAGAAAAGGTTCCATTTGAAATAACTGTCACTTAGTTACAGATTTATAAAGTAGGGGGTCAGCCAAACAGTAAACATTTTGGGCTTTGTGGGCTAGGTGGTCTCTTGCAACTACTCAACTTTGCCATGTAGTGCAAAAGCAGACAAAGACACTATGTGAACAAGTGGCATGGCAGTGTTGCCATAAAATTTTATTTAAAAAAAAAAAAACAGGGAACCTGCAGGATTTGGCCCACAGGCTGTAGTTTGATGACGGATGGTATAAAGAATTTATTTCTACTCCAGAATGCTGGAAACCTTACCTATTTTAATGAATCGACAAGGAAACATCTGTTCATCAATTTTATGCTTCAAGGTAAATGTTTCTTTGTTATAATCATTCTTTAAGCCACTGTGAAAAAAAATAAGGTTATCAAATCTGATTTCATAATTTAGTAAATGCACTAAAACACAGATTAATATCATACTCCGATTTTAAGGTCAACGAATGCTCAGAATATATGACAGGGACGATGTAATGAAGTAGTTGAACATGAGAATACAGGACAAAACTTGTACATTCACATCAACTGCACTATACTGTATTCTCTTAATTAAATGAGGGCTAATGAAAAAATGTTGTGTTAAAGAATGTGACTACAATACATGAAGATGTGTGACGAGACCTAGTGTCCCTAACGTATAACTGAATACAATATAAAATATTCAAGCAGTAAGAAGAAAATTTAAACAATTCATACTCATATCTTACAACTTAAACAGAGCCAAATATTAGAATCTGTCAAAGAATTAAGTTATTAAATTCTGACTAAGATGCCAATGTTCCTTTTATAGCTGAATAAATTTTCAAAGACAACCTTACTCTGTTGGTTTAATAGCATCTGCTTTTCCTACATAAAAATAAACCCATATCACTTCTCTACTTAAACAACTTCGGCTGACTCAAGTATTTATGGGAAAGTCACTTACCGTCAGGTTGCCTTATATTCTGATATACTTTCATGACTTAAATGTAGTTTAGACGTAATACATACTTATATAAAATATTGTGCTAAAGGGACACACCATGTCACAATTATATTCTAAAACTGCATGGCTTTATTTGTCCACTCCATCTTCTATCCCATTTTTCATCACCTAGAGGGCAAATTAACATTCATTCCTGGTGATCTATGTTGTCAAAACTCAAATTTACTGAGCTCCTTCCAAGAGGTAGGCACTGCAGTAGGTGCAGCCACATACTTTTACTCTGTTTAGTTTCCAATTTATACTAAACTCCCAGAATATTACTTCCAGATTAGGGCACTCAATCTTAATGTTCTGGACAGATTCTATATTTTTACATCAAGGATTACAGCAAAGATTTTTATTATAGCTGAGAGGTATATGTGAAGTCATTAACAATTCAAAAATAAGATTGAAAAATAAGAAGTAGAAAAATACCCCCAAATTTTATTCTTTCTGCTTTGGTAACAATATTAATTAGTATCTGGTGGGGAAAAGTTAACTAAAGCACAATATTAAAATAAGGCACTAGAAATAAAATAGTAGAAATACTCTTCTCTCCTTTGCAAGAAAAAACAAACCATGCAGATTTAGCTACAAAGAGACTAAACTAAGACTGCAGATTGTTTAGAAACTC